>NC_092333.1:439522500-440801000 GCF_046630445.1 Rutidosis leptorrhynchoides
TTTGGTGCTACCATTAAAGTGGAAAATTGTTGGGAAAATTGGGAAGATTCACAATTGCCAGTAGAGGTTCCAGAAGAGGATCCAGAAGAAGATCCCGAAGAGGAACCCGAAGAAGAGGATCCTGAAGAAGTTGTGGAAATTACCGAACCACAACGTGATTTGGGAAAATCTTTGGCTGTTATACCCGATCCCAAGCCCGATGAACCTATTATGACCCAAAATGTTTGTGATCATCCACCTGAACCACCTAAGAGACTAGTTTATAAAATGACCGCTCGTATAACGACTGTTGGTTTTGCTCCCAAACAATTAGCCGAAAGAACCAATTGAGAGGAATTGGAAAAAGAACTATCCAAACGAAAATCCAAACATTTGGCCGAGAAAGAAACAACGTCAACATCTAAGAAATCTCGCCGTTCTTGAACCATCGGCAGCTATCCTGTATTCCATGCATTGTATAATATGTATTATATTGTGTGTTTAAGTTTGTAAGAAAATCCGCAATGTAATTTTCCTTATGATTGTATAATAATAAGAATAAGCATGGAAGGTTTATTATTATTATTACAACTTATTATTACGTAGTAACGTAATAACTTACCATAGTTTTTCATATTAGAATTTTAGTAGTTAATTTGTGTGTTAGCTGCTAAGTATGAACATTATTATAGTTATAAAACGCTAATATTAAAAAAGGCTTTTATAATAATAAGTTCATATTAAGCTACCAAATACTTTTTGGCTACTTCTAAAATTCTATATGATTAACTCAGTCGGCTATTTTTGAAGGAAATGGCTCCTCCAGCTACTAGACAACAACAATTGAACAGAGAAGAACTTCAAGCTTTTGCTGCAAATATGGCTGCAGTGGTGAATGCAATGAACAACAATAACCAATCGGGTTCCAGCAGTGGAGGAAACAATGGCAACCGGGTAGGATGTTCCTACAAAGCTTTTTTGGCCTGCAAACCCAATGAGTTTGAAGGAACTGAAGGACCCGTTGGACTAAAGCAGTGGACAGAGAAGGTTGAAGCCGTGTTCGCAATCAGCAACTGCGCAGAAGAGGATAAAGTTAAGTATGCCACACATACTTTCAGGGGTACTGCTTTGACATGGTGGAATACCTACATGGATTACGTAGGACAGAATACCGCCTACGCACTTCCATGGTCTGCTTTCAAGCACATGATGACGGAAGAGTACCGTCCCAGAATCGAAATCAACAAGCTCAAGGCAGAGCTTAAAGCACTGACAACCCAAGGGTTAGATGTCACTACCTACGAGCGACATTTCAATGAACTGGCTTTAATGTCTCCTGGAGCATTTGAGGACGAAGAAGCAAAAATTGAAGCATTCATAAAAGGGTTACCGGAACGAATCCAAGAGCATGTAGGTGCTAACGACCCTGCAACAATGCAGAAAGCGAGCCGTATAGCCCACAAATTGATAGGCCAAATTACAGGAAGGATAAAGAAAGAAGCGGCCGAGGAGGCCATAATGAAACAGGGAAAAAGAAAGTGGGAGGAAAGCAGTGATCAGGGTCACCATTACAACAACAACAATCAAAACAACAACTACAACAACAATCGCGACCACCCCAACAACAACAATAATCGCAACAACAACCGCAACAATAACCGCAACAACCATCCCAATAATAATAACAACAACAACAATCCCAATCACAACAATAACAACAACAAATGACTCAACAACAATAACCCTAACAACAACAATAACAACAACAACAACAACAACAACGACAACAAAAGGGAAAGAACTATATGCCCCAGGTGTGATACGTTTCATCCGGAATGGTTTTGTAGAGAATTATGTACCAAGTGTAATAGGAATAGCTATATTGCGGCAAAGTGTGAAGTCTACGGACCAAATAGAAACAAAGGAGTAAATAATGCCAGAATAAATAATAACGACGTTGTTTGATATGGATGTGGAAAACCGGGCCATACCTTAAACCAATGCAGGAATGGAAATAGGCATGGCCGTGGGAGAGCCTTCAACATTAATGGGGAGAAAGCACAGGAAGACCCAGAGCTTGTTACGGGTACGTTTCTTATCAACAATACACATGCTTATGTTTTATTTGATTCGGGTGCCGATAGAAGTTATATGAGTAGAGAATTTTGTGCCAAATTAAATGCCCATTAACGCCTTTGGATAAAAATTGTATAGTTGAAGTAGCAAACGGTAAACTAATTAAGGTTGATAAAATTTGCCGAAATTGAAAAATTACTTTAGTTAGCGAAACGTTTGCAATTGATTTAATACCAGTGGAATTGGGTAGCTTCGACGTAATTATTGCAATGGACTGGATGTCCAAGGTGAAAGTCGAAGTTGTTTGTCATGAGAAGGCGATTCGCATTCCGAGAGAAAACGGATTACCCTTAATGGTGTACGGAGAAAAGGGTAATGCCAAATTAAATCTTATTAGTAGTTTGAAGGCGCGCAAACTAATAAGAAAAGGTTGCTATGCCGTACTAGCACACGTCGAGAAGGTTGAAAAAGAAGAAAAGAAAATCGATGACGTTCTCGTTGCAAGAGAATTTCCTGAGGTGTTTCCGGACGAATTACCGGGACTACCTCCACACCGATCCGTTGAATTCCAAATAGATCTTATACCATGAGCCGCACCAATAGCTCGTGCTCCATATAGACTTGCGCCTATTGAAATGAAAGAATTACAAAGTCAGCTACAAGAATTATTAGAACGTGGTTTTATCCGACCGAGTACGTCACCATGGGGAGCTCCAATTTTGTTCGTTAAAAAGAAAGATGGGTCTTTTCGCATGTGTATTGATTACCGTGAGCTGAACAAAGTAACCATAAAAAACCGATACCCTTTACCCCGAATCGACGATCTATTTGATCAACTCCAAGGTTCGAGCATATAATCCAAAATCGACTTAAGGTCGGGTTATCATCAACTGAGGGTTAAAGAAGCCGATATACCGAAAACAGCCTTCAGAACTTGTTATGGCCACTACGAATTCATGGTTATGCCATTCGGTTTAACCAATGCACCCGCAGTTTTCATGGACCTCATGCACCGAGTATGTGGTCCATATTTAGATAAGTTTGTTATTGTCTTTATTGATGACATCCTTATCTATTTGAAGAATAACCAAGAACACGAACAACACTTGAGACTTGTGTTAGAGCTGTTAAGAAAAGAACAACTTTATGCTAAGTTCTCTAAATGTGCTTTTTGGTTAAATGAAGTATAATTTCTTGGCAACGTAGTCAGTAGTAATGGAATCAAAGTTGATCCCGCCAAGATTGAAGCCATCAAAAATTGGGAGACCCCGAAAACTCCAACGCAAGTACGTCAATTTTTGGGTTTAGCTGGTTATTATAGGAGATTTATTCAAGATTTCTCTCGAGTAGCCAAACCTTTAACCGCATTGACACATAAGGGGAAGAAGTATGAATGGACTTCCGAACAAGAGGGTGCCTTCCAATTGTTAAAAAAGAAGTTGACTACGGCACCTATTTTATCGTTACCTGATGGAATGGAAGAATTTGTTATCTACTGCGACGCATCAAGAATGGGTTTTGGGTGTGTTCTTATGCAACGGAAGAAGGTGATTGCATATGCTTCTCGACAACTCAAAATTCATGAACAAAACTACACCACACACGATCTGGAATTGGGTGCCGTTGTTTTTGCATTAAAGATGTGGAGATATTATCTATATGGGGTCAAGTTCATCATATACACTGACCACAAAAGTGTCCAACATATTTTAAATCAAAAGCAACTAAATATGAGGCAGCGTAGGTGGGTTGAGCTGCTAAATGATTATGATTGTGAAATCCGTTACCACCCGGGGAAAGCAAATGTGGTAGTCGATGCCTTGAGTCGAAAGGAAAGAGAACCTATTCGAGTAAAAGCTATGAACATGCTTATTCATACTAATCTTACTACTCGAATAAAAGAGGCACAACAGGAGGTTTTGAAGGAAGGAATTTTTGGAAGGGAAATACCCAAAGGATTAGAAAAACAGCTTAATATTCGGGAAGACGGAACCAGGTATTTAGCTGAAAGAATTTGGGTACCAAGGAATGGGGATTTGAGGAAAGTGGTACTAGATGAAGCACATAAAACCATATATTCAATACATCCCGGAGCAGGGAAAATGTACCAAGACCTTAAGAGAAACTTTTGGTGGCCAGGAATGAAGGCCGATATAGCCATATATGTAGGAGCATGTTTGACTTGTTCTAAAGTCAAAGCTGAGCATCAGAAACTACCGGGTCTACTCCAACAACCTGAAATCCCATAATGGAAATGGGAAAACATTACCATGGATTTCATTGCTAAGTTACCGAGAACCGCAGGTGGTTATGATATGATTTGGGTAATAGTCGATTGTCTCACTAAGTCAGCACACTTTCTGCCAATAAAAGAAGAGGATGGTATAGAGAAATTAGCACGATTATATCTGAAAGAAGTTGTTTCTAGACATGGTATACCAATCTTTATTATCTCTGATCGTGATAGCAGATTTACTTCTAGATTCTGGCAGGCATTACACGAAGCGTTGGGAACTCGTCTAGATTTAAGTACTGCCTATCATCCACAAACTGATGGGCAGAGTGAAAGGACGATTCAGACACTCGAAGACATGCTACGAGCATGTGTTATTGATTTTGGAAGCAGTTGGGATCGACATCTACCATTAGCTGAGTTTTCCTACAACAACAGCTATCATTCTAGTATTGAGGCGGCACCATTCGAGGCACTTTATGGGAGGAAGTGCAGGTCTCCGATTTGTTGGAGTGATGTGGGGGAAAAACAGATTACAGGTCCAGAAATTATCCAGGAAACTACCGACAAGGTCATTCAGATTCAGCAACGATTGAAAACAGCCCGGAGTCAGCAAAAGAGCTACGCGGATAATAGAAGGAAACCTTTAGAGTTTGAGGAGGGTGATATGGTTATGCTTAAGGTATCACCTTGGAAAGGTATTATTCATTTTGGGAAGCGAGGGAAATTGAGTCCAAGATACATTGGGCCATTCAAGATCGAAAAACGCATTGGGCCGGTGGCCTATCGACTTGAACTACCTCCACAATTAGAAAAGATTCACAACACCTTTCATGTTTCGAACCTGAAGAAATGCCTAGCTACCGAAGATCTCATTATCCCTTTAGACGAAATTAAGATTGACGAGAATCTAAATTTCATCGAAGAACCCGTCGAAATTATGGATCGTGAGGTCAAACGACTCAAACAAAGTAAGATACCAATCGTTAAGGTTCGGTGGAATGCTCGTAGAGGACCTGAATTGTAACGACCCTAGATTTTCCAACGTTTATTTATTAATAATTGTTATTATTAATACTTGTGAATTATTGAATGTATGTTATTACATTTACTTGTTACCATGATTGCCCGTACTTGACTTTAAATGCCCAAAACGTCTTTGTGACACACGAAACTTTCACGAATAATATTTTTAGAATATTATTTACATTCATGATTGATTTTATTAATCATTTTAATTAACTATGGTTATTAGTTAGTTACCTGGGCTTTAATTGGATTAACTTGTGAATTACTTGAACTTGGGCTTGTTAATGTTATGGACTCATGATTTTTTGGCTTATAAGCCCACCCTACCCATTTAAATGGATTCTTTAGCCCATTCTTGCATGTAAGTATCACTTTGGAAACAAACTAGTTAGTTAACTTTGTTTAGAATCTAGTTACTACACCTTCCCCATGCAAGTTCACCCATTAACCAACTTTAAAGCCTTTTCATGCAATAAGCTAGTGGACAATTTCCTTCTCCCCTTCCCCTTGTTTTGGCCGTCGGCCTACCCTTGTCCCTAGGGTGTTTTTGTTTCAATTTTTCTTATTACTTCACTAGCATCTTACTCTCATTTTAACACACACACTTACTTGCATTTCTCTCTCAAACTTTTTCTCTCATTCTACTTTCTAAATTGTAAGTAACAAGCTTGTGTTCTTCCTTCTTTTTCTCTTGTAAAACCGAAACCAAAACACCCCTTTATCATCATTCTTTGCTTGTTTAAATCACTTGTTCTTTGATTGTCGTTAATTACTTGTTGTTTACTTACTTGTTGATGATTACTTACTAGTAACAAGAATCAAACTTTCTAGTTCGAATTCTTCTTTTATCTTGTATTTACAAGAACACACAAGAACATAAACTTTCTAGTTTATGTTCTACACTTAATATGTTAAAAGATTTTAAGTTCATGGTTGTAAAATCATTACTTGTAAGTCATGTTTGTAAACTTAAAGTTTACATTCTTAAAGATCAAACTTTGGTTTGAATCTTTAAAGTATGAACAACCCATGAACTAGTTACTTGTTTACTTAGCTTATTTACTTCATTTACTTGCACTTTAATTTCACGATTTATGTTCTTGTTGGTCAAGTGTTACTAGTTAACATTGATCTCATTTTTCTTGAACTAAAAATTAACTTTAAAAGTTCAAGAACGTGTAAGTAAGCTTTCTTTAATTATAACTTGGTACACTTATGTTAGATCTAGACTTTTGGGTCTAGGATCTTCAAGATCTAACTAAGAACTATGTTCTACAACTTAAGATCTTGATTTTATAAGTTTACTTTCAAGTTTGTAACTTATTATTAGTTTTAAAGTTCATGTATATGTTAGATCTAAGACCTTGATGTAACTTTGGTTCATCAAACTTCATACAACTCTTAAATGAGTTGTGCTACATGTCTTAGACTTACACTTGCGTCATAATAGTCAAAACTTGGTTAATATTACTTTTATAGTTCATGTATGTGTTAAATCTAAGACTTTGATGTAACTTTGGTTCATCAAAACACTTGCAACACTTAATTGAGTTGTGCTACTTATCTTAGACTTACACTTGGGTTATTATGGTCAAAACTTGGTAAAGATAATGTAAACACATCAACGAGTTGTACACTTGAAGCTATATGCATCAAGGATGAGAACCATGATAAGCATCGAGTACCAAGAAACCCCGGAACCTACTGTTTTACTGTTTCAGGGTCTGATCAGTACTACCTGGGCCACTGTAATTATGATTTTCAGATATCTATGTTCGAGTAGATAACTTTTCTTATAGGACTCGTCTTAATCCGAGTTACGGTTTAGGATTTATGACCCTCTGATCGTCACTATGTCCATTTAACGTTGTGCTGAAAATTCTGACCTACTCGCACTTAGACCGTCGCCACGGTCAAACAAAGACGAGTTTGCTTCTGTAATTTTTACCACACTTAAAGGACTCATAGACAGAGCCATGGACACTGGTCTCACCTTATTTCATTAGGTATTGAGACCCTGGTGACTGACCGAACTCAGCCTTTGTTTTAAACTCTTTTCATGAACGAAACTTACCTTACACCTTTTGTTTGATGATGAATGATGATGACCCTTAAGACCTTATTTACATACTTTTAAACCTATTCGGACAATTTACTGACTTAGTACTATTTGACTTAGGTTGAGGACTTTCCGGACCTACACACTTGCTTATTTCCCGAGTCATACTTTACCGCTACTTTATCATTGTGAGTTATAGCATTCCCTTTTTACTTTAACTATTTTGGGAACTATGAGTATACATGCGCATTTTATGTTTTACATACTAGGCAAGAGTACTTAAACTTATATATGTGTGGGTTATACAACGGCATAAACATTCCCTTTAGCTTGGTAACGTTTAATCATTGATTTTTGAACCGTGAACGCGAATCTTAGATATGGATCCATAGGGTTTGACATCCCCACTCGGGCTAGTAGCGCTAGCATTTAACAGGTGTTTAATACTTCGTAAACATACGCACTTGCTAAGTGTACTTTCAGGGGGTATAAACGTTAAGTTAGTTACCAAGTGCCTACGGTTAACATATACTTTATCATACTGTTTTGAAACGCTCTTTGTAGCACTGAAATCTCGTGGCCTACCTTACATACTGTTATACTTAAACTATAGCTCACCAACCTTTGTGTTGACGTTTTTAAGCATGTTTTTCTCAGGTGCTTAAGGTTAGCTGCTTCCGCTGTGTACTAGTCTTGCCGTAGACACCCGCTGCTCTAGTGTTATCACCGCATGAACTACTTTATCTTGTATTTAAACTTAATTACATTTGGAACTATGATTTGTAACGACCTAAGGGTCACGTACTATTATCTTTGCTCTATTCATAGGAGCATACTTTCGATGTAAAACATTCGACGTTAGTTATGACGTCACCTTTTATCTTGAAGGTAAACGTATTTTGAAATAGTATATAGTGTTTGACCTTGTAATGATCCTGTTGTTGATGATTCATACACGATGGTTTTGTATGGGGCATCACATGAATTCACTTGGGAACGAGAAGACCAAATGAAGCTGAAGTACCCACATTTGTTTTCCGAGATCGCACGTTAACTAGGTACTATTCTAAATTTCGGGACGAAATTTAATTTAACGGGTGTGTAATGTAACGACCCGGATTTTTTCGCTAATATATTGAAGATTAATATTTATATAATTAAATGTTTCCAATATGTTAAGCAATCAAACTTGTCAAGATATATATATATATATATATTTGGAATGGATTTTATGCAAATGTTTGACCACCCAGTCTGTCTGACGATTCACGAACATCATAATTTGAAATAATTATATAATGATGTATGTATGGATATATATATATATATATATATATATATATATATATATATATATATATATATATATATATATATATATATATATATATATATATATATATATATATATATATATATATATATATATATATATATATATATATATACTCTTATGATTTGTTAAAATGATATTTAAGTATCTCATTATATATAATAACAATTGGTTATATACATAAAATGAGATTACTAACTTAAAGACTTCAAGACTATATACATATATATAACGATTAACGTTGTAATAACTTCTAAATTAAAATGTACGTATATGTATTGTATTAATATGTATTAATATACTTTTGAAAGACTTAATAATATATATCAATATATTTATACTCAATAAAGATAGCTATACTCATTTTCTCATTTAATTTTATCAAGAATCATATTCGTATTCATAAGGTATTTATATCCGTATAATACCCAGCTTCTATACGTATTTACTATGGGTATATACATACCAAATCATTGATCTTAGTAGCCCTCAATCAGTTGTGAGACATGTATAAACATGATGTAGACTTGTGGGAACCATGGCTTGGAAACTAGTATGACTAAATGCATAAAATTACAAACCATGGAGCCATGTTGTTGTCCCCATTTTAATGCCAACATGTAGGATAAATAACCATCTATTTCATTCCAATTAACTACATAATTTTACTCTATAAACACATACTCAAACACTCTCTCAAATTTCCATTCAATTTAGCAAGTATTGGTCTCATAATCCAAGTTATAATCATCATAACAAAGCTTGATCAAGAACACTTCAAGAATTCCAAGCCATCAAGGGTATCTTTGAACTCAAGATATTCTCCTTACTTCTCCAGCAACATTACTCATTTGATTTGAGGTAGTAACCTTATTCATAATCTTATTCGATTCGTATTCATATAGCTATCTTATTTTGAGTTATAACTAATAACAACAAGAACACAGTTTAGATTATTTCTAAACTTGTTTGCAAATAAACTTAATCCTTATAACTTGAATTTTAAAACACTTTAACACATGTATTATGACAGTATGTCAAGCTAACATAAGGATATAAAACTTGTAAACACGAAGAACACCTTAAAATCGAATATACGCCGTCTTAGTCGAACGGGGGCTGTTTTGGGTTTAATTTTAAAAACCTATCTTAAACTTTGAATTAAAATATTTCCTTTGGTGAAAATCTTATTTTATATGGATATGAAATATATCCAAAATCCATGGTTAAACTTAAAGTGGAAGTATGTTTTTCAAAAGGGTCATCAAGATGTCGTTCTTATGACGGATATGACTATCTTCTCTTATTTGACACGTAAGCTGTATTTTTGACTATAAACCTATACTTTTTTTGTTAATATTAATAATTTTAAGTTCGATACGAAACCATGGCAACTCGAATCACTCAAAACGGATTTGTAACGAAGAAATTATGGGTAAAACAAAACTGGATATTTTTCTCAATTTTTAGCTACAGACATGATTTATAAAAATGGATGCTAACCTTATCCTAGCTAACTTACCTTGTATCCTACTTGTATTTATACATGTCTTGTTCCCGAACTTATGGAAATACAATTTATAATAGTCGTGATTAAGTTCTACGATAATATATTATAGTCTTAATAAAGATCGTAAGGCACCATATATATATATATGACTTGATCACCGTGGACTCGTATACAAAGTTTTGACATATCATTTTGACTTCTTCTATATATATTATTGGAATGAACTATTAGACACCATTGGCAGTAATCTCGAGTTAGCTGTGGGTCAAAGTGGATTCCAAAATATTATATACTTTGAGTTGTATTCGAGCCTGAGACATGTATACAATGGGCCGCAGATTGCTTCAGACAATATACATATTATGTGTCTTATTATATTAAGACAATATATTATAGTGTTAGTGAATTCTAACACAATATACGCATTTATATTTATATATATATATTTATACAGTTGGACTATTGGACTATTGGACTACGAACGTTGGACTACTAACAATGGACAATAAAAATTATCACAAGTATCATAAGTATGGAATATTAATTATATATATATATATATATATATATATATATATATATATATATATATATATATATATATATATATATATATATATATATATATATCTTAACACAAGAATATTATTATTAGGTTCGTGAATTTGTCAAAAGGCCAAGTCTTATCACCATCTATTCGGAAATCATCACAAGTGAGTTATAGTCCCATTTTTACTATTTAAATTATTTTGGGATGAAAATACATGTAAAATTTATAAATGTTTTACAAAATAAGCACAAGTTCATGGAACTACATTCTACGATTGATTTGTTATATCGGATATCTGTACTTATTATTATTATGCTTGGTAACCTAAGAATTAGTGAAAAATACTAATTGACGCGAATCCTAAAGGTAGATCTACGGGTACCAACCACCCCCATTTTCGAATAGTGGAAATGCTTTAGTACTTCGAAGGGTTCTTGCCATACATTTGTATCGTGGAATGTATGATGCCAGATATCTTAAGCGCTCTATGTTAAGGTCGGTTACCAGGCGACTCACTGTATGAATGTTTTTTGCAGTTGTAATGATCCTGCGCATTTAATTAAATGAAATCTTGTGGCTTATTAAATGTTATGATTATTATATAGAAATTAAACCTATGACTCACCAACATTTTGGTTGACGTTTTAAGCATGTTTATTCTCAGGTGAATATTTTCCGCTGTCGTATGCCAACCCAAGGTCAAGATTTGGAGTCGGCATAATTTTTTATATTGTTTAAACTTGCATTCGGAGTATTTGTTATAATATATTTGATCATATTGTAATGGGTTGTGTAAAAACTTATTTATTTGAGGAGATTGTCTTTGATAGACAATCTAAATTATGTCATTAAGAACTTTATTCAATAATAAAGGTTATGGTTGTTTTTAAAAAAACGAATGCAAGATTTGAAAAACATCTCATATAGAGGTCAAAACCTCGCAACGAAACCAATGAATAAGAAACGTTTATAATTAATATGAATGGGGCATTTCAATATGCATAAATTAGTGAAAGATTAGTGTGGGGTGTTTGATTTGCATGATTCTTGTTTAGATTAACATGCCTTAGTTGTTTAATTACCCATTATGTCTTGATTTTGCAATAATTACATGTTTAAGGGGTATGCTCATGATTCTAGGGTTTGTGAGGATTAAATCCGAAATTAGGGTAGTTAATTCAAGATATTGAGTTTGTTTGTGATGTTTATGAAGCTTGTGAAGTGTTTAATTGTTGTTGATGATATAGATGTTAATTTGGACAGGTCATAATTTGAATTTTAGTGAATTTCTAGCATGCTTTGAATTGTGATGTTCTTATGAACGATGTATGCTAGTTTCTCACATGTTTAAGCCTATTTAAGTGGATTGATGGTATGGAATGCTATGATGTAGTGGCTTTATAATGGTCATTTTGAACTAAATTGTGATAACTAGTGCTATGATTGTAATGAATATCATTAGAATGCATGTTTAAATGTCATGACCTATAAACGCAACATGCTTGAGTCCTAAGTTGATGCCTAATTGTGAATTTTGTGAACCACATTTTTGTGAGACTGTATTTGCTAGTTTATGTTGACTTTAGTTGACTGTGATCAATTATTCTGAACATACGCTTTTACTTATATAAATCACAATGCTTATGAACTTTGAATGGCATGACTAATTTGTAGTGACCCGAACTTTTCCATGTTTATATATATTAATTGAGATTGATATTTACATGATTAAATGTTTCCAACATGTTAAGCAATCAAACTTGTTAAGACTTGATTAATTGAAATATGTTTCATATAGACAATTGACCACCCAAGTTGACCGGTGATTCACGAACGTTAAAACTTGTAAAAACTATATGATGACATATATATGGATATATATATAGTTAACATGATACTATGATAAGTAAACATATCATTAAGTATATTAACAATGAACTACATATGTAAAATCAAGACTACTAACTTAATGATTTTTAAACGAGACATATATGTAACGATTATCGTTGTAAAGACATTTAATGTATATATATATCATATTAAGAGATATTCATACATGATAATATCATGATAATATAATAATTTAAAATCTCATTTCATATTATAAACATTGGGTTAACAACATTTAACAAGATCGTTAACCTAAAGGTTTCAAAACAACACTTACATGTAACGACTAACGATGACTTAACGACTCGGTTAAAATGTATATACATGTAGTGTTTTAATATGTATTTATACACTTTTGAAAGACTTCAATACACTTATCAAAATACTTCTACTTAACAAAAATGCTTACAATTACATCCTCGTTCAGTTTCATCAACAATTCTACTCGTATGCACCCGTATTCGTACTCGTACAATACACAACTTTTAGATGTATGTACTATTGGTATATACACCCCAATGATCAGCTCTTAGCAGCCCATGTGAGTCACCTAACACATGTGGGAACCATCATTTGGCAACTAGCATGAAATATCTCATAAAATTACAAAAATATGAGTAATCATTCATGACTTATTTACATGAAAACATAATTACATATCCTTTATATCTAATCCATACACCAATGACCAAAAACACCTACAAACACTTTCATTCTTCAATTTTCTTCATCTAATTGATCTCTCTCAAGTTCTATCTTCAAGTTCTAAGTGTTCTTCATAAATTCCAAAAGTTCTAGTTTCATAAAATCAAGAATACTTTCAAGTTTGCTAGCTCACTTCCAATCTTGTAAGGTGATCATCCAACCTCAAGAAATCTTTGTTTCTTACAGTAGGTTATCATTCTAATACAAGGTAATAATCATATTCAAACTTTGGTTCAATTTCTATAACTATAACAATCTTATTTCAAGTGATGATCTTACTTGAACTTGTTTTCGTGTCATGATTCTGCTTCAAGAACTTCGAGCCATCCAAGGATCCATTGAAGCTAGATCCAATTTTCTCTTTTCCAGTAGGTTTATCCAAGGAACTTAAGGTAGTAATGATGTTCATAACATCATTCAATTCATACATATAAAGCTATCTTATTCGAAGGTTTAAACTTGTAATCACTAGAACATAGTTTAGTTAATTCTAAACTTGTTCGCAAACAAAAGTTAATCCTTCTAACTTGACTTTTAAAATCAACTAAACACATGTTCTATATCTATATGATATGCTAACTTAATGATTTAAAACCTGGAAACACGAAAAACACCGTAAAACCGGATTTACACCGTCGTAGTAACACCGCGGGCTGTTTTGAGTTAGTTAATTAAAAACTATGATAAACTTTGATTTAAAAGTTGTTATTCTGGGAAAATGATTTTTATTATGAACATGAAACTATATCCAAAAATTATGGTTAAACTCAAAGTGGAAGTATGTTTTCTAAAATGGTCATCTAAACGTCGTTCTTTTGACTGAAATGACTACCTTTACAAAAACGACTTGTAACTTATTTTTCCGACTATAAACCTATACTTTTTCTATTTAGATTCATAAAATAGAGTTCAATATGAAACCATAGCAATTTGATTCACTCAAAACGGATTTAAAATGAAGAAGTTATGGGTAAAACAAGATTGGATAATTTTTCTCATTTTAGCTACGTGAAAATTGGTAACAAATCTATTCCAACCATAACTTAATCAACTTGTATTGTATATTATGTAATCTTGAGATACCATAGACACGTATACAATGTTTTGACCTATCATGTCGACACATCTATATATATTTCGGAACAACCATAGACACTCTATATGTGAATGTTGGAGTTAGCTATACAGGGTTGAGGTTGATTCCAAAATATATATAGTTTGAGTTGTGATCAATACTGAGATACGTATACACTGGGTCGTGGATTGATTCAAGATAATATTTATCGATTTATTTCTGTACATCTAACTGTGGACAACTAGTTGTAGGTTACTAACGAGGACAGCTGACTTAATAAACTTAAAACATCAAAATATATTAAAAGTGTTGTAAATATATTTTGAACATACTTTGATATACATGTATATATTGTTATAGGTTCGTGAATCAACCAGTGGCCAAGTCTTACTTCCCAACGAAGTAAAAATCTGTGAAAGTGAGTTATAGTCCCACTTTTAAAATCTAATATTTTTGGGATGAGAATACATGCAGGTTTTATAAATGATTTACAAAATAGACACAAGTACGTGAAACTACATTCTATGGTTGAATTATCGAAATCGAATATGCCCCTTTTTATTAAGTCTGGTAATCTAAGAATTAGGGAACAGACACCCTAATTGACGCGAATCCTAAAGATAGATCTATTGGGCCTAACAAACCCCATCCAAAGTACCGGATGCTTTAGTACTTCGAAATTTATATCATATCCGAAGGGTGTCCCGGAATGATGGGGATATTCTTATATATGCATCTTGTTAATGTCGGTTACCAGGTGTTCACCATATGAATGATTTTTATCTCTATGTATGGGATGTGTATTGAAATATGATATCTTGTGGTCTATTATTATGATTTGATATATATAGGTTAAACCTATAACTCACCAACATTTTTGTTGACGTTTTAAGCATGTTTATTCTCAGGTGATTATTAAGAGCTTCCGCTGTCGCATACTTAAATAAGGACGAGATTTGGAGTCCATGCTTGTATAATATTGTGTTAAAACTGCATTCAAGAAACTTATTTTGTTGTAACATATTTGTATTGTAAACCATTATGTAATGGTCGTGTGTAAACAGGATATTTTAGATTATCATTATTTGTTAATCTACGTAAAGCTTTTTAAAACCTTTATCTATGAAATAAAGGTTATGGTTTGTTTTAAAAATGAATGCAGTCTTTGAAAAACGTCTCATATAGAGGTCAAAACCTCGCAACGAAATCAATTAATATGGAACGTTTTTAATCAATAAGAACGGGACATTTCAGTTGGTATCCGAGCGTTGGTCTTAGAGAACCAGAATTTTGCATTAGTGTGTCTTATCTAGTTTGTTAGGATGCATTAGTGAGTCTGGACTTCGACCGTGTTTACTTGAAAAATGATTGCTTACCAAATTTTGTTGGAAACTATATATTTTTAACATGTGAATATTATGTGATATATTAATCTCTTAACGCGTTTGATATTATGTGATAGATGTCTACCTCTAGAACAAGTCCCATTGACTCACCTAATAATAATGAAGAGTCAAATGTAAATTGGAATGATTCGTGGACTGATTCACAAGTTCCCGAAGAGGAACCGGAAGAAGAGTCGGAACCGGAAGAAGAATCGGAACCGGATGAAGAATCGGAACCGGATGAAGAAATAGAACCGGTGGGGGAAATAATAAAACGGTTAAGTAAAAGAAAATCCTCAACCAACCGACCAAGGTTAATTATGGTCAATGGTGTTTCCGCCAAGGAAGCAAAATATTGGGAGGATTACCAATTCTCCGATGAATCGGATTCCGACGAGAATTCCGATGATGTTATAGAGATTACCCCAACTGAATTTAAAAAGGCAAAAGAAAATAATAAGGGAAAAGGCATAAAAATAGAGAAATCTAATTCCAACCCCGATGAACTTTATATGTATCGTCAACCCCCGAAGTCCTTAAGTTGTAACAATGACCCGGGAACCTCTAAACCACCAGGTTTTTCTAAACCAATGTGGATCACGACGGCTCGTATTAGGGGAACATCATATATCCCTAGAAACTTGGCAAAACGAACCAAAACCGAAGAAGAAGAAACAAGCGAGTCGGAATAAGATAGTTGTATTCGTGTGGTGTAATATATGTAATATAGTGTGCTTATGCTTTATGATATATGTAAAAATTGCTTGTATTAATAAGTATTTTTTTTATGAATCTAACTCTTGTCTATTTTACAGTATAAAAACACAAAATGGATAGACAACCCAATATTTTAAGAGACCTACCCGGAGACATGATTGATGAAATCTTGTCTAGAGTCGGTCAGAATTCTTCCGCACAACTATTTAAGGCGAGATCAGTTTGTAAGACATTCAAAGAACGTTCCAAGAATGCCTTGGTTTATAAAAGGCTTTCGTTCGAAAGATGGGGGATATCACATTGGGAAATCCATAAGTTACGATGTGTTTACTTTGACGCATATATTGCGGGGAACCCAAATGCTATTTTACGCAATGGGTTAAGAAATTATTTTGACTCAATATATCCGAATATTGGACTTCGTGATTTAGAAAAAGTGGCTAACATGTAACATAAAGAAGCATGTTATGCTTACGGATTATTAATGTTCGCTTCTCACCAAAGTGAGAATAAGAACATCGGGATACAACTATTAAACAAAACGTTCCCACAAGTGACGGAGTCGGTAATTGGGGTAAGAAATGAGGTTTTTAGATTGTTACGTGACTGTTGGACATTACGTAACCCTCGTCCCTTTGACGACGTTACAACACGCTGTCTTATCAACGGCCATAACGGTTATGTTCCACAAGACCAAGGATGGGAAGTAATCCTAGTAAAACCAGAATGCATGACTTGTTTCTGGACGTATGAATTACGTGTCTTTATTGCCTTTGCTGAACGACTTGTGTACTAGCTAGAATTATCTTCACAACCATCTTGTATCAAATTTATTGTGTGCTATATTTCATGCTATATGTAAAATAAGCGGTATTGTAAGTTTGTAAAATATTGTGTAAAAGTTTGAACGCGAAATATTATTATAATCAGTTTTTCATATAGAATTGTAGTAGTTGAATTGTATATTAGCTACTAAGTATGAACTTAACGGGTAGGTACTACCCGAATTTAAACTTATAAAACGCTAATATGAAGAAAAAGCTTTTATAAATGAGTTCATATTATGCTACGAAATACTATTAACTACTCTTAATATTCTGTATGATTAACTTGTTCCATTTAACTATTTTGAAGGAAATGGCACCGACTACTCGACACACCGTGAATATGAATGAAGAAGAATTCCGTACTTTTCTAGCTTCAAACATAGCCGCAGTACAGGCTGCGCTACATACCAACAATAACCTTGGATCTAGCAGTACAGGAAATCGTGTAGGATGCACCTACAAAGAATTCACTGCCTGCAAACCTTTGGAATTTGATGGAACCGAAGGACCGATCGGATTGAAACGGTGGACCGAGAAGGTCGAATCGGTGTTTGCCATAAGTAAGTGTACTGAAGAGGACAAAGTAAAGTACGCTACGCATACCTTCACAGGTTCTGCGTTAACATGGTGGAATACCTATCTAGAGCAAGTGGGACAAGGCGATGCGTACGTACTACCGTGGTCAGCATTCAAGCACTTGATGAACGAGAAGTACCGTCTCAGAACTGAGGTCAATAAGCTCAAGACAGAACTTAGAGGGTTACGAACCCAAGGATTTGATATTACCACGTACGAAAGACGATTCACAGAATTGTGCCTATTGTGTCCGGGAGCATTCGAAGATGAGGAAGAGAAGATCGACGCGTTTGTGAAAGGATTACCGGAAAGAATCCAAGAAGATATAAGTTCACACGAGCCCGCCTCCATACAACAGGCATGTAGAATGGCTCACAAACTCGTGAACCAGATTGAAGAAAGAATTAAAGAACAGACTGCTGAAGAGGCCAATGTGAAGCAAGTCAAAAGAAAGTGGGAGGAAAACGGTGATAAGAATCACCAATACAACAACAACAGCAATTACAACAATAATCGCAACAATTATCCCAACAATCGCAACATCAATCGCAACTACAACAAACAGCCCAACAACAACAACAACAACAACAACAACAGTAACTACAACAATCATCCCAACAACAATAATAACCGCAACAACAACAACAATCAGAAGCAGCTATGCCAAAGGTGTGAAAAGAATCACTCGGGGTTCTGCACCAAATTTTGCAACAAGTGTAAAAGAAATGGTCATAGCGCGGCGAAGTGTGAGGTCTACGGACCAGGGGTTAATAGAACGAAAGGAACAAATGGTGTCGGAACGAGTAATGGCGGAGCAAGTAGTGTCGGAGCAAGTTATGCCAATGTAGTTTGTTATAAATGTGGAAAATCGGGCCACATTATTAGAAATTGCCCGAACCAGGAGAACACGAATGGACAAGGCCGTGGAAGAGTTTTCAATATTAATGCAGCAGAGGCACAGGAAGACCCGGAGCTTGTTACGGGTACGTTTCTTATTGACAATAAATCTGCTTACGTTTTATTTGATTCGGGTGCGGATAGAAGCTATATGAGTAGAGATTTTTGTGCTAAATTAAGTTGTCCATTGACACCTTTGGATAGTAAATTTTTACTCGAATTAGCAAATGGTAAATTAATTTCAGCAGATAATATATGTCGGAATCGAGAAATTAAACTGGTTAGCGAAACATTTAAGATTGATTTGATACCAGTAGAGTTAGGGAGTTTTGATGTGATAATCGGTATGGACTGGTTGAAAGAAGTGAAAGCGGAGATCGTTTGTTACAAAAATGCAATTCGCATTATACGAGAAAAAGGAAAACCCTTAATGGTGTACGGAGAAAAGGGCAACACGAAGCTACATCTTATTAGTAATTTGAAGGCACAAAAACTAATAAGAAAAGGTTGCTATGCTGTTCTATCACACGTCGAGAAAGTACAAACTGAAGAAAAGAGCATTAATGATGTTCCCGTCGCAAAAGAATTTCCTGATGTATTTCCGAAAGAATTACCGGGATTACCCCCACATCGATCCGTTGAATTTCAAATAGATCTTGTACCAGGAGCTGCACCAATAGCTCGTGCTCCTTACAGACTCGCACCCAGCGAGATGAAAGAACTACAAAGCCAATTACAAGAACTTTTAGAGCGTGGTTTCATTCGACCAAGCACATCACCGTGGGGAGCTCCTGTTTTGTTTGTCAAGAAGAAAGATGGTACATTCAGGTTGTGTATCGACTACCGAGAGTTGAACAAACTTACCATCAAGAACCGCTACCCACTACCGAGAATCGATGACTTATTTGATCAACTACAAGGCTCGTCTGTTTATTCAAAGATTGACTTACGTTCCGGGTATCATCAAATGCGGGTGAAAGAAGATGATATTCCAAAGACTGCTTTCAGAACACGTTACGGTCATTACGAGTTTATGGTCATGCCGTTTGGTTTAACTAATGCACCAGCTGTGTTCATGGACCTTATGAACCGAGTGTGTGGACCATACCTTGACAAGTTTGTCATTGTTTTCATTGATGACATACTTATTTACTCAAAGAATGACCAAGAACACGGTGAACATTTGAGAAAGGTGTTAGAAGTATTGAGGAAGGAAGAATTGTACGCTAAGTTTTCAAAGTGTGCATTTTGGTTGGAAGAAGTTCAATTCCTCGGTCACATAGTGAACAAAGAAGGTATTAAGGTGGATCCGACAAAGATAGAAACTGTTGAAAATGGGAAACCCCGAAAACTCCAAAACACATACGCCAGTTTTTAGGACTAGCTGGTTACTACAGAAGGTTCATCCAAGACTTTTCCAGAATAGCAAAACCCTTGACTGCATTAACGGATAAAGGGAAGAAATTTGAATGGAATGATGAACAAGAGAAAGCATTTCAGTTATTGAAGAAAAAGCTAACTACGGCACCTATATTGTCATTGCCTGAAGGGAATGATGATTTTGTGATTTATTGTGATGCATCAAAGCAAGGTCTCGGTTGTGTATTAATGCAACGAACGAAGGTGATTGCTTATGCGTCTAGACAATTGAAGATTCACGAACAAAATTATACGACGCATGATTTGGAATTAGGCGCGGTTGTTTTTGCATTAAAGACTTGGAGGCACTACTTATATGGGGTCAAAAGTATTATATATACCGACCACAAAAGTCTTCAACACATATTTAATCAGAAACAACTGAATATGAGGCAGCGTAGGTGGATTGAATTATTGAATGATTACGACTTTGAGATTCGTTACCACCTGAGGAAGGCAAATGTGGTAGCCGATGCCTTGAGCAGGAAGGACAGAGAACCCATTCGAGTAAATTCTATGAATATAATGATTTATAATAACATTACTACTCAAATAAAGGAGGCGCAACAAGGAGTTTTAAAAGAGGGAAATTTAAAGGATGAAATACCCAAAGGATCGGAGAAGCATCTTAATATTCGGGAAGACGGAACCCGGTATAGGGCTGAAAGGATTTGGGTACCAAAATTTGGAGATATGAGAGAAATGGTACTTAGAGAAGCTCATAAAACCAGATACTCAATACATCCTGGAACGGGGAAGATGTACAAGGATCTCAAGAAACATTTTTGGTGGCCGGGTATGAAAGCCGATGTTGCTAAATACGTAGGAGAATGTTTGACGTGTTCTAAGGTCAAAGCTGAGCATCAGAAACCATCAGGTCTACTTCAACAACCCGAAATCCCGGAATGGAAATGGGAAAACATTACCATGGATTTCATCACAAAATTGCCAAGGACTGCAAGTGGTTTTGATACTATTTGGGTAATAGTTGATCATCTCACCAAATCAGCACACTTCCTGCCAATAAGAGAAGATGACAAGATGGAGAAGTTAGCACGACTGTATTTGAAGGAAGTCGTCTCCAGACATGGAATACCAATCTCTATTATCTCTGATAGGGATGGCAGATTTATTTCAAGATTCTGGCAGACATTACAGCAAGCATTAGGAACTCGTCTAGACATGAGTACTGCCTATCATCCACAAACTGATGGACAGAGTGAAAGGACGATACAAACGCTTGAAGACATGCTACGAGCATGTGTTATTGATTTCGGAAACAGTTGGGATCGACATCTACCGTTAGCAGAATTTTCCTACAACAACAGCTACCATTCAAGCATTGAGATGGCGCCGTTTGAAGCACTTTATGGTAGAAAGTGCAGGTCTCCGATTTGTTGGAGTGAAGTGGGGGATAGACAGATTACGGGTCCGGAGATTATACAAGAAACTACCGAGAAGATCATCCAAATTCAACAACGGTTGAAAACCGCCCAAAGTCGACAAAAGAGCTACGCTGACATTAAAAGAAAAGATATAGAATTTGAAATTGGAGAGATGGTCATGCTTAAAGTTGCACCTTGGAAAGGCGTTGTTCGATTTGGTAAACGAGGGAAATTAAATCCAAGGTATATTGGACCATTCAAGATTATTGATCGTGTCGGACCAGTAGCTTACCGACTAGAGTTACCTCAACAACTCGCGGCTGTACATAACACTTTCCACGTCTCGAATTTGAAGAAATGTTTTGCTAAAGAAGATCTCACTATTCCGTTAGATGAAATCCAAATCAACGAAAAACTTCAATTCATCGAAGAACCCGTCGAAATAATGGATCGTGAGGTTAAAAGACTTAAGCAAAACAAGATACCAATTGTTAAGGTTCGATGGAATGCTCGTAGAGGACCCGAGTTCACCTGGGAGCGTGAAGATCAGATGAAGAAGAAATACCCGCATCTATTTCCAGAAGATTCGTCAACACCTTCAACAGCTTAAAATTTCGGGACGAAATTTATTTAACGGGTAGGTACTGTAGTGACCCAAACTTTTCCATGTTTATATATATTAATTGAGATTGATATTTACATGATTAAATGTTTCCAACATGTTAAGCAATCAAACTTGTTAAGACTTGATTAATTGAAATATGTTTCATATAGACAATTGACCACCCAAGTTGACCGGTGATTCACGAACGTTAAAACTTGTAAAAACTATATGATGACATATATATGGATATATATATAGTTAACATGATACTATGATAAGTAAACATATCATTAAGTATATTAACAATGAACTACATATGTAAAAACAAGACTACTAACTTAATGATTTTTAAACGAGACATATATGTAACGATTATCGTTGTAAAGACATTTAATGTATATATATCATATTAAGAGATATTCATACATGATAATATCATGATAATATAATAATTTAAAATCTCATTTCATATTATAAACATTGGGTTAACAACATTTAACAAGATCGTTAACCTAAAGGTTTCAAAACAACACTTACATGTAACGACTAACGATGACTTAACGACTCGGTTAAAATGTATATACATGTAGTGTTTTAATACGTATTTATACACTTTTGAAAGACTTCAATACACTTATCAAAATACTTCTACTTAACAAAAATGCTTACAATTACATCCTCGTTCAGTTTCATCAACAATTCTACTCGTATGCACCCGTATTCGTACTCGTACAATACACAACTTTTAGATGTATGTACTATTGGTATATACACTCCAATGATCAGCTCTTAGCAGCCCATGTGAGTCACCTAACACATGTGGGAACCATCATTTGGCAACTAGCATGAAATATCTCATAAAATTACAAAAATATGAGTAATCATTCATGACTTATTTACATGAAAACAAAATTACATATCCTTTATATCTAATCCATACACCAACGACCAAAAACACCTACAAACACTTTCATTCTTCAATTTTCTTCATCTAATTGATCTCTCTCAAGTTCTATCTTCAAGTTCTAAGTGTTCTTCATAAATTCCAAAAGTTCTAGTTTCATAAAATCAAGAATACTTTCAAGTTTGCTAGCTCACTTCCAATCTTGTAAGGTGATCATCCAACCTCAAGAAATCTTTGTTTCTTACAGTAGGTTATCATTCTAATACAAGGTAATAATCATATTCAAACTTTGGTTCAATTTCTATAACTATAACAATCTTATTTCAAGTGATGATCTTACTTGAACTTGTTTTCGTGTCATGATTCTGCTTCAAGAACTTCGAGCCATCCAAGGATCCATTGAAGCTAGATCCAATTTTCTCTTTTCCAGTAGGTTTATCCAAGGAACTTAAGGTAGTAATGATGTTCATAACATCATTCAATTCATACATATAAAGCTATCTTATTCGAAGGTTTAAACTTGTAATCACTAGAACATAGTTTAGTTAATTCTAAACTTGTTCGCAAACAAAAGTTAATCCTTCTAAATTGACTTTTAAAATCAACTAAACACATGTTCTATATCTATATGATATGCTAACTTAATGATTTAAAACCTGGAAACACAAAAAACACCGTAAAACCGGATTTACACCGTCGTAGTAACACCGCGGGCTGTTTTGAGTTAGTTAATTAAAAACTATGATAAACTTTGATTTAAAAGTTGTTATTCTGGGAAAATGATTTTTATTATGAACATGAAACTATATCCAAAAATTATGGTTAAACTCAAAGTGGAAGTATGTTTTCTAAAATGGTCATCTAAACGTCGTTCTTTCGACTGAAATGACTACCTTTACAAAAACGACTTGTAACTTATTTTTCCGACTATAAACCTATACTTTTTCTGTTTAGATTCATAAAATAGAGTTCAATATGAAACCATA
The DNA here is from genome assembly GCF_046630445.1 of Rutidosis leptorrhynchoides. Taxonomy (NCBI): domain Eukaryota; kingdom Viridiplantae; phylum Streptophyta; class Magnoliopsida; order Asterales; family Asteraceae; genus Rutidosis; species Rutidosis leptorrhynchoides. The sequence continues at coordinate 439,546,640 of NC_092333.1, forward strand.
GCAATTTGATTCACTCAAAACGGATTTAAAATGAAGAAGTTATGGGTAAAACAAGATTGGATAATTTTTCTCATTTTAGCTACGTGAAAATTGGTAACAAATCTATTCCAACCATAACTTAATCAACTTGTATTGTATATTATGTAATCTTGAGATACCATAGACACGTATACAATGTTTCGACCTATCATGTCGACACATCTATATATATTTCGGAACAACCATAGACACTCTATATGTGAATGTTGGAGTTAGCTATACAGGGTTGAGGTTGATTCCAAAATATATATAGTTTGAGTTGTGATCAATACTGAGATACGTATACACTGGGTCGTGGATTGATTCAAGATAATATTTATCGATTTATTTCTGTACATCTAACTGTGGACAACTAGTTGTAGGTTACTAACGAGGACAGCTGACTTAATAAACTTAAAACATCAAAATATATTAAAAGTGTTGTAAATATATTTTGAACATACTTTGATATACATGTATATATTGTTATAGGTTCGTGAATCAACCAGTGGCCAAGCCTTACTTCCCGACGAAGTAAAAATCTGTGAAAGTGAGTTATAGTCCCACTTTTAAAATCTAATATTTTTGGGATGAGAATACATGCAGGTTTTATAAATGATTTACAAAATAGACACAAGTACGTGAAACTACATTCTATGGTTGAATTATCGAAATCGAATATGCCCCTTTTTATTAAGTCTGGTAATCTAAGAATTAGGGAACAGACACCCTAATTGACGCGAATCCTAAAGATAGATCTATTGGGCCTAACAAACCCCATCCAAAGTACCGGATGCTTTAGTACTTCGAAATTTATATCATATCCGAAGGGTGTCCCGGAATGATGGGGATATTCTTATATATGCATCTTGTTAATGTCGGTTACCAGGTGTTCACCATATGAATGATTTTTATCTCTATGTATGGGATGTGTATTGAAATATGAAATCTTGTGGTCTATTATTATGATTTGATATATATAGGTTAAACCTATAACTCACCAACATTTTTGTTGACGTTTTAAGCATGTTTATTCTCAGGTGATTATTAAGAGCTTCCGATGTCGCATACTTAAATAAGGACGAGATTTGGAGTCCATGCTTGTATAATATTGTGTTAAAACTGCATTCAAGAAACTTATTTAGTTGTAACATATTTGTATTGTAAACCATTATGTAATGGTCGTGTGTAAACAGGATATTTTAGATTATCATTGTTTGATAATCTACGTAAAGCTTTTTAAAACCTTTATCTATGAAATAAAGGTTATGGTTTGTTTTAAAAATGAATGCAGTCTTTGAAAAACGTCTCATATAGAGGTCAAAACCTCGCAACGAAATCAATTAATATGGAACGTTTTTAATCAATAAGAACGGGACATTTCATAATTCCCCTTGCTACTCGGTTATGTTTTTAGCTAACATTAACACAACGGTTTCTATGTTCTTTGGTTTGGTGTTATTATGTTTTGCAGGGACAATCGAGCAGGGGTGGACAACCGAAAAGAGGAAGAACATCAAGAAATGTTCCATCACCACCACTGGTTCAACAACATTCATCATCATCATCCGACGAAGAAGAAGACGCTCAAAATAATCCAATAGTTTGGTTAGAACATCTTCGGGACAATGATGATTACGGAGAAACTTTTGCTCGAATTACCGTCGACCAATTAATGCTACATGGTATTTGGACTGGGCTCCTTTGATTGAGGCGGGTATGCATGCCCATGTCACTCGTTTGTTAGCTATACCATATAGTAACAGATTGACCTACGCATGGGAACAAATTTTCAGTCTACACGATCAAGTGTTTCCCGTGCTATGTAAAGAATTCTATTCAACTTTCTGATTCAATAATGTTCGCGATCCACTCTCGGAAGCTTTTTTTAGATTCCGGCTAGGGGGTGATGAAAGAAGTTTGAGTAGTTTTGGGTTATGCAGAGTTTTGGGTATTTTTCGCGAGCTTACTGACGCACAATTAAGGCAATATTTGGTAAGCTCAGAGTATTGTAGCGACCCGACCAAATCATGTTTGACGACGCCGTCTACTTAGGTCCCGTTACGTGGTCATAAGTCTTTAAAACAACGTTTGACCTAAAGATATGTCGCATTCATTTCAAATGTAAAGATTGTTCAAAGTTTACAAGAATAGTTCCACCACAAGTTACGATACAAAGTTTTAAGTACAAATGAAACTTATGCGACACAATTCAAAAGTAGCCAAAAGACGCTCCATGTATGCATATATACTCGACATCCAATGCAAGTATCAAAATAATGAGCGGAAGCATGTATCATGTATCGTTCAAGGACCTGAGAAAAACATAGAAATCTGTCAACGAAAACGTTGGTGAAATCATAGGTTTAAGTAAGTAAGTACAAGTGAACCACAAGATTTGAAACCATGAGATAATAGTAATACATTCCAAAAGTTTGTTTCAAGAGCACCCAATTATCAATGCTTAACATTCCTTCCATAGAACCCCATCACAATAGTGTTAGAACATACACTGTTTCTCGAAAATACATTTCATTCGTAAACGGTAGCGAACCGTTTGAATGAGGGTTTGTCAAACCCATATGGCCATATAACATAAGTTCTCGCTTACACCCGACAAGTGTAACTAATGATAATCGAATTGAGGATTTTTGTTCAAACTCGTATGTAGAATGTTTGTTTTCCTGTACTTGTGTTCATTTAGTAAAAAGAAACGTTTATGTTTTTCTCATCCCAAATGTAAGTGCAAAAGAGTAAAAGTGGGACTATGATCTCACCTTGAGTGCACGTACGAAAAGTACTTCACAAAATAACGTGTGCGAAGGATAGTGCTAGTCTTGACCTAAACAAATAGGTCGTATCAATAACGGTAAACACGATAGGTCAAAGATGTTCAATTAGTCCTATGGCTCGTTACGACTCGATTATGTAGCATGTGAAATCAAATTGTCAAGTTTCATGCAAGGTACAAGTATATAAACAAGTTAGGAAAGGTTGCATAATCATTTGGTTAAGTTTGACAAAAAGTCAAACTTTGGTCGGTCAAAGTCAACGAAAAAGTCAACAAGTTCGGGTCGGGTCCCGAACTATTTTTCTGAGGTTTTTAATCATGTATGAGCATGTTAGAACAAGTTACATGTGAATCGGAGGTGCGTAGCATAGCAAACATTATTCGAAAATTGACAAAGTTGGACAGACCACTTTGGCGCGCCGCGCGGGTATATGGCGCGCCGCGCCATTACCTGTGCAGAGAATTCTGGCAGTTTTTAAGTTTTATGCACGAACCTAACTTCAAACAATCACCATTTATGACCCGCAAACAATCAAGACAAGTATCTTATACTGTTGGGAAGGTAATTTGACGATGAAAACAACTAAACACATTTCATCAATCAATCTACCTTTTACAACAACCAAAACAGCATCTAATGCTTAACATTAACCGCATACAAGTTCATAAATGCAATTCAATGATTCAGGCAACCAATTTACATGAATGATATGCCGTTTCGAAGGTAATCAAGTATACAATCCAACTAAACACTTACCAATAATAATCCATGGCATTCAATGGATCAAAAGTCCATTTCAAGTTTATCAACCCTAACCCAAATTCACCAAAATCATAAATCAAGTTCATGAACTTTTCTAAAGCAACCTACACATCAAATTGAAGCTAGTGATACTAGGAACACAATTAGAACATGAACTTTTAACATCTAACAACATATGATCATCCAAAATTCAAGAACAACACACCAAAATTCAAGTTCATGCTAGTTACACTAAAACAACGAGATCGAGCATATAAATTACACACACGAATTTAGAGAAATCTATAGTTTTAGAAATGTTACCCAAACGAGATGAAGTTGGTACCAAAATGAAGAGGATGAAGAGAGGATTACGAATATGTAATTTATTTTGTTGTAAGCCTCCTAGATCGGATTTAGATGATGATTGAATGAATTTGGTAATGGTGTGTGTGTTCTTGCTAGAGAGAAAGAGAGAGAGATGGAGATGATAATGAATGGGTGAAAGGGGTTTGACCCTTTGACCTAGTCAAGGGTTTGATCCCTTGTCAAGTTTAGTCCCTCAACTTTCGTTCGGGTGCGTGAATTACCTAAACGAGATAATTTAAAACGCGTATCAACGGGAGATGTTATAAACATATAACGGACTTTATATTAGTATAACGGAAAAGTAAATGGAAAAAGGCGGGATGTTACATTACCTACTCCTTAAAAGAAATTTCGTCCCGAAATTTAAGTAGGCGTAGTAGTCGTTGTTTCTTCCTCGAAATCTTGCGTTTCCGAATTCACGAATAGATGAGGATACTTCCTTTGCATTTGATCTTGTCTTTCCCAAGTAAACTCGGGTCCCCTTTTGGCATTCCAATGGACTTTAACAATCGGGATTCGGCTTTGTTTCAATGTCTTGACGGAGGTGTCCACAATTTCAACCGGTTCCTCCACAAAATGAAGTTTGTCATCAATAGTAAGTTCCTTGAGAGGGATGACGATATCGGGTTCGGCAAGACACTTTTTCAAGTTAGATACATGGAAGGTAGGATGAACGGAGTTCAATTGAGGCGGAAGATCTAAACGATAAGCAACGGTTCCAACACGCTCCAAGATTTCGAAAGGACCAATATACCGTGGATTTAGCTTCCCGCGTTTCCCAAAACGGATTACACCCTTCCAAGGTGCGACTTTTAACATGACGCGGTCACCGACTTGAAATTCAAGGTCGTTGCGTCTTTTGTCGGTATAGCACTTTTGACGACTTCGGGCCGTCCTAAGCCTATCTCGGATTTGAACGATCTTCTCGGTTGTTTCATGAATGAGTTCAGGTCCGGTAATTTGTGTGACGCCTACTTCGGCCCAACAAAGAGGTGAACGACATTTTCGGCCATATAAAGCTCCGAACGGTGCGGCGTTAATACTCGCGTGATAGCTAATGTTGTAGGAGAATTCGGCGAGAGGCAAGTGCTTATCCCAAGCTTTTCCAAAGTCTACAACACAAGCTCGTAGCATGTCTTCCAAAGTTTGAATTGTGCGTTCACTTTGTCCGTCGGTTTGTGGATGATATGCGGTGCTCATGTCTAAACGCGTTCCCAACGCTTCTTGCAATGTACGCCAAAATATAGAAACGAAACGACCATCTCGGTCGAAGATAATCGATAAAGGTACACCGTGTCGGGCTACGATCTCCTTAATGTAAAGTTGTGCAAGTTTCTCCATTTTGTCCGTTTCTTTCATGGCAAGGAAGTGTGCGGATTTGGTGAGACGGTCAACAATAACCCAAATGGTATCATAACCGCCCGTCGTTTTTGGTAGCTTGGTGATAAAATCCATCGTTATCCTTTCCCACTTCCATTGCGGGATCTCGGGTTGTTGAAGTAGTCCAGACGGTCTTTGGTGTTCGGCTTTGACTTTGGAACATGTCAAACACTTGGAAACATAAGTAGCTACGTCCCTTTTGATGTTCGGCCACCAATATAGTTGTTTAAGGTCGTGGTACATCTTATTGGCACCGGGGTGAATCGAGTATCGTGACTTATGGGCTTCATCTAAAATAAGGCTTCGTAGGTCCCCATAACTAGGCACCCAAATCCTTCCGGCGTAATATCGGAGTCCGGTCTCCCTAATTTCGAATCGAGAGACGAGAATGTTCAAGAGCTCGTGTGAAAGGTTTTCATCCTTGAGAGCCTCATCTTAGGCTACCCGAATTTGGCTATTAAGGTTGGTGTGAATGGTGATGTTTAAAGCTCGGACACGAAGAGGCACCGCTCTTTCTTTTCGACTTAAGGCATCGGCTACTACGTTTGCCTTCCCGGGATGGTAACGAAGCTCGCAATCGTAATCGTTCAAAGTTTCAATCCACCGTCGTTGTCTCATGTTTAGTTGCTTTTGATCGAAGATGTGTTGAAGGCTTTTGTGATCGGTGAAGATAGTACTCTTGGTTCCATAAAGATAGTGTCTCCACATTTTAAGTGCAAAGACAACGGCTCCAAGTTCGAGATCATGTGTCGTATAGTTTCGTTCATGAATTTTGAGTTGTCGAGAAGCATAAGCAATGACTTTCGTTCGTTGCATCAATACACACCCAAAACCATGTTTCGAGGCATCACAATATACAACAAAGTCATCATTGCCTTCGGGAAGTGACAAGATAGGAGCGGTGGTTAGCTTCGTTTTCAAGATTTGGAATGCGGATTCATGTTCGGTCGCCCAAATGAATTTCTTTCCCTTGTGAGTCAATGCGGTTAGAGGACGTGCAACCAAAGAGAAGTTTTCGATGAATCTACGATAGTACCCGGCGAGACCCAAGAATTGACGAATGTGAGTAGGAGTAGTAGGAGTCTCCCATTTACTAATGGCTTCGATTTTCGTGGGATCGACTTTAATACCTTGATCACTTACAACATGACCAAGAAATTGAACTTCCTTTAACCAAAATTCACACTTGGAGAATTTGGCATAAAGTCGTTCTTGTCTCAAGAGTTCAAGCACAAGTCGGAGATGTTGTTCATGCTCTTCTTCATTTTTAGAATAGATCAATATGTCATCGATGAACACAATAACGAATTTGTCAAGATACGGTTTGCACACGCGGTTCATAAGATCCATGAACACCGCCGGTGCGTTAGTGAGACCAAATGGCATTACAAGAAATTCATAACTACCATAACGAGTTCGGAAAGCGGTTTTGGAGACATCTTCCCCCTTAACCCTTAATTGATGATAACCCGAGCGGAGATCGATTTTCGAATATACACAAGACCCTTGTAGTTGATCAAAGAGGTCATCGATGCGAGGAAGAGGATATCGGTTCTTAACCGTCAATTTGTTTAGTTCACGATAGTCAATGCACATTCGTAGGGATCCGTCTTTCTTTTTAACAAACAAAATCGGAGCGCCCCATGGTGAATGGCTAGGTTGGATAAAACCACGATCAAGTAGTTCTTGGATTTGACTTTGCAATTTTTGCATTTCGGATGGAGCGAGTCTATATGGTGCACGTGCTACGGGTGCGGCTCCCGGAATAAGATCGATTTGGAATTCAACCGGTCGATGAGGTGGAAGACCCGGCAATTCGTCGGGAAATACATCGGAAAAGTCACTAACAATTGGCACATCATCGATATGCTTCTCTTCGGACTCGACTTTCTTAACGTGGGCAAGGATCGCAAAACAACCCTTACGGAGTAGTTTTCTAACTTTAAGGCACGAAACGAGGTTGAGTCTGGTGCAACTCTTATCGCCATAAACAATCAAAGGTTCACCATTCTCGATAGGAATTCGGATTGCGTTAAGATCACAAAGGATGTGAGATTTCGTTTTGACTAACCAATTCATACCGATTATTACATCAAAGCTTCCTAGTTCTATGGGTATCAAGTCAATTTCAAATTCTTTACCCAAAATGTTTAACGTACACCCCCGGTAATATGTGTCGGCACTTAATAGTTTCCCGTTAGCCACTTCAATGGTATAAGTGGTATCTAATGGAAGAGGTGGAGTGCTAAAAGAATGAGTCAAAGTCTTGGATACAAAGCATTTATCGGCACCCGAATCGAATAAGCAAGAGACATAAGAATTGTTGAGAAGAAACGTACCTGTGACTAATTCATTATTATCTCGGGCTTCCTCGGTGTTGATGTTGAAAGCTCGGCCGCGCGTATTGGTGTTATCTTTCCTCTTCGGGCATGCATTTCTATAATGGCCCGTTTGGCCACATTCATAACAAGTGCCCGTCTTTGGTGCATTGGGCCACTTTCGAGCGACGGGAGTGGCACTTTTACAATCGTTGGCCTTATGACCAACTCCTTAGCACCGGTGGCAAATTAACTTACTACATTCGCCAAAGTGATGTTTGTTGCATTTGTTGCAAAGAGGTAGGTTCCCGGCATAACCTTTCTTGCCGTCGGAGGTGTAAGGCTTCTTAGCAAAGTTGTTGTTGTTTGATTGGGAGGGTTCCCACTTTCTTTTGTTGCCGCCCGATTTATCCTCGGCCTTAGGTGCCGGAACTACGATTTCGTAAACCGTTTCTATCAATTTGCGGGCCATGTTCAAAGCTTCTTGATGATTAGTGGGTTTGGATGACATTACTCCGTGTTTGATACTCTTTGGAAGACCATCCATGTAAAGTTCAACCCTTAAAGCTTCGGGGTTCACAAGATTTGGGCACATCAAGGCTAGTTCGGAAAATCGTTGATTGTAAGCCTTGAGATCATTTCCAATCGCCTTTAAAGTTCTTAGCTCTTGTTCGAGCCTTCGGGTTTCTTCACGAGGGAAATATTCGAAAATCATCTTTTCCCTCAAGTCGGCCCAAGAAAGGGCGTGAGCTTCATCGGTACCCACCGATTGTACATAAGTATTCCACCATGTAAGAGCGACACCGGCGAAGGTGTGAGTGGAGTATTTGACCTTGTCTTGGTCCCGACAACCGCTTATGCTAAAGACGGCTTCCGTTTGCTCAAACCATCGGGTGAGCACGACCGGTCCCCCGGTTCCATCAAAAGTGTGAGGTTTGCACCCCATGAAAGCTTTATAGGAGCATCCCTCGTTTGAGTTTCCGGCTCCATTGTTGTTGTTATTGTTGTTGTTGTTGTGGTTGTTATTATTATTATTGTTGGATGAGTGACCGGCCATGGCCGCATCTACGGCGGTAGCTATCATCCGTTCGAGAGCTTGTTCGGAAGTTTCATTGCGGCGTACACGACGAGGAGCCATTGTTCCTTCAAGACACAAGAATATCATTGATTAGTATTCTCAATAATACTAACCGTGATATAGAATAAAGATAAAGAGAAATTTTCCCTCGACTCGCCTTAAATTCTTTATGCCATAATGTCGAAACGTTCATATGAGTCACCGTAATATAATCCTGGAAATTATATTACCCTGATTCATATGTGCATTCGACATCATTTCATATAGTCAAGGTGGCGCGTCAATCAAATTAAACAACGTGAGATTAAGATGAACTAAGAGTAGATATGAGTAGAAGCGTTCGAGTATAAATGCATAAGTAGTCAAGTAATTCCTACTTCAAGTCTATATGCCGGTTGCAGTCTAGACTCACCAATGTACCCTATGACTCGAGGTTAACACCAATGAACTCTAAATCCCTACAACCAACGCTCTGATACCATCTGTAGCGACCCGACCAAATCATGTTTGACGGCGCCGTCTACTTAGGTCCCGTTACGTGGTCATAAGTCTTTAAAACAACGTTTGACCTAAAGATATGTCGCATTCATTTCAAATGTAAAGATTGTTCAAAGTTTACAAGAATAGTTCCACCACAAGTTACGATACAAAGTTTTAAGTACAAATGAAACTTATGCGACACAATTCAAAAGTAGCCAAAAGACGCTCCATGTATGCATATATACTCGACATCCAATGCAAGTATCAAAATAATGAGCGGAAGCATGTATCATGTATCGTTCAAGGACCTGAGAAAAACATAGAAATCTGTCAACGAAAACGTTGGTGAAATCATAGGTTTAAGTAAGTAAGTACAAGTGAACCACAAGATTTGCAACCATGAGATAATAGTAATACATTCCAAAAGTTTGTTTTACGAGCACCCAATTATCAATGCTTAACATTCCTTCCATAGAACCCCATCACAATAGTGTTAGAACATACACTGTTTCTCAAAAATACATTTCATTCGTAAACGGTAGCGAACCGTTTGAATGAGGGTTTGTCAAACCCATATGGCCATATAACATAAGTTCTCGCTTACACCCGGCAAGTGTAACTAATGATAATCGAATTGAGGATTTTTGTTCAAACTCGTATGTAGAATGTTTGTTTTCCTGTACTTGTGTTCATTTAGTAAAAAGAAACGTTTATGTTTTTCTCATCCCAAATGTAAGTGCAAAAGAGTAAAAGTGGGACTATGATCTCACCTTGAGTGCACGTACGAAAAGTACTTCACAAAATAACGTGTGCGAAGGATAGTGCTAGTCTTGACCTAAACAAATAGGTCGTATCAATAACGGTAAACACGATAGGTCAAAGATGTTCAATTAGTCCTATGGCTCGTTACGACTCGATTATGTAGCATGTGAAATCAAATTGTCAAGTTTCATGCAAGGTACAAGTATATAAACAAGTTAGGAAAGGTTGCATAATCATTTGGTTAAGTTTGACAAAAAGTCAAACTTTGGTCGGTCAAAGTCAACGAAAAAGTCAACACGTTCGGGTCGGGTCCCGAACTATTTTTCTGAGGTTTTTAATCATGTATGAGCATGTTAGAACAAGTTACATATGAATCGGAGGTGCGTAGCATAGCAAACATTATTCGAAAATTGACAAAGTTGGACAGACCACTTTGGCGCGCCGCGCAGGTATATGGCGCGCCGCGCCATTACCTGTGCAGAGAATTCTGGCAGTTTTTAAGTTTTATGCACGAACCTAACTTCAAACAATCACCATTTATGACCCGCAAACAATCAAGACAAGTATCTTATACCGTTAGGAAGGTAATTTGACGATGAAAACAACTAAACACATTTCATCAATCAATCTACCTATTACAACAACCAAAACCGCATCTAATGCTTAACATTAACCGCATACAAGTTCATAACTGCAATTCAATGATTCGGGCAACCAATTTACATGAATGATATGTCGTTTCGAAGGTAATCAAGTATACAATCCAACTAAACACTTACCAATAATAATCCATGGCATTCAATGCATCAAAAGTCCATTTCAAGTTTATCAACCCTAACCCAAATTCACCAAAATCATAAATCAAGTTCATGAACTTTTCTAAAGCAACCTACACATCAAATTGAAGCTAGTGATACTAGGAACACAATTAGAACATGAACTTTTAACATCTAACAACATATGATCATCCAAAATTCAAGAACAACACACCAAAATTCAAGTTCATGCTAGTTACACTAAAACAACGAGATCGAGCATATAAATTACACACACGACATCACAATGAGCCATAGACACTAACTAACACCATTTCAAGTCAAAAACACGAATTTAGAGAAATCTAGAGTTTTAGAAATGTTACCCAAACGAGATGAAGTTGGTACCAAAATGAAGAGGATGAAGAGAGGATTACGAATATGTAATTTATTTTGTTGTAAGCCTCCTAGATCGGATTTAGATGATGATTGAATGAATTTGGTAATGGTGTGTGTGTTCTTGCTAGAGAGAAAGAGAGAGAGATGGAGATGATAATGAATGGGTGAAAGGGGTTTGACCCTTTGACCTAGTCAAGGGTTTGATCCCTTGTCAAGTTTAGTCCCTCAACTTTCGTTCGGGTGCGTGAATTACCTAAACGAGATAATTTAAAACGCGTATCAACGGGAGATGTTATAAACATATAACGGACTTTATATTAGTATAACGGAAAAGTAAATGGAAAAAGGCGGGATGTTACAAGTATCATGGGGGTGTAAGTTTTAATGAACAATCCTTTTGGAGAAGGATTAGAGGGCCAAATTCATCTACCCCATTCAAATCAAGCAGACACAGGTATACTGAAATAGCAACCCCTGATGATAAACTACTCCATCGACTTATCGCATGTACCTTTAATGTGAGAGTCGAAGGACATGAAAAGGTTAAATCTCTGGATCTATGGATAATGGATCAAATAAAAAGGGGTTGTCACACAGATATACCGGGGTTAATTGGGAACTATTTGCTGGGTATAGCTATAGATGCGCGAAGAGACAAATCGCTTCTAGGGGGCCACTACATTACGCGGATTGCTCGTCACTTTAATATTGATCTTAATCGCCTCATAGAATGTGACCATGCAATGAAACCCCTGAAAAAGGTTTCTTATGTTAACGCCGAGATTTTGATGTACGATGGAAATAGGCGTTTGGTACCTTTTGTGACAGGTGGCGCGAGTGGTAGTGGCGCGAATGTACAACAGGAACAACAAGAGGAAGAGGAAGCAGAAATGGAAGCCCAGACAAATGTTCAAGGTCAAGGTCCTTGGTATCCGTCTCAATCTGGTTGGGATGATTTGGTCAATAATATGAACAACATGAGGGTGAGTCAGCAATGAATGGAGCAACGCCAGATTGCTCAAGTACATAACCAGGGATGGAACAGTTATGGTATTGATTGGAATAACCATAACACCGAGTTATATTATTCCAACCCCGATCAGTACTATGGAACAACACGTCTGACACCCCAATACTACACTGATCCTGAAAACCCACCTCCGCCTTACCCAATTTATAATGCTAACAATGCGATGCAGGATGCCAGGAACCGATTTGAGTAGGAATACCCGCGAGGACGCCGAAGCAGAGATGGCTCAGAATACTACTTTTGGCCTTACGATATCTGAAGGCCTGCGAGCCAATGATCATCTTGTTATATTTTCAAAAAATCTATTTATTTGTTATGTTGTGTATTAAAACAATATTGGTTTGTATTTTTAAACTAATTGTGTGGTTTGATAATGGATGTGATTGTAAAAACACCGTTATTTTTATTATTATTTGTGTGGTTTGTTAATTTGTGCAGCGTGGTTGAACTTCAAATACTGGCATTAAGTTCAGCAATATTTGATATTATGATGTATGTATGTTGATAATCGAGGAATGGACGATGCTCTTATGCTGGCAGTAAGTTCAGCGGCATTCGTCTACATGTTCCACGATTTACAGGTTAAAAATTTGAAAATTTCTACAATCACCCTATCACTTTGCCCTCTAAATTTAATCATTTTTCTGATTTCATGCAATGAGGGCCTTGCATGATCTTAAGTGTGGGGTGGGAGATAGAAATTTATCGGGAATTCCTTTTACAAAAAATTAAGGCGTTTATGATCAAAATTTTAAAATTTTCAGGTAGCCTTAGAAACGAAAATTGTCCAAAACCATTTTACATACATTGTGTTCTAAAACTAGAAAATAAATGTTGAGTTATGTTTTAAATTATTAATAGTCTTTGAAGTTGTACTATCATTCAATTATTTAAATGAAAATCCTACTAGTTTAGTAAAGCTAACTTGTAGGTCACTAGTACCAAAACGAGTGTAAACCGTGAGAGAGCGGTGATTGAATAGCGTGGTCGGAAACCGGACCTCGCGCCAAATCGAAAACTAAAACAGGACGATCCTCATTGTTTCTCCTAACAAGGACAATGTTGCGTCCGACCACTTTATTATTACCCATAGGATGTATCCATTCCATCCTCAAGGAAGTAAAGTCTTCCGAATGACACACTTGCTGATTTGTTTCAGAAGTTGTAGTCCAGACCAGTTGTAGGGTGACGAAAAATCTTGAAAAGTCATTGCTAAAATCGACTGGAAATCTACCAGGCCTCAACGTCAAACAGGGAAACTGGTAGTCAAAGCTTATCTCAATGAGGGAGATTTGCTAGCCAAATGGGAAGCGCACCATGATACACGAAATGTCAGTGAATTGATCAGATTCTCAGTGGATAACCTCCGGAAAGGTAAGATATCAGCTTTTAAGCCTGATGAACCTCAATCTTTATGGATGACTTAACGAATTAGATGATTACCTCATGATTATCGATGATATCTGGACGTAATGTGTATCCTCCTAAACGCATTATTTTCTTACCAACATCTAACGATGTTAGGTACTGTGGGAGGGATTCGCTTGACCAATAGTGGGAAACCCGCACTCATTTTCCAAAAATTCAGAAAATCCGACAAAAATCGGAAAACGTGCCTAGTGTAAAAACTAGCATTATATTTTCAAAAACATAAAACGTTTTTCATAAGGTCCTGATTTCCGTAGGATCAAATTTTTCGGATACTTGGCTCTAAAACTCCTAAAAATGTGTGCGTGTGTTCTCATTGTGTATATAGCGTGAGTGTGATTACAATAAATGTGTGTGTCATACTTAAAGCGTGTGTTTCATATAGTGTGAGTTTGCGTTTCAAATAAACGTATGTGTTTCATGTGTTTCACGTTATTTGTGTGATGTGTGTACTCTATATTGTGTAAGTGTGTTTGATAGTTTTCCTTTGTAAAAATGAATTGCTTGAGGACAAGCAAGGTTTAAGTGTGGGGTGTTTTGATATTGCTCAATTACATCATATATATATATATATATATATATATATATATATATATATATATATATATATATATATATATCTCGCAATATCGTGTAAAATACTATCTAATCAAGGATAGTTAAGGCGGTTTCTACAAGTAATACACGAAGGTATGAAAAGTGTATCGGAAAGTGGTTTATAAAGAGTTTTGGTGAATTATGACCATTCTATAAGTTGTGATTCCATCATAGTTGATCCCGATACAAGTTATGGTCAAATTAGCGCTCTAAAATGATAAAACAAGGCTTCAGGTATGCTGGACGCCGTCTAAAATGATTGGGACGCCGTCCAAATGAAGGGAGATTTGAAAAAAAGGAGACAGAACAATTCAGCACAACTGGACGCCGTCTAGATTTTTGGACGCCGTCCAGCCCTTCATAACTGGACGCCGTCCAGAAATCTGGACGCCGTCCAGGCCTTTACAACTGGACGCCGTCCAGAAGTAGGTTTCAGCCTACTTTTTGCTTTTGACCAACTTTCACCACTTTAAAAGTGTATTATTGAGAGAGATACGTACAGTTACGAAACAGATGATTTCCAAGACGATTTTAGGAGCAAAATTGGAGAATTCCAAGCTCTTGGAAGAGGCTTAACATCCAAAAATCAAGATTCAACACCTTCTCCATTCAAGATTCATTCTCTATTAGGTTGATTTCTTGTTCTTCACAATGAATTCTACTTATTAATTGATTGCTATTTTGTTTGTTAATATGATTGTTGGCTAAACTCTATTATGTTTGTGTAGATTAATAACTGAGGTATTGGATGTAATCTTATGGATTGAATGTATTATGTGTGATTAGATTAGAGCTTGAATCAAAGAACCATGCTTATTGATGTCAAATCATTTGTATCTAGTTAATTGATATGTTGTTGATAAAGAGAACTCTTGTTGATGTACCATATTGATTTACAATCAACTTGTCTTAGATTGATTGTTTACTAAACCGGACCAAGGGGGTAAATTAGATCAAAATGATTAGACGATATAGGAATGAATTGTGTAGAGCGAGCGGAAAAGACAATTGTTATTCAAGTCTTTGATATAGCTAATCAACTAGTCACAAACGAAAAGGTCTAGGTGATAGGGAACCCTCCACTTAGTAATTTTAGTTTGAGTACTTGCTAAAGAGAACTCTTGGCAAGTCGATTTGGGTGATTAGCATATATATCATACTTATTTAGTTACAAACACGAGAACTATAGAGAAAAGGGAACCCTTGATCTTGTAATCAAGTTTGCGTGTTTACTAAAGAGAACTCTTGGTAAATCTATTAGGTAACTCACACACATAGTCATTCAATCAGGTCTTAACAATATAACTTACATCCAATACCGAGGGTAAAATATCTAGATGAACATTTCGTATCTTTGATCTTAATCAAACTATCTTATTTGTTTTCTTTGCACTTGTTTTCATTATATAAACTTAAAAGACCAAAAATATTGTTTTTACTTTTAATCTGCTCTGATTTGGCTAAATCGTTAAATAGTCACAAAAACATAATATCTTGTACCTTTAAGTTTCATTTACTTAGTTAATCACAATATAGTTTCTAATTTTAGTTTGACTAATCCAACTGTCCTTGAAATGATACACGGAACTAAACCATTATTTATACTACTACACGATCAGGTACACTGCCCGTTAGTGTGTAACAATCTTTAATTGGTATTTTTCCATATTATTTCATACATTAATTCATATACCACGTTTTGCACATCAGAGGCTGTGGACAAAACACAAAGACTAAACCTGCCTTCAAAGAATCTAAATGATTCAGTATCTGCTGAAGTCATTACCGAATATCTTGCTCCTGACTCTAAACCTTTATGAACAAATTTTCTTCATCATCCTTCAATATTAGAACTTCTAGATTCTTCTAGATACCATCGTATCTTTCATTATAAATATCCTCGATATTTCTGAGGATATCTTCATAACTATTCTTATCTGAAATCAATTATCCCTTTGCGCTATCTGTATTACATCATAGAGGAAACTGTTTAGTTTCTATATTCTGAAAATCTTTGAGTTTAAAATATGAATGTTTTTAAAGTAGTGTTGGGAACTGAAGCATGAGTTAGTATAATATAATGACACTTGATCAACGTGATTATATTACAGTAAGTCATGCTGAGTTTCTAATGGAATGTGATAAAGGTTCACAGATCATACCCTCATCATGAACCATGTTACATAACTCTTTCATTCTATTTAACCTCTAAACTATCAAGAAAATATTTTTCTTGATGATTCGGTCTTTTTCAGATATTCTGGTAATTTGACAAATCAAATCGTACTATACCTTTCCTTTCTACTTTGTATATTATGATCATTCGAAACTTCATACCTACGAATTCTGGACCATTACTTGCGAAAAGAAAACAAAAGCATGAAGCTCCAAAATAGAAAGGGGAGTATAAATCACACCAAACAGAAAAGATCATTAACCATAGATATCAATAATTATGGAAAGACAAATGCAAGGAAGGATTATGAAAACAACTAAACCAAGAGCGAAGTAGAAGTAAACATATTCCTCTGGTGGGAGTTGGAACAGAAGGATGATTGTTGTGATAGTCAGAATAAGATCAAGGATCAGAACTAGATGGAGCATATTGACGAATACTTTAAAGTATGAATTGAGGGAGAAAGGGTAGAAGGTATGAGATGTGAAAATAAGGAAATGAAGAGAGTGGATTTATAGCAAAATATCTGACAGAGCAATCGAGATAGATTATCGCATTTAACCAAAGAGGATCCTAATTTCCTTAATTACCGAAGAATCAAATCTTATTACGAAGATTTTCTCCAATTTCCTTGAACTCTGGAAACAATCCTATCTATGTCAAAAGATATGACGAATCTACATTTACTCATTTAACTCTTTTGTGATAGCTTCACTCATACTCTTCACATAAACGAATTATTTTATATTTTCAGCTCGTATGCGTCATGAAAACATACTTATTGTCAGCCATGACCATCCCAATCAAATTTTGGGATGAAATTTCTTTAACGGGTCGGTACTGTGACAACCCGGAAATTTCCGACCAAAAATTTAAACTTAATCTTTATATGATTTCTACAAGATAAGCAAAGTCTGTAATGTTGAGTCTCAAAAACTTTGAGACTATATTCATGTAATCAATTACCCTTTGACTATGCTTGATGATTCACGAACATTTATGTGTATATAGATATGTATATACAATATATAGTTATAGTAATTGAAAACATTAACAATGTATTAGATGTATAATACTTTACATGAATGTATTGGTTTCAATACATGTTTAACATATTTATCGAAGGAATTAAAAGATAATATCAAATGATTGAATTATCAAATACATTGCAATATGATTACGAGTCTCTGTTGTGAGGTCTACGTTGATTTGAGAAATCTCACCATTTTAAAAATATTCGGAAAATGGTAAAGTGATTTACAAGTAAGAACAAATATGTCAATTAACGATAACTGGACAAAGGTAAGTAGAGATTCTTGTTTAACTTTCAATGCAATGATTGCCTCGTGTCTTTTGCTAAGATAATTATTTAGTTTTCATAATATTGAAAACGGTTTATAATATAGATGAAACCTTTTAAAGAATGAAATTGAATATATACAATAAGACGGAATGTAAATTGTTAGAACTAAATATATAACTTGCAACGTATATTTAAAACGTGTTTATGTATATTAAATATATATGAATTCAAATTAGTTAAGTAAACGATAGTAACACTCGCTTAAGTGATTAGATTGATATGTAGATATGATAATTAGTACGTTTAAGAAGTTAAAATAAACGCTAGTACATAAATGAACTATACTTAGTTAAGTTTTAAAATGAAAACGTAATATGATATAACAATTTCCATTATGTAAACATTATGTTACATAACCTTTGTTGAAATATTTAAATGGTTTTAAATTATATAATGGTCTTTGAAATATAATTAGTTTTGAAAAACTAAATATTATATTATTAGATAAATATCTCAAATATATATAATATGTATAAATTTATGTTTCTAAATGAAAATATATATATACTTTACAAAGTGATAAAATATAAAATTTACTTAATCATAAAACGTTTTGATAATATTGTTAAATACATCTTGATAAATAACGAAGAGTTGATTTAAAGAAGTAAATAACCAAAATACTCAAATGAATAAGTTACATTTTGAGTGGGATAGTTTTCATTGATTTGATTCTTGTTATTTATAAAGGTACATTATACAAAACATAAAGTACCAGTTTTCTAAGCGTACGAAAATGCGTTCGAGAAACCGAAACCGGAACGTAGGTCGAGCGTAAACGTACGAGTCATCGGAACAAAAATTACAAACTAACTTTGCATGTGAATATTATATAATATATAAATAATTATATAAATTAAATATATAAATATATAAATATTAATAAACTGTCGGCCGCCCCCCAATAACTCAATGTGAGCTGTAAAATTGATTCATGCGATCGCATGGGAGTTCCACAGCAAAGCCATGCGATCGCATGGCTAGCTGGGACAAGTTCATCTATAAAAGTCGATCGTTTCTGCCGAATCAATTCACATTCAATCATCGTTCTTTCTCAAATTCTCTCAAAATATATATTTATATTATTATTATTATTATTATTATTATTATTATTATTATTATTATTATTATTATTATTATTATTATTATTATTATTATTATTATTAAGATTAATATTATTATTAATCTTATAGTTAGGAGTGTTATTATTAGTATTAGTATTATTATTATAAGTATTATTATACATAAAATATTACGACGGAGTCATGAGCAAGTTATTTCAAAACGGGTTTTTCGAGCGGGATAGAGCTAAGGAAATTATAGGTTATAGCTATGGAGGTTATGGGTATGGTTCGGAGGGTTTTGTTCGTGAGATCAAATTAGTGATTATCATCTCCGTCGCGTCTACGTATTTTCCTGCAATATTGAATCACAATATTGATACGTGAGCATTCATATCTTATCTTTTATATATTAATAATGTATCCCTGACTAGTGCTCGAGTATATATGTTTATGCATGCTTGTATGTTTAATTTCGTCGTTAAATAGTTTATGATAAATCACGGATTTAACACATATGCTACTGAGATAAGGTATATGATATGCATGTCGTTGGAAAGCTGGCGAAAATTAATAACTTTTCATTTAGGAATCGTGTGATTTCGATGAACGGATTAAAAGAAATATGCAACTGAATTATCATTAATTTTAGTTTTATTATTAAAATAATTATTATTACTATCGTCGTTATTACTTTTATTATTATCATTATCGTTATTAATATAAGTATTATCATTTATTATTATTATTATTATTATTATTATTATTATTATTATTATTATTATTATTATTATTATTATTATTATTATTATTATTATTATTATTATTATTATTATTCGTATCATTATCATTAAAACTAATATTAGTATCATCTAATTATTATGATTACTATTATTATCATTATTATGAATACGATATAAAAGAGGACTACAAGCTATTAAACAAATTGATTAGGAAATAATGAGTATATGTATCATGATGAAATTAAAATATTGTAAGATATTAATTTACATAAAAATATCGTTTTCATTATTTTTATCATTATTATTATTATTAAAATATCGTTAATATTAAAACTATCATTTTTATTAAAATTATCATTTTTAATAAGAATATTATTGTTATTATAAAATATCATTATTATTATCATTTTAGTATTATTATTAAAAATTATCATTTTGAATAGAATTATTATTTTTATAAAATATTATTATTACAGTTAATATTAAAAAGTATCGTTATTATTAAAATTATCATGATTAGAATTATCATTTTATCATAATTAATATCATCATTAGTAAATATAAATATTGTTATTATTATTAGTAAAATAATAATAATTATTATTATTACAAAATAATACAAATTTTACTTATTATTATTATTATCAATATTATTTTATCAAATATATATGTGATACAAAGATATTTTTATCATACGTAATATAATTACATTAATATTACATACCACTATATTTTTATGATATTAAGTGAACTTTATAAATTTTATTATTTAAGATATATAAAAGTATATTTTTATCATATATAAATTTTAATATAAATTTTTATTAATAAATGATTTTTATTATTTACTCTAGTAAAATCTGATAAATACATTTAAATATATAAAACAACTATATTTAAGTTATATAATGAACATAAATAGATTTTAGAAGTCATTTTTGGATTAGATTACTTTTGTTGACTTTTGCATGATAATCTCGAGCATTAGGATTGTGATACACTACGACTTGACCTAAATTGTTAGCCAGATATTGACCAACATATAAATATATATACTAATATAGGTTCGTGAATTCGAGGCCGACCTTACACTTGTTCAATGACGTCATATGTTTTTTTACTACGAAATACAGTATTGTGAGTTTCATTTGCTCCCTTTTTAAATGCTTTTGCTATATATATTTTTGGGACTGAGAATACATGCGCTTTTATAAATGTTTTACGAAATAGACACAAGTAATCGAAACTACATTCTATGGTTGGATTATCGAATCGAATATGCCCCTTTTTAGTCTGGTAATCTAAGAATTAGGGAACAGACACCCTAATTGACGTGAATCTTAAAGATAGATCTATCGGGCACAACAAGCCCCCATCCAGGTTACGGATGCTTTAGTACTTCGAATTTATCATGTTCGAAGGGAGTCCCGGAATGATGGGGATATTCTATATGCATCTTGTTAAGGTCGATTACCAGGTGTTCACCATATGAATGATTTCTATCTCTATGCAGTTTGCGAAATGCCTGATATGAGATGATGTTTATGAGAAATGAAAATAAAAATCTTGTGGTCTATTAAATTAATGAAAATGATTGTTTATGTTAAACTAATGAACTCACCAACCTTTTGATTGACACTTGAAAGAATGTTTATTCTCAGGTTTGAAAGAAATCTTCCGCTGTGCATTTGCTCATTCATGGCATATTTTAAAAGACGTTGCATTCAAGTCGTTGAATTCAATCAGGATTATTATTAAGTAAATGACATATTAGGTCACTTATAGTTTGAATATTTTGAAATGGTATGCATGTCTGTCAACTTTCGATGTAATGAAAGTTTGTCTTTTAAAAACGAATGCAATGTTTGTAAAATGTATCATATAGAGGTCAAATACCTCGCAATGTAACAATATGTTATTGTATTCGTCCTTATGAATTAGGACGGGTCGTCTCACCCTTAACTCTTCAAGTTGAAAGAACTAACACAAAAATAAATAAATTAGTATTCTTAAATTAAAAAGTTTCCTGAACTGCTACACTTCTATGCTGCTTGCATCCATCTGATTAAATCCAAATTCTCTTCAACCAGATGTTCAACAACAAAATGCAGCTCAGCAACACTTAATAACCTGTAAAATGTTCTAGAACAAACCGCAAATAAGAAGATATATATTAAAAATGTTTCAAAACAATCCTGGCTTTGCCTCTGGTTAAGTGTATCATTTTGAATAGAAATCAACTAACACTAGTTTATAACTCGCGAATTCGCGGGTTATAAAAATAAAATTTATGTTATATATTATAGTTATAAAAAGTTCGTATTATAAATTACATATTTTCGTGAGAAATTTTTATATGAACTACATACATATATGGGTGTTTAATCAAATACCTTTATGGTTGTTTAGTCAATACCTTTTGGTATCATAAATTTTCTTCTTCGGTAGCATGTTCATTATCCAAAAAAAAAAAAAAAAACTGCATCTGATTATGAAATATTAATAGTTAATATTCATGTAGTGAGTAGTTTTGAAGTGTTAGTCGTAAGTTATTTTCTTCTTTGTATTGTATACCTAGCTTCTTCCTAGTGCCTTTAATTATTTAGTGTAGATTTTGTCTTAAAATTCTGTAAATATATTAAAAAAATAAAAAGAAAGATAAAAACTCGTCAATTTCTTTATACAGAGTATTATAATTTCTCAAATCTCATATCCCAAATAATTGTCCCTTCACATTATTTTTTAACTAAAAAAATCCACCATCTAAAAGATGAAATACAGACTCCTAAACATATGTTCATGTACAAAAGTTGTCACAGAACATCATAATGGACATACCTAATCTTCTATCTATCTATCTATACATTATATAAAGCGCGTGACAATAATCCTACGTGTCAACTCCTGATTAATTCCTGCCACGTGTCAACTCCTCCTTTATTCCTACCACGTGTCGGTCTATCAATTATTTCCATATATTAACTGAATTATTAGGTTTCCAAATTTTATTTAATATACATATTTTATTACCTAAAATATTATATTATATTTTCATATATTATTATATTAATATTAACATATGTTATAACTATTATAAAATCATTTTAAATGATCATAAATAATATGTATTATTATTATTTTAAACGATACATAATTTAATATAAATATATATAAATATATATACACATTATATATATATATATATATATATATATATATATATATATATATATATATATATATATATATATATATATATATATATATATATATATATATATATATATATATATATATATATATATATATATAAATGGTCATATATTCAAAATAATTTATAATATTTTATATCGAAATAAAAATTATAAAATAGATATTTATTTATTAACAATATAATATTATTTATTAATGTTATTTTATATACTAAAAAATTAATTACAGTTTGCATATAGATTCAGAAAATTACGTTAATATAATATGTGTAGAATATTTTATAAATGTGCGGGCTCATTTTGTTAATTGAAGTTAAAACAGTTATTTGATAATCCTTATAGATATGTATATTTATTACTGTCCTGCTTCGTTTGAAATTCTGACATAATGGAATTAGTTTTTATTAAAAACATATATAATTAGATATGTACATAAAATATTATTGTTAATTATTGGTTTTAAAACAACTTTTTAGGGGCTCGTGTTTGGTGTTTTATCGATTTTTTCAACTGAAGTTAAAATAATCTCAACGGACGGGCTAATAATCTATGCTTTTGTATTCAATACTAATTTTTTATATCTTCGATATAAATGTTATCGGGAATAAAAAAAATTATTGTAATAATATTATACATTTGATAAATATCAAAATTAACGCTATCGATTACTAATTTATACAAATGTCGTGCAGCGCACGGGCTCATAATAGTAGTATTTATGAATAATATTAAAAACAAGTGGGTGGAGGCTCGCGCATTGCGATAGAGTCATTTTCATACATGTAAATGGGTTCGTGGTAATAGCCGAAACATAATCTAATAACAATAGAATTACAAATATTAGATTTAAGTCAAAACATGTAGTGCTAACAATACTAATAAAAAAGGTCGTAGTTGTAGGTTATGGAGTTTTATACCAGTAAATAAGAAATCAAATAAGAATTTTTTTTTTTTTTTGGTAAGCGAGGAAACCCTCCTATGAACGAGCACATTGACTCCCCCACAGTAAAAAAGACGTCTTCTTTCTTCAACTCCTAGGCCTGTAAACACTATATAAATGGTCTCGTAAGCAAAATGAAATCATATTAAAGGGATCAAAAACGCCGGTAAACGACTCTATATAAAGGCACTAAGAGTGCATTGCTCACAATTGTATGAAATTCATTAATACCCATAATAATTGTTTTATTTACAATATCTGAATTTTCTTAGGTGGGAACTGCTCCTTCAGACTTGCTTGTACATCCGCTTCTGGACTCACCCGAACCACGCATATCAAAAGTTAGATGATGGTGGTTAAGCTACAAATAACAATAACTGAACAACTACGTATATGTTGATGAATAGACAAGAAGATTCTAATATTAGCTAGTTCATCAGAGCTGATTGGTATAACTTCAAAAAAAGGTTCTTACCAACATCGGGAGTAGGGATACCATTATCAACCTGTTGAAGAGAAATGGCCTTCTCGCTCTTATTAAAAACCTGCATCTAAGCACCGACTGTATCTGGCATTAACTGAAAGTAAACAAATTATGTTAAGATTTTAACAACTTTGTACTAATCATGATTCATTAAATCCAATTCTGAATTATACAACCTTGCACAATGCAATTATGCACGATATATGGTCATGCGTAAAGTAAGCATGCAAACTTCAACTGTCCGCGATGCGTTCTTGCGCTCCACGCAATGCAGCCATGCGAGCATGCTAACTTGCACCGTAATTCCCAATGCAAAATGCAGCGATGTAGAAAAATGGAGTTGTCCACATAAAACATACATGAAACGCTCCATAAAACTGAAGAGCAACTGATAATATATCATTACTTCCCCCAGTTCCAATATGACATGTTCAAACATGTCATGGCGAACTATAAGTTGTAACGACCCTGGATTTTCTAACGTTTAATTAATAATATTTATTATTAATACTTGTGATTTAATAAATGTATTTTTATGCATTTACTTGTTACCGTACATGACTTTGCATGGCCCGAATCGTCTTTGTGACACACGTACATTACACGAATAATATTTTCAAATATTATTTACATTCATGATTAATTTTTATTAATCATTTTTAATTAACTAAGGTTACTAGTTAATTACTTGGGCTTATTTATTTAATTTGTTACATACTTACATACTTGGGCCTTTTATTAATGGATTCTTGTTAATGGACTTGGAAGCCCACCCTACCTTTCTTAATGGACTATTAGGAGCCCAACAATTTGCTAGTGACTTATTAAGATTAATACAAGATTAAATAGTATATGGGAATCTAGTTACTAGCACCTTTACATCTCTTTCCCATGTCAATTTGCTTTATTTCCATTCTAAGCTATCACCACTCTCCCATGTTGAAAGATGTAGTGACCCGAACTTTTCCATGTTTATATATATTAAATAAAATTGATATTTACATGATTAAATGTTTCCAACATGTTAAGCAATCAAACTTATTAAGACTTGATTAATTGGAATAGGTTTCATATAGATAAATGACCACCCAAGTTGACCGGTGATTCACGAACGTTAAAACTTGTAAAAACTATACGATGACATATATATGGTTATATATATAGTTAACATGATTTTATTATAAGTATGTATCTCATTAGGTATTTTAACAATGAGTTATATACATAAAAATGAGACTATTAAATTAAGAAACTCGAAAACGATATATATAACGATTATCGTTATAACGTCTTACTAGGTACATATGAATCATATTAAGATATTGATACACTTGGTTAATTATGTTAAATGATAAGTAAATATATCATTAAGTGTATTAACAATGAACTACATATGTAAAAATAAGACTACGACCTTAATGATTTTGAAACGAGACATATATGTAACGATTATCGTTGTAACGACATTTAATGTATATAGATCATATTAAGAGATATTCGTACATCATAATATCATGATAATATAATAATTTAAAATCTCATTTGATATTATAAACATTGGGTTAACAACATTTAACAAGATCGTTAACCTAAAGGTTTCAAAACAACATTTACATGTAACGACTAACGATGACTTAACGACTCAGTTAAAATGTATATACATGTAGTGTTTTAATATGTATTCATACACTTTTGAAAGACTTCAAGACACTTATCAAAATACTTCTACTTAACAAAAATGCTTACAATTACATCCTCGTTCAGTTTCATCAACAAATCTACTAGTATGCACCCGTATTCGTACTCGTACAATACACAGCTTTTAGATGTATGTACTATTGGTATATACACTCTAATGATCAGCTCTTAGCAGCCCATGTGAGTCACCTAACATATGTGGGAACCATCATTTGGCAACTAGCATAAAATATCTCATAAAATTACAAAAATATGAGTAATCATTCATGACTTATTTACATGAAAACAAAATTACATATCCTTTATATCTAATCCATACACCAATGACCAAAAACACCTACAAACACTTTCATTCTTCAATTTTCTTCATCTAATTGATCTCTCTCAAGTTCTATCTTCAAGTTCTAAGTGTTATTCATAAATTACAAAAGTTCTAGTTTCATAAAATCAAGAATACTTCCAAGATTGCAAGTTTACTTCCAAGTTTTCTAAATCCATTCCAAGTAATCATCCAAGATCAAGAAACCTTTTTTACTTAAATTAGGTTATCTTTCTAATACAAGGTAATAATCATATTCAAACTTTAATTCAATTTCTATAACTATAACCATTTATTTCGAGTGGAAATCTTACTTGAAATTGTTTTCGTGTCATGATTCTGCTTCAAGAACTTTCAAGCCATCCAAGGATCCTTTGAAGCTAGATCTATTTTTCTCCTTTCTAGTAGGGTTATCCAAGGAACTTGAGGTAGTAATGATGTTCATAACATCATTCGATTCATACATAAAAAGCTATCTTATTCAACGTTATAAACTTATAATCACTAGAACATAGTTTAGTTAATTCTAAACTTGTTCGCAAATACAGTTAATCCTTCTAACTAGACTTTTAAAATCAACTAAACACATGTTCTATATCTATATGATATGCTAACTTAATGATTTAAAACCCGGAAACACGATAAACACCATAAAACTGAATATACGCCATCGTAGTAAAACCGGGGGCTGTTTTGGTTGGGATAATTAAAAGCTAAGAAGAACTTTGATTTAAAAGCTATACTTCTGGAAAAATGATTTTTCTTATGAACATGAAACTATATCCAAAAATCATGGTTAAACTCAAAGTGAAAGTATGTTTTTCAAAATGGTCATCAAGATGTCGTTCTTTCGACGGAAATGACTACCTCTTTCAAAAACGACTTGTAACTTATATTTCTGACTATAAACTTATACTTTTTCTATTTAGATTCATAAATTTAAGTTCAATACAAAACCGTGGCCACTAGAATCACTCAAAACGGATTAGAAACGAAGAAATGGCGAGTAAAACAAGATTGATAAAAACTACTCATTTTACCTACGTGAAAGTTAGTAATAAATCTATTCCAACCATAACCTAATCAACTTATATTGTATATTATGTAATCTTGAGATACCATAGACACGTATACAATGTTTCGACCTATCATGTCGACCCATCTATATATATATTGCGGAACAACCATAGACACTCTATATGTGAACGTTGGAGTTAGCTATACAGGGTTGAGGTTGATTCCAAAATATATATATAGTTTGAGTTTTGATCAATACTGAGATACGTATACACTGGGTCGTGGATTGATTCAAGATAATATTTATCGATTTATTTCTGTACATCTAACTGTGGACAACTAGTTGTAGGTTACTAACGAGGACAGCTGACTTAATAAACTTAAAACATCAAAATTTATTAAAAGTATTGTAAATATATTTTGAACATACTTTGATATATATGTATATATTGTTATAGGTTCGTGAATCAACCAGTGGCCAAGTCTTACTTCCCGACGAAGTAAAAATCTGTGAAAGTGAGTTATAGTCCCACTTTTAAAATCTAATATTTTTGGGATGAGAATACATGCAGGTTTTATAAATGATTTACAAAATAGACACAAGTACGTGAAACTACATTCTATGGTTGAATTATCGAAATCGAATATGCCCCTTTTTATTAAGTCTGGTAATCTAAGAATTAGGGAATAGACACCGTAATTGACGCGAATCCTAAAGATAGATCTATTGGACCTAACAAACCCCATCCAAAGTACCGGATGCTTTAGTACTTCAAAATTTATATCATATCCGAAGGGTGTCCCGGAATGATGGGGATATTCTTATATATGCATCTTGTTAATGTCGGTTACCAGGTGTTCACCATATGAATGATTTTTATCTCTATATATGGGATGTGTATTGAAATATGAAATCTTGTGGTCTATTGTTACGATTTGATATATATAGGTTAAACCTATAACTCACCAACATTTTTGTTGACGTTTAAAGCATGTTTATTCTCAGGCGAATGCTAAGAGCTTCCGCTGTTGCATACTAAAATAAGGACAAGATTTGGAGTCCATGTTTGTATGATATTGTGTAAAAACTGCATTCAAGAAACTAATTTCGATGTAACATATTTGTATTGTAAACCATTATGTAATGGTCGTGTGTAAACAGGATATT
The DNA here is from genome assembly GCF_046630445.1 of Rutidosis leptorrhynchoides. NCBI lineage: Eukaryota > Viridiplantae > Streptophyta > Magnoliopsida > Asterales > Asteraceae > Rutidosis > Rutidosis leptorrhynchoides. The sequence continues at coordinate 439,574,968 of NC_092333.1, forward strand.
TTAGATTATCATTATTTGATAATCTACGTAAAGCTTTTTAAACCTTTATTTATGAAATAAAGGTTATGGTTTGTTTTAAAAATGAATGCAGTCTTTGAAAAAAAAAAGTCTCATATAGAGGTCAAAACCTCGCAACGAAATCAATTAATATGGAACGTTTTTAATCAATAAGAACGGGACATTTCAGTTGGTATCCGAGCGTTGGTCTTAGAGAACCAGAATTTTGCATTAGTGTGTCTTATCGAGTTTGTTAGGATGCATTAGTGAGTCTGGACTTCGACCGTGTTTACTTGAAAAATGATTGCTTAACAAATTTTGTTGGAAACTATATATTTTTAACATGTGAATATTATGTGATATATTAATCTCTTAACGTGTTTGATATTATGTGATAGATGTCTACCTCTAATACAAGTCCCATTGACTCACCTAATAATAATGAAGAGTCAAATGTAATTTGGAATGATTCGTGGACTGATTCACAAGTTCCCGAAGAGGAACCGGAAGAAGAATCGGAACCGGAAGAAGAATCGGAACCGGAGGAGGAGGAACAGGAAGAAGAAATAGAACCGGTGGGGGAAATAATAAAACGGTTAAGTAAAAGAAAATCCTCAACCAACCGACCAAGGTTAATTATGGTCAACAGTGTTTCCGCCAAGGAAGCAAAATATTGGGAGGATTACAAATTCTCCGATGAATTGGATCCCGACGAGGATTCCGATGATGTTATAGAAATTACCCCAACTGAATTTAAAAAGGCAAAAGAGAACAATAAGGGAAATGGCATAAAAATAGAGAAATCTGATTCCAACCCCGATGAACTTTTATGTATCGTCAACACCCGTATTTCTTAAGTTGTAACAATAACCCGGGAACCTCTAAACCACCAGGTTTTTCTAGACCAATGTGGAAAACGACGGCTCATATTAGGGGAACATCATATATCCCTAAAAACTTAGCAAAAAGAACCAAGTTCGAAAAAGAAGAAACGAGTGAGTCGGAATAAGATAGTTGTATTTGTGCGGTGTAATATATGTAATATAGTGTGCTTATGCTTTACGATATATGTAAAAATTGCTTGTATTAATAAGTATCTTTTATGAATCTAACTCTTGTCTATTTTACAGTATAAAAACACAAAATGGATAGACAACCCAATATTTTAGAAGACTTATTCGGAGACATGATTGATGAAATCTTGTCTAGAGTCGGTCAGAATTCCTCGGCATAACTATTTATGGCAAAATCAGTTTGTAAGACATTCGAAGAACGTTCCATGAATGCCTTGGTTTATAAAAGGCTTTCGTTTGAAAGATGGGGGATATCACATTGGGAAACCCATAAGTTACGATGTGCTTACTTTGACGCATATATTGCGGGGAACCCAAATGCTATTTTACGCAACGGGTTAACAAATTATTTTGACTCAATGTATCCGAATATAGGACTTCATGATTTAGAAAAAGCGGCTAACATGCAACATAAAGAAGCATGTTATGCTTACGGGTTAGTAATGTTCGTTTCTCACCAAAGTGAGAAAAAGAACATCGGGCTACAACTATTAAACAAAACGTTCCCACAAGTGACGGAGTCGGTAATTGGGGTAAGAAATGAGGTTTTTAGGTTATTACGATACTGTTGGTCATTACATAACCTTCGTCCTTTTGACGACGTTACAACACGTTGTCATACTATCGGTCACAATGGTTACGTTCCACAAGACCAAGGATGGGAAGTGGTATTAGTAAAATCAGAATGCATGACTTATTTCTGGACGTATGAATTACGTGTCTTTGTTGCCTTTGCTGAACGCCTTATTTATTAACTAGAATTATCTTCGCAACTACTTTGTATCAAAGTTTTATGTGCTATATTTCATGCTATATGTAAAATAGCGGTATTGTAAGTTTGCAAGTTATTGTATAAAGGTTTGAATATGATATATATTTTTTTGTGATTAGTTTTTCATATAGAATTGTAGTAGTTGAAATGGTATGTTAGCTACTAAGTATGAACTTAACGGGTAGGTACTACCCGAATTAAAGAGTATAAAACGCTAATATGAAGAAAGAGCTTTTATAAATAAGTTCATATTACGCTACGAAATACTATTGACTACTCTTGATATTCTATATGATTAACTCGTTTCATTGGACTATTTTGAAGGAAATGGCACCGACTACTCGACACACCTTGAATATGAGTGAAGAGGAATTTCGTGCCTTTCTTGCTTCAAACATAGCCGCAGTAGAGGCCGCGCTACATACCAACAATAACCTTGGATCTAGCAGTACAGGAAATCGTGTAGGATGCACCTACAAAGAATTCACTGCCTGCAAACCTTTGGAATTTGATGGAACCGAAGGACCGATCGGATTGAAACGGTGGACCGATAAGGTCGAATCGGTGTTTGCCATAAGTAAGTGTACTGAAGAGGACAAAGTGAAGTACGCTACGCATACCTTCACAGGTTCTGCGTTAACATGGTGGAATACCTATCTAGATCAAGTGGGACAAGATGATGCTTACGCACTACCGTGGTCAGCATTCAAGCATTTGATGAACGAGAAGTACCGTCCCAGAACCGAGGTCAATAAGCTCAAGACAGAACTTAGAGGGTTACGAACCCAAGGATTTGATATTACCACGTACGAAAGACGATTCACAGAATTATGCCTATTGTGTCCGGGAGAGTTCGAAGATGAGGAAGAGAAGATCGACGCGTTTGTGAAAGGATTACCGGAAAGAATCCAAGAAGATATAAGTTCACACGAGCCGGCCTCCATACAACAGGCATGTAGAATGGCTCACAAACTAGTGAACCAGATTGAAGAAAGAATTAAAGAACAGACTACTGAAGAGGCTAATGTGAAGCAAGTCAAAAGAAAGTGGGAGGAAAACGGTTATAAGAATCACCAATACAACAACAACAGCAATTACAACAATAATCGCAACAACTATCCTAACAATCGCAACATCAATCGCAACTACAACAAACGGCCCAACAACAACAACAACAACTACAACAATCATCTTAACAACAATAATAACCGCAACAACAACAACAATCAGAAGCAGCTATGCCAAAGGTGTGAAAAGTATCGCTCGGGGTTCTGCACCAAATTTTGCAACAAGTGTAAAAGAAATAGTCATAGCGCGGCAAAGTGTGAGGTCTACGGACCAGGGTTTAACAAAACGAAAGGAACAAATGGTGTCGGAATGAGTAATGGCGGAGCAAGTAGTGTCGGAGCAAGTTATGCCAATGTAGTTTGTTATAAATGTGGAAAACCGGGCCACATTATTAGAAATTGCCCGAACCAGGAGAACACGAATGGACAAGGCCGCGGAAGAGTTTTCAATATTAATGCGGCAGAGGCACAGGAAGACCCAGAGCTTGTTACGGGTACGTTTCTTATTGACAATAAATCTGATTACGTTTTATTTGATTTGGGTGCGGATAGAAGCTATATGAGTAGAGATTTTTGTGCTAAATTAAGTTGTCCATTGACGCCTTTGGATAGTAAATTTTTACTCGAATTAGCAAATGGTAAATTAATTTCAGCAGATAATATATGTCGGAATCGAGAAATTAAACTGGTTAGCGAAACATTTAAGATTGACTTGATACCAGTAGAGTTAGGGAGTTTTGATGTGATAATCGGTATGGACTGGTTGAAAGAGGTGAAAGCAGAGATTGTTTGTTACAAAAATGCAATTAGCATTATATGAGAAAAAGGAAAACCCTTAATGGTGTACGGAGAAAAGGGCAACACTAATAAGAAAAGGTTGCTATGCTGTTCTAGCACACGTCAAGAAAGTACAAACTGAAGAAAAGAGCATCAATGATGTTCCCGTCACAAAATAATTTCCCGATGTATTTCCGAAAGAATTACCGAGATTACCCCCACATCGATCCGTTGAATTTCAAATAGATCTTGTACCAGGAGCTGCACCAATAGCTCGTGCCCCTTACAGGCTCACACCTAGCGAGATGAAAGAACTGCAAAGCCAATTACAAGAACTTTTAGAGCGTGGTTTCATTCGACCAAGAACATCACCGTGGGGAGCTCCTGTTTTGTTTGTCAAGAAGAAAGATGGTACATTCAGGTTGTGTATCGACTACCGAGAGTTGAACAAACTTACAATCAAGAACCGCTACCCACTACCGAGAATCGACGACTTATTTGATCAACTACAAGGCTCGTCTGTTTATTCAAAGATTGACTTACGTTCCGCGTATCATCAAATGCGGGTGAAAGAAGATGATATTCCAAAGACTGCTTTTAGAACACGTTACGGTCATTACGAGTTTATGGTCATGTCGTTTGGTTTAACTAATGCACCAGCTGTGTTCATGGACCTTATGAACTGAGTGTGTGGACCATACCTTGACAAGTTTATCATTGTTTTCATTGATGACATACTTATTTACTCAAAGAATGACCAAGAACACGGTGAACATTTGAGAAAGGTGTTAGAAGTATTGAGGAAGGAAGAATTATACGCAAAATTTTCAATGTGTGCATTTTGGTTGGAAGAAGTTCAATTCCTCGGTCACATAGTGAACAAAGAAGGTATTAAGGTGGATCCGGCAAAGATAGAAACTGTTGAAAAATGGGAAACTCCGAAAACTCCGAAACACATACGCCAGTTTTTAGGACTAGCTGGTTACTACAGAAGGTTCATCTAAGACTTTTCCAGAATAGCAAAACCCTTGACTGCATTAACGCATAAAGGGAAGAAATATGAATGGAAGGATGAACAAGAGAAAGCATTTCAGTTATTGAAGAAAAAGCTAACTACGGCACCTATATTGTCATTGCCTGAAGGGAATGATGATTTTGTGATTTATTGTGACTCATCAAAGCAAGGTCTCGGTTGTGTATTAATGCAACGAACGAAGGTGATTGCTTATGCGTCTAGACAATTGAAGATTCACGAACAAAATTATACGATACATGATTTGGAATTAGGCGCGGTTGTTTTTGCATTAAAGACTTGGAGGCACTACTTATATGGGGTCAAAAGTATTATATATACCGACCACAAAAGTCTTCAACACATATTTAATCAGAAACAACTGAATATGAGGCAGCGTAGGTGGATTGAATTGTTGAATGATTACGACTTTGAGATTCGTTACCACCCGGGGAAGGCAAATGTGGTAGCCGACGCCTTGAGCAGGAAGGACAGAGAACCCATTCGAGTAAAATCTATGAATATAATGATTCACAATAACCTTACTACTCAAATAAAGGAGGCGCAACAAGGAGATTTAAAAGAGGAAAATTTAAAGGATGAAATACCCAAAGGATCGGAGAAGCATCTTAATATTCGGGAAGACGGAACCCGGTATAGGGCTGAAAGGATTTGGGTACCAAAATTTGGAGATATGAGAGAAATGGTACTTAGAGAAGCTCATAAAACCAGATACTCAATACATCCCGGAACGGGAAAGATGTACAAGGATCTCAAGAAACATTTTTGGTGGCCGGGTATGAAAGCCGATGTTGCTAAATACGTAGGAGAATGTTTGACGTGTTCTAACGTCAAAGCTGAGCATCAGAAACCATCAGGTCTACTTCAAAAACCCGAAATCCCGGAATGGAAATGGGAAAACATTACCATGAATTTCATCACTAAATTGCCAAGGACTACAAGTGGTTTTGATACTATTTGGGTAATAGTTGATCGTCTCACCAAATCAGCACACTTCCTGCCAATAAGAGAAGATGACAAGATGGATAAGTTAGCACGACTGTATTTGAAGGAAGTCGTCTCCAGACATGGAATACCAATCTCTATTATCTCTGATAGGGATGGCAGATTTATTTCAAGATTCTGGCAGACATTACAGCAAGCATTAGGAACTCGTCTAGACATGAGTACTGCCTATCATCCACAAACTGATGGGAAGAGCAAAAGGACGATACAAACGCTTGAAGACATGCTACGAGCTTGTGTTATTGATTTCGGAAACAGTTGGGATCGACACCTACCGTTAGCAGAATTTTCCTACAACAACAGTTATCATTCTAGTATTGAGATGGCGTCGTTTGAGGCACTTTATGGTAGAAAGTACAGGTCTCCGATTTGTTGGAATGAAGTGGGGGATAGACAGATTACGGGTTCGGAGATAATACAAGAAACTACCGAGAAAATCATCCAAATTCAACAAAGATTGAAAACCGCCCAGAGTCGACAAAAGAGCTACGCGGACAGTAAAAGAAAAGATATAGAGTTTGAAATTGAAGAAATGGTCATGCTTAAGGTTTCACCTTAGAAAGGCGTTGTTCGATTTGGTAAACGGGGGAAACTAAATCCAAGGTACATTGGACCATTCAAGATTATAGATCGTGTCGGACCAGTAGCTTACCAATTGGAGCTACCTCAACAACTCGCAGCTGTACATAACACTTTCCACGTCTCAAATTTGAAGAAATGTTTTACTAAAGAAGATCTCACTATTCCGTTGGACGAAATCCAAATCAATGAAAAACTTCAATTCATTGAAGAACCCGTCGAAATAATGGATCATGAGGTTAAAAGACTTAAACAAAACAAGATACCGATTGTTAAGGTTCGATGGAATGCTCGTAGAGGACCCGAGTTCACCTGGGAGCGTGAAGATCAGACGAAGAAGAAATACCCACATCTATTTCTAGAAGATTCGTCAACACTTTCAACAGCTTAAAATTTCGGGACGAAATTTATTTAACGGGTAGGTACTGTAGTGACCCGAACTTTTCCATGTTTATATATATTAAATGAAATTGATATTTACATGATTAAGTGTTTCCAATATGTTAAGCAATCAAACTTATTAAGACTTGATTAATTGGAATAGGTTTCATATAGACAAATGACCACCCAAGTTGACCGGTGATTCACGAACGTTAAAACTTGTAAAAACTATACGATGACATATATATGGTTATATATATAGTTAACATGATTTTATTATAAGTATTTATCTCATTAGGTATTTTAACAATGAGTTATATACATAAAAATGAGACTATTAAATTAAGAAACTCGAAAACGATATATATAACGATTATCGTTATAACGTCTTACTAGGTACATATGAATCATATTAAGATATTGATACACTTGGTTAATTATGTTAAATGATAAGTAAATATATCATTAAGTGTATTAACAATGAACTACATATGTAAAAATAAGACTACTAACGTAATGATTTTGAAACGAGACATATATGTAACGATTATCGTTGTAACGACATTTAATGTATATAGATCATCTTAAGAGATATTCGTACATCATAATATCATGATAATATAATAATTTAAAATCTCATTTGATATTATAAATATTGGGTTAACAACATTTAACAAGATCGTTAACCTAAAGGTTTCAAAACAACATTTACATGTAACGACTAACGATGACTTAACGACTCAGTTAAAATGTATATACATGTAGTGTTTTAATATGTATTCATACACTTTTGAAAGACTTCAAGACACTTATCAAAATACTTCTACTTAACAAAAATTCTTACAATTACATCCTCGTTCAGTTTCATCAACAAATCTACTCGTATGCACCCGTATTCGTACTCGTACAATACACAGCTTTTAGATGTATGTACTATCGGTACATATACTCCAATGATCAGCTCTTAGCAGCCCATGTGAGTCACCTAACACATGTGGGAACCATCATTTGGCAACTAGCATGAAATATCTCATAAAATTACAAAAATATGAGTAATCATTCATGACTTATTTACATGAAAACAAAATTACATATCCTTTATATCTAATCCATACACCAACGACCAAAAACACCTACAAATACTTTAATTCTTCAATTTTCTTCATCTAATTGATCTCTCTCAAGTTCTATCTTCAAGTTCTAAGTGTTCTTCATAAATTCCAAAAGTTCTAGTTTCATAAAATCAAGAATACTTCCAAGATTGCAAGTTTACTTCCAAGTTTTCTAAATCCATTCCAAGTAATCATCCAAGATCAAGAAACCTTTGTTAATTACAGTAGGTTATCTTTATAATACAAGGTAATAATCATATTCAAACTTTAATTCAATTTCTATAACTATAACAATCTTATTTCGAGTGGAAATCTTACTTGAAATTGTTTTCGTGTCATGATTCTGCTTCAAGAACTTTCAAGCCATCCAAGGATCCTTTGAAGCTAGATCCATTTTTTTCATTTCCAGTAGGGTTATCCAAGGAACTTGAGGTAGTAATGATGTTCATAACATCATTCGATTCATACATAAAAAGCTGTCTTATTCAACGTTATAAACTTGTAATCACTAGAACATAGTTTAGTTAATTCTAAACTTGTTCGCAAATAAAGTTAATCCTTCTAACTAGACTTTTAAAATCAACTAAACACATGTTCTATATCTATATGTTATGCTAACTTAATGATTTAAAACACGGAAACAAGATAAACACCATAAAACTGGATATACGCCGTCGTAGTAAAACCGGGGGCTGTTTTGGTTGGGATAATTAAAAGCTAAGAAGAACTTTGATTTAAAAGCTATACTTCTGGGAAAATTATTTTTCTTATGAACGTGAAACTATATCCAAAAATCATGGTTAAACTCAAAGTGAAAGTATGTTTTTCAAAATGGTCATCAAGATGTCGTTCTTTCGACGGAAATGACTACCTCTTTCAAAAACGACTTGTAACTTATATTTCTGACAATAAACTTATACTTTTTCTATTTAGATTCATAAAGTTAAGTTCAATACGAATCCGTGGCCACTGGAATCACTCAAAACGGATTAGAAACGAAGAAATGGCGAGTAAAACAAGACTGATAAAAACTACTCATTTTACCTACGTGAAAGTTAGTAATAAATCTATTTCAACTATAACCTAATCAACTTATATTGTATATTATGTAATCTTGAGATACCATAGACACGTATACAATGTTTCGACCTATCATGTCGACCCATCTATATATATATATATATATATATATATATATATATATATATATATTGCGGAACAACCATAGACACTCTATATGTGAATGTTGGAGTTAGCTATACAGGGTTGAGGTTGATTCCAAAATATATATAGTTTGAGTTGTGATCAATACTGAGATACGTATACACTGGGTCGTGGATTGATTCAAGATAATATTTATCGATTTATTTCTGTACATCTAACTGTGGACAACTAGTTGTAGGTTACTAACGAGGACAGCTGACTTAATAAACTTAAAGCATCAAAATGTATTAAAAGTATTGTAAATATATTTTGAACATACTTTGATATATATGTATATATTATTATAGGTTCGTGAATCAACCAGTGGCCAAGTCTTACTTCCCGACGAAGTAAAAATCTGTGAAAGTGAGTTATAGTCCCACTTTTAAAATCTAATATTTTTGGGATGAGAATACATGCAGGTTTTATAAATGATTTACAAAATAGACACAAGTACGTGAAACTACATTCTATGGTTGAATTATCAAAATCGAATATGCCCCTTTTTATTAAGTCTGGCAATCTAAGAATTAGGGAACAGACACCCTAATTGACGCGAATCCTAAAGATAGATCTATTGGGCCTAACAAACCCCATTCAAAGTACCGGATGCTTTAGTACTTCAAAATTTATATCATATCCGAAGGGTGTCCCGGAATGATGGGGATATTCTTATATATGCATCTGGTTAATGTCGGTTACCAGGTGTTCACCATATGAATGATTTTTATCTCAATGTATGTGATGTGTATTGAAATATGAAATCTTGTGGTCTATTGTTACGATTTGATATATATAGGTTAAACCTATAACTCACCAAAATTTTTGTTGATGTTTAAGGCATGTTTATTCTCAGGCGAATACTAAGAGCTTCCGCTGTTGCATACTAAAATAAGGACAAGATTTGGAGTCCATGTTTGTATGATATTGTGTAAAAACTGCATTCAAGAAACTGATTTCGATGTAACATATTTGTATTGTAAACCATTATGTAATGGTCGTGTGTAAACAGGATATTTTAGATTATCATTATTTGATAATCTACGTAAAGCTTTTTAAACCTTTATTTATGAAATAAAGGTTATGGTTTGTTTTAAAAATGAATGCAATCTTTGAAAAAAAACGTCTCATATAGAGGTCAAAACCTCGCAACGAAATCAATTAATATGGAACGTTTTTAATTAATAAGAATGGGACATTTCAAAAGAGCATTTGATCCCTTCCTCTTTTCTTCTAAAAACCGTCGGCCATACAAGGGTGGGAGGGAAGTTTTGTTTGCAATTTTGATTACTTATGCGCTTGTATTTTCCTCACTTTTACACACACACATTTACTTGCAATTTCTTTTACTCTCTTTTCTCTCTAACCTTGTAAGTAAAAAGCTTTATGTTCTTCCTTTTTCCTTCCTTAAAACCGAAACCTAAACACCTCATCATCATCATTACTTGTTCTTGTTTAATGTTTAATTACTTACTAGTTGTTGTTGTTATTGTTGTTGTTTACTTGCTTGTTGTAAGAATCAAACTACCTTGTTTATTCTTCATATTATCTTGTTATTTCAAGAACAAACAAGAACCTAAACTTTCTAGTTTATGGTTCAATAATTAATGTTTTAAAGATTTAAAGTTCATGAGTTGTAAAAACCATACTTGTGTTCATGTTGTAAACTTAAGGTTTACTTTCTTAAAGATCAAAGCCTTGGCTTAAATCTTTAAAGTATGAACAACCATGAACTTGTTACTTGTAAATTTAACTTATTTCTTCATTTTATACATATTTAAATTCGTGATTCTTGTTGTGAGTGGTCAAGTGTTACTAGTTAATCTTGATCTCATTTTTCTTGAACAAAAGTTAACTTTATAAGTTCAAGAACATGGAAGTATAACTTTCTAGTTATAACTTCATATACTTATGAAAGATCTAAGTTTCTATAGCTTATGGTCTTCTAATTTTGTTGTAAACAAGAGCTTATGAGCTTACATACACTTTACAAGATGAGAATCTAAGTTTCATAACTTATGGTTTCATTAAAGTAAAGATTCAAGTGTTATGACTTAGGATTTAACTTAGTAACTTTAGATCTAGACTTTTGGGTCTTGGATCTTCAAGATCTAACTAAGAACTATTTTCTACAACTTAAGTTCTTGATTATTTAGTTTACTTTAAAATTTGTAGCTTAATATTACTTTTAGAGTTCATGTATGTGTCGGATCTAAGATCTTGATGTAACTTTGGTTCATCAAACTACTTGCAACACTTAATTTAGTTGTGCTACTTATCTAAGACTTAAACTTGTGTTATGATGGTCAAAACTTGGTAAAGATGATGCAAACACATCAATGAGTTGTACAATTGAAGCTATATACATCAAGGATGAGAACCGTGATGAGCATCGAGCACCAAGAACCCACCGGACCACTAAACCTACTATTTTTTGGGTCTGATCAGAATACCTCTGCTACTGTAAAGTTGATTTTCAGTTAGCTCTGTTCAAGTAGATAATTTTTCGTTTAAGACTCGTCTTAATCCGAGTTACGGTTTAGGATCTATGGCCCTCCGAACGTCACTATGTCCTTTTAGCGTTGTGCTAAAAATTCTGACCTACTCGCACTTAAACCGTCGCCACGGTCAAACGAATACGAGTTTGGTTCTAGAATTTTTACAAAAACTAAAGGACTCATATTCGGAGCCATGGCTACTGGTCCCACCTCAATTCAGTTTGTATGGAGGCCGTGGCGACTGATCGAAGTCAGCCTTTGTTTTAAACTCTTTTCTAGAATGAAACTTACTTTATACTTTTTGTTTGATGATGAATGATGATGATACTTAAGACCTAATTTTCATACATTTAAACCTATTGGGATGATTTACTGACTTAGTAACTTTTGACTTAGGTTGAGTGTAGTGACCCGAACTTTTCCATATTTATATATATTAATTGAGATTGATATTTATATGATTAAATGTTTCCAACATGTTAAGCAATCAAACTTGTTAAGACTTGATTAATTGAAATATGTTTCATATAGACAATTGACCACCCAAGTTGACCGGTGATTCACGAACGTTAAAACTTGTAAAAACTATATGATGACATATATATATGGATATATATAGTTAACATGATACTATGATAAGTAAACATATCATAAAGTATATTAACAATGAACTACATATGTAAACACAAGACTACTAACTTAATGATTTTTAAACGAGACATATATGTAACGATTATCATTGTAAAGACATTTAATGTATATATATATATCATATTAAGAGATATTCATACATGATAATATCATGATAATATAATAATTTAAAATCTCATTTGATATTATAAACATTGGGTTAACAACATTTAACAAGATCGTTAACCTAAAGGTTTCAAAACAACACTTACATGTAACGACTAACGATGACTTAACGACTCAGTTAAAATGTATATACATGTAGTGTTTTAATATGTATTTATACACTTTTGAAAGACTTCAATACACTTATCAAAATACTTCTACTTAACAAAAATTCTTACAATTACATCCTCGTTCAGTTTCATCAACAATTCTACTCGTATGCACCCGTATTCGTACTCGTACAATACACAGCTTTTAGATGTATGTACTATTGGTATATACACTTCAATGATCAGCTCTTAGCAGCCCATGTGAGTCACCTAACACATGTGGGAACCATCATTTGGCAACTAGCATGAAATATCTCATAAAATTAAAAAAATATGAGTAATCATTCATGACTTATTTACATGAAAACAAAATTACATATCCTTTATATCTAATCCATACACCAATGACCAAAAACACCTACAAACACTTTCATTCTTCAATTTTATTCATCTAATTGATCTCTCTCAAGTTCTATCTTCAAGTTCTAAGTGTTCTTCATATATTCTACAAGTTCTAGTTACATAAAATCAAGAATACTTTCAAGTTTGCTAGCTCACTTCCAATCTTGTAAGGTGATCATCCAACCTCAAGAAATCTTTGTTTCTTATAGTAGGTTATCATTCTAATACAAGGTAATAATCATATTCAAACTTTGGTTCAATTTCTATAACTATAACAATCTTATTTCAAGTGATAATCTTACTTGAACTTGTTTTCGTGTCATGATTCTGCTTCAAGAACTTCGAGCCATCCAAGGATCCGTTGAAGCTAGATCCATTTTTCTATTTTCCAGTAGGTTTATCCAAGGAACTTAAGGTAGTAATGATGTTCATAACATCATTCGATTCATACATATAAAGCTATCTTATTCGAAGGTTTAAACTTGTAATCACTAGAACATAGTTTAGTTAATTCTAAACTTGTTCGCAAACAAAAGTTAATCCTTCTAACTTGACTTTTAAAATCAACTAAACACATGTTCTATATCTATATGATATGCTAACTTAATGATTTAAAACCTGGAAACACGAAAAATACCGTAAAACCGGATTTACGCTGTCGTAGTAACACCGCGGGCTGTTTTGGGTTAGTTAATTAAAAACTATGATAAACTTTGATTTAAAAGTTGTTATTCTGAGAAAATGATTTTTATTATGAACATGAAACTATATCCAAAAATTATGGTTAAACTCAAAGTGGAAGTATGTTTTCTAAAATGGTCATCTAGACGTCGTTCTTTCGACTGAAATGACTACCTTTACAAAAATGACTTGTAACTTATTTTTCTGACTATAAACCTATACTTTTTCTGTTTAGATTCATAAAATAGAGTTCAATATAAAACCATAGCAATTTGATTCACTCAAAACGGATTTAAAATGAAGAAGTTATGGGTAAAACAAGATTGGATAATTTTTCTCATTTTAGCTACGTGAAAATTGGTAACAAATCTATTCCAACCATAACTTAATCAACTTGTATTGTATATTATGTAATCTTGAGATACCATAGACACGTATACAATGTTTCGACCTATCATGTCGACACATCTATATATATTTCGGAACAACCATAGACACTCTATATGTGAATGTTGGAGTTAGCTATACAGGGTTGAGGTTGATTCCAAAATATATATAGTTTGAGTTATGATCAATACTGAGATACGTATACACTGGGTCGTGGATTGATTCAAGATAATATTTATCGATTTATTTCTGTACATCTAACTGTGGACAACTAGTTGTAGGTTACTAACGAGGACAGCTGACTTAATAAACTTAAAACATCAAAATATATTAAAAGTGTTGTAAATATATTTTGAACATTCTTTGATATATATGTATATATTGTTATAGGTTCGTGAATCAACCAGTGGCCAAGTCTTACTTCCCGACGAAGTAAAAATCTGTGAAAGTGAGTTATAGTCCCATTTTTAAAATCTAATATTTTTGGGATGAGAATACATGCAGGTTTTATAAATGATTTACAAAATAGACACAAGTACGTGAAACTACATTCTATGGTTGAATTATCGAAATCGAATATGCCCCTTTTTATTAAGTCTGGTAATCTAAGAATTAGGGAACAGACACCCTAATTGACGCGAATCCTAAAGATAGATCTATTGGGCCTAACAAACTCCATCCAAAGTACCAGATGCTTTAGTACTTCGAAATTTATATCATATCCGAAGGGTGTCCCGGAATGATGGGGATATTCTTATATATGCATCTTGTTAATGTCGGTTACCAGGTGTTCACCATATGAATGATTTTTATCTCTATGTATGGGATGTGTATTGAAATATGAAATCTTGTGGTCTATTATTATGATTTGATATATATAGGTTAAACCTATAACTCACCAACATTTTTGTTGACATTTTAAGCATGTTTATTCTCAGGTGATTATTAAGAGCTTCCGCTGTCGCATACTTAAATAAGGACGAGATTTGGAGTCCATGCTTGTATGATATTGTGTAAAAACTGCATTCAAGAAACTTATTTTGTTGTAACATATTTGTATTGTAAACCATTATGTAATGGTCGTGTGTAAACAGGATATTTTAGATTATCATTATTTGATAATCTACGTAAAGCTTTTTAAACCTTTATTGATGAAATAAAGGTTATGGTTTGTTTTAAAATGAATGCAGTCTTTGAAAAACGTCTCATGTAGAGGTCAAAACCTCGCAACAAAATCAATTAATATGGAACGTTTTTAATCAATAAGAACGGGACATTTCAGTTGGTATCCGAGCATTGGTCTTAGAGAACCAGAATTTTGCATTAGTGTATCTTATCGAGTTTGTTAGGATGCATTAGTGAGTCTGGACTTCGACCGTGTTTACTTGAAAAATGATTGCTTAACAAATTTTATTGGATACTATATATTTTTAACATGTGAATATTATGTGATATATTAATCTCTTAACGCGTTTGATATTATGCGATAGATGTCTACCTCTAGAACAAGTCCCATTGACTCACCTAATAATAATGAAGAGTCAAATGTAAATTGGAATGATTCGTGGACTGATTCACAAGTTCCCGAAGAGGAACCGGAAGAAGAGTCGGAACTGGAAGAAGAATCGAAACCGGAAGAAGAATCGGAACCGGATGAAGAAATAGAACCGGTGGGGGAAATAATAAAACGGTTAAGTAAAAGAAAATCCTCAACCAACCGACCAAGGTTAATTATGGTCAATGGTGTTTCCGCCAAGGAAGCAAAATATTGGGAGGATTACCAATTCTCCGATGAATCGGATTCCGACGAGAATTTCGATGATGTTATAGAAATTACCCCAACTGAATTTAAAAAGCAAAAGAAAATAATAAGGGAAAGGGCATAAAAATAGAGAAATCTAATTCCAATCCCGATGAACTTTATATGTATCGTCAACCCCCGAAGTCCTTAAGTTGTAACAATGACCCGGGAACCTCTAAACCACCAGGTTTTTCTAAACCAATGTGGAAAACGACGGCTCGTATTAGGGGAACATCATATATCCCTAGAAACTTAGCAAAACGAACCAAAACCGAAGAAGAAGAAACAAGTGAGTCGGAATAAGATAGTTGTATTCGTGTGGTGTAATATATGTAATATAGTGTGCTTATGCTTTATGATATATGTAAAAATTGCTTGTATTAATAAGTATTTTTTTTTATGAATCTAACTCTTGTCTATTTTACAGTATAAAAACACAAAATGGATAGACAACCTAATATTTTAAGAGACCTACCCGGAGACATGATTGATGAAATCTTGTCTAGAGTCGGTCAGAATTCTTCGGCACAACTATTTAAGGCGAGATCAGTTTGTAAGACATTCGAAGAACGTTCCAAGAATGCCTTGGTTTATAAAAGGCTTTCGTTTGAAAGATGGGGGATATCACATTGGGAAATCCATAAGTTACGATGTGTTTACTTTGACGCATATATTGCGGGGAACCCAAATGCTATTTTACGCAATGGGTTAAGAAATTATTTTGACTCAATATATCCGAATATTGGACTTCGTGATTTAGAAAAAGCGGCTAACATGCAACATAAAGAAGCATGTTATGCTTACGGATTAGTAATGTTCGCTTCTCACCAAAGCGAGAACAAGAACATCGGGCTACAACTATTAAACAAAACGTTCCCACAAGTGACGGAGTCGGTAATTGGGGTAAGAAATGAGGTTTTTAGATTGTTACGGGACTGTTGGACATTACGTAACCCTCGTCCCTTTGACGACGTTACAACACGCTGTCTTATCAATGGCCATAACGGTTATGTTCCACAAGACCAAGGATGGGAAGTAATCCTAGTAAAACCAGAATGCATGACTTGTTTCTGGACGTATGAATTACGTGTCTTTATTGCCTTTGCTGAACGACTTGTGTACTAGCTAGAATTATCTTCACAACCATCTTGTATCAAATTTATTGTGTGCTATATTTCATGCTATATGTAAAATAAGTGGTATTGTAAGTTTGTAAAATATTGTGTAAAAGTTTGAACGCGAAATATTATTATAATCAGTTTTTCATATAGAATTGTAGTAGTTGAATTGTATATTAGCTACTAAGTATGAACTTAACGGGTAGGTACTACCCGAATTTAAACTTATAAAATGCTAATATGAAGAAAAAGCTTTTATAAATGAGTTCATATTATGCTACGAAATACTATTAACTACTCTTAATATTCTGTATGATTAACTTGTTCCATTTGACTATTTTGAAGGAAATGGCACCGACTACTCGACACACCGTGAATATGAATGAAGAGGAATTCCGTACTTTTCTAGCTTCAAACATAGCCACAGTACAGGATGCGCTACATACCAACAATAACCTTGGATCTAGTTGAAATGTCCCGTTCTTATTGATTAAAAACGTTCCATATTAATTGATTTCGTTGCGAGGTTTTGACCTCTATATGAGACGTTTTTCAAAGACTGCATTCATTTTAAAACAAACCATAACCTTTATTTCATCAATAAAGGTTTAAAAAGCTTTACGTAGATTATCAAATAATGATAATCTAAAATATCCTGTTTACACACGACCATTACATAATGGTTTACAATACAAATATGTTACAACAAAATAAGTTTCTTGAATGCAGTTTTTACACAATATCATACAAGCATGGACTCCAAATCTTGTCCTTATTTAAGTATGCGACAGCGGAAGCTCTTAATAATCACCTGAGAATAAACATGCTTAAAACGTCAACAAAAATGTTGGTGAGTTATAGGTTTAACCTATATATATCAAATCATAATAATAGACCACAAGATTTCATATTTCAATACACATCCCATACATAGAGATAAAAATCATTCATATGGTGAACACCTGGTAACCGACATTAACAAGATGCATATATAAGAATATCCCCATCATTCCGGGACACCCTTCGGATATGATATAAATTTAGAAGTACTAAAGCATCCTGTACTTTGGATGGGGTTTGTTAGGCCCAATAGATCTATCTTTAGGATTCGCGTCAATTAGGGTGTCTGTTCCCTAATTCTTAGATTACCAGACTTAATAAAAAGGGGCATATTCAATTTCGATAATTCAACCATAGAATGTAGTTTCACGTACTTGTGTCTATTTTGTAAATCATTTATAAAACCTGCATGTATTCTCATCCCAAAAATATTAGATTTTAAAAGTGGGACTATAACTCACTTTCACAGATTTTTACTTCGTCGGGAAGTAAGACTTGGCCACCGGTTGATTCACGAACGTATAACACTATATACATATATATCAAAGTATGTTCAAAATATATTTACAACACTTTTAATATATTTTGATGTTTTAAGTTTATTAAGTCAGCTGTCCTCGTTAGTAACCTACAACTAGTTGTCCACAGTTAGATGTACAGAAATAAATCGATAAATATTATCTTGAATCAATCCACGACCCAGTGTATACGTATCTCAGTATTGACCATTTTAGAAAACATACTTCCACTTTGAGTTTAACCATAATTTTTGGATATAGTTTCATGTTCATAATAAAAATCAGTTTCTCAGAATAACAACTTTTAAATCAAAGTTTATCATAGTTTTTAATTAACTAACCCAAAATAGCCCGCGGTGTTACTACGACGGCGTAAATCCGGTTTTACGGTGTTTTTCGTGTTTCCAGGTTTTAAATCATTAAGTTAGCATATCATATAGATATAGAACATGTGTTTAGTTGATTTTAAAAGTCAAGTTAGAAGGATTAACTTTTGTTTGCGAACAAGTTTAGAATTAACTAAACTATGTTCTAGTGATTACAAGTTTAAACCTTCGAATAAGATAGCTTTATATGTATGAATCGAATGATGTTATGAATATCATTACTACCTTAAGTTCCTTGGATAAACCTACTGGAAAAGAGAAAAATGGATCTAGCTTCAACGGATCCTTGGATGGCTCGAAGTTCTTGAAGCAGAGTCATGACACGAAAACAAGTTCAAGTAAGATCATCACTTGAAATAAGATTGTTATAGTTATAGAAATTGAACCAAAGTTTGAATATGATTATTACCTTGTATTAGAATGATAACCTACTGTAAGAAACAAAGATTTCTTGAGGTTGGATGATCACCTTACAAGATTGGAAGTGAGCTAGCAAACTTGAAAGTATTCTTGATTTTATGTAACTAGAACTTGTAGAATATATGAAGAACACTTAGAACTTGAAGATAGAACTTGAGAGAGATCAATTAGATGAAGAAAATTGAAGAATGAAAGTGTTTGTAGGTGTTTTTGGTCGTTGGTGTATGGATTAGATATAAAGGATATGTAATTTTGTTTTCATGTAAATAAGTCATGAATGATTACTCATATTTTTGTAATTTTATGAGATATTTCATGCTAGTTGCCAAATGATGATTCCCACATGTGTTAGGTGACTCACATGGGCTGCTAAGAGCTGATCATTGAAGTGTATATACCAATAGTACATACATCTAAAAGCTGTATATTGTACGAGTACGAATACGGGTGCATACGAGTAGAATTGTTGATGAAACTGAACGAGGATGTAATTGTAAGCAATTTTGTTAAGTAGAAGTATTTTGATAAGTGTATTGAAGTCTTTCAAAAGTGTATAAATACATATTAAAACACTACATGTATATACATTTTAACTGAGTCGTTAAGTCGTCGTTAGTCGTTACATGTAAGTGTTGTTTTGAAACCTTTAGGTTAACGATCTTGTTAAATGTTGTTAACCCAATGTTTATAATATCAAATGAGATTTTAAATTATTATATTATCATGATATTATCATTATTGAATATCTCTTAATATGATATATATATACATTAAATGTCTTTACAACGATAATCGTTACATATATGTCTCGTTTAAAAATCATTAAATTAGTAGTCTTGTTTTTACATATGTAGTTCATTGTTAATATACTTAATGATATGTTTACTTTTCATAGTATCATGTTAACTATATATATATCCATATATATGTCATCATATAGTTTTTATAAGTTTTAACGTTCGTGAATCACCGGTCAACTTGGGTGGTCAATTGTCTATATGAAACATATTTCAATTAATCAAGTCTTAACAAGTTTGATTGCTTAACATGTTGGAAACATTTAATCATGTAAATATCAATCTCAATTAATATATATAAACATGGAAAAGTTCGGGTCACTACAGTACCTGCCCGTTAAATAAATTTCGTCCCGAAATTTTAAGCTGTTGAAGGTGTTGACGAATCTTCTGGAAATAGATGCGGGTATTTATTCTTCATCTGATCTTCACGCTCCCAGGTGAACTCGGGTCCTCTACGAGCAATCCATCGAACCTTAACAATTGGTATCTTGTTTTTCTTAAGTCTTTTAACCTCACGATCCATTATTTCGACGGGTTCTTCGATGAATTGAAGTTTTTCGTTGATTTGGATTTCATCTAACGGAATAGTGAGATCTTATTTAGCAAAACATTTATTCAAATTCGAGACATGGAAAGTGTTATGTACAGCCGCGAGTTGTTGAGGTAACTCAAGTCGGTAAGCTACTGGTCCGACACGATCAATTATCTTGAATGGTCCAATATACCTTATATTTAATTTCCCTCGTTTACCAAATCGAACAACGCCTTTCCAAGGTGCAACTTTAAGCATGACCATCTCTCCAATTTCAAATTCTATATCTTTTCTTTTAATGTCAGCGTAGCTCTTTTGTCGACTTTGGGCGGTTTTCAACCGTTGTTGAATTTGGATGATCTTCTCGGTAGTTTTTTGTATAATCTCCGGACCCGTAATCTGTCTATCCCCCACTTCACTCCAACAAATCGGAGACCTGCACTTTCTACCATAAATTGCTTCAAACGGCGCCATCTCAATGCTTGAATGGTAGCTGTTGTTGTAGGAAAATTCTGCTAACGGTAGATGTCGATCCCAACTGTTTCCGAAATCAATAACACATGCTCGTAGCATGTCTTCAAGCGTTTGTATCATCCTTTCGCTCTACCCATCAGTTTGTGGATGATAGGCAGTACTAATGTCTAGACGAGTTCCTAATGCTTGCTGTAATGTCTGCCAGAATCTTGAAATAAATCTGCCATCCCTATCAGAGATAATAGAGATTGGTATTCCATGTCTGGAGACGACTTCCTTCAAATACAGTCGTGCTAACTTCTCCATCTTGTCGTCTTCTCTTATTGGCAGGAAGTGTGCTGATTTGGTGAGACGATCAACTATTACCCAAATAGTATCAAAACCACTTGCAGTCCTTGGCAATTTAGTGATGAAATCCATGGTAATGTTTTCCCATTTCCATTCCGGGATTTCGGGTTGTTGAAGTAGACCTGATGGTTTCTAATGCTCAGCTTTGACCTTAGAACACGTCAAACATTCTCCTACGTATTTAGCAACATCGGCTTTCATACCCGGCCACCAAAAATGTTTCTTGAGATCCTTGTACATCTTCCCGTTCCAGGATGTATTGAGTATCTGGTTTTATGAGCTTCTCTAAGTACCATTTCTCTCATATCTCCAAATTTTGGTACCCAAATCCTTTCAGCCCTATACCGGGTTCCGTCTTCCCGAATATTAAGATGCTTCTCCGATCCTTTGGGTATTTCATCCTTTAAATTTCCCTCTTTTAAAACTCCTTGTTGCGCCTCCTTTATTTGAGTAGTAAGGTTATTATGAATCATTATATTCATAGATTTTACTCGAATGGGTTCTCTGTCCTTCCTGCTCAAGGCATCGGCTACCACATTTGCCTTCCCCGGGTGGTAACAAATCTCAAAGTCGTAATCATTCAATAATTCAATCCACCTACGCTGCCTCATATTCAGTTGTTTCTGATTAAATATGTGTTGAAGACTTTTGTGGTCGGTATATATAATACTTTTGACCCCATATAAGTAGTGCCTCCAAGTCTTTAATGCAAAAACAACCGCGCCTAATTCCAAATCGTGCGTCGTATAATTTTGTTCGTGAATCTTCAATTGTCTAGACGCATAAGCAATCACCTTCGTTCGTTGCATTAATACACAACCGAGACCTTGCTTTGATGCATCACAATAAATCACAAAATCATCATTCCCTTCAGGAAATGACAATATAGGTGCCGTAGTTAGCTTTTTCTTCAATAACTGAAACGCTTTCTCTTGTTCACCATTCCATTCAAATTTCTTCCCTTTATGCGTTAATGCAGTCAAGGGTTTTGCTATTCTGGAAAAGTCTTGGATGAACCTTCTGTAGTAACCAGCTAGTCCTAAAAACTGGCGTATGTGTTTCGGAGTTTTCGGGGTTTCCCACTTTTCAACAGTTTCTATCTTTACCGGATCCACCTTAATACCTTCTTTGTTCACTATGTGACTGAGGAATTGAACTTCTTCCAACCAAAATGCACACTTTGAAAACTTAGCGTACAATTCTTCCTTCCTCAATACTTCTAACACCTTTCTCAAATGTTCACCGTGTTCTTGGTCATTCTTTGAGTAAATAAGTATGTCATCAATGAAAACAATGACAAACTTGTCAAGGTATGGTCCACACACTCGGTTCATAAGGTCCATGAACACAGCTGGTGCATTAGTTAAACCAAACGGCATGACCATAAACTCGTAATGACCGTAACGTGTTCTGAAAGCAGTCTTTGGAATATCATCTTCTTTCACCCGCATTTGATGATACCCGGAACGTAAGTCAATCTTTGAATAAACAGACGAGCCTTGTAGTTGATCAAATAAGTCGTCGATTCTCGGTAGTGGGTAGCGGTTCTTGATGGTAAGTTTGTTCAACTCTCGGTAGTCGATACACAACCTGAATGTACCATCTTTCTTCTTGACAAACAAAACAGGAGCTCTCCACGGTGATGTGCTTGGTCGAATGAAACCACGCTCTAAAAGTTCTTGTAATTGGTTTTGCAGTTCTTTCATCTCGCTGGGTGCGAGTCTGTAAGGAGCACGAGCTATTGGTGCAGCTCCTGGTATAAGATCTATTTGAAATTCAACGGATCGATGTGGGGGTAATCCCGGTAATTCTTTCGGAAATACATCGGGAAATTCTTTTGCAATGGGAACATCATTGATGCTCTTTTCTTCAGTTTGTACTTTCTCGACGTGTGCTAGAACAGCATAGCAACCTTTTCTTATTAGTTTTTGTGCCTTCAAATTACTAATAAGATGTAGCTTCGTGTTGCCCTTTTCTCCATACACCATTAAGGGTTTTCCTTTTTCTCGTATAATACGAATTGCATTTTTGTAACAAACGATCTCTGCTTTCAGTTCTTTCAACTAGTCCATACCGATTATCACATCAAAACTCCCTAACTCTACTGGTATCAAATCAATCTTAAATGTTTCGCTAACCAGTTTCATTTCTCGATTCCGACATATATTATCTGCTGAAATTAATTTACCATTTGCTAATTCGAGTAAAAATTTACTATCCAAAGGCGTCAATGGACAATTTAATTTAGCACAAAAATCTCTACTCATATAGCTTCTATCCGCACCCGAATCAAATAAAACGTAAGCAGATTTATTGTCAATAAGAAACGTACCCGTAACAAGCTCCGGGTCTTCCTGTGCCTCTGCCGCATTAATATTGAAAACTCTTCCGCGGCCTTGTCCATTCGTGTCCTCCTGGTTTGGGCAATTTCTAATAATGTGGCCCGGTTTTCCACATTTATAACAAACTACATTAGCATAACTTACTCCGACACTACTTGCTCCGCCATTACTCGTTCCGACACCATTTGTTCCTTTCGTTCTATTAACCCCTGGTCCGTAGACCTCACACTTCACCGCGCTATGACCATTTCTTTTACACTTGTTGCAAAATTTGGTGCAGAACCCCGAGTGATACTTTTCACACCTTTGGCATAGCTGCTTCTGATTGTTGTTGTTGTTGCGGTTATTATTATTGTTGGGATGACTGTTGTAGTTGCTGTTGTTGTTGTTGTTGTTGTTGTTGTTGGGCCGTTTGTTGTAGTTGCGATTGATGTTGCGATTGTTGGGATAATTGTTGCGATTATTGTTGTAATTGCTGTTGTTGTTGTATTGGTGATTCTTATCACCGTTTTCCTCCCACTTTCTTTTGACTTGCTTCACATTGGCCTCTTCAGCAGTCTGTTCTTTAATTCTTTCTTCAATCTGGTTCACTAGTTTATGAGCCATTCTACATGCCTGTTGTATGGAGACGGGCTCGTGTGAACTTATATCTTCTTGGATTCTTTCCAGTAATCCTTTCACAAATGCGTCAATCTTCTCTTCCTCATCTTCGAATGCTCCCGGACACAATAGGCACAATTCTGTGAATCGTCTTTCGTACGTGGTAATATCAAATCCTTGGGTTCGTAACCCTCTAAGTTCTGTCTTGAGCTTATTGACCTCGGTTCTGGGACGGTACTACTCGTTCATCAAGTGCTTGAATGCTGACCACGGTAGTGCGTACGCATCGTCTTGTCCCACTTGCTCTAGATAGGTATTCCACCATGTTAACGTAGAACCTGTGAAGGTATGCGTAGCGTACTTCACTTTGTCCTCTTCAGTACACTTACTTATGGCAAACACCGATTCGACCTTCTCGGTCCACCGTTTCAATCCGATCGGTCCTTCGGTTCCATCAAATTCCAAAGGTTTGCAGGCAGTGAATTCTTTGTAGGTGCATCCTACACGATTTCCTGTACTGCTAGATCCAAGGTTATTGTTGGTATGTAGCGCAGCCTGTACTGCGGCTATGTTTGAAGCTATAAAAGTACGGAATTCCTCTTCATTCATATTCACAGTGTGTCGAGTAGTCGGTGCCATTTCCTTCAAAATAGTCAAATGGAACAAGTTAATCATACAGAATATTAAGAGTAGTTAATAGTATTTCGTAGCATAATATGAATTCATTTATAAAAGCTTTTTCTTCATATTAGCGTTTTATAAGTTTAAATTCGGGTAGTACCTACCCGTTAAGTTCATACTTAGTAGCTAATATACAATTCAACTACTACAATTCTATATGAAAAACTGATTATAATAATATTTCGCGTTCAAACTTTTACACAATATTTTACAAACTTACAATACCGCTTATTTTACATATAGCATAAAATATAGCACACAATAAATTTGATACAAGATGGTTGTGAAGATAATTCTAGCTAGTACACAAGTCGTTCAGCAAAGGCAATAAAGACACGTAATTCATACGTCCAGAAACAAGTCATGCATTCTGGTTTTACTAGGATTACTTCCCATCCTTGGTCTTGTGGAACATAACCGTTATGGCCGTTGATAAGACAGCGTGTTGTAACGTCGTCAAAGGGACGAGGGTTACGTAATGTCCAACAGTCCCGTAACAATCTAAAAACCTCATTTTTTACCCCAATTACCGACTCCGTCACTTGTGGGAATGTTTTGTTTAATAGTTGTAGCCCGATGTTCTTGTTCTCACTTTGGTGAGAAGCGAACATTAATAATCCGTAAGCATAACATGCTTCTTTATGTTGCATGTTAGCCACTTTTTCTAAATCACGAAGTCCAATATTCGGATATATTGAGTCAAAATAATTTCTTAACCCATTGCGTAAAATAGCATTTGGGTTCCCCGCAATATATGCGTCAAAGTAAACACATCGTAACTTATGGATTTCCCAATGTGATATCCCCCATCTTTCGAACGAAATCCTTTTATAAACCAAGGCATTCTTGGAACGTTCTTCGAATGTCTTACAAACTGATCTCGCCTTAAATAGTTGTGCCGAAGAATTCTGACCGACTCTAGACAAGATTTCATCAATCATGTCTCCGGGTAGGTCTCTTAAAATATTGGGTTGTCTATCCATTTTGTGTTTTTATACTGTAAAATAGACAAGAGTTAGATTCATAAAAAAAAATACTTATTAATACAAGCAATTTTTACATATATCTTAAAGCATAAGCACACTATATTACATATATTACACCACACGAATACAACTATCTTATTCCGACTCTCTTGTTTCTTCTTCTTCAGTTTTGGTTCATTTTTCCAAGTTTCTAGGGATATATGATGTTCCCCTAATACGAGCCGTCGTTTTCCACATTGGTTTAGAAAAACCTGGTGGTTTAGAGGTTCCCGGGTCATTGTTACAACTTAAGGACTTCGGGGGTTGACGATACATATAAAGTTCATCGGGGTTGGAATTAGATTTCTCTATTTTTATGCCCTTTCCCTTATTATTTTCTTTTGTCTTTTTAAATTCAGTTGGGGTAATTTCTATAACATCATCGGAATTCTCGTCGGAATCCGATTCATCGGAGAACTGGTAATCCTCCCAATATTTTGCTTCCTTGGCAGAAACACCATTGACCATAATTAACCTTGGTCGGTTGGTTGAGGATTTTCTTTTACTTAACCGTTTTATTATTTCCCCCACCGGTTCTATTTCTTCATCCAGTTCCGATTCTTCTTCCAGTTCCAATTCTTCCTCCGGTTCCGACTCTTCTTCCGGTTCCTCTTCGGGAACTTGTGAATCAGTCCACGAATCATTCCAATTTACATTTGACTCTTCATTATTATTAGGTGAGTCAATGGGACTTGTTCTAGAGGTAGACATCTATCACATAATATCAAACGCGTTAAGAGATTAATATATCACATAATATTCACATGTTAAAAATATATAGTTTCCAACAAAATTTGTTAAGCAATCATTTTTCAAGTAAACACGGTCGAAGTCCAGACTCACTAATGCATCCTAACAAACTTGATAAGACACTAATGCAAAATTCTGGTTCTCTAAGACCAACGCTCGGATACCAACTGAAATGTCCCGTTCTTATTGATTAAAAACGTTCCATATTAATTGATTTCGTTGCGAGGTTTTGCCCTCTATATGAGACGTTTTTCAAAGACTGCATTCATTTTAAAACAAACCATAACCTTTATTTCATCAATAAAGGTTTAAAAAGCTTTACGTAGATTATCAAATAATGATAATCTAAAATATCCTGTTTACACACGACCATTACATAATGGTTTACAATACAAATATGTTACAACAAAATAAGTTTCTTGAATGCAGTTTTTACACAATATCATACAAGCATGGACTCCAAATCTCGTCCTTATTTAAGTATGCGACAGCGGAAGCTCTTAATAATCACCTGAGAATAAACATGCTTAAAACGTCAACAAAAATGTTGGTGAGTTATAGGTTTAACCTATATATATCAAATCATAATAATAGACCACAAGATTTCATATTTCAATACACATCCCATACATAGAGATAAAAATCATTCATATGGTGAACACCTGGTAACCGAAATTAACAAGATGCATATATAAGAATATCCCCATCATTCCGGGACACCCTTCGGATATGATATAAATTTCGAAGTACAAAAGCATCCGATACTTTGGATGGGGTTTGTTAGGCCTAATAGATCTATCTTTAGGATTCGCGTCAATTAGGGTGTCTGTTCCCTAATTCTTAGATTACCAGACTTAATAAAAAGGGGCATATTCAATTTCGATAATTCAACCATAGAATGTAGTTTCACGTACTTGTGTCTATTTTGTAAATCATTTATAAAACCTGCATGTATTCTCATCCCAAAAATATTAGATTTTAAAAGTAGGACTATAACTCACTTTCATAGATTTTTACTTCGTCGGGAAGTAAGACTTGGCCACTGGTTGATTCACGAACCTATAACAATATATACATATATATCAAAGTATGTTCAAAATATATTTACAACACTTTTAATATATTTTGATGTTTTAAGTTTATTAAGTCAGCTGTCCTCGTTAGTAACCTACAACTAGTTGTCCACAGTTAGATGTACAGAAATAAATCGATAAATATTATCTTGAATCAATTCACGACCCAGTGTATACGTATCTCAGTATTGATCACAACTCAAACTATATATATTTTGGAATCAACCTCAACCATGTATAGCTAACTCCAACATTCACATATAGAGTGTCTATGGTTGTTCCGAAATATATATAGATGTGTCGACATGATAGGTCGAAACATTGTATACGTGTCTATAGTATCTCAAGATTACATAATATACAATACAAGTTGATTAAGTTATGGTTGGAATAGATTTGTTACCAATTTTCACGTAGCTAAAATGAAAAAAAATTTCCCATCTTGTTTTACCCATAACTTCTTCATTTTAAATCCGTTTTGAGTGAATCAAATTGCTATGGTTTCATATTGAACTCTATTTTACGAATATAAACAGAAAAAATATAGGTTTATAGTCGGAAAAATAAGTTACAAGTCGTTTTTGTAAAGGTAGTCATTTCAGTCGAAAGAACGACGTCTAGATGACCATTTTAGAAAACATAATTCCACTTTGAGTTTAACCATAATTTTTGGATATAGTTTCATGTTCATAATAAAAATCATTTTCTCAGAATAACAACTTTTAAATCAAAGTTTATCATAGTTTTTAATTAACTAACCCAAAATAGCCCGTGGTGTTACTACGACGGCGTAAATCCGGTTTTACGGTGTTTTTCGTGTTTCCAGGTTTTAAATCATTAAGTTAGCATATCATATAGATATAGAACATGTGCTTAGTTGATTTTAAAAGTCAAGTTAGAAGGATTAACTTTTGTTTGCGAACAAGTTTAGAATTAACTAAACTATGTTCTAGTGATTACAAGTTTAAACCTTCGAATAAGATAGCTTTATATGTATGAATCGAATGATGTTATGAACTTCATTAATACCTTAAGTTCCTTGGATAAACCTACTGGAAAAGAGAAAAATGGATCTAGCTTCAACGGATCCTTGGATGGCTCGAAGTTCTTGAAGCAGAATCATGACACGAAAACAAGTTCAAGTAAGATCATCACTTGAAATAAGATTGTTATAGTTATAGAAATTGAACCAAAGTTTGAATATGATTATTACCTTGTATTAGAATGATAACCTACTGTAAGAAACAAAGATTTCTTGAGGTTGGATGATCACCTTACAAGATTGGAAGTGAGCTAGCAAACTTGAAAGTATTCTTGATTTTATGTAACTAGAACTTGTAGAATATATGAAGAACACTTAGAACTTGAAGATAGAACTTGAGAGAGATCAATTAGATGAAGAAAATTGAAGAATGAAAGTGTTTGTAGGTGTTTTTGGTCGTTGGTGTATGGATTAGATATAAAGGATATGTAATTTTGTTTTCATGTAAATAAGTCATGAATGATTACTCATATTTTTGTAATTTTATGAGATATTTCATGCTAGTTGTCAAATGATGGTTCCCACATGTGTTAGGTGACTCACATGGGCTACTAAGAGCTGATCATTGGAGTGTATATACCAATAGTACATACATCTAAAAGCTGTGTATTGTACGAGTACGAATACGGGTGCATACGAGTAGAATTGTTGATGAAACTGAACGAGGATGTAATTGTAAGCATTTTTGTTAAGTAGAAGTATTTTGATAAGTGTATTGAAGTTTTTCAAAAGTGTATAAATACATATTAAAACACTACATGTATATACATTTTAACTGAGTCGTTAAGTCATCGTTAGTCGTTACATGTAAGTGTTGTTTTGAAACCTTTAAGTTAACGATCTTGTTAAATGTTGTTAACCCAATGTTATAATATCAAATGAGATTTTAAATTATTATATTATCATGATATTATCATGTATGAATATCTCTTAATATGATATATATACATTAAATATCTTTACAACGATAATCGTTACATATATATCTCGTTTAAAAATCATTAAGTTAGTAGTCTTGTTTTTACATATGTAGTTCATTGTTAATATACTTAATGATATGTTTACTTATCATAGTATCATGTTAACTATATATATATCCATATATATGTCATCATATAGTTTTTACAAGTTTTAACGTTCGTGAATCACCGGTCAACTTGGGTGGTCAATTGTCTATATGAAACATATTTCAATTAATCAAGTCTTAACAAGTTTGATTGCTTAACATGTTGGAAACATTTAATCATGTAAATATCAATCTCAATTAATATATATAAACATGGAAAAGTTCGGGTCACTACACTAGTAGTACAGGAAATCGTGTAGGATGCACCTACAAAGAATTCACTGCCTGCAAACCTTTGGAATTTGATGGAACCGAAGGACCGATCGGATTGAAACGGTGGACCGAGAAGATCGAATCTGTGTTTGCCATAAGTAAGTGTACTGAAGAGGACAAAGTGAAGTACGCTACACATACCTTCACAGGTTCTGCGTTAACATGGTGGAATACCTATTTAGAGCAAGTGGGACAAGACGATGCGTACGCACTACCGTGGTCAGCATTCAAGCACTTGATGAACGATAAGTACCGTCCCAAAACCGAGGTCAATAAGCTCAAGACAGAACTTAGAGGGTTACGAACCCAAGGATTTGATATTACCACGTACGAAAGACGATTCACAGAATTATGCCTATTGTGTCCGGGAGCATTCGAAGATGAGGAAGAGAAGATCGACGCGTTTGTGAAAGGATTACCGGAAAGAATCCAAGAAGATATAAGTTCACACGAGCCCGCCTTCATACAACAGGCATGTAGAATGGATCACAAACTAGTGAACCAGATTGAAGAAAGAATTAAAGAACAGACTGCTGAAGAGGCCAATGTGAAGCAAGTCAGAAGAAAGTGGGAGGAAAACGGTGATAAGAATCACCAATACAACAACAACAGCAATTACAACAATAATCGTAACAATTATCCCAACAATCGCAACATCAATCGCAACTACAACAAATGGCCCAACAACAACAACAACAACAACAACAACAACAACAACAATAACAGCAGCAACTACAACAATCATCCCAACAACAATAATAACCGCAACAACAACAACAATCAGAAGCAGCTATGCCAAAGGTGTGAAAAGTATCACTCGGAGTTCTGCACCAAATTTTGCAACAAGTGTAAAAGAAATGGTCATAGCGCGGCGAAGTGTGAGGTCTACGGACCAGGGGTTAATAGAACGAAAAGAACAAATGGTGTCGGAACGAGTAATGGCAGAGCAAGTAGTGTCGGAGCAAGTTATGCCAATGTAGTTTGTTATAAATGTGGAAAACCGGGCCACATTATTAGAAATTGCCCGAACCAGGAGAACACGAATGGACAAGGCCGCGGAAGAGTTTTCAATATTAATGCGGCAGAGGTACAGGAAGACCCGGAGCTTGTTACGGGTACGTTTCTTATTGACAATAAATCTGCTTACGTTTTATTTGATTCGGGTGTGGATAGAAGCTATATGAGTAGAGATTTTTGTGCAAAATTAAGTTGTCCATTGACGCCTTTGGAAAGTAAAATTTTACTCGAATTAGCAAATGGTAAATTAATTTCAGCAGATAATATATGTCGGAATCGAGAAATTAAACTGGTTAGCGACACATTTAAGATTGATTTGATACCAGTAGAGTTAGGGAGTTTTGATGTGATAATCGGTATGGACTGGTTGAAAGAAGTGAAAGCAGAGATTGTTTGTTACAAAAATGCAATTCGCATTATACGAGAAAAAGGAAAACCCTTAATGGTGTACGGAGAAAAGGGCAACACGAAGCTACATCTTATTAGTAATTTGAAGGCACAAAAACTAATAAGAAAATGTTGCTATGCTGTTCTAGCACACGTCGAGAAAGTACAAACTGAAGAAAAGAGCATCAATGATGTTTCCATTGCAAAAGAATTTCCCGATGTATTTTCGAAAGAATTACCGGGATTACCCCCACATCGATCCGTTGAATTTCAAATAGATCTTGTACCAGGAGCTGCACCAATAGCTCGTACTCCTTACAGACTCGCACCCAGCGAGATGAAAGAACTGCAAAACCAATTACAAGAACTTTTAGAGCGTGGTTTCATTCGACCAAGCACATCACCGTGGGGAGCTCCTGTTTTGTTTGTCAAGAAGAAAGATGGTACATTCAGGTTGTGTATCGACTACCGAGAGTTGAACAAACTTACCATCAAGAACCGCTACCCACTACCGAGAATCGACGAATTATGTGATCAACTACAAGGCTCGTCTGTTTATTCAAAGATTGACTTACGTTCCGGGTATCATCAAATGCGGGTGAAAGAAGATGATATTCCAAAGACTGCTTTTAGAACACATTACGGTCATTACGAGTTTATGGTCATGCCATTTGGTTTAACTAATGCACCAGCTGTGTTCATGGACCTTATGAACCGAGTGTGTGGACCATACCTTGACAAGTTTGTCATTGTTTTCATTGATGACATACTTATTTACTCAAAGAATGACCAAGAACACGGTGAACATTTGAGAAAGGTGTTAGAAGTATTGAGAAAGGAAGAATTGTACGCAAAGTTTTCAAAGTGTGCATTTTGGTTGGAAGAAGTTCAATTCCTCGGTCACATAGTGAACAAAGAAGGTATTAAGGTGGATCCGGCAAAGATAGAAACTGTTGAAAAGTGGGAAACCCCGAAAACTCCGAAACACATACGCCAGTTTTTAGGACTAGCTGGTTACTACAGAAGGTTCATCCAAGACTTTTCCAGAATAGCAAAACCCTTGACTGCATTAACGCATAAAGGGAAGAAATTTGAATGGAATGATGAACAAGAGAAAGCGTTTCAGTTATTGAAGAAAAAGCTAACTACGGAACCTATATTGTCATTGCCTGAAGGGAATGATGATTTTGTGATTTATTGTGACGCATCAAAGCAAGGTCTCGGTTGTGTATTAATGCAACGAACGAAGGTGATTGCTTATGCGTCTAGACAATTGAAGATTCACGAACAAAATTATACGACGCATGATTTGGAATTAGGCGCGGTTGTTTTTGCATTAAAGACTTGGAGGCACTACTTATATGGGGTCAAAAGTATTATATATACCGACCACAAAAGTCTTTAACACATATTTAATCAGAAACAACTGAATATGAGGCAGCGTAGGTGGATTGAATTATTGAATGATTACGACTTTGAGATTCGTTACCACCCGGGGAAGGCAAATGTGGTAGCCGATGCCTTGAGCAGGAAGGACAGAGAACCCATTCGAGTAAAATCTATGAATATAATGATTCATAATAACCTTACTACTCAAATAAAGGAGGCGCAACAAGGAGTTTTAAAAGAGGGAAATTTAAAGGATGAAATACCCAAAGGATCAGAGAAGCATCTTAATATTCGTGAAAACGGAACCCGGTATAGGGCTGAAAGGATTTGGGTACCAAAATTTGGAGATATGAGAGAAATGGTACTTAGAGAAGCTCATAAAACCAGATACTCAATACATCCTGTAACGGGGAAGATGTACAAGGATCTCAAGAAACACTTAATTGAGTTGTGCTACTTATCTAAGACTTACACTTGTGTTATGATGGTCAAAACTTGGTAAAGATGATGCAAACACATCAATGAGTTGTACAATTGAAGCTATATGCATCAAGGATGAGAACCATGATGAGCATCGAGCACCAAGAACCCACCGGACCACTAAACCTACTATTTTTTGGGTCTGATCAGAATACGTGGGCTACTGTAAAGTTGATTTTCAGTTAGCTCTGTTCAAGTAGATAATTTTTCATTCAAGACTCTTCTTAATCCGAGTTACGGTTTAGGATCTATGGCCCTCCGAACGTCACTATGTACTTTTAGCGTTGTGCTAAAAATTCTGACCTACTCGCACTTAAACCGTCACCACGGTCAAACGAAGATGAGTTAGGTTCTAGATTTTTTACAAAAACTAAAGGACTCATATTCGGAGCCATGGCTACTGGTCCCACCTCAATTCAGTTTGTACGGAGGCCGTGGCGACTGATCGAAGTCAGCCTTTGTTTTAAACTCTTTTCTAGAATGAAACTTACTTTATACTTTTTGTTTGATGATGAATGATGATGATACTTAAGACCTAATTTTCATACATTTAAACCTATTGGGACGATTTACTGACTTAGTAACTTTTGACTTAGGTTGAGTGTAGTGACCCGAACTTTTCCATGTTTATATATATTAATTGAGATTGATATTTACATGATTAAATGTTTCCAACATGTTAAGCAATCAAACTTATTAAGACTTGATTAATTGAAATATGTTTCATATAGACAATTGACCACCCAAGTTGACCGGTGATTCACGAACGTTAAAACTTGTAAAAACTATATGATGACATATATATGGATATATATAGTTAACATGATACTATGATAAGTAAACATATCATAAAGTATATTAACAATGAACTACATATGTAAAAACAAGACTACTAACTTAATGATTTTAAAACGAAACATATATGTAACGATTATCGTTGTAAAGACATTTAATGTATATATATCATATTAAGAGATATTCATACATGATAATATCATGATAATATAATAATTTAAAATCTCATTTGATATTATAAACATTGGGTTAACAACATTTAACAAGATCGTTAACCTAAAGGTTTCAAAACAACACTTACATGTAACGACTAACGATGACTTAACGACTCAGTTAAAATGTATATACATGTATTGTTTTAATATGTATTTATACACTTTTGAAAGACTTCAATACACTTATCAAAATACTTCTACTTAACAAAAATGCTTACAATTACATCCTCGTTCAGTTTCATCAACAATTCTACTCGTATGCACCCGTATTCGTACTCGTACAATACACAGCTTTTAGATGTATGTACTATTGTTATATACACTCCAATGATCAGCTCTTAGCAGCCCATGTGAGTCACCTAACACATGTGGGAACCATCATTTGGCAACTAGCATGAAATATCTCATAAAATTACAAAAATATGAGTAATCATTCATGACTTATTTACATGAAAACCAAATTACATATCCTTTATATCTAATCCATACACCAACGACCAAAAACACCTACAAACACTTTCATTCTTCAATTTTCTTCATCTAATTGATCTCTCTCAAGTTCTATCTTCAAGTTCTAAGTGTTCTTCATATATTCTACAAGTTCTAGTTACATAAAATCAAGAATACTTTCAAGTTTGCTAGCTCACTTCCAATCTTGTAAGGTGATCATCCAACCTCAAGAAATCTTAGTTTCTTACATTAGGTTATCATTCTAATACAAGGTAATAATCATATTCAAACTTTGGTTCAATTTCTATAACTATAACAATCTTATTTCAAGTGATAATCTTACTTGAACTTGTTTTCGTGTCATGATTCTGCTTCAAGAACTTCGAGCCATCCAAGGATCCGTTGAAGCTAGATCCATTTTTCTATTTTCCAGTAGGTTTATCCAAAGAACTTAAGGTAGTAATGATGTTCATAACATCATTCGATTCATACATATAAAGCTATCTTATTCGAAGGTTTAAACTTGTAATCACTAGAACATAGTTTAGTTAATTCTAAACTTGTTCGCAAACAAAAGTTAATCCTTCTAACTTGACTTTTAAAATCAACTAAACACATGTTCTATATCTATATGATATGCTAACTTAATGATTTAAAACCTGGAAACACGAAAAATACCGTAAAACCGGATTTACGCTGTCGTAGTAACACCGCGGGCTGTTTTGGGTTAGTTAATTAAAAACTATGATAAACTTTGATTTAAAAGTTGTTATTCTGAGAAAATGATTTTTATTATGAACATGAAACTATATCCAAAAATTATGGTTAAACTCAAAGTGGAAGTATGTTTTCTAAAATGGTCATCTAGACGTCGTTCTTTCGACTGAAATGACTACCTTTACAAAAATGACTTGTAACTTATTTTTCTGACTATAAACCTATACTTTTTCTGTTTAGATTCATAAAATAGAGTTCAATATAAAACCATAGCAATTTGATTCACTCAAAACGGATTTAAAATGAAGAAGTTATGGGTAAAACAAGATTGGATAATTTTTCTCATTTTAGCTACGTGAAAATTGGTAACAAATCTATTCCAACCATAACTTAATCAACTTGTATTGTATATTATATAATCTTGAGATACCATAGACACGTATACAATGTTTCGACCTATCATGTCGACACATCTATATATATTTTGGAACAACCATAGACACTCTATATGTGAATGTTAGAGTTAGCTATACAGGGTTGAGGTTGATTCCAAAATATATATAGTTTGAGTTGTGATCAATACTGAGATACGTATACACTGGGTCGTGGATTGATTCAAGATAATATTTATCGATTTATTTCTGTACATCTAACTGTGGACAACTAGTTGTAGGTTACTAACGAGGACAGCTGACTTAATAAACTTAAAACATCAAAATATATTAAAAGTGTTGTAAATATATTTTGAACATACTTTGATATATATGTATATATTGTTATAGGTTCGTGAATCAACCAGTGGCCAAGTCTTACTTCCCGACGAAGTAAAAATCTGTGAAAGTGAGTTATAGTCCCATTTTTAAAATCTAATATTTTTGGGATGAGAATACATGCAGGTTTTATAAATGATTTACAAAATAGACACAAGTACGTGAAACTACATTCTATGGTTGAATTATCGAAATCGAATATGCCCCTTTTTATTAAGTCTGGTAATCTAAGAATTAGGGAACAGACACCCTAATTGACGCAAATCCTAAAGATAGATCTATTGGGCCTAACAAACCCCATCCAAAGTACCGGATGCTTTAGTACTTCGAAATTTATATCATATCCGAAGGGTGTCCCGGAATGATGGGGATATTCTTATATATGCATCTTGTTAATGTCGGTTACCAGGTGTTCACCATATGAATGATTTTTATCTCTATGTATGGGATGTGTATTGAAATATGAAATCTTGTGGTCTATTATTATGATTTGATATATATAGGTTAAACCTATAACTCACCAACATTTTTGTTGACGTTTTAAGCATGTTTATTCTCAGGTGATTATTAAGAGCTTCCGCTGTCGCATACTTAAATAAGGACGAGATTTGGAGTCCATGCTTGTATGATATTGTGTAAAAACTGCATTCAAGAAACTTATTTTGTTGTAACATATTTGTATTCTAAACCATTATGTAATGGTCGTGTGTAAACAGGATATTTTAGATTATCATTATTTGATAATCTACGTAAAGCTTTTTAAACCTTTATTGATGAAATAAAGGTTATGGTTTGTTTTAAAATGAATGCAGTCTTTGAAAAACGTCTCATATAGAGGTCAAAACCTCGCAACGAAATCAATTAATATGGAACGTTTTTAATCAATAAGAACGGGACATTTCATTGAGGACCTTTTGGACAAACGTACTTGCTTACTTTTCCCGAGTCAACTTTACTACTACTTTTCTACTGTGAGTTATAGCATCTCTTTTCACTTTAACTATTTTGGGAACTGAGAATACATGCGCATTTTACATTTTACATACTAGGGGGTGATAAACTTTAAGTTAGTTACCAAGTGTCCACGGTTAAACATATACTTTTCATACTGTTTTGAAACGCTGTTGAAGCACTGAAATCTCGTGGCCTACCTTACATACTGTTATACTTAAACTATAGCTCACCAACCTTTGTGTTAACGTTTTTAAACATGTTTTTCTCAGGTGCTTAAGGTTGCTTGCTTCCGCTGTTGTACTAGTCATGCTTTGTAGACACCCGCTGCGCTTGTTAGAGTTGTCACCGCATGAAATGTTTTATTTGCATTCAAACTATGTTACCTTTTGAAACAATGATTTGTAACGACCATTGGGTCACGTACTATTACTAATTGCTTCTGTTCATTGAAGCATACTTTTGTTGCAAGACATTTGATGTTGGTTAAGACATCACCTTTATACACGAATGCAAACTTCTTTTGAAACCGCATATAGTGTTTGACCTTGTAATGATCCTGTTGTTAATGATTCGTACACGATGGTTTTGTACGGGGCATCACATAAGTAATACCACGTTAAAGTGACATCTTGAAATAACACACGTTTAGAACTCACGGTTGTGTTCAAGGCATCCCATATCAACTCAAGAGTTCTGAGTTGAGTCGAGTTAAGGCATATCGTTGAAGGTATCATGAAATAACTAGCTGATCGAAACTCGTAGTTGTATTCAAGGCATCCCAGACTTGCGACTTTCAATCTCATCGTCACCTTGAAACATCCCTAGCACATGGTTGTGAGGGGTATCTAGTAACCATGTGCTTACACTACGTAATCATGGACTAAATATGAATGCCCAAGGGGGCTTACACAGCTCCATTATGGACTTACATGCTTTATATTTTGAGTGTATGCACGTGATTGTCATTGCCTATTATCGAGAGTCTAGACAATTCCCACGATCCACACGAATATACGCATAAGTTAGCCAAAACTATGTGTAAATCTGAGAACGACACAAATATGCCAATATAATGTGCATAATCACATGTGTGAATCCGCACCAATCCTTGTTTATACTCATAAGCTACAACATTTTTTGCACTGTCAGGTACTAAAGGTGTACACAGTGTGTGGTTAGGCAATGCTTGAAAAACTAACCAATGTTTTTACTTAAGAGTTTCTTTACGTAAACCAATACTTTGAAAAAAATTATAGACACAGGCACACCAATGCTCGTTTTTTAAGTCGATTTGGCATCCTTCTAGTCTGTGATTAGTGTACATAGTGTGCAGCTAAGGTAAACCAATGCCCTTTGCATACCATAATATACTAGTCTTGTAAACAAACAGATTTCTACTAGGCAAGGGCTAGAGCTCACTCCTTACGTAGGTAGGAACCGCGCATAACTTATTGTAAATAATATGCACAGGTAAAAAGTTTATTGGCATTTGAAACTTATTACATCCGCAACACGTTCAAAATTTAAAGAAGAAAAATGTTGCCCCGAACAATGGAGTTTTGAAGACTACAGGATTCAGGTGTCCTTGATTACGACTAATGTGGGGTTTAAAGATCTTAGCATTCAATTCTCCGTTCTTTCTACCGTGAATAAACCATATCGATATGATGATATTGATGGGGTGGTCAAAGGCTTTCCCACCGACCGATGGACAGTGATCGACAGTGAGGGAAAAAACCCTACAAAGAGCCTTAGGTAAAAACCTTAGTGTCGATTTGCCTTTATAACCCCTCTATTTATAAGAGAGAATTAGAGTTTTGGAGGAAGACTTAATGATAGTCCATGAATCAAGTCAAGTTGTCCTGCCCGAATGACTACCTACATCAGTGATAGTAATACATAATGAACAATGCTACTATACACTTGCTCATAAGTGGCGCAAGCCTCAAGAAGTAAGTAGAGTTAAAACTCCCAAATATGCATTTCTTTTGTCATTGAATGATTAACATTAATATATCGGGAGTGATATTTTCACTTATATACTCGTAATAAATCAACTAATAATCATGTTTAACATGTATGTAATGCACAAGTATTTAATGTATTATATGAGTGTATTTTGTAGGATTAATGTGCAAGGTACAACATATAATTATATGGCCAACTTCATTTGAGCCTTCGAGGTCACACACATATACACCGAGACATCAAATAAAATATATATATGATGTACATATATTACTCAAGTAAACAAAATAGTAAATCGAAATTAATTCATTTACTATTCATATGAATAGTAAATGAAACGAAATTAATTAATTTACTATTCATATAAAAGTGACATGATAGAAATTATTAATTATAAGTTACATAACATACCCCTAAAGTATTTGAGAAATACGACTTTTAATATAGAATAACTCTGTATCATTAAAAGATTAAATCAACTTGGGGATCCTCCGTATCTTTTGGTGATAATTGATTGATATGAATTGATTTGAATTAAAAGATTAATTAAAATCACAAGTCCATAATTTGTTCACAAGTCCAATAGTTGAATGTCCCATCTAATATATATATTGGTCATTATACTTGGAGTTAAGAAGATGAGAAAAAGGGAAACCCAATTTGTTTCTTAGTTTTTGACAGACAAAAACACAAAGCAATCTCAATTGCTTTAATTCCCTTTTTGCAAATTAAAAACCATATACGGAGTAATATATATTCAAAAGGAACAAGGAGTATTATTGGTTGTATTAATATAATTCGATTATATTAATACGTTACTTGAGTCTGGACTAGCATCCATTGACGGTTGTTTGAAGTGTAGTGTGGACTATCCTAAGTGACGGTCATATTTTTTGATCGTAGGTTTCTCTCCTTCAATCAGTTTCTTCAAGAAAGGTATATCGTTTACTCACTTTGTGAATTACATATTTTGACAATTATTAGTGGTGTAACTGGATCTTTGGGATCATTAATCATGCGCATGTTTTATTAAATTTAAATATATGAATATTTAATTTTGTAAATGGTTTATAAAATAATAATTGACTATTATTTTAACTATCCGCTGCGTTAATCAGATTTAAAAGTACACACGATTTTCCAACAGTGGTATCCGAGCCGCTTTTACACCATCTTAATTGTCGCGTGATTTTCTTTAGATTTAGCTTTGTGGTGAATTGGTAAAAGTTGAAACCTTTTTGGTTTTTAAAGTCAACACGGTTGATTTAGACTTAACCTTGTGACGCACAAATATGATTGAAAGAATATCACTATTTTAAATTGTAGATTTAATTGTTATGGCTTGAATATTTATTATAATTGTTGATTGTTATATTCCATGGTTATACACATGCATTATAACCATGGACAAGCCATATATAGGTTTTAATAATGTAGTTATTAAAATTGTGATTGCATACATAGCCTGTAATGCCCCGACCTATATGTTTGATTATATGTGATTGTTGTGATTGTTGATTAAGGCAATATTATGTCATGTTGATTATTTATTTTTTATTTTTTATAAGAAAGGCCATTTTGAAGCCAAAGTTGTATTATATTTATTTTTCATTTTCATAGTATTGTATTTAAGTTTATTCTAAATTGT
Organism: Rutidosis leptorrhynchoides; assembly: GCF_046630445.1. Classification (NCBI taxonomy): domain Eukaryota; kingdom Viridiplantae; phylum Streptophyta; class Magnoliopsida; order Asterales; family Asteraceae; genus Rutidosis; species Rutidosis leptorrhynchoides. The sequence goes on from NC_092333.1 coordinate 439,615,719, forward strand.
AAAAGTATTAGATTAGTTTTATTTTTCAATTTTAAATAAATGTAATAAGATGAAGATTAAAGATAAAGATGCAACATGGAGTTTGACTTAGAAGATGGCGAACAGGTCAAGTTGACAAAGATGGCGTTTGTCAAGTTTTCACTTGATTCTTGAATTAAGTGGGAGCTACGATATTACCTTTAGTTTGACCTCTTGATCCCATGTCATCTCATGAGATCAAGCATAAGATTTTTGGGCTAGGCTATGTGTGTGTGATGCATGATATAGTTGTGTTTTATTTTACGTATTTATATTTAATTATTGATTATAATATATGCTAAAAGTTTTTGATGAAAACATTAAATAAAACCTGTAACGAGTTTCAAAGATTAAAATTGATGATTTTAAAATAAGTTAAACTCTAACGAGTTTAATGTTAAATGATTTTGAAAGTCAAATAATATATATGGACGACATCTTTTAAAACTGTTTTAAAACGATACATGTTTGTGTATTTGTTATTTTTATATCCTATAAATTAAATAACAAATTAGATCACAAACATAATCGACATATACAATTGGTTAAAAAATTTTTAACTAATAGTGTAGCGAATCCTGTGTGCATGCATTATTCGTTGACACAAACTTTTTTCAAAATACCCGTCAAATTTAAGTCATGACATCCAATGAGCTTGCAAACACTCCTCGTTATTTTTCTGATCTAGTGAGACTAGGCTGAATTATAGCCACGAGGTGGATTTTTTGATCTAGTGAGACTAGCGTGAATTTCCACTGTTTCCAAATTGGACGACTTAATCGTATTCACGGTGAGACCTGAGTTCGAGGCAATGATGGGACAAACATGCCATTAGATAATAGTGGTTTGTTGGACTACAAATATCTCTAGGTCCCATAAAGATCTAAGAGTTGTACTTGTAATGCAATTGGTACCCGCTACCTACCAATAGACTCCATAACTGCTAGCTGATCAACAGATGTGGCTATGGAACCTCTATGTGGATCTTAGGCTTTCATAAATTAATTGTTTTTTAAAAATATTATAAAAACTTGGGTAGTTAATTTATTAAAGCTCAATATCGAAAATACTAAATTGAACCTTATATCTATTGTTGATGTCAAATAATCAAAACATAAACTAAAACACACTTCCTTCTTTGCCGGAGAAGGATAAACTCAATGTTCAAACTTCCTACACTGGCATTGCAACCTGAGAATTGTTCTCAAGCATAATTGGAAGTTGAATAAAGTTTAGAACCCATATCCTTTCTTCCTGTTGTGGCAGTTGCTGCTGCTCAGCAAAATGATTATCGAATGTTGTTCGATGATCAGGAAGAAATAAGATTGAAGGGTGTAAAGACCCGTCCTAATCCTCCTGGACGAAGTCATCAACATTTCGTCCCATTGCAATGATCGACTCCAAGTAATGTCCTTAAAATGAGCAAATGCACAGTGGAAGACTTAATTCGTACCTGAGAATAAACATGCTTAAAAGTGTCAACCAAAAGGTTGGTGAGTTCATAGGTTTATCATAACAATCATTTCAATATATTAATAGACCACAAGATTTCATAGTCATAAACATAATACACCCGCAAGTGTATGTAAAGCATTCTAAGTGGTTGAGCACTTGGTAACCATACTTAACTATTAATCAACGTCGCATATTCCCTTTATTATGAAATCTCACTACACTGTACCAAGTGTAGCCTACAAAACGAAGTACTGTGCAACCGTTGAATACTGGTCGTCCAATCCGGTTGGGGTTGTCAGGCCCGATAGATCTATCAACAGGATTCGCGTTTACATTACAACATGTAAATAGTAGTTACCAAGCTACAGGGAAGTATGCCAGTGGTACAACTCAACGTAGAATATATTTTTAAGTACTTGTGTCTATTTCGTAAACATTTATAAAAGCAGCGCATGTATTCTCAGCCCAAAAATATATATTGCAAAAACAATTAAAAAGGGAGCAAATGAAACTCACCATAATGTATTTTGTAGTAAAAGTACATATGACTACATTTAACAAGTGTAGGGCTGACCTCGGATTCACGAACCTATATCATTTGTATATATATATATATTAAAACCTATAGTAACAATTAAGCAATTAATTAATAAACTTAATAATTTTATGTGATATTGATAAATAAATTAGTTATAACTATTTTATATTCATTAAATAAATAATTAATATTTATATATATGATTATATTTAAAATATGTTTATTCATTATATGTAATTTAATAATAACATTTCATTTAAAAAAATATGTAATATTAATATAGTTATAATACATGTAAAAATATATATATTTTTTTTATATATAAATATCATTTGCTTGGTAATATTATAATAATACTAAGATAATGATAATAATAATAATAATAATAATAATAATAATAATAATTCATTGTAACTTAATCATTTTCATGATATTATTTGTATCTATATTCTTTATGTTTGTAATTATCATAATAATAATAATGTTAATAATTATAATAATGATAATAATATTGTTAATAATAATGTGTTAATGATAATAATAAAAATAATAATACTTAATACTTATAATAATAATAATAATAATAATAATAATAATAATAATAATAATAATAATAACAATAATAGTAATAATTATAGTAATAATAATAACAATAGCAATAATACTACCTTAAGAGAATTAATAAGCTTCAAAAATAAAGGAAACTGTCACTGCCCAGAATTGAATCCACGACCTCTCGGTTAAACACCAACACCTTATACCATTCCGCTATTTCTATTTTCCTGACATAGATCACCCATTAAATATTTTAAGTCATAAAACCCTGTTTCCTTCTATTACTCCTTTTTCTAAAAAGAAATGCCTAGCCCGGGCTCGAACCCCAGACCTCTCAAATAACACCAACACTCAATACCACTCTTCTATCTCCTGCGTATCTATTTTACTTCTTGATTAAATTTTACTTAACCCGTTATTCTGTTTTAGTATCCCACCTCTTTAATCTCCATTAAGTGGCACCTACCTACTCCCACTTTATTTGTTAAAAGCCCACGATTAGGATCCATTTAGGCTGGGTCCATTACCCTAATAAACTTCACTGGTAACCTAGATAATATACTTGCATGTGGGGTTAGTCGGCATCATCTTTTAAATCCCACCATCAATTAATATAAACTAAGGAATTAAGTCACTTTGTGTTGTTAAAAGGTGTACGTCCTGGCTCCACCGAAATCCTTTATAATAATCTTAAGTCACCAAATGGCACAAATGGTCATCAACTTTGGTATATGTTGGCTAAAAAATGTCTTTATCATCTTCCATTATTGTTATTGTTTGAATATCATCCTTATAAATTTTATTCACGTTTTAAATTCTTACTAGCAACGTCAAGTAGCAGCAACAATATGTAATGGTTTGTGTGGTCGTATTCGTCGGACAGAATCATAAAACACGACAACAGCAGGAGCCTCGACCAAAACAAAAGAAATTAATACGCAGCAGTAGGTCTCACAGTTTTGTGGTGAATGACATGATGGGTTCTTGGGGTTTATACGAGATAGAAGAAAATAAGAAGATGGTGTTTTTCATAGGTAATAACAGAAGGTGTTGTGTGTATGTATCTAAGGATGGATACTTATACTGACTTTAATACTACAAAGCTTTTCCATGTAAATGAATCAAACATTTAGAGAGAGAGAGAATAGATTATAGGGACAAAGGAGGTAGAGAGATAGAGGAATGGTCGACGAGGAAGAGAGTGGTGCTGGAGGTTCAAGGTGATAGCTGGGAGTGGTGGTGGTGACTTAATATGACAGAATAAGAAACGGAACAAAAGGGTGCTCGATTTTTATGTAGTGGTGAGGGTGATGTGTGTGTACTCCGGTGGTGATGATTTTATTTGAAGATGAAGTGGGTTTCAAGGGTGGTAATGATTGTGGCTATGGTTTGGTTTCTCACACCCGAAAAGAAGAGAGAAAGACTTATGAAAGAGAGTAAAGATGGTTGTGGAGAAAATGGTGTTTGACATGAAACAGAAAAGGAGCAGGATATGCACGCAGGGTGTGTGTGATTCTTGGATGGTGAGGATAATGATAATATGTTGTGGTCGAATGGGATAAAAGAAGGATGAGGTTGATCATGTTCTCCATCTCACACTCTATATCATACTGTATTTATAATATGTAAAATTAAATAATTATAATATTAATAATAATTAATAATAATAATATTAATAAATTAATATTAATAGCCTTTAAACATGTGGGATCTTTTAAAAAAAAAAAAACAGTAAACATGTCACTACTTTGTTAAATTGATTTCAATCAAACACAAATCAGAAATAGTGACTTTGATTGATATTTAATCATTCACGGCTTAAATAGGGTTAATTAATTATCACTCTGCCGACACCATATCCCGGACTATTATCTCGTGCCCATTGCTAAACAGTTAACGTATAAAACTGTTCCTAAAAATCCCAAATTTTTAGATTAACATATTTAATTATTTCACTCATTACCTGTTTGAAACCTGATCGAAAAGGTTAATCCATTATATGTTTTTAATTCCAATTAATCTGTACTGAGTATTAAAACTTAACTCAGGGTATTAAATTCTATGAATTAAATCTTATTTCAAAATATTATATATATATATATATATATATATATATATATATATATATATATATATATTTATTTTTATATGCTTATTTATATCTAAATACAAATAATCGCTCGTGAATCGCCGAAAATAGTCGATGGGTAAATGAACTCGTGAAACAGTTCAAAATTTTTGAGACTCAAGCTAACGGATTTCTCTTATCGTGTCAAGAATATTAAATCGTATCGAGAGTTTTGTTTAAAATTAGTCGGAATTTTCCGGGTCGTGAAAAAGGGTGAAAAAGAATAAGCCCAATACTTTGTGGAAAGAAAATGACAAATCATTTGCTAGGAAAAATATTCCACCTTCCAAGAAGGAAAGCCCAATAAAAGACGCCAAATATTTCCATTGTGGAAAGGTTGGCAATTGGAGAAGGAAGTTGTTCTATCTTCCAATCTGAGCTGAGAAAAGGCAACGCTAGTGAGACTAGCAAATCAGGTATATTCCATATATAGCTATATACTTCTTCTAGTGATTCCTATATCTTTGTTAACTGGTTGTGGCCTTTACACCTGTAACAATATGAAGGGAATGAGAAGAAGTAATAGACTGAAGAAAGAAACACTGGATTTGCAAGTAGGCAAGGGGGATCAAACTTTTGTTAAAGCTATTGGTACATCTGCACTTACTTCTCTAAGTGGTCTTATTGTTTTGTTGGAACAATAGCATTATGCTCTCAATACTGCGAGCGACATAATTTGAAAGATGCTAGTTTTGAACTTGCATTTACACACTTAGGTATTTTAGTTTCTAAGGATAATATATTTATCTTAATACCTATCCACGTGATGGTATTTTTGAAATTGATATGCATAGTGTAATTTCAAATGAGAATTCTGTGTATACCTACATCGCCAAAGTCTTCAAACAAGACTTGAATAAGACCTATCTATGACATTGTCATATTGGTCATATAAACAAACAATGCATTTCAAAACTCCAATCTAATGGACTTTTGGAATCAATTGACTCTGAGTCATTTGATGTATGCGAGTCATGTTTATGTGAAAAGATGACAAATGCTTCTTTCTCTGATTTAGGTAAAAGAGCTAAAGATCTTTTAGGACTAATACATACTGTTGTATGTAGCCCTTTAAGAACAATGTATAGATTTAGTTAATTTTACTTCATTACATTTACTGATGAGTACAGTAGCTATGATTATGTTCACTTGCTGAAACATAAACATAAGCTATTTTAACATTCAAAAGTATTTCAAAATGAAGTAGATAATCAGCTTGGAAAGACCATTAAAGCACTTCGCTCCGATGGAGTAAGTAAGTTTATGAGTCAAGAGTTTTTTGGACCACCTAAAGAATTGTGGGATTGTCTCATAGTTCACTCTACCTTATACACTACAACATGATGGTGTGTCTGAGTAAGAGGAATCAAACTTTACTTGATATAGTTTGATTTATGATGAGTCCGATTTCTCTACTACCGTCTTTTAGGGATATGCATGAGAGTCTGCTGTAGGCATACTCAATGTGATTCCAACTATGAAGGTAGAAAAGACACCATATGAGTTATGGCATGGGAAGAATCCCAAGTTGTCTTATCTGAAAGTCTGGGGTTGTAAATCGTACGTGAAACATGACACTTCAAACAAATTAGAACCCAGAACTATCTAATGTTACTTTGTACGATACATAAAGGAAACAATGGGTTACTACTTTTACTACCAAGCTGAAGACAACGTGTTTTCTACTCGGTCTGCTGAATTCCTGGAAAGAGATCTTCTCTTACAAGAAGTCAGTGGGAGTAAAGTAGATCTTGAAGAAATTCAAGTACTTTAAAATAACATACCTTCAGTAAGCACTAGCAATCCACACGTTGAAACTGAGTGCACTGTTTGTGAGCCAGAACGTGTTAAACCTGCACTTTATAGATCTAGTAGAACTCATCAGCTTATGAGGTTTAATTATCTGATTAATTTAGATAGACCTAAACTAAGGGATTATGATGAACCCTCTAGCTGCGTGAGGCCATATCAGATCCTGAATCTGAAAATGACTAGATTCCATGAATAAAGATATGCAGTCCATGAAGGATAATCAAGTATGAGACTTGATTGATCTTCTACCCAATTGTAAGACAATGAGGTAAAAAAATGAGTCTTCAAAGGAAGACTGATATGGACGGTAATGTAAACACTTTTAAAGCTCGATTGGTGACAAAAGGTTATGATGAAAGTTTTTCACCAGTCACGAGCCTTTAAACAATTAGGATACTTATTACCATGTTTACTTTTCATGATAATAAAATATGGCTAATGGATGTCAAAACCACTTTCCTAAATGGCGACCTAAGCGAGGACGTATATATGGTTCAGTCGGAAGGGTTTATGAATCCTAAGTATCCTAATAAAGTATGCAAGCTTCTAAAATCCATTTATGGATTAAAACAAGCATCCAGGAGCTATAATCTTAAGTTTAATGAGAAAATCAAAGTGTTTAATTTTTCTCAAAACCAAGATAAGCCCTGAGTTTACATTAGAGCAAAAGGGAGCAAAGTAGTCTTCTTGATCTTATATGTTGATGGCATATTACTTATTAGAAATAACATTCCAACTTGCAAGATGTCAAGACTTGGCTTGGAGAATGTATTTCCATAAAGGATCTTGATGAAGCTACTTATATTATTGGAATGAGGATCTATACAATAGATCCAATTGGCTTATTGGTTTGAATCAAAGTACATACATTATCTTGCAGAGATTTAGCATGCAAAACTCCAAGCATGGAGCTTTGCCAATGCAAAAGGGCATAACCGTGAGAAATTCTCAAAAGTCCTATCACAGCAGATGAGATGAGACAAATGAAATGTATCATATATGCTTCGGCTATATGATCCATTATGTATGCCATGATATGTACTATACTCGATGTTTCATTAGTTTTGAGTTTGACGAGTCATTGTCAACATAATCCAGGTGAAGTACATTGGATTGTTGTTATGAATATTCTTTAGTATTTGCAGAGTACTAATGATATGTTCTTGGTTTACGGTGGTTTGAAAGAAGAGTTAAGTATTAAGTTTTATACTGATTCTAGTTTCCAAACTGATCAAGATGATTCTCGATCCAGTCACGTTGTTTCTTTGTCATGATGGGCAAGACAGTTGATTGAAAGAGCTCTAGGCAGAGCACTATTGAACAATCTACAACAAAAGCAGAATACATTATTGACTGAGAAGCTACTCAGAAAGCTGTCTGGATAAGGAAGTTTGTTGTTATACTCAGAGTATTACGCAACATTTAATCTTCTATAATATGTACTGTGATAGTTCGAGTGTTAATATACTTTTGAAAGAATCACATGTACATAAAAGTATCTGGCACATTCTTCAAAAGTTTGACTACATTCACTAAGACATTAAGAGGAATGATATTAGTATTCTTAAAGGTTCATACAAATGATAATGTGGCTGACCCGTTCATGAAGCCCATGATGCACAACAAGCATGATGATCATTCTAGTAATACTAGACTTCGTTATGCTGCTGATCTTTTTCATTTGTAATTTAGTATTTGGATATTTTGGGAACATTAAGCAGTTTTATATTAATGAATTGATATATATTTGGTATGATCGTTTTCATTTATATCACTGTGTTCTATATTAGCATGTTTAATCCATGAATAATTGTTGATTATTCAAAATCTCCATAATCGGTCATGTTATGGGAATAACATGAATTAAGATTAATGTGAAATTTTGGGTATATTCATTGATGATGAATATTTAACTTGTTGAGACCAAAATTCATATGTATTCATTAATGATGAATATTGGAATGAACCAACAATGAGATGTCACTACATGGATCATAGTCAGTAGTAAATCTTTTAGTGATTATGTCTTTGTGTCTTTAGACTTGAGATGCACGCCCGTCTTGATGAGTGTAGCATTGTATTTTGATATGGTTAAACGATGTCCTGAATAAGGCTGTTATAAATGCCATTATTGGGTATAATGTAAAGCTCGTGATAAACACGTGTATGCAATATATGATTTGTTCCTCTAAAATATTTGGAGTTAGATACTTTTTGAGCTCCTCGATGAATGAATAAGATATTTGTGTGGCCGCACCCATATGTAATTAAGATGATACTTAATTAATTTGGTGATCTAATTCAGTTCTAAGACCGAGAAACAAAATTGTTAAACAAATGAGAATGACCGATGATCCATATCTCAAGTTTAACTAAAGTATCTGAAACAAAAGGACGGATGACATTTAACACTTACCATAAACAGTTTCGAGAAACTACCCTCACGTGAATTTGGGGACAATGACGTGTTGCTAGACGCTTACCATTGTCTGTATAGTTATTTGGTGTTGTGCCATGCACAAGTGGGAGTCTGTAGGATTAATGTGCAAGGTACAACATATAACTATATGGCCAACTTCATTTAAGCCTTCGGGGTCACACATATATACACCGAGACGTCAAATAAAATATATATATGATGTATATATATTACTCAAGTAAACAAAATAGTAAATCGAAATTAATTCATTTACTATTCATATGAATAGTAAATGAAACGAAATTAATTAATTTACTATTTACATGAAAGTGACATGATAGAAATTATTAATTATAAGTTACATAACATACCCCTAAAGTATTTGAGAAATACGACTTTTAATATAGAATAACTCCGTATCATTAAAAGATTAAATCAACTTGGGAATCCTTCGTATCTTTTGGTGATAATTGATTGATATGAATTGATTTTAATTAAAAGATCAATTAAAATCACAAGTCCATAATTTGTTCACAAGTCCAATAGTTGAATGTCCCATCTAATATATATATTGGTCATTATACTTGGAATTAAGAAGATGAGAAAAAGAGAAACCCAATTTGTTTCTTAGTTTTTGACAGACAAAAACACAAAGCAATCTCAATTGCTTTGATTCCCTTTTTGCAAATTAAAAACCATATACGGAGTAATATATATTCAAAAGGAACAAGGAGTATTATTGGTTGTATTAATATAATTCGATTATATTAATACGTTACTTGAGTCTGGACTAGCATCCATTGACGGTTGTTTGAAGTGTAGTGTGAACTATCCTAAGAGACGGTCATATTTTTGATCGTAGGTTTCTCTCCTTCAATTAGTTTCTTCAAGAAAGGTATATCGTTTACTCACTTTGTGAATTACATATTTTGACAATTATTAGTGGTGTAACTGGATCTTTGGGATCGTTAATCATGTGCATGTTTTATTAAATTTAAATATATGAATATTTAATTTTGTAAATGGTTTATAAAATAATAATTAACTATTATTTTAACTATCCGCTGCGTTAATCTGATTTAAAAGTAAATACGATTTTCCAACATATTTATCAAATAAGTAAATGGAATTATCATCACTCTTTAGTTATTCATATCATATTATAAGTTGGATCTTGTTATATCATTATATTTATTACCTCATATTTTTGAAATGTATAGATAGTAGTATATGTATTGCTCCAAGTTGATGTAAAAGCCCATACTATGTGTGGGTGGTAATTAGTACCGTACCCATTCTTATTGTCAACATAAGACATAATAATCATTGATTTTATCTTCAACAAGTGGTATATAAATAAAGTTTTATAAACTTATAAGTTATCATGACGTTACTAGTCATGTGTATAGAGAAATTGAAGTATTGGTCCAACCGTTTGTATGATTGTGATATTGGTTCTCTCAAGGCACTTTAATGTATGTAGTCTTTATTTTATTTGTAATGTTATATAAGAGAATTATTATTTTCAACGTCATTTTTGATAAATCTATCTAAATATTCTGAAACACTCTTTAAATTTGTTAGAATTTATTGAAGGATATTTTTGAATAAATCATGCATCAAATAATGATGTATGTATAAATTTAGATAGTGAAAGTATCACCTCTCTATAATTTGACAAAGTTACGCCATTCGTCTCTGTGATTTGTTTCAAATTGTGTAAATGTCTCTAAACATTTTTACCTGATTAGTCACCGCGATTTCCAAGAGTTGCGCGGACTCCCTGATGCTAACAACCATTACAAAATTCCGTTCATTTAAGTATAAGCGTTGCATGTGAGAGAAAAATTGTTATTTTTCATGTATTATACTTTTTTCTTAAACAAAATCAATTCATTTCCATCTTCATCCTTAAAAACCCCCAAAATGACATGGAACCCAAAGGATGAAATATTGATTGTCTATCTATCGTGAAATTACATTAATAGTATTTATCCTAAAAAAAATTATACCGACTAATTTAATGGTGTACGACGATTGTCCTTGTAGTATTCATGAAATTAAATGACCCATCCTTATCTTTTCGGTAATATCGTTGATCGTGGTTAGATTTATTTCGTGGTTAAATAATTAGCATTATGCATCTGTTGTGCTAAGAACCACTTACATGTGATTTTTGCTACTACGTTATAGCTTTTATTCCGCAACGACACGATTTTCACCAACAAATCGATTAAGGAGGAGTATCTTTTTGATTCAGTTTGTTTTATTTCTTTTAATTGGATTTATAGTAGAAGTAAGTGTAATTTACGTTGGAACTTTTGTCTCATGAAGCCGTTGTAGTTGGTTGTTTTTAGCTTCTTCTAGCTGCTCGCTAGGGAGGAGGTTTGATTAACAAAATTGTTGTTCTTAAAAATGGTGAAGTCTAATCATATACTTGTCCTTTCCACTAAAGTGATTTTAAAGTGCAAGTTAGTAGCCCCATCCCGGGTGAAGATGAGGGTCACTCACCTCTGTTTTGGAAATTGTAGGATGTAACTATCGATTTTACTCGGAGTGTCGAAATTCAGAGATTTAATAACTTTAAATGTTAAGAAGCAAATGGAACAATTCTTTGGAACTCAACAATTGAGGACTCTCTTGATTGAAATTCTGTTAAAAAGTTGTAAACACACATTTAATTTAATGATTATATATACTTTCTACTCTAAACATGTTTAACTAACTCGGTCACAAGGTAGCGAGTAATATAATGACATATAAACATTAATTTAACTACTAGTGAAAGTTATTTGATACGTATATTAGTACATATTTCTAGATTAATATATTAATTTTACGGATACGGAGTAGTTCATTTATTGTGGTATTGAATATAATCTAACTCAATATTAATTAACAACGCTACATTACCAAATAATAGTCTTATTTGTCAAATCAACTATACTACATAATTTAAGTTTTACTATTGATTGATGATAGTAGTTATCCTTGATATTATTTCTTGAAAAAATTACGCCATTGATATTGATACTTGTGGTATGTATACATTTGAATGACAAAACTTAAACTTTATTTTTTGCTTAGTTAGTACCTAGGTTTCGCTTAAGTTACGTGGTTGGTACCCTAACTTAACGTCCGTCAACAATTGATGGTTAACCTCTCACATGTGTCACTCATGTGAGGGTATTTTAGTCCAAATGACTCTATTATTCCATGTACACAATCTGTACGTGGGCCAAATGACCGCCTCCAAATGATCTTCCAAAATGTTGAAAGGAAAAAGGAAATTAATAAGATTTGGCTGTTAATCGTTCACAGATTATATTTGTTTCTTGAGCAAATAAATGTTTTGTTCAAGCATCACAACAAAACTTCATGTATTTTTTACAGTATTAAACAACAATTTGTATGTTATCATGAATACTTCATCTTCGTTGACATATGGTTTAACATTTAATACCGTTGTTGTATCATTAGCTGAATATATCGTTATAATTGGCCTAATAGATACTTAACAGATTTGTATGTTATCATGAATTCTTCCCACCTAAAAGATTCGATCATTTTTATTTGTAGAGTAGAATTAAACAAGCAAAATTGATGGTAAATTATAGGGTTAACACATATGTACCTTTAGAAACTAATTGCATAATGTTGTTGCTGAGTTCTTGAATAAAAAGCTTCTTTTAATTTGACGATGTGCTGTTAATTTAGCTTAATTTATAATTTATAATTAGGGTTATAAAATGGGATAAAAGGGGATAATGGTCCGATGGAAAATATCAGCTGAATTTGTATATGGTTAAAATTATTAAATGCACGAATTTGCCCTCATATGTGTGGCACATGTGAGGGGTTAATCGTTAAAACTTGACAGCATTTAATTAGGGGTATCAAACACGCAAGTTACACAAAACTTATATACCAACTACGCAAAAATAAAAGTTTAGGTGTTGTCATGATCATGTAAACAAACCACGGGTACCAACGGCGTAATTTTTTCTTATTTCTTTGATTCCTATGAGTTTTCTTTTTTTTTTTTCTTTTTTCTTTTGAGAGATCTGTAACCTTTATTTATTATGGAGTATGTTAAATCTAAAGAAAATGTAGGTTGGTTCAAGATATGGAATAGTAATTGTGACACGGAATTCAAGGTCAGAAGATCTACTGTTGATGGTTGAGTTGGTTAGTACAATTTATTTTGCTGAAAAAGATTGAATTTGACGGCTATTAATTACATAACAATTTCGCCTAACTGATACTAAAGTCAACTCAATACCCTCTAATTTATTGGGTTAAATAGTCCACATTCACATTATATTATATTACTCCGTATACTACCAGCATAAACTCTATTCGAATCACATTTCAATTTCTCAATGGAGTCACTCACAAGTGGGTTAAGGTGGAGACAATCAACTCTAAAACCTATTCAAATCAGTGAGAGGAACTCTTTTAACGTCGCTGAAGCTTCCGGTTATGAAGGCGAACCGCTGAGCCCAGACTCACGTATGTTTCACGAACCAAATTTGAACGTGTACAACATTGCCATTTTGGGTTCCAAATACCCCATTAACCCTGCTATACTTTACGAGAAGTTGCCACAAGCTTTGCTTAAACATCCTCATTTTTGTAGTTTGCAGGTAAAAATTGGTATTTTGTACCCCCTAGATTTGAACCCACAAACTCATATTTGAAAATTTGATAATGTCATCTTCATACCGGTAGTTAATGACCTTTAAGCATACTATATTTAAGTTCTAAAACTCTGTTGAATTAATTGCAAAGCATAAATATTTCATTTTTAATATCGACTTTCCTTATATAATGTAGGTATTAGCGTTATTAATGACAACTCCTTATTATAACTATGGAATTAATTTATGTATGAAATGTTTAAACGTAGCTCTTAGGGCTACGTGTATCATTTTCCTGTATATATATATATATATATATATATATATATATATATATATATATATATATATATATATATATATATATATATATAGTGGTAGGATCAAGAGGGAAGTAACCAATCGGGGGAAGCGGGGGGAAGCAAAAACTTTTTTTTTCTTCGTTTTTTGAAAAAACTTTGTTCACGAACATTATAGATGAGATGAAAATATGAACATTTAGTAGAGACACTTTGTGATAAATGTTTTTATTTTGGCGGGAAAACGCTCGAAGAAGTAATATATAACAATTATCGTGTTTTTCGAGTGTATATTGAGCTTTTAGCTATTGGGGTTTAGATATTAGGGTTTAGATATTAGGGTTTATAGGGTTTAGAAATTTAGGGTTTAGGGTTTAGATTTAGGGTTTAGATTTAGGATTTAGATTGAGTTTTTAACACGAACGGTTTAGAGTTTAGGGTTTAGGGTTTAGGGTTTAGGGTTTGGTGTTTTGGGTTTATGGAATAAACCCAAAACACCAAACCCTAAACCCTAAACCCTAAACCCTAAACTTTAAATCGGACTAAATTTTATTTCACAAAACATGAAAAAAAACGTTCATATTCTTCACGAACAATATTATCTTGAATGTTATTTTTGTCGATCGTTTTCCCGCCTAAATAATAACATTCATCACGAAGTGTCTCTTCTAAATGTTCATATTTTCGTGTGATCTTGATGCCGGAAAAAAAAAATTCAAAAAAAACGAAAAAAAATAAAAAATTTTGCTTCCCCCCGCTTCCCCCCGATTGGTTACTTCCCCATTGATCCGGCTATATATATATATATATATATATATATATATATATATATATATATATATATATATATATATATATATATATATATATATATATATATATATAATTAACAAAATTGAAACATGCACACAAATGAATTTTCATATGATTTATTTCTAAATGATCACATTTTCCTACAAAATTCAGGTTGTAGATGACAAAAATGAAGGAGAAATGAAATGGGTTCCAACAAATGTAAACTTAGACAACCACATCATCATCCCTACCATCCCACAAAATCTTAACTCCCCTGATAAATTCCTTGAAGACTACGTCTACAATCTTAGCAAAACCTCAATAGACGCTTCGAAACCGTTGTGGGACCTACATCTTCTAAACCTCAAAACTTCGGACGCAGAAGCAATTGGAATATTCCGGATCCATCAATCCCTTGGTGACGGGACCTCTCTGGTGTCATTGCTACTAGCTTGTACACGTCAGATATCAAACCCTGATGCTGTTCCCACTATACCAACTAATAAGGGTAAAAATTCAGGGTGGCTTTCATCATATCATGTGAGTGTGCCCGGGCCTTGGTGGCAGCGGTGGTACATGGCGGTTGGCTTGGTTTTTTGGTTGGTTTGGAATACGTTAGTTGATGTTGGATATTTTATTGCGACTGCCATGTTTTTAAAGGATACTGAAACGCCCATAAAAGTTCCGTTTGAAGCTGAATTTAAACCGAGAAGATTAGTTTACCGGACGGTTAGCCTTGATGACATGAAGCTAATCAAGAATGCTATGAATTTGGTGAGTGAGTTTTAGGTTTTAACAATTTATTACCACTTCAAATTTTGTGTTCTATAGTGGCCATATTTATTTTATTTAATGGGAAGTAATTTGTACAGTTGCGGGTGCGGGTAACTAAGGAAAGAGTCTAAAATATTTTTTTACCATAACACCTTGTAAAAGAGCCAGCCCTAAACATAATTATAACGTAAGTTTTAATTTTTTTAGTTTATAAATGGTGTATGATCCTGCATTACAAAGTTTTAAGTTTGGCGTCTTTGTTTATCAGTGTTTAAAATCGAATTTTGTAATCGGACAATTTTACTCTGTTCTACTACTGGATATGTAAGTATGTGTTATAAGGACACATTTTAAGAAACATAACTTAAGTTGAAACTTAGAAAATATTACATTATATACATATTTAATTTTAGTAACTTTTAAATTATTAAATACGTTTTTTAATTAATGTATGGAAATATTTACTTTCAATAATAGTTATTATCATCCGATATAAGGGCACAACTTAACAAAATCCATATATCCACATATATAACATATACAAAAATTAATAAGATAATTTATTTATCTTCTTGTCTTTTCAACCTTATTACAGACTATTAATGATGTTGCGTTAGGGATCACCCAAGCTGGATTATCACAATACCTTAACCGAAGATATGGTAAGTCACTAAGTATTCCCTTAGTCATATTAATTGCTTAATATTTATTTTTGAGATATCTCAAATCAATTATATACATTTATAAATAATTAAGAAAACTAAAAAAGTTCTTCTGCACCCTTATTATTTATTGAATTTTGTTAACAACAAACTTAAGGACTATCGTTAACGTGAATTAAATAAGTGTACATGGCGGTTAACTATCACTTTCTACGTGACATCGAATTGTATAATAGTACTATATAGCATGTGAACAACAGCCCTTTAGGCTATTGTTAGTTAGCAAAATTCTTATTTATTATATGTATTTAACACAAGAAAGTAAGTTATTAAGTAAAAATGTAAAAATAAATAAAAAATATAGTGTAACTACTGACGTTTCTTAAACTACGTATATTTTTGTTCATGGATAATTAAATTGAGACTTAGGGAGTACGGAGTAATAGTGTACTACGTACTTACGCATTTCAACCAAAGGAAGTGACTTTAACAATGTGAAGTTTTAATAGATACTATTGAAAAGATGAGCAATAATTGATCATAATCTTATAAATAAAAGAGGGAAGTATTTTGATAATTTTTAGGTGAAGAGAGGAAAAAAGACGAAGGCGCAACCGAGAAGAAGAATAACCTCCCAAAGAAGAATATAAGATTGCGTTCATTGCTGTTAATCAACTTGAGACCATCATCAGGCATTCAAGTGAGTGTTTCAATGATCTTGGTAGCAAACAAAAAGATTGGACATCTTTTGTTGGAAATCTACATTACTTGCAAAATTCAGTGTGTATATTTTATAATTAGTTAACATATAAGACGTTAAAAAGGTCGATTTTAGAAGGTTTAATTAGTCTATGTACACATATATTAGGCGTTGGCTGATATGATGGAGAAGAACACTGAAGCGAAATGGGGCAATTCGATTGGTTACATTCTTCTTCCATTCACAATTGGTATTAGAGATGATCCACTAGATTACATTAGAGAAGCCAAGGCAACAATTGATCGAAAGAAGCGCTCTCTTGAGGCCATATATACCTTCTCAATCGCCAAGTTTGTTCATAAGTTTTTTGGCATCAAGGTATTTTTCTAGTATTGATATATTGTGACAGAAAAGATTTTTTACTAGGTCGCGCCTTTCTTTTTGTGCAAATGTACATTTTAATGGAAATTACCATGCAAGGCGTGGTATGCACTAGTAGGTGCACTTACATGGATCTTGTTAGGATGTTAGGGACATTGTAGTGCACTTAGGGTGAATATTTATAATCAAATAAGTTATATTGGTTCCGATTTGTTGACATATTGATTATAGTAAGTCGCTAATAGTAGATTATATTCGAGTGACACCCTTTGTGATTTCAACCAGATTTAATTTCAGCGAGCTTTGAGGATATTAAGTTGCTAAAAATGTTGGTCCTTTTCGTCTAATAATAGGTGGCAAGCTCACTTTCGCACGGGATTATGACAAGGACAACATTATGCTTCTCAAACTTGGTTGGACCTCTTGAAGAAATCGGATTTTATGGCCATGACGTGGAATTCATAGCTCCTGGTTCTTACGGACAACCACATGTAAGAACATACTCATATGCTAATATTTGTATAATTGTTTGATGGTATACTAGTACTATAACCATCTAATTTGTAGTTCAAGTAAGTCAAAAAAACTTACAAAACTAGTATAACTGGTGTTGGAAACGCAGGTTTAATGATGTCACTATCAAACCGGTGTTGGAAAGGCCGGTTTGATGATGTGGCCATCCAACCGGTGTTGGGAAGACCGGTTTGATATATGCATTGAGTTAGTTATTAAACTGTCATGTATGAAAAATAGAGTTTAATATATATTTCTTTGTATATACAAACTTTCTATATGACGGTTAAATATTTGTACTGCAACTTACGAGAGTTGACACTACAACTTAACTTTCCGTATTTGTACTGCATAAAAGGCGTCACTAAAAGCTGGCATGATTTTTTTTTTGTAAAACGATTATACATACAGTAACTATCATCAATTATATTAGGATAATCTAACTCATGATCCATTTTCCCCATCCAATTCTAGGGTTTGATGATCAATTTTCAAAGTTACGTGAACAAGATGACAATAGTCCTTTCGGTCGAGGAAAATACAATTCCAGATCCTCACAAGCTTTTAGATGATCTCGAAGGGTCACTAAAACTCGTCAAAGAAGCAGTTTATGCAAAGGGACTTGTTTAAGGAGAAGGGTATGCTATAGGCTACATTTACAATACACGGTATTTGAAGGATCTTCCAATTTCCGTTTTTACTTTTATTTTTATTTTGTAAGGAAAACACCCAAATTTTATAAGGTAATATTTAATAAAATATTATTTACTTTATAAACTAAATAAGATAATTCATATTTTCTTACAAGTATTTTTTCGTACCAGATTAGATGTCTTCCATTTCTTCAATTGATGATAATTCAGTAAAAAGTTTACTTTGCCTTTACGTGGTGTTTGTCTCCCCTATTCCGCTTACATGTAGCCACAAAACGCCCCAGAAACGCCTGTAATGGGGCGTTTGTCGGCATTTCTTTACCGGTGTTTGTCATCTTGAACGCAGAGGAGGGGGTGTTTTGCTAGTGATGTGGGGCTTTTTCATTGGTTGGGTGTGATTTACTTGGGTGATAAATCAGTTATTTGAAATGTATATATTTTTATAGTAATTTTGATGGAGTAATTTGCAAAGAAAAAAAAAATTAGAGTTTGAGCACTCCAAGTCTTAGAAAGAAGACGATTACAATTTGGAAATTTTATAAAAATACAATGTACCCCGTAAAGTATATAATAGTTTGCAAACAATATATTGTTTATGGTAATTGTAGTTTAGACCCTCAAACAAAAATTGTAGTTTACTTTTATTTATTTTATGTTAAATTTTGTTTATGTTTTTACTTGATTTTATGTATTTTTGTACTTTTATATATTAACTAATTTATGTTTAATTTTCTTATTATATTAATATCAAAAACAATATAAAAATTTAAATTAAATGTCACGTCACCGTCATCCTTTCCTACAAACGCCCCCTTTACAACTCCCCATTTCCATATCGTGGTCATATTACCGTCAATACTCAAATGTACCCATCTTTCACTTCACATAGCATCACCATTATTTGTGGTCTTAATAGATCATAATAATTAATTGCTTTCAAATCACGATAAGAAAGAAATGAATCAGTATTAAAAGTTTTTGTGACTTCCATAATTAAAAATTTGTAGAATTGATAATTTAATGAATTTTTAATGTTATTCTAAGTAATGAACATTTATTTTTAGACATATCTAAATATTAATGTAGACTATGTTCGAAGGAGTATAAACAACTCTTAAAATATACTTCATACGTTTCGAAGAAAAGTTCACATTAGTATTTTTACTAGTGAAATGACCCGTGAGATCACGGGTTTGTTTAAACGTAATAATTAATTGATATATTTTAAGTATTACGTCAATGTAAATGCTAAATTCATTTAGTTTAATAACATGTGGAACCACAGATTCCGACAAAAAAACTTGATAATCAAATTATTGAAGTTTATAAAATGCATATAGCAAATAATGACAACGAAAGTGTACCATAAATATTTTTCCTGTAACATATGATCCGAAATAATCGAAGATTTTGAAAGAGAGAATGCTAAACAATTAATACGAAGATAGGTAATATTGTTTTGAAATTTTGACTAAATAATATGCAGGAGAAAATTTTTTAAAATTAGAAACAGAATAATTGTTTAAGCTATCTCTTTTGCATTTATTTTTCATTATTATCATTTTACCTTTTATTGTTATTAATTAAGTGTATATAATTAAGATTAATTGTTATTTATGACATCATCATGGTGCTCTAAGAATTTTTCAATTTCTTTTTAAATTTTTTTAAGCTTGAAAAATGTTTATTTATGATATCATCATTTTAGAATTTTAGAATTTTAATTGAAACTATAGATATGTCCTTGAATAATAGTTCCTTATTCCAAATAATACTAAAAATTAATTAAAGTTTCAGTTATACCATATTTATATATGAAAGCCACTATAATTTGTAATACCTAGCTTCATCTCAGTGACACCCTACTTTGTTTTTTAATACACGGCGAAAGTTAAACATATTGATAATTAGTTAAAACTAGATTTGTGGTCCGCGCTTCGCGACGAATTAGTGTCATTTTAACGCTTCTACATCGTTAGACAGTTTTTGGGCTGAAAGTCATCAAAATGTTGTCCACTCTTTCAGACCATTTACTCAATGCCCAGCAACTGTTATGGTTTGAGGCATCCTTTGTTCATTTTTACACTCTAAATTATTGAGATAAAAAGAACAAATAAATGTTTGAATTTGGTGATAATAAAAGAACAGAAACTACAACTATGTTAGTGTAAACTTTCATAATTCATATTTATAACTTTTACCAACGACAAAAATAAAAATAAATAATTAAAGTTGTACAAAAAAATATTTTAGAGACAAAAAGGAAAAAGTCATTGTTAAGAAATAGGAGTATAAATACTACGCATATTTTTTCAATGAACTTAACTTTTAATTTAATTTCAAATAAGTTAAAGAAAAGGCTTGAAATCTGCTTATTTGTGATAGGGTTTTGATATAAGTTAATTTTCTTTATCATTATTCAAACACCACTATAACGACCCTCATTTTTCCATTCTATATTTTTCCAATATTAAAAGCCCAAACAATATAATTAAAACTTAATGATTAAACTTTAATCAACAATTGTTAAGTGTTAAGAGTTAGAAAACATATTAATTAACTTTGTACAAAAATTGACAAGTTAATAAAAGATGAAAATAATAAACTGTTAGTCGACACTCACTGCTAATTAAAATTTATGCATTTATGTAATATTATAACTAATAACCTATAAGTAATAAATAAAAAGTGACATTTATATAAATAATAAAACAATTGGGAACTAAATATATACAAGTCATGAATTAGTAAAAAGAAAATAATACTTATCATGTAGTAAATGTAAAAATAATAATAATAATAATAATAATAATAATAATAATAATAATAATAATAATAATAATAATAGTAATAATAATGAGACTAAAAAAATCTTACATCCTTATGTTGACTAAAAATAAAGTGTAAACTAGTACATCCTTATGTTGACTAATTATAAACTAGTACCACCTATTGTTGACTAAAAATTATAAAACAAAATAAAATCATTAATTAGAACATCCTTATGTTGACTAACACTCTAATACTTGCACTATATAAACACCTAGTTTCTCATTCACAAATCACACCAAAATCCTCTCTCAAAAACAATCTCTCCCTCTCCCTCTCTTGTGGTATTCGGATCTTCAAGCTTGTTCTTCGTGTTCTTCAAGAATCTTCAAGGAGTTCTTCAAGATTTTCAAGGCTTTGATCTTCCATCTTCATCGTGTTCATCTTTTCTTTGTTAATTATCTTGAATCTTCAAAGGTATAACATAAACCCTAAACTATTTACATAAACTTTGATCTTTGATAATTCATATTCATATTATAAACTTGTTATTCATAAGTATATACATAAACACACCTAGATTTATATATACATATATACATGTAAAAAAAAATATTTATATATATATACATATATATACGAATTATATATACATATACATATTAAAACCTTAAACCCTAATTACACCTAAACTATAATTCTTAAACCCTAATTAATTAAACTCTAAACATTTATGAAACCCTAGGACATTAATTACTAAACCCTAGTTATTAATTACTACTTTAATTAACTAACCCTAATTAATGAAACCCTAATACTACTTATACTAGTACTTAACATGTATACACTATTACTATTACTAGCACCTATAACCTACTAATTATATTGTAGCACAAAAACATTTTGGGATATGTATTAGAGATGTATAGATCTTCGAACTTTCTTGACGAATGGTTTCTACGAGATTCTAGGCAGAGGGTTTGGATTTCCGATTTAAAGGGTCCTATGGCTCAAGCCCCTAGATCTAAATTAGCCATTCGAAGGGAAAGGGGTGATTGGAAGCTTATCTAATACGGCAAGTATCCTAAAATGGAAACACTCATAAAAGTAGAAACTCTCTAGTCATAGAAACTTAGTAAAATAAGAAACTTTCTAAAAATAGAAACTTTATAAAAATAGTAACTTACTAGGAATAGAAACTTAGTAAAACAAACTATACTTAAACACATACTTAAACTTAAACATGGGCAAAACACTTAACTACTCTTAAATGTCAATAGGTTGATTTTCCTGCTCACTCGTTCAACTCTCTATTCCGAGGAATAACTCTCTCTACTTACTAAGGTGAATTTCATAGCCCCACTTTTTACTATTTCATTACTGTTTTTAACTATGGGGTGAGACACATGCTTGCTTTTAAATTTTTAGCATGCAATATTTTAATAACTGTTTTACAATATTTATATACGTGAATTTCATAGCCCCACTTTTTACTATTTCATTACTGTTTTTAACTATGGGGTGAGACACATGCTTGCTTTTAAATTTTTAACATGCAATATTTTAATAACTGTTTTACAATATTTATATACGTGAATTTCATAGCCCCACTTTTTACTATTTCATTACTGTTTTTAAACTATGGGGTGAGACACATGCTTGCTTTTAAATTTTTAACATGCAATATTTTAATAACTGTTTTACAATATTTATATACGTGACTTTCATAGCCCCACTCTTACTGCTATAGCACTTTTTATACTTACTAGGGTGAGACACATGCTGCTTTTATACTTTAAACAACTTAGACACAAGTACGAACCTAAACTGTACTATGACTAGCTTATGCTACTAAGACCCCACAGTGATATTTTTTAATTGCTTTCAGGATAAGGCATTCTTAATTATTGGGGGTAGGCCTATCGGGAGTAACGTCCCCGATACATTTGACCGTGATGTCTTTGTATTACTTAATAATGATTTAAACATGGTGATAAGGTACTGCCAACTTATCATCGGGGCAACAAAACAAACGTTTAGTCTAAAATATCACGAATCAGTACTACTTTTGGATCTGCGAGATCTACTTTTTGATCCTGCGGGAGATCAACTTTACAACTAAATCTTGTGGTCTAAAAACAACGATAACTACTTTTGTTAAACCTATGAACTTCACTCAACCTTTTTGGTTGACACTTTAGCATGTTTTGTCTCAGGTGCTGTTTGATTCAAGCTTTCTTATCTACTACTTATGTGATGCTACTTGGACTTAGGATCAAGAGATATCGCATTTATTACTTCTGCATATGAACAATTACTTTATCGTTATTTCCATTATTGTAACGACATTTCATTTTCCGCTGCGTACTCAATAAAGTTAAATTTTCTCATTTAGTATTGTTCTCGTATTATAATATGTTGGTTTATTTGATATTAGTAACGTTTCTTCCAGACCCTATTGGGAGGACGTTACAGATTGGTATCAGAGCATAACCAGGCTGTTATAGAGAACCAGGATTGCATTTTTATGTGTGCCTTACTTGCTAGCTAGGGTGCCTTAGCAATCTAGGAAACTATAACCTTTCCTGTCTTACACTTAAAGCACTTAGGATTGCCTTATAATCTTAACAATCATGCTTTACCAAACTTGACTTAAAGATTCTAATCAAAGTCTCTTTCCTAATGTAGGACTACAACTTTTCTTGACCATAGTGCCTTTAATTGTTGCCTTTAACTGTTAAATGCTACACTATACTTTAGAAACTTTACTTATCTTAGAATGCCGAGCTAATCTAAGAACTCTGCTCACTTTCCTGAGTACTATCCAATTACACCACCGCATCTAAATGCGACACAATGATTTCAGAAATTCTTGACATTCATAAGTCATCTATCATGGTTATGTGTATTACATATGTATTACATGAAATATTATCCATGATTTTGAAACTCTTATAATTGTTACTACTCACACATAAACGTATATAACTCCCTGTTATATCACGTACCTATATGCCTTATGCCTTTATGCATCGGTTTGTGAATCGAAAAATGTCATTGGGTTATCACAGTATACGAATTGAAAGTCTTTAATCAAAAGATTATTAGATTACATACTTATCACTTTATGATCTCGACACGTCATACTGCCATTATTAAAGTATAGACACATCATATCTTATTATATCTTATCGTATCTATCCCAATAGATTTTGTCTAACACTTTTCCTAAATTCCCTCCGTAAATTACGGAAATCTTTTTGCTATATACACGTATTCGAGGAGACGAATATATCATCCAGTATTCAACACTAATCTCATATCAAAAACCCTAATTCCAAACACATAATATGGATTCCTCGAACTCTTCGAGCTCCAATGGCAGCGTAACCGGAATGAACCAACCAATCAGCCATCATCTATTTTGGATGAATTGGGGATGGGTTCGTAGTAAACTTAATCAATGGACACAAGAAGAAGGTGATCCCTTCCACCAACCGAATTCACCTCTTGGTGAAGAACCTGAAGCACTTACTGGCGAACCCGTTCAGAACACTATTTTCACCCTCATTTCCAGGATATCCAGTCACGAATATATAATATCTAAAATT
Organism: Rutidosis leptorrhynchoides; assembly: GCF_046630445.1. Lineage (NCBI taxonomy): Eukaryota > Viridiplantae > Streptophyta > Magnoliopsida > Asterales > Asteraceae > Rutidosis > Rutidosis leptorrhynchoides. The sequence continues at coordinate 439,640,441 of NC_092333.1, forward strand.
TTAGATCTTATTCATCCACTTGTCCGAACCGCCAATCATCCCGGAATAATAGAAGAAGTCAACGAGCTTCGCGCTCGAGTAGTGGCTCTGGAGAATATGGTGCGAAACCTACGAACACCAGCAGCAGCACCAGCAGCATAACCAGTACCACCAGTACCATCGGCATCACCACTAACATCACCACCAACATCACCAGCTTCACCAACGACAACATCCGCATTCCACGCCTCAACATCACACTCAGTACCTCAAACATCAACATCATACGCCCCATAGATACCAAGGAATATTATTAATAATGAGTTAAGATGTATTGACTCATTCTTTCTGAAGAATTACATATGTATACTTTATATATATGGATTGGAACAATAATAAATCTTTTCGTACTAAGCTATTACGTATGAATCTTAACTAGTATGTACTGCATGGTTAATTCGTATCACAATATGCTATGATGTACATCTTTTGTTAATAACTTAACAATCGTTAATCATTGTTTCAATACAATAAACTCCATTTCGTAATAAACCAAGTGTATTACTCAAATACATGATTGATTGTATACTTTAATTTTCGATGTACTCGGAACTTTCTAGAAAATATCATTAGTGCCTTATGAATTTCACAAGAATTCCAAGAGCACCAACATCATATACCGAAGTATATCAATAACAATGAACGATGAAGTATTAATTCATAACTTCATTAGCGAAATATTTCACGACAATTATGAAATCTCTAAGGTTTTGGAGATTATTTATTCTCGTTTCAACAGCAAATCAAATGAGTTTAATATTATATTAGCTCATTAAAACCATGATTACATCTGAAGAATACATATATGAACGTATATCTTCTCTTTTGTACAAACTGTTAATTGTAAAAAATATTTTAACGGGTAGGTAAAACCCGAGAGATATTCATATCTCATATAAATATGTTACATTGTACATTCTTCCATTCTGATTCAGCAGTTGTTAACTATACTACTTACATTCACATGATATATGTATATGTTCACCAAAGAAAAACCATTTTCATACAAATTCAGTTACATACTCTGATTTTGACATATCGGAACTTAAGTAAAGCTTTAGCAAGTGTTATCTTCCTAAAGATCACTACATTCATGAATTATATTCATTCGTATTCTATGATGAATTATCAAATCAAACCACCGAACTTACCATTCCTTACTTTTGAAAATCACAACATTTCTTCGTCAACCGTTAGATCCATTGATGGATGCATCTTACGCTTAAACACTTCAAATTTAAATTCTTGAAAACATCCTTTGAATCTTGACGATCGCAATCAGCGTTTAATCATCTAAAAATGATATTTCTTGAAACCATTTCGGATTGATAACCGATGATTCAAATATGGCTGCATTAAATGCAGAGGAAACAGAAAAATTGTAGATGGTCTTAAGGGCCAACAGTTTGATAATAAAGAATGGTACGTTGGAAAAGCTCAAAAGAAAATTTGGAACTGAAAAACGGATTGAGCTAACCATGGAGGAGACCAAGGACAAACACAAGGGCCAAACCCTATATTCAAAGAATCCAGGTAATTTTGGATCCGGTGAAATCTTTAGAGAATATCTTGCTCCGAAGTCATGTTAAAAGCTTGCGGAAAATTTTTCTTCATCAACTTTCGAACTTAGAAATTCCAAAATATCATCATAAATATCCTCTATATTTCGAAAGATATCTTCATAACGATTCATGTCCGCAATTAAGTATCTCTTTGCGATATCTTTATAAAGGAAACTGTTTTAGTTTCTATATTCTGTAAAATTCGAGTTTAAATTATAAATGCTTTGAAGAAGTGTTGGGAATTGAAGCATGAGTTAGTATAATATAATGACGTCAGGCCAACGTGATTATATTACAGTAAGTCATGCTAAGTTTTTAATGGAAGATGATGATTCATAGATTTTATAATCATCATTTTCCATGTTACACGACTCTTACATTCTATTTAACCTCTAAACATATCAAGAAAATATTTTTCTTGATGATTCGGTCTTTTCCGGATATTCTGGTAATATGACAAATCAAATCGTGCTATTACCTTTCCTTTCTACTTTATATACTATGATCATTCGAAACTTCATACCTATGAATTCTGGACCATTACTCGCTTGACTTGAAGTCGGGAAGAAGAAACAGAAGCATAAAGCTCCGACATATAAGGGAAAATATAAAGCCCGATAACGACTCCGAAATTACAAACCGTGTATATCAATGCGTATAGCAATATAAAGACACGGGATAATTAAAAACACTATAACCCCAAGAGCATAGTAGAAGTAAACAGATTCCTCTGGCGGTAAAAGAAAAAGAAGAATGACTGCATAGATGGTCAATATAATAACCAGGATCAGAACTGGATTAAGCATTTTCTTAATCTTTTGGAAGTTTGAATTGAGAAAGAAAGTATAGAAGTGGTGAAGATAATGAAACGAAAGAAGCTAATTTATAGCAAAATTCCAAACACATCAATCGAGGCAAATCACCGCATTTAATCAAACAAATCTCAAAATTTCGTAAATACCGGAGAATCAAATCTTATAGATTACGAAGATTTCCTTTAATTCCTTGAATTCCGGAAATCAATCGTGACTACGTCAAAAGTTAAGGCGAACATTTAATTTTCTCATTTCACTCTTTTATGATAGCTTCATTTATACTCTTCCTATAAACGAATCGTTTTATCCATATTATTCAATAGTGATAAAACTTTATTTTTCAACTTATATTCATCATTAAAATATTCTTGTTGTAAACAATGAAGATCTCTATCAAATTTCATGACTGTGATTTTCACGAACTCCTCTTTGTTTGTCTGCCCTAATATTGTGGCATAAAATGCTCAAGGTTTTAAATGAGTTCAATACTATTCATAACACATTTCATGTATCCAATTTACTGAAATGACTTGTATAATATCATCATTTTGAATGATCTTCGCATTAATGATAAAATGCACTTCGTTGAATAACCTATAGAAATCATGGAAGGAGAGGTCAAACAAACGCGTAAAAGCAATATACCTATCGTTAAAGTCCGTTGGAATTCGCGTAGAGGCCCCGAATATACCTGGGAACGCAAAGACCATATGAAACGGAAATATCCCCATCTCTTCTCAACTGCTGATGCAAACGAGGAAACTACCTAAAAACTTCGGGACGAAGTTTTCAATAACGGGGAGGTACTATAACGACCCTCATTTTTCCATTCTATATTTTTCCAATATTAAAAGCCCAAACAATATAATTAAAACTTAATGATTAAACTTTAATCAACAATTGTTAAGTGTTAAGAGTTAGAAAACATATTAATTAACTTTGTACAAAAATTGACAAGTTAATAAAAGATGAAAATAATAAACTGTTAGTCGACACTCACTGCTAATTAAAATTTATGCATTTATGTAATATTATAACTAATAACCTATAAGTAATAAATAAAAAGTGACATTTATATAAATAATAAAACAATTGGGAACTAAATATATACAAGTCATGAATTAGTAAAAAGAAAATAATACTTATCATGTAGTAAATGTAAAAATAATAATAATAATAATAATAATAATAATAATAATAATAATAATAATAATAATAGTAATAATAATGAGACTAAAAAAATCTTACATCCTTATGTTGACTAAAAATAAAGTGTAAACTAGTACATCCTTATGTTGACTAATTATAAACTAGTACCACCTATTGTTGACTAAAAATTATAAAACAAAATAAAATCATTAATTAGAACATCCTTATGTTGACTAACACTCTAATACTTGCACTATATAAACACCTAGTTTCTCATTCACAAATCACACCAAAATCCTCTCTCAAAAACAATCTCTCCCTCTCCCTCTCTTGTGGTATTCGGATCTTCAAGCTTGTTCTTCGTGTTCTTCAAGAATCTTCAAGGAGTTCTTCAAGATTTTCAAGGCTTTGATCTTCCATCTTCATCGTGTTCATCTTTTCTTTGTTAATTATCTTGAATCTTCAAAGGTATAACATAAACCCTAAACTATTTACATAAACTTTGATCTTTGATAATTCATATTCATATTATAAACTTGTTATTCATAAGTATATACATAAACACACCTAGATTTATATATACATATATACATGTAAAAAAAAATATTTATATATATATACATATATATACGAATTATATATACATATACATATTAAAACCTTAAACCCTAATTACACCTAAACTATAATTCTTAAACCCTAATTAATTAAACTCTAAACATTTATGAAACCCTAGGACATTAATTACTAAACCCTAGTTATTAATTACTACTTTAATTAACTAACCCTAATTAATGAAACCCTAATACTACTTATACTAGTACTTAACATGTATACACTATTACTATTACTAGCACCTATAACCTACTAATTATATTGTAGCACAAAAACATTTTGGGATATGTATTAGAGATGTATAGATCTTCGAACTTTCTTGACGAATGGTTTCTACGAGATTCTAGGCAGAGGGTTTGGATTTCCGATTTAAAGGGTCCTATGGCTCAAGCCCCTAGATCTAAATTAGCCATTCGAAGGGAAAGGGGTGATTGGAAGCTTATCTAATACGGCAAGTATCCTAAAATGGAAACACTCATAAAAGTAGAAACTCTCTAGTCATAGAAACTTAGTAAAATAAGAAACTTTCTAAAAATAGAAACTTTATAAAAATAGTAACTTACTAGGAATAGAAACTTAGTAAAACAAACTATACTTAAACACATACTTAAACTTAAACATGGGAAAAACACTTAACTACTCTTAAATGTCAATAGGTTGATTTTCCTGCTCACTCGTTCAACTCTCTATTCCGAGGAATAACTCTCTCTACTTACTAAGGTGAATTTCATAGCCCCACTTTTTACTATTTCATTACTGTTTTTAACTATGGGGTGAGACACATGCTTGCTTTTAAATTTTTAACATGCAATATTTTAATAACTGTTTTACAATATTTATATACGTGAATTTCATAGCCCCACTTTTTACTATTTCATTACTGTTTTTAACTATGGGGTGAGACACATGCTTGCTTTTAAATTTTTAACATGCAATATTTTAATAACTGTTTTACAATATTTATATACGTGAATTTCATAGCCCCACTTTTTACTATTTCATTACTGTTTTTAAACTATGGGGTGAGACACATGCTTGCTTTTAAATTTTTAACATGCAATATTTTAATAACTGTTTTACAATATTTATATACGTGACTTTCATAGCCCCACTCTTATTGCTATAGCACTTTTTATACTTACTGGGGTGAGACACATGCTGCTTTTATACTTTAAACAACTTAGACACAAGTACGAACCTAAACTGTACTATGACTAGCTTATGCTACTAAGACCCCACAGTGATATTTTTTAATTGCTTTCAGGATAAGGCATTCTTAATTATTGGGGGTAGGCCTATCGGGAGTAACGTCCCCGATACATTTGACCGTGATGTCTTTGTATTACTTAATAATGATTTAAACATGGTGATAAGGTACTGCCAACTTATCATCGGGGCAACAAAACAAACGTTTAGTCTAAAATATCACGAATCAGTACTACTTTTGGATCTGCGAGATCTACTTTTTGATCCTGCGGGAGATCAACTTTACAACTAAATCTTGTGGTCTAAAAACAACGATAACTACTTTTGTTAAACCTATGAACTTCACTCAACCTTTTTGGTTGACACTTTAGCATGTTTTGTCTCAGGTGCTGTTTGATTCAAGCTTTCTTATCTACTACTTATGTGATGCTACTTGGACTTAGGATCAAGAGATATCGCATTTATTACTTCTGCATATGAACAATTACTTTATCGTTATTTCCATTATTGTAACGACATTTCATTTTCCGCTGCGTACTCAATAAAGTTAAATTTTCTCATTTAGTATTGTTCTCGTATTATAATATGTTGGTTTATTTGATATTAGTAACGTTTCTTCCAGACCCTATTGGGAGGACGTTACAACCACATATTTTCCCATTTGCTTTATCCTCTACTAAACTGTATCTGAGTTTATCTTCTTGAATTTTCATCTTCACGCGTTTTCATCAATTTTTTTTAATAGTTTCTAACTTGTTTTGTTAGTATATTTTTAGCATAAATAATATCAAATCGAGTTTTATATAAACGATTTTTTATATGTATGCTTTTTCTAACATTCTCGTTCAACAAATCTAGAAAAAATAAACGTCGTTATTAAGAAACTCATATTTTTCTTTTCAAAGTGGTATTTGTAGTAGGTTGATGGTGGTGATGGACGGAGTTCGTGGTAGGGCGATGATGGCGGTGAACGAAATTTCACGATGGTGGTGGTGGAGGTCGATATTAGTTGTAGATCTCTCATCGTAACAATTAGAACCGAAATTTATGTTAAATCAAGACCGAAAACCGCATCGGTCGGAAAAGTTGTTTTGGGTTAGAATTTTTTATTTTTTCAGTTTAAGATTAAAAAATTTTAAGTTCATGATCTTGTAAGTTCGTATATTATAGCGATATATGTTTTTATTTTTCAGTTATTTTTTGTGTTTGTTATATTTTCAGACTTTGCTTAACTAAAAATAAAAAAAATTTGTCCTCAGATCTGTTTAGTTCTAGATCCATATTGGCTGGTGTTAGTGGCGACGTGCTCGTAGCAGCGGTATGGTGACGGTGGCGGCGGTGCTGGTGAAGGGTGGTGGTTGGGTAAGAGGTAAAAAAAATGGTGGTGTTGAAGATCTAAAGATGTGAAAGAATATTGTAAAATGTGATCTTGCTTGGCGGCGGTGCTGGTGGAGGGGTGGTGGTTGGGTAAGAGGTAAAAAAAAAAAAATGGTGGTGTTGAAGATCTAAAGATGTGAAAGAATATTGTAAACTGTGATCTTGCTTTTGGTTTTTTTTTTTTTTTTTTTTTGCAACCTTGGGTGTGAAAAGACAAAAGTACCCCTGGTGGTTACTGTTATACTGTAGCGATTTCGTTGATATTTGTGAGATTTAATTGGTTGGCGTTGTCCATATTTAGTATAATGTATAATGTATAATGTTATTGATTGTTGCCGACATCGTTTTTGCTAGAAGTTGGTGTTAGTGGCGAATTGTTGCCGGAAGTGGCAAGTAGTTGTTGACGGTGGTTTGTTTCAAAAATGGTTGGTGGCGGTGGTGTTTTATGGAGGGTTTTTATAGTTGTTTTTGGTGATAAAAAATTCTTTATTAGTCTTTGATAATGCTAAAAACGAACATATATTTCATAGCATTATTCCTCAAGAAAGACAAGCTTTTAGTTGCAACTGTTCTATTTACAAGTGATATTCGTTTAAATAATAAAAGGTGAAGACAAAAGACAGATTCGACGAATTGAAGACGCAAACGACCAAAAAGCTCAAAAGTACAAAATACAATCAATGATGTTCCAATTATTGATAAGAAACGTCTCAAAATTACAAGAGTACAAGATTCAAAACGCAAAGTACAAGATATTAAATTGTACGCAAGGACGTTCGAAAATCCGGAACCGGGACCAGAGTCAACTCTCAACGCTCGACGCAACGGACTAAAAATTACAAGTCAACTATGCACATGAATATAATATAATATATAATTAATTCTTAAAATTAATATATATATATTATATTATTATAAATAAACGTCGGCAGAAGAAAATAACCAAAAGTGGCTCTCCCCAGCTGGCCATGCGATCGCATGGCCTGGAAGGCATAAATCCATGCGATCGCATGAGCCTCTTTTCCAGATCACATGCCTATAAAAATCGAGCTTTGGTGTAACACAAAAAAAATCTTTTTCTTCTTCACTCAACGTAGTATATGTATATATAATATTTTAATTTTAATTTTAATTTTAATTTTAAATCCTAATAATAAGGGTGTGTTAGCGAATGTTGTAAGGGTGTAAGTCGAAATTCTGTCCGTGTAACGCTACGCTATTTTTAATCATTGTAAGTTATGTTCAACCTTTTTACATTAATGTCTCGTAGCTAAGTTATTATTATGCTTATTTAATCCGAAGTAATCATGATGTTGGGCTAAAAATATTAAAATTGGGTAATTGGGCTTTGTACCGTAATTGGGGTTTGGACAAAAGAACGACACTTGTGGAAATTAGACTATGGGCTTTATATTTGTTTAACTAAATGATAGTTTGTTAATTTTAATATAAAGATTTACAATTGGACGTACCTATAAATAACCATATACACTCGATCGGACACGATGGGCGGGGTATTTATATGTACGAGTAATCGTTCATTTAACCGGACACGGGAATGGATTAATAGCCACTAGAATTATTAAAACAGGGGTGAAATTATGTACAAGGACACTTGGCATAATTGATAACAAAGTATTAAAACCTTGGATTACACTCAGTCGACATCCTGGTGTAATTATTAAACAAAGTATTAAAATCTTGTTACAGTTTAAGTCCCTAATTAGTTGGAATATTTAAACTTCGGGTATAAGGATAATTTGAAGAGGACACTCGCACTTTATATTTATGACTAATGGACTGTTATGGACAAAAACCAGATGGACATATTAAATAATCCAGGACAAAGGACAATTAACCCATGGGCATAAAACTAAAATCAACACGTCAAACATCATGATTACGGAAGTTTAAATAAGCATAATTCTTTTATTTCATATTTAATTTCCTTTATTTTATATTTAATTACACTTCTAATTATCGCATTTTTATTTATTGTTATTGTATTTAATTGCACTTTTAATTATCGTACTTTTTAATTATCGCAAGTTTATTTTATCGCACTTTTATTATTCGCAATTTCATTATCGTTATTTACTTTACGCTTTAAATTAAATCTTTTATTTATTTAATATTTTACATTTTGTTTTAACTGCAACTAAAGTTTTTAAAATCGACAAACCGGTCATTAAACGGTAAAAAACCCCTTTATAATAATAATATTATATATATTTGTATTTTTATAAATTTAAACTAATATAGCGTTAAGCTTTGTGAAAAAGATTCCATGTGGAACGAACCGGACTTACTAAAAACTACACTACTGTACGATTAGGTACACTGCCTATAAGTGTTGTAGCAAGGTTTAAGTATATCCATTCAATAAATAAATAAATATCTTGTGTAAAATTGTATCGTATTTAATAGTATTTCCTTGTAAAATTTAATAGTATTTTATACCCCTTAGCTTTAACACCAAGTATTTTTGGCGCCGCTGCCGGGGATCGAAAAAATTTAGCTTAAAAGCCGGAAGCGCAACGCTATATATATATATAAAAAAAAGATTGTTATTTTTAGTTTACTTTTATAAAAATACGTTTTTGTAAAAATACGTTTTAAAAATTCAAAAATATAAAAAGAAAAACAAAAATTTATATATTTTTAAGAGTTTGTTAAATATATAAGTTTTATAAAGTTTCTTTATTTTTATTTTTAGTATTTAAAAATATATATTTTATTTAAATATTGTGTTTTTTTTATAAAACATCAAAACAGCAAAACAGAAGAAAAAAAATATAAAAGTTTACGGGCTACACTGTAGCAGCCCAACTCATCTGGCCCGATTTTCTACTTCATGCGATCGCATGAATATATAGCATACACTCCATGCGATCGCATGGAGTGATTTGACTCGTCTGAAACATAAGCTGTACGAAATTAGAGTTTATAATAATAATTATTATTAATTAATAACCCTAATTAGGTTATAATTATTTTATTATTTAGTTTAGTTTATTTATAATTTGTATTTTAAGTCTAAATTAGTTTTAATAATTTATCAAATTAATAGTTTTATAAAATAAATAATATAAAAATAATATTTTTATAAAAATTGTAATTTTTACAACTTTTTATATATTTTTATATTTTGTCCCTTTTTAATAGTTTTAGCGTAATTTTTGTATTTTTCGCTCGTATTTATTTTTAATTCATAGTTTTTGCCATAGTTATTTTTATTTCTAGATTTTTAGGCCTTGCCGTAAAATCCCTTAAGTGCTTTTTCTTTAGACTAAGATTTAGGTGCTTTAGAATTTTGCGACGCCTTTTTAAGTTTTAGTACCTTTTTAAGTTATTTCCATTTGGGATATAGTTTTACTTGTAAGCTTTAAGACGCAACTTTAGTTTTAAATTTTTAGTTCCTTTTTAAGTTTAGACGCGCTATTTTTTTATTTCTCGACGCCTGTTACCTATGTATCAATTATCATTCCAATTAGTAATCTCAATTTGCGATTATAATTTTAAGTTAGTGGTAGTAATAAGGTTGGGTTAGGCGAATGTTTTAAAGTTTTATAAGTCACTCTTTTTATTTCTTATTTTTCAACGCCTTTTTCAATTTTTCTTTTCTTTTTCGACCTTTTTCGACGCGCTTTTTTTCTTTCTTATTTCTCGCTATTCTAGTTTTTAGGACATAGATTTTTATTCTATGAAAGGATCCGAAACTAATCATCCGGACGTTGTCCATATTGATTACAAACGAATTACAATAGTTGATAACATTGCGAGGTACTTGCCCTCTATATGATACATCTTACAAACGTTGCATATATTCTTAAAAGGCAATCTATAGTTACATCCAGAATTGACATATTCGCCTGACATTTCATAATATTCAAATGACCTAAACCGCCATTTACTTAATAATAGTCTCTATGAACTTCAATGACTCGAATGCAACGCCTTATGATATAAGTCCTTAATGGCCTCAAGTAGTATCCTTAGTACGAGCTAATGCACAGCGGAAGACTTAATTCATACCTGAGAATAACATTCTTTAAAATGTCAACATAAAGTTGGTGAGATATAGGTTTAATGCCGGCAGCGATATAAATATAGACCACAAGATTTCGTATATAAACAGTTTAATAAAAATATTCTAAGTGGTTGAGCACTTGGTAACCATACTTAACAATTAATCACGTCGCATATTCCCTTTAATATGAAATCTTACTACACTGTACCAAGTGTAGTCACGAAACGAAGTACTGTGCAACCGTTGAATACTGGTCGTCCAGTCCGGTTGGGGTTGTCAGGCCCGATAGATCTATCAACAGGATTCGCGTTTACAATACCACTGTAAATATTAGTTACCAAGCTACAGGGAAGTATGCCAGTGGTACAACTCAACGTAGAATATATTTTTCAGTTACTTGTGTCCATAACGTAAAACATAAAATACATGTATTCTCATCCCGAAATATTTAGAGTTTAAAAGTGGGACTATATACTCACTGTTGTCTTGAAGATATATATAATTTGACTTGGTCTTCCGGTTGATATCACGAACCTATCCATATATAATATATCAATATGTTTTCATTTTAAACAATCGTCACATATATATACTTGTTATACTTTTAATATTTTGAATAATTCCTTAGTCCGTAGTTAGCAGTTCGTTGTTAGTAATTCAATTTTAATGGTTCATATTTAGATGTTTAATAAACCCCCAACGAAATAAATAAAACCCCCAACGTATATGTATTGGTCGAGATTAATCTTGACCCACGGTACCGGTGTTGTCAAATGACGTGTTGCGTACATAAAGTACCGGTGTTGTCAAATGACGTGTTGCGTACAAACATGGGATCTTATGATTAATCTTCTCGTATTGTTTACGGGTGATCCTGAACCATATAAAATTGAATTATGAGTACATATATATAAAATATCTTGTTATCTTAGAAATATGTGATTTATATAAATTTTTCCCAATTAATCCCGAAGTTAAACTAGTCTTGGATAACCAATTTTGTTTCGGTCATAGTTTCTTCGTTACAACTCCGTTTTCGTTGATTCAACTTGCCATCTCCTTGGATCGAGTCCCTCTTTAAGACTATGAACTGTAAATACCTTAGTTTGTATTCAAAATCACACGGCATAGGTGAAACTTTAGTGAAACTTATGAAGTTAAACATTTTCCTTTATGTAAACAACCTTAAATGGTTATTTTTCTAAAAATACTTATACTTTGAATTAAATCATGAAATTTTTATGTGTTATCATATTCATAGTAAAAATCATTTTTCCAGAACATAAACCTCCAATTCAAAGTTTAAGATGGTTTTTAATTATCCAACCCAAAACAGTCCCCGGTGACACTCCGACGTCGTAAAAACAGTTTTTAAGATTTTCTTTGAAAAACCAAGTTATACCTTGTTAAATTAGCATATATTTAAGTTATATTACAGGTCTTGAAGTATTTTAAAAGTTAAGTTAGAAGGATCTATTTAGTTTGCAAACAAGTTTGAAAACTTTCAAACTATGTTCTTGTTGTTAAAATTGTATAACACAAAATATGATAGCTATATATATATGAATTGAATAAGGTTATAAACATAGATTCTACCTCAAGTTCCTTGGACAAGGTTGCTGTAAAAGAGGAGTAAAAACCTAGAACCAAAAGGGTGATGGAATTGGATGAAAGATTGGAAGTAAGTTTGTGTTCTTGGAAGGATTTCTTGAAGTGTTTTTGTATGGTTTTCTTATGGTGTTTAAGTAAGGTTTTTGAAGCTAATTCATGGGGAAAATGCTTGGAGATGATCAAGTATGATGTTAAGAGTATTTTAAGAGAGAAATGGAAGTGTAAGTATGAGAAAATGAGGTGAAGAAATGGTGTGCATGCATAAAAACGTTTTTAGGTTATAAAGGAAAAAAAGATACCTAACTTTGTTTTCTTGCTAAATAATTCATGCTACTTGACAAATGGTTGGTTCCACATGTTTCTTAATCATTTAAGGCTGCTAAGGAGCAGATTTTTATTGGTATATACCAATAGTAAATACATCTAGAAGCTGCGTATGATACGGGTACATATACCCTAGGTATACGTATAGAAATCTTTGAGAAAACGGAACGAGGATTCAAATATAGCTATCTTTTGTAAATACACTTATATTGTTTTATGTATTTAAGTTCTTAAAAGTGATTAAATACATTACTTATACGATATATGTATAAACATTATAAGTCATAAGTATTAATGTCAAATAACGTTACGTATGGTTATCGTTTTGAAAACTTAAGTTAGTAGTTTCAAAATATACTTATAACTTATTGTTATTAATACAAAATGAGATATTAAAACATTCTTAGATCATGTTAAATATGTATATATACATATATATACACAAACGTATAATTATCATATATTGTATAGTTCGTGATATCATCGGTCAAACTAGACGATCAAACGTTGTGTAAATCTCTTTTCGAAAACATAAGTCTCAACAATTTGGATTGCTTATCATGTTGGTAAGGTTTAATTTATGTAAATATTAATCTTATAAGTATAGAACGATCGAAAAAGTGCGGGTCAACTTTAGGGTTTTTGCTTATCGTGTCGGAACCATATAGAGATTAGAGTTTAAATTTGGTCGGAAATTTCCGGGTCATTACAGTACCCATCCGTTAAAGAAATTTCGTCCTCGAAATTTGGTAGAGGTTGTCATAAATAACAATAGGAATGTTTTCATGACGAATATGAGGTAATAATGAAATTTTATCATTATTGAAAGATTTAGATAAAACAATTTGGTTATGTGAGACGCACGAGCGAAGCTATCACAAAAGAGTGAAATGAGTAAATATAGAATTGTTGTAACCGATGACGTGATTATGATCGATTTCCGGGATTTAAGGGTTTTAAAGAAAATCTTATGTAATAAGATTTAGTTTTGCGGCGATCAGGATCTTCTTTGATTTAACGCGGCAATCTGTTTTGATTTCTTTGTCGAATATTTCACTATAAATTTACCTCTTTCCCTTTCTTTCTTCCCACATCTTCTATTCTTTCTCTTTAGTTCCTACTTTAAGACATTCGCTAATATGCTCCATCCCATTCTAATCCTTGTTATATTTCTAACTTTCATATCTTTCATTCTTCTTTTTCATCTATCACCAGAAGAATCTATTTTCTTTTATCCTTTCCTTGGAATTATAATGTTTTTAATTCTCCCGTGCCTTTACGTTGCAATACGTATTGATATGCACGGTTTGTAGTTTCAGGGTTGTTGTTAGGTTTTATACCTTCCCTTATATTTCGATGTTCCTACTCCTGTTCCTTAAAATCATTGTCATCCACAGTTAATGCTCTCTCTTATTTGCTGTGGTTTATGTTCCTATTTCTATTCTGAGGTTTTGTCCCTTCGTTTCTTCTTCCCGTCCTCGAGCCAAGCGAACAATGGTCCGAAATTCATAGGTAGGAAATTTGGAATGAACCTAGCTATTGGTTTTAGAATGAAATTGTAATGGCACGATCTTGATTCGTTAGATTACTCGAATATTCCAAAAAAAAATAGAACTATCAAGGTGATACGTTCTAATATGTTTGGAGACTTGATAGAATGTAAGAGCCGTGTAACATGGCTCATGATGACGGTACTGTGAATCATCACATTCCATTAGAAACTTAACATGACTTACTGTAATATAATGAAGTTGATCAAGTTTCATTATATTATACTAATTCATGCATCAGTTCCCAACACTACTTCAAATCATTTATATTTTAATCTCGGAGGTTTCAGAATTTAGAAATTTACACAGTTTCTTTTATATTGTAACGCAGATGTTACGGAGAGATAAATGATCACAGATAGGAATAGTTGTAAAAATATCTCCAGAAATATGAAAAATATGTATAACGAATGATATGAAGATATCTTATAATATCTAAGATAAGATGATGATGAAAAAATATCATCCGTGCAAGGTTTTGAATAAAGAGTAGGGTTCTTACTGACGGTTTCAGCAGGTACGGAATCGTTTGTATTCTTTGAGAGCAGGTTCAATCCCTGTGATTTATCCACAGCCTCTTTCATACTTTGCTTCATCCGTTTTCTAGTTCCAATTTTTTTTTTTCAGCTTTACCACCTTACTATTCTTTGTCATCAAACTTTTGACCGTTAAAGTCGTTTACAGTTTTTGCTGCTTCGTTAGCATTTCAAGAGCTATTTCATAGTCCCGGGTGTTTTTCAGAAACTTCACGTTCAGATTATGAAATTCTTAGGGATAGACATTATAGATATGATGGAAGAAGTTCCGCGAGATTTTCAAAATACTGATTGTTGATTTCGCCAAAAGGATAACGATCTGCTGGTGCACCTGTTGATGTTGTCGAGGGATATAAAAGGTTTTCCGGTAATGACGGCGAAAGGACAAGGTATAAATATCATGATTATAATAGAAATAATCTCACTGAAAAGTCGAAGTGGAGCTGTGACAAAATTAGCTTTTTGAAAAGGAATTGTAGGGTTGTTCTTGCTAATAAATGGCAAAGGATTCAACACGTTATGTGTTAAATTATGAATTTGGGTTCGAGAGTTCTTCAGGTGTATAACTGTATGTATAAATCTTCATTCCGTAGGCGAGGTGCGGCGGGTTCAACTTCTCGGTCGAGGTGTTTTCAGGAATCATGAAAGGATTTGAATGCGAATTGTAATCGTTAAGTTACGAATGAGGTTTAAGATAAAATCAAGTGGCAAGCTTGAAGAATTGTTTAGTTTCATATGTTACAATCAACATTTTAATTCATTTTAATTGTCCAATGTTTTCTTCTTTATGCCACTTGTTGGATTCTGGTAGGTCAAAATCCGAATATGAAATTTGATTGAAAATGGTTATTCTGGGGTGAGCGGATACGAATATCGGTGGTTGTAAGTAAGATAATAGATAACCGTTGAATCAGATTCAAGAATGTACAATATAACTTATTAATGTGAATTCTAAATATTCCTCGGGTACTACCCACCCGTTAAAATATTTTCATCATTAATAGTTTGTACGAAGGAATTTTTAATTACTATCTTTATGAAAATATACTTGCATATATATTTTCTTCAGAGATAATCATAGATTTAATGAGTCAATAAGATATTAAACTCATTTGATTTATCGTTAATTCTAGATTACATAATCTCTAAGACTTTAGAAATTACATAATCGTCATACGATACGTAAAGCGAAGATAATCGATGTAGAACGATATATAGAACGAAGATCATACTCGAAGTACAGATATTGAGTCGTGTGATGTTGATATTCGAGATACAGATTGTGATGTTGAGATTTAAGGCGCGGTTGTGATTGGGGTGATAAAGGTACTGTCGGTGTTGACGATGGTAGTACGGATTATGCTGCTGGTGCTGCTGTTGGTGTTTGTAACCTTCGCACCATATTCTCCAAAACCACTACCCGAGCACGGAGTTCGTTGACTTCTTCTATTATACCGGGATGATTGACGGTTGGAACGAGCGAATGAACAAGATTTGAAATATGGGATAGTATGTAATCATGACGAGATACTCTAGAAATGAGCGAGAAAATGGTGTTTCGAGTAGGTTCGTCGGTAAGTGCTTCAGGTTCATCGTTAAGAGGAAAATTTGGTGGATGGAATGGATCACCTTCTTCTTGCCTCCAGAAATTTAGTATATTACGAACCCATCCCCAATTCATCCAGAATAGATGATGGGAAATTGGTTGATCCATTCCGGTAACGCTGTTCTCGGAGCTCGAATGGAAATCCATATCGGCGAAACTATCGAAGTCGGAGGAATTTGAGCTGGATGAAGAATCCATCTTGTATGGTCGGAGAAATGAATTTTTGGTTTGGAATAGATTATAGGAGTTGGGTTTGGTACTCTTCAATACATAATTTACATATGTATATATAATATCAAAATCCCATGAATTACGGAGAATCTTTGAAATACGTCAGGCAATGTCTATAGTAACAGATACGCTAGGATATGAATTTTGTCTATACACTATCGATGCACTAAATACAGTAAGACGTGTCTAGACTTAAGAATGATAAGCAGGCAGTTCCCTAAGGATGATAAGCAGATGATTTCCGACTAGGATTGATAAGCAAAACTTTTGACAGGCAGACACGGTCAAAGTCCAGACTCACTTAATGTATCCTAACAACTACTAGTTAGACACACTAATGCAAGGCCTGGTTCGCTAAGACCAACGCTCTGATACCAACTGAAAGGATCCGAAACTAATCATCCGGACGTTGTCCATATTGATTACAAACGAATTACAATAGTTGATAACATTGCGAGGTACTTGCCCTCTATATGATACATCTTACAAACGTTGCATATATTCCTAAAAGGCAATCTATAGTTACATCCAGAATTGACATATTCGCCTGACATTTCATAATATTCAAATGACCTAAACCGCCATTTACTTAATAATAGTCTCTATGAACTTCAATGACTCGAATGCAACGCCTTATGATATAAGTCCTTAATGGCCTCAAGTAGTATCCTTAGTACGAGCTAATGCACAGCGGAAGACTTAATTCATACCTGAGAATAACATTCTTTAAAATGTCAACATAAAGTTGGTGAGATATAGGTTTAATGCCGGCAGCGATATAAATATAGACCACAAGATTTCGTATATAAACAGTTTAATAAAAATATTCTAAGTGGTTGAGCACTTGGTAACCATACTTAACAATTAATCACGTCGCATATTCCCTTTAATATGAAATCTTACTACACTGTACCAAGTGTAGTCACGAAACGAAGTACTGTGCAACCGTTGAATACTGGTCGTCCAGTCCGGTTGGGGTTGTCAGGCCTGATAGATCTATCAACAGGATTCGCGTTTACAATACCACTGTAAATATTAGTTACCAAGCTACAGGGAAGTATGCCAGTGGTACAACTCAACGTAGAATATATTTTTCAGTTACTTGTGTCCATAACGTAAAACATAAAATACATGTATTCTCATCCCGAAATATTTAGAGTTTAAAAGTGGGACTATATACTCACTGTTGTCTTGAAGATATATATAATTTGACTTGGTCTTCCGGTTGATATCACGAACCTATCCATATATAATATATCAATATGTTTTCATTTTAAACAATCGTCACATATATATACTTGTTATACTTTTAATATTTTGAATAATTCCTTAGTCCGTAGTTAGCAGTTCGTTGTTAGTAATTCAATTTTAATGGTTCATATTTAGATGTTTAATAAACCCCCAACAAAATAAATAAAACCCCCAACGTATATGTATTGGTCGAGATTAATCTTGACCCACGGTACCGGTGTTGTCAAATGACGTGTTGCGTACATAAAGTACCGGTGTTGTCAAATGACGTGTTGCGTACAAACATGGGATCTTATGATTAATCTTCTCGTATTGTTTACGGGTGATCCTGAACCATATAAAATTGAATTATGAGTACATATATATAAAATATCTTGTTATCTTAGAAATATGTGATTTATATAAATTTTTCCCAATTAATCCCGAAGTTAAACTAGTCTTGGATAACCAATTTTGTTTCGGTCATAGTTTCTTCGTTACAACTCCGTTTTCGTTGATTCAACTTGCCATCTCCTTGGATCGAGTCCCTATTTAAGACTATGAACTGTAAATACCTTTGTTTGTATTCAAAATCACACGGCATAGGTGAAACTTTAGTGAAACTTATGAAGTTAAACATTTTCCTTTATGTAAACAACCTTAAATGGTTATTTTTCTAAAAATACTTATACTTTGAATTAAATCATGAAATTTTTATGTGTTATCATATTCATAGTAAAAATCATTTTTCCAGAACATAAACCTCCAATTCAAAGTTTAAGATGGTTTTTAATTATCCAACCCAAAACAGTCCCCGGTGACACTCCGACGTCGTAAAAACAGTTTTTAAGATTTTCTTTGAAAAACCAAGTTATACCTTGTTAAATTAGCATATATTTAAGTTATATTACAGGTCTTGAAGTATTTTAAAAGTTAAGTTAGAAGGATCTATTTAGTTTGCAAACAAGTTTGAAAACTTTCAAACTATGTTCTTGTTGTTAAAATTGTATAACACAAAATATGATAGCTATATATATATGAATCGAATAAGGTTATAAACATAGATTCTACCTCAAGTTCCTTGGACAAGGTTGCTGTAAAAGAGGAGTAAAAACCTAGAACCAAAAGGGTGATGGAATTGGATGAAAGATTGGAAGTAAGTTTGTGTTCTTGGAAGGATTTCTTGAAGTGTTTTTGTATGGTTTTCTTATGGTGTTTAAGTAAGGTTTTTGAAGCTAATTCATGGGGAAAATGCTTGGAGATGATCAAGTATGATGTTAAGAGTATTTTAAGAGAGAAATGGAAGTGTAAGTATGAGAAAATGAGGTGAAGAAATGGTGTGCATGCATAAAAACGTTTTTAGGTTATAAAGGAAAAAAAGATACCTAACTTTGTTTTCTTGCTAAATAATTCATGCTACTTGACAAATGGTTGGTTCCACATGTTTCTTAATCATTTAAGGCTGCTAAGGAGCAGATTTTTATTGGTATATACCAATAGTAAATACATCTAGAAGCTGCGTATGATACGGGTACATATACCCTAGGTATACGTATAGAAATCTTTGAGAAAACGGAACGAGGATTCAAATATAGCTATCTTTTGTAAATACACTTACATTGTTTTATGTATTTAAGTTCTTAAAAGTGATTAAATACATTACTTATACGATATATGTATAAACATTATAAGTTATAAGTATTAATGTCAAATAACGTTACGTATGGTTATCGTTTTGAAAACTTAAGTTAGTAGTTTCAAAATATACTTATAACTTATTGTTATTAATACAAAATGAGATATTAAAACATTCTTAGATCATGTTAAATATGTATATATACATATATATACACAAACGTATAATTATCATATATTGTATAGTTCGTGATATCATCGGTCAAACTAGACGATCAAACGTTGTGTAAATCTCTTTTCGAAAACATAAGTCTCAACAATTTGGATTGCTTATCATGTTGGTAAGGTTTAATTTATGTAAATATTAATCTTAAAAGTATAGAACGATCGAAAAAGTGCGGGTCAACTTTAGGGTTTTTGCTTATCGTGTCGGAACCATATAGAGATTAGAGTTTAAATTTGGTCGGAAATTTCCGGGTCATTACATTCTACTTCTTATCTAAATTTCTTAAAATTACGAAAATTTATTTTAAGTGGTTAAATTGATAGACATCAAAATTTTCTGGTTCGTAGTAATAGTTGGATTTGTACGTGGACCGGGTTATTGGAGCCAAACAGTCCTCAATTATATTGAGACCAAACGAATCCTGCCCCTCTGCTGCATCTTTTGGCTATTCGAAACGTGGGCAAAATCATAAAAGTCTATTGATTTGATAACTTATATAATTTTTCTTTCCTTTTTAAAAACTAATAGGATATTCAGTGAATGCACCGAGCAAGACGTTCACCACCTTTTGTACGTTCACCACCTGTAACTAGATCAAGACATTTAGCAAATATTACCGCCGTTGATTTTTTTTTAGAATCTTCATCCAGTCGACCAAGTACTCCAATTCAAATTTTCGATAATCTATTTTTTGAACCCGACCTCACAATTGAGAATCCGGAGAATATTCAGGGACGATTCATAGATCCTGAAACACTAAACTTTCCTCCGAAACCACCAATCATTCAAACAGAGATTGTTGAGGAACGAACCATTAAATCAGAATTCTCTAGTGATTCGGATTCAACAAATTCAATTATGGAGAATCTGGAACCTTTAAGTATGGAAGACCGAATGAGAGCTAAACGCACTGGCCAAGGTCACGCAATTACTCATCCAGACATAAATGCGCCAGATTATGAAATCAAAGGACAAATTCTACACATGGTGACTAATCAATGCCAATTTAGTGGTGCGCCGAAGGAAGATCCAAATGAACATCTTCGTACCTTTAATAGGATCTGCACACTATTTAAAATCCGAGAAGTGGAGGATGAACAGATATATCTCATGTTATTTCCCTGGACTTTAAAGGGAGAAGCCAAAGATTGGTTGGAATCGTTACCTGAAGGGGCGATTGATACATGGGACGTTTTAGTTGAAAATTTTCTTAAACAATTCTTTTCGGCATCTAAAGCCGTAAGACTTCAAGGAGAAATTGTTACGTTCACACAGAAACCGAATGAAACTCTATATGAGGCGTGGACAAGATTTGGAAAGTTATTAAGAGGATGTCCGCAACATGGTTTAGATACCTGTCAAATAGTACAAATATTCTACCATGGATGCGACATCACTACAAGGAAAGACATAGATATAGCAGCTGGTGGTTCCATTATGAAGAAAACCGAAACTGATGCTTATAAAATTATTGATAACACTGCTTCCCACTCACATGAGTGGCACCAAGAAAAAGATATCGTTAGATCATCTAAAGCAGCTAGAGCCGATTCTAGCCATGACTTAGATTCCATTTCCGCAAAGATAGATGCTGTCAAGAGACGAATGGAAAAGATGACTAAAGATATACACTTAATACGAATTAGTTGTGAGCAGTGTGGAGGACCACATTTGACAAAAGATTGTCTCAGTATTGAATTAACAATGGAACAAAGAGAGAATATTTCATACATAAACCAAAGGCCTGGAAATAATTATCAGAATAATTATCAACCGCCAAGATCGATTTACAATCAAAACCAGAACTATAACCGAAATATTCCATACAACAACCAACAAGGTCCTAGCAATCAACAAGTATCCAATAATACTTACAACCAGCAAAGACCTAATTTTCAAAACAAACCACCACAACAAACCGATGATAAAAAGCCAAATTTAGAAGATATGATGACGAAGCTAGTTGAAACTCAAACGCAGTTTTTCACATCTCAAAAACAAACCAATGAACAAAATGCTCAAGCATTTAGAAATCAACAAACTTCTATTCAAAATCTGGAACAAGAAGTAAGTAACCTAGCAAGATTAATAGGTGAAAGAAAACCGGAAAGTCTACCTAGTGATACAAATGCTAACCCCCGGAATGAAACAGCTAAAGCCATTACCACAAGAAGTGGTACAACACTTAAACCACTTGAAATACCTGTAACTTCTGATGAAGCTATTCCTACTCCACAAGAACCACAACCTGATCAAGTTAAGAAAAAAGAACCGGTAGTTGAAAAGGTTAATGAAGATAACACAGTTAAGGCTAAACCTTATGTTAAATCATACCAACCACCACTTCCTTACCCGAGTAAAATGAAGAAAGAGAAACTTGAAGCCGAGCAATCCAAATTCTTGGATATGTTTAAACAGATAAATGTAAATCTTCCTTTCATTGATGTGATTTCAGGAATGCCTAGATATGCTAAATTCTTGAAAGATATAATCTCAAATAGAAAGAAAATGGAAGAACTCTCGGCTGTTACTATGAACGCTAATTGTTTAGCAGTGCTGTTGAATAAGATACCAGAAAAACTATCTGATCCAGGAAGTTTCACAATTCCATGTTTTCTGGGTAGTCTTAGTTCAATAGAAGCATTAGCAGACTTAGGTGCTAGTATAAATTTAATGCCGTATTCACCATACGCTAAACTAGACCTTGGAGAATTGAAACCAACCAGAATAAGTATACAACTAGCCGATCGATCAATAAAATATCCTAGAGGGATAATGGAGAACATGCTAGTTAAAGTTGGTACTTTAGTATTTCCAGTAGATTTTGTTGTTCTGGACATGGAAGAAGATTCTCAAGTTCCTCTCATATTAGGAAGACCATTCTTAAACACGGCTAAAGCAATGATAGACGTGTTTGGTAAGAAATTGACCCTAAGTATAGAGGACGAGAGTGTTACCTTTTCAGTTGATAGAGCAATGCAACAACCACAATCTGCAGATGATACATGTTATTATATTCAAACTATAGATTCACATGCAGAATTGTTAGAAGAATTTCCAGAATTACAAGGAACAGGAGAATGTTCTTTAGGAGAAGGAACTGAACCAATTGATGAAGTTGAAATGTTAGCTACACTTATAGCTAATGGATATGAACCAACAACACAAGAAATTCAAATGCTAAAAGAAGAAGACAGATATCGATATAAATCATCGATAGAAGAACCACCGAAATTAGAGTTAAAGCCACTTCCAAACCATTTGGAATACGCTTATTTACATGGTGAATCTGAATTACCTGTAATAATATCGTCTTCTCTTACTGAAAATGAGAAATCACAACTCATTTCTGTGTTGAAAGCTCATAAACCAGCCATTGCATGGAAAATTCATGATATTAAAGGAATAAGTCCTTCGTATTGCACACATAAAATCCTTATGGAAGAAGGTCATAAAACGTATGTGCAACGCCAACGAAGACTAAATCCTAATATGCAAGATGTAGTTAAGAAAGAAATTATTAAACTTCTAGATGCAGGTTTGATATATCCAATTTCTGATAGTCTGATGTTATGCGAGGTGTATATAAAATAGCTTAAATTTTAGCAGGAAATGCTATTAAATACGATACAATTTTACACAAGATATTTATTTATTTAGAGAATGGATATACTTAAACCTTGCTACAACACTTATAGGCAGTGTACATAATCGTACAGTAGTGTAGTTTTTAGTAAGTCCGGTTCGTTCCACAGGGAAAATCTTTAAACAAAGCTTAACGCTATATTAGTTTACTTTTATAAAAATACAAATGTATATATAAGTAATATTATTATTATAAAGGGGGGGTTTTTACCGTTTAATGACCGGTTTGTCGATTTTAAAACTTTAGTCGCAGTTAAAACCAAATGTAAAATATTAAATAAATAAAAGACTTAATTTAAAGCGTAAAGTAAATAACGATAATGAAATTGTGAATAATAAAAGTGAGATAAAATAAACTTGCGATAATTAAAAAGTACGATAATTAAAAGTGCAATTAAATACAATAACAATAAATAAAAGTGCTATAATTAGAAATGCAATTAAATATAAAATAAAGGAAATTAAATATGAAATAAAAGAATTATGCTTATTTAAACTTCCGTAATCATGATGTTTGACGTGTTGATTTTAGTTTTATGCCCATGGGTTAATTGTCCTTTGTCCTGGATTATTTAATATGTCCGTCTGGTTTTTGTCCATAACAGTCCATCAGTCATAAATATAAAGTGCGAGTGTCCTCGTCAAATTATCCTTATACCCGAAGTTAAATATTCCAACTAATTGGGGACTTAAACTGTAACAAGGTTTTATTACTTTGTTTAATAATTACACCAGGATGTCGACTGAGTGTAACCCAAGGTTTTAATACTTTGTTAACAATTATGTCAAGTGTCCTTGTACATAATTTCACCCCTGTTTTAATAATTCTAGTGGCTATTAATCCATTCCCGTGTCCGGTTAAATGAACGATTATTCGTACATATAAATATCCCGCCCATCATGTCCGATTGAGTGTATATGGTTATTTATAGGGACGCCCAATTGTAAATCTTTATATTAACATTAACAAACTATCATTTAGTTAAACAAATATAAAGCCCATTAATAGCCCATAGTCTAATTTTGTAACACCTTAGGCAAATCCCACATCGCCCATGGACATGAGCGATCATGGGATTATAAGGTAATACTCACGCTTAAATGAGACAACGCGTTTTGGGACCACGGGCAGAGCAGATGTGTGAGTACACTGCAGTTAAGCGTGCTCGGGCGAGAGCACTACCAGGATGGGTGACCTCCTGGGAAAGTGTTCCTCGTGTGTGGTCGCCAAGAAAAAGCCGTGCGCCTGCGGGCAAAGCGGACAATATTGTGGTCATGTTAAGCTGGGGTGTTACAGAATGGTATCAGAGCCACTCATGTGCTGTTGGGGGTGGTGGGGCAAACCTCATCGAGGACGTTGAGTCCCTGAGAGGGGGTGAATGTAACACCTTAGGCAAATCCCACATCGCCCATGGACATGAGCGATCATGGGATTATAAGGTAATACTCACGCTTAAATGACACAACGCGTTTTGGGACCACGGGCAGAGCAGATGTGTGAGTACGCTGCAGTTAAGCGTGCTCGGGCGAGAGCACTACCAGGATGGGTGACCTCCTGGGAAAGTGTTCCTCGTGTGTGGTCGCCAAGAAAAAGCCGTGCACCTGCGGGCAAAGCGGACAATATTGTGGTCATGTTAAGCTGGGGTGTTACAAATTTCCACAAGTGTCGTTCTTTTGTCCAAACCCCAATTATGGTACAAAGCACAATTACCCAATTTTAATATTTTTAGCCCAACATCATGATTACTTCGGATTAAATAAGCATAATAATAACTTAGCTACGAGACATTAAATTAAAAAGGTTGAACATAACTTACAATGATTAAAAATAGCGTAGCGTTACACGGACAGAATTTCGACTTACACCCTTACAACATTCGCTAACATACCCTTATTATTAGAATTAAAATTAAAATTAAAATTAAAATTATAATATATATATATATATATATATATATATATATATATATATATATTACGTTTGTAGGATACAGAGATAGGTGGATATATTTTGGCCAAAACGCGTTGAATTTATAGGACCTGGGCTGGATTTCAGAGCCATGCGATCACATGGCTTTTGTGCCTCCAGGCCATGCGATCGCATGGCTAGCTGGGAGAAGTCACATATCTTTGTTTTCTTTCTTGCCGACGTTTATAAATAATAATATAATATATAAATAATTATAAGAATTATTTAAATATTATATTTTATTTATGTGCATAGTTAACTTGTAATTTTTAGTCCGTTGCGTCGAGCGTTGAGAGTTGACTCTGGTCCCGGTTCCGGATTTTCGAACGTCCTTGCGTACAATTTAATATCTTGTACTTTGCGTTTTGAATCTTGTACTCTTGTAATTTTGAGACGTTTCTTATCAATAATTGGAACCTCATTGATTGTATTTTGTACTTTTGAGCTTTTTGGTCGTTTGCGTCTTCAATTCGTCAAATCTGTCTTTTGTCTTCACCTTTTATTATTTAAACGAATATCACTTGTAAATAGAACAGTTGCAACTAAAAGCTTGTCTTTCTTGAGGAATAATGCTATGAAATATATGTTCGTTTTTAGCATTATCAAATATTCTCACACTTGAGCGTTGCTTGTCCTCAAGCAATATAGTCTTTAAATACAAGAATCACTTCTTTATTCTTCACACTTTGTACATCAGTGATTTCTTTACGGCGGTATAAACAATGGTAGTAACGATGTGGTTTACAGTCTCACATGACTATAAAATTTAGATCCATTAAGGAAATTGGATCTTTATGAAAACATTTGATCTTTTAAAAATTAAATCTAGTTTTTACCCTAGATAAGTTTTCCGGAATAACCCTTCACCGGTGTTTGCAAAATATTTTTGTGGGCTTGGTGGGTTTCAGATTTGAAAATTTTAGCTCAAAACTTGCGGTTTTGTGTCACCCACTTGCTAACCTTGTATTAAGAAAGCAACACGTCCAGTTTACTTGTCCCGTATATTACCTTTCGGTAAACTACCGTCCGGTTGTAAAGGAAAGCGTTAAACAAGCAACTGTTAAGGCAATGTCCCCTGACATGCTTTTAATTATAGTCTATAACGTGTCGGACGCAATTACTATCCTTTGTAGGAGCAATAGTAAAGCTCACCCTTATAATTTGTCGGTCTGGCACAAGGTCCTGTCTTTGACCATGCTATGCAACCACCGTTCTTACGGTTGACACCCGATTTGGTTCAGATGACCTAATGAATTTCAGGTGAATTCCTAGGATTTTACGTTCAATGGTAATGAACGCATTGAAAATGGATTTTCAGAAAACAAATCGGTCTATAATTTGATCAAAATATTTTCTCGTTCAAGCTCGAGTTTAGATATCATTGAATTCCATGAGTTTGAATTCTCAATCTTTAAGGTCAATCTCTAGAATTGAGTAATATCAGGCTTAAAAGCTGATTTTTAATCTTTAAGGAGATTATCCTTTCTGGGGATCTGATTCATTAGTCTTATCCAGCTAATTTGCACGGTGCCCCCCATTTTACGAGATAAATCCTTCTCATGGTTAGGATAAATATGACCACTTGGCAACCCTGTTTAATGCTGAGGTCCGTGGATTTCCTGCTGATTTTAGTGATGACTTTTCTAGGTTTTTCATCAACCTACAGCTGGTCTGGACGACAACTTCATAACCTAAATCAAAAAGCGCGTTTCTTTTTCAGAAGACTTTACTTCCTTTTAATGATGGAATTGATTCATCGTGTAGATCCATCTCTTCTTTTCTTTCATCGGGTAAAATAGTTTAGTTTAGTCCAAAGCAAAAGTATTTTCAGTTATTTGTTACAGAAATATGTGACATATGTTTAAGATAACTTGGTAATTTTTCCCACACTTGGCTTTTATTTTCCTTTTTATTGTCCTCTATTCCATTTTAAATGAATTTTAACATTTTGATTTGTTTCTCAATTTATGTCCTTTCTGAGGTAACAATAATTTCGGTGTTAACACCTAGTTTTATCGTTCATAAATATGTATAAACATGATTTTGAGTTCATTTAATTGAAAATTTTGAAAAATTTTACTAGAATTGGGTAGTCAGTATATAAGACTAGGGCTGTTCTTTATTATCAGAGAGCACTAGATTCTAATACAACTACTACGTTACTAGTATTTTTAATGGTAACCAAGTGTTTAAGATAAAAATTTTAAAAAATCGAAAGAATTTAACCCCTTCCCACACTTAAGATCTTGCAATGCCCTCATTTGCAAGAAATCAGTAACAATTTAAATTATTGAGGGTGATTAGCGTAAAAATGATTAAATTTTATGAAAGTTTCCAAACATATTGGCGTTTGGTTGCTGAATGATAAATGGTGCATATCATTTGTTCATTTCGTCTGTTGTTACATCACATTTATTTGTCATCTTGTCGTCAAAATTAGTAGCTTTTGCTGAACTTAATGCCAGTCTTTGAAAATGCGCTGTTTTACCCTGTTTTGTACAATTTACAATATACATACATGCAAATATAAACATGCATGGCAATTTGAAATGGGACTTAATATCCCACTTTCAAATCCTAAATGTGAAATATTAGTACACAATAATAATAAAAATGATAAAGATTACATAAGTATATTCAATAACATAAGTTTAAACATGAATAAGTAAAAAGATAAAAACATAAAAATCATATAAATAACCAAATGGAACTAAATCAGTCTGGATATGGGTTCCAGTTCATCTCGTCAGGTGGGTTCCATTGTTGGTTATAGGTGTTTTGATAGGCTTGGTTATAGTCATACCGGTTAAAGGGTGGTCGGATATCGGGGCTATGTGGCGGAAAATGAGCAGGTCGAGTAGGTACATAGTTATTTGGTACCTGATATGATAGCTGGCTCATGATTTGGTGCTGATGAACTAACCAGCTATCGTGTTGGCGTCGCCTATAATCCTCGTATACTCGCTCGGAGTTCCACTGCTCATACATACTATGTCTGGCCACGTTCGTCATTGATTCCTCATCTATACGAACATGGACGTCAAGAATAGCATCTCGAAAGACATCCCTAATGTCTTCCACCTCCTCCATTTCCTCGTCTGAGCCTCTCTCTACCTGAGGATGAGATCCCTCATAGGGTACTGCCTGGTTACGTCTACTTTTCAATACCTTAGCACCCACATAAACTTTCAATCCTAAGGGCTCAACCTGTTCTCTACAAAGCTGTAATGGACCCCCTTGGTTCCTATCAACACCTAAATACTCTCCAATGAGAGTAACAAAAATACCTCCTCCTATTATACTCCCATCCTGCATTCCCTCTACCATTTTAGATAAATAAAAAGCAACACAGTAAGGGATATTGACAAAGCTTCTAGGATCCCGAATACACTTTAGGTAGAATAAATCATGTAAGGTAATTTTTTCTTTATTATGACCTCTCTGTGTAATCGAGTTAGCAAAAAATCTATGAATAATACGAAGCTCGGCTCTGTCAATATGTGTATAGGAGTGTCCTCCTGCTCGTGTAAAAACATCAAAATGTGACATACGTGAAATGTCCCGTTCTTATTGATTAAAAACGTTCCATATTAATTGATTTCGTTGCGAGGTTTTGACCTCTATATGAGACGTTTTTCAAAGACTGCATTCATTTTTAAAACACCATAACCTTTATAAAGGTTTAAAAAGCTTTACGTAGATTATCAAATAATGATAATCTAAAATATCCTGTTTACACACGACCATTACATAATGGTTTACAATACAAATATGTTACATCGAAATCAGTTTCTTGAATGCAGTTTTTACACAATATCATACAAACATGAACTCCAAATCTTGTTCTTATTTTAGTATGCAACAGCGGAAGCTCTTAGTATTCACCTGAGAATAAACATGCTTTAAACGTCAACAAAAATGTTGGTGAGTTATAGGTTTAACCTATATATATCAAATCGTAACAATAGACCACAAGATTTCATATTTCAATACACATCCCATACATAAAGATAAAAATCATCCATATGGTGAACACCTGGTAACCGACAATAACAAGATGCATTTTTAAGAATATCCCCATCATTCCGGGACACCCTTCGGATATGATATAAATTTCGAAGTACTAAAGCATCCGGTACTTTGGATGGGGTTTGTTAGGCCCAATAGATCTATCTTTAGGATTCGCGTCAATTAGGGTGTCTGTTCCCTAATTCTTAGATTACCAGACTTAATAAAAAGGGGCATATTCGATTTCGATAATTCAACCATAGAATGTAGTTTCACGTACTTGTGTCTATTTTGTAAATCATTTATAAAACCTGCATGTATTCTCATCCCAAAAATATTAGATTTTAAAAGTGGGACTATAACTCACTTTCACAGATTTTTACTTCGTCGGGAAGTAAGACTTGGCCACTGGTTGATTCACGAACCTATAACAATATATACATATATATCAAAGTATGTTTAAAATATATTTACAACACTTTTAATATATTTTGATGTTTTAAGTTTATTAAGTCAGTTGTCCTCGTTAGTAACCTACAACTAGTTGTCCACAGTTAGATGTACAGAAATAAATCGATAAATATTATCTTGAATCAATCCACGACCCAGTGTATACGTATCTCAGTATTGATCACAACTCAAACTATATATATTTTGGAATCAACCTCAACCCTGTATAGCTAACTCCAACATTCACATATAGAGTGTCTATGGTTGTTCCGAAATATATATAGATGTGTCGACATGATAGGTCGAAACATTGTATACGTGTCTATGGTATCTCAAGATTACATAATATACAATACAAGTTGATTAAGTTATGGTTGGAATAGATTTGTTACCAATTTTCACGTAGCTAAAATGAGAAAAATTATCCAATCTTGTTTTACCCATAACTTCTTCATTTTAAATCCGTTTTGAGTGAATCAAATTGCTATGGTTTCATATTGAACTCTATTTTATGAATCTAAACAGAAAAGTATAGGTTTATAGTCGGAAAAATAAGTTACAAGTCGTTTTTGTAAAGGTAGTCATTTCAGTCGAAAGAACGACGTCTAGATGACCATTTTAGAAAACATACTTCCACTTTGAGTTTAACCATAATTTTTGGATATAGTTTCATGTTCATAATAAAAATCATTTTCTCAGAATAACAACTTTTAAATCAAAGTTTATCATAGTTTTTAATTAACTAACCCAAAACAGCCCGCGGTGTTACTACGACGGCGTAAATCCGGTTTTACGGTGTTTTTCGTGTTTCCAGGTTTTAAATCATTAAGTTAGCATATCATATAGATATAGAACATGTGTGTAGTTAATTTTAAAAGTCAAGTTAGAAGGATTAACTTTTGTTTGCGAACAAGTTTAGAATTAACTAAACTATGTTCTAGTGATTACGAGTTTAAATCTTCGAATAAGATAGTTTTATATATATGAATCGAATGATATTATGAACATCATTACTACCTCAAGTTTAGTAGGTAAAACTACTGGAAGTGACAAGAAATGATCTAGCTTCAAAGGATCTTGGATGGCTTGAAAGTTCTTGAAGTAGGATCATGACACAAAAACAAGTTCAAGTAAGATTTTTACTCGAATTAAGATAGTTTATAGTTATATAAATTGAATCAAAGTTTGAATATGAATATTACCTTGAATAAGAAAGATAACCTACTGTATATAACAAAGGTTTCTTGATCTTAGATGATTACTTGGAATGGATTAGAAAGCTTGGAAGTAAATTAGTAAACTTGAAGGGATTTTTGAAGTGTTCTTGAAGTGTTCTTCCTATGATGATTATAGCTTGATTCTTGAAGTGATTTTTGATGAAGATGATGATTAACTACTGGAAAAATACGTTCATAATAGTGTGGGTGTGTTGAGAGAGAATTAGAAAGAGAATTGGAAGTGAAATGGAGTGAATGATGAGTGGTAATTTGTGAGTGGTGAGTGGGGTTAAAAGGAGTTCTAGTTAGTTGACTAGCTCATGGTATAAGTTAAAATTGATTAGTCATACATGACATAATCAAGAGTGGAATCCCATGCTAGTTCCTATTGGTATATACCCATAGTAAGTACGTTTTGAAGCTGTGTATAATACGGGTAAAAATACGACTAGAATTCTTGATGAAAGAAAAGAATGGGAAAGTAACTGTAACCATTTTTGTTAAGTATGAGTGTTTTGATATATGTCTTGAAGTCTTCCAAAAGTATTTTAATACATCTAAATACACTACATGTATATACATTTTAACTGAGTCGTTAAGTCATCGTTAGTCGTTACATGTAAGTGTTGTTTTGAAACCTTTAAGTTAACGATCTCAATTAATGTTGTTAACCCATTGTTTATTATATCTAATGAGATGTTAAATTATTATATTATCATGATATTATGATATATTAATATATCTTAATATGATATATATACATTTAAATGTCGTTACAGCGATAATCGTTACATATATGTCTCGTTTCGAAATCCTTAAGTTAGTAGTCTTGTTTATATGTATATAACTCATTGTTAATATACTTATGGAGATACTTACTTATCATAATCTCATGTTAACCATATGTATATCCATATATATATCGTCATGTCGTTTTTACAAGTTTTAACGTTCGTGAATCGCCGGTCAACTTGGGTGGTCAATTGTCTATATGAAACATATTTCAATTAATCAAGTCTTAACAAGTTTGATTGCTTAACATGTTGGAAACATTTAATCATGTAAATATCAATCTCAATTAATATATATAAACATGGAAAATTTCGGGTCACTACAGTTGTCATAACCCGTCCTTAACCATAAGAACGTGTTAAATAACGTATGATTTCATTGCGAGGTATTGACCTCTATATGCGACATTTTTAAAAGAAAAACTGCATATATTATACATTACAAACCATGATTCTTATTTTTGTTACAAGCTTTGGACAACATAAAAATGATTATCGTTTAGCGATAATCTTCGACTTACAAACTTTACATATAATGATAATAACACGGTTTCTAGCATATTTTACAACACAGATCCTCGGGTATGCAGTTTTATTTTTGACACAAATATGCGTACGCAAGATCCTGCTCAAATTCAACATTATGCAGCGGAAGCTTTAGTAATCTCCTGAGAATAGATATGTTTTAAAAGGTCAACATAAAGTTGGTGAGATATAGGTTTAGTGCCGGCAGCAATATATATATATAGACCACAAGATTTCGTATATAAACAGTTTAATAAAAATATTCTAAGTGGTTGAGCACTTGGTAACCATACTTAACATTTAATCACGTCGCATATTCCCTTTAATATGAAATCTTACTACACCGTACCAAGTGTAGTCACAAAACGAAGTACTGTGCAACCGTTGAATACTGGTCGTCCAGTCCGGTTGGGGTTGTCAGGCCCGATAGATCTATCAACAGGATTCGCGTTTACAATACCGCTGTAAATATTAGTTACCAAGCTACAGGGAAGTGTGCCAGTGGTACAACTCAACGTAGAATATATTTTTCAGTTACTTGTGTCCATAACGTAAAACATAAAATACATGTATTCTCATCCCGAAATATTTAGAGTTTAAAAGTGGGACTATATACTCACGTTCGTCTTGAAGATATATATATTTTTGACTTGGTCTTCCGGTTGATATCACGAACCTGTCCATATATAATATATCAATACCTTTTCTTTTTAAACAAACGTCTCATATATATACTTGTTATACTTTTAATACTTTGAATAATTCCTTAGTCCGTAGTTAGCATTTCGTTGTTAGTAATTCAATTTTAATGGTTCATTTGTAGATGTTTAATATACCCGCAATGAAATAAATAAAACCCCCAACGAAATAAATAAAACCCCATCGTATATGTATTGGTCGAGATTAATCTTGACCCACGGTACCGGTGTTGTCAAATGACGTGTTGCGTACATAAAGTACCGGTGTTGTCAAATGACGTGTTGCGTACAAACATGGGATCTTATGATTAATCTTCTCGTGTTGTTTACGGGTGATCCTGAACCATATAAAATTGAATTATGAGTACATATGTATAAAATATCATGTTATCTTAGAAAGATGTGATTTATTTAATTTTTCCCAATTAATCCCGAAGTTAGACTAGTCTTGGATAACCAATTTTGTTTCGGTCATAGTTTCTTCGTTACAACTCCGTTTTCGTTGATTCAACTTGCCATCTCCTTGGATCGAGTTCCTCTTTAAGACTATGAACTGTAATTACCTTAGTTTGTATTCAAAATCACACAGCATAGGTGAAACTTTAGTGAAACTTATGAAGTTAAACATTTTTGTTACAAAAATATCATTTAATGACCATTTTTCTAAAAATACTTATACTTTGAATTAAATCATGAAATTTTTATGTGTTATCATATTCATAGTAAAAATCATTTTTCCAGAACAAAAACCTCCAATTCAAAGTTTAAGATGGTTTTTAATTATCCAACCCAAAACAGTCCCCGGTTACACTCCGACGTCGTAAAAACAGTTTTTAAGGTATTCTTTGAAAACCAAGTTTTACCTTGTTAAGTTAGCATATATTTAAGTTATATTACAGGTCTTGAAGTATTTTAAAAGTTAAGTTAGAAGGATCTATTTAGTTTGCAAACAAGTTTGAAAACTTTCAAACTATGTTCTTGTTGTTAAATTTTTATACCACAAAATAAGATAGCTATATATATATGAATCGAATAAGGTTATGAACATAGATTCTACCTCAAGTTCCTTGGACAAGGTTGCTGTAAAAGAGGAGTAAGAACCTAGAAAAAAAAGGGTGATGGAATTGGATGAAAGATTGGAAGTAAGTTTGTGTTCTTGGAAGGATTCTTGAAGTGTTTTTGTAAGGGTTTTCTTATGGTGATTAAGTAAGGTTTTTGAAGCTAAATGATGGGGAAAATGCTTGGAGATGATCAAGTATGAAGTTAAGAGTATTTTGAGAGAGAAATGGAAGTGTAAGTATGAGAAAATGGGGTGAAGAAATGGTGTGCATGCATAAAAACGTTTTTAGGTTATAAAGGAAAAAAAAGATACCTAACTTTGTTTTCTTGCTAAATAATTCATGCTACTTGACAAATGGTTGGTTCCACATGTTTCTTAATCATTTAAGGCTGCTAAGGAGCAGATTTTTATTGGTATATACCAATAGTAAATACATCTAGAAGCTGCGTATGATACGGGTACATATACCCTAGGTATACGTATAGAAATCTTTGAGAAAACGGAACGAGGATTCAAATATAGCTATCTTTTGTAAATATACTTATATTGTTTTATGTATGTAAGCCCTTTAAAAGTGATTAAATACATTACTTATACGATATATGTATAAACATTATAGGTTATAAGTATTTAAGTCAAATAACGTTACGTATGGTTATCGTTTTGAAAACTTAAGTTAGTAGTTTCAAAATATACGTATAACTTATTGTTATTAATACAAAATGAGATATTAAAACATTCTTAGATCATGTTAAATATGTATATATACATATATATACACAAACGTATAATTATCATATATTGTATAGTTCGTGATATCATCGGTCAAACTAGACGGTCAAACGTTGTGTAAAACTCTTTTCGAAAACATAAGTCTCAACAATTTGGATTGCTTATCATGTTGGTAAGGTTTAATTTATGTAAATATTAATCTTATAAGTATAGAACGATCGAAAAAGTGCGGGTCGTTACATTACCTCCCCGTTAAATAAATTTCGTCCCGAAATTTTAAAATTGTACCTATTTTGCGTCATCGAGAAACAAGTGTGGATACTTTTGTTTCATCTGATCCTCTCGTTCCCACGTAAACTCGGGACCTCTTCTAGCATTCCAACGAACCTTAACTATCGGTATGTTGCTCTGCTTGAGCTGTTTAACTTCACGATCCATGATTTCGATTGGTTCTTCGATGAATTGTAGTTTCTCGTCGACATGGATTTCTTCAAGAGGAATGGTGAGATCTTCCTTTGCAAGACACTTCTTAAGGTTTGAGACGTGAAAGGTATTATGTACTCCGGCGAGTTGTTGCGGTAACTCGAGTCGATAAGCTACCGGTCCAATGCGTTCGATGATCTTGAACGGGCCTACATATCTTGGGTTCAGTTTACCCCTTTTTCCGAAGCGTATTACACCTTTCCAAGGTGACACCTTTAGCATAACCATGTCCCCGATCTGAAACTCTAATGGTTTCCTTCGGACATCGGCGTAGCTCTTTTGGCGACTACGGGCTGTTTTCAATCTCTCCTTGATTTGTACTATCTTCTCAGTCGTTTCGTGTATGATCTCGGGACCAGTTAATTGTCGATCTCCTACTTCATTCCAACAAATAGGAGATCTACACTTCCTTCCGTACAATGCTTCGAATGGTGCAGCTTTAATGCTCGCATGATAACTATTATTATACGAGAATTCTGCTAATGGTAGATATTTATCCCATCCGTTTCCAAAATCGATCACACATGCCCTGAGCATGTCTTCAAGAGTCTGAATTGTTCTTTCACTCTGCCCGTCGGTTTGCGGATGATATGCGGTACTCATATCCAAACGAGTTCCTAGTGCCTCCTGTAGTGATTGCCAGAACTTTGAGGTAAATCTACTATCACGATCGGATATAATGGAAATAGGTATTCCATGCCTTGAAACAATTTCCTTTATATACAATCATAATAGTTTCTCCATTCTATCCGTTTCCTTTATAGGCAAGAAATGTGCAGACTTGGTGAGACGATCAACAATCACCCAAATGGTGTCGTATCCCCAGGCAGTCTTAGGTAACTTCGTGATGAAATCCATGGTAATACCATCCCATTTCCATTCTGGGATTTCTGGTTGTTGAAGTAACCCTGACGGCTTTTGGTGTTCTGCTTTGACTTTGGAACAAGTTAAACACTCCCCAACATATGTTGCAACGTCTGTCTTTAAATTAGGCCACCAATAATGTGTCTTAAGATCTTGGTACATCTTTCCAACTCCAGGATGTATCGAATATCTTGTCTTATGTGCCTCGTTCAATATCAACTTCCTTAATCCACCCAACTTTGGTACCCAAATACGATTTGCAAACTATCGAATTCCATCTTCCCGCATAATGAGTTGCTTCTCATACTTCTTCATTATTTCATTTCCTATATTTTCTTTAGTAAGTGCTTCTCGTTGAACTTCTTTGATTTGTGAGTTGAGATTCATGCGAATTTTTATGTTCATCGCTCGTACTCGAATTGGTTCTCGTTCCTTTCTGCTTAATGCGTCAGCCACTACATTCGCTTTCCCGGGATGATAGCGAATCTCACAATCGTAGTCGTTTATCAGCTCGACCCACCTACGTTGCCTCATGTTCAGCTGTTTCTGATCGAAAATATGTTGAAGACTTTTATGATCAGTAAACACAGTGCATCTAACCCCATATAAGTAGTGTCTCCATATCTTTAACGCAAACACGACTGCTCCCAGTTCTAGATCATGCGTCGTATAATTCCGCTCGTGAATCTTCAATTGTCGAGATGCGTATGCAATAACTTTCTTTCGTTGCATAAGAACACAACCAAAACCTTGTCGCGAAGCGTCACAATATATTTCAAAATCATCGTTCCCTTCAGGTAACGATAAAATAGGTGCCGTAGTCAACTTCTTTTTCAGTAATTGAAATGCACTCTCCTGCTCAGAAGTCCATTCATATTTCTTCCCTTTTTGCGTTAACGCTGTCAACGGCTTAGCTATTCAGGAAAAATCTTGAATAAACCTTCTATAATAACCGGCTAAACCCAAAAATTGGCGTATCTGCGTTGGTGTCTTAGGAGTCTCCCATTTTTCAATGGCTTCAATTTTTGCTGGATCAACCTGAATTCCTTTGCTATTAACAACGTGGCCAAGAAATTGCACTTCTTTCAACCAGAAAGCACATTTAGAAAATTTAGCATATAGCTGTTCTTTTCTTAACAACTCTAATATCAATCTTAAATGCTGCTCATGCTCTTGCTCACTCTTGGAATAGATAAGAATATCATCAATGAAAACGATAACAAACTTATCTAAATACGGACTACAAACTCGATTCATGAGGTCCATGAATACAGCTGGCGCATTCGTCAATCCAAACGGCATGACCAAAAATTCGTAATGACCGTAGCGTGTCCGAAAAGCAGTTTTCGGTATATCTTCTTCTTTGACACGTAATTGATGATAGCCCGATCTTAGGTCAATTTTCGAGTACACACATGATCCTTGGAGTTGATCAAATAAGTCGTCAATTCTCGGTAGTGGATACCGATTCTTAATAGTTAACTTATTTAATTCACGATAATCTATACACATTCGGAAAGATCCGTCTTTCTTCTTGACGAATAAAATTGGAGCTCCCCACGGTGAAGTACTTGGTCGTATGAATCCACGGTCTAGTAATTCTTTTAACTGACTTTGAAGTTCTTTTAATTCGGACGGTGCAAGTCTATATGGAGCACGAGCCACTGGTGCAGCTCCTGGTACTAAATCTATTTGAAATTCTACAGATCTAAATGGAGGTAATCCTGGCAACTCTTCCGGAAAAACTTCAGGATAATCTCTTGCCACAGGCACGTCGTTGATGCACTTCTCTTTTTCTTTCTTTTCGACTTTATTAACATGTGCTAGAATAGCATAACATCCCTTTTCTAAACACTTCTTGGCTTTCAAACAGCTAATGAGTTTTAACTTTGAATTACCCTTCTCTCCATAAATCATCACCGGCATTTTATCCTTACTAGGAATGCGAATTGCCTTCTTGGCACACACAACTTCAGCTCCTACTTTGGACATCCAGTCCATGCTGACTATTACATCAAAACTTCCTAATTCTACGGGTATTAAGTCAATTTTAAACGTTTCTCCGGCTAAATTTATTTTACAATCACGGCAAATTTTATCGGCTTTAATTAGTTTACCATTAGCTAACTCAATCATGTACTTAGCATCTAGAGGTAATGATGAACAATTCAATTTAGCGTGAAAGTCTCTACACACGTAACTTCTATCAGCACCAGTATCAAATATAATAGATGCGGATAAGTTATTAATGGTAAACGTACCCGTAACAAGCTCCGGGTCTTCACACGCCTCTCTAGCATTAATAACAAATGCTCTCCCTCGTACAGGTCCAATATTCTTCTCTGGATTCGGGCACTGGCTCTTATAGTGACCTTGTTTTCCACACCCATAACAAGTAATGGTAGCCAAAACAGTTCTATTTGCATTGGTGGCAGGAGTCTTGGTACCATTTGTATTTGTAACGAGAGCCCTACAATCTTCAGCAAGATGACCCTTTCGATTACATTTGTTGCATACCACATTACAGTAACCAGAGTGATGTTTGTGGCATCGGTTGCATAAAGGATTTTGTCCTTTATAACCAAAGCTTAAACCACTACCCGCACCTTGCGTGTTTTCTTGTTTCTTAAAAGATTGTTGTTGGTTACCTCGATCATAATTTCCATTCCACTTTCTTTTGTTACATGATACCTTCACATCAGTATTGGATGCTTTCTTATCCATGATGACCTGATCCATTAGCTCGTTTGCCATGGTTATAGCTTCATGAATTGTCTTAGGTTTTGATGCTGTAACGTTTGCCTTGACCTTTTTGGGCAAACCATCTTTGTACATTTCAATCTTCCGTTCTTCGGTTGGAACCAATTCAGGACATAGCAAAACTAATTCCATGAATCGCTGATTGTAGTTGGTGATTTCAGTACCAACAACCTTCAGACTTCGTAATTCATCTTCCAACTTCCTAACCTCGTTCCTTGGACAATATTCGTTGATTAACATTGTTTTGAATTCTTCCCATGGAGTATCATAAGCTACATCTCCTCCTACAGCCTTCATATAATTTTTCCACCACGTGAGTGCACTATCTTGTAAAGTGCATGATGCATACTTGGTCATGTCCTTTTCAACACAACCACTGATTTTAAACACAGTCTCCATCTTTTCTATCCATCGGGTTAAACCGATCGGTCCTTCTGTTCCACTGAATGATGAGGGCTTGCAAGCTTGAAAAGTTTTGTAAGTGCACCCCACACGAGGATTTGGGTTAACTGCAGCACCTCTTGCAGCCTCGACCCATAACATTCTGTCGTTCACTCGTTGATTGATGAGTTCCTGGATTTCTTGTTCCGTCATTCGGTTCAATCGCGCCATATTCTTCTATAAGAATGAAAAGAAAATAATTATTCACATGGAATATTATAGATGTAGTGTATATTTACAGTACATTATAGCTTATTAATAATATGAACCAGGTATTATTATAAAAGCCTTTTCTTCTTATTAGCGTTTTATAATTATATCTGGGGTAGTACCTACCCGTTAATGTCCATACTTAATAGCTTAGTACAGAATCAATTACTACCATCTAAATAATACTTAACCATGGAAAATTATTGCATTTCACACTTCACTATCTTACATATGCTTATCTTACATCAAACATTAAACAAACCACACTAATAATATTATACAAAACATTATATGATCCCATGGTTTAATACGGCAGCGCATCGTTTGGTCTATTTTCTAGGACGTTTAGGTTCAAAGAATCGCTTAACGCTTATCCTGGCTGTCTGCCTATATTTTGGCTGTGGGACTGAAGAACTGGATGCCGGGATAGAACGAATAGGAATAGCGGGAATAGGGGTGGTAGTGTCTAGTGGAGTTGGTGCCACATCATCCTTATTAAACTCAGGATTTGAATTTTCTAATTCATTAGCCTTTCGTTTCTTTCCTAGTTCGAACTCTTCTTTTGTAATTTCCTGTATTTCTTCCTCGGGTTCACTTTCCTCCTCGGGTTCACTTTCCTCCTCGGGTTCACTTTCCTCCTCGGGTTCACTTTCCTCCTCGGGTTCACTTTTCGGGTTCTCTATAGTCGGTTCATCCGGAATTTGTGAGTCTTCCCCAAAGATATTATTTTCGTCATCGGATAGGTTAATGACTGGAACATCATCTGAAGATTCTGGTTCGGAGTCGCTGAATGTGATAACAAGTTTTGAGCCCGACATCTATCACACAACAACTAACCCATTAGTACTACATAATATTTACATATAAATTTTAACCAACGATGATAAGCAATGGTTTTTAAATAAGACCCGGTCAAAGTCCAGACTTACTAATGTATCCTAACGACTTATCAGTTAGACACACTAATGCAAACCTGGTTCGCTAAGACCACCGCTCTGATACCACATGTCATAACCCGTCCTTAACCATAAGAACGTGTTAAATAACGTATGATTTCATTGCGAGGTATTGACCTCTATATGCGACATTTTTAAAAGAAAAACTGCATATATTATACATTACAAACCATGATTCTTATTTTTGTTACAAGCTTTGGACAACATAAAAATGATTATCGTTTAGCGATAATCTTCGACTTACAAACTTTACATATAATGATAATAACACGGTTTCTAGCATATTTTACAACACAGATCCTCGGGTATGCAGTTTTATTTTTGACACAAATATGCGTACGCAAGATCCTGCTCAAATTCAACATTATGCAGCGGAAGCTTTAGTAATCTCCTGAGAATAGATATGTTTTAAAAGGTCAACATAAAGTTGGTGAGATATAGGTTTAGTGCCGGCAGCAATATATATATATATAGACCACAAGATTTCGTATATAAACAGTTTAATAAAAATATTCTAAGTGGTTGAGCACTTGGTAACCATACTTAACATTTAATCACGTCGCATATTCCCTTTAATATGAAATCTTACTACACCGTACCAAGTGTAGTCACAAAACGAAGTACTGTGCAACCGTTGAATACTGGTCGTCCAGTCCGGTTGGGGTTGTCAGGCCCGATAGATCTATCAACAGGATTCGCGTTTACAATACCGCTGTAAATATTAGTTACCAAGCTACAGGGAAGTATGCCAGTGGTACAACTCAACGTAGAATATATTTTTCAGTTACTTGTGTCCATAACGTAAAACATAAAATACATGTATTCTCATCCCGAAATATTTAGAGTTTAAAAGTGGGACTATATACTCACGTTCGTCTTGAAGATATATATATTTTTGACTTGGTCTTCCGGTTGATATCACGAACCTATCCATATATAATATATCAATACCTTTTCTTTTTAAACAAACGTCTCATATATATACTTGTTATACTTTTAATACTTTGAATAATTCCTTAGTCCGTAGTTAGCATTTCGTTGTTAGTAATTCAATTTTAATGGTTCATTTGTAGATGTTTAATATACCCGCAATGAAATAAATAAAACCCCCAACGAAATAAATAAAACCCCATCGTATATGTATTGGTCGAGATTAATCTTGACCCACGGTACCGGTGTTGTCAAATGACGTGTTGCGTACATAAAGTACCGGTGTTGTCAAATGACGTGTTGCGTACAAACATGGGATCTTATGATTAATCTTCTCGTGTTGTTTACTGGTGATCCTGAACCATATAAAATTGAATTATGAGTACATATGTATAAAATATCATGTTATCTTAGAAAGATGTGATTTATTTAATTTTTCCCAATTAATCCCGAAGTTAGACTAGTCTTGGATAACCAATTTTGTTTCGGTCATAGTTTCTTCGTTACAACTCCGTTTTCGTTGATTCAACTTGCCATCTCCTTGGATCGAGTTCCTCTTTAAGACTATGAACTGTAATTACCTTAGTT
Organism: Rutidosis leptorrhynchoides; assembly: GCF_046630445.1. Lineage (NCBI taxonomy): Eukaryota > Viridiplantae > Streptophyta > Magnoliopsida > Asterales > Asteraceae > Rutidosis > Rutidosis leptorrhynchoides. The sequence goes on from NC_092333.1 coordinate 439,682,510, forward strand.
TGTATTCAAAATCACACAGCATAGGTGAAACTTTAGTGAAACTTATGAAGTTAAACATTTTTGTTACAAAAATATCATTTAATGACCATTTTTCTAAAAATACTTATACTTTGAATTAAATCATGAAATTTTTATGTGTTATCATATTCATAGTAAAAATTATTTTTCCAGAACATAAACCTCCAATTCAAAGTTTAAGATGGTTTTTAATTATCCAACCCAAAACAGTCCCCGGTTACACTCCGACGTCGTAAAAACAGTTTTTAAGGTATTCTTTGAAAACCAAGTTTTACCTTGTTAAGTTAGCATATATTTAAGTTATATTACAGGTCTTGAAGTATTTTAAAAGTTAAGTTAGAAGGATCTATTTAGTTTGCAAACAAGTTTGAAAACTTTCAAACTATGTTCTTGTTGTTAAATTTTTATACCACAAAATAAGATAGCTATATATATATGAATCGAATAAGGTTATGAACATAGATTCTACCTCAAGTTCCTTGGACAAGGTTGCTGTAAAAGAGGAGTAAGAACCTAGAACAAAAAGGGTGATGGAATTGGATGAAAGATTGGAAGTAAGTTTGTGTTCTTGGAAGGATTCTTGAAGTGTTTTTGTAAGGGTTTTCTTATGGTGATTAAGTAAGGTTTTTGAAGCTAAATGATGGGGAAAATGCTTGGAGATGATCAAGTATGAAGTTAAGAGTATTTTGAGAGAGAAATGGAAGTGTAAGTATGAGAAAATGGGGTGAAGAAATGGTGTGCATGCATAAAAACGTTTTTAGGTTATAAAGGAAAAAAAAGATACCTAACTTTGTTTTCTTGCTAAATAATTCATGCTACTTGACAAATGGTTGGTTCCACATGTTTCTTAATCATTTAAGGCTGCTAAGGAGCAGATTTTTATTGGTATATACCAATAGTAAATACATCTAGAAGCTGCGTATGATACGGGTACATATACCCTAGGTATACGTATAGAAATCTTTGAGAAAACGGAACGAGGATTCCAATATAGCTATCTTTTGTAAATATACTTATATTGTTTTATGTATGTAAGCCCTTTAAAAGTGATTAAATACATTACTTATACGATATATGTATAAACATTATAGGTTATAAGTATTTAAGTCAAATAACGTTACGTATGGTTATCGTTTTGAAAACTTAAGTTAGTAGTTTCAAAATATACGTATAACTTATTGTTATTAATACAAAATGAGATATTAAAACATTCTTAGATCATGTTAAATATGTATATATACATATATATACACAAACGTATAATTATCATATATTGTATAGTTCGTGATATCATCGGTCAAACTAGACGGTCAAACGTTGTGTAAAACTCTTTTCGAAAACATAAGTCTCAACAATTTGGATTGCTTATCATGTTGGTAAGGTTTAATTTATGTAAATATTAATCTTATAAGTATAGAACGATCGAAAAAGTGCGGGTCGTTACAACAGTACCTACCCGTTAAATAAATTTCGTCCCGAAATTTTAAGCTGTTGAAGGTGTTGACGAATCTTCTGGAAATAGATGCGGGTATTTCTTCTTCATTTGATCTTCACGCTCCCAGGTGAACTCGGGTCCTCTACCAGCATTCCATCGAACCTTAACAATTGGTATCTTGTTTTGCTTAAGTCTTTTAACCTCACGATCCATTATTTCGACGGGTTCTTCGATGAATTGGAGTTTTTCGTTGATTTGGATTTCATCTAATGGAATAGTGAAATCTTCTTTAGCAAAACATTTCTTCAAATTCGAGACATGGAAAGTGTTATGTACAGCCGCGAGTTGTTGAGGTAACTCAAGTCGGTAAGCTACTGGTCCGACACGATCAATAATCTTGAATGGTCCAATATACCTTGGATTTAATTTACCTCGTTTACCAAATCGAACAACGCCTTTCCAAGGTGCAACTTTAAGCATGACCATCTCTCTAATTTCAAATTCTATATCTTTTCTTTTAATGTCAGCGTAGCTCTTTTGTCGACTTTGGGCGGTTTTCAACCGTTGTTGAATTTGGATGATCTTCTCGGTAGTTTCTTGTATAATCTCCGGACCCGTAATCTGTCTATCCCCCACTTCACTCCAACAAATCGGAGACCTGCACTTTCTACCATAAAGTGCTTTAAACGGCGCCATCTCAATGCTTGAATGGTAGCTGTTGTTGTAGGAAAATTCTGCTAACGGTAGATGTCGATCCCAACTGTTTTCGAAATCAATAACACATGCTCGTAGCATGTCTTCAAGCGTTTGTATCGTCCTTTCGCTCTGCCCATCAGTTTGTGGATGATAGGCAGTACTCATGTCTAGACGAGTTCCTAATGCTTGCTGTAATGTCTGCCAGAATCTTGAAATAAATCTGCCATCCCTATCAGAGATAATAGAGATTGGTATTCCATGTCTGGAGACGACTTCCTTCAAATACAGTCGTGCTAACTTCTCCATCTTGTCATCTTCTCTTATTGGTAGGAAGTGTGCTGATTTGGTGAGACGATCAACTATTACCCAAATAGTATCAAAACCACTTGCAGTCCTTGGCAATTTAGTGATGAAATCCATGATAATGTTTTCCCATTTCCATTCCGGGATTTCGGGTTGTTGAAGTAGACCTGATGGTTTCTGATGCTCAGCTTTGACCTTAGAACACGTCAAACATTCTCCTACGTATTTAGCAACATCGGCTTTCATACCCGGCCACCAAAAATGTTTCTTGAGATCCTTGTACATCTTTCCCGTTCCAGGATGTATTGAGTATATGGTTTTATGAGCTTCTCTAAGTACCATTTCTCTCATATCTCCAAATTTTGGTACCCAAATCCTTTCAGCCCTATACCGGGTTCCGTCTTCCCGAATATTAAGATGCTTCTCCGATCCTTTGGGTATTTCATCCTTTAAATTTCTCTCTTTTAAAACTCCTTGTTGCGCCTCCTTTATTTGAGTAGTAAGGTTATTATGAATCATTATATTCATAGATTTTACTCGAATGGGTTCTCTGTCCTTCCTGCTCAAGGCATCGGCTACCACATTTGCCTTCCCCGGGTGGTAACGAATCTCAAAGTAGTAATCATTCAACAATTCAATCCACCTACGCTGCCTCATATTCAGTTGTTTCTGATTAAATATGTGTTGAAGACTTTTGTGGTCGGTATATATAATACTTTTGACCCCATATAAGTAGTGCCTCCAAGTCTTTAATGCAAAAACAACCGCGCCTAATTCCAAATCATGCGTCGTATAATTTTGCTCGTGAATCTTCAATTGTCTAGACGCATAAGCAATCACCTTCGTTCGTTGCATTAATACACAACCGAGACCTTGCTTTGATGCATCACAATAAATCACAAAATCATCATTCCCTTCAGGCAATGACAATATAGGTGCCGTAGTTAGCTTTTTCTTCAATAACTGAAACGCTTTCTCTTGTTCATCATTCCATTCAAATTTCTTCCCTTTATGCGTTAATGCAGTCAAGGGTTTTGCTATTCTGGAAAAGTCTTGGATGAACCTTCTGTAGTAACCAGCTAGTCCTAAAAACTGGCGTATGTGTTTCGGAGTTTTCGGGGTTTCCCACTTTTCAACAGTTTCTATCTTTGCCGGATCCACCTTAATACCTTCTTTGTTCACTATGTGATCGAGGAATTGAACTTCTTCCAACCAAAATGCACACTTTGAAAACTTAGCGTACAATTCTTACTTCCTCAATACTTCTAACACCTTTCTCAAATGTTCACAGTGTTCTTGGTCATTCTTTGAGTAAATAAGTATGTCATCAATGAAAACAATGACAAATTTGTCAAGGTATGGTCCACACACTCGGTTCATAAGGTCCATGAACACAGCTGGTGCATTAGTTAAACCAAATGGCATGACCATAAACTCGTAATGACCGTAACGTGTTCTGAAAGCAGTCTTTGGAATATCATCTTCTTTCACCCGCATTTGATGATACCCGGAACGTAAGTCAATCTTTGAATAAACAGACGAGCCTTGTAGTTGATCAAATAAGTCGTCGATTCTCGGTAGTGGGTAGCGGTTCTTAATGGTAAGTTTGTTCAACTCTCGGTAGTCGATACACAACCTGAATGTACCATCTTTCTTCTTGACAAAAAAAACAGGAGCTCCCCACGGTGATGTGCTTGGTCGAATGAAACCACGCTCTAAAAGTTCTTGTAATTGGCTTTGCAGTTCTTTCATCTCACTGGGTGCGAGTCTGTAAGGAGCACGAGCTATTGGTGCAGCTCCTGGTACAAGATCTATTTGAAATTCAACGGATCGATGTGGGGGTAATCCCGGTAATTCTTTCGGAAATACATCGGGAAATTCTTTTGCGACGGGAACATCATTGATGCTCTTTTCTTCAGTTTGTACTTTCTCGACGTGTGCTAGAACAGCATATCAACCTTTTCTTATTAGTTTTTGTGCCTTCAAATTACTAATAAGATGTAGCTTCGTGTTGCCCTTTTCTCCGTACACCATTAAGGGTTTTCCTTTTTCTCGTATAATGCGAATTGCATTTTTGTAACAAACGATCTCTGCTTTCACTTCTTTCAACCAGTCCATACCGATTATCACATCAAAACTCCCTAACTCTACTGGTATCAAATCAATCTTAAATGTTTCGCTAACCAGTTTAATTTCTCGATTCCGACATATATTATCTGCTGAAATTAATTTACCATTTGCTAATTCGAGTAAAAATTTACTATCCAAAGGCGTCAATGGACAACTTAATTTAGCACAAAAATCTCTACTCATATAGCTTCTATCCGCACCCGAATCAAATAAAACGTAAGCAGATTTATTGTCAATAAGAAACGTACCCGTAACAAGCTCCGGGTCTTCTTGTGCCTCTGCCGCATTAATATTGAAAACTCTTCCGCGGCCTTGTCTATTCGTGTTCTCCTGGTTCGGGCAATTTATAATAATGTGGCCCGGTTTTCCACATTTATAACAAACTACATTGGCATAACTTGCTCCGACACTACTTGCTCCGCCATTACTCGTTCCGACACCATTTGTTCCTTTCGTTCTATTAACCCCTGGTCCGTAGACCTCACACTTTGCAGCGTTATGACCATTTCTTTTACACTTGTTGCAAAATTTGGTGCAGAACCCCGAGTGATACTTTTCACACCTTTGGCATAGCTGCTTCTGATTGTTGTTGTTGTTGTTGCGGTTATTATTGTTGTTGGGATGATTGTTGTAGTTGCTGTTGTTGTTGTTGTTGTTGTTGTTGTTGTTGTTGTTGTTGTTGTTGTTGTTGTTGTTGTTGTTGTTGTTGTTGTTGTTGTTGTTGGGCCGTTTGTTGTAGTTGCGGTTGATGTTGCGATTGTTGGGATAATTGTTGCGATTATTGTTGTAATTGTTGTTGTTGTTGTATTGGTGATTCTTATCACCGTTTTTCTCCCACTTTCTTTTGACTTGCTTCACATTGGCCTCTTCAGCAGTCTGTTCTTTAATTCTTTTCAATCTGGTTCACTAGTTTGTGAGCCATTCTACATGCCTGTTGTATGGAGGCGGGCTCGTGTGAACTTATATCTTCTTGGATTCTTTCCGGTAATCCTTTCACAAACGCGTCGATCTTCTCTTCCTCATCTTCGAATGCTCCCGGACACAATAGGCACAATTCTGTGAATCGTCTTTCGTACGTGGTAATATCAAATCCTTGGGTTCGTAACCCTCTAAGTTCTGTCTTGAGCTTATTGACCTCGGTTCTGGGACGGTACTTCTCGTTCATCAAGTGCTTGAATGCTGACCACGATAGTGCGTACGCATCATCTTGTCCCACTTGCTCTAGATAGGTATTCCACCATGTTAACGCAGAACCTGTGAAGGTATGCGTAGCATACTTCGCTTTGTCCTCTTTAGTACACTTACTTATGGCAAACACCGATTCGACCTTCTCGGTCCACCGTTTCAATCCGATCGGTCCTTCGGTTCCATCAAATTCCAAAGGTTTGCAGGCAGTGAATTCTTTGTAGGTGCATCCTACACGATTTCCTGTACTGCCAGATCCAAGGTTATTGTTGGTATGTAGCGCAGCCTGTACTGCGGCTATGTTTGAAGCTAGAAAAGTACGGAATTCCTCTTCATTCATATTCACGGTGTGTCGAGTAGTCGGTGCCATTTCCTTCAAAATAGTCAAATGGAACAAGTTAATCATACAGAATATTAAGAGTAGTTAATAGTATTTCGTAGCATAATATGAACTCATTTATAAAAGCTTTTTCTTCATATTAGCGTTTTATAAGTTTAAATTCGGGTAGTACCTACCCGTTAAGTTCATACTTAGTAGCTAATATACAATTCAACTACTACAATTCTATATGAAAAACTGATTATAATAATATTTAGCGTTCAAACTTTTATACAATATTTTACAAACTTACAATACCGCTTATTTTACATAAAGCATGAAATATAGCACACAATAACTTTGATACAAGATAGTTGTGAAGATTATTCTAGCTAGTACACAAGTCGTTCAGCAAAGGCAATAAAGACACTTAATTCATACGTCCAGAAACAAGTCATGCATTCTGGTTTTACTAGGACTACTTCCCATCCTTGGTCTTGTGGAACATAACCGTTATGGCCGTTGATAAGACAGCGTGTTGTAACGTCGTCAAAGGGACGAGGGTTATTGTTACGGGACTGTTGGTCATTACGTAACCCTCGTCCCTTTGACGACGTTACAACACGCTGTCTTATCAACGGCCATAATGGTTATGTTCCACAAGACCAAGGATAGGAAGTAGTCCTAGTAAAACCAGAATGCATGACTTGTTTCTGGACGTATGAATTACGTGTCTTTATTGCCTTTGCTGAACGACTTGTGTACTAGCTAGAATTATCTTCACAACTATATTGTATCAAAGTTATTGTGTGCTATATTTCATGCTTTATGTAAAATAAGCGGTATTGTAAGTTTGTAAAATATTGTATAAAAGTTTGAACGCGAAATATTATTACAATCAGTTTTTCATATAGAATTGTAGTAGTTGAATTGTATATTAGCTACTAAGTATGAACTTAACGGGTAGGTACTACCCGAATTTAAACTTATAAAACGCTAATATGAAGAAAAAGCTTTTATAAATGAGTTCATATTATGCTACGAAATACTATTAACTACTCTTAATATTCTGTATGATTAACTTGTTCCATTTGACTATTTTGAAGGAAATGGCACCGACTACTCGACACACCGTGAATATGAATGAAGAGGAATTCCGTACTTTTCTAGCTTCAAACATAGCCGCAGTACAGGCTGCGCTACATACCAACAATAACCTTGGATCTGGCAGTACAGGAAATCGTGTAGGATGCACCTACAAAGAATTCACTGCCTGCAAACCTTTGGAATTTGATGGAACCGAAGGACCGATCGGATTGAAACGGTGGACCGAGAAGGTCGAATCGGTGTTTGCCATAAGTAAGTGTACTGAAGAGGACAAAGTGAAGTACGCTACGCATACCTTCACAGGTTCTGCGTTAACATGGTGGAATACCTATCTAGAGCAAGTGGGACAAGATGATGCGTACGCACTACCGTGGTCAGCATTCAAGCACTTGATGAACGAGAAGTACCGTCCCAGAACCGAGGTCAATAAGCTCAAGACATGACTTAGAGGGTTACGAACCCAAGGATTTGATATTACCACGTACGAAAGACGATTCACAGAATTGTGCCTATTGTGTCCGGGAGCATTCGAAGATGAGGAAGAGAAGATCGACGCATTTGTGAAAGGATTACCGGAAAGAATCCAAGAAGATATAAGTTCACACGAGCCCGCCTCCATACAACAGGCATGTAGAATGGCTCACAAACTAGTGAACCAGATTGAAGAAAGAATTAAAGAACAGACTGCTGAAGAGGCCAATGTGAAGCAAGTCAAAAGAAAGTGGGAGGAAAACGGTGATAAGAATCACCAATACAACAACAACAGCAATTACAACAATAATCGCAACAATTATCCCAACAATCGCAACATCAATCGCAACTACAACAAACGGCCCAACAACAACAACAACAACAACAATAACAACAACAACAACAACAACAACTACAACAATCATCCCAACAACAATAATAACCGCAACAACAACAACAATCAGAAGCAGCTATGCCAAAGGTGTGAAAAGTATCACTCGGGGTTCTGCACCAAATTTTGCAACAAGTGTAAAAGAAATGGTCATAGCGCGGCGAAGTGTGAGGTCTACGGACCAGGGGTTAATAGAACGAAAGGAACAAATGGTGTCGGAACGAGTAATGGCGGAGCAAGTAGTGTCGGAGCAAGTTATGCCAATGTAGTTTGTTATAAATGTGGAAAACCAGGCCACATTATTAGAAATTGCCCGAACCAGGAGAACACGAATGGACAAAGGCCGCGGAAGAGTTTTCAATATTAATGCGGCAGAGGCACAGGAAGACCCGGAGCTTGTTACGGGTACGTTTCTTATTGACAATAAATCTGCTTACGTTTTATTTGATTCGGGTGCGGATAGAAGCTATATGAGTAGAGATTTTTGTGCTAAATTAAGTTGTCCATTGACGCCTTTGGATAGTAAATTTTTACTCGAATTAGCAAATGGTAAATTAATTTCAGCAGATAATATATGTCGAAATCGAGAAATTAAACTGGTTAGCGAAACATTTAAGATTGATTTGATACCAGTAGAGTTAGGGAGTTTTGATGTGATAATCGGTATGGACTGGTTGAAAGAAGTGAAAGCAGAGATCGTTTGTTACAAAAATGCAATTCGCATTATACGAGAAAAAGGAAAACCCTTAATGGTGTACGGAGAAAAGGGCAACACGAAGCTACATCTTATTAGTAATTTGAAGGCACAAAAACTAATAAGAAAAGGTTGCTATGCTGTTCTAGCACACGTCGAGAAAGTACAAACTGAAGAAAAGAGCATCAATGATGTTCCCATTGCAAAAGAATTTCCCGATGTATTTCCGAAAGAATTACCGGGATTACCCCCACATCGATCCATTGAATTTCAAATAGATCTTGTACCAGGAGCTGCACCAATAGCTCGTGCTCCTTACAGACTCGCACCCAGCGAGATGAAAGAACTGCAAAGCCAATTACAAGAACTTTTAGAGCGTGGTTTCATTCGACCAAGCACATCACCGTGGGGAGCTCCTATTTTGTTTGTCAAGAAGAAAGATGGTACATTCAGGTTGTGTATCGACTACCGAGATTTGAACAAACTTACCATCAAGAACCGCTACCCGCTACCGAGAATCGACGACTTATTTGATCAACTACAAGGCTCGTCTGTTTATTCAAAGATTGACTTACGTTCCGGGTATCATCAAATGCGGGTGAAAGAAGATGATATTCCAAAGACTGCTTTCAGAACACGTTACGGTCATTACGAGTTTATGGTCATGCTGTTTGGTTTAACTAATGCACCAGCTGTGTTCATGGACCTTATGAACCGAGTGTGTGGACCATACCTTGACAAGTTTGTCATTGTTTTCATTGATGACATACTTATTTACTCAAAGAATGACCAAGAACACGGTGAACATTTGAGAAAGGTGTTAGAAGTATTGAGAAAGGAAGAATTGTACGCTAAGTTTTCAAAGTGTGCATTTTGGTTGGAAGAAGTTCAATTCCTCGGTCACATAGTAAACAAAGAAGGTATTAAGGTGGATCTGGCAAAGATAGAAACTGTTGAAAAGTGGGAAACCCCGAAAACTCCGAAACACATACGCCAGTTTTTAGGACTAGCTGGTTACTACAGAAGGTTCATCCAAGAATTTTCCAGAATAGCAAAACCCTTGACTGCATTAACGCATAAAGGGAATAAATTTGAATGGAATGATGAACAAGAGAAAGCGTTTCAGTTATTGAAGAAAAAGCTAACTACGGCACCTATATTGTCATTGCCTGAAGGGAATGATGATTTTGTGATTTATTGTGATGCATCAAAGCAAGGTCTCGGTTGTGTATTAATGCAACGAACGAAGGTGATTGCTTATGCGTCTAGACAATTGAAGATTCACGAACAAAATTATACGACGCATGATTTGGAATTAGGCGCGGTTGTTTTTGCATTAAAGACTTGGAGGCACTACTTATATGGGGTCAAAAGTATTATATATACCGACCACAAAAGTCTTCAACACATATTTAATCAGAAACAACTGAATATGAGGCAGCGTAGGTGGATTGAATTATTGAATGATTACGACTTTGAGATTCGTTACCACCCGAGGAAGGCAAATGTGGTAGCCGATGCATTGAGCAGGAAGGACAGAGAACCCATTCGAGTAAAATCTATGAATATAATGATTCATAATAACCTTACTACTCAAATAAAGGAGGCGCAACAAGGAGTTTTAAAAGAGGGAAATTTAAAGGATGAAATACCCAAAGGATCGGAGAAGCATCTTAATATTCGGGAAGACGGAACCCGGTATAGGGCTGAAAGGATTTGGGTACCAAAATTTGGAGATATGAGAGAAATGGTACTTAGAGAAGCTCATAAAACCAGATACTCAATACATCCTGGTACGGGGAAGATGTACAAGGATCTCAAGAAACATTTTTGGTGGCCGGGTATGAAAGCCGATGTTGCTAAATACGTAAGAGAATGTTTGACGTGTTCCAAGGTCAAAGCTGAGCATCAGAAACCATCAGGTCTACTTCAACAACCCGAAATCCCGGAATGGAAATGGGAAAACATTACCATGGATTTCATCACTAAATTGCCAAGGACTGCAAGTGGTTTTGATACTATTTGGGTAATAGTTGATCGTCTCACCAAATCAGCACATTTCCTGCCAATAAGAGAAGATGACAAGATGGAGAAGTTAGCACGACTGTATTTGAAGGAAGTCGTCTCCAGACATGGAATGCCAATCTCTATTATCTCTGATAGGGATGGCAGATTTATTTCAAGATTCTGGCAGACATTACAGCAAGCATTAGGAACTCGTCTAGACATGAGTACTTCCTATCATCCACAAACTGATGGGCAGAGCAAAAGGACGATACAAACGCTTGAAGACATACTACGAGCATGTGTTATTGATTTCGGAAACAGTTGGGATCGACATCTACCATTAGCAGAATTTTCCTACAACAACAGCTACCATTCAAGCATTGAGATGGCGCCGTTTGAAGCACTTTATGGTAGAAAGTGTAGGTCTCCGATTTGTTGGAGTGAAGTGGGGGATAGACAGATTACGGGTCCGGAGATTATACAAGAAACTACCGAGAAGATCATCCAAATTCAACAACGGTTGAAAACCGCCCAAAGTCGACAAAAGAGCTACGCTGACATTAAAAGAAAAGATATAGAATTTGAAATTGGAGAGATGGTCATGCTTAAAGTTGCACCTTGGAAAGGCGTTGTTCGATTTGGTAAACGAGGGAAATTAAATCCAAGGTATATTGGACCATTCAAGATTATTGATCGTGTCGGACCAGTAGCTTACCGACTTGAGTTACCTCAACAACTCGCGGCTATACATACCACTTTCCACGTCTCGAATTTGAAGAAATGTTTTGCTAAAGAAGATCTCACTATTCCGTTAGATGAAATCCAAATCAACGAAAAACTCCAATTCATCGAAGAACCCGTCGAAATAATGGATCGTGAGGTTAAAAGACTTAAGCAAAACAAGATACCAATTGTTAAGGTTCGATGGAATGCTCGTAGAGGACCCGAGTTCACCTGGGAGCATGAAGATCAGATGAAGAAGAAATACCCGCATCTATTTCCAGAAGATTCGTCAACACCTTCAACAGCTTAAAATTTCGGGACTAAATTTATTTAACGGGTAGGTACTGTAGTGACCCGAACTTTTCCATGTTTATATATATTAATTGAGATTGATATTTACATGATTAAATGTTTCCAACATGTTAAGCAATCAAACTTGTTAAGACTTGATTAATTGAAATATGTTTCATATAGACAATTGACCACCCAAGTTGACCGGTGATTCACGAACGTTAAAACTTGTAAAAACTATACGATGACTTATATATGGTTATATATATAGTTAACATGTTTTTATTATAAGTATGTATCTCATTAGGTATTTTAACAATGAGTTATATACATAAAAATGAGACTATTAATTTAAGAAACTCGAAAACGATATATATAACGATTATCATTATAACAACGTCTTACTAGGTACATATGAATCATATTAAGATATTGATACACTTGGTTAATTATGTTAAATGATAAGTAAATATATTATTAAGTGTATTAACAATGAAATACATATGTAAAAATAAGACTACTAACTTAATGATTTCGAAACGAGACATATATGTAACGATTATCGTTGTAACGACATTTAACTGTATATACATCATACTGAGATATATTATATATCATAATATCATGATAATATAACAATTTAACATCTCATTTGTTATAATAAACAATGGGTTAACAACATTTAACAAGATCGTTAACCTAAAGGTTTCAAAACAACATTTACATGTAACGACTAACGATGACTTAACGACTCAGTTAAAATGTATATACATGTAGTGTTTTAATATGTATTCATACAATTTTGAAAGACTTCAAGACACTTATCAAAATACTTCTACTTAACAAAAATGCTTACAATTACATCCTCGTTCAGTTTCATCAACAATTCTACTCGTATGCACCCGTATTCGTACTCGTACAATACACAGCTTTTAGATGTATGTACTATTGGTATATACACTCCACTGATCAGCTCTTAGCAGCCCATGTGAGTCACCTAACACATGTGGGAACCATCATTTGGCAACTAGCATGAAATATCTCATAAAATTACAAAAATATGAGTAATCATTCATGACTTATTTACATGAAAACAAAATTACATATCCTTTATATCTAATCCATACACCAACGACCAAAAACACCTACAAACACTTTCATTCTTCAATTTTATTCATCTAATTGATCTCTCTCAAGTTCTATCTTCAAGTTCTAAGTGTTCTTCATAAATTCTACAAGTTCTAGTTACATAAAATCAAGAATACTTTCAAGTTTGCTAGCTCACTTCCAATCTTGTAAGGTGATCATCCAACCTCAAGAAATCTTTGTTTCTTACAGTAGGTTATCATTCTAATACAAGGTAATAATAATATTCAAACTTTGATTCAATTTCTATAACTATAACAATCTTATTTCAAGTGATGATCTTACTTGAACTTGTTTTCGTGGCATGATTCTGCTTCAAGAACTTCGAGCCATCCAAGGATCCATTGAAGCTAGATCCATTTTTTTCTTTTTGAGTAGGTTTATCCAAGGAACTTAAGGTAGTAATGATGTTCATAACATCATTCGATTCATACATATAAAGCTATCTTATTCGAAGGTTTAAACTTGTAATCACTAGAACATAGTTTAGTTAATTCTAAACTTGTTCGCAAACAAAAGTTAATCCTTCTAACTTGACTTTTAAAATCAACTAAACACATGTTCTATATCTATATGATATGCTAACTTAATGATTTAAAACCTGAAAACACGAAAAACACCGTAAAACCGGATTTACGCCGTCGTAGTAACACCGCGGGCTGTTTTGGGTTAGTTAATTAAAAACTATGATAAACTTTGATTTAAAAGTTGTTATTCTGAGAAAATGATTTTTATTATGAACATGAAACTATATCCAAAAATTATGGTTAAACTCAAAGTGGAAGTATGTTTTCTAAAATGGTCATCTAGACGTCGTTCTTTCGACTGAAATGACTACCTTTACAAAAACGACTTGTAACTTATTTTTCCGACTATAAACCTATACTTTTTCTGTTTAGATTCATAAAATAGAGTTCAATATGAAACCATAGCAATTTGATTCACTCAAAACGGATTTAAAATGAAGAAGTTATGGGTAAAACAAGATTGGATAATTTTTCTCATTTTAGCTACGTGAAAATTGGTAACAAATCTATTCCAACCATAACTTAATCAACTTGTATTGTATATTATGTAATCTTGAGATACCATAGACACGTATACAATGTTTCGACCTATCATGTCGACACATCTATATATATTTCGGAACAACCATAGACACTCTATATGTGAATGTTGGAGTTAGCTATACAGGGTTGAGGTTGATTCCAAAATATATATAGTTTGAGTTGTGATCAATACTGAGATACGTATACACTGGGTCGTGGATTGATTCAAGATAATATCTATCGATTTATTTCTGTACATCTAACTGTGGACAACTAGTTGTAGGTTACTAACGAGGACAGCTGACTTAATAAACTTAAAACATCAAAATATATTAAAAATGTTGTAAATATATTTTAAATATACTTTGATATATATGTATATATTGTTATAGGTTCGTGAATCAACCAGTGGCCAAGTCTTACTTCCCGACGAAGTAAAAATCTGTGAAAGTGAGTTATAGTCCCACTTTTAAAATCTAATATTTTTGGGATGAGAATACATGCAGGTTTTATAAATGATTTACAAAATAGACACAAGTACATGAAACTACATTCTATGGTTGAATTATCGAAATCGAATATACCCCTTTTTATTAAGTCTGGTAATCTAAGAATTAGGGAACAGACACCCTAATTGACGCGAATCCTAAAGATAGATCTATTGGGCCTAACAAACCCCATCCAAAGTACCGGATGCTTTAGTACTTCGAAATTTATATCATATCTGAAGGGTGTCCCGGAATGATGGGGATATTCTTATATATGCATCTTGTTAATGTCGGTTACCAAGTGTTCACCATATGAATGATTTTTATCTCTATGTATGGGATGTGTATTGAAATATGAAATCTTGTGGTCTATTATTATGATTTGATATATATAGGTTAAACCTATAACTCACCAACATTTTTTTGTTGACGTTTTAAGCATGTTTATTCTCAGGTGATTATTAAGAGCTTCCGCTGTCGCATACTTAAATAAGGACGAGATTTGGAGTCCATGCTTGTATGATATTGTGTAAAAACTGCATTCAAGAAACTTATTTTGTTGTAACATATTTGTATTGTAAACCATTATGTAATGGTCGTGTGTAAACAGGATATTTTAGATTATCATTATTTGATAATCTACGTAAAGCTTTTTTTAAAACCTTTATCTATGAAATAAAGGTTATGGTTTGTTTTAAAAATGAATGCAGTCTTTGAAAAACGTCTCATATAGAGGTCAAAACCTCGCAACGAAATCAATTAATATGGAACGTTTTTAATCAATAAGAACGGGACATTTCATGTTAGGCCCAATAGATCTATCTTTAGGATTCGCGTCAATTAGGGTGTCTGTTCCCTAATTCTTAGATTACCAGACTTAATAAAAAGGGGCATATTCGATTTCGATAATTCAACAATAGAATGTAGTTTCACGTACTTGTGTCTATTTTGTAAATCATTTATAAAACCTGCATGTATTCTCATCCCAAAAATATTAGATTTTAAAAGTGGGACTATAACTCACTTTCACAGATTTTTACTTCGTCGGGAAGTAAGACTTGGCCACTGGTTGATTCACGAACCTATAACAATATATACATATATATCAAAGTATGTTTAAAATATATTTACAACACTTTTAATATATTTTGATGTTTTAAGTTTATTAAGTCAGCTGTCCTCGTTAGTAACCTACAACTAGTTGTCCACAGTTAGATGTACAGAAATAAATCGATAAATATTATCTTGAATCAATCCACGACCCAGTGTATACTTATCTCAGTATTGATCACAACTCAAACTATATATATTTTGGAATCAACCTCAACCCTGTATAGCTAACTCCAACATTCACATATAGAGTGTCTATGGTTGTTCCGAAATATATATAGATGTGTTGACATGATAGGTCGAAACATTGTATACGTGTCTATGGTATCTCAAGATTACATAATATACAATACAAGTTGATTAAGTTATGGTTGGAATAGATTTGTTACCAATTTTCACGTAGCTAAAATGAGAAAAATTATCCAATCTTGTTTTACCCATAACTTCTTCATTTTAAATCCGTTTTGAGTGAATCAAATTGCTATGGTTTCATATTGAACTCTATTTTATGAATCTAAACAGAAAAGTATAGGTTTATAGTCGGAAAAATAAGTTACAAGTTGTTTTTGTAAAGGTAGTCATTTCAGTCGAAAGAACGACGTCTAGATGACCATTTTAGAAAACATACTTCCACTTTGAGTTTAACCATAATTTTTGGATATAGTTTCATGTTCATAATAAAAATCATTTTCTCAGAATAACAACTTTTAAATCAAAGTTTATCATAGTTTTTAATTAACTAACCCAAAACAGCCCGAGGTGTTACTACGACGGCGTAAATCCGGTTTTACGGTGTTTTTCGTGTTTCCAGGTTTTAAATCATTAAGTTAGCATATCATATAGATATAGAACATGTGTGTTGTTAATTTTAAAAGTCAAGTTAGAAGGATTAACTTTTATTTGCGAACAAGTTTAGAATTAACTAAACTATGTTCTAGTGATTACGAGTTTAAATCTTCGAATAAGATAGTTTTATATATATGAATCGAATGATGTTATGAACATCATTACTACCTCAAGTTTAGTAGGTAAACCTACTAGAAGTGACAAGAAATGATCTAGCTTCAAAGGATCTTGGATGGCTTGAAAGTTCTTGAAGTAGGATCATGACACAAAAACAAGTTCAAGTAAGATCTTTACTCGAATTAAGATAGTTTATAGTTATAGAAATTGAATCAAAGTTTGAATATGAATATTACCTTGAATAAGAAAGATAACCTACTATATATAACAAAGGTTTCTTGATCTTAGATGATTACTTGGAATGGATTAGAAAGCTTGGAAGTAAATTAGTAAACTTGAAGGGATTTTTGAAGTGTTCTTGAAGTGTTCTTCCTATGATGATTATAGCTTGATTCTTGAAGTGATTTTTGATGAAGATGATGATTAACTACTGGAAAAATACAATCATAATAGTGTGGGTGTGTTGAGAGAGAATTAGAAAGAGAATTGGAAGTGAAATGGAGTGAATGATGAGTGGTAATTGGTGAGTGGTGAGTGGGGTTAAAAGGAGTTCTAGTTAGTTGACTAGCTCATGGTAGAAGTTAAAATTGATTAGTCATACATGACATAATCAAGAGTGGAATCCCATGCTAGTTCCTATTGGTATATACCCATAGTAAGTACGTTTTGAAGCTGTGTATAATACGGGTAAAAATACGACTAGAATTCTTGATGAAAGAAAAGAATGGGAAAGTAACTGTAACCATTTTCGTTAAGTATGAGTGTTTTGATATATGTCTTGAAGTCTTCCAAAAGTATTTTAATACATCTAAATACACTACATGTATATACATTTTAACTGAGTCGTTAAGTCATCGTTAGTCGTTACATGTAAGTGTTGTTTTGAAACCTTTAAGTTAACGATCTCAATTAATGTTGTTAACCCATTATTTATTATATCTAATGAGATGTTAAATTATTATATTATCATGATATTATGATATATTAATATATCTTAATATGATATATATACATTTAAATGTCGTTACAACGATAATCGTTACATATATGTCTCGTTTCGAAATCCTTAAGTTAGTAGTCTTGTTTATATGTATATAACTCATTGTTAATATACTTATGGAGATACTTACTTATCATAATCTCATGTTAACCATATGTATATCCATATATATATCGTCATGTCGTTTTTACAAGTTTTAACGTTCGTGAATCGCCGGTCAACTTGGGTGGTCAATTGTCTATATGAAACATATTTCAATTAATCAAGTCTTAACAAGTTTGATTGCTTAACATGTTGGAAACATTTAATCATGTAAATATCAATCTCAATTAATATATATAAACATGAAAAAGTTCGGGTCACTACAATACGCCTCCAAATGGCGTCAGCGTCAAAGTTACTATCTACCATTTCACCATAATGAATCAAATTTGTACAATCGGGTAATAGCAACTCACCAGGAGTATATATCTGTAAGGCCCTAGCCATGTCCAGCATGGACATTCTGTACATCCTACCGCTAAGGATAAACCTAAGAAATCTTCTATCATCTATTCTAACTATATTTGTATCAAGTGATACAGTACTCATCAACTCAACACACCATTCCTTATATACAGGTCTACGAATGGTGAAAAGACGTTCCCAATCTGTAAAAGAAGAACTGCCATACCTTTGAACTAAAAGCTGTCTAACACGGTCAGCTAGATGGACCGTTTCCAAAGGGGCCCAATCGATTACCCTTGGCACCTCTACATTTTTTGTTACCAATTTGAATTTGTTCCTTTGATATGTCTCGTAATCTCTCCATCTCCTATCAAATCTCAGATTAGGATGCAGAGTGTGCTCAGGAATCGTTGGGAATTCTACTGGCGGCCTCATTGGGAATACTATGAATTCATCAACAAACTGTACCGGATCATAATAAGGTATGTGCTGATCAGGCTGTTGTTGTGGTTCTTGTTGTGGTTGTTGTTCGTGTTGCATTTCTGGTTCTGGTTCTGGTGCTGGTGCTGGTCGTCTAGATGATGATGCTCCTAAACCTCCAGTATCGGCTTTCTACAAAACACATTAAACACAAAATTTGTGCATCCAAATATGCATTAGTGTTAGCAAAATAACAACTTAAAACAATCACTATAACATGTTAAATCAAAATTAAACTTATACACATTTTGTGATGACCCGGGAACTTTCGACCAAATTTAAACTTAATCTTTATATGATTTCGACACGATAAGCAAGTCTGTAATGTTGAGTCTCAAAAAGATTTGAAACTATATTCATGTAATCAATTACCCTTTGACTATTTTCGACGATTCACGAACCATTATCTATAAATAAATACAAACATGTTTAAATATATACATTAATTTGAGATAGAAACTTATATGATTTAATTCATTTGTGTATATGATATTACTATAAAAATTTGGGATTTTTTTTCTGAAGACTTTTTATCCGCCACTAATTATTCAACGGAGCACGATATAACACCCCGCTAAAACTGTCGGCAGATAGAATAAAACATAAAACATAGAAGTATAATTATTGTAGTATCACACGTTTTTACTACTGTTTTATATTATAAATCATTACTTGTATTATTAAAGCATGTTTACTATATATGCACGATATAATCCATTAATCACCTATCACACCAACCTTTATCTTCAAAAGCTTACACCCTACTGCACCAACTTACAACAACCCAAAATTTGAGATTTTAACGTATCCATTTTCTTAATTATATTACAGTCCATGACAGCTAATTTATCTCTTTGTATATAATTTAACATACAATGAACCAACACTTTAGACTTCTTTTCTTTTTCTCTATTGCCTTTCTTCTTTCGTGATATAAACCAAGACCAAACTACTATTTTTGTTCTTAAACTATTTCTAATTGCTCACTATCTTATTTTACAAATCAAACAATAATAGTAACTCAGTGTAGCCGTGATTTAATTTCCATGTTGCTCAAATTATATTTGTGAGTTGGTAGTGACCTGTGTTCCAACAAACTTCCTATACTTTATGAGAGAGACGTTTTACTTAATTAAACAATGAATACTTTTAACAAGTGAAAATAATTCATTTGATTTAACTGTTTTTGGATTTCAATCAAATCCAAATAAATATAGATATATTCACAGCCTAATGTATGAAACCTATCATATTCATTACTTCCTTGATCAACCCCCTTTACAACCGGGGAAAAACTCAACCCGAAACCATCAATCTTTCTTTTCCATTTCTTGATCACCCTCCTCGCCATCATCTTCACCACTAAAATCACACCCTTCAACTTTCGGCTGCTGCTATATTCTTTTAATTCGAGCAACTCTTCTTGTGTTACTTGCTACGGTTATAGAACAATCAATGAACCTTCTTCAAACACTTCTTTCTACTGTTTCCTTTCAACATCTAAACCCATGAAAACCAGTCTTCACATTTTCACCATTACAAACTGAAAACTATAGTCGAGTTTAGCTACTACTTCATTTTCGTACACTTCTGTTCTGATCTCCATCACCACCTGTGTCTCACTACCACTACAAACCATCTCTTCTCTCCTCTACTACTTGAATTCCTTTTCCAATCAACCCATTATCGAAACATCACAAGTCTGTTTTGTTTCTTATTACTGCTGCAGCCTGTAGTTTCTGTTTTCTGTTACAGCCGCCGCAACAAACCACCTTCAATTCTGCTAAAACGAATCACGGTTCAAACCTGCCAAATTATTGGTGCTGCAACTGCTATCTATTTCTGTTATTACTATATATATATATATATATATATATATATATATATATATATACAACCACATCCTCATCACAACCATGACAACCTTTGAACCCTCAATTCACCACATATCTTCTTTCTCTGTTTTGAAATCAAAAGCCAACTAGCCATCGTCTTGTAAACAAAAGGTATTGAAATCTATCAATATGATCTATATGTCTATATACGTATTCAATTCCTGCTAATAGCCAATATCATAAACAGAAAAATTTATAAAACAATCGAAATTTTTATGCATAACAATCCTTAAACCATTATAATCAAAAACTAAAGAAATTTATCAACAATTCATACTTACAATATCAGGATCCTAACTTGGAAAAATTAATAACAAATTATAAAAACGAAAATTAAAATAAAATCAACAACTATAAATTTATTTATGAACAAAAATACAAACTCATATCTTTAAACTGTTTAATTAAAATCTTATCAAGTTCATAACCCTAATCACAATCAGATTCATAATAAATTACATTTAATGATACACAAAATCAAGGAACCAATTACCTATTTCACTAGATAGTAATCTGATTACTCGATCGTTCATAAAGGAGGATGATTGATGATAATGACGAACTGATGACCTACTACTCAACGATGATTACTGCTTGATCAATCCTTTATTTATGAAGAGGATTACCGATTGACTGTTCAATAGTAATTGGGTCTGTGGAGAACGAGTGAACGATATTGATGATGAATCATCAAAGACTGTAGTTGGACCGATTGATCTATTGATGATGAAGATGATTGTTAATTGAAGGGTCAATGATGATAATTTTTTTTTCTTCTCTGCGTATTATGTCTACTAACCCTAGATCTAATTTGGGTGATAACAATAAAACGCGTAATTTTTCTTTATTTTAAGTATAATTATTATTATTATTATTATTAATATTAATATTAATATTATTATTATTATTATTATTATTATTATTATTATTATTATTATTATCATCATCATTACATTATTAAAATTATAAAATAAATATTATTGGTATAAAAATGTATTTATTACACGTAACACTATAATTAAATTAACATCTTATATTATTATGTATATATATTAATTACACATAATAGTATTAAAAATTATATATAAAAATTCATATATATATATATATATATATATATATATATATATATATATATATATCACATAGATATATTTATATAAGTTATATTATGAAATACATTAAAGCATTGATATAAAATAAATTAAAAACATTAATATAATCATATATAAATATTAAAATACATTACATATATTAATATATATATATATATATATATATTTATTTATTAATACTAATATATATTATAATAAGATGATATATATTATAATTACGTAATAATTATAAATTGGTTATTAAAAATATTTTCAAAAAAAAAATACTTACTATAAAAATAACTTACTATGAAAATTTAATAACAAATATTAATTTTCATTTAAAATATATATTATAAATATATTAATTACTTATATGAATTTAATAGAAATATTTATATAACATATATATAAAAGCATGAATATATATATATATAAGTATATAACTTTTGAAATCACAAATATATTACAAAACTAAAAAATATTATATGGTATTTGTTTTACAGTTGTATGATATTATTTGACATATATAATTGATATAGGTTCGTGAATCCGAGGCCAACCCTACAATTGTTCAATGTCGTATTATGTATTTTCTACTACAAAATACAATAGGTGAGTTTCATTATTCCCTTTTTAAATCCTTTTGCAATATATATTTTTGGGACTGAGAATACATGCGCTGCTTTTATAAATGCTTTACGAAATAGACACAAGTGATCGAAACTACATTATATGGTTGGATTATCTAATCGAATATGCCCCTTTTTATTAAGTCTGGTAATCTAAGAATTAGGGAACAGACACCCTAATTGACGCGAACTCTAAAGATAGATCTATCGGGCCCAACAAGCCCCATCCAAAGTACCGGATGCTTTAGTACTTCAAAATTTATATCATGTCCGAAGGAGGATCCCGGAATGATGGGGATATTCTTATATGCATATTGTGAATGTCGGTTACCAGGTGTTCAATCCATAGGAATGATATTTTTGTCTCTATGCATGGGACGTATGTTTATGAGAAATGGAAATATGAAATCCTGTGGTCTATTAAAATGATGGAAATGATTATTTATGTTAAACTAATGAACTCACCAACCTTTTGGTTGACACTTTAAAGCATGTTTATTCTCAGGTATGAAAGAAATCTTCCGCTGTGCATTTGCTCATTTTAAAGATATTACTTGGAGTCGATCATGGCATATTTCAAAACACGTTGCAATCGAGTCGTTGGGTTAATCAAGATTATTATTAAGTCAATTATAGTTAGATATATTATGAAATGGTATGCATGCCGTCAATTTTTGATGTAATGAAAGATTGTTTTTTCAAAACGAATGCAATGTTTGTAAAATGTATCATATAGAGGTCAAGTACCTCGCGATGTAATCAACTGTTATGAATCGCTTATAATCGATATGGACTTCATCCGGATGGATTAGGACGGGTCACTACAGTTGGTATCAGAGCAGAGGTCTTAGTGAACCAGGTCTGCATTAGTGTGTCTAACTGATAAGTCGTTAGGAGGCATTAATGAGTCTGGACTTCGACCGTGTCTGCATGTCAAAAGTTTTGCTTATCATTTCTATTCGGAAATCATCTGCTTATCATTTTTAGTCTAGACACATCTTACTGCATTGATTGCATGAATAGTGTGTAGACAAAATTCATATCTTAGAGTATCTGCTAATTCAAATATTAGCGTTTCTGTTATTGTTAACTTTGGCTGACAGATTCCGTAGATTCCTCCGTAACTTATGGGATTTTAGTATTATATATGCATATGTAAATTATGTATTACAGGGTACTAATCTACATATTATAATCTATTTCTTATCGAAATCCTTCATCTGATTGTACGAGATGAATCCCTCAACCAGTTCGAGTCCCTCAGATTTCGATAGCTATTCCGATAGTTATTCCGACAACTATTCCGACATGGATATTCACCTAAGCTTCGAAAGCGGTGTCACCAGAATGAATCAATCAATCAGCCATCCCCAATTCATTTGATGAGTTCATAGTCAACTTAATCAATGGAGATGGGAAGAAGGCGATACTTTCCATCAACCAAATTTTCCTCTTGTCGAAGAACTTGAAGTACTTACCGGCGAACCTGTTTGAAATACCATTTTCACCCTCATTACCCGAATACCTCGCCACGATTAGATTCTATCTAAAATTCAAAACCTTATTCACTCATCCGTTCCTACCGACAATCATCCTGGAGTAATAAGTCAACGAGCTTCGCACCCGAGTTGTAGCCTTGAATAGTATGGTGTAAAACGTACCAGCTTCAGCAACATCCGCATCCCACACCTCAACATCACAATCTTTCCCATGAACATCAACATCATACGCATCATAGATACCAAGGAGTACCAACAGCAATGAACGGTGAAGTATTGATCCATAACTTCATTAATATTCTGCGAAGAATATGTGGATTCTAATAGTTTTAGAGATTACTTATTCTAGCTCAAATCGAAAATCAAATGAGTCTAATATTATACTGACTCGTTAAATCCATAATTACATCTGAAGAAAACATATATGTATATATATATTTTCATAAAGATTGTGATAAAAAATTCTTTCGTACAAACTGTTAATGATGAAAATATTTTAACGGGTAGGTAATACCCGAGGAATATTTAAGATTTCACATTAATAAGTTACATTGTACATTCTTTAAATCTGATTCAACAGTCATTTCCTATCCTACTTACATCCACAGATAAATGAATCCGTTCACCACAGAATTACCATTTCCATTCAAATTTCATATTTGGATTTTGACCTATCAGAATCCAATAAGTGGCATAATGAAGAAAACATTTGATGGAATAAAATTTGTTAGAAACAAACAAATTAACTATGAGAAATGTTATTAAGAATCCACGCTAACAACATTCTAGCTAACTGTTCCTAGCTAACTGTGGACTAATCAACTGAGGACTACCAACAGTGGACAATTAAAATAAATTAAAATATTGATTATAACATATGAAACTAAACAATTCTTCAAGTTTGCCACTTGATTTCATCTTAAACATCATTTGTATCTTGACGATTACAACCTGCGTTCAAATCTTTCATGATCCTTGAAAACACCTCAATCGAGAGGATGAACCAACCGCACTTCATCTACGGAAGGAAAGATTTATGTATATAGTATTGCACCTGAGAAACTCTCAACAACTGAGTAAAAGTTTAACACACAGCCGCGTCAGATCCTTTGGCATTTATTAGAAAAAATAACTTTGCGATCCCTTTTCAAAGTAGCAAATTTTTTTCACAGCTTCAGCAAGTCAACTTCGACTTTTCATCCGGATTGGTCTTATCATAACCTTGGTATATAAGTTTGCCTTTCACCATCGTTACCGGGGAACCGTTTATATTCCACCACATTAGCAGTAAACTTACTAGCAATCTCGTTACTTCTTGACTTAAATCTCTCCGATAAATCATTATATTTATTTATTGAAACCCTATCATATACTCCCCCGCATTTTGTAACGAGAACTACCATAACAATTACCAGGAATCAGCAATCAGTACTTTGAAAACTCACAGCATATCTACATCAACAGTTATATGTATGACATTTATCTCTTAGAATTATGATCTCTCATTCTGAAATTCTGAAAAGCACTCAGTCACAAATCAATACTCTGAATGTTGAAAAAGCTGAATGAAGCAGCAGAAAACATAGACAAACGTAAACGACCTTAATCATCGAAAGTTTGATGATAAAGAATAGTATGTTGGAAAAGCTCAGAAAAGTTGGAACTGGAAAACGGATTGAGCTAACCACGAAGGAGACCAAGGACAAATACAAGGACCATACCATATAATCAAAGAATCCAGGTAATTCTGGATCCGATGAAAACTTCAACGAATATCTTGCTCCGTACTCATGTTAAAATCTTGCGGAAAATCTTCCTCATCAACCATCAAACTTAGAAATTCCAAAATATCATCATCAATATCTTCGATATTTCTGAGGATATTTTCATAAATATTCTCGTCTGAAATTATATACCTCTTCGTGCTTCCTGTGTATCATTATATTGGAAACATTCAATAGAAAATTTTGTACCGAAAAGCAGATTATGCGAAACTATGAAGAAAGTCGTGGACAAATCACAAAGAATAAGTTTGACTTCAAAGAATCTAAATGATTCAATGTCTGCTAAAGTCTTTAGTGAATATCTTGCTCCTTACTCTAAACCCTTGCAGATAATAGTTTCTATCATCCACTGATCTTAGATATTCTGAAATATTATCGTATATTTCAGTATAAATATCCTCTATATTTATGGAGATATTTTTATAACTATTCTTATATGAAATCATTAATCTCTTCGTGCTATCAGTATTACATCATATAGAAACTGTTAGTTTCTATATTCTGTAAACTTTCGAGCTTAAAATATGAATGTTATTGAAGTAATGTTGGGAACTGATGCATGAGATAGTATAATATAATGACACTTGATCAACGTGATTATATTAAAATAAGTCATGCTGAGTTTCTAATGGAACGTGATAATTCACAGATCATATCGTCATCACATGCCATGTTACATAACTCTTTCATTCAAATTAACTTCTGAACATATCAAGAAAATATAGTTTTGATAGTTCTATTCTCAGTGATTCTGGTAATTTGACAGAACAAATCGTGCTATTACGTTCTTTCTTGATTATAACATTAAATTCATTCGAAACTCCATACTTACAAATTCTGGACCATTACTCGTTTTACTAGAGATCGAGAGGAGATTAAAAAGACGAAGAGCTCTGAAATATAAAGGAAGATATAAAACTCGACAACAACACTGAAATTACAATAATTAAAAATTAAAACATCACGACAATTAAAAATTAAAAGATTACAATCAAACTACTCGTCGTCGTCAATTGTCATCTGCAAAGTAGCGTTCACCAGTCATTTCACCATCCGTGAGGTACTCTGGAGACATCGGTATTTCTCTTGATGCTTCAACTGATTCATCGAGGTAACGATAACCCAACGTCTCTTCATCTTCAAGAACCGCATACAAAGAAATGCGTTTACCGCGATCTTCATTGGTATCTTTTATAAAGTACCATTGATCATCGGTACATAGAAAACTTGCCCTACAATTCGCATCATAATCGTCTTTTTAAAAGAACACAGATGTGAATTCACACGGAACTTTTTCCTTCAGAAAGGATAGCAAATCTTGTAAACCAATATCACGAATGTCGATATCTTCAAACGAAATACTGTCGCCC
Organism: Rutidosis leptorrhynchoides; assembly: GCF_046630445.1. Taxonomy (NCBI): domain Eukaryota; kingdom Viridiplantae; phylum Streptophyta; class Magnoliopsida; order Asterales; family Asteraceae; genus Rutidosis; species Rutidosis leptorrhynchoides. The sequence goes on from NC_092333.1 coordinate 439,709,237, forward strand.
CACTTATATTCCTTCATTTGATTACGGAAATCACCTCCGTAATGAACATTGAAGGAAGTGTTAACATTTTGCAGTTTGGGAGTGTTTGATTTTGATTTTGAGAAAGGTGGAAATATAAAAGAAATATATGTTTGTGTGTATAAAATGAAATATATGGTTGGTGTTTATATGGTGTAAAAGTGACCGTTGGGATAGCCGTTAAAATTTTTTTTTTATTTTACTAACGGCTAAAAATTTGGGCAAGTTTTGGGCGAAGGTGGACGATGCCCGTTAGGACCTCTCTCATGATAGTTTCAATCGTACTCTTCGAATAATCGAATTATTTTTATCCATATTACTCAATGATGATAAAGTTCAATTTATCAACTCATATTTGTCATGGAAACATTTTTATTGTTAGCCATGACCACCTCACTCAAATTTCGGGACGAAATTTCTTTAACGGGTAGGTACTGTGATGACCCGGGAACTTCCGACCAAATTTAAACTTAATCTTTATATGATTTCGACACGATAAACAAGTCTGTAATGTTGAGTCTCAAAAAGATTTGAAACTATATTCATGTAATCAATTACCCTTTGACTATTTTCGACGATTCACGAACCATTATCTATAAATAAATACAAACATGTTTAAATATATACATTAATTTGAGATAGAAACTTATATGATTTAATTCATTTGTGTATATGATATTACTATAAAAATTTGGGATTTTTTTTCTGAAGACTTTTTATCCGCCACTAATTATTCAACGGAGCACGATATAACACCCCGCTAAAACTGTCGGCAGATAGAATAAAACATAAAACATAGAAGTATAATTATTGTAGTATCACACATTACTTTATCTTCAAAAGCTTACACCCTACTGCACCAACTTACAACAACCCAAAATTTGAGATTTTAACGTATCCATTTTCTTAATTATATTACAGTCCATGACAGCTAATTTATCTCTTTGTATATAATTTAACATACAATGAACCAACACTTTAGACTTCTTTTCTTTTTCTCTATTGCCTTTCTTCTTTCGTGATATAAACTAAGACCAAACTACTATTTTTGTTCTTAAACTATTTCTAATTGCTCACTATCTTATTTTACAAATCAAACAATAATAGTAACTCAGTGTAGCCGTGATTTAATTTCCATGTTGCTCAAATTATATTTGTGAGTTGGTAGTGACCTGTGTTTCAACAAACTTCCTATACTTTATGAGAGAGACGTTTTACTTAATTAAACAATGAATACTTTTAACAAGTGAAAATAATTCATTTGATTTAATTGTTTCTGGATTTCAATTAAATCCAAATAAATATAGATATATTCACAGCCTAATGTATGAAACCTATCATATTCATTACTTCCTTGATCAACCCCTTTACAACCGGGGAAAAACTCAACCCGAAACCACCAATCTTTCTTTTCCATTTCTTGATCACCCTCCTCGCCATCATCTTCACCACTAAAATCACACCCTTCAACTTTCGGCTGCTGCTATATTCTTTTAATTCGAGCAACTCTTCTTGTGTTACTTGCTACGGTTATAGAACAATCAATGAACCTTCTTCAAACACTTCTTTCTACTGTTTCCTTTCAACATCTAAACCCATGAAAACCAGTCTTCACATTTTCACCATTACAAACTGAAAACTATAGTCGAGTTTAGCTACTACTTCATTTTCGTACACTTCTGTTCTGATCTCCATCACCACCTGTGTCTCACTACCACTACAAACCATCTCTTCTCTCCTCTACTACTTGAATTCCTTTTCCAATCAACCCATTATCGAAACATCACAAGTCTGTTTTGTTTTTATTACTGCTGCAGCCTGTAGTTTCTGTTTTCTGTTACAGCCGCTACAACAAACCACCTTCAATTCTGCTAAAACGAATCACGGTTCAAACCTGCCAAATTATTGGTGCTGCAACTGCTATCTATTTCTGTTATTACTATATATATATATATGTATATATATATATATATATATATATATATATATATATATATATGTATATATATATATATATATATATATATAGACAACCACATCCCCATCACAACCATGACAACCTTTGAACCCTCAATTCACCACATATCTTCTTTCTCTGTTTTGAAATCAAAAGCCAACTAGCCATCGTCTTGTAAACAAAAGGTATTGAAATCTATCAATATGATCTATATGTCTATATACGTATTCAATTCCTGCTAATAGCCAATATCATAAACAGAAAAATTTATAAAAACAATCGAAATTTTTATGCATAACAATCCTTAAACCATTATAATCAAAAACTAAAGAAATTTATCAACAATTCATACTTACAATATCAAGATCCTAACTTGGAAAAATTAATAACAAATTATAAAAACGAAAATTAAAATAAAATCAACAACTATAAATTTATTTATGAACAAAAATACAAACTCATATCTTTAAACTGTTTAATTAAAATCTTATCAAGTTCATAACCCTAATCACAATCAGATTCATAATAAATTACATTTAATGATACACAAAATCAAGGAACCAATTACCTATTTCACTAGATAGTAATCTGATTACTCGATCGTTCATAAAGGAGGATGATTGATGATAATGACGAACTGATGACCTACTACTCAACGATGATTACTGCTTGATCGATCCTTTATTTATGAAGAGGATAACCGATTGACTGTTCAATAGTAATTGGGTCTGTGGAGAACGAGTGAACGATATTGATGATGAATCATCAAAGACTGTAGTTGGACCGATTGATCTATTGATGATGAAGATGATTGTTAATTGAAGGGTCAATGATGATAATTTTTTTTTCTTCTCTGCGTATTATGTCTACTAACCCTAGATCTAATTTGGGTGATAACAATAAAACGCGTAATTTTTCTTTATTTTAAGTATAATTATTATTATTATTATTATTAATATTAATATTATTATTATTATTATTATTATTATTATTATTATTATTATTATTATTATTATTATTATTATTATTATTATTATTATTATCATCATTACATTATTAAAATTATAAAATAAATATTATTGGTATAAAAATGTATTTATTACATGTAACACTATAATTAAATTAACATCTTATATTATTATGTATATATATTAATTACACATAATAGTATTAAAAATTATATATAAAAATTCATATATATATATATATATATATATATATATATATATATATATATATATATATATATATATATATATCACATAGATATATTTATATAAGTTATATTATGAAATACATTAAAGCATTGATATAAAATAAATTAAAAACATTAATATAATCATATATAAATATTAAAATACATTACATATATTAATATATATATATATATATATATATATATATATATATATATATATATATATATATATATATATATATTTATTTATTTATTAATACTAATATATATTATAATAAGATGATATATATTATAATTACGTAATAATTATAAATTGTTTATTAAAAATATTTTCAAAAAAAAAAATACTTACTATAGAAATAACTTACTATGAAGATTTAATAACAAATATTAATTTTCATTTAAAATATATATTATAAATATATTAATTACTTATATGAATTTAATAGAAATATTTATATAACATATATATAAAAGCATGAATATATATATATATATAAGTATATAACTTTTGAAATCACAAATATATTACAAAACTAAAAAATATTATATGGTATTTGTTTTACAGTTGTATGATATTATTTGACATATATAATTGATATAGGTTCGTGAATCCGAGGCCAACCCTACAATTGTTCAATGTCGTATTATGTATTTTCTACTAAAAAATACAATAGGTGAGTTTCATTATTCCCTTTTTAAATCCTTTTGCAATATATATTTTTGGGACTGAGAATACATGCGCTGCTTTTATAAATGCTTTACGAAATAGACACAAGTGATCGAAACTACATTCTATGGTTGGATTATCTAATCGAATATGCCCCTTTTTATTAAGTCTGGTAATCTAAGAATTAGGGAACATACACCCTAATTGACGCGAACTCTAAAGATAGATCTATCGGGCCCAACAAGCCCCATCCAAAGTACCGGATGCTTTAGTACTTCGAAATTTATATCATGTCCGAAGGAGGATCCCGGAATGATGGGGATATTCTTATATGCATATTGTGAATGTCGGTTACCAGGTGTTCAATCCATAGGAATGATATTTTTGTCTCTATGCATGGGACGTATGTTTATGAGAAATGGAAATATGAAATCCTGTGGTCTATTAAAATGATGGAAATGATTATTTATATTAAACTAATGAACTCACCAACCTTTTGGTTGACACTTTAAAGCATGTTTATTCTCAGGTATGAAAGAAATCTTCCGCTGTGCATTTGCTCATTTTAAAGATATTACTTGGAGTCGATCATGGCATATTTCAAAACACGTTGCATTCGAGTCGTTGGGTTCATCAAGATTATTATTAAGTCAATTATAGTTAGATATATTATGAAATGGTATGCATGTCGTCAATTTTTGATGTAATGAAAGATTGTTTTTTCAAAACGAATGCAATGTTTGTAAAATGTATCATATAGAGGTCAAGTACCTCGCGATGCAATCAACTGTTGTGAATCGCTTATAATCGATATGGACTTCATCCGGATAGATTAGGACGGGTCACTACACATTTTCACAATTTTTCACAATTCTATACTTTTCAAATAAGCACATATGAAAATGTATACAAAGTTCATAAGCTTTTAACTCAAATAACATGTCAAAATATTCATTACTAATAATTAAACAAGTCTCAAATGGCAAATATATCAAATTAATCAAGTTCATGAATTTTGGACTTAAAAAGTCCACTTTAATCTCTAAAAATCATGTTTAGGATCATTGTTTGGATCATTTAACTATCTAAACATGTTACACTACTCAATTTAGCAATAATTCATGACAAAAATCGGCCATAACCTGTTTATATCAAAAAGCCTCAAATTGCTCAAGAACACAAACCCTAGATTTCTAAAAATTTTGAAGTTTTTGGCTTCAAATCATGTTAAATAGCATCAATCTAGGTTATACATGCATAAAATACTAACAATTTAACACTAATTACACTAGAAATTAACAAAATTGCATTAGGTAAAAAATTGGTAATTATCACAAAAACTAGGAATTTATAGAGTTTAGGGATGTAATTTTTACCATTTTGCTGAAGAATGAGAATCTAGGCATGATTAGAGCAAGAAAAATGACGAATTACGGTGAAAAATGGCGAATTTTAGAGAGAATTTTGGGGTTGGTTCGTGTTTGTGTGTGTGTTTTGTGGATGAAAAACAGAACAGGCTGCTGTATGTATCAGGCCTGCATTTGGTCCCCATGCGATCGCATGGGTTCCAAGTGCAAACCCCATGCGATCGCATGGGGTGCCGGCTAGAGTGATTTCAGTTTTTTTTTTTTTTTTTTTTTTTTTTTTTAACCTTATACTTTATAAAACTTATAATTAATTAATTTTTAAAAATTTTGTTTTCCTTTAGGAGCGAGGGCGTTTCGGATCGTTGTCCTAGTCTGTCCCTCGAGAAAATTTTAAAATTTGTCAAATCAAAGCGCGGTTTTTAAAAGCAAAGACTTTTGGGTTTTTTAATGTTTTTGGCTTACTTTAATTCAATAAGATTAAAAATAATGATAATAAAAGTTCTCGTCCCTCCCTCGGGTAAAGCGATTTCGGTTCAAAGACCTAGTCTTCAACTCACGACGAATTTTTAAAAATCATATTTTTAACTTAATGAGATAAAGTAAATTTTTGTTTTTAAATTCACACCAAACTTAAAATAAAAATACATAAAATTCAAAATTAATATTAAAAATTCACACCAAACTTATATTATATTTTTCAAATATTTACAATTTTAAATATATTGTTTTTACAAAGTTTACAATATTAATTTAAGATTTATATATTAATTTTAAAAACATGGTAAAAATAAAACTAAAAATCTTTTTGGCTTTTTATCCCACTTTAATCAATCAAATATTATTAAAAATATACGCCCCTCTTTTCGGTAAAGTAATTTCGGTTCCAAGACCTAATTTAACTCATGACGAATTTTTGAAATATTTTGGGTTGATTGATTAAAGATATTTATACCTTAAGAATAAACGTTAAATTTCGCAGTGATGTAATAAATTTTTGTATGATATCAATAATTTCGGTCGCCAAACCTAATTTTATTTAATACCAATTTAATACTTATATTAATTTTATCAAAAGGTTAAAAATAAAAAAAATAAAAACTGTACAGACTTACCTGTGAGATAGTATTCTTAGTTATATGATCTATCTCATTCATAAGATAGTCGGTTTAATTGGTTTTCCATGGCTACATAGGCGTAACCTCGAGCATTCAGTGTTTTTTCTTCTAAACATATGAACGGTCCGTCTCTGCATAAAGTAACAAATTCGGTATTTGAATAGGTTTGATTATTTGAACATTTACCTCCATGTGACCATCTTGATATGTTTGATTTCAATTTTCCAGGAAATAGCTTGAATCGTGAATTGAAAAGAAGAACTCTGTCTCCTTCTTTAAATTCTTTTAAACTTCTGATTCTTTTATCATGCCATTTCTTCGTTCTTTCTTTATAGATTAATGAATTTTCGTATACTTCATATCTTAACTCTTCTAATTCGTTTAGTTGACTTAATCGTAGACGTTCAGCTTCATGTATATCAAGATTACATGTCTTCAAAGCCCAAAATGCTTTGTGTTCAATTTCTACTGGAAGATGACATGCTTTTCCATAAATAAGTCTAAAAGGTGTGGTTCCAATTGGAGTTTTGTAGGCTGTTTTAAAAGTCCAGAGTGCATCCTCCAATTTATTGGACCATTCCTTCGGATTTGATCCTATGGTTTTCTCTAGAATACATTTTAAAGCTCGGTTGGTATTTTTAACTTGTCCACTTGTTTGTGGATGATATGCGGTGGAGATTTTATGAGTTACTCCATATCTTTTGAGAACTTTCTCAAGTTGATTGTTACAGAAATGAGTTCCCCAATCACTTATTAAAGCTTTCGGTGTTCCAAACCTTGCAAAAAGACGTTTTAAAAAGTTGACTACAACTCGTGCATCGTTAGTTGGGAGAGCTTGTGCTTCCGCCCATTTAGATACATAATCAATGGCAACGAGAATATAGAGATTATTATGAGATTTTGGAAATGGACCCATAAAGTCAATACCCCAAATGTCAAATACTTCACATACTTGGATAACATTTTGTGGCATTTCATCACGTTGACTTATTTTTTCGGCCCTTTGACAAGCATCACAGGATTTGCAAAGAAGGTGTGCGTCTTTGTAAATTGTAGGCCAATAGAATCCAGCTTCATAAACTTTTCTTGCTGTTAGTTGAGGCCCATAATGCCCTCCTGTTGGTCCTGTGTGACAATGGTTTAAAATTTTACTAGCTTCATCTCCGAATACACATCGGCGTATTATTCCATCTGGACAACTTTTAAACAGATGTGGATCTTCCCAAAAATAGTGTTTTATAACACTGAAGAATTTCTTTCGTTTTTGGTACGATAATCCTTTTTCAAGGAATCCACAAACTAAGTAATTTGCATAGTCTGCAAACCATGGAATTTCATTATTATCTATCTTCAATAGATATTCATCAGGAAAGTTGTCTTGTATGGCCGATTCATTTAGAACTTCTAATTCAGGATTTTCAAGACGAGAAAGATGATCAGCGGCGAGATTTTCTGCTCCTCTTTTATCTCGGATTGCAATATCAAACTCTTGTAAGAGTAAGATCCAACGGATTAATCTTGGTTTAGCATCTTGTTTCGAAAATAGGTATCTAAGAGCAGAATGGTCGGTATAGACCTGATAATGCTAAAAACGAACATATATTTCATAGCATTATTCCTCAAGAAAGACAAGCTTTTAGTTGCAATTGTTCTATTTACAAGTGATATTCGTTTAAATAATAAAAGGTGAAGACAAAAGACAGATTCGACGAATTGAAGATGTAAATGACCAAAAAGCTCAAAAGAACAAAAGACAATCAAAGAGGTTCCAATTATTGATAAGAAACGTCTCGAAATTACAAGAGTACAAGATTCAAAACGCAAAGTACAAAATATAAAATTGTACGCAAGGACGTTCGAAAATCCGGAACCGGGACTAGAGTCAACTCTCAACGCTCGACGCAACGGACTAAAAATTACAAGTTAACTATGTATATAAATATAATATAATATATAATTAATTATATTAATTATATATATATTATATTTATAAATAAAAACCGTCGACAGAGAAAGACTCCAAAAGGGTGAGCTGTAAAAACAAACTCCGCGACTCGCGGAGTTTGAAGGCCAAAAAGGCCGCGAGTCGCGGAGCCCCAAAATGAAAAACTGCCTATAAAGCCAACCGAATTCTGATCATTTTCATCAATCTTTCTCTCTTCTCTCATATATACGTAAAATATATATATATAATTTATATTTTAATTTTAATTTTAATTATAATTCTAATAATAAGGGTATGTTAGCGAATGTTGTAAGGGTGTAAGTCGAAATTCTGTCCGTGTAACGCTACGCTATTTTTAATCATTGTAAGTTATGTTCAACCTTTTTACATTAATGTCTCGTAGCTAAGTTATTATTATGCTTATTTAAAACGAAGTAATCATGATGTTGGGCTAATTACTAAAATTGGGTAATTGGACTTTGTACCATAATTGGGGTTTGGACAAAAGAACGACACTTGTGGAAATTAGACTATGAGTTATTAATGGGCTTTATATTTGTTTAACTAAATGATAGTTTGTTAATGTTAATATAAAGATTTACAATTGGGCGTCCCTATAAATTACCATATACACTCGATCGGACACGATGGGCGGGGTATTTATATGTACGAATAATCGTTCATTTAACCGGACACGGGAATGGATTAATAGCCACTAGAATAATTAAAACAGGGGTGAAATTATGTACAAAGGACACTTGGTATAATTGATAACAAAATATTAAAACCTTGGGTTACACTCAGTCGACATCCTGGTGTAATTATTAAACAAAGTATTAAAATCTTGTTACAGTTTAAATCCCCAATTAGTTGGAATATTTAACTTCGGGTATAAGGATAATTTGACGAGGGCACTCGCATTTTATATTTATGACTGATGGACTGTTATGGACAAAAACCAGACGGACATATTAAATAATCCAGGACAAAGGACAATTAATCCATGGGCATAAAACTAAAATCAACACGTCAAACATCATGATTACGGAAGTTTAAATAAGCATAATTCTTTTATTTCATATTTAATTTCCTTTATTTTATATTTAATTGCACTTCTAATTATCGCACTTTTATTTATTGTTATTTAATCGCACTTTTAATTATCGTACTTTTTAATTATCGCAATTTTATTTTATCGCACTTTTATTATTCGCAATTTCATTATCGTTATTTACTTTACGCTTAAAATTAAGTCTTGTATTTATTTATTATTTTACATTTGGTTTTAACTGCGACTAAAGTTTTAAAATCGACAAACCGGTCATTAAACGGTAAAAACCCCCCTTTATAATAATAATATTACTTATATATATGTATTTGTATTTTTATAAAAGTAAACTAATATAGCGTTAAGCTTTGTTTAAAGATTTCCCTGTGGAACGAACCGGACTTACTAAAAACTACACTACTGTACGATTAGGTACACTGCCTATAAGTGTTGTAGCAAGGTTTAAGTATATCCATTCTCTAAATAAATAAATATCTTGTGTAAAATTGTATCGTATTTAATAGTGTTTCGTTGTAAACTTCAATAGTATTTTATACCCCTTAGCTTTGACATCAAGTATTTTTGGCGCCGCTGCCGGGGAACTTTCTAAACGCCGGAAGCGCAACGCTAATAAAAAAAAAAAAAGATTTTTTCTATTAAAAGTCGCTTTTGTAAAAATACGTTTTAAATATTCGAAAATAAAAAAAGAAAAACAAAAATATAAGTATTTTTTAAGATTTTGTTAAATATTTAAGTTGATTAAGTTTCTTTATTTTTATTTTAGTTTATAAAAAATATAAGTTTTATTTAAATATCTTTTATTTATATAAAAATAGAAAGAAAAAAAAATATAAATAAATAAATAAAGAAAAACGCGTTGAAATTAAACCTGTCAGTTGAAATTCTGAACCCCGCGACTCGCGGGGTTTGCTGCATTGATTACCGCGACTCGCGGGGATTTTCTGACAGGCGACAAAGCCCTAATCCTGCATTTATTACGGATTATTATTAATTATTATTATTATTAACCCTAATTATTATTATTATTATAATTAATTTTATTTTAACTTTTACTTTTTATTTAATTTATGTATTTAGTATTAATTAGTTTTATTAAATTGTAAAATTAATAGTTTTAATAAATAAATAATATAAAAATAATATTTTTATAAAAATTGTAATTTTTACAACTTTTTGTATATTTTTATATTTTGTCCCTTTTTAATCGTTGTAGCGTAATATTTGTATTTTTCGCTCATATTTAATTTTAAACTTAGTTTTTGCCATAGTCATTTTTACTCCTAGATTTTTAGGCTTTGCCGTAGAATTCCTTAAGTGCTTTTTCTTTAGACTAAGATTTAGGTACTCTAGAATTTTGCGACGCCTTTTTAAGTTTTAGTTTCTTTTTAAGTTATTTCCATTTGGGATTTAGTTTTTCCTGTAAGCTTTAATATTTTTAGACACTTTTTACTATGTATCAATTATCATTCCAATTAGTAATATCAATTTGCGATTATAATTTTAAGTTAGTTGTAGTAATAAGGTTAGGTAAATCAAGTATTTTTATTTTTTTATAAGTTTCTTTTATTTTTCCGTCACCTTTTATTTTTTTTTTCAACCATTTTTCTTTTTCAATTTTTTTTTCCGACGAACTCTTTTTCTTTCTTATTTCTCGCTATTCTAGTTTTAGGACATAGATTTTTATTCTACTTCTTATCTAAATTTCTTAAAATTACGAAAATTTATTTTGAGTTGTTAAATTGATAGACATCAAAATTTTCTGGTTCGTAGTAATAGTTGGATTTGTACGTGGACCGGGTTATTGGAGCCAAACAGTCCTCAATTATATTGAGACCAAACGAATCCTGCCCCTCTGCTGCATCTTTTGGCTATTCGAAACGTGGGCAAAATCAGAAAAGTCTATTAATTGGATAGCTTATATAAGTTTTTCTTATTATTTTTAAAACTAATAGGATATTCAGTGAATGCACCGAGCAAGACGTTCACCACCTTTTGTACGTTCACCACCTGTAACTAGATCAAGACATTTAGCAAATATAACCGCCGTTGATTTTTCTTTAGAATCGTCATCCAGTCGACCAAGTACTTCAGTTCAAATTTCCGATAATCCATTTTTTGAACCCGACCTCACAATTGAGAATCCGGAAAATATTCAGGAACGGTTCGTGGATCCTGAACCATTAAACTTTCCTCCGGAGCCACCAATCATTCAAACAGAGATTGTTGAGGAACGAACCATTAAATCAGAATCATCTAGTGATACCGATTCAACAAATTCAATTATGGAGAATCTGGAACCTTTAAGTATGGAAGACCGAATGAGAGCTAAACGCACTGGCCAAGGTCACGCAATTACTCATCCAGACATTAATGCGCCAGATAATGAAATCAAAGGACAAATTCTACACATGGTGACTAATCAATGCCAATTTAGTGGTGCGCCGAAGGAAGATCCAAATGAACATCTACATACCTTTAATAGGATCTGCACACTATTTAAAATCCGAGAAGTGGAGGATGAACAGATATATCTCATGTTATTTCCCTGGACTTTAAAGGGAGAAGCCAAAGATTGGTTGGAATCGTTACCTGAAGGGGCGATTGATACATGGGACGTTTTAGTTGACAAATTTCTTAAACAATTCTTTCCTGCATCTAAAGCCGTAAGACTTCAAGCAGAAATTGTTACGTTTACACAGAAACCAAATGAAACTCTATATGAGGCATGGACTAGATATGGAAAGTTGTTAAGAGGATGTCCGCAACATGGTTTAGACACCTGTCAAATAGTACAAATATTCTACCAAGGATGCGACATCACTACAAGAAAAGACATAGATATAGCAGCTGGTGGTTCTATTATGAAGAAAACCGAAACTGATGCTTACAAAATTATTGATAACACTGCTTCCCACTCACATGAGTGGCACCAAGAAAAAGACATTGTTAGATCATCTAAAGCAGCTAGAGCCGATTCTAGCCATGACTTAGATTCCATTTCCACAAAGATAGATGCTGTGGAACGACGAATGGAAAAGATGACTAAGGATATTCACTCAATACGAATTAGTTGTGAGCAGTGTGGAGGACCACATTTGACAAAAGATTGTCTCAGTATTGAATTAACAATGGAACAAAGAGAGAATATTTCATACATAAACCAAAGGCCTGGAAATAATTATCAGAATAATTATCAACCGCCAAGACCGATTTACAATCAAAACCAGAATTATAACCGAAATATTCCATACAACAACCAACAAGGTCCTAGCAATCAACAAATATCCAATAATACTTACAACCAGCAAAGACCTAATTTTCAGAACAAACCACCACAACAAACCGATGATAAAAAGCCGAATTTAGAAGATATGATGACGAAGCTAGTTGAAACTCAAACGCAGTTTTTCACATCTCAGAAACAAACTAATAAACAAAATGCTCAAGCATTTAGAAATCAACAAGCTTCTATTCAAAATCTGGAACAAGAAGTGAGTAACCTAGCAAGGTTAATAGGTGAAAGAAAACCGGGGAGTCTACCTAGTGATACAAATGCTAACCCCCGGAGTGAAACAGCTAAAGCCATTACCACAAGAAGTGGCACAACACTTAAACCACCTGAAATACCTGTAACTTCTGATGAAACCATTCCTACTCCATAAGAACCACAACCTGATCAAGATAAGGAAAAAGAACCGGTAGTTGAAAAGGTTAATGAAGATAACACAGTTAAGGATAAACCTTATGTTAAACCATATCAACCACCACTTTCTTACCCGAGTAAAATGAAGAAAGAGAAACTTGAAGCCGAGCAATCCAAATTTTTGGATATGTTTAAACAGATAAATGTAAATCTTCCTTTCATTGATGTGATTTCAGGAATGCCTAGATATGCTAAATTCTTGAAAGATCTAATCTCAAATAGAAAGAAAATGGAAGAACTCTCGGCTGTTACTATGAATGCTAATTGTTCAGCAGTGCTGTTGAATAAGATACCAGAAAAACTATCTGATCCAGGAAGTTTCACAATTCCATGTTTTCTGGGTAGTCTTAGTTCAATAGAAGCATTTGCAGACTTAGGTGCTAGTATAAATCTAATGCCGTATTCACTATACGCTAAACTAGACCTTGGAGAACTGAAACCAACCAGAATAAGCATACAACTAGCCGATAGATCAATAAAATATCCTAGAGGGATAATGGAGAACATGCTAGTTAAAGTTGGTACTTTAGTATTTCCAGTAGATTTTGTTGTTCTGGACATGGAAGAAGATTCTCAAGTTCCTCTCATATTAGGAAGACCATTCTTAAACACCGCTAAAGCAATGATAGACGTGTTCGGTAAGAAACTGACCCTAAGTATAGAGGATGAGAGTGTTACCTTTTCAGTTGATAGAGCAATGCAACAACCACAATCTGCAGATGATACATGTTATTATATTCAAACTATAGATGCACATGCAGAATTATTAGAAGAATTTCCAGAATTACAAGGAACAGGAGAATGTTCTTTAGGAGAAGGTGATGAACCAATTGATGAAGCTGAAATGTTAGCTACACTTATAGCTAATGGATATGAACCAACAACAGAAGAAATTCAAATGCTAAAAGAAGAAGACAGATATCGATACAAATCATCGATAGAAGAACCTCCGAAATTAGAGTTAAAGCCACTTCCAAACCATTTGGAATACGCTTATTTACATGGTGAATCTGAATTACCTGTAATAATATCGTCTTCTCTTACTGAAAATGAGAAATCACAACTCATTTCTGTGTTGAAAGCTCATAAACCCGCCATTGCATGGAAGATTCATGATATTAAAGGAATAAGTCCTTCGTATTGCACACATAAAATCCTTATGGAAGAAGGTCATAAAACGTATGTGCAACGCCAACGAAGATTAATCCTAATATGTAAGATGTAGTTAAGAAGGAGATTATTAAACTACTAGATGCAGGTTTGATATATCCAATTTCTGATAGTCCATGGGTAAGCTAGTTCAATGCGTGCCTAAGAAGGGTGGCATGACTGTCATTACAAATGAGAAAAATGAGCTTATTCCTACTAGGACTGTAACAGGATGGCGTGTGTGTATTGATTATAGAAAATTAAATGACGCCACCAGAAAAGATCACTTTCCCTTACCTTTCTAGATGGATTTTCCGGATATTTTCAAATTCCAATAGCACCCGAAGATCAAGAGAAAACCACATTTACGTGCCCTTATGGTACTTTTGCTTACAAACGCATGCCATTTGGACTTTGCAATGCCCCTGCAACCTTTCAAAGGTGTATGATGGCGATTTTTCACGACATGATAGAAGAATGCATGGAAGTATTCATGGATGACTTTTCAGTCTTCGGTGATACATTTAAATCATGTCTAGTTAATCTGGAACGAATGCTAATTAGATGCGAAAAATCAAATCTAGTACTTAATTGGGAGAAATGCCATTTCATGGTTAAAGAAGGCATCGTTCTTGGACATAAAATTTCAAAAGAAGGAATTGAAGTGGATAGAGCTAAAGTAGATGTAATTGCTAAACTTCCACATCCCACCAATGTTAGAGGAGTTAGGAGTTTTCTAGGGCATGCCGGTTTTTACCGACGTTTCATAAAAGATTTTTCTAAAATTGCCACTCCTATGAATAAACTCCTAGAAAAGGATGCTCCATTCATCTTTTCAGATGAGTGTATCAAATCTTTTAATATTCTTAAAGAGAAACTCACTAATGCACCGATCATGATAACACCAAATTGGAATCTACCATTTGAACTAATGTGCGATGCAAGTGATTTTGCAATGGGAGCCGTTTTAGGACAAAGGATTGAAAAACGATTTCAACCTATTTATTACGCTAGTAAGACATTACAAAGAGCACAGACGAATTACACAACTACTGAAAAAGAACTCCTTGCTATTGTCTTTGCTTTTGACAAATTTCGATCATATCTCGTTCTAGCAAAAACGGTGGTCTATACCGACCATTCTGCTCTTAGATACCTATTTTCAAAACAAGATGCTAAACCAAGATTAATCCGTTGGATCTTACTCTTACAAGAGTTTGATATTGAAATCCGAGATAAAAGAGGAGCAGAAAATCTCGCCGCTGATCATCTTTCTCGTCTTGAAAATCCTGAGTTAGAAGTTCTAAATGAATCGGCCATACAAGACAACTTTCCTGATGAATATCTATTGAAGATAGATTATAATGAAATCCCATGGTTTGCAGACTATGCAAACTACTTAGTTTGTGGATTCCTTGAAAAAGGATTATCGTACCAAAGACGAAAGAAATTCTTCAGTGATATAAAACACTATTTCTGGGAAGATCCACATCTGTTTAAAAGTTGTCCCGATGGAATAATACGCCGATGTGTATTTGGAGATGAAGCTAGTAAAATTTTAAACCATTGTCACGCAGGACCAACAGGAGGGCATTATGGGCTTCAACTAACAGCAAGAAAAGTTTATGAAGCTGGATTCTATTGGCCTACAATTTACAAAGACGCACACCTTCTTTGCAAATCCTGTGATGCATGTCAAAGGGCCGGAAAAATAAATCAACGTGATGAAATGCCACAAAATGTCATCCAAGTATGTGAAGTATTTGACATTTGGGGTATTGACTTTATGGGTCCATTTCCAAAATCTCATAATAATCTATATATACTCGTAGCCATTGATTATGTATCTAAATGGGCGGAAGCACAAGCTCTCCCAACTAACGATGCACGAGTTGTAGTCAACTTTTTAAAACGTCTTTTTGCAAGGTTTGGAACACCGAAAGCTTTAATAAGTGATCGGGGTACTCATTTCTGTAATAATCAACTTGAGAAAGTTCTTAAAAGATATGGAGTAACTCATAAAATCTCTACCGCATATCATCCACAAACAAGTGGACAAGTTGAAAATACCAACCGAGCTTTAAAACGTATTCTAGAGAAAACCGTAGGATCAAATCCGAAGGAATGGTCCATTAAATTAGAGGATGCACTCTGGGCTTTTAGAACAGCCTACAAAACTCCAATTTGAACCACACCTTTTAGACTTGTTTATGGAAAAGCATGTCATCTTCCAGTAGAAATTGAACACAAAGCATTTTGGGCTTTGAAGACATGTAATCTTGATTTACATGAAGCTGGACGTCTACGATTAAGTCAACTAAACGAATTAGAAGAATTAAGACATGAAGCATACGAAAATTCGTTAATCTATAAAGAAAGAACGAAGAAATGGCATGATAAAAGAATCAGAAGTTCAAAAGAATTTAAAGAAGGAGACAGAGTTCTTCTTTTCAATTCACGATTCAAGCTATTTCCTGGAATTTAAATCAAGATGGTCTGGACCATTCATAGTCAAAAGAGTTTTCCCATACGGAACGATAGAATTAATAAATTCAAATGGGATGGAATTTAAAGTTAATGGTCACAGAGTTAAACATTACATACATGGTCCGATGGAAGTCGACAACGAAGTTAATCATAATTTCGACACCACAGCTAACTAAGTGTGGGGAGAATCAAGTTTTTAAAGGATAATATGTATTTCTGTTAGAGTTAGATTGTCTGTTTTCGTGTAAATCTCGAAAATGGAACCCGAATGGTCTTTTCCTAGCAGACCCTAAAGAACTAGTCTTCTCCCCCCATTCTGAATTTTTATTTTTTTTAGGTTTTTACAAAATGAAGACTGCCTGTGAACTAAACCATGGTCTAATGCTACACGCTTTGATCACTAAACGTAATAATGACATACTACCGAGTGAATTAGTATCAGTAATCAGAGAAAGAATGGACGGAGTTAGAAAAGAATCTAGATGCGAAGATAATAAGTTACAATTTGGTAAAGGAAAATCAAAATCCGCAGCGAAAAGAAGAGCACGACACCTAGAAAGATGTCACAAATGCGGAAAATGGTCACATGGAGGTAAATGTTCAAATAATCAAACCTATTCAAATACTGAATTTGTTACTTTATGCAGAGACGGACCGTTCATATGTTTAGAAGAAAAGACACTGAATGCTCGAGGTTACGCCTATGTAGCCATGGAAAACCAATTAAACCGACTATCTTATGAATGGGATAGATCATATAACTAAGAAATCTATTTCACAGGTATGTCTGTACAGTTTTTATTTTTATTTTTATTTTTAACCTTTTGATAATAAACGCTAATTTGTTCGCTAAAAAGTATTAAATTGGTATTGAATAAAATTAGGTTTGGCGACCCAAATTATTGATATCATTCAAAAATTTATTACATCACTGCGAAATTTAACGTTTATTCTTAAGGTATAAATATCTTTAATCAATCAACCCAAAATATTTCAAAAATTCGTCATGAGTTAAATTAGGTCTTGGAACCGAAATTACTTTACCGAAAAGAGGGGCGCATATTTTTGATAATATTTGATTGATTAAAGTGGGATAAAAAGACAAAAAGATTTTTAATTTTATTCTTACCATGTTTTTAATATTAATATTTAAATCTTAAATTAATATTGTAAACTTTGTAAAAACTATATATTTAAAATTGTAAATATTTGAAAAATTAATATAAGTTTGGTATGAATTTATAAATTTTTAAATTAAGTTTGGTGTGAATTTTTAATTTTTAAAATATAAATTTTTAATTTTATGCATTTCAATTTTAAGTTTGGTGTGAATTTTTTTTTTATATTTAAGTTGTGTGAATTTAAAAACAAAAATTTACTTTATCTCATTAAGTTAAAAATATGATTTTTAAAATTCGTCGTAAGTTGAAGACTAGGTCTTTAAACCGAAATTGCTTTACCCGAGGGAGGGACGAGAACTTTTATTATCATTATTTTTAATCTTATTGAATTAAAGTATGCCAAAAACATTGAAAAAACCCAAAAATCTTAGCTTTTAAAACAATCGCTACAAAAAGACAAATTTTAAAATTTTGTCGAGGGACGGACTAGGACATCGATCCGAAACGACCTCGTCCTAAATAACAAAGGAAACAAAATTTTAAAATTAAGTACTTATTCCTACACCGAATCATAGCTCATTGCCAACATATAGGTAGAAACTATATTCCTACACCGAAACCCATCTTCCCTCCCTGGTCTATAGAGATGCAGCCACCGTATCCTACGTATGACCCTGTCGAAGCATTCTATAGCACCTATGGTTATGCCTGGAACCCCTATTGGTACCAGTATCATCCCTAGTATACTTATTTTTTTTTTGTAATTTGTAATTATAGATACGTTTAATGCTTTTGTTAATATTGTAATCATTTATATAATTATCTAACTTTTATTCTTAGATTTTAATAATTTTTGAATGTGGGGTAATATACCAAACTTCAAAAATATGTATATATGTTTGCAGTTTATCTTATATACACAACAGGGTAAAACAACGCATTTTCAAAGACTGGCATTAAGTTCAGCAAAAGCAACTAATTTTGACGACAAGATGCAAAATATATGTGAAATAACAACAAGACGGAATGAACAAATGATGTGCACCATTTATCATTCAGCAAACAAACGCCAATATATTTGGAAACTTTGGTAAAAATTTAATCATTTTCACACTAATCACCCTCAATAATTTAAATTGTTACTGATTTCTTGCAAATGAGGGCATTGCAAGATCTTAAGTGTGGGGAGGGGTTAAATTCTTTCGGATTTTAAAAATTTTTACTTTATACACTTGGTTACCATTAAAAATACTAGTAAAGCAGTAGTTGTATTAGAATCTAGTGCTCTCTGATAATAAAGAACAGCCCTGGTCTTATATACTGACTACCCAATTCTAGTAAAATTTTTCAAAATTTTCAATTAAATGAACTAAAAATCATGTTTATACATATTTATGAACGATAAAACTAGGTTTTAACACCGAAATTATTGTTACCTCAAAAAGGACATAAATTGAGAAACAAACTAAAATGTTAAAATTCATTTAAAATGGAATAGAGGACGATAAAAAGGAAAATAAAACCCAAGTGTGGGAAAATTTACCAAGTTATCTTAAACATATGTCACATATATCTGTAACAAATAACTGAAAATACTTTTGCTTTGGACTAAACTAAACTGTTTTACCCGATGAAAGAAAAGAAGAGATGGATCTACACGATGAATCAATTCCATCATTAAAAGGAAGTAAAGTCTTCCGAAAAAGACACGCGCTTCTTGATTTAGGTCATGAAGTTGTCGTCCAGACCAGCTGTAGGTTGACGAAAAATCTAGAAAAGTCATCACTAAAATCAGCAGGAAATCCACGGACCTCAGCATTAAACAGGGTCGCCAAGTGGTCAGATTTATCCTAACCATGAGAAGGATTTATCTCGTAAAATGGGGGGGCACCATGCAAATTAGCTGGACAAGACTAATGAATCAGATCCCCAGAAAGGATAATCTCCTTAAAGATTAAAAATCAGCTTTTAAGACTGATATTACTCAATCCTTGAGATTGACCTTAAAGATTGAGAATTACAAACTCATGGAATTCAATGATATCTAAACTCGAGCTTGAACGAGAAAATATTTTGATCAAAATTACAAACCGATTTGTTTTCTGAAAACCCTATTTTCAATGCGTTCATTACCATTGAACGTAAAATCCTAGGAATTCACCTGGAATTCATTAGGTCACCTGAACTAAAACGGGTGTCAACCGTAAGAACGGTGGTTGTATAGTGGTCAAAGACAGGACCTTGTGCCATACCGAAAAATTATAAGGGTGAGCTTTACTATTGCTCCTACCAAGGATAGTAATTGCGTCCGACACGTTATAGACCATAATTAAAAGCATGTCAGGGGACATTGCCTTAACAGTTGCTTGTTCAACGCTTTCCTTTACAACCGGACGGTAGTTTATCGAAAGGTAATATACGGGACAAGTAAACTGGACGTGTTGCTTTCCAAATACAAGGTTAGCAAGTGGGTGACACAAAACAGCAAGTTTTGAGCTAAAATTTTCAATTCTGAAACCCACCAAACCCACAAAAATATTTTGCAAACACCGGTAAAGGGTTATTCCGGAAAACTTATCTAGGGTAAAAACTAGATTTTCAAAAGATCAAATGTTTTCATAAAGATCCAATTTCCTTAATGGATCTAAATTTTTATAGTCATATGGGACTGTAAACCATATCGTTACTACCATTGTTCATACCACCGTATAGAAATCACTGATGTACAAAGTGTGAAGAATAAAGAAGTGATTCTAGTATTTCAAGACGATATTGCTTGAGGACAAGCAACGCTCAAGTGTGGGAATATTTGATAATGCTAAAAACGAACATATATTTCATAGCATTATTCCTCAAGAAAGACAAGCTTTTAGTTGCAATTGTTCTATTTACAAGTGATATTCGTTTAAATAATAAAAGGTGAAGACAAAAGACAGATTCGACGAATTGAAGACGCAAACGACCAAAAAGCTCAAAAGAACAAAAGACAATCAAAGAGGTTCCAATTATTGATAAGAAACGTCTCGAAATTACAAGAGTACAAGATTCAAAACGCAAAGTACAAAATATAAAATTGTACGCAAGGACGTTCGAAAATCCGGAACCGGGACTAGAGTCAACTCTCAACGCTCGACGCAACGGACTAAAAATTACAAGTTAACTATGTATATAAATATAATATAATATATAATTAATTATATTAATTATATATATATATTATATTTATAAATAAAAACCGTCGGCAGAGAAAGACTCCAAAAGGGTGAGCTGTAAAAACAAACTCCGCGACTCGCGGAGTTTGAAGGCCAAAAAGGCCGCGAGTCGCGGAGCCCCAAAATGAAAAACTGCCTATAAAGCCAACCGAATTCTGATCATTTTCATCAATCTTTCTCTCTTCTCTCATATATACGTAAAATATATATATATAATTTATATTTTAATTTTAATTTTAATTATAATTCTAATAATAAGGGTATGTTAGCGAATGTTGTAAGGGTGTAAGTCGAAATTCTGTCCGTGTAACGCTACGCTATTTTTAATCATTGTAAGTTATGTTCAACCTTTTTACATTAATGTCTCGTAGCTAAGTTATTATTATGCTTATTTAAAATGAAGTAATCATGATGTTGGGCTAATTACTAAAATTGGGTAATTGGAATTTTACCATAATTGGGGTTTGGACAAAAGAACAACACTTGTGGAAATTAGACTATGAGCTATTAATGGGCTTTATATTTGTTTAACTAAATGATAGTTTGTTAATGTTAATATAAAGATTTACAATTGGGCGTCCCTATAAATTACCATATACACTCGATCGGACACGATGGGCGGGGTATTTATATGTACGAATAATCGTTCATTTAACCGGACACGGGAATGGATTAATAGCCACTAGAATAATTAAAACAGGGGTGAAATTATGTACAAAGGACACTTGGTATAATTGATAACAAAATATTAAAACCTTGGGTTACACTCAGTCGACATCCTGGTGTAATTATTAAACAAAGTACTAAAATCTTGTTACAGTTTAAATCCCCAATTAGTTGGAATATTTAACTTCGGGTATAAGGATAATTTGACGAGGGCACTCGCATTTTATATTTATGACTGATGGACTGTTATGGACAAAACCAGACGGACATATTAAATAATCCAGGACAAAGGACAATTAACCCATGGGCATAAAACTAAAATCAACACGTCAAACATCATGATTACGGAAGTTTAAATAAGCATAATTCTTTTATTTCATATTTAATTTCCTTTATTTTATATTTAATTGCACTTCTAATTATCGCACTTTTATTTATTGTTATTTAATCGCACTTTTAATTATCGTACTTTTTAATTATCGCAATTTTATTTTATCGCACTTTTATTATTCGCAATTTCATTATCGTTATTTACTTTACGCTTAAAATTAAGTCTTGTATTTATTTATTATTTTACATTTGGTTTTAACTGCGACTAAAGTTTTAAAATCGACAAACCGGTCATTAAACGGTAAAAACCCCCCTTTATAATAATAATATTACTTATATATATGTATTTGTATTTTTATAAAAGTAAACTAATATAGCGTTAAGCTTTGTTTAAAGATTTCCCTGTGGAACGAACCGGACTTACTAAAAACTACACTACTGTACGATTAGGTACACTGCCTATAAGTGTTGTAGCAAGGTTTAAGTATATCCATTCTCTAAATAAATAAATATCTTGTGTAAAATTGTATCGTATTTAATAGTGTTTCGTTGTAAACTTCAATAGTATTTTATACCCCTTAGCTTTGACATCAAGACCACCATTTTTGCTAGAACGAGATATGAACGAAATTTGTCAAAAGCAAAGACAATAGAAAGGAGTTCTTTTTCAGTAGTTGTGTAATTCGTTTGTGCTCCTTGTAATGTCTTACTAGCATAATATATAGGTTGAAATCGTTTTTCAATCCTTTGTCCTAAAACGGCTCCCATTGCAAAATCACTTGCATCGCAAATTAGTTCAAACGGTAGATTCCAATTTGGTGTTATCATGATCGGCGCATTAGTGAGTTTCTCTTTAAGAATATTAAAAGATTTGATACATTCATCTGAAAAGATGAATGGCGCATCCTTTTCTAGGAGTTTATTCATAGGAGTGGCAATTTTAGAAAAATCTTTTATGAAACGTCGGTAAAAACCGGCATGCCCTAGAAAACTCCTAACTCCTCTAACATTGGTGGGATGTGGAAGTTTAGCAATTACATCTACTTTAGCTCTATCCACTTCAATTCCTTCCTTTGAAATTTTATGACCAAGAACGATGCCTTCTTTAACCATGAAATGGCATTTCTCCCAATTAAGTACTAGATTTGATTGTTCGCATCTAATAAGCATTCGTTCCAGATTAACTAGACATGATTCAAATGTATCACCGAAGACTGAAAAGTCATCCATGAAAACTTCCATGCATTCTTCTATCATGTCGTGAAAAATCGCCATCATGCACCTTTGAAAGGTTGCAGGGGCGTTGCAAAGTCCAAATGGCATGCGTTTGTAAGCAAAAGTACCATAAGGGCACGTGAATGTGGTTTTCTCTTGATCTTCGGGTGCTATTGGAATTTGAAAATATCCGGAAAATCCATCTAGAAAACAATAGTAACTATTTTCGGCTAGCCTTTCCAACATTTGATCAATGAAAGGTAAGGGAAAGTGATCTTTTCTGGTGGCGTCATTTAATTTTCTATAATCAATACATACACGCCATCCTGTTACAGTCCTAGTAGGAATAAGCTCATTTTTTTCATTTGTAATGACAGTCATGCCACCCTTCTTAGGTACGCATTGAACTGGGCTTACCCATGGACTATCAGAGATTGGATAAATTAAACCTGCGTCTAGCAGTTTAATAATTTCTTTTTTAACTACATCTTGCATATTCGGATTTAGTCTTCATTGGCGTTGCACATACGTTTTATGACCTTCTTCCATAAGGATTTTATTTGTGCAATACGAAGGACTTATTCCTTTAATATCATGAATCTTCCATGCAATGGCTGGTTTAGGAGCTTTCAACACAGAAATGAGTTGTGATTTCTCATTTTCAGTAAGAGAAGACGATATTATTACAGGTAATTCAGATTCACCATGTAAATAAGCGTATTCCAAATGGTTTGGAAGTGTCTTTAACTCTAAATTCGGAGGTTCTTCTATCGATGATTTTGTTGGGATTTAACAAGTTTCATAATACTTAAAATCCTTTTGAATCAAATTAAAGCGGAAGCATGTATGAATTACCATTTAGAACTTGTTAATCTTTAACCAATTAAAGTTAAATCCCAATTAGGATCAAGTTGTGATATATACTTACAAACTACAAGCAAGTAAAGAGATTATACCTACTCCAAGCTTGCTAGTAAATGAAGAAGATGATGATGATGAATGGAGCTCCAAAACAATGAAACCTCAAGTTGTTATACCCCAAGCTTGTGCACTAACACCCTAGCTTTTGGTTAGGATTTACTTTACACTTGAAATGAGCTTGCAAAATTAAATTATGAACTCCTTTGGCACCCTCAAAGGCCATGGCCAAACAGCTCAATTTGAGCAGAATTTTACAAGTTATTTTTGATGTGTGATGTTATGTGTGTGTTGCTTTGGTCAAGGAACATGCATGTATATGGAATGGGGTTTGTAGTTGACCAAGGAGGAATCTAAGAGCATGTGTGTCTCATTCCCCATGCCACTTCCCATTTGATTTATAAAATAAGTTTTATAAAAGAATTAAATTTTATAACTCTTTTATAAACTTCCATTCCATTTTATATATATACATTTTATTATATAAAACCAATTTATATAAAATGTAATATAAATTAATTAATTATTTAACCTATAAATAATTAAATCCATATTATATAAATTATTCCATAATTTATTGATGTACACATCAAGTAATATTTC
This sequence comes from Rutidosis leptorrhynchoides, assembly GCF_046630445.1. NCBI lineage: Eukaryota > Viridiplantae > Streptophyta > Magnoliopsida > Asterales > Asteraceae > Rutidosis > Rutidosis leptorrhynchoides. Next base: position 439,733,980 of record NC_092333.1, read on the forward strand.
AGAAAACCATTTTTCTTAAAGTTCAAGTGTCGCGTATTTAATCAATGATCCAATCGTTAAGATTAAATACGTATAAGGTGTTGGCAAGCTTGTTATTGGGTATGACCCGACTTGGATCAAAACATATTAGCCACATTAATTTAATATGTCTTTCGGGCATACGAAATACCTTCAATCTCCCACTTGCACGAGAGACATAAGAAATTAATGCAAGTGATGGATACCACCTAACGACCGTCCATCACCCCCAATATGTTATGACTTTGTGCCATTCAATAACATCATCCTTTTCGAGTTCCCATCTCGAATATGAATAGGTGAATCTTTTCATTATGTCCTTTCATCCTAGATGTCATGTTAAACCCAAGAGACACAGAATGATCACTCTCTTTTAGATTTAACTTTATCAGGCCTTAGACATCTGACTCTCAACGAATAAGAGGGACAAATTCCATCTTGACGACATACGTCCTAAATATGTACCTTGCATTATGCCTGAGCTCTTCCTTGTGAACTACCATATTTCAGAATAGCGAAGGAAAGAATCAAGGCACGATACTTGGTAAATATCCGAACCCAATATGTATCTCAGGTTAGAGGATACAATGATATTCGCCTTTACTCAAGATTACATGTGATCAACCACAAAGGCTCCATTTTAGTAAATCTTGAGGGCGGGTCTTTCAATATTTGTATCCCACAAATATCTATGAACCTTGGTTGCAACCTTGCCCTACATTCATCATGTGAGTGTATACCAATCCAAGTTCATAATAGTCTAAACCTCACACTTGTTCCCACAAATGTGATCGACTACGAAATTTAGAATAATTACTTATTCATGGATAAAATATGCAAAATAGGAACTTGACTCAAAATAAATTAATACCATAATTATATTGATGAGTTTGAACAATTTCGTTCCGTTACAATACTTAAAACAGATCATGACCAATCACTAGAATATCGAAGCCCTAAAGCACAAACATGTCCTGCATGTTTTGATCCATGTAAGAGCTTCGTGAGTGGATCCGCTATGTTAAGATCTGTGTGAACTTTGCGAATACATATCTTTCCCTTTTCAACTTCATCCCTTATGTAGTTGAATCTCCGCTCAATGTGACGGGTCTTTTGGTGAGCACGAGGTTCTTTGATTTGAGCAATCGCACCCTCGTTATCACAAAAGATCTCAAGAGGGTCCTGAATGGAAGGGACTACTCCTAAGTCGTCGATGAATTTCTTCATCCATGCAGCTTCCTGAGCTGCCAATGATGCGGCGATGTACTCCGACTCTGTAGTGGATAAAGCAACAACATCCTGTTTTGAACTCTTCCAAGAGACCGCACCTCCATTTAACGTGAAGACATAACCGGATTGTGATCGAGAATCATCTCGATCAGTTTGGAAACTTGCATCTACGTAACCTTTTACAGCGAGTTCCTCCTCACCAGACCCGTATATAAGAAACATATCCTTAGTCCTCCTAAGGTATTTCAATATACTTTTGACAGCAATCCAATGACTGTTTCCTGGGTTATTCTGGTATCTACTTGTCAGGCTAAGAGCGCATGACACATCCGGTCTAGTGCATATCATTGCATACATGATTGACCCAATAGCAGACGCATATGGGACTTTCTTCATTCTCTCCTGTTCATCTTTCATGGTGGGGCACTGAGATGAACTGAGAAGTGTTCCCTTTTGAATAGGTACCAAACCTTTCTTAGAGTTCTCCATCTTGAACCTTTTCAAGATCTTTTCAATGTATGCACTTTGATTCAAACCTATCAGCTTCTTGGATCTATCCCTGTAGATCCCAATCCCCAAAACGTATTGTGCTTCTCCAAGATCCTTAATGGAGAAGCATTTACTTAACCAAGTTTTAACTCCTTGCATTGCCGGAACATCATTTCCAAATAGTAATATATCATCCACATATAATACAAGGAACATGATAGTGCTCCCACTAGCTTTCTTGTATACACAAGCTTCATCACCATTTTTAATGAAGCCAAATTTCTTGGCCTCCTCATTAAAACGATGATTCCACATTCTAGATGCTTGTTTCAATCCGTAGATTGACTTCTTTAACTTGCATACCTTCTTAGGATATTTCGGATCAACAAAACCTTCAAGCTGAACCATGTAGACATCTTCCTCAAGATGTCCGTTTAGGAAAGCGGTCTTGACATCCATTTACCATATTTCATAATCATAATGAGCAGCAATGGCAAGTAATATCCTAATAGACTTTAGCATTGCCACAGGCGAAAAAGTTTCATCATAGTCAACCCCTTGAGTTTGAGTGAAACCTTTTGCTACAAGTCTAGCTTTATATGTATCCAAGTTTCCATGTATGTCGGTTTTCATCTTGAAAAGCCATTTACAATCAACTAGCCTTGAGCCAGTAGGTTGTTCAACAAGTTCCCAAACTTGGTTGTCATACATGGATTGCATCTCAGCGTTCATGGCTTCCTGCCATTTATCCTTATCAATCCTTGATAAAGCATCTTGGTAGTTTATTGGTTCATCCAAATCAACCACATAGCAACCATCCATGAGAAACCCATATCTCTCAGGAGGATTACTAATCCTACCAGATCTGCGAACGTCTTGTGTATTTTGATCATCTATTTGATCACTCTCAACATTTTCATGTTGAGTGCTAGTGTCAACCAATTGTGTATCATCTACTTGATCTTGAACCTCTTCAAGATCTATCTTCCTTTCACTATTTCCTTCCATTAGGAACTTAGTTTCAAGGAATTCAGCCTTTCGAGCAACAAATACATTTTGCTCGGATGGATCATAGAAATAATATCCCATATCATCCTTGGGATATCCTATGAAGATACACTTCGTGGATCGAGCATTCAACTTATTAGGGACGTAACGCTTAGGATAAGCTTCACATCCCCATACCTTTAAGTATGATAGAGATGGAGGTTTTCCAAACCACATCTCATGAGGAGTTCGTTCCACTTTCTTGGTTGGGGCCATATTTAAAATACGAGCCGCGGAGCATAGACAATAACCCCAAAATGATAGAGGTAACGTGCTTCTAGCCATCATAGATCGAACCATATCCATTAGGGTTCGGTTCCTCCTTTCGGAAACTCCATTAAGTTGGGGTGTTCCAGGTGGAGTAAGTTGTGAGATAATCCCACAACTCCTAAGATGATCTTGGAAAGCATCGCTTAGGTATTCACCTCCTCTATCGGTACGAAGTACCTTGATTGTCTTATTGAGTTGATTTTGTACTTCGCTTTGATATTCTTTGAATGCTTCAAAAGTTTCGTCCTTATGTCTTAACAAGTAGACATATCCAAAATGACTGAAGTCATCAATGAAAGTAACGAAGTATCTTTCACCATTCCTAGCTATGGGCTTAAAGGGTCCACATACATCCGAATGTATTAATCCCAATAAGTCCTTAGCCCTTTCATAGGTCCCTTTGAAAGGTGCTTTAGTCATTTTGCCTTGTAAACAAGATTCACACACATCAAACGAGTCCATCTCATTTGATTTCAAGAGTCCATTCTTTTGAAGTGTATGCATTCGGTTCTTGTTTATGTGACCAAGGCGACAATGCCATAAGTAGGAATCACTCAAATCCCTTTTGAGTTTCTTGGTGCTAGTATGGTATATAGAGCTCGATGATGTGTCATCATGAACCAATTCATAAATTCCATTTGAAGGCGAAGCCTTGAAATAGAATACATTATCTTTAGAAACATGAATATCATCATCAATAAAATTAACAACGTAACCACATTGTTTTAAGCGAGAAATAGAAATAATGTTTCTACACAACTCCGGAGCATACAAAACATTTTCTAAAATAAGTTCCAATCCGCTTGGAAGCTTCAAAATAAAATCTCCTTGAGCTTTAACATGCACCTTTGCACCATTGCCCATATAGAGACTTGATGTTCCCGCCTTATGATCACTTCTTTTGAACCCCTGCAAAGAATTGCAAATATGAGTTCCACATCTCGTGTCTAATACCCATGTATTAGAAGAAGTAATACTAAGCTCTATATATACCATATACATATTACCTGAGGTTTGCCCTGCATCCCTCTTGTCCTTCAACTCCTTAAGATAGACCGGACAGTTTCGTTTCCAATGACCCATCTCACCGCAACCGAAACATGGGTCTTCTTTGGGGTTTGCCTTCTCGGCTACCTTTTGCTTCTTAGCCTTGTTGATGGTTGGGGTAACCATCTTCCCTTTCCCTTTGCCTTGATGGGCGGGTCCTTTTCTCTTGGCCACCTTTGGCTTAGAGGTGTTACCTTTTGACCCACCTTGATCGATTGCTAACACGGGTAAAGCCCTTTTACCCATGCTAGTTTCCGCCGTTCTAAGCATACCGTGAAGCTCACCTATGCTCTTATCCATCCCATTCATATTGTAATTAATTACAAATTGATCAAACCTTTTTGATAGGGAGTTAAGGATAAGATCGGTGGCTAATTCATTTGATATGTTTAGGTTAAGACGGTTAGCACGATCGATAAGGCTTTTCATCTTAAGTACATAAGATGAAACCGATTGGGTATCGTCCATACGACAAGCATGTAGCGCCCGAACCGTTTCGAAACGCTCGACACGCGCTTGTTGGAGGAACATCTCCTTCAATTGCGTTATCATGTCGTATGCACTATGATGCTCGAAATCCTTTTGGAGTTCGGGTATCATAGTCCCAAGCATTAAGCATGAGACTTGAAGGGAGTCGTGGCAATACTTATCATAAGAGGCCATTGCTTCCACATCATTCTCATCCGATTGATCGGGAATGGGGTCCTTAAGTACATACGCTTTATCCTCTTGTTTGAGGACAATCCGAAGATTGCGAAACCAATCCATAAAGTTGGTATGGTTAAGTTTGTCTTTCTCAAGGAGAGACCGTAACGATAGGTTGTTCATGTTAAGTGGTGCGTTTTGCATGTTGTTGTTGTTATTAGCGGCCATCTACAAAATTCAACAAAGTTCATTTTAAGTATCGATTTTAGATTTAATAAACAATACCCTTTTAATTTGTTTTATTAAATATTAGAATCCATCGGTAAATCAAATTTCGGTTAGGTGACCTTTATCCCGTCATTTGATTTAGCTAGGTAGTCATAATGACAATTGCAATCCTTTTGCAACTTCTAATTTTATGGGATCATGCAATCCTTTTGCATGGCATATTAATCCCATCAACGCCTATTTGTTCCTCATGCTTCGGTGACCCTAAGTTCATGATTCCCAAATCAAGTCGTCCTACTTGTGTAAACATGTAGACTTAACATACAAGTGGTTAGGTGACCTTTATCCCACATGTATGCGAAGTGTACCTTATTCATATTAGTTCACTCATGACGGTTAGGTGACCTTTATCCCATCAAGAGATTCCTAATATGTCTAAGTGTTTCCACAAAAGGATGGCGTTTAACTTGTTTACCTTGTATTAGTTAAAGGGATTTTATGTTTTCTACATTCTAGTTTTAGAAAACAAAATGCTATACACCAACATGCATTTGGTGTGTAGTGTTTTATGAAAAACCTATTTCATATCCTTTTAGTAAACCAATTACCAATTCATTACCATTTTATTTACATTTTCATCTAGTACCTAATAACCATTTATTAGTGTCATGTTGTTATAATTATAACCAATTATAATGTCATTTTTGCAAGTTGTTTCAAGAGATTTTGTATCAACCAAACACATACAAAAAAACATACAAGCATGCAAAATAAAAGTCCACAATCATGCCAAAGTGGTAAGCACTTGTTTAGCTAAAACAAGTGTTACCTAAAGGGTTAAACAAGTAAGAGATTTTAAACAAAATCTCCCACTAAATCTTGTAATCTTCAAAGTTCCATCTTGTAATCTTCTTCATGAATCTTCACTTTTCTTTTACAAAAAATATATAACCTAATACATTTTCTCTAAGAAAAGGAAATAACAACCTATTCTATTTTACAAACCAAATAGAATAAATTACATCAAGAAATTACAAAATTAATTACAACTTATTACAAACCAAAATGAATGAATAATTATTACAAACCATAAGAATGAATAATCAACCAAATCACACACAAATCCAACCACAAGGTCAAGGCATGATTGTGAACCAAAACAACAACAAATCTTGGCCAAACTTGAAGCTCCAAACCCATTTTGGAAGCCCTTTAATTCGGCCAAAATAATACCCCATACAAAACATATAAATTTTGCATTTTACAATCATGCATGTACATAAAATGCAAAATATATAGTGAGTTTAATAACCATCTCGAAGCATATTTCAACAACCTCGGCTCTAGATACCATTGTTGGGATTTAACAAGTTTCATAATACTTAAAATCCTTTTGAATCAAATTAAAGCGGAAGCATGTATGAATTACCATTTAGAACTTGTTAATCTTTAACCAATTAAAGTTAAATCCCAATTAGGATCAAGTTGTGATATATACTTACAAACTACAAGAAAGTAAAGAGATTATACCTACTCCAAGCTTGCTAGTAAATGAAGAAGATGATGATGATGAATGGAGCTCCAAAACAATAAAACCTCAAGTTGTTATACCCCAAGCTTGTGCACCAACACCCTAGCTTTTGGTTAGGATTTACTTTACACTTGAAATGAGCTTGCAAAATTAAATTATGAACTCCTTTGGCACCCTCAAAGGCCACGGACAAACAGCTCAATTTGAGCAGAATTTTACAAGTTATTTTTGATGTGTGATGTTATGTGTGTGTTGCTTTGGTCAAGGAACATGCATGTATATGGAATGGGGTTTGTAGTTGACCAAAGAGGAATCTAAGAGCATGTGTGTCTCATTCCCCATGCCACTTCCCATTTGATTTATAAAATAAGTTTTATAAAAGAATTAAATTTTATAAAACTCTTTTATAAACTTCCATTCCATTTTATATATATACATTTTATTATATAAAACCAATTTATATAAAATGTAATATAAATTAATTAATTATTTAACCTATAAATAATTAAATCCATATTATATAAATTATTCCATAATTTATATATGTACACATCAAGTAATATTTCAGAAAACCATTTTTCTTAAAGTTCAAGTGTCGCGTATTTAATCAATGATCCAATCGTTAAGATTAAATACGTATAAGGTGTTGGCAAGCTTTTTATTGGGTATGACCCGACTTGGATCAAAACATATTAGCCACATTAATTTAATATGTCTTTCGGGCATACGAAATACCTTCAGATTTATATCGATATCTATCTTTTTCTTTTAGCATTCAAATTTCTTCTGTTGTTGGTTCATATCCATTAGCTATAAGTGTAGCTAACATTTCAGCTTCATCAATTTGTTCTGTTCCTTCTCCTAAAGAACATTCTCCTGTTCCTTGTAATTCTGGAAATTCTTCTAATAATTCTGCATGTGAATCTATAGTTTGAATATAATAACATGTATCATCTGCAGATTGCGGTTGTTGCATTGGTCTATCAACTGAAAAGGTAACACTCTCGTCCTCTATACTTAGGGTCAATTTCTTACCGAACACGTCTATCATTGCTTTAGCCGTGTTTAAGAATGGTCTTCCTAATATGAGAGGAACTTGAGAATCTTCTTCCATGTCCAGAACAACAAAATCTACTAGAAATACTAAAGTACCAACTTTAACTAGCATGTTCTCCATTATCCCTCTAGGATATTTTATTGATCGATCGGCTAGTTGTATGCTTATTCTTGTTGGTTTCAATTCTCCAAGGTCTAGTTTAGCGTATAGTGAATACGGCATTAGATTTATACTAGCACCTAAGTCTGCCAATGCTTCTATTGAACTAAGACTACCCAGAAAACATGGAATTATGAAACTTCCTGGATCAGATATTTTTTCTGGTATCTTATTCAACAGCACTGCTGAACAATTAGCGTTCATAGTAACATCCGAGAGTTCTTCCATTTTCTTTCTATTCGAGATTAGATCTTTCAAGAATTTAGCATATCTAGGCATTCCTGAAATTACATCAATGAAAGGAAGATTTACATTTATCTGTTTAAACATATCCAAGAATTTGGATTGCTCGGCTTCAAGTTTCTCTTTTTTCATTTTACTCGGGTAAGGAAGTGGTGGTTGGTATGGTTTAACATAAGGTTTAGCGTCAACTGTGTTATCTTCATTAACCTTTTCAACTACCGGTTCTTTTTCCTTATCTTGATCAGGTTGTGGTTCTTGTGGAGTAGGAATAGCTTCATCAGAAGTTACAGGTATTTCAGGTGGTTTAAGTGTTGTACCACTTCTTGTGGTAATGGCTTTAGCTGTTTCATTCCGGGGGTTAGCATTTGTATCACTAGGTAGACTTCCCGGTTTTCTTTCACCTATTAACCTTGCTAGGTTACTTACTTCTTGTTCCAGATTTTGAATAGAAGCTTGTTGATTTCTAAATGCTTGAGCATTTTGTTCATTGGTTTGTTTTTGAGATGTGAAAAACTGCGTTTGAGTTTCAACTAGCTTCGTCATCATATCTTCTAAATTCGGCTTTTTATCATCGGTTTGTTGTGGTGGTTTGTTTTGAAAATTAGGTCTTTGCTGATTGTAAGTATTGTTGGATACTTGTTGATTGCTAGGACCTTGTTGGTTGTTGTATGGAATATTTCGGTTATAATTCTGGTTTTGATTGTAAATCGGTCTTGGCGGTTGATAATTATTCTGATAATTATTTCCAGGCCTTTGGTTTATGTATGAAATATTCTCTCTTTGTTCCATTGTTAATTCAATACTGAGACAATCTTTTGTCAAATGTGGTCCTCCACACTGCTCACAACTAATTCGTATTGAGTGAATATCCTTAGTCATCTTTTTCATTCGTCTCTCGACAGCATCTATCTTTGCGGAAATGGAATCTAAGTCATGGCTAGAATCGGCTCTAGCTGCTTTAGATGATCTAACGATATCTTTTTCTTGGTGCCACTCATGTGAGTGGGAAGCAGTGTTATCAATAATTTTGTAAGCATCATTTTTGGTTTTCTTCATAATAGAACCACCAGCTGCTATATCTATGTCTTTCCTTGTAGTGATGTCGCATCCTTGGTAGAATATTTGTACTATTTGACAGGTATCTAAACCATGTTGCGGACATCCTCTTAATAACTTTCCAAATCTTGTCCACGCATCATATAGAGTTTCATTCGGTTTCTGTGTGAACGTAACAATTTCTCCTTGAAGTCTTACGGCTTTAGATGCAGGAAAGAATTGTTTAAGAAATTTTTCAACTAAAACATCCCATGTATCAATCGCCCCTTCAGGTAACGATTCCAACCAATCTTTGGCTTCTGCCTTTAAAGTCCAGGAAAATAACATGAGATATATCTGTTCATCCTCAACTTCTCTTATTTTAAATAGTGTGCAGATCCTATTAAAGGTACAAAGATGTTCATTTGGATCTTCCTTCGGCGCACCACTAAATTGGCATTGATTAGTCACCATGTGTAGAATTTGTCCTTTGATTTCATAATCTGGTGCATTAATGTCTGGATGAGTAATTGCGTGACCTTGGCCAGTGCGTTTAGCTCTCACTCGGTCTTCCATACTTAAAGGTTCCAGATTCTCCATAATTGAATTTGTTGAATCGGAATCACTAGAGGATTCTGATTTAATGGTTCGTTCCTCAACAATCTCTGTTTGAATGATTGGTGGTTCCGGAGGAAAGTTTAGTGGTTCAGGATCTATGAATCGTCCCTGAATATTCTCCGGATTCTCAATTGTGAGGTCGGGTTCAAAAAATGGATTATCGGAAATTTGAATTGGAGTACTTGGTTGACTGGATGACGATTCTAAAGAAAAATCAACGGCGGTTATATTTGCTAAATGTCTTGATCTAGTTACAGGTGGTGAACGTACAAAAGGTGGTGAACGTCATGCTCGGTGCATTCACTGAATATCCTATTAGTTTTTTTTTTTTTTTTTAAAGGAAAGAAAAATTATATAAGTTATCCAATCAATAGACTTTTCTGATTTTGCCCACGTTTCGAATAGCCAAAAGATGCAGCAGAGGGGCATGATTCGTTTGGTCTCAATATAATTGAGGACTGTTTGGCTCCAATAACCCGGTCCACGTACAAATCCAACTATTACTACGAACCATAAAATTTTGATGTCTATCAATTTAACCACTTAAAATAAATTTTCGTAATTTTAAGAAATTTAGATAAGAAGTAGAATAAAAATCTATGTCCTAAAAACTAGAATAGCGAGAAATAAGAAAGAAAAAGAGCGCGTCGAAAAAGGTCGAAAAAGAAAAGAAAAATTGAAAAAGACGTTGAAAAATAAGAAATAAAAAGAGTGACTTATAAAACTTTAAAACATTCGCCTAACCCAACCTTATTACTACCACTAACTTAAAATTATAATCGCAAATTGAGATTACTAATTGGAATGATAATTGATACATAGGTAAAAGGTGTCTAAAAAATATTAAAGCTTACAAGAAAAACTATTTCCCAAATGGCAATAACTTAAAATGAAACTAAAACTTAAAAAGGTGTCGCAAAATTCTAAAGTACCTAAATCTTATTCTAAAGAAAAAGCACTTAAGGGATTTTACGGCAAGGCCTAAAAATCTAGAAATAAAAATAACTATGGCAAAAACTATGAGTTAAAAATAAATACGAGCGAAAAATACAAAAATTACGCTAAAACTATTAAAAAGGGACAAAATATAAAAATATATAAAAAGTTGTAAAAATTACAATTTTTATAAAAATATTATTTTTATATTATTTATTTTATAAAACTATTAATTTTATAATTTAATTATACTAATTAAACTAAATAATACAAATTAATAATAAAAACTAAATTAATAATTAAAAATTAAACCCTAATTAGGGTTATAATAATAATAATTATATATTAATTAAAACCCTAAACAGGCGGCTGAGGTTACCAGGCCTGTCAAATCACCTCATGCGATCGCATGAGGTGTTAGTTGATTTTCCATGCGATCGCATGGCTTGCGAAATTGGGCCAGGCTCTGGGCTGCAACAGTGATCGGGCAGAGTATGTTTTTTTATATTTTTTTCTTCTTTTTTTTTTCTTTCGGTTTTGCTGTTTTAATAAAATTATGTAATATATTTATATAAATTAAATAAAATTTATATTTTTATAAAATAAAGATAAAGAAACTTTTATATAACTTACAAACTCTTAAAAATATTTATATTTTTGTTTTTCTTTTTATATTTTCGAATATTTAAAACGTATTTTTACAAAAGCGTACTAAAAATAAAAATCTTTTTTTTTTTTTGTGGCGTTTCGCTTCGGCGTTCCCCGGCAGCGGCGCCAAAAATACTTGATATTATGCGAGGTGTATATAAAATAGCTTAAATTTTAGTAGGAAATGCTATTAAATACGATACAATTTTACACAAGATATTTATTTATTTGGAGAATTGATATACTTAAACCTTGCTACAACACTTATAGGCAGTGTACCTTATCGTACAGTAGTGTAGTTTTTAGTAAGTCCGGTTCGTTCCACAGGGAAAATCTTTAAACAAAGCTTAACGCTATATTAGTTTACTTTTATAAAAATACAAATGTATATATAAGTAATATTATTATTATAAAGGGGGGTTTTTACCGTTTAATGACCGGTTTGTCGATTTTAAAACTTTAGTCGCAGTTAAAACCAAATGTAAAATATTAAATAAATAAAAGACTTAATTTAAAGCGTAAAGTAAATAACGATAATGAAATTGCGAATAATAAAAGTGCGATAAAATAAACTTGCGATAATTAAAAAGTGCGATAATTAAAAGTGCAATTAAATACAATAACAATAAATAAAAGTGCTATAATTAGAAGTGCAATTAAATATAAAATAAAGGAAATTAAATATGAAATAAAAGAATTATGCTTATTTAAACTTCCGTAATCATGATATTTGACGTGTTGATTTTAGTTTTATGCCCATGGGTTAATTGTCCTTTGTCCTGGATTATTTAATATGTCCGTCTGGTTTTTGTCCATAACAGTCCATCAGTCATAAATATAAAGTGCGAGTGTCCTCGTCAAATTATCCTTATACCCGAAGTTAAATATTCCAACTAATTGGGGACTTAAACTGTAACAAGGTTTTATTACTTTGTTTAATAATTACACCAGGATGTCGACTGAGTGTAACCCAAGGTTTTAATACTTTGTTAACAATTATGCCAAGTGTCCTTGTACATAATTTCACCCCTGTTTTAATAATTCTAGTGGCTATTAATCCATTCCCGTGTCCGGTTAAATGAACGATTATTCGTACATATAAATATCCCGCCCATCGTGTCCGATTGAGTGTATATGGTTATTTATAGGGATGTCCAATTGTAAATCTTTATATTAACATTAACAAACTATCATTTAGTTAAACAAATATAAATCCCATTAATAGCCCATAGTCTAATTTCCACAAGTGTCGTTCTTTTGTCCAAACTCCAATTATGGTACAAAGCCCAATTACCCAATTTTAATATTTTTAGCCCAACATCATGATTACTTTGGATTAAATAAGCATAATAATAACTTAGCTACGAGACATTAAATTAAAAAGGTTGAACATAACTTACAATGATTAAAAATAGCGTAGCGTTACACAGACAGAATTTCGACTTACACCCTTACAACATTCGCTAACATACCCTTATTATTAGAATTAAAATTAAAATTAAAATTATAATATATATATATATATATATATATATATATATATATATATATATTACGTTTGTAGGATAGAGAGATAGGTGGATATATTTTGGCCAAAACGCGTTGAATTTATAGGACCTGGGCTGGATTTCAGAGCCATCCGATCGCATGGCTTTTGTGCCTCCAGGCCATGCGATCGCATGGCCAGCTGGGAGAAGTCACATATCTTTGTTTTCTTTCTTGCCGACGTTTATAAATAATAATATAATATATAAATAATTATAAGAATTATTTAAATATTATATTTTATTTATGTGCATAGTTAACTTGTAATTTTTAGTCCGTTGCGTCGAGCGTTGAGAGTTGACTCTGGTCCCGGTTTCGGATTTTCGAACGTCCTTGCGTACAATTTAATATCTTGTACTTTGCGTTTTGAATCTTGTACTCTTGTAATTTTGAGACGTTTCTTATCAATAATTGGAACCTCATTGATTGTATTTTGTACTTTTGAGCTTTTTGGTCGTTTGCGTCTTCAATTCGTCAAATCTGTCTTTTGTCTTCACCTTTTATTATTTAAACGAATATTTCTTGTAAATAGAACAGTTGCAACTAAAAGCTTGTCTTTCTTGAGGAATAATGCTATGAAATATATGTTCGTTTTTAGCATTATCATAGTCCATGGGTAAGCCCAGTTCAATGCGTGCCTAAGAAGGGTGGCATGACTGTCATTACAAATGAGAAAAATGAGCTTATTCCTACTAGGACTGTAACAGGATGGCGTGTATGTATTGATTATAGAAAATTAAATGACGCCACCAGAAAAGATCACTTTCCCTTACCTTTCATTGATCAAATGTTGGAAAGGCTAGCCGGAAATAGTTACTATTGTTTTCTAGATGGATTTTCCGGATATTTTCAAATTCCAATAGCACCCGAAGATCAAGAGAAAACCACATTCACGTGCCCTTATGGTACTTTTGCTTACAAACGCATGCCATTTGGACTTTGCAACGCCCCTGCAACCTTTCAAAGGTGTATGATGGCGATTTTTCACGACATGATAGAAGAATGCATGGAAGTTTTCATGGATGATTTTTCAGTCTTCGGTGATACATTTGAATCATGTTTAGTTAATCTGGAACGAATGCTTATTAGATGCGAACAATCAAATCTAGTACTTAATTGGGAGAAATGCCATTTCATGGTTAAAGAAGGCATCGTTCTTGGTCATAAAATTTCGAAGGAAGGAATTGAAGTGGATAGAGCTAAAGTAGATGTAATTGCTAAACTTCCACATCCCACCAATGTTTTTACCGGTTTTTACCGACGTTTCATAAAAGATTTTTCTAAAATTGCCACTCCTATGAATAAACTCCTAGAAAAGGATGCTCCATTCATCTTTTCAGATGAATGTATCAAATCTTTTAATATTCTTAAAGAGAAACTCACTAATGCGCCGATCATGATAACACCAAATTGGAATCTACCGTTTGAACTAATGTGCGATGCAAGTGATTTTGCAATGGGAGCCGTTTTAGGACAAAGGATTGAAAAATGATTTCAACCTATATATTATGCTAGTAAGACGTTACAAGGAGCACAAACAAATTATACAACTACTGAAAAAGAACTCCTTGCTATTGTCATTGCTTTTGACAAATTTCGTTCATATCTCGTTCTAGCAAAAAACGGTGGTCTATACCGACCATTCTGCTCTTAGATACCTATTTTCGAAACAAGATGCTAAACCAAGATTAATCCGCTGGATCTTACTCTTACAAGAATTCGATATTGAAATCCGAGATAAAAGAGGAGCAGAAAATCTCGCCGCTGATCATCTTTCTCGTCTTGAAAATCCTGAGTTAGAAGTTCTAAATGAATCGGCCATACAAGATAACTTTCCTGATGAATATCTATTGAAGATAGATTATAATGAAATACCATGGTTTGCAGACTATGCAAACTACTTAGTATGTAGATTCCTTGAAAAAGGATTATCGTACCAAAAACGAAAGAAATTCTTCAGTGATATAAAACACTATTTTTGGGAAGATCCACATCTGTTTAAAAGTTGTCCCGATGGAATAATACGCCGATCTGTATTCGGAGATGAAGCTAGTAAAATTTTAAACCATTGTCACACAGGACCAACAGGAGGGCATTATGGGCCTCAACTAACAGCAAGAAAAGTTTATGAAGCTGGATTCTATTGGCCCACAATTTACAAAGACGCACACCTTTTTTGCAAATCCTGTGATGCATGTCAAAGGGCCGGAAAAATAAGTCAACGTGATGAAATCACAAATATATTACAAAACTAAAAAATATTATATGGTATTTGTTTTACAGTTGTATGATATTATTTGACATATATAATTGATATAGGTTCGTGAATCCGAGGCCAACCCTACAATTGTTCAATGTCGTATTATGTATTTTCTACTACAAAATACAATAGGTGAGTTTCATTATTCCCTTTTTAAATCCTTTTGCAATATATATTTTTTGGGACTGAGAATACATGCGCTGCTTTTATAAATGCTTTACGAAATAGACACAAGTGATCGAAACTACATTCTATGGTTGGATTATCTAATCGAATATGCCCCTTTTTATTAAGTCTGGTAATCTAAGAATTAGGGAACAGATACCCTAATTGACGCGAACTCTAAAGATAGATCTATCGGGCCCAACAAGCCCCATCCAAAGTACTGGATGGTTTAGTACTTCAAAATTTATATCATGTCCGAAGGAGGATCCCGGAATGATGGGGATATTCTTATATGCATATTGTGAATGTCGGTTAACAGGTGTTCAATCCATAGGAATGATATTTTTGTCTCTATGCATGGGACGTATGTTTATGAGAAATGGAAATATGAAATCCTGTGGTCTATTAAAATGATGGAAATGATTATTTATGTTAAACTAATGAACTCACCAACCTTTTGGTTGACACTTTAAAGCATGTTTATTCTCAGGTATGAAAGAAATCTTCCGCTGTGCATTTGCTCATTTTAAAGATATTACTTGGAGTCGATCATGGCATATTTCAAAACACGTTGCATTCGAGTCGTTGGGTTCATCAAGATTATTATTAAGTCAATTATAGTTAGATATATTATGAAATGGTATGCATGCTGTCAATTTTTGATGTAATGAAAGATTGTTTTTTCAAAACGAATGCAATATTTGTAAAATGTATCATATAGAGGTCAAGTACCTCGCGATGTAATCAACTGTTGTGAATCGCTTATAATCGATATGGACTTCATCCGGATGGATTAGGATGGGTCACTACAGTTGGTATCAGAGCAGAGGTCTTAGTGAACCAGGTCTGCATTAGTGTGTCTAACTGATAAGTCGTTAGGAGGCATTAATGAGTCTGGACTTCGACCGTGTCTGCATGTCAAAAGTTTTGCTTATCATTTCTATTCGGAAATCATCTGCTTATCATTTTTAGTCTAGACACATCTTACTGCATTGATTGCATGAATAGTGTATAGACAAAATTCATATCTTAGCGTATCTGCTAATTCATATATTAGCGTTTCTGTTATTGTTAACTTTGGCTGATAGATTCCGTAGATTCCTCCGTAACTTATGGGATTTTAGTATTATATATGCATATGTAAATTATGTATTACAGGGTACTAATCTACATATTATAATCTATTTCTTATCGAAATCCTTCATCTGATTGTACGGGATGAATCCCTCAACCAGTTCGAGTCCCTCAGATTTCGATAGCTATTCCGATAGTTATTCCGAAAACTATTCCGACATGGATATTCACCTAAGCTTCGAAAGCGGTGTCACCAGAATGAATCAATCAATCAGCCATCCCCAATTCATTTGATGAGTTCATAGTCAAATTAATCAATGGAGACGGGAAGAAGGCGATACTTTCCATCAACCAAATTTTCCTCTTGTCGAAGAACCTGAAGCACTTACCGGCGAACCTGTTTGAAATACCATTTTCACCCTCATTACCCGAATACCTCGCCAAGATTAGATTCTATCTAAAATTCAAAACCTTATTCACTCATCCGTTCCTACCGACAATCATCCTGGAGTAATAAGTCAACGAGCTTCGCACCCGAGTTGTAGCCTTGAATAGTATGGTGTAAAACGTACCAGCTTCAGCAACATCCGCATCCCACACCTCAACATCACAATCTTTCCCATGAACATCAACATCATACGCATCATAGATACCAAGGAGTACCAACAGCAATGAACGGTGAAGTATTGATCCATAACTTCATTAATATTCTGCGAAGAATATGTGGATTCTAATAGTTTTAGAGATTACTTATTCTAGCTCAAATCGAAAATCAAATGAGTCTAATATTATACTGACTCGTTAAATCCATAATTACATCTGAAGAAAACATATATGTATATATATATTTTCATAAAGATTGTGATAAAAAATTCTTTCGTACAAACTGTTAATGATGAAAATATTTTAACGGGTAGGTAATACCCGAGGAATATTTAAGATTTCACATTAATAAGTTACATTGTACATTCTTTAAATCTGATTCAACAGTCATTTCCTATCCTACTTACATCCACAGATAAATGAATCCGTTCACCACAGAATTACCATTTCCATTCAAATTTCATATTTGGATTTTGACCTATCAGAATCCAATAAGTGACATAATGAAGAAAACATTTGACGGAATAAAATTTGTTAGAAACAAACAAATTAACTATGAGAAATGTTATTAAGAATCCACGCTAACAACATTCTAGCTAACTGTTCCTAGCTAACTGTGGACTAATCAACTGAGGACTACCAACAGTGGACAATTAAAATGAATTAAAATATTGATTATAACATATGAAACTAAACAATTCTTCAAGTTTGCCACTTGATTTCATCTTAAACATCATTTGTATCTTGACGATTACAACCTGCGTTCAAATCTTTCATGATCCTTGAAAACACCTCAATCGAGAGGATGAACCAACCGCACTTCATCTACGGAAGGAAAGATTTATGTATATAGTATTGCACCTGAGAAACTCTCAACAACTGAGTAAAAGTTTAACACATAGCCGCGTCAGATCCTTTGGCATTTATTAGCAAAAATAACTTTGCGATCCCTTTTCAAAGTAGCAAATTTTTTTCACAGCTTCAGCAAGTCAACTTCGACTTTTCATCCGGATTGGTCTTATCATAACCTTGGTATATAAGTTTGCCTTTCACCATCGTTACCGGGGAACCGTTTATATTCCACCACATTAGCAGTAAACTTACCAGCAATCTCGTTACTTCTTGACTTAAATCTCTCCGATAAATCATTATATTTATTTATTGAAACCCTATCATATACTCCCCCGCATTTTGTAACGAGAACTACCATAACAATTACCAGGAATCAGCAATCAGTACTTTGAAAACTCACAGCATATCTACATCAACAGTTATATGTATGACATTTATCTCTTAGAATTATGATCTCTCATTCTGAAATTCTGAAAAGCACTCAGTCACAAATCAATACTCTGAATGTTGAAAAAGCTGAATGAAGCAGCAGAAAACATAGACAAACGTAAACGACCTTAATCATCGAAAGTTTGATGATAAAGAATAGTATGTTGGAAAAGCTCAGAAAAGTTGGAACTGGAAAACGGATTGAGCTAACCACGAAGGAGACCAAGGACAAATACAAGGACCATACCATATAATCAAAGAATCCAGGTAATTCTGGATCCGATGAAAACTTCAACGAATATCTTGCTCCGTACTCATGTTAAAATCTTGCGGAAAATCTTCCTCATCAACCATCAAACTTAGAAATTCCAAAATATCATCATCAATATCTTCGATATTTCTGAGGATATTTTCATAAATATTCTCGTCTGAAATTATATACCTCTTCGTGCTTCCTGTGTATCATTATATTGGAAACATTCAATAGAAAATTTTGTACCGAAAAGCAGATTATGCGAAACTATGAAGAAAGTCGTGGACAAATCACAAAGAATAAGTTTGACTTCAAAGAATCTAAATGATTCAATGTCTGCTAAAGTCTTTAGTGAATATCTTGCTCCTTACTCTAAACCCTTGCAGACAATAGTTTCTATCATCCACTGATCTTAGATATTCTGAAATATTATCGTATATTTCAGTATAAATATCCTCTATATTTATGGAGATATTTTTATAACTATTCTTATATGAAATCATTAATCTCTTCGTGCTATCAGTATTACATCATATAGAAACTGTTAGTTTCTATATTCTGTAAACTTTCGAGCTTAAAATATGAATGTTATTGAAGTAATGTTGGGAACTGATGCATGAGTTAGTATAATATAATGACACTTGATCAACGTGATTATTATATTAAAATAAGTCATGCTGAGTTTCTAATGGAACGTGATGATTCACAGATCATATCGTCATCACATGCCATGTTACATAACTCTTTCATTCAAATTAACTTCTGAACATATCAAGAAAATATAGTTTTGATAGTTCTATTCTCAGTGATTCTGGTAATTTGACAGAACAGATCGTGCTATTACGTTCTTTCTTGATTATAACATTAAATTCATTCGAAACTCCATACTTACAAATTCTGGACCATTACTCGTTTTACTAGAGATCGAGAGGAGATTAAAAAGACGAAGAGCTCTGAAATATAAAGGAAGATATAAAACTCGACAACAACACTGAAATTACAATAATTAAAAATTAAAACATCACGACAATTAAAAATTAAAAGATTACAATCAAACTACTCGTCGTCGTCAATTGTCATCTGCAAAGTAGCGTTCACCAGTCATTTCACCATCCGTGAGGTACTCTGGAGACATCGGTATTTCTCTTGATGCTTCAACTACTGCTTCAACTGATTCATCGAGGTAACGATAACCCAACGTCTCTTCATCTTCAAGAACCGCATACAAAGAAATGCGTTTACCGCGATCTTCATTGGTATCTTTTATAAAGTACCATTGATCATCGGTACATAGAAAACTTGCCCTACAATTCGCATCATAATCGTCTTTATAAAAGAACACAGATGTGAATTCACACGGAACTTTTTCCTTCAGAAAGGATAGCAAATCTTGTAAACCAATATCACGAATGTCGATATCTTCAAACGAAATACTGTCACCCCAATTATATTCCTTCATTTGATTACGGAAATCACCTCCGTAATGAACATTGAATGAAACAATCATTGGAGGAAGTGTTAACATTTTGCAGTTTGGGAGTGTTTGATTTTGATTTTGAGAAAGGTGGAAATATAAAAGAAATATATGTTTGTGTGTATAAAATGAAATATATGGTTGGTGTTTATATGGTGTAAAAGTGACCGTTGGGATAGCCGTTAAATTTTTTTTTTATTTTACTAACGGCTAAAAATTTGGGCAAGTTTTGGGCGAAGGTGGACGATGCCCGTTAGGACCTCTCTCATGATAGTTTCATTCGTACTCTTCGAATAATCGAATTATTTTTATCCATATTACTCAATGATGATAAAGTTCAATTTATCAACTCATATTTGTCATGGAAACATTTTTATTGTTAGCCATGACCACCTCACTCAAATTTCGGGACGAAATTTCTTTAACGGGTAGGTACTGTGATGACCCGGGAACTTCCGACCAAATTTAAACTTAATCTTTATATGATTTCGACACGATAAGCAAGTCTGTAATGTTGAGTCTCAAAAAGATTTGAAACTATATTCATGTAATCAATTACCCTTTGACTATTTTCGACGATTCACGAACCATTATCTATAAATAAATACAAACATGTTTAAATATATACATTAATTTGAGATAGAAACTTATATGATTTAATTCATTTGTGTATATGATATTACTATAAAAATTTGGGATTTTTTTTCTAAAGACTTTTTATCCGCCACTAATTATTCAACGGAGCACGATATAACACCCCGCTAAAACTGTCGGCAGATAGAATAAAACATAAAACATAGAAGTATAATTATTGTAGTATCACACGTTTTTACTACTGTTTTATATTATAAATCATTACTTGTATTATTAAAGCATGTTTACTATATATGCACGATATAATCCATTAATCACCTATCACACCAACCTTTATCTTCAAAAGCTTACACCCTACTGCACCAACTTACAACAACCCAAAATTTGAGATTTTAACGTAACCATTTTCTTAATTATATTACAGTCCATGACAGCTAATTTATCTCTTTGTATATAATTTAACATACAATGAACCAACACTTTAGACTTCTTTTCTTTTTCTCTATTGCCTTTCTTCTTTCGTGATATAAACCAAGACCAAACTACTATTTTTGTTCTTAAACTATTTCTAATTGCTCACTATCTTATTTTACAAATCAAACAATAATAGTAACTTAGTGTAGCCGTGATTTAATTTCCATGTTGCTCAAATTATATTTGTGAGTTGGTAGTGACCTGTGTTTCAACAAACTTCCTATACTTTATGAGAGAGACGTTTTACTTAATTAAACAATGAATACTTTTAACAAGTGAAAATAATTCATTTGATTTAACTGTTTCTGGATTTCAATCAAATCCAAATAAATATAGATATATTCACAGCCTAATGTATGAAACCTATCATATTCATTACTTCCTTGATCAACCCCCTTTACAACCGGGGAAAAACTCAACCCGAAACCACCAATCTTTCTTTTCCATTTCTTGATCACCCTCCTCGCCATCATCTTCACCACTAAAATCACACCCTTCAACTTTCGGCTGCTGCTATATTCTTTTAATTCGAGCAACTCTTCTTGTGTTACTTGCTACGGTTATAGAACAATCAATGAACCTTCTTCAAACACTTCTTTCTACTGTTTCCTTTCAACATCTAAACCCATGAAAACCAGTCTTCACATTTTCACCATTACAAACTGAAAACTATAGTCGAGTTTAGCTACTACTTCATTTTCGTACACTTCTGTTCTGATCTCCATCACCACCTGTGTCTCACTACCACTACAAACCATCTCTTCTCTCCTCTACTACTTGAATTCCTTTTCCAATTAACCCATTATCGAAACATCACAAGTCTGTTTTGTTTCTTATTACTGCTGCAGCCTGTATTTTCTGTTTTCTGTTACAGCCGCTGCAACAAACCACCTTCAATTCTGCTAAAACGAATCACGGTTCAAACCTGCCAAATTATTGGTGCTGCAACTGCTATCTATTTCTGTTATTACTATATATATATATATATATATATATATATATATATATATATATATATATATATATATATATATATATATATATATATATATATATATATATATATATATATATATATATATATATATATATATATATATATATATAGACAACCACATCCCCATCACAACCATGACAACCTTTGAACCCTTAATTCACCACATATCTTCTTTCTCTGTTTTGAAATCAAAAGCCAACTAGCCATCGTCTTGTAAACAAAAGGTATTAAAATCTATCAATATGATCTATATGTCTATATACGTATTCAATTCCTGCTAATAGCCAATATCATAAACAGAAAAATTTATAAAAACAATCGAAATTTGTATGCATAACAATCCTTAAACCATTATAATCAAAAACTAAAGAAATTTATCAACAATTCTTACTTACAATATCAGGATCCTAACTTGGAAAAATTAATAACAAATTATAAAAACGAAAATTAAAATAAAATCAACAACTATAAATTTATTTATGAACAAAAATACAAACTCATATCTTTAAACTGTTTAATTAAAATCTTATCAAGTTCATAACCCTAATCACAATCAGATTCATAATAAATTACATTTAATGATACACAAAATCAAGGAACCAATTACCTATTTCACTAGATAGTAATCTGATTACTCGATCGTTCATAAAGGAGGATGATTGATGATAATGACGAACTGATGACCTACTACTCAACGATGATTACTGCTTGATCGATCCTTTATTTATGAAGAGGATTACCGATTGACTGTTCAATAGTAATTGGGTCTGTGGAGAACGAGTGAACGATATTGATGATGAATCATCAAAGACTGTAGTTGGACCGATTGATCTATTGATGATGAAGATGATTGTTAATTGAAGGGTCAATGATGATAATTTTTTTTTCTTCTCTGCGTATTATGTCTACTAACCCTAGATCTAATTTGGGTGATAACAATAAAACGCGTAATTTTTCTTTATTTTAAGTATAATTATTATTATTATTATTATTATTATTATTATTATTATTAATATTATTATTATTATTATTATTATTATTATTATTATTATTATTATTATTATTATTATTATTATTATTATTATTATTATTATTATTATTATTATTATTATTATTATTATTATCATCATTACATTATTAAAATTATAAAATAAATATTATTGGTATAAAAATGTATTTATTACACGTAACACTATAATTAAATTAACATCTTATATTATTATGTATATATATTAATTACACATAATAGTATTAAAAATTATATATAAAAATTCATATATATATATATATATATATATATATATATATATATATACCACATAGATATATTTATATAAGTTATATTATGAAATACATTAAAGCATTGATATAAAATAAATTAAAAACATTAATATAATCATATATAAATATTAAAATACATTACATATATTAATATATATATATATATATATATATATATATATATATATATATATATATTTATTTATTAATACTAATATATATTGTAATAAGATGATATATATTATAATTACGTAATAATTATAAATTGGTTATTAAAAATATTTTAAAAAAAAAATACTTACTATAGAAATAACTTACTATGAAAATTTAATAACAAATATTAATTTTCATTTAAAATATATATTATAAATATATTAATTACTTATATGAATTTAATAGAAATATTTATATAACATATATATAAAAGCATGAATATATATATATATATATATATATAAGTATATAACTTTTGAAATCACAAATATATTACAAAACTAAAAAATATTATATGGTATTTGTTTTACAGTTGTATGATATTATTTGACATATATAATTGATATAGGTTCGTGAATTCGAGGCCAACCCTACAATTGTTCAATGTCGTATTATGTATTTTCTACTACAAAATACAATAGGTGAGTTTCATTATTCCCTTTTTAAATCCTTTTGCAATATATATTTTTGGGACTGAGAATACATGCGCTGCTTTTATAAATGCTTTACGAAATAGACACAGGTGATCGAAACTACATTCTATGGTTGGATTATCTAATCGAATATGCCCCTCTTTATTAAGTCTGGTAATCTAAGAATTAGGGAACAGACACCCTAATTGACGCGAACTCTAAAGATAGATCTATCGGGCCCAACAAGCCCCATCCAAAGTACCGGATGCTTTAGTACTTCGAAATTTATATCATGTCCGAAGGAGGATCCCGGAATGATGGGGATATTTTTATATGCATATTGTGAATGTCGGTTACCAGGTGTTCAATCCATAGGAATGATATTTT
Organism: Rutidosis leptorrhynchoides; assembly: GCF_046630445.1. Classification (NCBI taxonomy): domain Eukaryota; kingdom Viridiplantae; phylum Streptophyta; class Magnoliopsida; order Asterales; family Asteraceae; genus Rutidosis; species Rutidosis leptorrhynchoides. Next base: position 439,758,195 of record NC_092333.1, read on the forward strand.
TGTCTCTATGCATGGGACTTATGTTTATGAGAAATGGAAATATGAAATCCTGTGGTCTATTAAAATGATGGAAATGATTATTTATGTTAAACTAATGAACTCACCAACCTTTTGGTTGACACTTTAAAGCATGTTTATTCTCAGGTATGAAAGAAATCTTCCGCTGTGCATTTGCTCATTTTAAAGATATTACTTGGAGTCGATCATGGCATATTTCAAAACACGTTGCATTCGAGTCGTTGGGTTCATCAAGATTATTATTAAGTCAATTATAGTTAGATATATTATGAAATGGTATGCATGCCGTCAATTTTTGATGTAATGAAAGATTGTTTTTTTCAAAACGAATGCAATGTTTGTAAAATGTATCATATAGAGGTCAAGTACCTCGCGATGCAATCAACTGTTGTGAATCGCTTATAATCGATATGGACTTCATCCAGATAGATTAGGACGGGTCACTACACATTTTCACAATTTTTCACAATTCTATACTTTTCAAATAAGCACATATGAAAATGTATACAAAGTTCATAAGCTTTTAACTCAAATAACATGTCAAAATATTCATTACTAATAATTAAACAAGTCTCAAATGGCAAATATATCAAATTAATCAAGTTCATGAATTTTGGACTTAAAAAGTCCACTTTAATCTCTAAAAATCATGTTTAGGATCATTGTTTGGATCATTTAACTATCTAAACATGTTACACTACTCAATTTAGCAATAATTCATGACAAAAATCGGCCATAACCTGTTTATATCAAAAAGCCCCAAATTGCTCAAGAACACAAACCCTAGATTTCTAAAAATTTTGAAGTTTTTGGCTTCAAATCATGTTAAATAGCATCAATCTAGGTTATACATGCATAAAATACTAACAATTTAACACTAATTACACTAGAAATTAACAAAATTGCATTAGGTAAAAAATTGGTAATTATCACAAAAACTAGAAATTTATAGAGTTTAGGGATGTAATTTTTACTATTTTGCTGAAGAATGAGAATCTAGGCATAATTAGAGCAAGAAAAATGACGAATTACGGTGAAAAATGGCGAATTTTAGAGAGAATTTTGGGGTTGGTTCGTGTTTGTGTGTGTGTTTTGTGGATGAAGAACAGAACAGGCTGCTGTATGTATCAGGCCTGCATTTGGTCCCCATGCGATCGCATGGGTTCCAAGTGCAAACCCCATGCGATCGCATGGGGTGCCGGCTAGAGTGATTTCAGTTTTTTTTTTTTTTTTTTTTTTTTTTTTTAACCTTATACTTTATAAAACTTATAATTAATTAAATTTTAAAAATTTTGTTTTCTGTTCCTCGACAAAATTTTAAAATTTATCAAATCAAAGCGCGGTTTTTAAAAGTAAAGATTTTTGGGTTTTTTAATGTTTTTGGCTTACTTTAATTCAATAAGATTAAAAATAATGATAATAAAAGTTCTCGTCCCTCCCTCGGGTAAAGCGATTTCGGTTCAAAGACCTAGTCTTCAACTCACGACGAATTTTTAAAAATCATATTTTTAACTTAATGAGATAAAGTAAATTTTTGTTTTTAAATTCACACCAAACTTAAAATAAAAATACATAAAATTCAAAATTAATATTAAAAATTCACACCAAACTTATATTATATTTTTCAAATATTTACAATTTTAAATATATTGTTTTTACAAAGTTTACAATATTAATTTAAGATTTATATATTAATTTTAAAAACATGGTAAAAATAAAACTAAAAATCTTTTTGGCTTTTTATCCTACTTTAATCAATCAAATATTATTAAAAATATACGCCCCTCTTTTCAGTAAAGTAATTTCGGTTCCAAGACCTAATTTAACTCATGACGAATTTTTGAAATATTTTGGGTTGATTGATTAAAGATATTTATACCTTAAGAATAAACGTTAAATTTCGCAGTGATGTAATAAATTTTTGTATGATATCAATAATTTCGGTCGCCAAACCTAATTTTATTTAATACCAATTTAATACTTTATAGCGAACAAATTAGCGTTTATTATCAAAAGGTTAAAAATAAAAAAAATAAAAACTGTATAGACTTACCTGTGAGATAGTATTCTTAGTTATATGATCTATCTCATTCATAAGATAGTCGGTTTAATTGGTTTTCCATGGCTACATAGGCGTAACCTCGAGCATTCAGTGTTTTTTCTTCTAAACATATGAACGGTCCGTCTCTGCATAAAGTAACAAATTCGGTATTTGAATAGGTTTGATTATTTGAACATTTACCTCCATGTGACCATTTTCCGCATTTGTGACATCTTTCTAGGTGTCGTACTCTTCTTTTCGCTGCGGATTTTGATTTTCCTTTACCAAATTGTAACTTATTATCTTCGCATCTGGATTCTTTTCTTACTCTGTCCAATCTTTCTCTGATTACTGATACTATTTCACTCGGAAGTGTATCATTATTACGTTTAGTGATCAAAGCGTGTAGCATTAGACCATGGTTTAGTTCACAGGCAGTCTTCATTTCGTAAAAACCTAAAAAAAATAAAAATTCAGAATGGGGGGAGAAGACTAGTTCTTTAGGGTCTGCGAGGGAAAGACCATTCGGGTTCCATTTTCGAGAGCTACACGAAAACAGACTATCTAACTCTAACAGAAATACATATTATCCTTTAAAGACTTGATTCTCCCCACACATAGTTAGCTGTGGTATCAAAATTGTGATTAACTTCATTGTCGAATTCCATCGGACTATCTATGTAGTGTTTAACTCTGTGACCATTAACTTTAAATTCAATCCCATTTGAATTTATTAATTCTATCGTTCCGTATGGGAAAACTCTTTTGACTATGAATGGTCCAGACCATCTTGATTTCAATTTTCCAGGAAATAGCTTGAATCGTGAATTGAAAAGAAGAACTCTGTCTCCTTCTTTAAATTCTTTTAAACTTCTGATTCTTTTATCATGCCATTTCTTCGTTCTTTCTTTATAGATTAATGAATTTTCGTATGCTTCATGTCTTAACTCTTCTAATTCGTTTAGTTGACTTAATCGTAGACGTTCAGCTTCATGTATATCAAGATTACATGTCTTCAAAGCCCAAAATGCTTTGTGTTCAATTTCTACTGGAAGATGACATGCTTTTCCATAAATAAGTCTAAAAGGTGTGGTTCCAATTGGAGTTTTGTAGGCTGTTCTAAAAGTCCAGAGTGCATCCTCCAATTTATTGGACCATTCCTTCGGATTTGATCCTATGGTTTTCTCTAGAATACATTTTAAAGCTCGGTTGGTATTTTCAACTTGTCCACTTGTTTGTGGATGATATGCGGTGGAGATTTTATGAGTTACTCCATATCTTTTGAGAACTTTCTCAAGTTGATTGTTACAGAAATGAGTTCCCCGATCACTTATTAAAGCTTTCGGTGTTCCAAACCTTGCAAAAAGACGTTTTAAAAAGTTGACTACAACTCGTGCATCGTTAGTTGGGAGAGCTTGTGCTTCCGCCCATTTAGATACATAATCAATGGCAACGAGAATATAGAGATTATTATGAGATTTTGGAAATGGACCCATAAAGTCAATACCCCAAATGTCAAATACTTCACATACTTGGATAACATTTTGTGGCATTTCATCACGTTGACTTATTTTTCCGGCCCTTTGACAAGCATCACAGGATTTGCAAAGAAGGTGTGCGTCTTTGTAAATTGTAGGCCAATAGAATCCAGCTTCATAAACTTTTCTTGCTGTTAGTTGAGGCCCATAATGCCCTCCTGTTGGTCCTGTGTGACAATGGTTTAAAATTTTACTAGCTTCATCTCCGAATACACATCGGCGTATTATTCCATCTGGACAACTTTTAAACAGATGTGGATCTTCCCAAAAATAGTGTTTTATATCACTGAAGAAATTCTTTCGTTTTTGGTACGATAATCCTTTTTCAAGGAATCCACAAACTAAGTAATTTGCATAGTCTGCAAACCATGGAATTTCATTATAATCTATCTTCAATAGATATTCATCAGGAAAGTTGTCTTGTATGGCCGATTCATTTAGAACTTCTAATTCGGGATTTTCAAGACGAGAAAGATGATCAGCGGCGAGATTTTCTGCTCCTCTTTTATCTCGGATTTCAATATCAAACTCTTGTAAGAGTAAGATCCAACGGATTAATCTTGGTTTAGCATCTTGTTTCGAAAATAGGTATCTAAGAGCAGAATGGTCGGTATAGACCACCGTTTTTGCTAGAACGAGATATGAATGAAATTTGTCAAAAGCAAAGACAATAGAAAGGAGTTCTTTTTCAGTAGTTGTGGAATTCGTTTGTGCTCCTTGTAATGTCTTACTAGCATAATATATAGGTTGAAATCGTTTTTCAATCCTTTGTCCTAAAACGGCTCCCATTGCAAAATCACTTGCATCGCACATTAGTTCAAACGGTAGATTCCAATTTGGTGTTATCATGATCGGCGCATTAGTGAGTTTCTCTTTAAGAATATTAAAAGATTTGATACATTCATCTGAAAAGATGAATGGCGCATCCTTTTCTAGGAGTTTATTCATAGGAGTGGCAATTTTAGAAAAATCTTTTATGAAACGTCGGTAAAAACCGGCATGCCCTAGAAAACTCCTAACTCCTCTAACATTGGTGGGATGTGGAAGTTTAGCAATTACATCTACTTTAGCTCTATCCACTTCAATTCCTTCCTTCGAAATTTTATGACCAAGAACGATGCCTTCTTTAACCATGAAATGGCATTTCTCCCAATTAAGTACTAGATTTGATTGTTCGCATCTAATAAGCATTCGTTCCAGATTAACTAGACATGATTCAAATGTATCACCGAAGACTGAAAAGTCATCCATGAAAACTTCCATGCATTCTTCTATCATGTCGTGAAAAATCGCCATCATGCACCTTTGAAAGGTTGCAGGGGCGTTGCAAAGTCCAAATGGCATGCGTTTGTAAGCAAAAGTACCATAAGGGCACGTGAATGTGGTTTTCTCTTGATCTTCGAGTGCTATTGGAATTTGAAAATATCCAGAAAATCCATCTAGAAAACAATAGTAACTATTTTCGGCTAGCCTTTCCAACATTTGATCAATGAAAGGTAAGGGAAAGTGATCTTTTCTGGTGGCGTCATTTAATTTTCTATAATCAATACATACACGCCATCCTGTTACAGTCCTAGTAGGAATAAGCTCATTTTTTTCATTTGTAATGACAGTCATGCCACCCTTCTTAGGTACGCATTGAACTGGGCTTACCCATGGACTATCAGAGATTGGATAAATTAAACCTGCGTCTAGCAGTTTAATAATTTCGTTTTTAACTACATCTTGCATATTCGGATTTAGTCTTCGTTGGCGTTGCACATACGTTTTATGACCTTCTTCCATAAGGATTTTATTTGTGCAATACGAAGGACTTATTCCTTTAATATCATGAATCTTCCATGCAATGGCTGGTTTAGGAGCTTTCAACACAGAAATGAGTTGTGATTTCTCATTTTCAGTAAGAGAAGACGATATTATTACAGGTAATTCAGATTCACCATGTAAATAAGCGTATTCCAAATGGTTTGGAAGTGTCTTTAACTCTAAATTCGGAGGTTCTTCTATCGATGATTTATATCGATATCTGTCTTCTTCTTTTAGCATTCGAATTTCTTCTGTTGTTGGTTCATATCCATTAGCTATAAGTGTAGCTAACATTTCAGCTTCATCAATTTGTTCTGTTCCTTCTCCTAAAGAACATTCTCCTGTTCCTTGTAATTCTGGAAATTCTTTTAATAATTCTGCATGTGAATCTATAGTTTGAATATAATAACATGTATCATCTGCAGATTGCGGTTGTTGCATTGCTCTATCAACTGAAAAGGTAACACTCTCGTCCTCTATACTTAGGGTCAATTTCTTACCGAACACGTCTATCATTGCTTTAGCCGTGTTTAAGAATGGTCTTCCTAATATGAGAGGAACTTGAGAATCTTCTTCCATGTCCAGAACAACAAAATCTACTAGAAATACTAAAGTACCAACTTTAACTAGCATGTTCTCCATTATCCCTCTAGGATATTTTATTGATCGATCGGCTAGTTGTATGCTTATTCTTGTTGGTTTCAATTCTCCAAGGTCTAGTTTAGCGTATAGTGAATACGGCATTAGATTTATACTAGCACCTAAGTCTGCCAATGCTTCTATTGAACTAAGACTACCCAGAAAACATGGAATTGTGAAACTTCCTGGATCAGATATTTTTTCTGGTATCTTATTCAACAGCACTGCTGAACAATTAGCGTTCATAGTAACATCCGAGAGTTCTTCCATTTTCTTTCTATTCGAGATTAGATCTTTCAAGAATTTAGCATATCTAGGCATTCCTGAAATTACATCAATGAAAGGAAGATTTACATTTATCTGTTTAAACATATCCAAGAATTTGGATTGCTCGGCTTCAAGGTTCTCTTTTTTCATTTTACTCGGGTAAGGAAGTGGTGGTTGGTATGGTTTAACATAAGGTTTAGCCTCAACTGTGTTATCTTCATTAACCTTTTCAACTACCGGTTCTTTTTCCTTATCTTGATCAGGTTGTGGTTCTTGTGGAGTAGGAATAGCTTCATCAGAAGTTACAGGTATTTCAGGTGGTTTAAGTGTTGTACCACTTCTTGTGGTAATGGCTTTAGCTGTTTCATTCCGGGGGTTAGCATTTGTATCACTAGGTAGACTTCCCGGTTTTCTTTCACCTATTAACCTTGCTAGGTTACTTACTTCTTGTTCCAGATTTTGAATAGAAGCTTGTTGATTTCTAAATGCTTGAGCATTTTGTTCATTGGTTTGTTTTTGAGATGTGAAAAACTGCGTTTGAGTTTCAACTAGCTTCGTCATCATATCTTCTAAATTCGGCTTTTTATCATCGGTTTGTTGTGGTGGTTTGTTTTGAAAATTAGGTCTTTGCTGATTGTAAGTATTGTTGGATACTTGTTGATTGCTAGGACCTTGTTGGTTGTTGTATGGAATATTTCGGTTATAATTCTGGTTTTGATTGTAAATCGGTCTTGGCGGTTGATAATTATTCTGATAATTATTTCCAGGCCTTTGGTTTATGTATGAAATATTCTCTCTTTGTTCCATTGTTAATTCAATACTGAGACAATCTTTTGTCAAATGTGGTCCTCCACACTGCTCACAACTAATTCGTATTGAGTGAATATCCTTAGTCATCTTTTTCATTCGTCTCTCGACAGCATCTATCTTTGCGGAAATGGAATCTAAGTCATGGCTAGAATTAGCTCTAGCTGCTTTAGATGATCTAACGATATCTTTTTCTTGGTGCCACTCATGTGAGTGGGAAGCGGTGTTATCAATAATTTTGTAAGCATCATTTTTGGTTTTCTTCATAATAGAACCACCAGCTGCTATATCTATGTCTTTCCTTGTAGTGATGTCGCATCCTTGGTAGAATATTTGTACTATTTGACAGGTATCTAAACCATGTTGCGGACATCCTCTTAATAACTTTCCAAATCTTGTCCACGCATCATATAGAGTTTCATTCGGTTTCTGTGTGAACGTAACAATTTCTCCTTGAAGTCTTACGGCTTTAGATGCAGGAAAGAATTGTTTAAGAAATTTTTCAACTAAAACGTCCCATGTATCAATCGCCCCTTCAGGTAACGATTCCAACCAATCTTTGGCTTCTGCCTTTAAAGTCCAGGGAAATAACATGAGATATATCTGTTCATCCTCAACTTCTCTTATTTTAAATAGTGTGCAGATCCTATTAAAGGTACGAAGATGTTCATTTGGATCTTCCTTCGGCGCACCACTAAATTGGCATTGATTAGTCACCATGTGTAGAATTTGTCCTTTGATTTCATAATCTGGTGCATTAATGTCTGGATGAGTAATTGCGTGACCTTGGCCAGTGCGTTTAGCTCTCATTCGGTCTTCCATACTTAAAGGTTCCAGATTCTCCATAATTGAATTTGTTGAATCGGAATCACTAGAGGATTCTGATTTAATGGTTCGTTCCTCAACAATCTCTGTTTGAATGATTGGTGGTTCCGGAGGAAAGTTTAGTGGTTCAGGATCTATGAATCGTCCCTGAATATTCTCCGGATTCTCAATTGTGAGGTCGGGTTCAAAAAATGGATTATCGGAAATTTGAATTGGAGTACTTGGTTGACTGGATGACGATTCTAAAGAAAAATCAACGGCGGCTATATTTGCTAAATGTCTTGATCTAGTTACAGGTGGTGAACGTACAAAAGGTGGTGAACGTCATGCTCGGTGCATTCACTGAATATCCTATTAGTTTTTTTTTTTTTAAAAGGAAAGAAAAATTATATAAGTTATCCAATCAATAGACTTTTCTGATTTTGCCCACGTTTCGAATAGCCAAAAGATGCAGCAGAGGGGCATGATTCGTTTGGTCTCAATATAATTGAGGACTGTTTGGCTCCAATAACCCGGTCCACGTACAAATCCAACTATTACTACGAACCATAAAATTTTGATGTCTATCAATTTAACCACTTAAAATAAATTTTCGTAATTTTAAGAAATTTAGATAAGAAGTAGAATAAAAATCTATGTCCTAAAAACTAGAATAGTGAGAAATAAGAAAGAAAAAGAGCGCGTCGAAAAAGGTCGAAAAAGGAAAGAAAAATTGAAAAAGGCGTTGAAAAATAAGAAATAAAAAGAGTGACTTATAAAACTTTAAAACATTCGCCTAACCCAACCTTATTACTACCACTAACTTAAAATTATAATCGCAAATTGAGATTACTAATTGGAATGATAATTGATACATAGGTAAAAGGTGTCTAAAAAATATTAAAGCTTACAAGAAAAACTATTTCCCAAATGGCAATAACTTAAAATGAAACTAAAACTTAAAAAGGAGTCGCAAAATTCTAAAGTACCTAAATCTTATTCTAAAGAAAAAGCACTTAAGGGATTTTACGGCAAGGCCTAAAAATCTAGAAATAAAAATAACTATGGCAAAAACTATGAGTTAAAAATAAATACGAGCGAAAAATACAAAAATTACGCTAAAACTATTAAAAAGGGACAAAATATAAAAATATATAAAACGTTGTAAAAATTACAATTTTTATAAAAATATTATTTTTATATTATTTATTTTATAAAACTATTAATTTTATAATTTAATTATACTAATTAAACTAAATAATACAAATTAATAATAAAAACTAAATTAATAATTAAAAATTAAACCCTAATTAGGGTTATAATAATAATAATTATATATTAATTAAAACCCTAAACAGGCGGCTGAGGTTACCAGGCCTGTCAAATCACCTCATGCGATCGCATGAGGTGTTAGTTGATTTTCCATGCGATCGCATGGCTTGCGAAATTGGGCCAGGCTCTGGGCTGCAACAGTGATCGGGCAGAGTATGTTTTTTAATATTTTTTTTCTTCTTTTTTTTTTTCGGTTTTGCTGTTTTAATAAAATTATGTAATATATTTATATAAATTAAATAAAATTTATATTTTTATAAAATAAAGATAAAGAAACTTTTATATAACTTACAAACTCTTAAAAATATTTATATTTTTGTTTTTCTTTTTATATTTTCGAATATTTAAAACGTATTTTTACAAAAGCGTACTAAAAATAAAAATCTTTTTTTTTTGTGCGTGGCGTTTCGCTTCGGCGTTCCCCGGCAGCGGCGCCAAAAATACTTGATGTTATGCGAGGTGTATATAAAATAGCTTAAATTTTAGCAGGAAATGCTATTAAATACGATACAATTTTACACAAGATATTTATTTATTTGGAGAATTGATATACTTAAACCTTGCTACAACACTTATAGGCAGTGTACCTTATCGTACAGTAGTGTAGTTTTTAGTAAGTCCGGTTCGTTCCACAGGGAAAATCTTTAAACAAAGCTTAACGCTATATTAGTTTACTTTTATAAAAATACAAATGTATATATAAGTAATATTATTATTATAAAGGGGGGTTTTACCGTTTAATGACCGGTTTGTCGATTTTAAAACTTTAGTCGCAGTTAAAACCAAATGTAAAATATTAAATAAATAAAAGACTTAATTTAAAATGTAAAATAAATAACGATAATGAAATTGCGAATAATAAAAGTGCGATAAAATAAACTTGCGATAATTAAAAAGTGCGATAATTAAAAGTGCAATTAAATACAATAACAATAAATAAAAGTGCTATAATTAGAAGTGCAATTAAATATAAAATAAAGGAAATTAAATATGAAATAAAAGAATTATGCTTATTTAAACTTCCGTAATCATGATGTTTGACGTTTTGATTTTAGTTTTATGCCCATGGGTTAATTGTCCTTTGTCCTGGATTATTTAATATGTCCGTCTGGTTTTTGTCCATAACAGTCCATCAGTCATAAATATAAAGTGCGAGTGTCCTCGTCAAATTATCCTTATACCCGAAGTTAAATATTCCAACTAATTGGGGACTTAAACTGTAACAAGGTTTTATTACTTTGTTTAATAATTACACCAGGATGTCGACTGAGTGTAACCCAAGGTTTAAATACTTTGTTAACAATTATGCCAAGTGTCCTTGTACATAATTTCACACCTGTTTTAATAATTCTAGTGGTTATTAATCCATTCCCGTGTCCGGTTAAATGAACGATTATTCGTACATATAAATATCCCGCCCATCGTGTCCAATTGAGTGTATATGGTTATTTATAGGGATGCCCAATTGTAAATCTTTATATTAACATTAACAAACTATCATTTAGTTAAACAAATATAAATCCCATTAATAGCCCATAGTCTAATTTCCACAAGTGTCGTTCTTTTGTCCAAACCCCAATTATGGTACAAAGCCCAATTACCCAATTTTAATATTTTTAGCCCAACATCATGATTACTTTGGATTAAATAAGCATAATAATAACTTAGCTACGAGACATTAAATTAAAAAGGTTGAACATAACTTACAATGATTAAAAATAGCGTAGCGTTACACCGACAGAATTTCGACTTACACCCTTACAACATTCGCTAACATACCCTTATTATTAGAATTAAAATTAAAATTAAAATTATAATATATATATATATATATATATATATATATATATATATATATATATATATATATATATATATATATTACGTTTGTAGGATAGAGAGATAGGTGGATATATTTTGGCCAAAACGCGTTGAATTTATAGGACCTGGGCTGGATTTCAGAGCCATCCGATCGCATGGCTTTTGTGCCTCCAGGCCATGCGATCGCATGGCCAGCTGGGAGAAGTCACATATCTTTGTTTTCTTTCTTGCCGACGTTTATAAATAATAATATAATATATAAATAATTATAAGAATTATTTAAATATTATATTTTATTTATGTGCATAGTTAACTTGTAATTTTTAGTCCGTTGCGTCGAGCGTTGAGAGTTGACTCTGGTCCCGGTTCCGGATTTTCGAACGTCCTTGCGTACAATTTAATATCTTGTACTTTGCGTTTTGAATCTTGTACTCTTGTAATTTTGAGACGTTTCTTATCAATAATTGGAACCTCATTGATTGTATTTTGTACTTTTGAGCTTTTTGGTCGTTTGCGTCTTCAATTCGTCAAATCTGTCTTTTGTCTTCACCTTTTATTATTTAAACGAATATCACTTGTAAATAGAACAGTTGCAACTAAAAGCTTGTCTTTCTTGAGGAATAATGCTATGAAATATATGTTCGTTTTTAGCATTATCATAGTCCATGGGTAAGCCCAGTTCAATGCGTGCCTAAGAAGGGTGGCATGACTGTCATTACAAATGAGAAAAATGAGCTTATTCCTACTAGGACTGTAACAGGATGGCGTGTATGTATTGATTATAGAAAATTAAATGACGCCACCAGAAAAGATCACTTTCCCTTACCTTTCATTGATTAAATGTTGGAAAGGCTAGCCGGAAATAGTTACTATTGTTTTCTAGATGGATTTTCCGGATATTTTCAAATTCCAATAGCACCCGAAGATCAAGAGAAAACCACATTCACGTGCCCTTATGGTACTTTTGCTTACAAACGCATGCCATTTGGACTTTGCAACGCCCCTGCAACCTTTCAAAGGTGTATGATGGCAATTTTTCACGACATGATAGAAGAATGCATGGAAGTTTTCATGGATGATTTTTCAGTCTTCGGTGATACATTTGAATCATGTCTAGTTAATCTGGAACGAATGCTTATTAGATGCGAACAATCAAATCTAGTACTTAATTGGGAGAAATGCCATTTCATGGTTAAAGAAGGCATCGTTCTTGGTCATAAAATTTCGAAGGAAGGAATTGAAGTGGATAGAGCTAAAGTAGATGTAATTGCTAAACTTCCACATCCCACCAATACTTTTACCGGTTTTTACCGACGTTTCATAAAAGATTTTTCTAAAATTGCCACTCCTATGAATAAACTCCTAGAAAAGGATGCTCCATTCATCTTTTCAGATGAATGTATCAAATCTTTTAATATTCTTAAAGAGAAACTCACTAATGCGCCGATCATGATAACACCAAATTGGAATCTACCGTTTGAACTAATGTGCGATGCAAGTGATTTTGCAATGGGAGCCGTTTTAGGACAAAGGATTGAAAAACGATTTCAACCTATATATTATGCTAGTAAGACGTTACAAGGAGCACAAACAAATTATACAACTACTGAAAAAGAACTCCTTGCTATTGTCATTGCTTTTGACAAATTTCGTTCATATCTCGTTCTAGCAAAAAATGGTGGTCTATACCGACCATTCTGCTCTTAGATACCTATTTTCGAAACAAGATGCTAAACCAAGATTAATCCGCTGGATCTTACTCTTACAAGAATTCGATATTGAAATCTGAGATAAAAGAGGAGCAGAAAATCTCGCTGCTGATCATCTTTCTCGTCTTGAAAATCCTGAGTTAGAAGTTCTAAATGAATCGGCCATACAAGACAACTTTCCTGATGAATATCTATTGAAGATAGATTATAATGAAATACCATGGTTTGCAGACTATGAAAACTACTTAGTATGTAGATTCCTTGAAAAAGGATTATCGTACCAAAAACGAAAGAAATTCTTCAGTGATATAAAACACTATTTTTGGGAAGATCCACATCTGTTTAAAAGTTGTCCCGATGGAATAATACGCCGATGTGTATTCGGAGATGAAGCTAGTAAAATTTTAAACCATTGTCACACAGGACCAACAGGAGGGCATTATGGGCCTCAACTAACAGCAAGAAAAGTTTATGAAGTTGGATTCTATTGGCCCACAATTTACAAAGACGCACACCTTTTTTGCAAATCCTGTGATGCATGTCAAAGGGCCGGAAAAATAAGTCAACGTGATGAAATGCCACAAAATGTCATACAAGTATGTGAAGTATTTAACATTTAGGGTATTGAATTTATGGGACCATTTGCAAAATCTCATAATAATCTCTATATTCTCGTTGCCATTGATTATGTATCTAAATGGGTGGAAGCACAAGCTCTCCCAACTAACGATGCACGAGTTGTAGTCAACTTTTTAAAACGTCTTTTTGCAAGGTTTGGAACACCGAAAGCTTTAATAAGTGATCGGGGTACTCATTTCTGTAATCATCAACTTGAAAAAGTTCTTAAAAGATATGGAGGAACTCATAAAATCTCCACTGCTTATCATCCACAAACAAGTGGACAAGTTGAAAATACCAACCGAGCTTTAAAACGTATTCTAGAGAAAACCGTAGGATCAAATCCGAAGGAATGGTCCATTAAATTGGAGGATGCACTCTGAGCTTTTAGAATAGCCTAGAAAACTCCAATTGGAACCACACCTTTTAGACTTGTTTATGGAAAAGCATGTCATCTTCCAGTAGAAATTGAACACAAAGCATTTTGGGCTTTGAAGACATGTAATCTTGATATACATGAAGCTGGACGTCAACGATTAAGTCAACTAAACGAATTAGAAGAATTAAGACATGAAGCATACGAAAATTCATTAATCTATAAGGAAAGAACGAAGAAATGGCATGATAAAAGAATCAGAAGTTTAAAAGAATTTAAAGAAGGAGACAGAGTTCTTCTTTTCAATTCACGATTCAAGCTATTTCCTGGAAAATTGAAATCTAGATGGTCTGGACCATTCATAGTCAAAAGAGTTTTCCCATACGGAATGATAGAATTAATAAATTCAAATGGGATTGAATTTAAAGTTAATGGTCACAGAGTTAAACACTACATAGATAGTCCGATGGAATTCGACAATGAAGTTAATCACAATTTCGATACCACAGCTAACTAAGTGTGGGGAGAATCAAGTCTTTAAAGGATAATATGTATTTCTATTAGAGTTAGATTGTCTGTTTTCATGTAGTTCTCGAAAATGGAACCCGAATGGTCTTTCCCTACCAGACCCTAAAGAACTAGTCTTCTCCCCCCATTCTGAATTTTTATTTTTTTTAGGTTTTTACGAAATAAAGACTGCCTGTGAACTAAACCATGGTCTAATGCTACACGCTTTGATCACTAAATGTAATAATGACACACTTCCGAGTGAAATAGTATTAGTAATCAGAGAAAGATTGGACGGTGTAAGAAAAGAATCCAGATGCGAAGATAATAAGTTACAATTTAGTAAAGAAAAATTAAAATCCGCAGCGAAAAGAAGAGCAAGACACCTTGAAAGATGTCACAAATGCGGAAAATGGTCACATGGAGGTAAATGTTCAAATAATCAAACATATTCAAATACCGAATTTGTTACTTTATGCAGAGACGGACCGTTCATATGTTTAGAAGAAAAAACACTGAATGCTCGAGGTTACGCCTATGTAGCTATGGAAAACCAATTAAACCGACTATCTTATGAATGAGATAGATCATATAACTAAGAATACTATCTCACAGATAAGTCTGTACAGTTTTAATTTTTTTTATTTTTAACCTTTTGATAATAAACGCTAATTTGTTCGCTATAAAGTATTAAATTGGTATTAAATAAAATTAGGTTTGGCGACCGAAGTTATTGATATCATTCAAAAATTTATTACATCACTGCGAAATTTAACGTTTATTCTTAAGGTATAAATATCTTTAATCAATCAACCCAAAATATTTTAAAAATTCGTCATGAGTTAAATTAGGTCATGGAACCGAAATTACTTTACCGAAAAGAGGGGCGTATATTTTTGATAATATTTGATTGATTAAAGTGGGATAAAAAGCCAAAAAGATTTTTAATTTTATTTTTACCATGTTTTTTAAAATTAATATATAAATCTTAAATTAATATTGAAAACTTTGTAAAAACAATATATTTAAAATTGTAAATATTTGAAAAATATAATATAAGTTTGGTGTGATTTTATAATATGAATTTTTAAATTAAGTTTGGTGTGAATTTTTAATTTTTAAAATAAGAATTTTTAATTTTATGCATTTCAAATTTTAAGATTGGTGTGAATTTAAAAACAAAAATTTACTTTATCTCATTAAGTTAAAAATATGATTTTTAAAATTCGTCGTAAGTTGAAGACTAGGTCATTGAACCGAAATTGCTTTACCCGAGGAAGGGACGAGAACTTTTATTATCATTATTTTTAATCTTATTGAATTAAAGTATGCCAAAAACATTAAAAAAAACCCTAAAAATCTTAGCTTTTAAAACAATCGCTACAAAAAGTCAAATTTTAAAATTTTGTCAAAGGACGGACTAGGACATCGATCCGAAACGACCTCGTCCTAAATAACAAGGGAAACAAAATTTTAAAATTAATTACTTAATTGTTTTAATTAGTATAAGATATATAAAAAAAAAAGGTGAAATCACTGTAGCCGGACACCCATGCGATCGCATGGGATTCTCCCTATACCTCCATGCGATCGCATGGAGGCAAAAATCTGGCCAGACTCAAAACAGCCAGCGAGCTGTGTTCTTTACCACTTCACACACACATACACGAAAAATACCTCAAATCTTCACCAAATTTCATCATTTTTCCACCGTAATTCGTCATTTTTCTTGCTCTAATCATGCCTAGATTCTCATTCTTCAGCAAAATGGTAAAAATTACACCCCTAAACTCTATAAATTCCTAGTTTTTGTGATAATTACCAATTTTTTACCTAATACAATTTTGTTAATTTCTAGTGTAATTAGTGTTAAATTGTTAGTATTTTATGCATGTATAACCTAGATTGATGCTATTTAACATGATTTGAAGCCAAAAACTTCAAAATTTTTAGAAATCTAGGGTTTGTGTTCTTGAGCAATTTGGGGCTTTTTGATATAAACAGGTTATGGCCGATTTTTGTCATGAATTATTGCTAAATTGAGTAGTGTAACATGTTTAGATAGTTAAATGATCCAAACATTGATCCTAAACATGATTTTTGGATATTAAAGTGGACTTTTTAAGTCCAAAATTCATGAACTTGATTAATTTGATGTAATTGCCATTTGAGACTTGTTTAATTATTAGTAATGACTATTTTGACATGTTATTTGAGTTAAATGCTTATGAACTTTGTATACATTTTCATATGTGCTTATTTGAAAAGTGTAGAATTGTGAAAAATTGTGAAAATGTGTATAAGTTTAATTTTGATTTAACATGTTATAGTGATTGTTTTAAGTTGTTATTTTGCTAACATTAATGCATATTTGGATGCAAAAATTTTGTGTTTAATGTGTTTTGCAGAAAGCCGATACTGGAGGTTCAGGAGCATCATCATCTAGACGACCAGCACCAGCACCAGAACCAGAACCAGAACCAGAAATGCAACACGAACAAGAACCACAATAACAGCCTGATCAGCACATACCTTATTATGATCCGGTAGAGTTTGTTGATGAATTCATAGTATTCCCAATGAGGCCGCTAGTAGAATTCCCAACGATTCCTGAGCACACTCTACATCCTAATCTGAGATTTGATAGGAGATGGAGAGATTACGAGACATATCAAAGGAAAAAATTCAAATTGGTAACAAAAAATGTAGAGGTGCCAAGGGTAATCGATTGGGCCCCTTTGGAAACGGTCCATCTAGCTGACCGTGTTAGATAGCTTTTAGTTCAAAGGTATGGCAGTTCTTCTTTTACAGATTGGGAACGTCTTTTCACCATTCGTAGACCTGTATATAAGGAATGGTGTGTTGAGTTGATGAGTACTATATCACTTGATACAAATATAGTTAGAATAGATGATAGAAGATTTCTTAGGTTTATCCTTAGCGGTAGGATGTACAGAATGTCCATGCTGAACATGGCCAGGGCCTTACAGATATATACTCCTGGTGAGTTGCTATTACCCGATTGTACAAATTTGATTCATTATGGTGAAAGGGTAGATAGTAACTTTGACGCTGACGCCATTTGGAGGAGTATGTCACATTTTGATGTTTTTACACGAGCAGGAGGACACTCCTATACACATATTGACAGAGCCGAGCTTCGTATTATTCATAGATTTTTGGCTAACTCGATTACACAGAGAGGTCATAATAAAGAAAAAATTACCTTACATGATTTATTCTACCTAAAGTGTATTCGGGATCCTAGAAGCTTTGTCAATATCCCTTACTGTGTTGCTTTTTATTTATCTAAAATGGTAGAGGGAATGCGGGATGGGAGTATAATAGGAGGAGGTATTTTTGTTACTCTCATTGGAGAGTATTTAGGTGTTGATAGGAACCAAGGGGGTCCATTACAGCTTTGTAGAGAACAGGTTGAGCCCTTAGGATTGAAAGTTTATGTGGGTGCTAAGGTATTGAAAAGTAGACGTAACCAGGCAGTACCCTATGAGGGATCTCATCCTCAGGTAGAGAGAGGCTCAGACGAGGAAATGGAGGAGGCAGAAGACATTAGGGATGTCTTTCGAGATGCTATTCTTGACGTCCACGTTCGTATAGATGAGGAAGCAACAACGAACGCGGCCAGATATAGTATGTATGAGCTGTGGAACTCCGAGCGAGTATACGAGGATTATAGGTGACGCCAACACTATAGCTGGTTAGTTCATCAGCACCAAATCATGAGCCAGCTATCATATCAGGTACCAAATAACTATGTACCTACTCGACCTGCTCATTTTCCACCACACAGCCCCGATATCCGACCACCCTTTAACCAGTATGACTATAACCAAGCCTATCAAAACACCTATAACCAACAATGGAACCCACCTGACGAGATAAACTGGAACCCATATCCAGACTGATTTAGTTCCATTTTGTTATTTATATGATTTTTATGTTTTTATCTTTTTACTTATTCATGTTTAAACTTATGTTACTTGAATATACTTATGTAATCTTTATCATTTTTATTATTATTGTGTACTAATATTTCACATTTAGGATTTGAAAGTGGGATATTAAGTCCCATTTCAAATTGCCATGCATGTTTATATTTGTATGTATGTATATGGTAAATTGTACAAAATAGGGAAAAACAGCGATTTTCAAAGACTGGCATTAAGTTCAGCAAAAGCTACTAATTTTGACGACAAGATAAATGTGATGTAACAACAGACGAAATGAACAAATGATATGCACCATTTATCATTCAGCAACCAAACGCCAATATGTTTGGAAACTTTGGTAAAATTTAATCATTTTTACGATAATCACCCTCAATAATTTAAATTGTTACTAATTTCTTGCAAATGAGGGCATTGCAAGATCTTAGGTGTGGGAAGGGGTTAAATTCTTTCTGATTTTTAAAATTTTTATCTTAAACACTTGGTTACCATTAAAAATACTAGTAACGTAGTAGTTGTATTAGAATCTAGTGCTCTCTGATGATAAAGAACAGCCCTAGTCTTATATACTGACTACCCAATTCTAGTAAAATTTTTCAAAATTTTCAATTAAATGAACTCAAAATCATGTTTATACATATTTATGAACGATAAAACTAGGTGTTAACACCGAAATTATTGTTACCTCAGAAAGGACATAAATTGAGAAACAAACCAAAATGTTAAAATTAATTTAAAATGGAATAGAGGATAATAAAAAGGAAAATAAAAGCCAAGTGTGGGAAAAATTACCAAGTTATCTTAAACATATGTCACATATTTCTGTAACAAATAACTGAAAATACTTTTGCTTTGGACTAAACTAAACTATTTTACCCGATGAAAGAAAAGAAGAGATGGATCTACACGATGAATCAATTCCATCATTAAAAGGAAGTAAAGTCTTCCGAAAAAGAAACGCGCTTCTTGATTTAGGTCAGGAAGTTGTCATCCAAACCACCTGTAGGTTGATGAAAAATCTAGAAAAGTAATCTCTAAAATCAGCAGGAAATCCACGGACCTCAGCATAAAACAGGGTCGCCAAGTGGTCAGATTTATCCTAACCATGAGAAGGATTTATCTCGTACAATGGGGGGGCACCGTGCAAATTAGCTTGATAAGACTAATGAATCAGATTACTAGAAAGGATAATCTCCTTTAAAGATCAAAAATCAGCTTTTAAGACTGATATTACTCAATCCTAGAGATTGACCTTAAAGATTGAGAATTACAAACTCATGGAATTCAATGATATCTAAACTCGAGCTTGAACGAGAAAATATTTTGATCAAATTATAAACCGATTTGTTTTCTGAAAACTCATTTTCAATGCGTTCATTACCATTGAACGTAAAATCCTAAGAATTCACCTAGAATTCATTAGGTCACCTGAACCAAATCGGGTGTCAACCGTAAGAACGGTGGTTGCATAGCATGGTCGAAGACAGGACCTTGTGTCAAACCGAAAAATTATAAGGGTGAGCTTTACTATTGCTCCT
The DNA here is from genome assembly GCF_046630445.1 of Rutidosis leptorrhynchoides. Taxonomy (NCBI): domain Eukaryota; kingdom Viridiplantae; phylum Streptophyta; class Magnoliopsida; order Asterales; family Asteraceae; genus Rutidosis; species Rutidosis leptorrhynchoides. The sequence continues at coordinate 439,777,984 of NC_092333.1, forward strand.
ACAAAGGATAATAATTGCGTCCGACACGTTATAGACCATAATTAAAAGCATGTCAGGGGACATTGCCTTAACAGTTGCTTGTTCAATGCTTTCCTTTACAACCAGACGGTAGTTTACCGAAAGGTAATATACGGAGCAAGTATACTGGATTTGTTGCTTTCCTAATACAAGATTAGCAAGTGGGTGACACAAAACCACAGTTTTGAGCTAAAATTTTCAAATCTGAAACCCACCAAACCCACAAAAATATTTTGCAAACACCGATGAAGGGTTATTCCAGAAAACTTATCTAGGGTAAAAACTAGATTTAATTTTCAAAAGATCAAATGTTTTCATAAAGATCCACTTTCCTTAATGGATCTAAATTTTTATAGTCATGTGGGACTGTAAACCATATCGTTACTACCATTGTTTATACCGCCGTATTGAAATCACTGATGTACAAAGTGTGAAGAATAAAGAAGTATTTCTAGTATTTCAAGACTATATTGCTTGAGGACAAGCAACGCTCAAGTGTGGGAATATTTGATAATGCTAAAAACGAACATATATTTCATAGCATTATTCCTCAAGAAAGACAAGCTTTTAGTTGCAACTGTTCTATTTAAAAGTGATATTCGTTTAAATAATAAAAGGTGAAGACAAAAGACAGATTCGACGAATTGAAGACGCAAACGACCAAAAAGCTCAAAAGTACAAAATACAATCAATGAGGTTCCAATTATTGATAAGAAACGTCTCAAAATTACAAGAGTACAAGATTCAAAACGCAAAGTACAAGATATTAAATTGTACGCAAGGACGTTCGAAAATCCGGAACCGGGACCAGAGTCAACTCTCAACGCTCGACGCAACGGACTAAAAATTACAAGTCAACTATGCACATGAATATAATATAATATATAATTAATTCTTAAAATTAATATATATATTATATTATTATAAATAAACGTCGGCAGAAGAAAACAACCAAAAGTGGCTCTCCCCAGCTGGCCATGCGATCGCATGGCCTGGAAGGCATAAATCCATGCTATCGCATGAGCCTCTTTTCCAGATCACATGCCTATAAAAATCGATCTTTGGTGTCACACAAATAAAATCTTTTTCTTCTTCACTCAACGTAGTATATGTATATATAATATTTTAATTTTAATTTTAATTTTAAATCCTAATAATAAGGGTGTGTTAGCGAATGTTGTAAGGGTGTAAGTCGAAATTCTGTCCGTGTAACGCTACGCTATTTTTAATCATTGTAAGTTATGTTCAACCTTTTTACATTAATGTCTCGTAGCTAAGTTATTATTATGCTTATTTAATCCGAAGTAATCATGATGTTGGGTTAAAAATATTAAAATTGGGTAATTGGGCTTTGTACCATAATTGGGGTTTGGACAAAAGAACGACACTTGTGGAAATTAGACTATGGGCTATTAATGGGCTTTATATTTGTTTAACTAAATGATAGTTTATTAATTTTAATATAAAGATTTACAATTGTACGTACCTATAAATAACCATATACACTTGATCGGACACGATGGGCGGGGTATTTATATGTACGAATAATCGTTCATTTAACCGGACACGGGAATGGATTAATAGCCACTAGAATTATTAAAACAGGGGTGAAATTATGTACAAGGACACTTGGCATAATTGATAACAAAGTATTAAAACCTTGGGTTACACTCAGTCGACATCCTGGTGTAATTATTAAACAAAGTATTAAAATCTTGTTACAGTTTAAGTCCCCAATTAGTTGGAATATTTAAACTTCAGGTATAAGGATAATTTTACGAGGACACTCGCACTTTATATTTATGACTGATGGACTGTTATGGACAAAAACCAGACGGACATATTAAATAATCCAAGACAAAGGACAATTAACCCATGGGCATAAAACTAAAATCAACACGTCAAACATCATGATTACGAAAGTTTAAATAAGCATAATTCTTTTATTTCATATTTAATTTCCTTTATTTTATATTTAATTGCACTTCTAATTATCGCATTTTTATTTATTGTTATTGTATTTAATTGCACTTTTAATTATCGTACTTTTTAATTATCGCAAGTTTATTTTATCGCACTTTTATTATTCGCAATTTCATTATCGTTATTTACTTTACGCTTTAAATTAAGTCTTTTATTTATTTAATATTTTACATTTTGTTTTAACTGCAACTAAAGTTTTTAAAATCGACAAACCGGTCATTAAATGGTAAAAAACCCCCTTTATAATAATAATATTATATATATTTGTATTTTTATAAATTTAAACTAATATAGCGTTAAGCTTTGTGAAAAAGATTCCCTGTGGAACGAACCGGACTTACTAAAAACTACACTACTGTACAATTAGGTACACTGCCTATAAGTGTTGTAGCAAGGTTTAAGTATATCCATTCAATAAATAAATAAATATCTTGTGTAAAATTGTATCGTATTTAATAGTATTTCCTTGTAAAATTTAATAGTATTTTATACCCCTTAGCTTTAACATCAGTCTTTGTTAGTTACTGTATTAATTTTAGTATATGATTTTTGTTTTAAGATCTACTCCAATTTATTTATTTATTAGATTGTTTAGAATCGATTAAAGTAGATGTTAATTATTTAGTTAAACTTAAAATCAGAATTCAGAATAAAATCAGAAGATTAAGTAAATTATTTCAAAAAAAAAAAAACTACTGTAGCTACAGTGCACTACAGTAACTACAGTGTTTTTGGGGTATGTGGCGGGTTGTGGTTGGAGGGTGTTGTCCATATTTAGTATATAGTACCCTCCATATTTAGTATATAGTATACTAGTATTATATTAAGTTATTACAAATCAAGTGTCACTTAAATACGATAACCAAATACATAACAAGTTATTTGAACAAAAGCTGATGCAACTAAGTCTGTCACAACCCATCATAACACAACAACTCATCGTCTTCCAAAATATAACATATCTAACAACCTATAAGGGGAAAGACAGAGGGGAATTAGCATAACGCTAACTGAATGAGATAACTACATGCAGTAACATATAATAAGTAGTTACGCTATGAGAAAATAATTAAAAAAGAGAGATTGATCTAATTTCCTGTCCTTTTTTGGAGTCGTTGATATGTCATACAAGTAAGAACACAAAACCACTAGTGCCGTCAAAGAGTCTCCGACGACTTGGCCTAGCCTACAACCATCAGTTGATCAGACTCAGGTCTAACTAAAAGTTCCTCCTTTATAAGTCATCCACACACAGGAGATGCGTTATTCAGACTTATACCCATCGACCACCACATGAAGAACCCAACCCCACACGGTTGATCTTTCCTACCTCAAGCCACAACATGGTAGGGATACAGTAGGGTTTATCACAGAATAACACTCAATAACAGCATGCAACATATATACAACATCACATACTAACAGCATGCAACAAATATACAACATCACACAACTATAGTATATTACCGTAACTAGCATGACGTATACAAAATAACTAGTAACTATATACTATCGAACTATACTTAACCCACTCACCGTTTATGTCTCGGAAAGATAATTGAGCTCTAATCCTAAGAAATCGTCTCCCTGTCTTTTCCTCCTGAACATATCACAATATAGATTAACATATTATAAAAATATGCTTATACATTATATGGGTCAATATTATACACGACCCATTTAGTGACATTACACTTAATCATGTAAACTATTATATATACACTATAACGCCTTTTTATTTTTTATTTCATTTTTATCTTCTTAAATGTTTACCATTGGAAAGTACTCTTCATTACCTTTCCAACGATATTTGATTCGACTACAACGGAGTAACGATTTGAAAGTTATGTCCGTTTCAAATTCCATGAAGGGACTGTCAAAGTTTTCGGGCGGACAAGTTTTAGAGCATACAAGGTTTTAGGACACCTAAAGTTTTCGGAAACCCAAGGTTTTCGAACACCAAGGTTTTCAGACACCAAGGTTTTCGGGCGCCAAGGTTTTTGGACACCACGGTTTTCGGACACCAAGGTTTTAGAGCGCCAAGGTTTTAGAGCGACACCAGCTCGCTGATTTTGGGTTTTGTTCACCAAAAACTCGATCTTGAGCGTTTTTTGATCAAATTTTAAGCACAAGGATGCTATTAAACATATATACAACCTATTTCTAATATTCATTGATGTTAATAAACATCAATCAACAAGATTTGAGCCAAAATTAACCAAAACCCACTCATGACCTAAAAACAAGTATAAATGGGATTAAATCTTATCTTGATGGATTTCTCTTGATGTAAGGATTCCGAAAATGTTAGTTATTTGAATCAATTCCTTTTAATTTAAAATCTATGGTTGATTCTTGGTTAATGGAAAAGTGGAACTTTTAAGAGAGGGAAAGTGATGTATGGGCGTGTTCGTGAGAATTGCGGAAGAAATGGCAAGAATCTGGATTCCCTAAATATTTATTTACATAAAGTGGATTAAAATCTCACTCCTCACAACACATGGATATTTAACTGAAATCTAAACTTATACTCATCCATTTAAATGAACTAAACGGGTTCAAAAGAGGTTAACGAATAATGTTCTATGACCCTTGCTACAAAACGAATCTGACTAACCGACTTAATTAATAAAATTATAAACTTGAAATTTAACTTAAATTAAATAACAAACATAATCGAGGGCAGAATAGTAAACTTACTTCTAGGCCTCGAGAGAGGATGTTACAATCTCTTATCTAATTACAATATAAGGACAATGAATATTTTTCGAAAATATCTTAAATTGAAAAAGTTATGTTGGGTAACAGAAGGAGTGAGTATTATATATATAAATATAGCATTTCCACTTATTCATTATCCTTACAGGTGTAAACGAGCTGAGCCGAGCCGAGCCGAGCTTTGTAGTGTTCAAGCTTGGCTCGTTCAAATTTCAGAAAGCTCAAGCTCGACACAATTTGATCCTTGAACTTTTTGTTCGAGTTCAGATCGATATATGTATTAATAGCTTGAGCTCGGCTCGTGATGAACTCGTTTATCTTAAAAGTGTAATTAAGCGGAAGTTCGAATTGAGCTTGGCTCATTAAGCAAAACTTGAGCTCTTTATTTTATTTTATTTTCTCACAAAGGGAGATTCTGGGAAGATGAATAAAAATATGCAATCAACGGATATGAGGAGAAATTGAAGGAAGATTGAGTATGATTTTTACTCAAAACATAGGGACTTGACCATAATGGAACCGATGTATCATAGAGAGATGATAGAAGAACTAATTAGAATATTAAGTATACGCTTGAAAGTGTGTCACGTGATTTCAAAGGTGTAGATGATGATGGTAACTGGGACGCTTTTTCTTTGGCTGGTAATACCTCGAATGGGTCAAACGTTAATGGCAACATGGTGTTCATGGGAAGGCTCAAAAATGCAATAAAGATATGCTTTGTAGTGTATTCCGTATTGAGTTTGAGATAACCGATTTCAAGTTTTGGAGTGCTAGAAGATACACGTTCGTGACTTATGTTTCATCTTTATGCGCTCGATCGGTGACATGGCCAAAATGGACGGTTTATTTTAGTGTGGTGTCATTACGTCGTAAAACATCAATCAAGGATACTGGAGGCACTAGGCGTTTCATATTTATATTTAGCTGGGGCTCTATCTATAAATCACTTACTTACGTATTCTAGAACGAGCAAGTGATAAGTAGAACACGAGGTCTCTATTTTTACATTTTCCAATATCGTGGAATTTGAGTATCTTCTCAAGTCAACCCCTATAGCAAGTGAGTTGGGTTTTAAAATATTTCAGATTGATTAAAATAGTAATTAAGATAAGCGATAAATAAACAGATAAAGTAAAGGCGTGAATGCAATATTTAGAGCTGATATTAAATCACAGATGAAGTTTCATTAGCTAAGACGAACTCTAAACCCCTATAAAATGAATTTTATGAGCTATTTGAGTCGGATTAGGTTTTGAAGATTCTGACCAAAAGTAATACGCCCACTCCCAACGTTAATTTTAACTGATTGCAACGACCTTATGGATCGAATCCTAGGCTAATGAATAAAGTGGCATATAGAAGAATGATTTTGGTTTTTCTCAACTCTAGAGAGTTTAACTTCTACTAAGATTTCCACTAAATACATAGTTATACTTCAACCATTAATATAATGTGCAATCTTAGGGTTTCTAAGATACTGTTAATTAGACTAGAGATATATCCTTTTTGATGCAATTACATAACCCCGGATCATTCGAAACATCTCTAGGACCCTGTTCTCGATGCGGATCATGTCTTTAGGTAAGATAGTGTATGATGAACACTTTGGTTCTTACGTTCACCACAATTTTAAAGCGGAAAGCTCACTAGAACAGATAATCAACTTTACAATTTACAAAAGCTATTTATCTGTAGGTTCTTAATCATATTATGGCGATTAACACCGATAACTACTAACCCTTGATTAGAAGTAATCAAGTAGTAAGACTATGTTATAGCCACGTGGGTAATTGAAAATGGTAACCCATAGATTAGACTTCTAAGTTGGATAAAAGGCATTAAATAGCCCAAACGGCATACGCTGGTAAACGAATGTTCCGTAAGGACAAGTGGATGTTGTTTATTCTTGGTCCTTTGGATCGAGTGAAATTTGAAAATAACCAGAGAAACCATCAAGAAAACGGTAGAATTGGTTACTTGACAATCTTTCCAGCATTTGAACAATAAACGGAAGAGGAAGATAATCTTTTCCAGTTGCATCGTTAGTTTATGATAGTCTATGCATCCCCTCCAACCGGTGACTTCCCGTTTTGGTATAAGTTCATTGTTCTCATTTTTGATAACGTTCATCCCTTCCATCTGTGGTACTACTTGTGCATGTCTAACCCATGATGAATCAGAAATCAGATAGATTAGGCCGAAATCCAGAAGTTTGATTACCTCTTTCTCGATAACCACTTGAATCTTCTGATTCACATTTTGTTGTCTCTGAACTGATGGCTTGAAGTCGTCTTCCATGAAGATTTTGTGATTTCAGTACTTTAGACTGATACCATTGATGTCGAAAATATTTCATGCAATTTTCTTTCTTATGTGACCTCAGCACTCTGATTAGTTCTGCCTTTTCGTATGGCGTGAGTTCTTTAGTGATGATCACTGGGAGTTGCATTTATCTTCTAAGAATGCATACTCCAAGTGTTTGGACAGTTCCCTGTGTTCCAGCTCTGGAGGCTCTTCGATAGACAATTTCATTCTTGCGATCTCTTTCCTATTTAACAAATCGTAATCGTCTTGAAATTCTGATTCTTCAACTGCTTGCAATGCGCTAACTATCCGTTCTTTCATTCTTGAAATGGTCCTTTTTAATGACTCATCTTCTGAAACTTCTTCGTTTTGTTCGAAAGATGGTTCTATGGTCTCTTCTTGAAACGCGCAATCCTTAGGTAATTGAGGTTGATATACATGGATGAAGTCACTTTCTTCATCTAGTCTTCTTCTTAATATAGGTATAGGAATACCTTTTCCTAGTGGTGCTATGTATGTAGTCTTGCCTGTGAAGTTACATCCTTTGGAGAATTTAAAGAGTTGATGATATAGGGTGACTATGGTTGAGTATGGACCTTGGTTGTCTTTAGAATGCGTTGAGCGCAGTTATGTTAAGAATGGGTTTAGATGCATACGGCCATAATTGTAGTGATCTGAACTTTTTCATATTTATATATATATTAAATGAAATTGATATTTTACATGATTAAGTGTTTCCAACATGTTAAGCAATCAAACTTGTTAAGACTTGATTAATTGAAATAGGTTTTATATAGACAATTGACCACCCAAGTTGACCGGTGATTCACGAACGTTAAAACTTGTAAAAACTATATGATGACATATATATGGTTATATATATAGTTAACATGATATAAATGATAAGTAAACATGTCATTAAGTGTATTAACAATGAACTACATATGTAAAAACAAGACTACTAACTTAATGATTTCGAAACGAGACATATATGTAACGATTATCGTTGTAACAATATTTAACTGTATATATATCATATTAAGATATATTAATACATCATATTATCATGATAATATAATAATTTAACATCTCATTTGATATAATAAACAATGGGTTAACAACATTTAACAAGATCGTTAACCTAAAGGTTTCAAAACAACACTTACATGTAATGACTAACGATGACTTAACGACTCAGTTAAAATGTATATACATGTAGTGTTTTAATATGTATTCATACACTTTTGAAAGAATTCAAGACACTTATCAAAGTACTTCTACTTAACAAAAATGCTTACAATTACATCCTCATTCATTTTCATCAACAATTCTACTTGTATGCACTCGTATTTGTACTCGTACAATACACAGCTTTTAAATATATTTACTATTGGTATATACACTCCAATGATCAGCTCTTAGCAGACCTGTAAGTTACCTAATCATGTGGGAACCATCATTTAACATCTAGCATAAAATATCTCACAAAATTACAAACTAATGGAGCCTATATGGAGAGTCTAAGTTCACGTGAATGGGGGAGTTCACAAACACTTTCACTTTGCAATTTTCTTGAATCAAATTACTCTCTCTCAAGTGTTCTTCATTTGTTCCAAGTGTTCTTCATCATCTTCAACAAAATCTAGCTCAATCTAGTTCATAAATCCATACATAAACCAAGTTATAAAACAACTACTCAAGAACACACCAACAACACTTCCAAGTTTGCTAGCTTACTTCCAATCTTGCAAATCCACTTTGAGTGATCATCCAACCTCAAGAAATCTTTCTTATTTACAGTAAGATATCTTTCTAATATAAGGTAATACTCATATTAAAAATTTGATTCAATTTCTATAACTTTAACAATCTTATTTTGCGTGGAAATCGTACTTGAACTTTTTTTCGTGTCATGATTTTGCTTCAAGAACTTTCAAGCCATCCAAGGATACTTTGAAGCTAGATCTATTTTTCTCATTTCCAGTAGGTTTATCCACAAAACTTGAGGTAGTAATGATGTTCATAACATCATTCGATTCGTATATATAAAATTACCTTATTCGAAGGTTTAAACTTGTAATCACTAGAACATAGTTTAGTGAATTCTAAACTTGTTCACAAATAAAGTTAATCCTTCTAACTCGACTTTTAAAATCAACTAAACAGATATTCTATATCTAGATGATATGCTAACTTAATAATTTAAAAGCTGGAAACACGAAAAACACCGTAAAACCGGATATACGCCGTCGTAGTAACACCGCGGGCTGTTTTGGGTTAGTTAATTAAAAACTATGATAAACTTTGATTTAAAAGTTGTTCTTCTGGGAAAATGATTTTTCTTATGAACATGAAACTATATCTAAAAATCATGGTTAAACTCAAAGTGGAAGTATGTTTTCCAAAATGGTCATCTAGACGTCGTTCTTTCGATTGAAATGACTACCTTTACAAAAACGACTTGTAATATGTATTTCTGACTATAAACTTATACTTTTTCTGTTTAGATTCATAAACTTAAGTTCAATATGAAACCATAGCAACTTGAATCACGCAAAACGGATTTAAAACGAAGAAGTTATGGTTAAAACAAGATTGGATAATTTTTCTTGTTGTAGCTACGTGAAAATTGGTAACAAATCTATATTAATCATATCCTAGCTAACTCATATTGTATTATACATGTATTCTAATATATTATGTAATCTTGGGATACCATAGACATTAATACAATGTTTTGACATATCATATCGACCCATCTATATATATATATATATATATATATATATATATATATATATATATATATATATATATATATATATATATATATATATATATATATATATATATATATATATATATATATATATATATATATTGGAATAACCATAGACACTCTATATGCAGTAATGTTGGAGTTAGCTATACAGGGTTGAGGTTGATTCCAAAATATTATATATACTTTGAGTTGTGATCTAGCCCGAGGCTTGTATACACGAGGTCGTGGATTGATTCGAGATAATATATATTGCTTTATTTCTGTACATCTAACTGTGGACAACTAGTTGTAGGTTACTAACAAGGACAGCTGACTTAATAAACTAAAAATATTAAAATGTATTAAAAAATGTTGTAAATATATTTTGAACATACTTTGATATATATGTACATATTTGTTATAGGTTCGTGAATCGACCAGTGGCCAAGTCTTACTTCCCGACGAAGTAAAAATCTGTGAAAGTGAGTTATAGTCCCACTTTTAAAATCTAATATTTTGGGATGAGAATACATGCAGTTTTGAAAATGATTTACAAAATAGACACAAGTATTGAAACTACATTCTATGTTGAATCGTTATACCGGATATCGCCATTGTATGAATCATCCAAGTTTGCTAGCTTACTTCCAATCTTGTAAAGTGATCATCCAACCTCAAGAAATCTTTCTTATTTACAGTAAGATATCTTTCTAATACAAGGTAATACTCATATTCAAACTTTGATTCAATTTCTATAACTATAACAATCTTATTTCGAGTCGAAATCTTACTTGAACTTTTTTCGTGTCATGATTCTGCTTCAAGAACTTTCAAGCCATCCAAGGATCCTTTGAAGCTAGATCTATTTTTCTCATTTCCATTAGGTTTACCTACTAAAATTAAGGTAGTAATGATGTTCATATCATCATTCGATTCATACATATAAAACTATCTTATTCGAAGATTTAAACTTGTAATCACTAGAACATAGTTTAGTTAATTCTAAACTTGTTCACAAATAAAGTTAATCCTTCTAACTTGACTTTTAAAATCAACTAAACACATATTCTATATCTAGATGATATGCTAACTTAATGATTTAAAACCTGGAAACACGAAAAACACCGTAAAACCGGACATACGCCGTTGTAGTAACACCGCGGGCTGTTTTGGGTTAGTTAATTAAAAACTATGATAAACTTTGATTTAAAAGTTTTTCTTCTGGGAAAATGATTTTTCTTATGAACATGAAACTATATCAAAAAATCATGGTTAAACTCAAAGTGGAAGTATGTTTTCCAAAATGGTCATCTAGACGTCGTTCTTTCGACTGAAATGACTACCTTTACAAAAACAACTTGTAACCTGTATTTCTGACTATAAACTTATAGTTTTTCTATTTAGATTCATAAAATAGAGTTCAATATGAAACCATAACAATTTGATTCACTCAAAACGGATTTAAAACGAAGAACTTATGGGTAAAACAAGATTGGATATTTTGTTGATTGTTGTAGCTACGGGAAATATTGTAACAAATCTATATTAATCATATCCTAGCTAACTCATATTGTATTATACATGTATTCTAATATATTATGTAATCTTGGGATATCATAGACACGTATGCAAATGTTTTGACATATCATATCGACCCACGTATATATATTATTTAGAACAACCATAGACACTCTATATGCAGTAATGTTGGAGTTAGCTATACAGGGTTGAGGTTGATTCCAAAAATATATATACTTTGAGTTGTGATCTAGCCTGAGACGTGTATACACTGGGTCGTGGATTGATTCAAGATAATATATATCGATTTATTTCTGTACATCTAATTATGGACAACTAGTTGTAGGTTACTAACGAGGACAGCTGACTTAATAAACTTAAAACATCAAAGTGTATTAAAAGTGTTGTAAATATATTTTGAACATACTTTGATATATATGTATATATTTGTTATAGGTTCATGAATCGACCAGTGGCCAAGTCTTACTTCCCGACGAAGTAAAAATATGTGAAAGTGAGTTATAGTCCCACTTTTAAAATCTAATATTTTGGGATGAGAATGCATGCAGTCTTATAAATGTTTTACGAAATAGACACAAGTAATTGAAACTACATTATATGGGTGAATGATCGAAGCCGAATATGCCCCTTTTGCTTGGTAACCTAAGAATTAGTAAACCGATCTACTAATTGACGCGAATCCTAAAGATAGATCTATTGGGCCTAACGAACCCCATCCAAAGTACCGGATGCTTTAGTACTTCGAATTCGTTTATATCATGTCCGAAGGATTTCCCGGAATGATAGGGGATATTCTTATATGCATCTTGTTAATTTCGGTTACCAGGTGTTCACCATATGAATGAATTTTATCTCTATGTATGGGATGTATATTGAAATATGAAACCTTGTGGTCTATTATTATGATTTGATAATATATAGGTTAAACCTATAACTCACCAACATTTTTGTTGACGTTTTAAGCATGTTTATTCTCAGGTGATTATTAAGAGCTTCCGCTATTGCATACTAAAATAAGGACAAGATTTGGAGTCCATGCTTGTATGATATTATGTAAAAACTGCATTCAAGAAACTTATTTTTGATGTAATATATTTTTATTGTAAACCATTATGTAATGGTCGTGTGTAAACGGTATATTTTAGATTATCATTATTTGATAATCTACGCAATACTTTTTAAACCTTTATAGATAAAATAAAGGTTATGGTTGTTTTAAAAATGAATGCAGTCTTTGAAAAACGTCTCATATAGAGGTCAAAACCTCGCGACGAAATCAATTAATATGGAACGTTTATAATCAATATAAACGGGACATTTCAGTTGGTATCTGAGCGTTGGTCTTAGAGAACCAGAAATTTGCATTAGTGTGTCTTATCGAGTTTGTTAGGATACATTAGTGAGTCTGGACTTCGACAGTGTTTTCTTTAAAAACGATTGCTTAACACTTTTGTTGGAAACTATATATTATTAACATGTAAATATTATGTGATATATTAACCTCTTAATGTGTTTGATATTGTGTGATAGATGTCTACCACTAGTACAAATCCCATTGATTCACCTAATAATAATGAAGAGTCGAATATATTTTGGGAAGATTTACAAATTTCCGAAGAAGAACCGGAAGAGGAGGAATCGGAAGAGGAGGAACCGGAAGAAGAAGAACCGGAAGAGGAGGAACCGGAAGAGGAGGAACCGGAAGAAGGAGAGGTTCTGGAGGAAGAAATATCGATACCTACAGTAATTCAATTAAATAAAAGAAAATCCTCAACCAACGCACCAAAGTTAAAAATGGTCAATGGTGTTTCCGCCGAGGAAGAAAAATATTGGGAAGATTACCAATTTTCCGATGAATCGGATCCCGATGAGGATTCCGATGATGTTATAGAAATTACCTCGACCCAATTTAATAAAGCGAAAGAAAATAATAAGGGAAAAGGTATAAAAATAGAGAAACCCGATTCCAACCCCGATGAACTTTATATGCATCGACAACATCCGTATTTCCTAAAATGTAACAATGACCCTGGAACCTCTAAACCACCAGGTTTTTCTAAACCATTATGGAAAACGACAGCTCGTATTAGAGGAACACCATATATTCCTAGAAAATTAGGAAAACGAACCAAGTCCGAAGAAGAAGAAACCAGTGATTCAGATTAGAGGGTTGTAATCATGTTGTGTATTATATGTATTGTAGTGTGCTTGTACTTTTATGTTCTATGTAAAAATTGCTTTTTTTGTTTGTTAATTATCTTTTACGAATCTAATCCTTGTCTATTTTACAGTATAAAAACAAAATGGACGTTAAGGGTAGACAACCGAATATTTTAGAAGACCTACCAGAGGATATGATTGAGGAAATCTTGTCTAGATTCGGTCAGAATTTATCAGCACATTTAGTTATGGCGAAATTAACTTGTCAAACATTTGAAAGACTTTCTAGAAATGCCTTAGTTTATAAAAGGCTTTCCATTGATAGGTGGGGTATATCACATTGGGGAGACCGTAAGTTACGCCGTGTTTTCTTTAAATCATTAAATGCGGGGAACCCAAATGCAATTTTACGCTACAGGTTAAGAACCTATTTTGACTCAACATATCCCAACATAGGATTTCGTGAATTAGAAAGAGCTTCTAACATGCAACATAAAGAAGCATGTTATGCTTACGGGTTAGTGATGTTTGCTTCTTACCAAAGTGAGAAAAAGAACATCGGATTGCAACTTTTAAATAAAACCTTCCCACAAATGACGAATTCAGTAGTTGGGGTGAAAAACAAGGTTTTTAGATTATTACGGGGGCTGTTGGACATTACGAAACCCTCGTCCTTTTGAAGACATTACAATATGCTGCCTAGCCAATGGTCATAACGGTTATTTTCCGCAAGACCAAGGATGGGAAGTCATCTTAGTAAAACCAGAATGCATGACTTGTTTCTGGACTTATAAACTATGTGTCTTTATTTCCTTTGCTGAACAACTTCGTATGTGCACACTGAAGCACAACGGTTGTTTTAAGCTGTACCTCTGCTAAGTAAGGCCATGGAACACGGTTAATGTTGACCAGTATACTGCACCATAACGCGGTCTTAAGCATTGCACCTCGCTTGAGGGATTCTTAGTTAATTAAGGAACTGTTTGTTTAGACACATAAAGGATTGGATCGTTAGGATAACCGAACGTGTTCATGGAAATCAGACTTGACTTGGCCAACATTCTCAATTGACCTACGATCAACCACTTCCACTCACTGGTCCCCCAGTTGGGAGAATTCCACTACCACCCAGATTACAAAAGCAGCTAACCCCACTCTCGGAGCTGATGATCAGTTAACCCAGTTCATCCAAGGACAACAACAGCTAAATCAGAGAACTGCAACCAGACAAGATCAGACGGAGATACTAATGAGAAATCAATTGGATCTGCTCAAAAGTTTGGAAATCCAGCTCGGACAGTTATCACAACGCCTTGAAACCCGACCGCAGGGAAGATTGCCAAGTAATACTATCCAGAATCCCCACATAGAAGAAGCAAAGCAAATGGATTCCGTAATCCCAGAGGAAGAACCACGGAGAAGGTCAACTAGGCTCAAGAACAAATCAACATATACTCAGAAGCTGACCCCTGAAACTCCAATTCGCGTACCTTATCCTGGAAGGCTACAAGAAGAACCATCCAAGCTTGATTCCTTCAAACTAGATGGCAGATTCCTAGACACTATGTCCAAAGTTCCCAACCAGAAGAGATACATTCGAAGGCTTCTATCTACAAAGGAGAGGATACCAGACTCTAACAAAATTCCACTGCGTGAAGAATGCTCTGCATTACTCAGAAACTCTCTACCACCTAAGCTAGGAGATACGGGTGGATTCGTTTTCCCGTGTTCAATCTACCAATCTGGAACCATTCATGCGCTAGCAGATTTAGGAGCAAGTATCAACCTAATCCCCTACTCTCTCTACAAGAGATTAGAGTTAGGAGACTTGTCACCAACCAAAATGACAATCCAACTTGCCGATCATACAATTCGATATCCTAAGGGCATAGTTGAGAACGTATTGGTGAAAGTCGACAAATTTTTGTATCCTACGGATTTCGTAGTAATGGATATTAAGGAAGACCTACACACCCCAATAGTGTTAGGAAGACCTTTCATGAATACGGCTAGGACTGTCATTGATGTGTACAATCAAACCATGATCTTACGATCACATGGGGAGAGCGTTACCTTCAAAATTGACCGACCAACCGATATTTCTGGACAGGCAGAGATGTTTGCTATTTCCACCAGATGGATCACTTCCGATGATGAGTCATTACCACCAGCCGACGATATCGAGATGGGTGTCGAATCATAGTCTGTAGACGACCCAGAAATGGAAGAAGAGGATCCCAGCAAAGAAATATAGGAAAAGGAGGAATCTAAAGAGGAAGAGGAAATGGAAGACGTAAAAGAAACTGCGACAACACCCGTTCCAAGCACTGAGCGTCATGAAGAAATAATGAGGCTTGAAATGGCAGATCACAGTTTAATCATTCGCTTCAAAAAGAAGAACGACAAGGCTGAGGTTAAGGATATAGAAATTGATCTTGTAAGTATCAAAGTGGAGAATCAGTATACTGAAGAAACCCGTTCATCAGACGCATCCTCAGAGGAACCGGATACCGATGATGACGAGGAAGAGTATCACGAAGACATTCTGACTAACTCACACTCTCCAACCGAAGTAGATCAAGGGGAGCCGGACTCTTCTTCAGATCAAATTCCAGTTATATCCACACATGCAGACATGATTACCTTCATTAATGATACCGATGAATTTGAAGACATTCTCGAAGCCATCCGAAAGTCAACCATTGATTTTTCGCTACGCTTAAAAGAATGAATCATGGCTATCAGAGAAGAGCACCACCTCTATCTCCCGAAGAGAAGACAATGATGTTGAAATCCTAGAAGAACGCATTCAAGACTTTATTAATTCTCTTCACGATCATATCTATCACGAAGAAAGGAAACGAGAGCACAATTAAGTGGTTCGCACTATTCTTGAAACAAGATTCTGTCAAGATCAGAAGATCATTTACTCTAAGGTTTATAACGCCTTAGCCGAATCTGCACTTCCGTTCTCATGAAACGAACGAGCACTACTGACTCTCATCCGGAAGCATATGGATCTTTCCACCTGTCGCCCGACTTATCACTCTGATTTGCAAATGATCGAGGATATTCACAGTCTTTTCGCTCTTCTGGATAGAGAAAACTTCGAAAGCACACCAGACAGACTAGTGATTTACGTAACAATTGATCACCACGCTGATCTGATTATCAAAGAGTTACAAGACGCTGTTATGGAGGAAGCAAGACGGAACAATCCGTTCTCTCATCTTGAACCAGATCGACTCAACATTTCCACCTATGTTACGGAGCAGCTATCACGTATCTTCCACGAATCCACAGATCCTAGTTTCATATTTAAAGTTGGATGTCGGGAGATATACTCAAACAGCTAAAACGAAGATTCTAGAGCGAAAATAGTGAAAGACAAGAAATCAAGTTACGATCCAGGGAATTCAGGCTGACCAGCAAGCCATACGGCCTGCCATACAGCCTGCCAGTATGGAAACGGCCTGCCATATACGTGCCACCACACGAACCACCAAACGTCCTACCTTGCATACGGCCTGCCAAACATCCTGCCAGGCGTCTTTGGCAATTTTAAAGTCTATTTAAAGGGTCTTTGTCATTCATTCCAACACACACTTCAATTCACTTCTTTCTCTCTCTTGTACAATATTAGTCATACTTTCAAGGCCTTCTCACCTCCGAGCGGGAAATTAAGTACCCGGAGGCAAACGCTGAAGATTGTATTAGGAGCGGTTTGGAGTCTTGAAGTTGTCACTTTTGTATTCGGAACTCGTTTATCTTATATAATGTTTTATGATATTATTGCCATGATTAGCGAGTAGTTATCTTTAGTGTATGCTATGATGTAAGTAGTTATAATGCCGAAATAATATTATGGTCTGTGTATGTTGTCGAAATGCTTTCCGATTATGCTTTAAACTCAATCGCTTTTCCAACTAATAGAACGTAGTTATAGGCTCTGTTATTGGGAAGTCGCGAACCCCGATTCAGAGTACACTATCTGTGTCACCCCTTGGTAAGAGAAGTCTATCGGATACAATGTAAGATCAAGTTAGGCACACCGGTTGTAGTAAGTCTATCGAGCTTTGGATTCCGACTAAGGACTCTTTCGTAGTGAAACATCTGACTAGACCCCTAGTACATTGTCGGTCCCAGACCATGCTAGTGTAGTCACCAAGCATATAAACTTCGTACGTGCACGCTGAAGCACAGCGGTTGTTGTAAGCTGTACCTCTGCTAAGTAAGGCCATGGAACACGGTTAGTGTTGACCAGTACACTACACCATAACGCGGTCTCAAGCAATGCACCCTGCTTGAGGGATTCTTAGTTAATTAAGGAACTGTTTGTTTAGACACATAAAGGATTGAACCGTTAGGATAACTGAACGTGTTCATGGAAGTCAGACTTGACTTGGCCATGGTGTTCTTTATGGTTGAACTCTTTTTAAGGGCCTAACTATCTTTTACCAATCATTAACGAAAGCATTGAAACACATCACGTTCTCGGATATGGTAAACCATGTATTCTATTATGCTTAAGAAAGTTTAGACCATTTTGGAATGTTAATACGTCACCCAATCGAGTCGCTCAATTGGATGAGCCATCTGAACGTGTATGCCTGTAGTCAGACTGCACGGGCATCGGGGGTAAGGGACGTTGTTGTCTATTCCGAATCTTCAAGCCTAACGCAGTACCCAGTGACATGTCTTATGACAAGGGCGTTTAGGACCAGTGTAATGAATACAAGGCCTCTGCCTATTCATGAGCCAGCATTCCATAATCTCGGCAGAATAACTAATGAAGTCATAGTATGCACTTACTTTAACCTTATCTGAATTACAAATTTTATCGCATTTACTTTATCTATTTTATAAATTAGAAAATCTCAAAATAAATATTCACTACTCCCTAACTATCTTAGGCTACAATATAGGTTCGATGTTACTGATATCTCAAAAATACTACTCTAGGTCATACTTACCTTACTTATAAGGAGTAGTAAGATTTAGACCCGGCTAAATATAAATTTAAAACAGTACCCTCTCCCACAAGTGGCTGATCCTGGCGAGCCGCGGCCTAACGACACCGCGCAAATAAAAACCATCCGTTTCGGCCATATCAAATTGTATATTAGCTACTAAGTATGAACTTAACGGGTAGGTAGTACCCGAATTTAAACTTATAAAATGCTAATATGAAGAAAAAGCTTTTATAAATGAGTTCATATTATGCTACGAAATACTATTGACTACTCTTAATATTCTGTATGATTAACTCGATTCAGTTGGCTATTTTGAAGGAAATGGCACCGACTACTCGACACACCATGAATATGAGCGAAGAGGAATTTCATACCTTTCTTGCTGAAAACATAGCCGCAGTACAGGCTGCGCTACATACCAACAATAACTCTGAATCTAGCAATGCAGCTAATGGTGCAAGAAATCGTGTAGGATACTCCTACAAAGAATTCACTGCCTGCAAACCTTAGGAATTTGATGGAACCGAAGGACCAATTGGATTGAAACGGTGAACCGAGAAAGTCGAATCGGTGTTTGCCATAAGTAAGTGTACTGAAGAGGACAAAGTTAAGTACGCTACGTATACCTTCACAGGTACTGCGTTAACGTGGTGGAACACCTATCTTGAACAGGTAGGACAAAATGCTGCTTACGCACTACCGTGGTCGGCATTCAAGCAATTGATGAACGAGCAGTACCGTCCTAGAAACGAAGTCAATAAACTCAAGGCAGAACTTAGAGAGTTACGAACACAAGGGTTCGACGTTACCACATATGATCGACGATTCATAGAGTTGTGCCTATTGTGTCCGGGAGCATTCGAAGATGAAGAAGAGAAGATTGACGCATTTGTAAAAGGTTTACCAGTAAGGATTCAAGAAGATGTGAGTTCACACGAGCCCGCTTCTATACATAAGGTAAGTCGAATGGCTCATAAACTCATAAATCAGATTGAGGGAAGAATTAAAGAGCAGGCGGCCGAAGAAGCCAACACGAAACAACTCAAGAGGAAGTGGGAGGAAAACGGTGACAAGAGTTGTGACAACCCGGAAATTTCCAACCAAATTTAAACTTTAATCTTTATATGATTCCGACACGATAAGCAATATTTGTTAAGTTAAATTTCAAGAATTTTAAACTATGTTCATACATTCATTCAACCTCGACCAAGTTCCAACGATTCACGAACCATTAAACGAATATGATTATATATGTATATGTGTATATATATTATAACTTGAAACGTAAACAAAATATTAGATTAAATACTTTATATGATTGTATCTGTTTCAAAATGTTTATCAATGGAATTAGAAGATAAGATCAAATGATTGAATTATCAGATATATTAAATTATGATTACAAGTCTCTGTTAAAAGGCCCACGTTGATTTGAGAAATCTTTTCATTTTAACAATATTCGGAAAATGGTAAAGTGATTTATAAATATGAACAAATTGTCAATCATTGAGAACTAGACAAAGGATAGTGGAAGATTGAATCTCATAAAGACTCGATTGATCTATTTAGTTTCAAACGTACAAAAACGTTTTCATTTTAAAAAGAACTTTATTATTAAAACGTATATAACTTTTATAAATATCTAGAACCACTTTTGACAACTCATTACTTAACTAGTATGATAAAGATAATGATATTTATATTTTATTTTATTAAATATATATAACGATTTAAATTAATATTATATATATTTATACGCATATTATACGTACATAGTTTTATACTTTTACTATACTTAAACTTTACCTTTACTTTATTTTTACTTTACTTTAACTTTAATAATTCATACTTTAATAATTCACTTTAATAATTCATACTTTAATAATTCACTTTAATAATTCATACTTTAATAATTCACTTTAATAATTCATACTTTAATAATTCACTTTAATAATTCAAAAATCTATTATAAATAGAATTCAATAGGTTTCATTATTTCATAGAAACTTGAAAATAGTTTTCTCTAAACTCTCTCAATCGATTTACATATATATATTTACTCCGTATTATCTCAAGATATTATTAGTATACATAAAATATTACGACGGAGTGCTGTCCGAGTGATTTCGAAGTTGTTTTTTCGAGTGGGATAGGATTAAGGAAATTATGGGTTATAGCTATGGAGGTGATTGAGTATGGTTCATGGGTATGCTCGTGAGGTCAATATAGTGTTTATCATCTCCGTTGCGTTTACGTACCTTTCCTGCAATATTGAATCTCAATATTGATATGTGAGTACTCATAATTTAATTTTTACATACTAATAGTGTATCCCTGACTAGTGCTCGAGTATATAGGATTATGCATGCTTGTACTTTTGATATTGCCATTAGATAGGTTATGTTGATTCCTGAATTAGTTACATATATGATTGAGATAAGGTATAAGATATGCATGTCGTTGGAAAGCTAGCGAAAAATAGTTGAATTTTGGTTTAAGAATCACTTGAATCCAAGTAACGGTTAGAAAGTTATGAAATAAACAAATTGCATAATTAATTTCGTAATTAAAATTGCTGATGATAATTAGTGAAATAATTTTCTGGGTTATAAAAAGTGGTTATTTGGATTCTACTCGTCGAGTAGATGAATTTTCATATAAAGCACGCCTCGTTTCGTTGAACGGTTGTCAAGTTATGGACAAAAGAAGTTTTGCAAATTTTGATGAAATGTCGAAATGGGAACTGAAATTCTCGCTGATCTGCGTTGTTTCATATATAAAAAAAATACCACTGAATTCTTTGCTGTAAGGTCTAACAAACGACTCTGGTCGTTTGTCAATTCGAGTCTCGACGATTTTTCTAAAAATCATCAAAGTTGACGGTTTGGTCACATTTTAAAATTCTAAAAAGAGCTGAAACTTTTTAATTTAAAAATGTCAGTTTTGTATCAGTTGTCATGGTCGGCCTGATATGTGTTTACTCTTGCCAAAAATCATGTTATATCTTTGTGGTAACGAGAATTTGCAGGCTTTGACCGTTTGTCAATACGAGTTTTGAGGAATTTTCTAAAAATCTCCAAAGTAGGCTACTCGATCACTTTTGTAAATTTATTAAAGCTGAAAAATTAACTTTGAAACGCCGAAAACGCGTTGGCAACTACGAGTTGTCTAGGTTTAGTTTACTTCTGTAATATTTATGCTTAATCTTTTTGGTAATGTGTAACTTTTATCTTTGGCCGTTTATCAATCGGAGTTCCGATAATTTTTCTAAAAATAGCTGAAGTGGCCCGTTTAGTCATGTTTGACCGAAAATCATTTTTGTATAAGTTATTATATATTTGCATGCGACCTCATTTTTACTTTGACCTTTGACTTTTGACTTTAACCTTTGACTTTTGACTTTGAACTTTGACTTTTCCTGTTAACTTTTCAGTTAACTTTTTGTGTTGATTTTCTCTAAAAAAAAAAAAAAAAACCTTAAATACTATTTTATAATTATGAAACCATTTGTGTTACGTTGTTTCACACGTCACCTTTTACTAGAATCTTAATTGAGCATGAGTAATATAACATGTTACTATACTGTCGAGTCAAACTCGAGCTATAGGATAGGATTACACTATGACCTGACCTAAATTGCTATACAAATATTGAGCAACATATAAATATATATAATTAATATAGGTTCGTGAATCCAAGGCCAACCTTGCACTTGTTCAATGACGTTATATGTATTTTTACTACAAAATACAGTATGGTGAGTTTCATTTTCCTTTTTACCCTTTATATTTTTGGGACTGAGAATACATGCGCTTTTATAAATGTTTGACGAAATAGACACAAGTAATTGAAACTACATTCTATGGTTGAATTATCGAAATCGAATATGCCCCTTTTTATTAAAGTCTTGTAATCTAAGAATTAGGGAACAGACACCCTAATTGACGCGAATCCTAAAGATAGATCTATTGGGCCTAACAAACCCCATCCAAAGTACCGGATGCTTTAGTACTTCGAAATTTATATCATGTCCGAAGGAGGATCCCGAAATGATAGGGGATATTCTTATATGCATATTGTTAATGTTGGTTACCAGGTGTTCACCATATGAATGATTATTTTTGTCTCTATGCATGGAACGTATATTTATGAGAACTGGAAATGAAATTCTTGTGGTCTATTAAAATGATGGAAATAAATGATTATGATAAACTAATGAACTCACCAACCTTTTGGTTGACACTTTAAAGCATGTTTATTCTCAGGTGTTAAAGAAATCTTCCGCTGTGCATTTGCTCATTTTAAAGATATTACTTGGAGTCTTTCATAGCATATTTCGAAGAACGTTGCATTCGAGTCATTGAGTTCATCAAAGATTATTATTAAATCAATTTATAGTTGGATAGTGGATATTATGAAATGGTATGCATGCCTGTCAATTTTTGATGTAAAGAAAGATTGTCTTTTAAAAACGAATGCAATGTTTGTAAAATGTATCATATAGAGGTCAAATACCTCGCAATGTAATCAACTATTGTGAATCGTTTATAATGTATATGAACGGGTCCTTTCAGTTGGTATCAGAGCGGTGGTCTTAGCGAACCAGGTCTGCATTAGTGTGTCTAACAGATAAGTAGATAGGATGCATTAGTGAGTCTGGACTTCGACCGTGTCTGCACGTCAATAGTTTTGCTTATCATTTTGTGTCAAAAATTAACTACTTATCATCCTCAGGAAATTACCTGCTTATCATTTTTAGTCTAAGATACGTCTTGCTGCATTGATTGCATGAATAGTGTATAGACAAAAATTCATATCTTAGCGTATCTGCTAAATCATATCTTATCGTATCTATTACTGTAAACGTTGCCTGATATATCCCTTAAATTCCTCCGTAATTTACGAAATCTTTTGTTCTATATATATGGATATTCTATGTAATTAGAATACCATCCGATAACCGAAAATCATTTCATATAAAAAAAAAATAAAAATCCTTATTCAATCGTACGAAATGGAATTCATCATTAATTCAAGTTCCTCGGATTTCGAAATGGAATCCCACTCCAGCTCCGAAAGCAGTGTGACCGGAATAGATCAACCAATCAGTCATCACCTATTCTGGATGAATTGGGGATGGGTTCGTAGCCTCCTCAATCATTGGAGACAAGAAGAAGGTGATCCCTTCCATCCACCACATTGCCCTCTTGATGAAGAACCTGAAGCACTTACCGGCGAACCTGTTCGAAACACCATTTTCTCGCTCATTTCCAGAGTATCTCATCACGATTATATATTACATCAAATTTTAGATTTTATTTATCCGCTCGTCCGAACCGACAATCACCCCGGTGTAATAGAAGAAGTCAACGAGCTTCGCGCTCGGGTAGTGGCTTTGGAGAATATGGTGCAGAGATTACAAACACCAGCAGCAGCATCAGCAGCATAACCAGTAACACCATCATCAACGCCAATAGTACCATTACCACCCCAACCACAACCACGTCGTAAACCTCAACTTTACACTCTGTCCCACGAGCACCAATGTCATACGCCCTGTAGATACCAAGGAATACCAACAACAATAACCGACGAAGTATTAATTCATAACTTCATTGGAGAAACATTCCGCGCAGATTATGTAATCTCTAAAGTCTTAGAAATTATCTAATCTAGCCCTAACCATAAATCAGTTAAGCGAACCAAAATGATAGAAGGAAGAGTAGAAACCCTAACAAAAATGGTGTGTGATTAACAAGATAAACTTGTTTTACCAACAGCATCAACAGTACCGTCAGCATCGCCAGCATCATCAGTACAGTCAACATCAGAATCAACAACACCTATAACATCACAAACTCCGTCAGCTCAAGCATCACTATGGACATCATTACGAATCAATAACCCGTATATTGTATCAACGAGTTATGAAGAATTAACTCATTCCCTTTGAAGAAATTATATGTATATTTTATATATTTTGAAATAAAAATAAATCTTTCCGTGCTAAGCTATTGTGTGTGAATCTTAACTACTCGGTTAATTCATATTACAAATATGCAATAATGTACGTCCTTCGGCCGCAACTTAACCAGCGTTAACTACAATCTCTGTCGCAATTCAACAAATTCCAATTCATAATAAATCAAGTATATATTTGATTTTACACTTTCATCATCGATGTACCCGAAACTTTTCAGATAACATCATTCGTACTTTGCGAAATTCACAACAATTCCACGAACCGAACATCATACATCAACAAATAACGAAGTATTGATTCATAATTTCAATGTCATTAAAGAAATACTGCGTAAAAGTTATGTACTTTTTAAAGCCTTTAGGGATTATTCAATTCTAGTTTCAACCGTAAATCAAATGAGTTTAATTTAACATTAACTCATTAAATCTATGTTACATCTGAAGAAAATATACATATATATATTTTCATAAAGACTGTAATAAAATTCTTTTGTACAAAATATTAATTGTGAAATTTTTTTAATGGGTAGGTAATACCCGAGAGATATATAAATTCACAATTAATATATTACATTCTTCGAATCTGATTCAGCAAATCATCCATTATACTCTCTACTTTCACAACAATATACATTCTTTTATAGAAATCAAAACAACCATACTCATTTAAAATTTAATTACATATTCTGATTTTGAAATCTCAAAATTCAACTTGAGATATGACCAAAATCATCACTCTTAGATCCTTACATCTTTCACAAGCTATATTTTGACTTCAAAACTGTGTTAGAACATCAAATGTATGTTAACGATTACAATCTGTGTTCAAACCCTTCGAAAATTTCTGAAGACACTTCGAATGATGAGCAATCGAGATGATGATCCAACCACATGTTACCCACAGTTATGTACCCGAAAAACTCTTGAAACCAAAGTAAAAGTTTAAACAACGTATCCGCGTCAGATTCTTTAGCATTTATTAGCAAAAATAACTGTGCGACTCCTATTCAAAGTAGCCAGTTTTGTCACAGCTCCAGCAAGTCAACTTCGACTTTTCAGTCAGACTAACCTTATTATAACCTTGAGATATACACCATCGTTATCAGGGAACCTTTTACATTCCGCCACATTATTAACAGATGTATCAACAACTTCATTACCCTTTGACTTTAGCCTCTCCAAAAAGTCATTATAATTATTCATTGAAACCCCATCATTTACTACTTCGCATCTTGTAATGAGAATTTCCATACGAATCATTGGGAATTAGCAATCAGTATTTTGAAATCTCGCAGCATGTCTACGCCAACAGTTATATGTGTATATATAACGTATATCTTCTGGACTTAATTTGAATGTGAAGATTCTGAAAAACACTTCGAACTACGAATTGGTTCTCCGAAAATGGAAAAATACTGATGAAGCAGCAAAAAAAAAAACTATAAACGACCTTAACAGTAAAAGTTTGATGATAATGAATAGGTGTGCTGGCAAAGCACAGAAAAAGAGAAGTCTTGGAACTGGAAAACGGATTGAGCAAAGTAGGAAGGAGGCTGTGAACAAATTACAAAGACTGAACCTGACTTCAAAGGATCCAAATAATTCAGTATCTGCTGAAGTCATTAACGAATACCATGCTCCTGACTCTAAACCCCTGCGGACAATATTCTTCATCATCCTTTGATATTAGAAATTCTATAATATCATCATATCTTTCATTATAAATATCCTCCATATTTCTGAAGATATTTTCTTAATTTTTCTTATTTGAAATCATTTACCTCTTCGCGCTATTTGTATTACATCATAAAAGAAACTATTTTAGTTTCTAAATTCTGAAACATTCAAGTTTAAAATAGGAATATTTTGAAGTAGTGTTGGGAACTGAAGCATGAATTAGTATAATATAATGACACTTGATCAATGTGATTATATTACAGTCAGTCATGCTGAGTTTCTAAATGGAACGTGATGATTCACAGATCATAACATCATCATGTGCCATGTTATACGACTCTTGTATTCTATTTAACCTCTAAAATATCAAGAAAATATTTCTTGATGATTCGGCCTTTTCCAAGGTATTTTAGTAATTTGACAAGTCAAGATCGTGCCATCACAATTTCCTTCCTAGAACATTAACAATGTTCATTTCGAAATTCATATCTGTGAATTCTGGACCATTACAAGAGGTGCTTAATCGCAAGAAGAAGAAACGAAAGGACAAAACTCCGAAATAGAAATTGGGGTATAAATTGCAGCAAATAAAAGAGAGCATTAACTGTGAATGATAATGATTATAGAAGACAGAAGCAGAGACTTTGAAATATAAGGGAACATATAAAGCCCAACGACAAACTAGAAATTATAAATCATATATATCGATGCATATAGCAATATAAAGACACGGGAGAACTAGGAACACTATAAATCCAAGAGTATAGTAGAAGTAAATAGATTCTTCCGGCGGTAGATGAAAAAAAGAAGAATGACCGATATGAAAGTTAGAAGTATATCGAGAATCAGAACTGGATGGAGCATATTGATGAATACTTTAAAATATGAGTTGAGGGGGAAAGAATAGAAGGTGATGAAACATGACTAGGAACTTAGAAATCAACAGATTTAACTCACACAATGGCAGAATAAGTGAATCAAACCCTCTAGTGAATAGGTTAAGTTTTTTTTGATTAATTTAGTCAAACCACAACTAAATCAAGTGTGATTAGATCAACACCTAGAGCTATTATTCACCACCTGGGTGATTTGGACTGAGAGAGAATCGAAGGAGCTCACTAGATCTAAGTGTGTGTAACAAATGAGAGGCTTAACCTAAAATGAAGAACATAAGACTTTATATACCCCTGCTGTTGACACACCCATACGATTCATTCATCACACGTACGAGTTGGCTTCATCAACCGTACGAGTGATCACTCACTCGTGTCTTATCATTTAGGTTGTAATTGTGACTTAGCTCAGCATCAACCATGCGTATGAGCCTGTCAGCCGTACTAGTGAGGCTTCACTTGTACGTCTGACTAAGTCTAACATAGTCAAACATCTAAATCTCGTTCCTGCAGTTCCTGTAACCACATACAAACACGGATAGGATAATAACGAGCAATCATGGTGGCCTATAAACTGTTGTACCTGCAATGGACGTGGGTAGATGTCTAGGGACTTGCATAAAATGCATCAACAGATGGTGTGAATTGTAAGGAAACGAAGGAGGTGAATTTATAATAAAATCTCCGACAGAACAATTAAAATGGATGATCGCATTTAAAGCGGATCCTAATTCCCTTGATTATCGAAGAGTCAAATCTTATTAAGAAGATTTTCTTCAAATCCCTTAAAATCTGGGAATCAATCATATCTACGTCAAATGATAAGATGAATCTACACTTACTCATTTCACTCTTCTATGTTAGCTTCATTCGTACTCTTCATATAAATGGATTGTTTATCCAAATTATTCGCTGATGATAAAACTCTAATTTTCAGCCCGTATGCATCATGAAAACATACTTATTATCATTCACGACCTTTCCACTCAAATTTCGGGACGAAATTTCTTTAACGGGTAGGTACTGTGACAACCCGGAAATTTCCAACCAAATTTAAACTTTAATCTTTATATGATTCCGACACGATAAGCAATATTTGTTAAGTTAAATTTCAAGAATTTTAAACTATGTTCATACATTCATTCAACCTCGACCAAGTTCCAACGATTCACGAACCATTAAACGAATATGATTATATATGTATATGTGTATATATATTATAACTTGAAACGTAAACAAAATATTAGATTAAATACTTTATATGATTGTATCTGTTTCAAAATGTTTATCAATGGAATTAGAAGATAAGATCAAATGATTGAATTATCAGATATATTAAATTATGATTACAAGTCTCTGTTGAAAGGCCCACGTTGATTTGAGAAATCTTTTCATTTTAACAATATTCGGAAAATGGTAAAGTGATTTATAAATATGAACAAATTGTCAATCATTGAGAACTAGACAAAGGATAGTGGAAGATTGAATCTCATAAAGACTCGATTGATCTATTTAGTTTCAAACGTAAAAAACGTTTTCATTTTAAAAAGAACTTTATTATTAAAACGTATATAACTTTTATAAATATCTAGAACCACTTTTGACAACTCATTACTTAACTAGTATGATAAAGATAATGATATTTATATTTTATTTTATTAAATATATATAACGATTTAAATTAATATTATATATATTTATACGCATATTATACGTACATAGTTTTATACTTTTACTATACTTAAACTTTACCTTTACTTTATTTTTACTTTACTTTAACTTTAATAATTCATACTTTAATAATTCACTTTAATAATTCATACTTTAATAATTCACTTTAATAATTCATACTTTAATAATTCACTTTAATAATTCATACTTTAATAATTCACTTTAATAATTCATACTTTAATAATTCACTTTAATAATTCAAAAATCTATTATAAATAGAATTCAATAGGTTTCATTATTTCATAGAAACTTGAAAATAGTTTTCTCTAAACTCTCTCAATCGATTTACATATATATATTTACTCCGTATTATCTCAAGATATTATTAGTATACATAAAATATTACGACGGAGTGCTGTCCGAGTGATTTCGAAGTTGTTTTTTCGAGTGGGATAGGATTAAGGAAATTATGGGTTATAGCTATGGAGGTGATTGAGTATGGTTCATGGGTATGCTCGTGAGGTCAATATAGTGTTTATCATCTCCGTTGCGTTTACGTACCTTTCCTGCAATATTGAATCTCAATATTGATATGTGAGTACTCATAATTTAATTTTTACATACTAATAGTGTATCCCTGACTAGTGCTCGAGTATATAGGATTATGCATGCTTGTACTTTTGATATTGCCATTAGATAGGTTATGTTGATTCCTGAATTAGTTACATATATGATTGAGATAAGGTATAATATATGCATGTCGTTGGAAAGCTAGCGAAAAATAGTTGAATTTTGGTTTAAGAATCACTTGAATCCAAGTAACGGTTAGAAAGTTATGAAATAAACAAATTGCATAATTAATTTCGTAATTAAAATTGCTGATGATAATTAGTGAAATAATTTTCTGGGTTATAAAAAGTGGTTATTTGGATTCTACTCGTCGAGTAGATGAATTTTCATATAAAGCACGCCTCGTTTCGTTGAACGGTTGTCAAGTTATGGACAAAAGAAGTTTTGCAAATTTTGATGAAATGTCGAAATGGGAACTGAAATTCTCGCTGATCTGCGTTGTTTCATATATAAAAAAAATACCACTAAATTTTTTGCTGTAAGGTCTAACAAACGACTCTGGCCGTGTGTCAATTCGAGTCTCGACGATTTTTCTAAAAATCATCAAAGTTGACGGTTTGGTCACATTTTAAAATTCTAAAAAGAGCTGAAACTTTTTAATTTAAAAATGTCAGTTTTGTATCAGTTGTCATGGTCGGCCTGATATGTGTTTACTCTTGCCAAAAATCATGTTATATCTTTGTGGTAACGAGAATTTGCAGGCTTTGACCGTTTGTCAATACGAGTTTTGAGGAATTTTCTAAAAATCTCCAAAGTAGGCTACTCGGTCACTTTTGTAAATTTATTAAAGCTGAAAAATTAACTTTGAAACGCCGAAAACGCGTTGGCAACTACGAGTTGTCTAGGTTTAGTTTACTTCTGTAATATTTATGCTTAATCTTTTTGGTAATGTGTAACTTTTATCTTTGGCCGTTTATTAATCGGAGTTCCGATAATTTTTCTAAAAATAGCTGAAGTGGCCCGTTTAGTCATGTTTGACCGAAAATCATTTTTGTATAAGTTATTATATATTTGCATGCGACCTCATTTTTACTTTGACCTTTGACTTTTGACTTTAACCTTTGACTTTTGACTTTGAACTTTGACTTTTCCTGTTAACTTTTCAGTTAACTTTTTGTGTTGATTTTCTCTAAAAAAAAAAAAACCTAAAATACTATTTTATAATTATGAAACCATTTGTGTTACGTTGTTTCACACGTCACCTTTTACTAGAATCTTAATTGAGCATGAGTAATATAACATGTTACTATACTGTAGAGTCAGACTCGAGCTATAGGATAGGATTACACTATGACCTGACCTAAATTGCTATACAAATATTGAGCAACATATAAATATATATAATTAATATAGGTTCGTGAATCCAAGGCCAACCTTGCACTTGTTCAATGACGTTATATGTATTTTTACTACAAAATACAGTATGGTGAGTTTCATTTTCCTTTTTACCCTTTATATTTTTGGGACTGAGAATACATGCGCTTTTATAAATGTTTGACGAAATAGACACAAGTAATTGAAACTACATTCTATGGTTGAATTATCGAAATCGAATATGCCCCTTTTTATTAAAGTCTGGTAATCTAAGAATTAGGGAACAGACACCCTAATTGACGCGAATCCTAAAGATAGATCTATTGGGCCTAACAAACCCCATCCAAAGTACCGGATGCTTTAGTACTTCGAAATTTATATCATGTCCGAAGGAGGATCCCGAAATGATAGGGGATATTCTTATATGCATATTGTTAATGTCGGTTACCAGGTGTTCACCATATGAATGATTATTTTTGTCTCTATGCATGGGACGTATATTTATGAGAACTGGAAATGAAATTCTTGTGGTCTATTAAAATGATGGAAATAAATGATTATGATAAACTAATGAACTCACCAACCTTTTGGTTGACACTTTAAAGCATGTTTATTCTCAGGTGTTAAAGAAATCTTCCGCTGTGCATTTGCTCATTTTAAAGATATTACTTGGAGTCTTTCATAGCATATTTCGAAGAACGTTGCATTCGAGTCATTGAGTTCATCAAAGATTATTATTAAATCAATTTATAGTTGGATAGTGGATATTATGAAATGGTATGCATGCCTGTCAATTTTTGATGTAAAGAAAGATTGTCTTTTAAAAACGAATGCAATGTTTGTAAAATGTATCATATAGAGGTCAAATACCTCACAATGTAATCAACTATTGTGAATCGTTTATAATGTATATGAACGGGTCCTTTCAAGAGTCACCAGTACAACAACAACAACAACAACAATTACAACCACAATCGCAACAACTATCCCAACAACCGCAACAACAATCGCAACAATAACCGCAATCCTAACAATAACTACAACAAACGTCCCAACAACAACAACAACTACAACAACCGTTCCAACAACACTAACAATCCCAACAACAACCTCAATAACAACAACGGCAATAAAAACCAAAAATGCCAAAGGTGTGAAGAGTACCACCAGAATGGGTTCTGCATGACATTTTGCACCAAGTGTAAAAGAACTGGCCATGGTGCGAAAAAGTGTGAGGTCTACGGACCAAAGTTTAACCGAACTAAAGGAACAAATAGTGGCGAAACAAGTAATGCCGCCTTTGTTTGTTATGGATGTGGAAAACCGGGCCACATTAGAAGTAATTGCCTGAATCGGGGGAATACTAATGGGCAGGGCCACGGAAGAGTTTTCAATATTAATACGGCAGAAGCGCAGGAAGACCCGGAGCTTGTTACGGGTACGTTTCTTATTGATAATAAATCTGCTTATGTTTTATTTGATTCGGGTGCGGATAGAAGCTATATGAGTAGAGATTTTTGTGCTAAGTTAAGTTGCCTATTGACGCCTTTAGATAGTAAATTTTTACTCGAATTAGCAAACGGTAAATTAATTTCAGCAGATAATATATGTCGTGATAGAGAAATTAAACTGGGTGATGAAACGTTTAAGATTGATTTAATACCAATTGAGTTGGGGAGTTTTGATGTAATAATTGGCATGGACTGGTTGAAGAAGGTGAGAGCAGAGGTCGTTTGTTACAAAAATGCGATTCGCATTATGCGTGAAAAGGGAAAACCTTTAATGGTGTATGGAGAGAAGAACAATGCGAAATTAAATCTTATTAGTAGTTTTAAGGCACAAAAACTAATAAGAAAAGGTTGTTACGTCATTCTAGCACACATCAAGGAAGTAAACCTGAAGAAAAGAACATCAGTGATGTTCCCGTCGCAAAAGAATTTTCCGATGTATTTTCGAAAGAATTACTAGAATTACCCCCACATCGATCCGTTGAATTTCAAATAGACCTTGTACCAGGAGCTGCACCAACAGCTCGTGCTCCATACAGACTCGCACCCAGCGAAATGAAAGAATTACAAAGTCAGTTACAGGAACTTTTAGAGCGTGGTTTCATTCGACCAAGCACATCACCATGGGGAGCTCCTGTTTTGTTTGTCATGAAGAAGGATGGTACATTTAGGTTATGTATCGACTACCGAGAGTTGAACAAACTTACCATCAAGAACCGCTACCCACTACCGAGAATCGACGACTTATTTGATCAACTACAAGGCTCGTCGGTTTATTCAAAGATTGATTTACGTTCTGGGTATCATCAAATGCGGGTGAAGGAGGATGATATTCCAAAGACTGCTTTTAGGATGTGTTACGGTCATTACGAGTTTATGGTTATGTCGTTTGGGTTGACTAATGTACCAGCTGTGTTCATGGACTTCATGAACCGAGTGTGTGGACCATACCTTGACAAGTTTGTCATTGTTTTCATCGATGACATACTTATTTACTCAAAGAATGACCAAGAGCATGAAGAACATTTGAGAAAAGTGCTAGAGTTGTTAAGAAAGGAAAAACTGTACGCTAAGATTTCAAAGTGTGCATTTTGGTTGGAAGAAGTTCAATTCCTCGGTCACATAGTGAACAAAGAAGGTATTCAGGTGGATCCAGCAAAGATTGAAACCGTTGAAAAGTGGGAAACCCCGAAAACTCCGAAACACATACGCCAATTTTTAGGGCTAGCTGGTTATTACAGAAGATTCATCCAAGATTTTTCCAAAATAGCAAAACCCTTGACTGCATTAACGCATAAAGGGAAGAAATTTGAATGGAAGGATGAACAAGAGAAAGCATTTCAATTATTGAAGAAAAAGTTAACTACGGCACCTATATTGTCATTACCTGAAGGGAATGATGATTTTGTGATATATTGTGACTCCTCAAAGCAAGGTCTCGGTTGTGTATTAATGCAACGAATGAAGGTAATTGCTTATGCGTCTAGACAATTGAAGATTCACGAGCAGAATTATACGACACATGATTTGGAATTAGGTGCAGTTGTTTTTGCATTAAAGACTTGGAGGCACTACTTACATGGGGTCAAAAGTATTATATATACCGACCGCAAAAGTCTTCAACACATATTTAATCAGAAACAACTGAATATGAGGCAGTGTAGGTGGATTGAATTGTTGAATGATTACGACTTTGAGATTCGTTACCACCCGGGAAAGGCAAATGTGGTAGCCGACGCCTTGAGCAGAAAAAACAGAGAACCTATTCGAGTAAAAGCTATGAATATAATGATTCACACTAACCTTACTACTCAAATAAAGGAGGCGCAACAAGGAGTTTTAAAAGAGGGAAACTTAAAGGATGAAATACCCAAAGGATCGGAGAAGCATCTTAATATTTGGGAAGACGGAACCCGGTATAGGGTTGAAAGAATTTGGGTACCAAAATTTGGAGATATAAGAGAAATGGTACTTAGAGAAGCTCATAAAACCAGATACTCAATACATCCTGGAACGGGGAAGATGTACAAGGATCTCAAGAAATATTTTTGGTGGCCGGGTATGAAAGCTGATGTTGCTAAATTCATAGCAGAATGTTTGACGTGTTCTAAGGTCAAAGCGGAGCATCATAAACCATCAGGTCTACTTCAACAACCCGAAATCCCGAAATGAAAATGGGAAAACATTACCATGGATTTCATCACTAAATTGCCAAGGACTACAAGTGGTTTTGATACTATTTGGGTAATAGTTGATCGTATCACCAAATCAGCACACTTCCTGCCAATAAGAGAAGATGAGAAGATGAAGAAGTTAGCACGACTGTATTTGCAGGAAGTCGTCTCCAGACATGGAATACCAATCTCTATTATCTCTGATAGGGATGGCAGATTTATTTCAAGATTCTGGCAGACATTACAACAAGCATTAGGAACTCGTCTAGACATGAGTACTGCCTATCATCCACAAACTGATGGGCAGAGCGAAAGGATGATACAAACGCTTGAATACATGCTACGAGCCTATGTTATTGATTTCGAAAACAGTTGGGATCGACACCTTCCATTAGCAGAATCTTCCTACAACAACAGCTACCATTCAAGCATTGAGATGGTGCCGTTTGAAGCACTTTATGGTAGAAAGTGCAGGTCTCCGATTTGTTGGAGTGAAGTGGGGGATAGACAGATTACGGGTCCGGAGATAATACAAGAAACTACCGAGAAGATCATCCAAATTCAACAACGGTTGAAAACTGCCCAAAGTCGACAAAAGAGTTACGCTGACATTAAAAGAAAATATATAGAATTTGAAATTGGAGAGATGGTCATGCTTAAAGTTGCACCTTGGAAAGGCGTTGTTCGATTTGGTAAACGAGAGAAATTAAATCCAAGGTATATTGGACCATTCAAGATTATTGATCGTGTCGGACCAGTAGCTTACCGACTTGAGTTACCTCAACAACTCGCGGCTGTACATAACACTTTCCACGTCTCGAATTTGAAGAAATGATTTGATAAATAAGATCTCACTATTCCGTTAAACTAAATTCAAATCAACGAAAAACTTCAATTCATCGAAGAACCCGTCGAAATAATGGATCGTGAGGTTAAAAGATTTAAGAAAAACAAGATACCAATTGTTAAGGTTCGATGGAATGCTCGTAGAGGACCCGAGTTCACCTGGGAACGAGAAGATCAGATGAATAAGAAATACCCGCACTTATTTCCAGAAGATACGTCAACACCTCCAACTGCTTAAAATTTCGGGACGAAATTTATTTAACGGGTAGGTACTGTAGTGACCCGAACTTTTCCATGTTTATATATATTAAATGAATTTGTTATTTACATGATTAAGTGTTTCCAACATGTTAAGCAATCAAACTTGTTAAGGCTTGATTAATTGAAACAGGGTTTATATTTAATTAACATGGTATTATGATAAGTAAAAATATCATTAAGTATATTAACAATGAACTACATATGTAAAAACAAGAGTACTAATTTAATGATTTCGAAACGAGACATATATGTAACGATTATCGTTGTAACGACATTTAATGTATATATATATCATATTAAGATATATTAATACATCATGATATCATGATAATGTAATAATTTAACATATCATTTGATATAATAAACAATGGGTTAACAACATTTAACAAGATCGTTAACCTAAAGGTTTCAAAACAACACTTACATGTAACGACTAACGATGATTTAACGACTCAGTTAAAATGTATATACATGTAGTGTTTTAATATGTATTCATACACTTTTGAAAGACTTCAAGACACTTATCAAAATACTTCTACTTAATAAAAATGCTTACAATTACATCCTCGTTCAGTTTCATCAACAATTCTACTCGTATGCACCCGTATTCGTACTCGTACAATACACAGCTTTTAGATGTATGTACTATTAGTATATACACTCCAATGATCAGCTCTTAGCAAATCATGTGAGTTACCTAACACATGTGGGAACCATCATTTGGCAACTAGCATGAAATATCTCATAAAATTACAAAAATATTAGTAATCATTCATGACTTATTTACGTGTAAACAAAATTACACATCCTTTATATCTAATCCATATACCAACGACTAAAAACACCTAAAAACACTTTCATTCTTCAATTTTCTTCATCTAATTGATCTCTCTCAAGTTCTATCTTCAAGTTCTAAGTGTTCTTCATAAATTCTATAAGTTCTAGTTTCATAAAATCAAGAATACTTCCAAGTTTGCTAGCTTACTTCCAATCTTGTAAAGTGATCATCCAACCTCAAGAAATCTTTCTTATTTAGAGTAATATATCTTTCTAATACAAGGTAATACTCATATTCAAATTTTGATTCAATTTCTATAACTATAACAATCTTATTTCGAGTGGAAATCTTACTTGAACTTGTTTTCGTGTCATGATTCTACTTCAAGAACTTTCAAGACATCCAAGGATCCTTTGAAGCTAGATCTATTTTTCTCATTTCAAGTAAGTTTACCTACTAAAATTAAGGGAGTAATTATGTTCATAACATCATTCGATTCATACATATAAAACTATCTTATTCGAAGATTTAAACTTGTAATCACTAGAACATAGTTTAGTTAATTCTAAACTTGTTCACAAATAAAGTTAATTCTTCTAACTTGACTTTTAAAATCAACTAAACACATGTTATATATCTATATGATATGCTAACTTAATGATTTAAAACCTGGAAACACGAAAAACACCGTAAAACCGGACATACGCCGTCGTAGTAACACCGCGGTCTGTTTTGGGTTAGTTAATTAAAAACTATGATAAACTTTGATTTAAAAGTTGTTCTTCTGGAAAAATAATTTTTCTTATGAACATGAAACTATATCCAAAAATCATGGTTAAACTCAAAGTGGAAGTATGTTTTCCAAAATAGTCATCTAGACGTCGTTTTTTCGACAGAAATGACTACCTTTACAAAAACGACTTGTAACCTGTATTTATGACAATAAAATTATACTTTTTCTGTTTATATTCATAAAATAGAGTTCAATATGAAACCATAGCAATTTGATTCACTCAAAACGGATTTAAAACGAAGAAGTTATGTTTAAAACAAGATTGGATATTTTGTTGATTGTTGTAGCTTCAGAAAATATTGTAACAAATCTATATTAATCATATCCTAGCTAACTCATATGGTATTATACATGTATTCTAATATATTATGTAATCTTGTGATAGCATAGACACGTATGCAAATGTTTTGACATATCATATCGACCCATGTATATATATTATTTGGAATAACCACAGACACTCTATATACAGTAATGTTGGAGTTAGCTATACAGGGTTGAGGTTGATTCTAAAAATATATATACTTTGAGTTGTGATCTAGCCTGAGACGTGTATACACTGGGTCGTGGATTGATTCAAGATAATATATATCAATTTATTTCTGTACATCTAACTTTGGACAACTAGTTGTAGGTTACTAACAAGGACAACTGACTTAATAAACTTAAAACATCAAAATGTGATATTTTGAACATACTTTGATATATATGTATATATTTGTTATAGGTTCATGAATCAACCAGTGGCCAAGTCTTACTTCCCGACGAAGTAAAAATCTGTGAAAGTGAGTTATAGTCCCACTTTTAAAATCTAATATTTTGGGATGAGAATACATGCAGTTTTATAAATGTTTTACGAAATAGACACAAGTAAATGAAACTACATTATATGGGTGAATGATCGAAGCCGAATATGCCCCTTTTGCTTGGTAACCTAAGAATTACTAAACCGATCTACTAATTGATGCGAATCCTAAAGATAGATCTATTGGGCCTAACGAACCCCATCCAAAGTACCGGATGCTTTAGTACTTCGAATTCGTTTTTATCATGTCCGAAGGATTTCCCAGAATGATAGGGGATATTCTTATATGCATCTTGTTAATGTCGGTTACCAGGTGTTCACCATATGAATGATTTTTTATCTCTATGTATGGGATGTATATTGAAATATGAAATCTTGTGGTCTATTATTATGATTTGATAATATATAGGTTAAACCTATAACTCACCAATATTTTTGTTGACATTTTAAGCATGTTTATTTAGGGATGGCAATGGATCTAAAAATATCCGAAATCCGCGGATACCCGCACCCGTGATGGGCGGATAAAATCAAAAAAATTTACCCGCGGGTGGGCGATGGATGTAATCTTGTACCCGCTGACGGGTCACGGGTGGGTGATGGATGTAATAGATCTGTTGCGGGTAAAATTCGATCCGAAAATCCGTAATACCCCTTTGAATAATTCACGGATATACCCGTTCTAAATGTGAAAAACATCACCTTGAATAAATGGAGAATAGGTTATAATTTATTCCGTATAAGTTTTTATATTCCTCATATCATTTTGGTATCGAACTTTTTAGTAACTAGAGCATCTCACAACTACACATCACATGTATTATATAATCAAAACATGTTGTTGATTGTTTCGTTTATTAAACTATCTTAATAAATCTAATTTTTACCTATCACTTTAGTGATTCGTTAACCTACTGTATGTTTAGTTTTAGCTACTAAATTTTGATTGTTACTATTAAATATTGTAGCTTCACATATATTAGCAAAAAAAGTATAATTAATATACGTTTTCTCATTGTATTATATTATAAACATGGATATATGATTGGATGATGTTTTTCATGTCACTTTGAATTGCATAATGATATTTATTTTTGTTTTTTAAATACTTTAATTTACATATATATACTTCATGAATAAGATTCGCGGGTAAACCCGCGACCCGTGAATATCCGTGGGTACGGGCATGGATCTAAAAATAAACCCGTTAACCAAGATCCGACGACTAATGGATCATCAAAAAATCCGCGGGTGCGGGTGATGGATGTAGTGGATCCGCGACCACGACCCGCGGGTGCCATCCCTATGTTTATTCTCAGGTGATTATTAAGAGCTTCCGCTATTGCATACTAAAATAAGGACAAGATTTGGAGTCCATGCTTATATGATATTATGTAAAAACTGCATTCAAGAAACTTATTTTTGATGTAATATATTCTTATTGTAAACCATTATGTAATGGTCGTGTGTAAACGGTATATTTTAGATTATCATTATTTGATAATCTACGTAATGCTTTTTAAACCTTTATAGATAAAATAAAGGTTATGGTTGTTTTAAAAATGAATGCAGTCTTTGAAAAACGTCTCATATAGAGGTCAAAACCTCGCGATGAAATCAATTAATATGGAACGTTTATAATCAATATGAACGGGACATTTCACAAGTGGTGTCTCACTAAGGATGCCTCGTGGGATGTATATAGTCCTCATCTATATCCCACCTTTTGAAGTCATGGCACACAATCTATACAATTCCTGGGGTCCTAACAATCTCCCCATTTGCATCGATTATGTGCAAAAAGTAGCATCCTTTCTAATTACATACAAAAAAACTAAAACTACTGAAATTGCTATACTAACAATCTCTCCCTTAGTCTTTGATTTAGTCCATGTTGCCGTTGTTGATGATCTTGAATTTCTTGAATTCTTGAATCTCAACGGACTTTGATGATCTTTGAAAGTCTTTATCCTCCGAAGTCGATTGCAGATGAGCCTGACTACCTTCTTCTTTGAAAAATCTGAACTCTCATGATCATTTCACTAAATTGCAAGTCTTGAACTAATATTGCTCAAGTGTCTTTAAGTCTTGAATCTTTAAAACTTTGGAAACATTGATTTAACGCTTTAGCTCTTGTTGATTTGACACTTTATCTCTTGAATCACTTGATGATTGTGAAGTGATTGGTTGGTGAAGTAAATGTGTTATTGGGAATCTTCTTCAAGTTGTTGAAGATATCGTCTTTAAATTTTTGTGATGTAAATCTTTAGTTGATCAGAGTGTATTAATGTGGTACGGAAGCTTGAATTGATTTACTTTGGTGAGGTGGTTTTAATTCATAAAATCTTTATTTGTTTGAAGATCTTTTGTGGTCAAATGATGATTCGTTGTTTTGAAGATTTGTTGTTTCAGAATGAAGTCATGTTTTGGTTGTAGTAAGACTTCATCTTTTAGTTGATTTGTGTATCAGAGTTTTTTGTTCAGCATTTAGTGGTACGGAAGCTTGAATTTTGATGGTGTATCAGAGATGGTTGACGCTGAAGCTTGTATCAGAGATGGTTGATGCGGAAGCTTGAGTTTTGTCTTGGTGATGCAACTTTGTCTTGTATTTTTCTTCTTTGTAGAATCTTCTTATGATTGAGTATCAACTATATCCTATTCTCCCCCTCATGATGTTTTTGTGAAACTAGTACATCACGAACTAGAGTTAATACTACAAAGACAAAGTTACATTGTTTTAAGATCCAAATCTTCATCATACTGACTAACTCCTTGAGCATCTCCTCCAGATGTGTTAGATGTACCAACATCTTCCTTTACATTTGATTCTAAACTTCGAATCAATGCTCGTTGGTAAAGAACATTTTCAATGTCTTTGAAGAAGAGATGCGATACATCAAAGGAGGATGGCACTAAAGATCCTAGCAATGTCGGTGAAGTTGTTTGAGTCATCGTGAGGATGGGTTTTGGGATATTTATAAGTGGCGAAGGTGGTATGAAGAAAATGGCGGTGTAGTCGTAAAAACTTTATCCCCGGGTAAATAAGGACATTTATGAAACGATTTTGATTTTTGAAAATTCAAGCTAGTTGTGAAACTAGATAGGTTTGAAAATTACATGCCATTGCTATCACTGGGAAAGTTTTCTGAATTCAATATGTTTTTCGGATTTGGGGACCTCTCCGGTATTGGTTAGTCCGGGAGTTACCTCAGCGGATGGTGAGGATGACTGGTCACCGAAGTTCCAGGCGGCGTTAGCAAGCTACCCTCCTCCATGATTAAAGTATCATGAGACTTTTGTGCGACTTTGCCGCTCTTGCTTATACCAAGCCTTCCAACTGTACCTAACACTAAATTTCGGTAGAAATCAATGTAATGTAGGAAGATGTTACATTGAGTACTGAAATGATTGATATGTCATGAGGTGACAAATCTCTTTTAGTTGCAGAACTCTCCAAGGAGTGTGTGTGGTCAGGCTTAAAAGCTAACTGATATTTAAGGAGATCATCCTTCCAAAAGTCTGATAAATCTACCGAAGTAGTGTCATATCGCCTCTTCGTTGGATGAAACAGATCTCCCGCATCAAGATAAGTTTGACCTCCAGGCCCTGTTTCATGTTGAGGCTCAAGACCATCATTTTGATGAGTGTCACTTGGAGGACTTCCAACCAATATGCAAGACTCCTTTTCATGGTTTTTCGGTATCTCTTCAGCTAATATGGAGTACAACTTCTGACTTTTGCCAGACAATTGTGTCTTAGCGGAAGGCTTTACTTCCTTTTGAGGTGACTTTACACCTTTTTCAAATGTTATTGAGAATATGATAATATATCCTACTCCCCCTCAACATTTGCATGTTTAGGAGGGTAGAATTTGACATTTTTACTCTCCAAGGTTAGTCTTCTAGTTTTCATAAAACATCGCTGAATGATGATGTAATACTTGATTCTGCGATAAAAACACTAAAGTACGGGTTTTGTACTGTTATGTGTACAAAAGCCTTTACGGAAGAAAACAAAATATTTTTGTATTTTTCACAAAGATATGTAAAAATATTTATTTAAAAATATTTATAGGACAAAATATTTTTGTTCTTTTAGCTCTTTTCTCCCCCTCAAAATGTGATTTAATCTTTTAAGCATATTTTGAATTTGAGAAGAGAAAGATGATATGTATTATCTCCCCCTAATATAAGAACATATCTACAAAGTCGATCAAGGGATCAGAGACTATATTATGTATATCCTAATGCAAATACAAAACACATACATCTTCAAACCTTCATCCTCAAACCTTCATACCTTCATCATCTTCATTATGAAGATATGAAGATCTTCAAAAATTTTCAAAAAATTATGAAAATGTTTACGTCCAAATCCTATTTTCACACATCCGAATCTCATGATTCGGACATCAATCCCACATCAAATTTCAATTGAAACTTATTCGAATTACCAAAACTTCCAAAACACAAAACATAAAATCACAACAACAAATATTTCTGAATTCATTACAACATTCAAATTCATAACAGATTACAAATCTCAAATTCAGTATTAAAATTTCAACAAGTCTCTACTACTACTCACGACTATGTTCTTGATCAAGCTAAAATTCAATTCTTATAAAGGATGAACAACAACTAAAATAGTAATTAGATATTCGATTCTAAACTGAAATTGAACCTTCGTTCATCTTCAAATCAAATCAACAGAAACAAATCACAGGTGAACTGGATCAAATTCATCATTCGTGTTCATCTCATAATAATTTGGTCTCCGGAATGATTGGAAATGATTTAGAGAAATCTAAATTGCAGAGTTGTTTAGATTCACATCGTGAAACTATGTGCAAAAATTCAGATCCTAACTCGCTAAATTGATCTCGAATTTCGGAGTCAAAGTTTCGAACAAAAAGTCAAACGGTTTTGGATCCTTCAAATTCGTGATCTATATGTTGATTCAGATCAAAAGATGTTTTTCAAGCATTATTGGAATGATTTCAAATGTTTTTCGTATTGGAATCATCAACTGAATCTCTTTAGAACTCGACTTTGAATTTTCAAGTTCCTATCGTGTTTACGGCCTGTTCATTGCAGATTCAATGATGTTGATGAAGCTTTGGTGTATAATTCTTTAAAGAAAGTTTCAGTCGCTGCATTTGGATGTGTTGTCACTTCATTTCCAGAATTAATTTCATCAAACTCAATTTGGTGATGAACATGATGAATTTACTTTGGACATGATGAATTTACTT
This sequence comes from Rutidosis leptorrhynchoides, assembly GCF_046630445.1. Classification (NCBI taxonomy): domain Eukaryota; kingdom Viridiplantae; phylum Streptophyta; class Magnoliopsida; order Asterales; family Asteraceae; genus Rutidosis; species Rutidosis leptorrhynchoides. The sequence continues at coordinate 439,821,029 of NC_092333.1, forward strand.
TGGACAGCAGTTGAAGCTTAATTTTGTTATTCGCACTCTTGTTCGTACACTCTAATTTGTACACTTGTGATTGTGATGTAATTCATACACCTGCTTCATCCGATTCACACAGTAGGTTTTAAGTGGACCTTCATGATATTCGCACACTTAGTATTCGTACAGCTGGGCTATGTAGTGACCCGAACTTTTCCATGTTTATATATATTAATTGAGATTGATATTTACATGATTAAATGTTTCCAACATGTTAAGCAATCAAACTTGTTAAGACTTGATTAATTGAAATAGGTTTCATATAGACAATTGACCACCCAAGTTGACCGGTGATTCACGAACGTTAAAACTTGTAAAAACTATATGATGACATATATATGGTTATATATATAGTTAACATGATATTATGATAAGTAAACATATCGTTAAGTATATTAACAATGAACTACATATGTAAAAACAAGACTACTAACTTAATGATTTTGAAACGAGACATATATGTAACGATTATCGTTGTAACGACATTTAATGTATATATATCATATTAAGAGATATTCGTACATCATAATATCATGATAATATAATAAATTAAAATCTCTTTTGATATTATAAACATTGGGTTAACAATATTTAACAAGATCGTTAACGTAAAGGTTTCAAAACAACATTTACATGTAACGACTAACGATGACTTAACTACTCAGTTAAAATGTATATACAAGTAGTGTTTTAATATGTATTCATACACTTTTGAAATACTTCAAGACACTTATCAAAATACTTCTACTTAACAAAAATGCTTACAATTACATCCTCGTTCAGTTTCATCAACAAATCTACTCGTATGCACCCGTATTCGTACTCGTACAATACACAGCTTTTAGATGTATGTACTATTGGTATATACACTCCAATGATCAGCTCTTAGCAGCCCATGTGAGTCACCTAACACATGTGGGAACCATCATTTGGCAACTAGCATGAAATATCTCATAAAATTACAAAAATATGAGTAATCATTCATGACTTATTTACATGAAAACAAAATTACATATCCTTTATATCTAATCCATACACCAACGACCAAAAACACCTACAAACACTTTCATTCTTCAATTTTCTTCATCTAATTGATCTCTCTCAAGTTCTATCTTCAAGTTCTAAGTGTTCTTCATAAATTCCAAAAGTTCTAGTTTCATAAAATCAAGAATACTTTCAAGTTTGCTAGCTCACTTCCAATCTTGTAAGGTGATCATCCAACCTCAAGAAATCTTTGTTTCTTACAGTAGGTTATCATTCTAATACAAGGTAATAATCATATTCAAACTTTGGTTCAATTTCTATAACTATAACAATCTTATTTCAAGTGATGATCTTACTTGAACTTGTTTTCGTGTCATGATTTTGCTTCAAGAACTTCGAGCCATCCAAGGATCCATTGAAGCTAGATCCATTTTTCTCTTTTCCAGTAGGTTTATCCAAGGAACTTAAGGTAGTAATTATGTTCATAACATCATTCGATTCATACATATAAAGCTATCTTATTCGAAGGTTTAAACTTGTAATCACTAGAACATAGTTTAGTTAATTCTAAACTTGTTCGCAAACAAAAGTTAATCCTTCTAACTTGACTTTTAAAATCAAATAAACACATGTTCTATATCTATATGATATGCTCACTTAATGATTTAAAACCTGGAAACACGAAAAATACTGTAAAACCGGATTTACGCCGTCGTAGTAACACCGCGGGCTGTTTTGGGTTAGTTAATTAAAAACTATGATAAACTTTGATTTAAAAGTTGTTATTCTGAGAAAATGATTTTTATTATGAACATGAAACTATATCCAAAAATTATGGTTAAACTCAAAGTGGAAGTATGTTTTCTAAAATGGTCATCTAGACGTCGTTCTTTCGACTGAAATGACTACCTTTACAAAAATGACTTGTAACTTATTTTTCCGACTATAAACCTATAATTTTCTGTTAAGATTCATAAAATAGAGTTCAATATGAAACCATAGCAATTTGATTCACTCAAAACGGATTTAAAATGAAGAAGTTATGGGTAAAACAAGATTGGATAATTTTTCTCATTTTAGCTACGTGAAAATTGGTAACAAATCTATTCCAACCATAACTTAATCAACTTGTATTATATATTATGTAATCTTGAGATACCATAGACACGTATACAATGTTTCGACCTATCATGTCGACACATCTATATATATTTCGGAACAACCATAGACACTCTATATGTGAATGTTGGAGTTAGCTATACAGGGTTGAGGTTGATTCCAAAATATATATAGTTTGAGTTGTGATCAATACTGAGATACGTATACACTAGGTCGTGGATTGATTCAAGATAATATTTATCAATTTATTTCTGTACATCTAACTGTGGACAACTAGTTGTAGGTTACTAACGAGGACAGCTGACTTAATAAACTTAAAACATCAAAATATATTAAAAGTGTTGTAAATATATTTTGAACATACTTTGATATATATGTATATATTGTTATAGGTTCGTGAATCAACCAGTGGCCAAGTCTTACTTCCCGACGAAGTAAAAATCTGTGAAAGTGAGTTATAGTCCCACTTTTAAAATCTAATATTTTTGGGATGAGAATACATGCAGGTTTTATAAATGATTTACAAAATAGACACAAGTACGTGAAACTACATTCTATGGTTGAATTATCGAAATCGAATATGTCCCTTTTTATTAAGTCTGGTAATCTAAGAATTAGGGAACAGACACCCTAATTGACACGAATCCTAAAGATAGATCTATTGGGCTTAACAAACCCCATCCAAAGTACCGAATGCTTTAGTACTTCGAAATTTATATCATATCCGAAGGGTGTCCCGGAATGATGGGGATATTCTTATATATGCATCTTGTTAATGTCGGTTACCAGGTGTTCACCATATGAATGATTTTTATCTCTATGTATGGGATGTGTATTGAAATATGAAATCTTGTGGTCTATTATTATGATTTGATATATATAGGTTAAACCTATAACTCACCAACATTTTTGTTGACGTTTTAAGCATGTTTATTCTCAGGTGATTATTAAGAGCTTCCGCTGTCGCATACTTAAATAAGGACGAGATTTGGAGTCCATGCTTGTATGATATTGTGTAAAAACTGCATTCAAGAAACTTATTTTGTTGTAACATATTTGTATTGTAAACCATTATGTAATGGTCGTGTGTAAACAGGATATTTTAGATTATCATTATTTGATAATCTACGTAAAGCTTTTTAAACCTTTATTGATGAAATAAAGGTTATGGTTTGTTTTAAAATGAATGCAGTCTTTGAAAAACGTCTCATATAGAGGTCAAAACCTCGCAACGAAATCAATTAATATGGAACGTTTTTAATCAATAAGAACGGGACATTTCAGTTGGTATCCGAGCGTTGGTCTTAGAGAACCAGAAATTTGCATTAGTGTGTCTTATCGAGTTTGTTAGGATGCATTAGTGAGTCTAGACTTCAACCGTGTTTTCTTTAAAAATGATTGCTTAATATTTTTGTTGGAAACTATATATTATTAACATGTGAATATTATGTGATATATTAATCTCTTAACGTGTTTGATATTATGTGATAGATGTCTACCTCTAGAACAAGTCCCATTGACTCACCTAATAATAATGAAGAGTCAAATGTAAATTGGAATGATTCGTGGACTGATTCACAAGTTCCCGAAGAGGAACCGGAAGAAGAGTCGGAACCGGAAGAAGAATCGGAACCGGAAGAAGAATCGGAACCGGATGAAGAAATAGAATCGGTGGGGGAAATAACAAAACGGTTAAGTAAAATAAAATCCTCAACCAACCGACCAAGGTTAATTATGGTCAATGGTGTTTCCGCCAAGGAAGCAAAATATTGGGAGGATTACCAATTCTCCGATGAATCGGATTCCGACGAGAATTCCGATGATGTTATAGAAATTACCCCAACTGAATTTAAAAAGGCAAAAGAAAATAATAAGGGAAAGGGCATAAAAATAGAGAAATCTAATTCCAACCCCGATGAACTTTATATGTATCGTCAACCCCCGAAGTCCTTAAGTTGTAACAATGACCCGGGAACCTCTAAACCACCAGGTTTTTCTAAACCAATGTGGAAAACGATGGCTCGTATTAGGGGAACATCATATATCCCTAGAAACTTGGCAAAACGAACCAAAACCGAAGAAGAAGAAACAAGCGAGTCGGAATAAGATAATTGTATTCGTGTGGTGTAATATATGTAATATAGTGTGCTTATGCTTTATGATATATGTAAAAATTGCTTGTATTAATAAGTATTTTTTTTATGAATCTAACTCTTGTCTATTTTACAGTATAAAATGACAAAATGGATAGACAACCCAATATTTTAAGAGACCTACCCGGAGACATGATTGATGAAATCTTGTCTAGAGTCAGTCAGAATTCTTCGGCACAACTATTTAAGGCGAGATCAGTTTGTAAGACATTCGAAGAACGTTCCAAGAATGCCTTGGTTTATAAAAGGATTTCGTTCAAAAGATGGGGGATATCACATTGGGAAATCCACAAGTTACGATGTGTTTACTTTGACGTATATATTGCGGGGAACCCAAATGCTATTTTACGCAATGGGTTAAGAAATTATTTTGACTCAATATATCCGAATACTGGACTTCGTGATTTAGAAAAAGCGGCTAACATGCAACATAAAGAAGCATGTTATGCTTATGGATTAGTAATGTTCGCTTCTCACCAAAGTGAGAAGAAGAACATCGGCCTACAACTATTAAACAAAACGTTCCCACAAGTGACGGAGTCGGTAATTGGGGTAAGAAATGAGGTTTTTAGATTGTTACGGGACTGTTGGACATTACGTAACCCTCGTCCCTTTGACGACGTTACAACACGCTGTCTTATCAACGGCCATAACGGTTATGTTCCACAAGACCAAGGATGGGAAGTAGTCCTAGTAAAACCAGAATGCATGACTTGTTTCTGGACGTATGAATTACGTGTCTTTATTGCCTTTGCTGAACGACTTGTGTACTAGCTAGAATTATCTTCACAACTATCTTGTATCAAAGTTATTGTGTGCTATATTTCATGCTTTATGTAAAATAAGCGGTATTGTAAGTTTGTAAAATATTGTATAAAAGTTTGAACGCGAAATATTATTATAATTAGTTTTTCATATAGAATTGTAGTAGTTGAATTGTATATTAGCTACTAAGTATGAACTTAACGGGTAGGTACTACCCGAATTTACACTTATAAAACGCTAATATGAAGAAAAAGCTTTTATAAATGAGTTCATATTATGCTACGAAATACTATTAACTACTCTTAATATTTTGTATGATTAACTTGTTCCATTTGACTATTTTGAAGGAAATGGCACTGACTACTCGACACACCGTGAATATGAATGAAGAGGAATTCCGTACTTTTCTAGCTTCAAACATAGCCGCAGTACAGGCTGCGCTACATACCAAAAATAACCTTGGATCTAGCAGTACAGGAAATCGTGTAGGATGCACCTACAAAGAATTCACTGCCTGCAAACCTTTGGAATTTGATGGAACCGAAGGACCGATCGGATTGAAACGGTGGACCGAGAAGGTCGAATCGGTGTTTGCCATAAGTAAGTGTACTGAAGAGGACAAAGTAAAGTACGCTACGCATACCTTCACAGGTTCTGCGTTAACATGGTGGAATACCTATCTAGAGCAAGTGGGACAAGACGATGCGTACGCACTATCGTGGTCAGCATTCAAGCACTTGATGAACGAGAAGTACCGTCCCAGAACCGAGGTCAATAAGCTCAAGACAGAACTTAGAGGGTTACGAACCCAAGGATTTGATATTACCACGTACGAAAGACGATTCACAGAATTGTGCCTATTGTGTTCGGGAGCATTCGAAGATGAGGAAGAGAAGATCGACGCGTTTGTGAAAGGATTACCGGAAAGAATCCAAGAAGATATAAGTTCACACGAGCCCGCCTCCATACAACAGGCATGTAGAATGGCTCACAAACTAGTGAACCAGATTGAAGAAAGAATTAAAGAACAGACTGCTGAAGAGGCCAATGTGAAGCAAGTCAAAAGAAAGTGGGAGGAAAACGGTGATAAGAATCACCAATACAACAACAACAGCAATTACAACAATAATCGCAACAATTATCCCAACAATCGCAACATCAATCGTAACTACAACAAACGGCCCAACAACAACAACAACAACAACAACAACAACAACAACAACAACAACAACAACAACAACAACAACAACAACAACAGCAACTACAACAATCATCCCAACAACAATAATAACCGCAACAACAACAACAATCAGAAGCAGCTATGCCAAAGGTGTGAAAAGTATCACTCGGGGTTCTGCACCAAATTTTGCAACAAGTGTAAAAGAAATGGTCATAGCACGGCGAAGTGTGAGGTCTACGGACCAGGGGTTAATAGAACGAAAGGAACAAATGGTGTCGGAACGAGTAATGGCGGAGCAAGTAGTGTCGGAGCAAGTTATGCCAATGTAGTTTGTTATAAATGTGGAAAACCTGGGCACATTATTAGAAATTGCCCGAACCAGGAGAACACGAATGGACAAGGCCGCGAAAGAGTTTTTAATATTAATGCGGCAGAGGCACAGGAAGACTCGGAGCTTGTTACGGGTACTTTTCTTATTGACAATAAATCTGCTTACGTTTTATTTGATTCGGGTGCGGATAGAAGCTATATGAGTAGAGATTTTTGTGCAAAATTAAGTTGTCCATTGACGCCTTTGGATAGTAAATTTTTACTCGAATTAGCAAATGGTAAATTAATTTCAGCAGATAATATATGTCAGAATCGAGAAATTAAACTGGTTAGCGAAACATTTAAGATTGATTTGATACCAGTAGAGTTAGGGAGTTTTGATGTGATAATCGGTATGGACTGGTTGAAAGAAGTGAAAGCAGAGATCGTTTGTTACAAAAATGCAATTCGCATTATACGAGAAAAAGGAAAACCCTTAATGGTGTACGGAGAAAAGGGCAACACGAAGCTACATCTTATTAGTAATTTGAAGGCACAAAAACTAAAAAGAAAAGGTTGCTATGCTGTTCTAGCACACGTCGAGAAAGTACAAACTGAAGAAAAGAGCATCAATGATGTTACCATTGCAAAAGAATTTCCCGATGTATTTCCGAAAGAATTACCGGGATTACCCCCACATCGATCCGTTGAATTTCAAATAGATCTTGTACCAGGAGCTGCACCAATAGCTCGTGCTCCTTACAGACTCGCACCCAGCGAGATGAAAGAACTGCAAAGCCAATTACAAGAACTTTTAGAGCGTGGTTTCATTCGACCAAGCACATCACCGTGGGGAGCTCCTGTTTTGTTTGTCAAGAAGAAAGATGGTACATTCAGGTTGTGTATCGACTACCGAGAGTTGAACAAACTTACCATCAAGAACCGCTACCCACTACCGAGAATCGACGACTTATTTGATCAACTACAAGGCTCGTCTATTTATTCAAAGATTGACTTACGTTCCGGGTATCATTAAATGCGGGTGAAAGAAGATGATATTCCAAAGACTGCTTTCAGAACACGTTACGGTCATTATGAGTTTATGGTCATGCCGTTTGGTTTAACTAATGCACCAGCTATGTTCATGGACCTTCTGAACCGAGTGTGTGGACCATACCTTGACAAGTTTGTCATTGTTTTCATTGATGACATACTTATTTACTCAAAGAATGACCAAGAACATGGTGAACATTTGAGAAAGGTGTTAGAAGTATTGAGGAAGGAAGAATTGTACGCTAAGTTTTCAAAGTGTGCATTTTGGTTGGAAGAAGTTCAATTCCTCGGTCACATAGTGAACAAAGAAGGTATTAAGGTGGATCCGGCAAAGATAGAAACTGTTGAAAAGTGGGAAATCCCGAAAACTCCGAAACACATACGCCAGTTTTTAGGACTAGCTGGTTACTACAGAAGGTTCATCCAAGACTTTTCCAGAATAGCAAAACCCTTGACTGCATTAACGCATAAAGGGAAGAAATTTGAATGGAATGATGAACAAGAGAAAGCGTTTCAGTTATTGAAGAAAAAGCTAACTACGGCACCTATATTGTCATTGCCTGAAGGGAATGATGATTTTGTGATTTATTGTGACGCATCAAAGCAAGGTCTCGGTTGTGTATTAATGCAACGAACGAAGGTGATTGCTTATGTGTCTAGACAATTGAAGATTCACAAACAAAATAGAGTTCAATATGGTTAAACTCAAAGTGGAAGTATGTTTTCTAAAATGGTCATCTAGACGTCGTTCTTTCGACTGAAATGACTACCTTTACAAAAATGACTTGTAACTTATTTTTCTGACTATAAACCTATACTTTTTCTGTTTATATTCATAAAATAGAGTTCAATATGAAACCATAGCAATTTGATTCACTCAAAACGGATTTAAAATGAAGAAGTTATGGGTAAAACAAGATTGGATAATTTTTCTCATTTTAGCTACGTGAAAATTGGTAACAAATCTATTCCAACCATAACTTAATCAACTTGTATTGTATATTATGTAATCTTGAGATACCATAGACACGTATACAATGTTTCGACCTATCATGTCGACACATCTATATATATTTCGGAACAACCATAGACACTCTATATGTGAATGTCGGAGTTAGCTATACAGGGTTGAGGTTGATTCCAAAATATATATAGTTTGAGTTGTGATCAATACTGAGATACGTATACACTGGGTCGTGGATTGATTCAAGATAATATTTATCGATTTATTTCTGTACATCTAACTGTGGACAACTAGTTGTAGGTTACTAACGAGGACAGCTGACTTAATAAACTTAAAACATCAAAATATATTAAAAGTGTTGTAAATATATTTTGAACATACTTTGATATATATGTATATATTGTTATAGGTTCGTGAATCAACCTGTGGCCAAGTCTTACTTCCCGACTGAAAGGACCCGTTCATATACATTATAAACGATTCACAATAGTTGATTACATCGCGAGGTATTTGACCTCTATATGATACATTTTACAAACATTGCATTCGTTTTTAAAAGACAAACTTTCTTTACTACAAAAGTTGACGGCATGCACACCATTTCATAATACATCCAACTATAATTGGCTTAATAATAATCTTGATGAACTCAATGACTCGAATGCAACGTCTTTCAAAATATGCCATGAATGACTCCAAGTAATATCCTTAAAATGAGCTAATGCACAGCGGAAGATTTTTTTAATACCTGAGAATAAACATGCTTTAAAGTGTCAACCAAAAGGTTGGTGAGTTCATAGGTTTATCATAACAATCATTTCAATATATTAATAGACCACAAGATTTCCGTTTATAAATATATGTACACTCGCAAGTGTATAAAAGTATTCTATAAGTTGTAGGCACCGGTAACAAGCCTTAACGTTCATGTTTTACCCTCTAAAGTACACCAGATCAGGTGTGTTTAAAATAACCTCGAAGTACTAAAGCATCCCATAGTCAGGATGGGGTTTGTCAGGCCCAATAGATCTATCTTTAGGATTCGCGCCTACCGTACATAGACAAGTAGTTTAATGTTACCAAGCTAAGGGTATATTTCTGGTTTAAACCCACGTAGAATTAGTTTTAGTACTTGTGCCTATTTCGTAAAGCATTTATAAAAACAGCGCATGAATTCTCAGTCCCAAAAATATATATAAAAGGGAGCAAATGAAACTCACAATACTGTATTTCGTAGTAAAAATACATATAACGTCATTTAATAAGTGCAAGGTTGGCCTCGGATTCACGAACTTATCAATATTGAGATTCAATATTGCAGGAAAGTACGTAGACGCATCGGAGATGATAAACACTAGATTGACCTCAAGAGCATACCCATGAACCATACCCATCACCTCCATAGCTATAACCCATAATTTCCATAGCTTCGACTCATTCAAAAAAACTATTTTCAAATCACTCGGACAGCACTCCGTCGTAATATTTTATGTATACTAATAATATCTTGAAATAATACAGAGCAAATATATATATTTATATATATATAAATCGAGTGAGAGAGTTTAGAGAAATATATTTTCAAGTTTCTATGAAATAATGAAACCTACTTAATTCTATTTATAATAGATTTTTGAATTATTAAAGTGAATTATTAAAGTATGAATTATTAAAGTGAATTATTAAAGTATGAATTATTAAAGTGAATTATTAAATTATGAATTATGAAGTATGAATTATTAAAGTGAATTATTAAAGTATGAATTATTAAAGTGAATTATTAAAGTATGAATTATTAAAGTGAATTATTAAAGTATGAATTATTAAAGTGAATTATTAAAGTATGAATTATTAAAGTGAATTATTAAAGTATGAATTATTAAAGTGAATTATTAAAGTTAAAGTAAAGTAAAAGTAAGTAAAGGTAAAGTTAAAGTATAGTAAAAGTATAAAAACTATGTATGTATAATACGCGTATAAATATATATAATATTAATTTAAATCGTTATATATATTTAATGAAATAAAATATAAATATCGTTATATTTATTATACTGGTTAAGTAATGAGTTGTCAAAAGTGATTCTTGATATTTATAAAAGTTATATACGTTTTAATAATAAAGTTCTTTTTAAACTGAAAACGTCTTTGTACGTTTGAAAATAGTTTAATAGAATATTATGGAAACCAATTCTCCACTAACTTTTGTCTAACTTTCGTAAATGACACTTTTTGTTTTTATTTATAAATAGCTTTACAAATTATTCTGAATATCGTTAAGAGGAATAGATTTTCTCAAATCATAGTGGACCTCTCAACAGAGATTTGTAATCATAATTCAATGTTTCTGATAATTCAACCATTTAATATTTTTTTTTAATTTCGTCGAAAATTATATTGAAACAAATACGTTCGTGTAAAGTATTATACGTTTAATACTTTATTAATATTCTCAAGTTATAATATATATATACATATACATATCTATTTATATATAACGGTTCGTGAATCGTCGGAATTTGGTCGAGGTTATAATGAATGTATGAACACAGTTTAAAATTCTTGAGATTTAACTTAACAAACTTTGCTTATCTTGTCGGAATAATATAAAGATTAAAGTTTAAATTTGGTCGGAAATTTCCGGGTCGTCACAGTACCTACCCGTTAAAGAAATTTCGTCCCCGAAATTTGATAGAGGTCGTCAATACTAACAATGAGAATGTTATTATAAAGATTATAGAGTTTTATCATGTTCAAGAAGAATGGATAAAATAATTCGATTACTCGAAGCATATGAGTGAAGTTATCGTAAATGAATGAAATAATCATTGTCATCCACAGTTAATGCTCTCTTCTATTTGCTATGATTTATACTCCCATTTCTAGTTCGGATCTTTGTCCTTTCGTTTCTTCTTCTTGCGATTAAGCACCGCTTGTAATGGTCCAGAATTCGCAGATATAAATTTCGGAATGAACATTGTTAATGTTCTAGGAAGGAAATTGTAATGGCACGATTTTGACTTGTCAAATTACCAGAATACCTCGGAAAAAGCCGAATCATCAAGAAATATTTTCTTGATATTTAGAGATCAAAGAGAATACAAGAGTCGTGTAACATAGCACATTATGACGTTATGATCTGTGAATCATCATGTTCCATTTAGAAACTCAGCATGAATTACTGTAATATAATCACATTGATCAAGTGTCATTATATTATACTAACTCATGCTTCAGCTCCCAACACTTCTTCAAGAATATTCCTATTTGAAACTCGAATGTTTCAGAATTTAGAAACTAAAATAGTTTCTTTTATGATATAATACAGATAGCGTGAAGAGGTAAATGATTTCAGATAAGAATAATTATAAAAATATCTTCAGAAGTATGGATGATATTTATAATGAAAGATACGATGATATCTTAGAATGTCTAATATCAGAGGATGATGAAGGATATTGTCCGCAGGGGTTTAGAGTCAGGAGCAAGGTATTCGTTAATGACTTCAACAAGTACTGAATCATTTGGATTCTTTGAAGGAAGGTTCAGCCTTTGTGATTTGTCCACAGCCTCCTTCATACTTTGCTCAATTCGTTTTCCAGTTCCAAAGCTTCTCTTTTTCTGAGCTTTGCCAATATACTATCCTTTATCATCCAACTTTTTTCTGTTAAGGTCGTTTACATTTTTTGCTGCTTCATCAGCATTTTTCAAAATTTCGAGAACTGGTTCGCAGTTTAGGGTGTTTTTTAGAAATTTCTCATTCAAAGAATGTAAGTCTTGGAGGTAGACATTGTGTGTATATGTAATTGTTGATGTAGACATGCTGTGAGGTTTCAAAATACTGATTGCTGATTCTCAATAATTGGTTTGGCAATTCTTGTTATAAGGTACGAATGAGTATATGATAGGGTTTCGATAATTATAATGATTTTTTTTTTTTTGGAAAGTCAAAGATCAATGAAGTTGTTGGTAAGTTTATTGCTAATGTGGTGAATATAAACGATTCCCCGGTAACGTTGGCGAAAGGGCAACGTATCTATCGAGGTTATAATAAGACTGTTTTGATTGAGAAGTCGAAGATGACTTGCTGGAGCTGTGACAAAACTGTCTATTTTGAAACGGAATTGAAAAGTTATTTTAGCTAGTAAATGCCAAAGGGTCTAACACGGATACGTGTCGAACTATGACTTGGGTTTTGAGAGTTTTTCAGGTGTATAACTGTGGGTAACATGTGGTTGGATCATCATCTCAATTGTTCCTTAGTTGAAGTGTCTTCATGAATTTCGAAGGGTTTGAGCACATATTGTAATCGTTAATACACATGATGTTCTAACACAGTTTTGAAGTCAAAGTATAGCTTTGAAAGATATAGGAATCTAAGAGTGATGATACTGGTTATATTTCGAATTGAATTATGCGATTTCAAAATCAGAATATGTAATTGAATTTGAATGAGTATGATTGTTTTGATTTATATGAAAGAATGGATATTGTTGTGAAAGTAGGGAGTATAGTTGATGATTGCTGAATCAGTTTCGAAAAATGTAATATATTAATTGTGAATTTATATATCTCTCGGGTATTACCTACCCGTTAAAAAAAATTTCACAATTAATATTTTGTACAAAAGAAGTTTATTACAGTCTTTATGAAAATATATGTGTATATTTTCTTTAGATGTAACATAGATTTAATGAGTTAATATTAAATTAAACTCATTTGTTTTATAGTTGGAACTAGAATTGAGTAATCCCTAAAACTTTATAAATTGCATAAGTATTTCTTCAATAATATTGAAATTATGAATCATTACTTTGTTATTTGTTGGTTTTCGTGAAATTCTTGTGAACTTCGCAAGGTACGAATGATGTTATTTGAAAAGTTTCGAGTACATCGATGATGAAAGTGTAAAATCAAACATATATTAGAATAATACATTTGATTTATTATGAATTGGATTTTTTATTGAATTGAGACAGAGATTGTAATTAACGATGGTTAAATTGCGGACGAAGGACGTACATCATTGCATATTTGTAATATGAATTAACTGAGTAGTTAAGATTCACACATAATAGCTTAGTACGAGAAGATTTATTATGGTTTAAAAATTTATACATATAAAATATACATATAAATCTTTCGATTGGAAATGAGTTAATACTTCATAACTCGTTGATACAATATATTTGTTGTTGATTCATAATGATGTCCACAATGATTCTTGAACTGACAGAGTTTGTGATGTTACAGGTGCTGTTGATTCTGACGATACTGACGGCACTGACTGTGTTGATGATGCTACGGTCCTGTTGATGCTGTTGGTAAAACAATTCTAGCTTGTAAATCGTACACCATTTTCGATCAAAGTTTCTACTCTACCATCTCCGTTCACTCATCCGATTTACGGTCAGAATTAAATAATCTCTAAGATTTTGGAGATTACATAACTGCCGCAGAGATATCTCTTCAATGAAGTTTATGAATTAATACTTCATCGTTTGTTGTTGTTGATATTCCTGGATATTTACAGGGCGTATGACGTTGATGTTTGAGATACATATTGTGATGTTGCGGTGTGAGATGTGGATGTTGTTGTTGGTGGTGGTGATGGTACTGTTGGTGTTGCTGATGGTGGTACTGTTTATGCTGCTGGTGCTGCTGCTGGTGTTTGTAACCTTTGCACCATATTCTCCAAATCCACTACCCGAGCGCGAAGCTCGTTGACTTCTTCTATTACACCGGGGTGATTGTCAGTTCGGACGAGCGGATAAATAAAATCTAGAATTTGGTGTAGTATGTAATCGTGATGAGATACTCTAGAAATAAGAGAGAAAATGGTGTTTCGGATAGGTTCGCCGGTAAGTGCTTCAGGTTCTTCGCCAAGAGGGCAATGTGGTGGATGGAAGGGATCACCTTCTTCTTGTCTCCAATGATTAAGGAGGCTACGAACCCATCCCCAATTCATCCAGAATAGATGATGACTAATTGGTTGATCCATTCCGGTCACACTACTTTCGGAACTTGAGTGGGATTCCATTTCGGAATCCGAGGGACTTGAACTAATGAAGAATTCCATTTTGTACGATTGAATAAAGAATTTTTCGATATGAAATGATTTTCCGGCTATCGGGTGGTATTCTAATTATATAGAGCAAAAGGTTTCGTTGATTACGAAGGAATTTACGGAATATGTCAGGCAAAGGTTTACAGTAACAGATACGCTAAGATATGAATTAGCAGATACGCTAAGATATGAATTTTGTCTATACACTATTCATGCAATCAATGCAATAAGATGTGTCTAGACTAAGAATGATAAGCAGGTAATTTCCGACAAAAATGATGAGCAAAACTTTTGACATGCAGACACGGTCGAAGTCCAGACTCACTAATGCATCCTAACGACTATCAGTTAGACACACTAATGCAGACCTGGTTCGCTAAGACCACCGCTCTGATACCAACTGAAAGGACCCGTTCATATACATTATAAACGATTCACAATAGTTGATTACATCGCGAGGTATTTGACCTCTATATGATACATTTTACAAACATTGCATTCGTTTTTAAAAGACAAACTTTCTTTACAACAAAAGTTGACGGCATGCACACCATTTCATAATACATCCAACTATAATTGGCTTAATAATAATCTTGATGAACTCAATGACTCGAATGCAACGTCTTTCAAAATATGCCATGAATGACTCCAAGTAATATCCTTAAAATGAGCTAATGCACAGCGGAAGATTTCTTTAATACCTGAGAATAAGCATGCTTTAAAGTGTCAACCAAAAGGTTGGTGAGTTCATAGGTTTATCATAACAATCATTTCAATATATTAATAGACCACAAGATTTCCGTTTATAAATATATGTACACTCGCAAGTGTATAAAAGTATTCTATAAGTTGTAGGCACCCGGTAACAAGCCTTAACGTTCATGTTTTACCCTCTAAAGTACACCAGATCAGGTGTGTTTAAAATAACCTCAAAGTACTAAAGCATCCCATAGTCAGGATGGGGTTTGTCAGGCACAATAGATCTATCTTTAGGATTCGCGCCTACCGTACATAGACAAGTAGTTTAATGTTACCAAGCTAAGGGTATATTTCTGGTTTAAACCCACGTAGAATTAGTTTTAGTACTTGTGCCTATTTCGTAAAGCATTTATAAAAACAGCGCATGTATTCTCAGTCCCAAAAATATATATATAAGGGAGCAAATGAAACTCACAATACTGTATTTTGTAGTAAAAATACATATAACATCATTTAATAAGTGCAAGGTTGGCCTCGGATTCACGAACGTATCAATATTGAGATTCAATATTGCAGGAAAGTACGTAGACGCATCGGAGATGATAAACACTAGATTGACCTCACGAGGATACCCATGAACCATACCCATCACCTCCATAGCTATAACCCATAATTTCCTTAGCTTCAACTCATTCAAAAAAACTATTTTCAAATCACTCGGACAGCACTCCGTCGTAATATTTTATGTATACTAATAATATCTTGAAATAATACAGAGCAAATATATATATTTATATATATATAAATCGAGTGAGAGAGTTTAGAGAAATATATTTTCAAGTTTCTATGAAATAATGAAACCTACTTAATTCTATTTATAATAGATTTTTGAATTATTAAAGTGAATTATTAAAGTATGAATTATTAAAGTGAATTATTAAAGTATGAATTATTAAAGTGAATTATTAAATTATGAATTATTAAAGTGAATTATTAAAGTATGAATTATTAAAGTGAATTATTAAAGTATGAATTATTAAAGTGAATTATTAAAGTATGAATTATTAAAGTGAATTATTAAAGTTAAAGTAAAGTAAAAGTAAAGTAAAGGTAAAGTTAAAGTATAGTAAAAGTATAAAAACTATGTATGTATAATACGCGTATAAATATATATAATATTAATTTAAATCGTTATTTATATTTAATGAAATAAAATATAAATATCGTTATATTTATTATACTGGTTAAGTAATGAGTTGTCAAAAGTGATTCTAGATATTTATAAAAGTTATATACGTTTTAATAATAAAGTTCTTTTTAAACTGAAAACGTCTTTGTAAGTTTGAAAATAGTTTAATAGAATATTATGGAAACCAATTCTCCACTAACTTTTGTCTAACTTTCGTAAATGACACTTTTTGTTTTTATTTATAAATAGCTTTACAAATTATTCTGAATATCGTTAAGAGGAATAGATTTTCTCAAATCATAGTGGACCTCTCAACAGAGATTTGTAATCATAATTCAATGTTTCTGATAATTCAACCATTTAATATTTTTTTTTAATTTCGTCGAAAATTATATTGAAACAAATACGTTCGTGTAAAGTATTATATGTTTAATACTTTATTAATATTCTCAAGTTATAATATATATATATATATACATATCTATTTATATATAACGGTTCGTGAATCGTCAGAATTTGGTCGAGGTTATAATGAATGTATGAACACAGTTTAAAATTCTTGAGATTTAACTTAACAAACTTTGCTTATCTTGTCGGAATAATATAAAGATTAAAGTTTAAATTTGGTCGGAAATTTCCGGGTCATCACACCGACGAAGTACAAATCTGTGAAAGTGAGTTATAGTCCCATTTTTAAAATCTAATATTTTTGAGATGAGAATACATGCAGGTTTTATAAATGATTTACAAAATAGACACAAGTACGTGAAACTACATTCTATGGTTGAATTATCGAAATCGAATATGCCCCTTTTTATTAAGTCTGGTAATCTAAGAATTAGGGAACAGACACCCTAATTGACGCGAATCTTAAAGATAGATCTATTGGGCCTAACAAACCCTATCCAAAGTACCGGATGCTTTAGTACTTCAAAATTTATATCATATCCGAAGGGTGTCCCGGAATGATGGGGATATTCTTATATATACATCTTGTTAACGTCGGTTACCAGGTGCTCACCATATGAATGATTTTTATCTCTATGTATGGGATGTGTATTGAAATATGAAATCTTGTGGTCTATTATTATGATTTGATATATATAGGTTAAACCTATAACTCACCAACATTTTTGTTGACGTTTTAAGCATGTTTATTCTCAGGTGATTATTAAGAGCTACCGCTATCGCATACTTAAATAAGGACGAGATTTGGAGTCCATGCTTGTATGATATTGTGTAAAAACTGCATTCAAGAAACTTATTTTGTTGTAACATATTTGTATTATAAACCATTATGTAATGGTCGTGTGTAAACAGGATATTTTAGATTATCATTATTTGATAATCTACGTAAAGCTTTTTAAACATTTATTTATGAAATAAAGGTTATGGTTTGTTTTAAAATGAATGCAGTCTTTGAAAAACGTCTCATATAGAGGTCAAAACCTCGCAACGAAATAAAATTAATATGGAACGTTTTTAATCAATAAGAACGGGACATTTCACTATCCATGAAATCCTGTGATAAACCCGATCATGTTTTTAAACCTAAAAAGAATATGTTTTCCAAACATGTGTCAAACAATAAGTGGAAAATCAGAACACGTGATTCAAAACTAATCAAGTACTCTTTAGAGGAGTTACTTAAGTTTAAGCCACAATTCGTGATTTTGGATAAAATTTCATCTCCATTGATTCCACGAAAACTATTTTTAAATGATACACCGTGTATCAAACCAAGGTGGAATTCAATGAGTATATGTCAAATCGATAATACCTATAAATGGTATTATAAATCAACTTCAAAATGATTTGACTTCATAATGGCTTATGTATATTTCTGTACAGAACCCGTTCTTAAAATATTTCCTCAAAGGGAAAAGTTTTTGAATATTTTGGTTTATTTTCGATAATACAAAGCCCAAAAATATGTTTTGTTATTCGTAAATGTTGAAATCTAAAAATATTTTTCTTTATTTTACTATTGGTTTTTTACACATAACAGTGCAAAACTCATTCGTTTTTTTTTTCTCACAGGCTGAATCGTCAATTCATCAGTTATCGAGATTTTATGAAAACAAGCGGACCGACCTTGTTCATGGGGGAGTGAAAATGTCAAAATCTACCCTTCTTAACATGCAAATGTTGAGGGGGAGTAGGTTATATTATCTTATCTTCAATATCAACTACTAAAGGTGTAAAGTCACCTCAAAAGGAAGTAAAGTCTTCCGATAAGACACAATTGTCTGGCTTAAGTCAGAAGTTGTAGTCTAGAATGGCTGAAGGGGTTTCAAAAAATCTAGAAAAGGAACCCTGCGTATCGGCTTGAAGTCCTCCTGGTGACACTCATCAAAATGATGAGGTTGAGCCTCAACATTAAACAGGGCCTGGAGGTCAAACTTATCTTGATGAGGGACATCTGTTTCATCTAACGAAGAGGGAATATGACACTACTTCGGTAGATTTATCATACCTACAGAAGGATGATCTCCTTAAAGATCAGTCAGCTTCTAAGCCTGACCACACACACTCCTTGGAGAGTGCAACAAATGAAAGAGATGTGTCGCCTCATGACATAACAATGACTTCAGGACTCGATGTAACATATTTCTACATTACATCGATTTCTACCGACACCAATGCGATGTTAGGTACTGTTGGAAGGCATGGTATAACTAAGAGCGGCAAAGTCGCACAAAGGTTCCATGATACTTCAATCATGGGGGCGGATAGCTTCCTAACGCCGGCTGAAACTTCTGTGATCAGTCATCCTCACCATCTGCTGAGGTAACTCCCGAACCAACCAATACCGGTGAAGTCCTAAATCTGGAAAATGTTTTATTAAAGAAAACTTTCCTAGTGTAACAACTAGCATGACCGTTTTAAACATGTCTAGTGTAACAACTAGCTTGTTTTTTCAAAATCAAAAGCGTTTTCTAAAGATCCTATTTTCCCTGAGGATCCAATTTTTATCACAAAAATTCCTGTGTCTTGCTCATCTTGCCTCTTTTAACCCGGGGTGATTTTGTTAGGGCTTGATACTTGTACCATGCCGCAAACCTAAAACCATGGTTTTGCTGTGGTTGACACATTTCCTTACCCAAAATGTTCGTATGTAATTTGTCGCATTATTTCACCAAGCATGATGACCATGAAGATTCAAGTTCATCATGAGAGGGAGTATTTATTGATGAAAGTTGAAAATGTGTTATTCAACAAATTACATGACAACCAAGAAAGATTCTTTTACTCGAATTCAATACAACAAAGTGTCAAGATTTCAGAGTATTAGATTTAAAAGTTTTTGTATGTTTGGGGGGGAGTAATGGAAGTTACTACTCTACATCTGCAACGGGGAGCAAAAGATTATCTACAAGACTTTCGGAGATATAAAGTCAAATTACATGCCTCTTAAATGTCAATCATCTTCTCTCTCCTTGAGCATTTCAAGATAGATAAAGATTCGATGAAAGTTGTTGATGTGTCAAAAGTGTGTGCAGTAGTGCGTGTCTTTTTAATCTAACTTTTAAATTTATGATATCTTAATTTACGCTTTACTTTTAACACCCTAACGAGCAATAAAACCCGATCAGATGTAGTTTAGTATTAGTAAGTTAAGGTTCGTCCCATGAGAACGAGTGCATTTAGAATATAAACTTTGATTTTAAGATTTGGTTGCTTTAAGTAACAATGAAATAAAGAACAAATAAATTGCAAGTAAAATAAACAGAAGAGGTAAACAATATTAAATAAAACACATGCTTGAACCTCTCACACCTTGCTCACAATTGCCTTTTAATTTAGACACAACTCAGATATATTAATGACCTAAGAATATCTAATCCAAGACTAGCTGATTAGGTTAATCCTAGAATAGATGTCTAGATTGAATGCTTGCTTAAGACTTGATAGTAAATTTAGTATGATTAATCCTAGAATAGATGTCTAGATTGAATGCTTGCTTAAGACTTGATAGTAAATTTAGTAAATTTAGTATGATTAACCAAACCCTAATTATAGTTACTAGCTATAATCCTAACTATTATAATGATCTGAGTATAAACCACAACTGAATAGCATAAAAATATGATGAAACCGGCGGCTTCATATCCCTGATTCGGTTTTCTGTTTTCTTTCATACAGTTCACATAATTGTGCAATGTTCACAAGGTGTTACATGATTCAAGCATATGTAAGGCTATTAGCCCATAACTAAAGCAAAAAAAAAAAAAAAAAAAAGACAAGAATTAACGGAAGAAATCATATGCCGACAAAAAAGAAATTGAAAAACAAATGCTTGATTGATTAATTTGAATGTTTAAAATAAGCAAAACCTAACTAAATTGTGTTATTACCCTGAATGCGGAGTAAAACTGTTCTGGACTGCATAAAACTGAACCTAAGGCCTCTATTTATAACTCATGAAACCGCCAACCCAAACCGGCGGCTTCCCTTGACTTGGATTGGGGCCTATGTAAATCTTGACCTTGAAGAATACGTCGTATCTTTACGTATAACTTAAGCCGGAGGCTTCAGTGTAAAGCCGGCGGCTTCAGTGTAAAGCCGGCGGCTTGATTTCTTTCGAATCAAGGTGAGAAGATCTTCCAATTTTAGCTTGAACTTGAACAATACGAAAGTTTAAACCGTGTGAATTAAGCCGGCGGCTTGGCTTTATTTTGCTTGGTCACCAAGTTCTTCAATTCCTGCGATCAAAACTGAAACATTCTGGATTTCTGCATGGAAGTCGGCGACTTCAGTACCTTCAGGCCGGTGGCTTTGTTTAGTTTTTTGCATGTTTGATTGTTTTTGTTCCTGTTTGATGCATAACTTCAACAAAATATTAAAAATACCGATTTTCCCGTGGTTACCTGTTTTAGCGTGTTTTAGAATTAAAATGACTTTAAAATACCAAGATAACTCCTCAAAATGCTATCAGAAAACTGTATAATTTAGGAGTTATCAAATACCCCACACTTGAGCTTTTACTTGTCCTCAAGTAAACTATTAAATCGTATCAATTTAAATGGGTATATAAAGCTGATGTAAAATACAAAGTCAAAAAGATGTCTAATTATTTTGAAAGCTATTATTATTATTATTATTATTATTATTATTATTATTATTATTATTATTATTATTATTATTATTATTATTATTATTATTATTATTATTATTATTATTATTATTATTATTATTATTATTACTATTATTATTATTATTATTATTATTATTATTATTATTATTATTATTATTATTATTATTATTATTATTATTATTATTATAAGAACTAGCCTGAACCAGACCAAGGAGCATAAGAGGTCCTAATGTTTCTTAATCTAAATCTGTACAAGTTGGCCGTCATTAGACTCTTTTGTTTTCTAACTATAATTTTTATAAGTGTGTAGTTCTCATTGGAACTCTTTTCTTTTTGCATTTCATTGGCCTTCATTGGGCTCTTTTGCTTTCATACTTAGCATTTTGCTTTACATTTTGGCAATTTTTCTAAGTTGGTCCTTATTGGGACTCTTTTGCGGCCTCAGTGGTCCATGCTTATTATGACATATGGTAGTGACTATAAGTTTGCAATCGTTTCACTATATTTGGCGTTTAACTCTTATCCTAAACAAGTAGTCCGATCTCGAAATTGAGAGTTGTTCTATTATTATTTTAAAATTAAGTTAAATAAAATGACATAACTTTGACAAGAATTTATACTTCCTAAAAAAAAAAAATTAATTTGTACCCATTTTTGTAATTATTTAAAAAGAAATTAACTTATAATCATTTTATCCATTTCCCACCCCACACTTAGAAAGTTGCAATGTCCTCATTGTATAATAATAATATATAAAAAGAGATAATAAGTGTAAGTGAGAAAAGCAAGTCTCCCCTTTTCGAGCTTTAATCTAGTCGAGAAGCATCTTTAATTGCTCCATCATCTGTTCATCCTTCAAGCATCATCACATACTTATAACAAAATAATCAACCATAACAGAACATATATAATAATCATAAAAGGTTCCATGCATACGATAATCTAACATAACCAAAGTTATTACAAACCATAGTTCAAATCATCATAATAAAAGTAATAATAATAATATCATAGCATAACCATCACATAACAAACATCATCACGGGAATCTCCTCATTCCCTACTCCTCATCATCCTCATCAACATCAACAGCAGGCTGGATCTGGGCCAAGGCATAAGCACGGTCGTAACGCGCTGGTGGGAATGCAACATCTGGACCATATGGTGGCGGCGGCTCATAATAGGTGGGGTTAAAAGGATCGTTACTAGGGTAATGACTATAAAACCTCTCATCATTATGAACTCCCCACTGAATCGAGTAGTCCATACGTCCCTGCTCTTACCTCGTCTCCCACCTAAATGCAACAAACTTAGACCTGTCCTCTTGGCGTTTAGCCATCAACTTCTGATGATGAGTCCCCATCATAGCTAACATATCACATCACCCTGATTAGTGTTCAGGGCAGTCATCATCTCAATCACCTATGCCAAGTCATCTGCATCACTACGACCACCCCTACGGCTACCTCCAGATCGGCTGCTCGAGGCCTCAGTATGAGGCACCTCCTGATGCTGTGTGACGACCCGGAAATTTCCGACCAAATTTAAACTTTAATCTTTATATTATTCCGACAAGATAAGCAAAGTTTGTTAAGTTAAATCTCAAGAATTTTAAACTGTGTTCATACATTCATTATAACCTCGACCAAATTCCGACGATTCACGAACCGTTATATATAAATAGATATGTATATGTATATATATATTATAACTTGAGAATATTAATAAAGTATTAAACGTATAATACTTTACACGAACGTATTTGTTTCAATATAATTTTCGACGAAATTAAAAAAATAATATTAAATGGTTGAATTATCAGAAACATTGAATTATGATTACAAATCTCTGTTGAGAGGTCCACTATGATTTGAGAAAATCTATTCCTCTTAACGATATTCAGAATAATTTGTAAAGCTATTTATAAATAAAAACAAAAAGTGTCATTTACGAAAGTTAGACAAAAGTTAGTGGAGAATTGGTTTCCATAATATTCTATTAAACTATTTTCAAACGTACAAAGACGTTTTCAGTTTAAAAAGAACTTTATTATTAAAACGTATATAACTTTTATAAATATCTAGAATCACTTTTGACAACTCATTACTTAACCAGTATAATAAATATAACGATATTTATATTTTATTTCATTAAATATATATAACTATTTAAATTAATATTATATATATTTATACGCGTATTATATATACATAGTTTTTATACTTTTACTATATTTTAACTTTACCTTTACTTTACTTTTACTTTACTTTAACTTTAATAATTCACTTTAATAATTCATACTTTAATAATTCACTTTAATAATTCATAATTTAATAATTCACTTTAATAATTCATACTTTAATAATTCACTTTAATAATTCATACTTTAATAATTCACTTTAATAATTCATAATTTAATAATTCACTTTAATAATTCATACTTTAATAATTCACTTTAATAATTCATACTTTAATAATTCACTTTAATAATTCAAAAATCTATTATAAATAGAATTAAGTAGGTTTCATTATTTCATAGAAACTTGAAAATATATTTCTCTAAACTCTCTCACTCGATTTATATATATATAAATATATATATTTGCTCTGTATTATTTCAAGATATTATTAGTATACATAAAATATTACGACGGAGTGCTGTCAGAGTGATTTGAAAATAGTTTTTTTGAATGAGTCGAAGCTAAGGAAATTATGGGTTATAGCTATGGAGGTGATGGGTATGGTTCATGGGTATGCTCGTGAGGTCAATCTAGTGTTTATCATCTCCGATGCGTCTACGTACTTTCCTGCAATATTGAATCTCAATATTGATACGTTCGTGAATTCGAGGCCAACCTTGCACTTATTAAATGACGTTATATGTATTTTTACTACGAAATACAGTATTGTGAGTTTCATTTGCTCCCTTTTATATATATTTTTGGGACTGAGAATACATGCGCTGTTTTTATAAATGCTTTACGAAATAGGCACAAGTACTAAAACTAATTCTACGTGGGTTTAAACCAGAAATATACCCTTAGCTTGGTAACATTAAACTACTTGTCTATGTACGGTAGGCGCGAATCCTAAAGATAGATCTATTGGGCCTGACAAACCCCATCCTGACTATGGGATGCTTTAGTACTTCGAGGTTATTTTAAACACACCTGATCTGGTGTACTTTAGAGGGTAAAACATGAACGTTAAGGCTTTTTACCGGGTGCCTACAACTTATAGAATACTTTTATACACTTGCGAGTGTACATATATTTATAAACGAAAATCTTGTGGTCTATTAATATATTGAAATGATTGTTATGATAAACCTATGAACTCACCAACCTTTTGGTTGACACTTTAAAGCATGTTTATTCTCAGGTATTAAAGAAATCTTCCGCTGTGCATTATCTCATTTTAAGGATATTACTTGGAGTCATTCATGGCATATTTTGAAAGACGTTGCATTCGAGTCATTGAGTTCATCAAGATTATTATTAAGCCAATTATAGTTGGATGTATTATGAAATGGTGTGCATGCCGTCAACTTTTGTTGTAAAGAAAGTTTGTCTTTTAAAAACGAATGCAATGTTTGTAAAATGTATCATATAGAGGTCAAATACCTCGCGATGTAATCAACTATTGTGAATCGTTTATAATGTATATGAACGGGTCCTTTCAGTTGGTATCAGAGCGGTGGTCTTAGCGAACTAGGTCTGCATTAGTGTGTCTAACTGATAGTCGTTAGGATGCATTAGTGAGTCTGGACTTCGACCATGTCTGCATGTCAAAAGTTTTGCTCATCATTTTTGTCGGAAATTACCTGCTTATCATTCTTAGTCTAGACACATCTTATTGCATTGATTGCATGAATAGTGTATAGACAAAATTCATATCTTAGCGTATCTGCTAATTCATATCTTAGCGTATCTGTTACTGTAAACCTTTGCCTGACATATTCCGTAAATTCCTCCGTAATCAACGAAACCTTTTGCTCTATATAATTAGAATACCACCCGATAGCCGGAAAATCATTTCATATCGAAAAATTCTTTATTCAATCGTACAAAATGGAATTCGTCATTAGTTCAAGTCTGTAGTGACCCGAACTTTTCCATGTTTATATATATTAATTGAGATTGATATTTACATGATTAAATGTTTCCAACATGTTAAGCAATCAAACTTGTTAAGACTTGATTAATTGAAATAGGTTTCATATAGACAATTGACCACCCAAGTTGACCGGTGATTCACGAACGTTAAAACTTGTAAAAACTATATGATGACATATATATGGTTATATATATAGTTAACATGATATTATGATATGTAAACATATCATTAAGTATATTAACAATGAACTACATATGTAAAAACAAGACTACTAACTTAATGATTTTGAAACGAGACATATATGTAACGATTATCGTTGTAACGACATTTAATGTATATATATCATATTAAGAGATATTCGTACATCATAATATCATGATAATATAATAATTTAAAATCTCTTTTGATATTATAAACATTGGGTTAACAACATTTAACAAGATCGTTAACCTAAAGGTTTCAAAACAACATTTACATGTAACGACTAACGATGACTTAACGACTCAGTTAAAATGTATATACATGTAGTGTTTTAATATGTATTCATACACTTTTGAAAGACTTCAAGACACTTATCAAAATACTTCTACTTAACAAAAATGCTTACAATTACATCCTCGTTCAGTTTCATCAACAATTCTACTCGTATGCACCCGTATTCGTACTCGTACAATACACAGCTTTTAGATGTATGTACTATTGGTATATACACTCCAATGATCAGCTCTTAGCAGCCCATGTGAGTCACCTAACACATGTGGGAACCATCATTTGGCAACTAGCATGAAATATCTCATAAAATTACAAAAATATGAGTAATCATTCATGACTTATTTACATGAAAACAAAATTACATATCCTTTATATCTAATCCATACACCAACGACCAAAAACACCTACAAACACTTTCATTCTTCAATTTTCTTCATCTAATTGATCTCTCTCAAGTTCTATCTTCAAGTTCTAAGTGTTCTTCATAAATTTCAAAAGTTCTAGTTTCATAAAATCAAGAATACTTTCAAGATTGCTAGCTCACTTCCAATCTTGTAAGGTGATCATCCAACCTCAAGAAATCTTTGTTTCTTACAGTAGGTTATCATTCTAATACAAGGTAATAATCATATTCAAACTTTGGTTCAATTTCTATAACTATAACAATCTTATTTCAAGTGATGATCTTACTTGAACTTGTTTTCGTGTCATGATTTTGCTTCAAGAACTTTGAGCCATCCAAGGATCCATTGAAGCTAGATCCATTTTTCTCTTTTCCAGTAGGTTCATCCAAGGAACTTAAGGTAGTAATGATGTTCATAACATCATTCGATTCATACATATAAAGCTATCTTATTCGAAGGTTTAAACTTGTAATCACTAGAACATAGTTTAGTTAATTCTAAACTTGTTCGCAAACAAAAGTTAATCCTTCTAACTTGACTTTTAAAATCAACTAAACACATGTTCTATATCTATATGATATGCTAACTTAATGATTTAAAACCTGGAAACACGAAAAACACCGTAAAACCGGATTTACGCCGTCGTAGTAACACCGCGGGCTGTTTTGGGTTAGTTAATTAAAAACTATGATAAACTTTGATTTAAAAGTTGTTATTCTGAGAAAATGATTTTTATTATGAACATGAAACTATATCCAAAAATTATGGTTAAACTCAAAGTGGAAGTATGTTTTCTAAAATGGTCATCTAGACGTCGTTCTTTCGACTGAAATGACTACCTTTACAAAAACGACTTGTAACTTATTTTTCCGACTATAAACCTATACTTTTTCTGTTTAGATTCATAAAATAGAGTTCAATATGAAACCATAGCAATTTGATTCACTCAAAACGGATTTAAAATGAAGAAGTTATGGGTAAAACAAGATTGGATAATTTTTCTCATTTTAGCTACGTGAAAATTGGTAACAAATCTATTCCAACCATAACTTAATCAACTTGTATTGTATATTATGTAATCTTGAGATACCATTGACACGTATACAATGTTTCGACCTATCATGTCGACACATCTATATATATTTCGGAACAACCATAGACACTCTATATGTGAATGTTGGAGTTAGCTATACAGGGTTGAGGTTGATTCCAAAATATATATAGTTTGAGTTGTGATCAATACTGAGATACGTATACACTGGGTCGTGGATTGATTCAAGATAATATTTATCTATTTATTTCTGTACATCTAACTGTGGACAACTAGTTGTAGGTTACTAACGAGGACAGCTGACTTAATAAACTTAAAACATCAAAATATATTAAAAGTGTTGTAAATATATTTTGAACATACTTTGATATATATGTATATATTGTTATAGGTTCGTGAATCAACCAGTGGCCAAGTCTTACTTCCCGACGAAGTAAAAATCTGTGAAAGTGAGTTATAGTCCCACTTTTAAAATCTAATATTTTTGGGATGAGAATACATGCAGGTTTTATAAATGATTTACAAAATAGACACAAGTACGTGAAACTACATTCTATGGTTGAATTATCGAAATCGAATATGCCCCTTTTTATTAAGTCTGGTAATCTGAGAATTAGGGAACAGACACCCTAATTGACGCGAATCCTAAAGATAGATCTATTGGGCCTAACAAACCCCATCCAAAGTACCGGATGCTTTAGTACTTCGAAATTTATATCATATCCGAAGGGTGTCCCGGAATGATGGGGATATTCTTATATATGCATCTTGTTAATGTCGGTTACCAGGTGTTCACCATATGAATGATTTTTATCTCTATGTATGGGATGTGTATTGAAATATGAAATCTTGTGGTCTATTATTATGATTTGATATATATAGGTTAAACCTATAACTCACCAACATTTTTGTTGACGTTTTAAGCATGTTTATTCTCAGGTGATTATTAAGAGCTTCCGCTGTCGCATACTTAAATAAGGACGAGATTTGGAGTCCATGCTTGTATGATATTGTGTAAAAACTGCATTCAAGAAACTTATTTTGTTGTAACATATTTGTATTGTAAACCATTATGTAATGGTCGTGTGTAAACAGGATATTTTAGATTATCATTATTTGATAATCTACTTAAAGCTTTTTAAACCTTTATTGATGAAATAAAGGTTATGGTTTGTTTTAAAATGAATGCAGTCTTTGAAAAACGTCTCATATAGAGGTCAAAACCTCGCAACGAAATCAATTAATATGGAACGTTTTTAATCAATAAGAACGGGACACAAAATGGATAGACAACCCAATATTTTAAGAGACCTACCCGGAGACATGATTGATGAAATCTTGTCTAGAGTCGGCCAGAATTCTTCGGCACAACTATTTAAGGCGAGATCAGTTTGTAAGACATTCGAAGAACGTTCCAAGAATGTCTTGGTTTATAAGAGACTTTCGTTTGAAAGATGGGGGATATCACATTGGGAAACCCATAAGTTACGATGTGTTTACTTTGACGCATATATTGCGGGGAACCCAAATGCTATTTTACGCAACGGGTTAAGAAATTATTTTGACTCAATATATCCGAATATTGGACTTCGTGATTTAGAAAAAGCGGCTAACATGCAACATAAAGAAGCATGTTATGCTTACGGATTAGTAATGTTCGCTTCTCACCAAAGTGAGAACAAGAACATCGGGCTACAACTATTAAACAAAACGTTTCCACAAGTGACGGAGTCGGTAATTGGGGTAAGAAATGAGGTTTTTAGATTATTACGGGACTGTTGGACATTACGTAACCCTCGTCCCTTTGATGATGTTACAACACGCTGTCTTATCAACGGCCATAACGGTTATGTTGCACAAGACCAAGGATGGGAAGTAGTCCTAGTAAAACCAGAATGCATGACTTGTTTCTGGACGTATGAATTACGTGTCTTTATTGCCTTTGCTGAACGACTTGTGTACTAGCTAGAATTATCTTCACAACTATCTTGTATCAAAGTTATTGTGTGCTATATTTTATGCTTTATGTAAAATAAGCGGTATTGTAAGTTTGTAAAATATTGTATAAAAGCTTGAACGCGAAATATTATTACAATCAGTTTTTCATATAGAATTGTAGTAGTTGAATTGTATATTAGCTACTAAGTATGAACTTAACGGGTAGGTACTACCCGAATTTAAACTTATAAAATGCTAATATGAAGAAAAAGCTTTTATAAATGAGTTCATATTATGCTACGAAATACTATTAACTACTCTTAACATTCTGTATGATTAACTTGTTCCATTTGACTATTTTGAAGGAAATGGCACCGACTACTCGACACACCGTGAATATGAATGAAGAGGAATTCCGTACTTTTCTTGCTTCAAACATAGCCGCAGTACAGGCTGCGCTACATACCAACAATAACCTTGGATCTAGCAGTACAGGAAATCGTGTAGGATGCACCTACAAAGAATTCACTGCCTGCAAACCTTTGGAATTTGATGGAACCGAAGGACCGATCGGATTGAAACGGTGGACCGAGAAGGTCGAATCGGTGTTTGCCATAAGTAAGTGTACTGAAGAGGACAAAGTGAAGTACGCTACGCATACCTTCACAGGTTCTGCGTTAACATGGTGGAATACCTATCTAGAGCAAGTGGGACAAGATGATGCGTACGCACTACCTTGGTCAGCATTCAAGCACTTGATGAACGAGAAGTACCGTCCCAGAACTGAGGTCAATAAGCTCAAGACAGAACTTAGAGGGTTACGAACCCAAGGATTTGATATTACCACATACGAAAGACGATTCACAGAATTGTGCCTATTGTGTCCGGGAGCATTCGAAGATGAGGAAGAGAAGATTGACGCGTTTGTGAAAGGATTACCAGAAAGAATCCAAGAAGATATAAGTTCACACGAGCCCGCCTCCATACAACAGGCATGTAGAATGGCTCACAAACTCGTGAACCAAATTGAAGAAAGAATTAAAGAACAGACTGCTGAAGAGGCCAATGTGAAGCAAGTCAAAAGAAAGTGGGAGGAAAACGGTGATAAGAATCACCAATACAACAACAACAACAATTACAACAATAATCGCAACAATTATCCCAACAATCGCAACATCAATCGCAACTACAACAAACGGCCCAACAACAACAACAACAACAGCAACTACAACAATCATCCCAACAACAATAATAACCGCAACAACAACAACAATCAGAAGCAGCTATGCCAAAGGTGTGAAAAGAATCACTCGGGGTTCTGCACCAAATTTTGCAACAAGTGTAAAAGAAATGGTCATAGCGCGGCGAAGTGTGAGGTCTACGGACCAGGGGTTAATAGAACGAAAGGAACAAATGGTGTCGGAACGAGTAATGGCGGAGCAAGTAGTGTCGGAGCAAGTTATGCCAATGTAGTTTGTTATAAATGTGGAAAACCAGGCCACATTATTAGAAATTGCCCGAACCAGGAGAACACGAATGGACAAGGCCGTGGAAGAGTTTTCAATATTAATGCGGCAGAGGCACAGGAAGACTCGGAGCTTGTTACGGGTACGTTTCTTATTGACAATAAATCTGCTTACGTTTTATTTGATTCGGGTGCGGATAGAAGCTATATGAGTAGAGATTTTTGTGCTAAATTAAGTTGTCCATTGACGCCTTTGGATAGTAAATTTTTACTCGAATTAGCAAATGGTAAATTAATTTCAGCAGATAATATATGTCGGAATCGAGAAATTAAACTGGTTAGCGAAACATTTAAGATTGATTTGATACCAGTAGAGTTAGGGAGTTTTGATGTGATAATCGGTATGGACTGGTTGAAAGAAGTGAAAGCGGAGATCGTTTGTTACAAAAATGCAATTCGCATTATACGAGAAAAAGGAAAACCCTTAATGGTGTACGGAGAAAAGGGCAACACGAAGCTACATCTTATTAGTAATTTGAAGGCACAAAAACTAATAAGAAAAGGTTGCTATGCTGTTCTAGCACACGTCGAGAAAGTACAAACTGAAGAAAAGAGCATCAATGATGTTCCCGTCGCAAAAGAATTTCCTGATGTATTTCCGAAAGAATTACCGGGATTACCCCCACATCGATCCGTTGAATTTCAAATAGATCTTGTACCAGGAGCTGCACCAATAGCTCGTGCTCCTTACAGACTCGCACCCAGCGAGATGAAAGAACTACAAAGCCAATTACAAGAACTTTTAGAGCGTGGTTTCATTCGACCAAGCACATCACCGTGGGGAACTCCTGTTTTGTTTGTCAAGAAGAAAGATGGTACATTCAGGTTGTGTATCGACTACCGAGAGTTGAACAAACTTACTATCAAGAACCGCTACCCACTACCGAGAATCGATGACTTATTTGATCAACTACAAGGCTCGTCTGTTTATTCAAAGATTGACTTACGTTCCGGGTATCATCAAATGCGGGTGAAAGAAGATGATATTCCAAAGACTGCTTTCAGAACACGTTACGGTCATTACGAGTTTATGGTCATGCCGTTTGGTTTAACTAATGCACCAGCTGTGTTCATGGACCTTATGAACCGAGTGTGTGGACCATACCTTGACAAGTTTGTCATTGTTTTCATTGATGACATACTTATTTACTCAAAGAATGACCAAGAACACGGTGAACATTTGAGAAAGGTGTTAGAAGTATTGAGGAAGGAAGAATTGTACGCTAAGTTTTCAAAGTGTGCATTTTGGTTGGAAGAAGTTCAATTCCTCGGTCACATAGTGAACAAAGAAGGTATTAAGGTGGATCCGGCAAAGATAGAAACTGTTGAAAAGTGGGAAACCCCGAAAACTCCGAAACACATACGCCAGTTTTTAGGACTAGCTGGTTACTACAGAAGGTTCATCCAAGACTTTTCCAGAATAGCAAAACCCTTGACTGCATTAACGCATAAAGGGAAGAAATTTGAATGGAATGATGAACAAGAGAAAGCGTTTCAGTTATTGAAGAAAAAGCTAACTACGGCACCTATATTGTCATTGCCTGAAGGGAATGATGATTTTGTGATTTATTGTGACGCATCAAAGCAAGGTCTCGGTTGTGTATTAATGCAACGAACGAAGGTGATTGCTTTTGCGTCTAGACAATTGAAGATTCACGAACAAAATTATACGACGCATGATTTGGAATTAGGCGCGGTTGTTTTTGCATTAAAGACTTGGAGGCACTACTTATATGGGGTCAAAAGTATTATATATACCGACCACAAAAGTCTTCAACACATATTTAATCAGAAACAACTGAATATGAGGCAGCGTAGGTGGATTGAATTATTGAATGATTACGACTTTGAGATTCGTTACCACCCGGGGAAGGCAAATGTGGTAGCCGATGCCTTGAGTAGGAAGGACAGAGAACCCATTCGAGTAAAATCTATGAATATAATGATTCATAATAACCTTACTACTCAAATAAAGGAGGCGCAACAAGGAGTTTTAAAAGAGGGAAATTTAAAGGATGAAATACCCAAAGGATCGGAGAAGCATCTTAATATTCGGGAAGATGGAACCCGGTATAGGGCTGAAAGGATTTGGGTACCAAAATTTGGAGATATGAGAGAAATGGTACTTAGAGAAGCTCATAAAACCAGATACTCAATACATCCTGGAACGGGGAAGATGTACAAGGATCTCAAGAAACATTTTTGGTGGCCGGGTATGAAAGCCGATGTTGCTAAATACGTAGGAGAATGTTTGACGTGTTCTAAAGTCAAAGCTGAGCATCAGAAACCATCAGGTCTACTTCAACAACCCGAAATCCCAGAATGGAAATGGGAAAACATTACCATGGATTTCATCACTAAATTGCCAAGGACTGCAAGTGGTTTTGATACTATTTGGGTAATAGTTGATCGTCTCACCAAATCAGCACACTTCCTGCCAATAAGAGAAGATGACAAGATGGAGAAGTTAGCACGACTGTATTTGAAGGAAGTCATCTCCAGACATGGAATACCAATCTCTATTATCTCTGATAGGGATGGCAGATTTATTTCAAGATTCTGGCAGACATTACAGCAAGCATTAGGAACTCGTCTAGACATGAGTACTGCCTATCATCCACAAACTGATGGGCAGAGCAAAAGGACGATACAAACGCTTGAAGACATGCTACGAGCATGTGTTATTGATTTCGGAAACAGTTGGGATCGACATCTACCGTTAGCAGAATTTTCCTACAACAACAGCTACCATTCAAGCATTGAGATGGCGCCGTTTGAAGCACTTTATGGTAGAAAGTGCAGGTCTCCGATTTGTTGGAGTGAAGTGGGGGATAGACAGATTACGGGTCCGGAGATTATACAAGAAACTACCGAGAAGATCATCCAAATTCAACAACGGTTGAAAACCGCCCAAAGTCGACAAAAGAGCTACGCTGACATTAAAAGAAAAGATATAGAATTTGAAATTGGAGAGATGGTCATGCTTAAAGTTGCACCTTGGAAAGGCGTTGTTCGATTTGGTAAACGAGGGAAATTAAATCCAAGGTATATTGGACCATTCAAGATTATTGATCGTGTCGGACCAGTAGCTTACCGACTTGAGTTACCTCAACAACTCGCGGCTGTACATAACACTTTCCACGTCTCGAATTTGAAGAAATGTTTTGCTAAAGAAGATCTCACTATTCCGTTAGATGAAATCCAAATCAACGAAAAACTTCAATTCATCGAAGAACCCGTCGAAATAATGGATCGTGAGGTTAAAAGACTTAAGCAAAACAAGATACCAATTGTTAAGGTTCGATGGAATGCTCGTAGAGGACCCGAGTTCACCTGGGAGCGTGAAGATCAGATGAAGAAGAAATACCCGCATCTATTTCCAGAAGATTCGTCAACACCTTCAACAGCTTAAAATTTCGGGACGAAATTTATTTAACGGGTAGGTACTGTAGTGACCCGAACTTTTCCATGTTTATATATATTAATTGAGATTGATATTTACATGATTAAATGTTTCCAACATGTTAAGCAATCAAACTTGTTAAGACTTGATTAATTGAAATAGGTTTCATATAGACAATTGACCACCCAAGTTGACCGGTGATTCACGAACGTTAAAACTTGTAAAAACTATATGATGACATATATATGGTTATATATATAGTTAACATGATATTATGATATGTAAACATATCATTAAGTATATTAACAATGAACTACATATGTAAAAACAAGACTACTAACTTAATGATTTTGAAACGAGACATATATGTAACGATTATCGTTGTAACGACATTTAATGTATATATATCATATTAAGAGATATTCGTACATCATAATATCATGATAATATAATAATTTAAAATCTCTTTTGATATTATAAACATTGGGTTAACAACATTTAACAAGATCGTTAACCTAAAGGTTTCAAAACAACATTTACATGTAACGACTAACGATGACTTAACGACTCAGTTAAAATGTATATACATGTAGTGTTTTAATATGTATTCATACACTTTTGAAAGACTTCAAGACACTTATCAAAATACTTCTACTTAACAAAAATGCTTACAATTACATCCTCGTTCAGTTTCATCAACAATTCTACTCGTATGCACCCGTATTCGTACTCGTACAATACACAGCTTTTAGATGTATGTACTATTGGTATATA
This sequence comes from Rutidosis leptorrhynchoides, assembly GCF_046630445.1. Taxonomy (NCBI): domain Eukaryota; kingdom Viridiplantae; phylum Streptophyta; class Magnoliopsida; order Asterales; family Asteraceae; genus Rutidosis; species Rutidosis leptorrhynchoides. The sequence goes on from NC_092333.1 coordinate 439,856,345, forward strand.
CACTCCAATGATCAGCTCTTAGCAGCCCATGTGAGTCACCTAACACATGTGGGAACCATCATTTGGCAACTAGCATGAAATATCTCATAAAATTACAAAAATATGAGTAATCATTCATGACTTATTTACATGAAAACAAAATTACATATCCTTTATATCTAATCCATACACCAACGACCAAAAACACCTACAAACACTTTCATTCTTCAATTTTCTTCATCTAATTGATCTCTCTCAAGTTCTATCTTCAAGTTCTAAGTGTTCTTCATAAATTTCAAAAGTTCTAGTTTCATAAAATCAAGAATACTTTCAAGATTGCTAGCTCACTTCCAATCTTGTAAGGTGATCATCCAACCTCAAGAAATATTTGTTTCTTACAGTAGGTTATCATTCTAATACAAGGTAATAATCATATTCAAACTTTGGTTCAATTTCTATAACTATAACAATCTTATTTCAAGTGATGATCTTACTTGAACTTGTTTTCGTGTCATGATTTTGCTTCAAGAACTTTGAGCCATCCAAGGATCCATTGAAGCTAGATCCATTTTTCTCTTTTCCAGTAGGTTCATCCAAGGAACTTAAGGTAGTAATGATGTTCATAACATCATTCGATTCATACATATAAAGCTATCTTATTCGAAGGTTTAAACTTGTAATCACTAGAACATAGTTTAGTTAATTCTAAACTTGTTCGCAAACAAAAGTTAATCCTTCTAACTTGACTTTTAAAATCAACTAAACACATGTTCTATATCTATATGATATGCTAACTTAATGATTTAAAACCTGGAAACTCGAAAAACACCGTAAAACCGGATTTACGCCGTCGTAGTAACACCGCGGGCTGTTTTGGGTTAGTTAATTAAAAACTATGATAAACTTTGATTTAAAAGTTGTTATTCTGAGAAAATGATTTTTATTATGAACATGAAACTATATCCAAAAATTATGGTTAAACTCAAAGTGGAAGTATGTTTTCTAAAATGGTCATCTAGACGTCGTTCTTTCGACTGAAATGACTACCTTTACAAAAACGACTTGTAACTTATTTTTCCGACTATAAACCTATACTTTTTCTGTTTAGATTCATAAAATAGAGTTCAATATGAAACCATAGCAATTTGATTCACTCAAAACGGATTTAAAATGAAGAAGTTATGGGTAAAACAAGATTGGATAATTTTTCTCATTTTAGCTACGTGAAAATTGGTAACAAATCTATTCCAACCATAACTTAATCAACTTGTATTGTATATTATGTAATCTTGAGATACCATAGACACGTATACAATGTTTCGACCTATCATGTCGACACATCTATATATATTTCGGAACAACCATAGACACTCTATATGTGAATGTTGGAGTTAGCTATACAGGGTTGAGGTTGATTCCAAAATATATATAGTTTGAGTTGTGATCAATACTGAGATACGTATACACTGGGTCGTGGATTGATTCAAGATAATATTTATCGATTTATTTCTGTACATCTAACTGTGGACAACTAGTTGTAGGTTACTAACGAGGACAGCTGACTTAATAAACTTAAAACATCAAAATATATTAAAAGTGTTGTAAATATATTTTGAACATACTTTGATATATATGTATATATTGTTATAGGTTCGTGAATCAACCAGTGGCCAAGTCTTACTTCCCGACGAAGTAAAAATCTGTGAAAGTGAGTTATAGTCCCACTTTTAAAATCTAATATTTTTGGGATGAGAATACATGCAGGTTTTATAAATGATTTACAAAATAGACACAAGTACGTGAAACTACATTCTATGGTTGAATTATCGAAATCGAATATGCCCCTTTTTATTAAGTCTGGTAATCTGAGAATTAGGGAACAGACACCCTAATTGACGCGAATCCTAAAGATAGATCTATTGGGCCTAACAAACCCCATCCAAAGTACCGGATGCTTTAGTACTTCGAAATTTATATCATATCCGAAGGGTGTCCCGGAATGATGGGGATATTCTTATATATGCATCTTGTTAATGTCGGTTACCAGGTGTTCACCATATGAATGATTTTTATCTCTATGTATGGGATGTGTATTGAAATATGAAATCTTGTGGTCTATTATTATGATTTGATATATATAGGTTAAACCTATAACTCACCAACATTTTTGTTGACGTTTTAAGCATGTTTATTCTCAGGTGATTATTAAGAGCTTCCGCTGTCGCATACTTAAATAAGGACGAGATTTGGAGTCCATGCTTGTATGATATTGTGTAAAAACTGCATTCAAGAAACTTATTTTGTTGTAACATATTTGTATTGTAAACCATTATGTAATGGTCGTGTGTAAACAGGATATTTTAGATTATCATTATTTGATAATCTACTTAAAGCTTTTTAAACCTTTATTGATGAAATAAAGGTTATGGTTTGTTTTAAAATGAATGCAGTCTTTGAAAAACGTCTCATATAGAGGTCAAAACCTCGCAACGAAATCAATTAATATGGAACGTTTTTAATCAATAAGAACGGGACATTTCAAAGTCCCTCAGATTCCGAAATGGAATCCCACTCAAGTTTCGAAAGTAGTATGACCGGAATGGATCAACCAATTAGTCATCATCTATTCTGGATGAATTGGGGATGGGTTCGTAGCCTCCTTAATCATTGGAGACAAGAAGAAGGTGATCCCTTCCATCCACCACATTGCCCTCTTGGCGAAGAACCTGAAGCACTTACCGGCGAACCTATCCGAAACACCATTTTCTCTCTTATTTCTAGAGTATCTCGTCACGATTACATACTACACCAAATTCTAGATTTTATTTATCCGCTCGTCCGAACCGACAATCACCCCGGTGTAATAGAAGAAGTCAACGAGCTTCGCGCTCGGGTAGTGGCTTTGGAGAATATGGTGCAAAAGTTACAAACACCAGCAGCAGCACCAGCAGCATAAACAGTACCACCATCAGTAACACCAACAGTACCATCACCACCACCAACAACAACATCCACATCCCACACCGCAACATCACAATATGTATCTCAAACATCAACGTCATACGCCCTGTAAATATCCAGGAATATCAACAACAACAAACGATGAAGTATTAATTCATAAACTTCATTGAAGAGATATCTCTGCGGCAGTTATGTAATCTCCAAAATCTTAGAGATTATTTAATTCTGACCGTAAATTGGATGAGTGAACGGAGATGGTAGAGTAGAAACTTTGATCGAAAATGGTGTACGATTTACAGGCTAGAATTGTTTTACCAACAGCATCAACAGGACCGTAGCATCATCAACACAGTCAGTGCCGTCAGTATCGTCAGAATCAACAGCACCTGTAACATCACAAACTCTGTCAGTTCAAGAATCATTGTGGACATCATTACGAATCAACAACAAATATATTGTATCAACGAGTTATGAAGTATTAACTCATTTCCAATCGAAAGATTTATATGTATATTTTATATGTATAAATTTTTAAACCATAATAAATCTTCTCGTACTAAGCTATTATGTGTGAATCTTAACTACTCAGTTAATTCATATTACAAATATGCAATGATGTACGTCCTTCGTCCGCAATTTAACCATCGTTAATTACAATCTCTGTCTCAATTCAATAAAAAATCCAATTCATAATAAATCAAATGTATTATTCGAATATATGTTTGATTTTACACTTTCATCATCGATGTACTCGAAACTTTTCAAATAACATCATTCGTACCTTGCGAAGTTCACAAGAATTTCACGAAAACCAACAAATAACAAAGTAATGATTCATAATTTCAATATTATTGAAGAAATACTTATGCAATTTATAAAGTTTTAGGGATTACTCAATTCTAGTTCCAACTATAAAACAAATGAGTTTAATTTAATATTAACTCATTAAATCTATGTTACATCTAAAGAAAATATACACATATATTTTCATAAAGACTGTAATAAACTTCTTTTGTACAAAATATTAATTGTGAAATTTTTTTTAACGGGTAGGTAATACCCGAGAGATATATAAATTCACAATTAATATATTACATTTTTCGAAACTGATTCAGCAATCATCAACTATACTCCCTACTTTCACAACAATATCCATTCTTTCATATAAATCAAAACAATCATACTCATTCAAATTCAATTACATATTCTGATTTTGAAATCGCATAATTCAATTCGAAATATAACCAGTATCATCACTCTTAGATTCCTATATCTTTCAAAGCTATACTTTGACTTCAAAACTGTGTTAGAACATCATGTGTATTAACGATTACAATATGTGCTCAAACCCTTCGAAATTCCTGAAGACACTTCAACTAAGGAACAATTGAGATGATGATCCAACCACATGTTACCCACAGTTATACACCTGAAAAACTCTCAAAACCCAAGTCATAGTTCGACACGTATCCGTGTTAGACCCTTTGGCATTTACTAGCTAAAATAACTTTTCAATTCCGTTTCAAAATAGACAGTTTTGTCACAGCTCCAGCAAGTCATCTTCGACTTCTCAATCAAAACAGTCTTATTATAACCTCGATAGATACGTTGCCCTTTCGCCAACGTTACCGGGGAATCGTTTATATTCACCACATTAGCAATAAACTTACCAACAACTTCATTGATCTTTGACTTTCCAAAAAAAAAAATCATTATAATTATCGAAACCCTATCATATACTCATTCGTACCTTATAACAAGAATTGCCATACCAATTATTGAGAATCAGCAATCAGTATTTTGAAACCTCACAGCATGTCTACATCAACAATTACATATACACACAACGTCTACCTCCAAGACTTACATTCTTTGAATGAAAAATTTCTAAAAAACACCCTAAACTGCGAACCAGTTCTCGAAATTTTGAAAAATGCTGATGAAGCAGCAAAAAATGTAAACGACCTTAACAGAAAAAAGTTGGATGATAAAGGATAGTATATTGGCAAAGCTCAGAAAAAGAGAAGCTTTGGAACTGGAAAACGGATTGAGCAAAGTATGAAGGAGGCTGTGGACAAATCACAAAGGCTGAACCTGCCTTCAAAGAATCCAAATGATTCATTACTTGTTGAAGTCATTAACGAATACCTTGCTCCTGACTCTAAACCCCTGCGGACAATATCCTTCATCATCCTCTGATATTAGACATTCTAAGATATCATCGTATCTTTCATTATAAATATCATCCATACTTCTGAAGATATTTTTATAATTATTCTTATCTGAAATCATTTACCTCTTCACGCTATCTGTATTATATCATAAAAGAAACTATTTTAGTTTCTAAATTCTGAAACATTCGAGTTTCAAATAGGAATATTCTTGAAGAAGTGTTGGGAGCTGAAGCATGAGTTAGTATAATATAATGACACTTGATCAACGTGATTATATTACAGTAATTCATGCTGAGTTTCTAAATGGAACATGATGATTCACAGATCATAACGTCATAATGTGCTATGTTACACGACTCTTGTATTCTCTTTGATCTCTAAATATCAAGAAAATATTTCTTGATGATTCGGCTTTTTCTGAGGTATTCTGGTAATTTGACAAGTCAAAATCGTGCCATTACAATTTCCTTCCTAGAACATTAACAATGTTCATTCCGAAATTTATATCTGCGAATTCTGGACCATTACAAGCGGTGCTTAATCGCAAGAAGAAGAAACGAAAGGACAAAGTTCCGAACTAGAAATGGGAGTATAAATCATAGCAAATAGAAGAGAGCATTAACTGTGGATGACAATGATTATTTCATTCATTTACGATAACTTCACTCATACGCTTCGAGTAATCAAATTATTTTATCCATTCTTCTTGAACATGATAAAACTCTATAATCGTTATAATAACATTCTCATTGTTAGTATTGACGACCTCTATCAAATTTCGGGGACGAAATTTCTTTAACGGGTAGGTACTGTGACGACCCGGAAATTTCCGACCAAATTTAAACTTTAATCTTTATATTATTCCGACAAGATAAGCAAAGTTTGTTAAGTTAAATCTCAAGAATTTTAAACTGTGTTCATACATTCATTATAACCTCGACCAAATTCCGACGATTCACGAACCGTTATATATAAATAGATATGTATATGTATATATATATATATTATAACTTGAGAATATTAATAAAGTATTAAACGTATAATACTTTACACGAACGTATTTGTTTCAATATAATTTTCGACGAAATAAAAAAAAAATATTAAATGGTTGAATTATCAGAAACATTGATTTATGATTACAAATCTCTGTTGAGAGGTCCACTATGATTTGAGAAAATCTATTCCTCTTAACGATATTCAGAATAATTTGTAAAGCTATTTATAAATAAAAACAAAAAGTGTCATTTACGAAAGTTAGACAAAAGTTAGTGGAGAATTGGTTTCCATAATATTCTATTAAACTATTTTCAAACGTACAAAGACGTTTTCAGTTTAAAAAGAACTTTATTATTAAAACGTATATAACTTTTATAAATATCTAGAATCACTTTTGACAACTCATTACTTAACCAGTATAATAAATATAACGATATTTATATTTTATTTCATTAAATATATATAACGATTTAAATTAATATTATATATATTTATACACGTATTATACATACATAGTTTTTATACTTTTACTATACTTTAACTTTACCTTTACTTTACTTTTACTTTACTTTAACTTTAATAATTCACTTTAATAATTCATACTTTAATAATTCATTTTAATAATTCATACTTTAATAATTCACTTTAATAATTCATACTTTAATAATTCACTTTAATAATTCACTTTAATAATTCATAATTTAATAATTCACTTTAATAATTCATACTTTAATAATTCACTTTAATAATTCACTTTAATAATTCAAAAATCTATTATAAATAGAATTAAGTAGGTTTCATTATTTCATAGAAACTTGAAAATATATTTCTCTAAACTCTCTCACTCGATTTATATATATATAAATATATATATTTGCTCTGTATTATTTCAAGATATTATTAGTATACATAAAATATTACGACGGAGTGCTGTCCGAGTGATTTGAAAATAGTTTTTTTGAATGAGTCGAAGCTAAGGAAATTATGGGTTATAGCTATGGAGGTGATGGGTATGGTTCATGGGTATGCTCGTGAGGTCAATCTAGTGTTTATCATCTCCGATGCGTCTACGTACTTTCCTGCAATATTGAATCTTAATATTGATACGTTCGTGAATCCGAGGCCAACCTTGCACTTATTAAATGACGTTATATGTATTTTTACTACGAAATACAGTATTGTGAGTTTCATTTGTGAAATGTCCCGTTCTTATTGATTAAAAACGTTCCATATTAATTGATTTCGTTGCGAGGTTTTGACCTCTATATGAGACGTTTTTCAAAGACTGCATTCATTTTTAAAACAAACCATAACCTTTATTTCATAAATAAAGGTTTAAAAGCTTTACGTAGATTATCAAATAATGATAATCTAAAATATCCTGTTTACACACGACCATTACATAATGGTTTACAATACAAATATGTTACATCGAAATCAGTTTCTTGAATGCAGTTTTTACACAATATCATACAAACATGGACTCCAAATCTTGTCCTTATTTTAGTATGCAACAGCGGAAGCTCTTAGTATTCACCTGAGAATAAACATGCTTTAAACGTCAACAAAAATGTTGGTGAGTTATAGGTTTAACTTATATGTATCAAATCGTAACAATAGACCACAAGATTTCATATTTCAATACACATCCCATACATAGAGATAAAAATCATTCATATGGTGAACACCTGGTAACCGACATTAACAAGATGCATATATAGGAATATCCCCATCATTCCGAGACACCCTTCGGATATGATATAAATTTCGAAGTACTAAAGCATCCGGTACTTTGGATGGGGTTTGTTAGGCCCAATAGATCTATCTTTAGGATTCGCGTCAATTAGGGTGTCTGTTCCCTAAATCTTAGATTACCAGACTTAATAAAAAGGGGCATATTCGATTTCGATAATTCAACCATAGAATGTAGTTTCACGTACTTGTGTCTATTTTATAAATCATTTATAAAACCTGCATGTATTCTCATCCCAAAAATATTAGATTTTAAAAGTGGGACTATAACTCACTTTCACAGATTTTTACTTCGTCGGGAAGTAAGACTTGGCCACTGGTTGATTCACGAACCTATAACAATATATACATATATATCAAAGTATGTTCAAAATATATTTACAACACTTTTAATATATTTTGATGTTTTAAGTTTATTAAGTCAGCTGTCCTCGTTAGTAACCTACAACTAGTTGTCTACAGTTAGATGTACAGAAATAAATCGATAAATATTATCTTGAATCAATCTACGACCCAGTGTATACGTATCTCAGTATTGATCACAACTCAAACTATATATATTTTGGAATCAACCTCAACCCTGTATAGCAAACTCCAACATTCACATATAGAGTGTCTATGGTTGTTCCGAAATATATATAGATGTGTCGACATGATAGGTCGAAACATTGTATACGTGTCTATGGTATCTCAAGATTAAATAATATACAATACAAGTTGATTAAGTTATGGTTGGAATAGATTTGTTACCAATTTTCACATAGCTAAAATGAGAAAAATTATCCAATCTTGTTTTACCCATAACTTCTTCATTTTAAATCCGTTTTGAGTGAATCAAATTGCTATGGTTTCATATTGAACTCTATTTTATGAATCTAAACAGAAAAATTATAGGTTTATAGTCGGAAAAATAAGTTACAAGTCATTTTTGTAAAGGTAGTCATTTCAGTCGAAAGAACGACGTCTAGATGACCATTTTAGAAAACATACTTCCACTTTGAGTTTAACCATAATTTTTGGATATAGTTTCATGTTCATAATAAAAATCATTTTCTCAGAATAACAACTTTTAAATCAAAGTTTATCATAGTTTTTAATTAACTAACCCAAAACAGCCCGTGGTGTTACTACGACGGCGTAAATCCGGTTTTACGGTGTTTTTCGTGTTTCCAGGTTTTAAATCATTAAGTTAGCATATCATATAGATATAGAACATGTGTGTAGTTAATTTTAAAAGTCAATTTAGAAGGATTAACTTTTGTTTGCGAACAAGTTTAGAATTAACTAAACTATGTTCTAGTGATTACGAGTTTAAACCTTCGAATAAGATAGTTTTATATATATGAATCAAATGATATTATGAACATCATTACTACCTTAATTTCCTTGGATAAACCTACTGGAAAAGAGAAAAATGGATCTAGCTTCAATGGATCCTTGGATGGCTCGAAGTTCTTGAAGCAGAATCATGACACAAAAACAAGTTCAAGTAAGATCATCACTTGAAATAAGATTGTTATAGTTATAGAAATTGAACCAAAGTTTGAATATGATTATTAACTTGTATTAGAATGATAACCTACTGTAAGAAACAAAGATTTCTTGAGGTTGGATGATCACCTTACAAGATTGGAAGTGAGCTAGCAAACTTGAAAGTATTCTTGATTTTATGAAACTAGAACTTTTGGAATTTATGAAGAACACTTAGAACTTGAAGATAGAACTTGAGATAGATCAATTAGATGAAGAAAATTGAAGAATGAAAGTGTTTGTAGGTGTTTTTGGTCGTTGGTGTATGGATTAGATATAAAGGATATGTAATTTTGTTTTCATGTAAATAAGTCATGAATGATTACTCATATTTTTGTAATTTTATGAGATATTTCATGCTAGTTGCCAAATGATGATTCCCACATGTGTTAGGTGACTCACATGGGCTGCTAAGAGCTGATCATTGGAGTGTATATACCAATAGTACATACATCTAAAAGCTGTGTATTGTACGAGTACGAATACGGGTGCATACGAGTAGAATTGTTGATGAAACTGAACGAGGATGTAATTGTAAGCATTTTTGTTAAGTAGAAGTATTTTGATAAGTGTATTAAAGTCTTTCAAAAGTGTATAAATACATATTAAAACACTACATGTATATACATTTTAACTGAGTCGTTAAGTCATCGTTAGTCGTTACATGTAAGTGTTGTTTTGAAACCTTTAGGTTAACGATCTTGTTAAATGTTGTTAACCCAATGTTTATAATATCAAATGAGATTTTAAATTATTATATTATCATGATATTATCATGTATGAATATCTCTTAATATGATATATATACATTAAATGTCTTTACAACGATAATCGTTACATATATGTCTCGTTTAAAAATCATTAAGTTAGTAGTCTTGTTTTTACATATGTAGTTCATTGTTAATATACTTAATGATATGTTTACTTATCATAGTATCATGTTAACTATATATATATCCATATATATGTCATCATATAGTTTTTACAAGTTTTAACATTCGTGAATCACCGGTCAACTTGGGTGGTCAATTGTCTATATGAAACATATTTCAATTAATCAAGTCTTAACAAGTTTGATTGCTTAACATGTTGGAAACATTTAATCATGTAAATATCAATCTTAATTAATATATATAAACATGGAAAAGTTCGGGTCACTACAGTACCTACCCGTTAAATAAATTTCGTCCCGAAATTTTAAGCTGTTGAAGGTGTTGACGAATCTTCTGGAAATAGTTGCGGGTATTTCTTCTTCATCTGATCTTCACGCTCCCAGGTGAACTCAGGTCCTCTACGAGCATTCCATCGAACCTTAACAATTGGTATCTTGTTTTGCTTAAGTCTTTTAACCTCACGATCCATTATTTCGACGGGTTCTTCGATGAATTGAAGTTTTTCATTGATTTGGATTTCATCTAACGGAATAGTGAGATCTTCTTTAGCAAAACATTTCTTCAAATTCGAGACGTGGAAAGTGTTATGTACAGCCGCGAGTTGTTGAGGTAACTCTAGTCGGTAAGCTACTGGTCCGACACGATCAATAATCTTGAATGGTCCAATATACCTTGGATTTAATTTCCCTCGTTTACCAAATTGAACAACGCCTTTCCAAGGTGCAACTTTAAGCATGACCATCTCTCCAATTTCAAATTCTATATCTTTTCTTTTAATGTCAGCGTAGCTCTTTTGTCGACTTTGGGCGGTTTTCAACCGTTGTTGAATTTGGATGATCTTCTCGGTAGTTTCTTGTATAATCTCCGGACCCGTAATCTGTCTATCTCCCACTTCACTCCAAAAAATCGGAGACCTGCACTTTCTACCATAAAGTGCTTCAAACGGCGCCATCTCAATGCTTGAATGGTAGTAGTTGTTGTTGTAGGAAAATTCTGCTAACGGTAGATGTCGATCCCAATTGTTTCCGAAATCAATAACACATGCTCGTAGCATGTCTTCAAGTGTTTGTATCGTCCTTTCGCTCTGCCCATCAGTTTGTGGATGATAGGCAGTACTCATGTCTAGACGAGTTCCTAATGCTTGCTGTAATGTCTGCCAGAATCTTGAAATAAATCTGCCATCCCTATCAGAGATAATAGAGATTGGTATTCCATGTCTGGAGACGACTTCCTTCAAATACAATCGTGCTAACTTCTCCATCTTGTCATCTTCTCTTATTGGTAGGAAGTGTGCTGATTTGGTGAGATGATCAACTATTACCCAAATAGTATCAAAACCACTTGAAGTCCTTGGCAATTTAGTGATGAAATCCATGGTAATGTTTTTCCATTTCCATTCCGGGATTTCGGGTTGTTGAAGTAGACCTGATGGTTTCTGATGCTCAGCTTTGACCTTAAAACACGTCAAACATTCTCCTACGTATTTAGAAACATCGGCTTTCATACCCAGCCACCAAAAATGTTTCTTGAGATCCTTGTACATCTTCCCCGTTCCAGGATGTATTGAGTATCTGGTTTTATGAGCTTCTCTAAGTACCATTTCTCTCATATCTCCAAATTTTGGTACCCAAATCCTTTCAGCCCTATACCGGGTTCCGTCTTTCCGAATATTAAGATGCTTCTCCGATCCTTTGGGTATTTCATCCTTTAAATTTCCCTCTTTTAAAACTCCTTGTTGCGCCTCCTTTATTTGAGTAGTAATGTTATTATGAATCATTATATTCATAGATTTTACTCGAATGGGTTCTCTGTCCTTCCTGCTCAAGGCATCGGCTACCACATTTGCCTTTCCCGGGTGGTAACGAATCTCAAAGTCGTAATCATTCAATAATTCAATCCACCTACGCTGCCTCATATTCAGTTGTTTCTGATTAAATATGTGTTGAAGACTTTTGTGGTCGGTATATATAATACTTTTGACCCAATATAAGTAGTGCCACCAAGTCTTTAATGCAAAAACAACCTCGCCTAATTCCAAATCATGCGTCGTATAATTTTGTTCGTGAATCTTCAATTGTCTAGACGCATAAGCAATCACCTTCGTTCGTTGCATTAATACACAACCGAGACCTTGCTTTGATGCGTCACAATAAATCACAAAATCATCATTCCCTTCAGGCAATGACAATATAGGTGCCGTAGTTAGCTTTTTCTTCAATAACTGAAACGCTTTCTCTTGTTCATCATTCCATTCAAATTTCTTCCCTTTATGCGTTAATGCAGTCAAGGGTTTTGCTATTCTGGAAAAATCTTGGATGAACCTTCTGTAGTAACCAGCTAGTCCTAAAAACTGGCGTATGTGTTTCGGAGTTTTCGGGGTTTCCCACTTTTCAACAGTTTCTATCTTTGCCGGATCCACCTTAATACCTTCTTTGTTCACTATGTGACCGAGGAATTGAACTTCTTCCAACCAAAATGCACACTTTGAAAACTTAGCGTACAATTCTTCCTTCCTCAATACTTCTAACACCTTTCTCAAATGTTCACCGTGTTCTTGGTCATTCTTTGAGTAAATAAGTATGTCATCAATGAAAACAATGACAAACTTGTCAAGGTATGGTCCACACACTCGGTTCATAAGGTCCATGAACACAGCTGGTGCATTAGTTAAACCAAACGGCATGACCATAAACTCGTAATGACCGTAACGTGTTCTGAAAGCAGTCTTTGGAATATCATCTTCTTTCACCCGCATTTGATGATACCCGGAACGTAAGTCAATCTTTGAATAAACAGACGAGCCTTGTAGTTGATCAAATAAGTCGTCGATTCTCGGTAGTGGGTAGCGGTTCTTGATGGTAAGTTTGTTCAACTCTCGGTAGTCGATACACAACCTGAATGTACCATCTTTCTTCTTGACAAACAAAACAGGAGCTCCCCACGGTGATGTGCTTGGTCGAATGAAACCACGCTCTAAAAGTTCTTGTAATTGGCTTTGCAGTTCTTTCATCTCGCTGGGTGTGAGTCTGTAAGGAGCACGAGCTATTGGTGCAGCTCCTGGTACAAGATCTATTTGAAATTCAACGGATCGCTGTGGGGGTAATCCCGGTAATTCTTTCGGAAATACATCGGGAAATTCTTTTGCAATGGGAACATCATTGATGCTCTTTTCTTCAGTTTGTACTTTCTCGACGTGTGCTAGAACAGCATAGCAACCTTTTCTTATTAGTTTTTGTGCCTTCAAATTACTAATAAGATGTAGCTTCGTGTTGCCCTTTTCTCCATACACCATTAAGGGTTTTCCTTTTTCTCGTATAATGCGAATTGCATTTTTGTAACAAACGATCTCTGCTTTCACTTCTTTCAACCAGTTCATACCGATTATCACATCAAAACTCCCTAACTCTACTGGTATCAAATCAATCTTAAATGTTTCGCTAACCAGTTTAATTTCTCGATTCCGACATATATTATCTGCTGAAATTAATTTACCATTTGCTAATTCGAGTAAAAATTTACTATCCAAAGGCGTCAATGGACAACTTAATTTAGCACAAAAATCTCTACTCATATAGCTTCTATCCGCACCCGAATCAAATAAAACGTAAGCAGATTTATTGTCAATAAGAAACGTACCCGTAACAAGCTCCGGGTCTTCCTGTGCCTCTGCCGCATTAATATTGAAAACTCTTCCGCGGCCTTGTCCATTCGTGTTCTCCTGGTTCGGGCAATTTCTAATAATGTGGCCCAGTTTTCCACATTTATAACAAACTACATTGGCATAACTTGCTCCGACACTACTTGCTCCGCCATTACTCGTTCCGACACCATTTGTTCCTTTCGTTCTATTAACCCCTGGTCCGTAGACCTCACACTTCGCTGCGCTATGACCATTTCTTTTACACTTGTTGCAAAATTTGATGCAGAACCCCGAGTGATACTTTTCACACCTTTGGCATAGCTGCTTCTGATTGTTGTTGTTGTTGCGGTTATTATTGTTGTTGGGATGATTGTTGTAGTTGCTGTTGTTGTTGTTGTTGTTGTTGGGCCGTTTGTTGTAGTTACGATTGATGTTGCGATTGTTGGGATAATTGTTACGATTATTGTTGTAATTGCTGTTGTTGTTGTATTGGTGATTCTTATCACCGTTTTCCTCCCACTTTCTTTTGACTTGCTTCACATTGGCCTCTTCAGCAGTCTGTTCTTTAATTCTTTCTTCAATCTGGTTCACTAGTTTGTGAGCCATTCTACATGCCTGTTGTATGGAGGCAGGCTCGTGTGAACTTATATCTTCTTGGATTCTTTCCGGTAATCCTTTCACAAACGCGTCGATCTTCTCTTCCTCATCTTCGAATGCTCCCGGACACAATAGGTACAATTCTGTGAATCGTCTTTTGTACGTGGTAATATCAAATCCTTGGGTTCGTAACCCTCTAAGTTCTGTCTTGAGCTTATTGACCTCGGTTCTGGGACGATACTTCTCGTTCATCAATTGCTTGAATGCTGACCACGGTAGTGCGTACGCATCATCTTGTCCCACTTGCTCTAGATAGGTATTCCACCATGTTAATGCAGAACCTGTGAAGGTATGCGTAGCGTACTTCACTTTGTCCTCTTCAGTACACTTACTTATGGAAAACACCGATTCGACCTTCTCGGTCCACTGTTTCAATCCGATCGGTCCTTCGGTTCCATCAAATTCCAAAGGTTTGCAGGCAGTGAATTCTTTGTAGGTGCATCCTACACGATTTCCTGTACTGCCAGATCCAAGGTTATTGTTGGTATATAGCGCAGCCTGTACTGCGGCTATGTTTGAAGCTAGAAAAGTACGGAATTCCTCTTCATTCATATTCACGGTGTGTCGAGTAGTCGGTGCCA
This sequence comes from Rutidosis leptorrhynchoides, assembly GCF_046630445.1. Classification (NCBI taxonomy): domain Eukaryota; kingdom Viridiplantae; phylum Streptophyta; class Magnoliopsida; order Asterales; family Asteraceae; genus Rutidosis; species Rutidosis leptorrhynchoides. Next base: position 439,871,508 of record NC_092333.1, read on the forward strand.
TTTCCTTCAAAATAGTCAAATGGAACAAGTTAATCATACAGAATATTAAGAGTAGTTAATAGTATTTCGTAGCATAATATGAACTCATTTATAAAAGCTTTTTCTTCATATTAGCGTTTTATAAGTTTAAATTCGGGTAGTACCTACCCGTTAAGTTCATACTTAGTAGCTAATATACAATTCAACTACTACAATTCTATATGAAAAACTGATTGTAATAATATTTCACGTTCAAACTTTTATACAATATTTTACAAACTTACAATACCGCTTATTTTACATAAAGCATGAAATATAGCACACAATAACTTTGATACAAGATAGTTGTGAAGATAATTCTAGCTAGTACACAAGTCGTTCAGCAAAGGCAATAAAGACACGTAATTCATACGTCCAGAAACAAGTCATGCATTCTGGTTTTACTAGGACTACTTCCCATCCTTGGTCTTGTGGAACATAACCGTTATGGCCGTTGATAAGACAGCGTGTTGTAACGTCGTCAAAGGGACGATGGTTACGTAATGACCAACAGTCTCGTAATAACCTAAAAACCTCATTTCTTACCCCAATTACCGACTCCGTCACTTGTGGGAACGATTTGTTTAATAGTTGTAGCCCGATGTTCTTGTTCTCACTTTGGTGAGAAGCGAACATTACTAACCCGTAAGCATAACATGCTTCTTTATGTTGCATGTTAGCCGCTTTTTCTAAATCACGAAGTCCTATATTTGGATATACTGAGTCAAAATAATTTCTTAACCCGTTGCGTAAAATAGCATTTGGGTTCCCCGCAATATATGCGTCAAAGTAAACACATCATAACTTATGGATTTCCCAATGTGATATCCCCCATCTTCCGAACGAAAGCCTTTTATAAACCAAATCATTCTTGGAACGTTCTTCGAATGTCTTACAAACTGATCTCGCCTTAAGTAGTTGTGCCGAGGAATTCTGACCGACTCTAGACAAGATTTCATCAATCATGTCTCCGGGTAGGTCTCTTAAAATATTGGGTTGTCTATCCATTTTGTGTTTTTATACTGTAAAATAGACAAAAGTTAGATTCATAAAAAAAAATACTTATTAATACAAGCAATTTTTACATATATCATAAAGCATAAGCACACTATACTACATATATTACACCACACGAATATAATTATCTTATTCCGACTCGCTCGTTTCTTCTTGTTCGGTTTTGGTTCGTTTTGCCAAGTTTCTAGGGATATATGATGTTCCCCTAATATAAGCCGTCGTTGTCCACATTGGTTTAGAAAAACCTGGTGGTTTAGAGGTTCCCAGGTCATTGTTACAACTTAAGGACTTCGGGGGTTGACGATACATATAAAGTTCATCGGGGTTGGAATTAGATTTCTCTATTTTTATGCCCTTTCCCTTATTATTTTCTTTTGCCTTTTTAAATTCAGTTGGGGTAATTTCTATAACATCATCGGAATTCTCGTCGGAATCCGATTCATCGGAGAATTGGTAATCCTCCCAATATTTTGCTTCCTTGGCGGAAACACCATTGACCATAATTAACCTTGGTCGGTTGGTTGAGGATTCTCTTTTACTTAACCGTTTTATTATTTCCCCCACCGGTTCTATTTCTTCTTCCGATTCCGATTCTTCTTCCGGTTCCGATTCTTCTTCCGGTTCCGACTCTTCTTCCGGTTCCTCTTCGGGAACTTGTGAATCAGTCCACGAATCATTCCAATTTACATTTGACTCTTCATTATTATTAGGTGAGTCAATGGGACTTGTTCTAGAGGTAGACATCTATCACATAATATCAAACACGATAAGAGATTAATATATCACATAATATTCATATGTTGAAAATATATAGTTTCCAACAAAAATGTTAAGCAATCATTTTTAAAGAAAACACGGTCGAAGTCCAGACTCACTAATGCATCCTAACAAACTCGATAAGACACACTAATGCAAATTTTCTGGTTCTCTAAGACCAACGCTCGGATACCAACTGAAATGTCCCGTTCTTATTGATTAAAAACGTTCCATATTAATTGATTTCGTTGCGAGGTTTTGACCTCTATATGAGACATTTTTCAAAGACTGCATTCATTTTTAAAACAAACCATAACCTTTATTTCATAAATAAAGGTTTAAAAGCTTTACGTAGATTATCAAATAATGATAATCTAAAATATCCTGTTTACACACGACCATTACATAATGGTTTACAATACAAATATGTTACATCGAAATCAGTTTCTTGAATGCAGTTTTTACACAATATCATACAAACATGGACTCCAAATCTTGTCCTTATTTTAGTATGCAACAGCGGAAGCTCTTAGTATTCACCTGAGAATAAACATGCTTTAAACGTCAACAAAAATGTTGGTGAGTTATAGGTTTAACTTATATGTATCAAATCGTAACAATAGACCACAAGATTTCATGTTTCAATACACATCCCATACATAGAGATAAAAATCATTCATATGGTGAACACCTGGTAACCGACATTAACAAGATGCATATATAGGAATATCCCCATCATTCCGGGACACCCTTCGGATATGATATAAATTTCGAAGTACTAAAGCATCCGGTACTTTGGATGGGGTTTGTTAGGCCCAATAGATCTATCTTTAGGATTCGCGTCAATTAGGGTGTCTGTTCCCTAATTCTTAGATTACCAGACCTAATAAAAAGGGGCATATTCGATTTTGATAATTCAACCATAGAATGTAGTTTCACGTACTTGTGTCTATTTTGTAAATCATTTATAAAACCTGCATGTATTCTCATCCCAAAAATATTAGATTTTAAAAGTGGGACTATAACTCACTTTCACAAATTTTTACTTCGTCGGGAAGTAAGACTTGGCCACTGGTTGATTCACGAACCTATAACAATATATACATATATATCAAAGTATGTTTAAAATATATTTACAACACTTTTAATATATTTTGATGTTTTAAGTTTATTAAGTCAGCTGTCCTCGTTAGTAACCTACAACTAGTTGTCCACAGTTAGATGTACAGAAATAAATCGATAAATATTATCTTGAATCAATCTACGACCCAGTGTATACGTATCTCAGTATTGATCACAACTCAAACTATATATATTTTGGAATCAACCTCAACCCTGTATAGCTAACTCCAACATTCACATATAGAGTGTCTATGGTTGTTCCAAAATATATATAGATGTGTCGACATGATAGGTCAAAACATTGTATACGTGTCTATGGTATCTCAAGATTACATAATATACAATACAAGTTGATTAAGTTATGGTTGGAATAGATTTGTTACCAATTTTCACATAGCTAAAATGAGAAAAATTATCCAATCTTGTTTTACCCATAACTTCTTCATTTTAAATCCGTTTTGAGTGAATCAAATTGCTATGGTTTCATATTGAACTCTATTTTATGAATCTAAACAGAAAAAGTATATGTTTATAGTCGGAAAAATAAGTTACAAGTCGTTTTTGTAAAGGTAGTCATTTCAGTCGAAAGAACGACGTCTAGATGACCATTTTAGAAAACATACTTCCACTTTGAGTTTAACCATAATTTTTGGATATAGTTTCATGTTCATAATAAAAATCATTTTCTCAGAATAACAACTTTTAAATCAAAGTTTATCATAGTTTTTAATTAACTAACCCAAAACAGCCCGTGGTGTTACTACGACGGCGTAAATCCGGTTTTACGGTGTTTTTCGTGTTTCCAGGTTTTAAATCATTAAGTTAGCATATCATATAGATATAGAACATGTGTGTAGTTAATTTTAAAAGTCAAGTTATAAGGATTAACTTTTGTTTGCGAACAAGTTTAGAATTAACTAAACTATGTTCTAGTGATTACGAGTTTAAACCTTCGAATAAGATAGTTTTATATATATGAATCGAATGATGTTATGAACATCATTACTACCTTAATTTCCTTGGATAAACCTACTGGAAAAGAGAAAAATGGATCTAGCTTCAATGGATCCTTGGATGGCTCGAAGTTCTTGAAGCAGAATCATGACACGAAAACAAGTTCAAGTAAGATCATCACTTGAAATAAGATTGTTATAGTTATAGAAATTGAACCAAAGTTTGAATATGATTATTACCTTGTATTAGAATGATATCCTACTGTAAGAAACAAAGATTTCTTGAGGTTGGATGATCACCTTACAAGATTGGAAGTGAGCTAGCAAACTTGAAAGTATTCTTGATTTTATGAAACTAGAACTTTTGGAATTTATGAAGAACACTTAGAACTTGAAGATAGAACTTGAGAGAGATCAATTAGATGAATAAAATTGAAGAATGAAAGTGTTTGTAGGTGTTTTTGGTCGTTGGTGTATGGATTAGATATAAAGGATATGTAATTTTGTTTTCATGTAAATAAGTCATGAATGATTACTCATATTTTTGTAATTTTATGAGATATTTCATGCTAGTTGCCAAATGATGGTTCCCACATGTGTTAGGTGACTCACATGGGCTGCTAAGAGCTGATCATTGGAGTGTATATACCAATAGTACATACATCTAAAAGCTGTGTATTGTACGAGTACGAATACGGGTGCATACGAGTAGAATTGTTGATGAAACTGAACGAGGATGTAATTGTAAGCATTTTTGTTAAGTAGAAGTATTTTGATAAGTGTATTAAAGTCTTTCAAAAGTGTATAAATACATATTAAAACACTACATGTATATACATTTTAACTGAGTCGTTAAGTCATCGTTAGTCGTTACATGTAAGTGTTGTTTTGAAACCTTTAGGTTAACGATCTTGTTAAATGTTGTTAACCCAATGTTTATAATATCAAATGAGATTTTAAATTATTATATTATCATGATATTATCATGTATGAATATCTCTTAATATGATATATATACATTAAATGTCTTTACAACGATAATCGTTACATATATGTCTCGTTTAAAAATCATTAAGTTAGTAGTCTTGTTTTTACATATGTAGTTCATTGTTAATATACTTAATGATATGTTTACTTATCATAGTATCATGTTAACTATATATATATATCCATATATATGTCATCATATAGTTTTTACAAGTTTTAACATTCGTGAATCACCGGTCAACTTGGGTGGTCAATTGTCTATATGAAACATATTTCAATTAATCAAGTCTTAACAAGTTTGATTGCTTAACATGTTGGAAACATTTAATCATGTAAATATCAATCTTAATTAATATATATAAACATGGAAAAGTTCGGGTCACAACAATTTGCTCCCTTTTATATATATTTTTGGGACTGAGAATACATGCGCTGTTTTTATAAATGCTTTACGAAATAGGCACAAGTACTAAAACTAATTCTACGTGGGTTTAAACCAGAAATATACCCTTAGCTTGGTAACATTTAACTACTTGTCTATGTACGGTAGGCGCGAATCCTAAAGATAGATCTATTGGGCCTGACAAACCCCATCCTGACTATGTGATGCTTTAGTACTTCGAGGTTATTTTAAACACACCTGATCTGGTGTAGTTTAGAGGGTAAAACATGAACGTTAAGGCTTGTTACCGGGTGCCTACAACTTATAGAATACTTTTATACACTTGCGAGTGTACAAATATTTATAAACGGAAATCTTGTGGTCTATTAATATATTGAAATGATTGTTATGATAAATCTATGAACTCACCAACCTTTTGGTTGACACTTTAAAGCATGTTTATTCTCAGGTATTAAAGAAATCTTCCGCTGTGCATTAGCTCATTTTAAGGATATTACTTGGAGTCATTCATGGCATATTTTGAAAGACGTTGCATTCGAGTCATTGAGTTCATCAAGATTATTATTAAGCCAATTATAGTTGGATGTATTATGAAATGGTGTGCATGCCGTCAACTTTTGTTGTAAAGAAAGTTTGTCTTTTAAAAACGAATGCAATGTTTGTAAAATGTATCATATAGAGGTCAAATACCTTGCGATGTAATCAACTATTGTGAATCGTTTATAATGTATATGAACGGGTCCTTTCATGCTGCTCAACATCCATCAACTGACCAACCGGTGGACTATACAGAACAAAACTCTCACTTGGCCCTCTATTAACAACCTTGGCATTCAACCAAATCCTTGCATCAATAACACCAACCACAGTCTGAAGAGTACCCAAACCAACAACTGGAACCCCTAACCACCTAGCAATCAACGCACAAAATGGCCACCACAAACCATACTACCATGCGTCCTACCCCTGGCTGCTTTACTCAAATAATCGGCTACACAATAAGGAATGTTAGCCGGATAATGGTTAAACATCTGAGATAAATACCAACAATCAAGCTCGGTTAACTTCTCTGTATTTTCCTTTCGTAAGGAGATAGTGTGGGAAAGCAAGACCTGAAAGCATCGCAAATTGGGAAAAGCAATGTGTTTCCTCCTTATATCATTATTAAGAAAATCAATAGTAGGAATACCAAATTGACTCCATGCTGCATTATAATCAAAACCCTGATTAGGACCCGAATGACCCTGTCTAGCAGTACTAGCAAGAAAATCCTCAAACCAAGTCGCCCGAACAAATTCCCCATAAATCCCTAAAGCCTGAGCAATATTAAGCATACTCATCGACTGCTCACGTCCACCCAGTCGAAAACTGAAGAATGAAACATCTGTCACTCTCAGAGCGTGACGGGAATAAGAAGCAGTCGCCAATAACTCATAAACTATATTAGGATAGATCGGCACACGAATATTAAACAAGTTGAACCACTCATCCTTAACCACACTAATCCCTCCCCCATTAGCTTTGGGGAACCAAATAATTAGTTTGCATCATCTCTTTGTAAGCAATAGTCAACCCAACAGAGTTTAAAGCAGACCAATCATAAGGCGCCAACATCTCCTGGCGCATCATCCTCTTTAGCCTAAGAGCCATGGTTTAGAACCCCAGATCGTTTTGTGGAAACCTTAACCACTCGTGTAATGAAGCCCAATCAATTCGAAGTTCAACTGGCTCAGGTTCCTCCCCGTTTCTAACTCTCTGTTTAACACAAATCAAATAATCATTTAGCAATAAAAATATAAAAATTTGAGTTTTATAATGAAGCCGGCGGCTTCAGAAGCCCATGCCGGCGGCTTCATAAACTGCAAAAGAGTTTTCCAATTTTTCCAAACTTGTTCAAACAGCAATTTTCGATTCGTGTTTAATTAAGATTATGCCGGCGGCTTAATTACAACGCCGACGGCTTTATATGTATATTCAGTATATTTAGGTTTTTAGGGTTTTATCATTACAATCTTAACAATAATTATTATAGAGATTCCTAAGCAATCACTAGTAATTCCTATACCAGCAAACTAACAAACATCATCAATTCGAATAGAGGGAAAACGAAGGAGGCCGGCAGCTTCAATACGATGCCGGCGATTTCATGGCAGAGGAATCATAGCAGATTTGCAAAAAAAATAAAAAAAAGGATTTTGATAATGCATAATTAAAAATTGAAATTTACTCTTCCAGCCATGGTTATTTAGAAGGTGGATTAAGAAAACAACAGTTTTTGGTTCTTGAGAGCATTTTTGGTGTTTATAGATGTAAAAAGTGAATAATGGGGTGGAATAGGGTTTAAAACCCATCTCTAGAGTAAGCCGACGGATTTATAAGCCAAGCCGGTGGCTTCGTGGTCAAAAAGCATTTATGATTTGACAAGATTAACATAGTTCAGGCTGGCGGCGTCATGAATGCCAAGATGGCGGCCTCCTTCTTAAATTTTAGAATTTTAAATTTTCGACAATCTTAAAATATATAGCTAATTTCACAAATGCTACAGTAATTTTGGTTATTTATTTTAAACTTTAATGGTAGTGAGGGAAATTACTTCCACTCCTGGTAACGCATCCTTTTCAAAGTAAATTTTTAAACGATGACCATTTATTTTAAATGTGTCCCCTTTCTTATTATATAATTCAACATATCTGGTGGGAAAAGATTGTTTAACTATAAAAGGGCCCATCCATCTAGATCTTAACTTCCCGGGAGAAAATTTGTATTTTGATTGAAAAATTAGAACTTTATGCCTGGTTGAAATCTTTTAATGTTTTTAATACGGTCATCGTGCCATCTTTTCGATTTCTCTTTATAAGTTATTGAATTTTCATAAGTTGAAAGTCTAAGTTCATCGAGTTGATTTAGTTGGATAAGTCGGTTTTCTCCTGCTTCTTTAGGAGCTAAATTGCATTATTCTAAAGCCCAATATGCTCGGTGTTCAATTTCAATAGGTAGATGACAAGCTTTTCCATAAATTAACCTAAACGGAGTAGTTCCTATAGGTGTCTTATATGCAGTTCGGAAAGCCCATAATGCATCATCTAACTTTTGAGACCAGAGTTTTGGGTTATTTTCTACGATTCGTTCGAGAATCCTTTTTAGTCCCCGATTAGTGTTTTCAACTTGACCACTTATTTGAGGGTGGTAAGATGTAGAGAAATGGTGGCTAACCCCATATCTTTAGAGAACTTTCTCGAGTAGTTGATTAGTGAAATGGGTTCCACGGTCACTAATTAAAGCTTTAGGAAAACCAAATCGACCAAATAATTTCTTTAGAAAATCAACTACTACTCGTGAGTCATTAGTAGGAAGAGCTTTTGCTTCAGCCCATTTAGAAACGTAGTCAACAGCTACGAGAATATATTGGTTTCTCTCGGAAGAAGGAAATGGTCCCATGAAATCAATACCCCACACATCAAATATTTCACAAACGTGAATATTTTGATGGGGCATTTCATCACGTTTAGAGAGGTTTCCTCCTCTTTGACATGCATCACCAGATTGGAGTTATATATGTGCATCTTGGAATATGGTATGCCAATAAAATCCTGCATCTAAAACTTTGCGAGCCGTGTAATTTGGACTAAAATGTCCTCCTGGTGCACTACTATGACATTGTAATAGGTTTTCATTTGCTTCTTTACCATGAATGCAATGGCGAATAATTTGTTCAGGACCTACTTTAAATAAGTAAGGACTTTCCCAAAAATTATGTTTTAAGTCGGAGAAGAATTTTTTTCTTCGTTGATAAGTCAAATTTTTTCTTTGTTGATAAGTCAAATTTTTTCTTAGTGGCTAAATAGTTCGCAAAGTCAGCAAACCATGGATGTGACTCATCTGAGATCCTCATAAGATATTCGTCCGGGAATGTATCTTGAATTTCATTTAAGTTGTCTAGATTAGGATTTTCTAAACATGAAAGATGATATGCTGCAAGATTCTCAGCTCCTTTCTTATCAATTATTTGCATATCAAATTCTTGTAGGAGTAGAACCCATCGCAAGAGTCGAGCTTTAGAGTTGGGTTTATTAAGTAAATATTTAAGAGCAGAGTGATCGGTGTAAACGGTTACTTTATTCATGATTAAATATGGACGAAATTAATCAAGGGCAAAGACTATGGATAGTAATTCTTTTTCAGTGGTTGTATAATTTAATTGAGCACCTGCTAGTGTTTTACTAGCGTAGTAAGTTGAGTGAAAATGTTTTTCTTTCCGTTGCCCTATGATAGCTCCTATAGCATAATCACTAGCGTCACATATAAGTTCGAAGGGTTTATACCAATCGGGTGATATAATAATAGGTGCGTTAGTGAGTTTTTCTTTTAAAATAGAGAAAGCTTTTTTACAATCTTCATTAAATTCAAAAGTTGTGTCTTTTTCTAAGAGTTTAGTCAATGGTCGAGCAATTTTGGAGAAATCTTGAATAAAGCGTCTATAAAATCCAGCATTTCCTAAGAAACTTCTAATTGATTTAACATTAGTGGGTTCGGGATGGTTAGAAATAACATTTGTTTTTGCTTTATCAACTTCAAGTCCCTTATAACAAATTTTATGGCCAAGGACAATGCCTTCTCTTACCATAAAATGACATTTTTCCCAATTAAGAACAAGATTCGTCTTTTCACAACGAGCAAGCATTTTATCAAGATTAGAAAGACATGAGTCAAAAGAAGTTCCAAAGATGGAAAAATCATCCATATAGACTTCCATAAAATCTTCCACCATGTCGTGAAAGATAGTTGTCATGCGTCTTTGGAAAGTGCCAGGGGCATTACATAACCGAAACGGCATTCTTCGATAAGCGAAAGTACCAAAAGGACAAGTGAAAGTGGTTTTCTCTTGATCCTGAGGGTCAATTGGAATTTAGAACTATCCAGAGAAACCATCCAAGAAACAATAATATTCTTTTCCGGCTAATTTTTCAATCATTTGATCAATAAACGGAAGTGGAAAATGGTCTTTTCGGGTAGCCTTGTTTAGTTTACGGTAGTCTATGCAAACTCGCCAACCGATAATGGTTTGAGTTGGAATTAATTCATTATTTTCGTTTAGGACAACAGTGGTTCCTCCCTTTTTAGGGACACACTGTACTGGGCTAACCCATTTTTAAGACCCAAATATTTATTGTACATAATGTATTTATGGTGTACGATGCATATATGAAGTGTACGAAGCAAGTACGTGTTGCTTGCTCGAATGTCGAAGAAAACTGGACGTTGTTTGAGGTACAAGGTGTGTACGAATCTTTTCAACCCCAAATAAAGTTTGAGTTGATGTTTCAAAGCCTTACCATTGGAAAGGAAATCTTATTACGTTTCCAACGATATTTGGTTCATCAAAAACGGAGCTACGGTCAAAAAGTTATGGCCAAAACAAGTTTCTGAAATCTGACCTGCAGTGTGGAGCGGCGCGCGACCTTTTGGCGCGGCGCGCCGAATGGGTCTGATGCGTTTTTTCAGCATTTTAAGTGTCTAAATGAAGGGTATTATGGTCCTTTCACTTGTGGACGGATTTGTGGCTTTTAGATCAGTTTTAGATCCACTTTTGGATCATTTTCAAGTCCACAAACACTCTCATCTTCAACCTCAAGTTCTAGAGTGAGAGTAGAGTGAGAAAGCTTGAGAAGAGGAAGAAGAAGCTTGGATTCTTCAAGTTTAAGCTCATTACTTGTGTTGTTGTTGTACTAGCTTCGTTTTCTTCAAAAGGTAAAACCCTAATTCGGATTTAGTTGTGTTATTTCGTTTATTATGCTAGGGTTTGTGTTAAAGTAGATGTAAAACCCATTTCTTGGAAGTTTGGGGTAAACGGGTTAAGTTTTAGTGCAAGAACCCTAATATTGGTGGGTCTAGGGTTGGATGATGATATTGTGGGTTTGTAAAACTAAATTAGTTGATGAAATCACTAGCTACTTGGATTGTTGGTGATTAGGGGTGTAAACTTACAATTTGGTGTTTTGACTAGTTTTAGGTCAAAATGGGTTTTTGAATAAACAACCCTATAAATGGCGTTTAATGGCTAAAAGAGTTAAGATTAGCTATTTCGGGAACGCGGGAAGTGATTTCATAAGTTTTGGACTTGTGAGTATTGTTTTATGCTTAATAGGGTGTAAAACACACTTTAGGACCAAATGGGCGGGTCGTGTGTTTAAATGAGTGATCGAATGACCAAACCATGTTTAAATGATGTTGTTGAGGCATAATCACAAGTCATTTGTGATTATGAAGGTTTTCGAGCGAAAAATGGTTTTTGGTCAAAGTTGGTCAATAGGATGTTCTAGGAGAACATATGTATTGTTTAAGTCGAACAAGCATTGTGAGTAGCTTATTTCCATGTATACTTTGCGTAGGTGATTTGCGTGAAGTCGGTGGAAGAAGTTAAGATCGCGGGATACGTTCTTCAAGTATTTCAAGGTGAGTGGAATATTTATACGCTTATGTATATAATTTGGTTGCTTGTGTGCGGGGTGGTAAGTGATATCCGTTAGGATTCACTTTTCGTGGACCACATTTGAGTTGGGAAAAATATAGTGAGTGATATCCGCGTGGACAGCTCTTCGTTGGCTATATTCGTTTTGGATATGTAGCGAGTGGTTAATGTTTGACCTATCACTCTTCGTCGGCTACATGTGTGCGTTTGGATATGTGACGAGTGGTTAATGTTTGACCTATCACTCTTCGTCGGTCACATGTGTATATTTAGTTTGTGGCGAGTGATTAACGTTTGACCTATCGCTCTTCGTCGGCCACATGTGTGTTTGGGTAAGTGGTGAGTGTTAACCGTTTAGGGGTTCGCTCTTCGTTGGCCACTTATCGTGGGATGGTAAGCGGTTCCGCTTTTCGTCGGCCATCCTTGTGATTGAGGTAAGTGTTAACGTTTTGGTTGCACTTTTCGTCGGCCTCATAGTGCGTAGTGGTGAGTAGTTAACGATTTTGACCTACTACTCTTCGTCGGCCACTTACGCGTGCGATGGGTGGTGAGTAGTTAACGATTTTGACCTACTACTCTTCGTCGGCCACCATCGAGTCGAATGTCGACATTGGGTATATTGGGATGTGTAATTTTATTAGCATTGTACGTATTCGTTTTTGGCATGTATTATTGTTGAGATCTCTATACTAATGATGTTGACTTGTTGTACGTACGATTAATCGTTTATTTGTTATTGCGGTTTGCTAATGTTATTGTGTTGTTGTGTAGCTGTATGCAAGTAATTGGATTATATATGTATGCGTATAAGTATTGCATTCACTAAGCATTAGCTTACCCTCTCGTTGTTTACATTTTTAGGTTCGAAGGCGGACGTGGCAAGGGTATGCTCGGGATTAGATGATTTTCCCATTTTGATGCTTGCTTGGATTCGACCTAGGATTGGGTAGTTTATCCCCAACATCATGCTCGTAGTTTGTTGGAACTTAAACTCATTGGGTCGAAGTTGTATTTTGTATTAAAAGGGGTATTTTGGGCATATGTGGGCCCCGCGATGTAAAGCTCGTTTTAATTAATTAATCATGTTAGTTTTACTTATATTAATGTGTTGTAAAAAGCGTTTCGTCTGAAAGTGTCGGGAACGAGTCTATCTTTTTCGCATTTAAAAAGCCCGGGGACAGGTCGTTTTGGCGCGGCGCGCCAGATAGGGGGCGCGGCGCGCGGGGTCACTGTACAGCAAATTTTTTTTTTGTTTGTATTTTCACGGGGTTTGGTCGAGGGTTGGTTTGGGTTGTTACAAGTGGTATCAGAGCATGGTCTAAGGGATTTAGGTGACTTGAGATAGGCGCCTAGACTTAGACTTTTGTGTGTGCTATTATCGGGACTTGTAGGATTACGGGTCGGTTCGGGGTTCTAGTTAGTGCCTTTGAGAATAGGTGCTTTAACTATGTGTTGTTTATGTTGATACTAATTGTGTTGTTTTGTGTTGAATATCTAGCGAAATGGTTGTTGTATTCATGAGTTCGGCACGGCGTGTGAGCGTAATAATGCGTCGCGAACATTATTACGGTTGCAAGCCAAGTCATGCAAGTGATGTACAACAAGTATTGGACTAGATGGGATGCACGAACGTTGGCATACTTATGTGATGTGATTATTGTTCGTGGCGGTGTATGTGATTTACTTGTGTTGCGTTCCTAACCAAGTTCATTTCTTAGAATGAAGACGAGGAACGGACATGATAATGGTGATCAAAGCGACGACTCCGAGTTCACGGCTAAGGTTGAGGCCATCATTAAACGTTATAAAGTGGAGTTTCTCGAGGATGTTAGAAAGGTGTTCCAGGAATCGGTTGATGGGCAAGTAACCGAACTAATCGACGAACGAGTGGATGCCGCGATCGAAAAGGCATTCGAGGCTAGAAACATTTACCCTCGTGGTGAAGGGAGCGATGGTAACGGTGGACATGGAAGGCGGGACTTCCATTACAAGAACTTCAAGGATGCTCAACCTCCTATGTTTAATGGGGTGAGGGATCCGTTGAAGAGTACATGTTGGGTTTCCGATATCGAGGGGGCTTTTCGTACTAGTGAATGTCCTCCCGAGAAGAAAACGAGGTACGGGTCTAGCATGTTACGTGAAGAAGCCAAGTTGTGGTGGGATGACAAGATTCAATTGTATGGCAAGGAACAATGTATGAGCTTGTCATGGGATGAGTTCAAAGAGGAGTTCTTTAACGAGTACCGAACTTCTTCCAACCTTGATAAAATCCGGGACGAGTTACACAATTTGCGACAAGGTTCGATGGACTAGGTTACTCTCAAGTCTACCTTCTTGGCAAAGACTCGTTTTTGTCCGGAGTATGTTGGTGACGATCACAAGTTGATGAAAGATTTTTACCGTACGATGAATGATGAATTGAAGGGTAAAATTAGTCGGGGAATGGCTAAGTCTTTTGAGGAGCTATTCGAATTGGCTCGGGGTTTCGAACCAGAGGTGTCGAAGCCAAGTGTGTCTGATATTAGTAAACGGAAGTCCGAGACTACGATGCATTCGAACAAGAAAAGTAAGAGTATTTCCGAGGGCCGCGGGAGCATGAAAAGGAGTGGCACCGGTGGTTTTGTGCCCACGTGTTATAATTGTGGCGAACGAGGTCATTTGTCGCGCGAGTGTACGAATGCAAAGTCTAACTGAAATGTCCCGTTCTTATTGATTAAAAACGTTCCATATTAATTGATTTCGTTGCGAGGTTTTGACCTCTATATGAGACATTTTTCAAAGACTGCATTCATTTTTAAAACAAACCATAACCTTTATTTCATAGATAAAGGTTTTAAAAAGCTTTACGTAGATTATCAAATAATGATAATCTAAAATATCCTGTTTACACACGACCATTACATAATGGTTTACAATACAAATATGTTACAACAAAATAAGTTTCTTGAATTCAGTTTTTACACAATATCATACAAGCATGGACTCCAAATCTCGTCCTTATTTAAATATGCGACAGCGGAAGCTCTTAATAATCACCTGAGAATAAACATGCTTAAAACGTCAACAAAAATGTTGGTGAGTTATAGGTTTAACCTATACATATCAAATCATAATAATAGACCACAAGATTTCATATTTCAATACACATCCCATACATAGAGATAAAAATCATTCATATGGTGAACACCTGGTAACCGACATTAACAAGATGCATATATAAGAATATCCCCATCATTCCGGGACACCCTTCGGATATGATATAAATTTCGAAGTACTAAAGCATCCGGTACTTTGGATGGGGTTTGTTAGGCCCAATAGATCTATCTTTAGGATTCGCGTCAATTAGGGTGTCTGTTCCCTAATTCTTAGATTACCAGACTTAATAAAAAGGGGCATATTCGATTTCGATAATTCAACCATAGAATGTAGTTTCACGTACTTGTGTCTATTTTGTAAATCATTTATAAAACCTGCATGTATTCTCATCCCAAAAATATTAGATTTTAAAAGTGGGACTATAACTCACTTTCACAGATTTTTACTTCGTCGGGAAGTAAGACTTGGCCACTGGTTGATTCACGAACCTATAACAATATATACATATATATCAAAGTATGTTCAGAATATATTTACAACACTTTTAATATATTTTGATGTTTTAAGTTTATTAAGTCAGCTGTCCTCGTTAGTAACCTACAACTAGTTGTCCACAGTTAGATGTACAGAAATAAATCGATAAATATTATCTTGAATCAATCCACGACCCAGTGTATACGTATCTCAGTATTGATCACAACTCAAACTATATATATTTTGGAATCAACCTCAACCCTGTATAGCTAACTCCAACATTCACATATAGAGTGTCTATGGTTGTTCCGAAATATATATAGATGTGTCGACATGATAGGTCGAAACATTGTATACGTGTCTATGGTATCTCAAGATTACATAATATACAATACAAGTTGATTAAGTTTTGGTTGGAATAGATTTGTTACCAATTTTCACGTAGCTAAAATGAGAAAAATTATCCAATCTTGTTTTACCCATAACTTCTTCATTTTAAATCCGTTTTGAGTGAATCAAATTGCTATGGTTTCATATTGAACTCTATTTTATGAATCTAAACAGAAAAAGTATAGGTTTATAGTCAGAAAAATATGTTACAAGTCGTTTTTGTAAAGGTAGTCATTTCAGTCGAAAGAACGACGTCTAGATGACCATTTTAGAAAACATACTTCCACTTTGAGTTTAATCATAATTTTTGGATATAGTTTCATGTTCATAATAAAAATCATTTTCTCCGAATAACAACTTTTAAATCAAAGTTTATCATAGTTTTTAATTAACTAACCCAAAACAGCCCGCAGTGTTACTACGACGGCGTAAATCCGGTTTTACGGTGTTTTTCGTGTTTCCAGGTTTTAAATCATTAAGTTAGCATATCATATAGATATAGAACATGTGTTTAGTTGATTTTAAAAGTCAATTTAGAAGGATTAACTTTTGTTTGCGAACAAGTTTAGAATTAACTAAACTATGTTCTAGTGATTACAAGTTTAAACCTTCGAATAAGATAGCTTTATATGTATGAATCGAATGATGTTATGAACATCATTACTACCTTAAGTTCCTTGGATAAACCTACTAGAAAAGAGAAAAATGGATCTAGCTTCAACGGATCCTTGGATGGCTCGAAGTTCTTGAAGCAGAATCATGACACGAAAACAAGTTCAAGTAAGATCATCACTTGAAATAAGATTGTTATAGTTATAAAAATTGAACCAAAGTTTGAATATGATTATTACCTTGTATTAGAATGATAACCTACTGTAAGAAACAAAGATTTCTTGAGGTTGGATGATCACCTTACAAGATTGGAAGTGAGCTAGCAAACTTGAAAGTATTCTTGATTTTATGAAACTAGAACTTTTGAAATTTATGAAGAACACTTAGAACTTGAAGATAGAACTTGAGAGAGATCAATTAGATGAAGAAAATTGAAGAATGAAAGTGTTTGTAGGTGTTTTTGGTCGTTGGTGTATGGATTAGATATAAAGGATATGTAATTTTGTTTTCATGTAAATAAGTCATGAATGATTACTCATATTTTTGTAATTTTATGAGATATTTCATGCTAGTTGCCAAATTATGGTTCCCACATGTGTTAGGTGACTCACATGGGCTGCTAAGAGCTGATCATTGGAGTGTATATACTAATAGTACATACATCTAAAAGCTGTGTATTGTACGAGTACGAATACGGGTGCATACGAGTAGAATTGTTGATGAAACTGAACGAGGATGTAATTGTAAGCATTTTTGTTAAGTAGAAGTATTTTGATAAGTGTCTTGAAGTCTTTCAAAAGTGTATAAATACATATTAAAACACTACATGTATATACATTTTAACTGAGTCGTTAAGTCATCGTTAGTCGTTACATGTAAATGTTGTTTTGAAACCTTTAGGTTAACGATCTTGTTGAATGTTGTTAACCCATTGTTTATTATAACAAATGAGATGTTAAATTATTATATTATCATAATATTATGATATATAATATATCTTAGTATGATGTATATACAGTTAAATGTCGTTACAACGATAATCGTTACATATATGTCTCGTTTCGAAATCATTAAGTTAGTAGCCTTATTTTTACATATGTATTTCGTTGTTAATACACTTAATAATATATTTACTTATCATTTAACATAATTAACCAAGTGTATCAATATCTTAATATGATTCATATGTACCTAGTAAGACGTTGTTATAACGATAATCGTTATATATATCGTTTTCGAGTTTCTTAAATTAATAGTCTCATTTTTGTGTATATAACTCATTGTTAAAATACCTAATGAGATACATACTTATAATAAAAACATGTTAACTATATATATATAACCATATATATGTCATCGTATAGTTTTTATAAGTTTTAACGTTCGTGAATCACCGGTCAACTTGGGTGGTCAATTGTCTATATGAAACATATTTCAATTAATCAAGTCTTAACAAGTTTGATTGCTTAACATGTTGGAAACATTTAATCATGTAAATATCAATCTTAATTAATTTATATAAACATGGAAAAGTTCGGGTCACTACAGTACCTACCCGTTAAATAAATTTCGTCCCGAAATTTTAAGCTGTTGAAGGTGTTGACGAATCTTCTGGAAATAGATGCGGGTATTTCTTCTTCATCTGATCTTCACGCTCCCAGGTGAACTCGGGTCCTCTACGAGCATTCCATCGAACCTTAACAATTGGTATCTTGTTTTGCTTAAGTCTTTTAACCTCACGATCCATTATTTCGACGGGTTCTTCGATGAATTGAAGTTTTTCGTTGATTTGGATTTCATCTTACGGAATAGTGAGATCTTCTTTAGCAAAACATTTCTTCAAATTCGAGACGTGGAAAGTGTTATGTACAGCCGCGAGTTGTTGAGGTAACTCAAGTCGGTAAGCTACTGGTCCGACACGATCAATAATCTTGAATGGTCCAATATACCTTGGATTTAATTTCCCTCGTTTACCAAATCGAACAACGCCTTTCCAAGGTGCAACTTTAAGCATGACCATCTCTCCAATTTCAAATTCTATATCTTTTCTTTTAATATCAGCGTAGCTCTTTTGTCGACTTTGGGCGGTTTTCAACCGTTGTTGAATTTGGATGATCTTCTCGGTAGTTTTTTGTATAATCTCCGGACCCGTAATCTGTCTATCCCCCACTTCACTCCAACAAATCGGAGACCTGCACTTTCTACCATAAAGTGCTTCAAACGGCGCCATCTCAATGCTTGAATGGTAGCTGTTGTTGTAGGAAAATTCTGCTAACGGTAGATGTCGATCCCAACTGTTTCCGAAATCAATAACACATGCTCGTAGCATGTCTTCAAGCATTTGTATCGTCCTTTCGCTCTGCCCATCAGTTTGTGGATGATAGGCAGTACTCATGTCTAGACGAGTTCCTAATGCTTGCTGTAATGTCTGCCAGAATCTTGAAATAAATCTGCCATCCCTATCAGAGATAATAGAGATTGGTATTCCATGTCTGGAGACAACTTTCTTCAAATACAGTCGTGCTAACTTCTCCATCTTGTCATCTTCTCTTATTGGTAGGAAGTGTACTGATTTGGTGAGACGATCAACTATTACCCAAATAGTAACAAAACCACTTGCAGTCCTTGGCAATTTAGTGATGAAATCCGTTGTAATGTTTTCCCATTTCCATTCCGGGATTTCGGGTTGTTGAAGTAGACCTGATGGTTTCTGATGCTCAGCTTTGACCTTAGAACACGTCAAACATTCTCCTACGTATTTAGCAACATCGGCTTTCATACCCGGCCACCAAAAATGTTTCTTGAGATCCTTGTACATCTTTCCCGTTCCAGGATGTATTGAGTATCTGGTTTTATGAGCTTCTCTAAGTACCATTTCTCTCATATCTCCAAATTTTGGTACCCAAATCCTTTCAGCCCTATACTGGGTTCCGTCTTCCCGAATATTAAGATGCTTCTCCGATCCTTTGGATATTTCATCCTTTAAATTTCCCTCTTTTAAAACTCCTTGTTGCGCCTCCTTTATTTGAGTAGTAAGGTTATTATGAATCATTATATTCATAGATTTTACTCGAATGGGTTCTCTGTCCTTCCTGTTCAAGGCATCGGCTACCACATTTGCCTTCCCCGGGTGGTAACGAATCTCAAAGTCGTAATCATTCAACAATTCAATCCACCTACGCTGCCTCATATTCAGTTGTTTCTGATTAAATATGTGTTGAAGACTTTTGTGGTCAGTATATATAATACTTTTGACCCCATATAAGTAGTGCCTCCAAGTCTTTAATGCAAAAACAACCGCGCCTAATTCCAAATCATGCGTCGTATAATTTTGCTCGTGAATCTTCAATTGTCTAGATGCATAAGCAATCACCTTCGTTCGTTGCATTAATACACAACCGAGACCTTGCTTTGATGCGTCACAATAAATCACAAAATCATCATTCCCTTCAGGCAATGACAATATAGGTGCCGTAGTTAGCTTTTTCTTCAATAACTGAAACGCTTTCTCTTGTTCATCCTTCCATTCAAATTTCTTCACTTTATGCGTTAATGCAGTCAAGGGTTTTGCTATTCTGGAAAAGTCTTGGATGAACCTTCTGTAGTAACCAGCTAGTCCTAAAAACTGGCGTATGTGTTTCGGAGTTTTCGGGGTTTCCCACTTTTCAACAGTTTCTATCTTTGCCGGATCCACCTTAATACCTTCTTTGTTCACTATGTGACCGAGGAATTGAACTTCTTCCAACCAAAATGCACACTTTGAAAACTTAGCGTACAACTCTTCCTTCCTCAATACTTCTAACACCTTTCTCAAATGTTCACCGTGTTCTTGGTCATTCTTTGAGTAAATAAGTATGTCATCAATGAAAACAATGACAAACTTGTCAAGGTATAGTCCACACACTCGGTTCATAAGGTCCATGAACACAGCTGGTGCATTAGTTAAACCAAACGGCATGACCATAAACTCGTAATGACCGTAACGTGTTCTGAAAGCAGTCTTTGGAATATCATCTTCTTTCACCCGCATTTGATGATACCCGGAACGTAAGTCAATCTTTGAATAAACAGACGAGCCTTGTAGTTGATCAAATAAGTCATCGATTCTCGGTAGTGGGTAGCGGTTCTTGATGGTAAGTTTGTTCAACTCTCGGTAGTCGATACACAACCTGAATGTACCATCTTTCTTCTTGACAAACAAAACAGGAGCTCCCCACGGTGATGTGCTTGGTCGAATGAAACCACGCTCTAAAAGTTCTTGTAATTGGCTTTGTAGTTCTTTCATCTCGCTGGGTGCGAGTCTGTAAGGAGCACGAGCTATTGGTGCAGCTCCTGGTACAAGATCTATTTAAAATTCAACGGATCGATGTGGGGGTAATCCCGGTAATTCTTTCGGAAATACATCGGGAAATTCTTTTGCAATGGGAACATCATTGATGCTCTTTTCTTCAGTTTGTACTTTCTCGACGTGTGCTAGAACAGCATAGCAACCTTTTCTTATTAGTTTTTGTGCCTTCAAATTACTAATAAGATGTAGCTTCGTGTTGCCCTTTTCTCCGTACACCATTAAGGGTTTTCCTTTTTCTCGTATAATGCGAATTGCATTTTTGTAACAAACGATCTCTGCTTTCACTTCTTTCAACCAGTCCATACCGATTATCACATCAAAACTCCCTAACTCTACTGGTATCAAATCAATCTTAAATGTTTCGCTAACCAGTTTAATTTCTCGATTCCGACATATATTATCTGCTGAAATTAATTTACCATTTGCTAATTCGAGTAAAAATTTACTATCCAAAGGCGTCAATGGACAACTTAATTTAGCACAAAAATCTCTACTCATATAGCTTCTATCCGCACCCGAATCAAATAAAACGTAAGCAGATTTATTTTCAATAAGAAACGTACCCGTAACAAGCTCCGGGTCTTCATGTGCCTCTGCCGCATTAATATTGAAAACTCTTCCGTGGCCTTGTCCATTCGTGTTCTCATGGTTCGGGCAATTTCTAATAATGTGGCCCGGTTTTCCACATTTATAACAAACTACATTGGCATAACTTGCTCCGACACTACTTGCTCCGCCATTACTCGTTCCGACACCATTTGTTCCTTTCGTTCTGTTAACCCCTGGTCCGTAGACATCACACTTCGCCGCGCTATGACCATTTCTTTTACACTTGTTGCAAAATTTGGTGCAGAACCTCGAGTGATACTTTTCACACCTTTGGCATAGCTGCTTCTGATTGTTGTTGTTGTTGCGGTTATTATTGTTGTTGGGATGATTGTTGTAGCTGTTGTTGTTGTTGTTGTTGTTGTTGGGCCGTTTGTTGTAGTTGCGATTGATGTTGCGATTGTTGGGATAATTGTTGCGATTATTGTTGTAATTACTGTTGTTGTTGTATTGGTGATTCTTATCACTGTTTTCCTCCCACTTTCTTTTGACTTGCTTCACATTGGCCTCTTCAGCAGTCTGTTCTTTAATTCTTTCTTCAATCTGGTTTACTAGTTTTTGAGCCATTCTACATGCCTGTTGTATGGAGGCGGGCTCTTGTGAACTTATATCTTCTTGGATTCTTTCCGGTAATCCTTTCACAAACACGTCGATCTTCTCTTCCTCATCTTCGAATGCTCCCGGACACAATAGGCATAATTCTGTGAATCGTCTTTCGTACGTGGTAATATCAAATCCTTGGGTTCGTAACCCTCTAAGTTCTGTCTTGAGGTTATTGACCTCGGTTCTGGGACGGTACTTCTCGTTCATCAAGTGCTTGAATGCTGACCACGGTAGTGCGTACGCATCGTCTTGTCCCACTTGCTCTAGATAGGTATTCCACCATGTTAACGCAGAACCTGTGAAGGTATGCGTAGCGTACTTCACTTTGTCCTCTTCAGTACACTTACTTATGGCAAACACCGATTCAACCTTCTCGGTCCACCGTTTCAATCCGATCGGTCCTTCGGTTCCATCAAATTCCAAAGGTTTGCAGGCAGTGAATTCTTTGTAGGTGCATCCTACACGATTTCCTGTACTGCTAGATCCAAGGTTATTGTTGGTATGTAGCGCAGCCTGTACTGCGGCTATGTTTGAAGCTAGAAAAGTACGGAATTCCTCTTCATTCATATTCACGGTGTGTCGAGTAGTCGGTGCCATTTCCTTCAAAATAGTTAAATGGAACAAGTTAATCATACAGAATATTAAGAGTAGTTAATAGTATTTCGTAGCATAATATGAACTCATTTATAAAAGCTTTTTCTTCATATTAGCGTTTTATAAGTTTAAATTCGGGTAGTACCTACCCGTTAAGTTCATACTTAGTAGCTAATATACAATTCAACTACTACAATTCTATATGAAAAACTGATTATAATAATATTTCGCGTTCAAACTTTTATACAATATTTTACAAACTTACAATACCGCTTATTTTACATAAAGCATGAAATATAGCACACAATAACTTTGATACAAGATAGTTGTGAAGATAATTCTAGCTAGTACACAAGTCGTTCAGCAAAGGCAATAAAGACACGTAATTCATACGTCCAGAAACAAGTCATGCATTCTGGTTTTACTAGGACTACTTCCCATCCTTGGTCTTGTGGAACATAACCGTTATGGCCGTTGATAAGACAGCGTGTTGTAACGTCGTCAAAGGGACGAGGGTTACGTAATGTCCAACAGTCCCGTAACAATCTAAAAACCTCATTTCTTACCCCAATTACCGACTCCGTCACTTGTGGAAACGTTTTGTTTAATAGTTGTAGCCCGATGTTCTTGTTCTCACTTTGGTGAGAAGCGAACATTACTAATCCGTAAGCATAACATGCTTCTTTATGTTGCATGTTAGCCGCTTTTTCTAAATCACGAAGTCCAATATTCAGATATATTGAGTCAAAATAATTTCTTAACCCGTTGCGTAAAATAGCATTTGGGTTCCCCGCAATATATGCATCAAAGTAAACACATCGTAACTTATGGGTTTCCCAATGTGATATCCCCCATCTTTCAAATGAAAGTCTCTTATAAACCAATACATTCTTGGAACGTTCTTCGAATGTCTTACAAACTGATCTCGCCTTAAATAGTTGTGCCGAAGAATTCTGACCGAATTTAGACAAGATTTCATCAATCATGTCTCCGGGTAGGTCTCTTAAAATATTGGGTTGTCTATCCATTTTGTGTTTTTATACTGTAAAATAGACAAGAGTTAGATTCACAAAAAAAAAAATACTTATTAATACAAGCAATTTTTACATATATCATAAAGCATAAGCACACTATATTACATATATTACACCACACGAATACAACTATCTTATTCCGACTTGCTTGTTTCTTCTTCTTCAGTTTTGGTTCGTTTTGCCAAGTTTCTAGGGATATATGATGTTCCCCTAATACGAGCCGTCGTTATCCACATTGGTTTAGAAAAACCTGGTGGTTTAGAGGTTCCCGGGTCATTGTTACAACTTAAGGACTTCGGGGGTTGACGATACATATAAAGTTCATCGGGGTTGGAATTAGATTTCTCTATTTTTATGCCCTTTCCCTTATTATTTTCTTTTGCCTTTTTAAATTCAGTTGGGGTAATTTCTATAACATCATCGGAATTCTCGTCAGAATCCGATTCATCGGAGAATTGGTAATCCTCCCAATATTTTGCTTCCTTGGCGGAAACACCATTGACCATAATTAACCTTGGTCGGTTGGTTGAGGATTTTCTTTTACTTAACCGTTTTATTATTTCCCCCACTGGTTCTACTTCTTCATCCGGTTCCGATTCTTCTTCCGGTTCCGATTCTTCTTCCGGTTCCGACTCTTCTTCCGGTTCCTCTTCGGGAACTTGTGAATCAGTCCACGAATCATTCCAATTTACATTTGACTCTTCATTATTATTAGGTGAGTCAATGGGACTTGTTCTAGAGGTAGACATCTATCACATAATATCAAACACGTTAAGAGATTAATATATCACATAATATTCATATGTTGAAAATATATAGTTTCCAACAAAAATGTTAAGCAATCATTTTTAAAGAAAACACGGTCGAAGTCCAGACTCACTAATGCATCCTAACAAACTCGATAAGACACACTAATGCAAATTTTCTGGTTCTCTAAGACCAACGCTCGGATACCAACTGAAATGTCCCGTTCTTATTGATTAAAAACGTTCCATATTAATTGATTTCGTTGCGAGGTTTTGACCTCTATATGAGACATTTTTCAAAGACTGCATTCATTTTTAAAACAAACCATAACCTTTATTTCATAGATAAAGGTTTTAAAAAGCTTTACGTAGATTATCAAATAATGATAATCTAAAATATCCTGTTTACACACGACCATTACATAATGGTTTACAATACAAATATGTTACAACAAAATAAGTTTCTTGAATGCAGTTTTTACACAATATCATACAAGCATGGACTCCAAATCTCGTCCTTATTTAAGTATGCGATAGCGGAAGCTCTTAATAATCACCTGAGAATAAACATGCTTAAAACGTCAACAAAAATGTTGGTGAGTTATAGGTTTAACCTATATATATCAAATCATAATAATAGACCACAAGATTTCATATTTCAATACACATCCCATACATAGAGATAAAAATCATTCATATGGTGAACACCTGGTAACCGACATTAACAAGATGCATATATAAGAATATCCCCATCATTCCGGGACACCCTTCGGATATGATATAAATTTCGAAGTACTAAAGCATCCGGTACTTTGGATGGGGTTTGTTAGGCCCAATAGATCTATCTTTAGGATTCGCGTCAATTAGGGTGTCTGTTCCCTAATTCTTAGATTACCAGACTTAATAAAAAGGGGCATATTCGATTTCGATAATTCAACCATAGAATGTAGTTTCACGTACTTGTGTCTATTTTGTAAATCATTTATAAAACCTGCATGTATTCTCATCCCAAAAATATTAGATTTTAAAAGTGGGACTATAACTCACTTTCACAGATTTTTACTTCGTCGGGAAGTAAGACTTGGCCACTGGTTGATTCACGAACCTATAACAATATATACATATATATCAAAGTATGTTCAAAATATATTTACAACACTTTTAATATATTTTGATGTTTTAAGTTTATTAAGTCAGCTGTCCTCGTTAGTAATCTACAACTAGTTGTCCACAGTTAGATGTACAGAAATAAATCGATAAATATTATCTTGAATCAATCCACGACCCAGTGTATACGTATCTCAGTATTGATCACAACTCAAACTATATATATTTTGGAATCAACCTCAACCCTGTATAGCTAACTCCAACATTCACATATAGAGTGTCTATGGTTGTTCCGAAATATATATAGATGTGTCGACATGATAGGTCGAAACATTGTATACGTGTCTATGGTATCTCAAGATTACATAATATACAATACAAGTTGATTAAGTTTTGGTTGGAATAGATTTGTTACCAATTTTCACGTAGCTAAAATGAGAAAAATTATCCAATCTTGTTTTACCCATAACTTCTTCATTTTAAATCCGTTTTGAGTGAATCAAATTGCTATGGTTTCATATTGAACTCTATTTTATGAATATAAACAGAAAAAGTATAGGTTTATAGTCGAAAAAATAAGTTACAAGTCGTTTTTGTAAAGGTAGTCATTTTAGTCGAAAGAACGACGTCTAGATGACCATTTTAGAAAACATACTTCCACTTTGAGTTTAATCATAATTTTTGGATATAGTTTCATGTTCATAATAAAAATCATTTTCTCCGAATAACAACTTTTAAATCAAAGTTTATCATAGTTTTTAATTAACTAACCCAAAACAGCCCGCAGTGTTACTACGACGGCGTAAATCCGGTTTTACGGTGTTTTTCGTGTTTCCAGGTTTTAAATCATTAAGTTAGCATATCATATAGATATAGAACATGTGTTTAGTTGATTTTAAAAGTCAAGTTAGAAGGATTAACTTTTGTTTGCGAACAAGTTTAGAATTAACTAAACTATGTTCTAGTGATTACAAGTTTAAACCTTCGAATAAGATAGCTTTATATGTATGAATCGAATGATGTTATGAACATCATTACTACCTTAAGTTCCTTGGATAAACCTACTGGAAAAAAGAAAAATGGATCTAGCTTCAACGGATCCTTGGATGGCTCGAAGTTCTTGAAGCAGAATCATGACACGAAAACAAGTTCAAGTAAGATCATCACTTGAAATAAGATTGTTATAGTTATAGAAATTGAACCAAAGTTTGAATATGATTATTACCTTGTATTAGAATGATAACCTACTATAAGAAACAAAGATTTCTTGAGGTTGGATGATCACCTTACAAGATTGGAAGTGAGCTAGCAAACTTGAAAGTATTCTTGATTTTATGAAACTAGAACTTTTGAAATTTATGAAGAACACTTAGAACTTGAAGATAGAACTTGAGAGAGATCAATTAGATGAAGAAAATTGAAGAATGAAAGTGTTTGTAGGTGTTTTTGGTCGTTGGTGTATGGATTAGATATAAAGGATATGTAATTTTGTTTTCATGTAAATAAGTCATGAATGATTACTCATATTTTTGTAATTTTATGAGATATTTCATGCTAGTTGCCAAATTATGGTTCCCACATGTGTTAGGTGACTCACATGGGCTGCTAAGAGCTGATCATTAGAGTGTATATACCAATAGTAAATACATCTAAAAGCTGTGTATTGTACGAGTACGAATACGGGTGCATACGAGTAGAATTGTTGATGAAACTGAACGAGGATGTAATTGTAAGAATTTTTGTTAAGTAGAAGTATTTTGATAAGTGTCTTGAAGTCTTTCAAAAGTGTATAAATACATATTAAAACACTACATGTATATACATTTTAACTGAGTCGTTAAGTCATCGTTAGTCGTTACATGTAAATGTTGTTTTGAAACCTTTAGGTTAACGATCTTGTTGAATGTTGTTAACCCATTGTTTATTATAACAAATGAGATGTTAAATTATTATATTATCATAATATTATGATATATAATATATCTTAGTATGATGTATATACAGTTAAATGTCGTTACAACGATAATCGTTACATATATGTCTCGTTTCGAAATCATTAAGTTAGTAGCCTTATTTTTACATATGTATTTCGTTGTTAATACACTTAATAATATATTTACTTATCATTTAACATAATTAACCAAGTGTATCAATATCTTAATATGATTCATATGTACCTAGTAAGACGTTGTTATAACGATAATCGTTATATATATCGTTTTCGAGTTTCTTAAATTAATAGTCTCATTTTTATGTATATAACTCACTGTTAAAATACCTAATGAGATACATACTTATAATAAAAACATGTTAACTATATATATAACCATATATATGTCATCGTATAGTTTTTATAAGTTTTAACGTTCGTGAATCACCGGTCAACTTGGGTGGTCAATTGTCTATATGAAACATATTTCAATTAATCAAGTCTTAACAAGTTTGATTGCTTAACATGTTGGAAACATTTAATCATGTAAATATCAATCTTAATTAATTTATATAAACATGGAAAAGTTCGGGTAACTACACTAACAAGGTTATGTGTTTTAATTGTCAAAAGGAGGGACACCGAAGGTCGACGTGTCCGGATTTAGTTAGTGATGCATGAGAACCTGACGATGGTGTTCAGGTAATTTTTCGACTATCTTATTGAAACGTACTTATGATGTTGTTTGTTGCATTTTGTGTTAGTGCTTAGTGTAATGAGGGGTAGTGTTCCTCATGGAATTACCCTATGTTGTTGATTCGGTTGTCGGGCGAAGGGCATAAGACTTGGTGCAACCAAGCATTCCTTGATATTTGGAAAATGTTTATACCAAGCCACATGGGTGGGTTTTGGTGTTCGAATGATAGAGCGTGTTCGCTCTCGTGTAGAGGTTGTTAAACCGTGAGGTTCGTCGGGTGGGTATAACCCGAGAGATCTAGTGTTGATCTCGACGTGTATTGGTGAAGGAGTCTACATGACGCGACGTTAGGTGCCTTTTTCCATACCTACAAGCGTAGTGTTCGACTCCGATGGTGATGCGGTTATGTTGTACTTAGGGTACCGAAGATAAACCCTTAGGTACATGAGTGACTAGGTGAAACTTTGATTAGTTATGGCAATCGGAGAATTTGCAAGGTTAAAGTTTGGGTAAATTATGGTACACTTTTCGTTCGAAGTGTTTGAGGATAGGTTTTTAGTGTGAGATTTCGGATGATGCTCATAGTCGATCTGAAATTTGTGTAGGGACCTAGATTTGGTCGGTTTGCGGTAGAGTACAATTTCGGTTAAAATTGTACTTATGATTTTGGACTTAAATTATCACCGAGGTGGTAATGTGGTAAATCTCGTTGAGAGGTAATGGACATGTTTAACGAGCAAGGTGAAATCCCCCGGTTAAGGGATGTGTGTGTCGGATTCTCTTCTAGAGAATTATTGCTTTGTGCCTATGTGCGATATAGGTGGTTCTTGCTCGGTTGTAATGGCGATATTCGCGCGTGCGGATATTTCGTGTGCGAAAATTCCTAGATGTGTGGAATGATTCTAAGTATGCACATATACTTAATTTATTTATATGTATTGTGGCAAGTGTCATCCAATTGTGAGGGTTCACTTTTAGTTGGCCACGGTTGAAGTGTGATAAGTAGTAAGTGTTATCCGTTAAGATTCACTTTTCGTCGGCTACTTATTGGTGTGTGGAATGCGTTTTCCGTTAGGGATCGCTTTTGTTTGGCCATGTGTGGGTAGAGGTAAGTGTGATCCGTAAGGATGCGCTTTTTGTCAGCCTCTTGTTGCGTAGTGTTAAGTGGTTAACGTTTGATCTACCGCTTTTCGTCGGCCACGTACGCGTAAGGATGTGGGGCAAGTGGTATCCAATCGTGAGGATTCACTTTTCGTCGGCTCCATTGTGTTGTTTATTGGCCATGTTATTGGTGTGTTGTTACTTTAGCGATGTACGTGATAAGGGTACGCTAAAGGGATTGCTAACTTGGTACGAGGATATGGAATGTTAGCTTGTTTATGTCATGCGGTCGAGGCATGAGTTTGTCCCGGTTCGGGGACGAAGCGAGACTTAGTGCTCGGTTTGGTAGAATTGGTGAATCACGGATGATGATTCTAAACGGAAAAGTAACCTTGTGTAAGGTCGCCTAAAGGATTTGTATGAAATCTTCGAATTTGGGGGAAATGTTGTGGACATCGAGTTTGGACGTATGTCGAAGGACCATGGATTTTGGTACTTGCTAATTTAAGTGATCAATTCTAAGTGGGGGAGAGTTGTAAGACCCAAATATTTATTGTACATAATGTATTTATGGTGTACGATGCGTATATGAAGTGTACGAAGCAAGTACGTGTTGCTTGCTCGAATGTCGAAGAAAACTGGACGTTGTTTGAGGTACAAGGTGTGTACGAATCTTTTCAACCCCAAATAAAGTTTGAGTTGATGTTTCAAAGCCTTACCATTGGAAAGGAAATCTTATTACGTTTCCAACGATATTTGGTTCATCTAAAACGGAGCTACGGTCAAAAAGTTATGGCCAAAACAAGTTTCTGAAATCTGACCTGCAGTGTGGAGCGGCGCGCGACCTTTTAGCGCGGCGCGCCGAATGGGTCTGATGCGTTTTTTCAGCATTTTAAGTGTCTAAATGAAGGGTATTATGGTCCTTTCACTTGTGGACGGATTTGTGGCTTTTAGATCAGTTTTAGATCCACTTTTGGATCATTTTCAAGTCCACAAATACTCTCATCTTCAACCTCAAGTTCTAGAGTGAGAGTAAAGTGAGAAGGCTTGAGAAGAGGAAGAAGAAGCTTGGATTCTTCAAGTTTAAGCTCATTACTTGTGTTGTTCTTGTACTAGCTTCGTTTTCTTCAAAAGGTAAAACCCTAATTCGGATTTAGTTGTGTTATTTCGTTTATTATGCTAGGGTTTGTGTTAAAGTAGATGTAAAACCCATTTCTTGGAAGTTTGGGGTAAACGGGTTAAGTTTTAGTGCAAGAACCCTAATATTGGTGGGTCTAGGGTTGGATGATGATATTGTGGGTTTGTAAAACTAAATTAGTTGATGAAATCACTAGCTACTTGGATTGTTGGTGATTAGGGGTGTAAACTTACAATTTGGTGTTTTGACTAGTTTTAGGTCAAAATGGGTTTTTGAGTAAACAACCCTATAAATGGCGTTTAATGGCTAAAAGAGTTAAGATTAGCTATTTCGGGAACGCGGGAAGTGATTTCATAAGTTTTGGACTTGTGAGTATTGTTTTATGCTTAATAGGGTGTAAAACACACTTTAGGACCAAATGGGCGGGTCGTGTGTTTAAATGAGTGATCGAATGACCAAACCATGTTTAAATGATGTTGTTGAGGCATAATCACAAGTCATTTGTGATTATGAAGGTTTTCGAGCGAAAAATGGTTTTTGGTCAAAGTTGGTCAATAGGATGTTCTAGGAGAACATATGTATTGTTTAAGTCGAACAAGCATTGTGAGTAGCTTATTTCCATGTATACTTTGCGTAGGTGATTTGCGTGAAGTCGGTGGAAGAAGTTAAGATCGCGGGATACGTTCTTCAAGTATTTCAAGGTGAGTGGAATATTTATACGCTTATGTATATAATTTGGTTGCTTGTGTGCGGGGTAGTAAGTGATATCCGTTAGGATTCACTTTTCATGGACCACATTTGAGTTGGGAAAAATATAGTGAGTGATATCCGCGTGGATAGCTCTTCGTTGGCTATATTCGTTTTGGATATGTAGCGAGTGGTTAATGTTTGACCTATCACTCTTCGTCGGCTACATGTGTGCGTTTGGATATGTGACGAGTGGTTAATGTTTGACCTATCACTCTTCGTCGGTCACATGTGTATATTTAGTTTGTGGCGAGTGATTAACGTTTGACCTATCGCTCTTCGTCGGCCACATGTGTGTTTGGGTAAGTGGTGAGTGTTAACCGTTTAGGGGTTCGCTCTTCGTTGGCCACTTATCGTGGGATGGTAAGCGGTTCAGCTTTTCGTCGGCCATCCTTGTGATTGAGGTAAGTGTTAACGTTTCGGTTGCACTTTTCGTCGGCCTCATAGTGTGTAGTGGTGAGTAGTTAACGATTTTGACCTACTACTCTTCGTCGGCCACTTACGCGTGCGATGGGTGGTGAGTAGTTAACGATTTTGACCTACTACTCTTCGTCGGCCACCATCGAGTCGAATGTCGACATTGGGTATATTGGGATGTGTAATTTTATTAGCATTGTACGTATTCGTTTTTGGCATGTATTATTGTTGAGATCTCTATACTAATGATGTTGACTTGTTGTACGTACGATTAATCGTTTATTTGTTATTGCGGTTTGCTAATGTTATTGTGTTGTTGTGTAGGTGTATGCAAGTAATTGGATTATGTATGTATGCGTATAAGTATTGCATTCACTAAACATTAGCTTACCCTCTCGTTGTTTACATTTTTAGGTTCGAAGGCGGACGTGGCAAGGGTATGCTCGGGATTAGATGATTTTCCCATTTTGATGCTTGCTTGGATTCGACCTAGGATTGGGTAGTTTATCCCCAACATCATGCTCGTAGTTTGTTGGAACTTAAACTCATTGGGTCGAAGTTGTATTTTGTATTAAAAGGGGTATTTTGGGCATATGTGGGCCCCGCGATGTAAAGCTCGTTTTAATTAATTAATCATGTTAGTTTTACTTATATTAATGTGTTGTAAAAAGCATTTCGTCTGAAAGTGTCGGGAACGAGTCTATCTTTTTCGCATTTAAAAAGCCCGGGGACAGGCCGTTTTGGCGCGGCGCGCCAGATAGGGGGCGCGGCGCGCGGGGTCACTGTACAGCAAATTTTTTTTTTGTTTGTATTTTCACGGGGTTTGGTCGAGGGTTGGTTTGGGTTGTTACACCATTGGCTATCAGATATAGGATAGATCATTCATGCGTCTAATAATTTTAAGACTTCCTTTTTTACTACTTCAGCCATATTAGGGTTTAGACGTCTTTGTCTTTGAATTACTGGTTTTGTGTTCTCTTCTAAAAGAATTTTATTAGTACAGAAAGTGGGGTCAATTCCTGGAATCAGAGGTTTTCTAAGCAAAAGCCTTTTTATGTTTTTTCAAGACTTCTAAGAGTTGCTCTTACCGATCTTTGGATAATTCGGAGGAAATGATTATGGGAAGTTTGGAATTACCATTTACAAAAATGTAATCTAGATGAGAAGGTAACTCTTTGAATTCTAATTTTGGTGGTGCTTCGAGAGAGTGTTTTATTCTTAATTCATCAGTTATAGGTTCATGTTCTTCTTCATTTATTTCGTCTTTCATTAACTCTTCGAATTCATCATCAAGGTTTTCTTCTTTTATTTCACATACAAATTCATCTATATCCATTAAGAAATCATCAAATTCTTCTTCAATACATGTTTCTACATATTTTATTATCGGACAAGTGAGATCTAGTTTAAATTGATTATTTAAAGTGATTCTATCATCACCTATTCCCAAACTATATATATCAGTCTGCATTTGAAATTCAAAGCAGCTTAAAAATGGTCTACCTAATATTATTGGTATTTTAATAATTTCTTTCATTTCTAGGATAATGAAATCAGCGGGGAAAGTGTATTTATCAATTTTCACAGGTATATTTTCAGCTATTCCCATCGGATAATTAAAATAACTATCGGCCAAACAATAGACATTCTAGTGGGAGTTAATTCTCCTAGACCTAGTCTTTTATATAATGAATACGACATTAAAATTATACTAGCACCCGTATCTGCCAACGCTTGATATATTCTAGAGTTATTAAATGAGCATGCGACAATGATACTGCCCGAGTCTCCTAATTTCTTTGGCATGTCATATTTTAGAAAGATAGCTTTACATTCTTTTATAATGAACCTAGAGGATTTTTCAGCGTCTTTACCTTTACTAGATAATAAAGTTGTTAAACATTTTTCATAATGTGGATTTTCTTTTAGTAAGTCTATGTATGTTAACGTTTATCTGATTGAACATATTCGCGAAGTTTTCTAGACAATTTGGTTGTTTCCCTTTCCTAAGTTGTTGAGAGTATAGAACAGGTTCTAAGGGTTTATCATCCTTAGGTGGTGTAACTTTTTTAGCAAGAGTTTCATTATTACTTTCTTTATCACTAGTTTCCTTTGGCAGTTCATGATTTTTCTCTTGACTAGGCATGACACGATCTTGAGTTGTTTTTACCACTCCTAGTTGTTATAGCTTGAATTTCTTGACTCCCCCTAGGATTTTCTAATATATTAGATGGTAATGTTCCATTTTCTCTAAAAGCTAATTGTTTAGAAAAGTTCCTAAATCTTTTTCTAGGTTAAGTATTAAATTTTGATGATTATGATAAGCTTGAAGATTTTATATAAGATAACGTTATTTAATTCAGTCTAGTTATAAATATACCCTTGTATCATATCCGCTAATACTTTACTTATAATTTCTTTTTGCGAGATGTGAGAGACATTTTCTAAGTTGGATTTTTCTTTTAATTCCTTTAGCTCTTTTTCTAGGATTTCTATTTTATCTTGTAAAGTAGTTATTTCATTCTTAACTTCAATTTTATTTTTATGTTGATTATTATTTTCTTGATACCAATCATGTGACTGAATGGCTAAATCGGAAATTAATTGTTGTAACTCTTCAGGAGTTTTAGAAAGAGTTGCACCACCAGCGGCAGTGTCGATTTCTTTTCTAGTGGAAATTGTAATGTTTTTATAGAATTGCATTAATCTTTGAACATCATTTAGTCCGTGTTGAGGGCATGACTTTATTAATTTTTCATATCTAGTCCAAGTATCATATAAAGTTTCATGAGGTTCTTGCTTAAATTGAGTTATCTCATTTTGTAATCTTATCATTTTAGAAGGTGGAAAAAATCTTTTTAAGAATTTTTCAACCATTTGATCCCATGTAGAAATTTTTCTTTCAGCAAGTTGATTAAACAAGTCCTTGGCTTCTCCCTTGAGGGTCCAAGAAAAAAGCATAAGATAAATGTGTTCATCTTCTATCTTATTATATTTAAATAGTGTGCAAATACTAGCGAAGTTTCGAAGATGTTGGTAAGCATCTTCTTCAATAGTTCCGTTAAAGTGGCATTCTTCTTTAATTAAGTCGAATATTTGTTTTTCAATAGTGAAATTAGTCTTAATAATTGGTGGAATTATAGCAGTTCCATGAATTTGTCTTGAGGCTTTTAAGTGATCTTCCATGAAAAGCTTTGGATTATTCATTGTATATATTTTTAAGTGTTTTTAAGCGTTTTAAGTTATTCACCAACAAATGGCCGTCAGTGTATAGGTTTTGGCAGAGCCCTTTAAATCGGAAGGCCAGCAATCTTTCCCTAAAGGGAGACAGTCACCACTCGTATTTGGTGTTTTAATTTAATTTTTACTCTTTATGATTCCTCTGCGATCCCCGGCACCAGTGCCAAAAAGTTGATGTGTCAAAAGTGTGTGCAGTAGTGCTTGTCTTTTTAATCTAACTTTTAAATATATAATATCTTAATTTATGGTTTACTTTAAACACCCTAACGAGGAACAAAACTCGATCAGATGAAGTTTATTATTTAGTAAGTTAAGGTTCATCCCAAGAGAACGAGTGGATTTAGAATATAAACTTTGATTTTAAGATTTGGTTGCTTTAAGTAACAATGAAATAAAGAACAAATAAATTGCAAGTAAAATAAACGGAAGAGGTAAACAATGTTAAATAAAACACATGCTTGAACCTTTCACACCATGCTCACAATTGCCTTTTATTTTAGACACAATGATATCGGCTAACAAGTCACGTTTTCACCCCGGTATTGAGGCCCAAAAACAAGAAAGATTCGAACTTTGTTGGCAAAATACCCACTTCATCGGTTATATTGAAGAACAAGTAATTACGAAGACGGTGCAAAAAGAATCAAGAGAATCGGAGCTAAAACGAAGATTCTAGAGCGAAAACGATGAAGGAAAAGAAATCAAGTTACGATCCAGGGAATCCAACTGACCAGTAAAGCCAAACGGCCTGCCAAATGGCTTGCCTGGCTCACAAACAGCCTGCCAAACGGCCAGGGAAAACGGCCCTTGCAAACGGCTTGGCTTGGCAAACTGCCCCTGCAAATGGCTTGCCAAACGGCCTGCCAAACGAACTGCCAGTTGTTTGCAGGGAAACATTTAGCTTATTTAAAGGGTCTTTGCCATTCATTCCAACACACACTTCAATTCACTTCTTTCTCTCTCTTGTACAATACTAGTCATACTTTCAAGGTCTTCGACTCCATGCGAGAAACCTAGTACCCGGAGAAGAACACCAAAAATTGTATTAGAAGCGGTTTGGAGTCTTAAAGTTGTCACTTTTGTATTCGGAACTCGTTTAATCTATTGGTACTTCTAACCTTTATCTTTATATAATGTCTTCTATCATTATGTTCTGTGATATTGTTGCCATGATTAGTGAGTAGTTATCTTTAGTGTATGCTATGATGTAAATAGTTATAATGCCGAAATAATGTTATGGTTTGTGTATGTCACTGAAATGCTTTTCGATTATGCTTTAAACTCAATTGCTTTTCCAACTAATAGAACGTTGTTATTGGCTCTATTGTTAGGAAGTCGTGAACCCCGATTCAGAGTACACTATCTGTGTCACCCCTTGGTAAGAGTAGTTTATCGGATTCAACGTAAGATCGACTGAGGCACACCAGTTGTAGTAAGTCTATCGAGTTTTGGTTTCTGACTGAGGACTCTTTCTTAGTGAAACATCTGACTAGACCCTTAGTGCATTGTCGGTCCGAGACCATGCTAGTGTAGTTACCAAGCATATAAACTTCGTACGTGCACGCTGAAGCATAGCGGTTGTTGTAAGCTGCACCTCTGCTAAGTATGGCCATGGAACCCGGTCAGTGTTGATTAGTACACTGCACCATAACCCTGTCTCAAGCACTGCACCCCGCTTGAGGGATTCTTAGTTAATTAAGGAACTGTTTGTTTAGATACTGATATGCTACTAACGGACGGTTTTATTTATGCGGTGTCGTTAGGTCGTAGGATGTCCGGTTCGGTAGCACACAGTGTCTTCGTTTATTTATATTGTGCGGGGCCTAAATTTACTTTTACTTTCTAAGGTGTAAGTTAACCTAGTGTCGTATTTTTTTGCTGATTAACGAATCGAAGATCAAGTAGATAATTATCTTTTAGTTAAATTACCTGAATAAAAGATAGTAGTTGCTTTTAGCTAAAAGTCCTAAATGCAGAAAAGTAAATAAGTGGAAGAATATCCGGAGTATGCAGATCAGGGAAATGTTGACCAAGATATCAGTATTGGGTTAGGGAAAGGTAATTATGCTTATGTTAAGACTATACTTGGAATGATGTAGATCTGGTTGGATGAGCCAATTACACAGACCTACTTGTCTCTGAACTCTCGGAGTTCTCTTTGAGCGTGAGAGGTATGTCACTTGGTCGTATAATTGAAAGGTAACAATACCTCAGAGGTTATCCTCAGTAAAGCACTAGGTTTATTATGAGTTAAGCTCTAATCCTAACCCTCGTTATCAGTTTAGTTAACTGAATAACAACGTGCCGTGTTGATTGAACACTGATCACAAACGGAAGGAATCTGTCGGTTTAAGTTGGCAAAACTTTAAATGAAAACTAACAACCATTCCATCATACTAATGAGATCATATCAACTCAAACATTATACAACATCACAGTTAATTTACTGATATTAAATCAGATAGAAACCTAATGAATACCTAAACAGTTGATATGACTAAGACCTAAAAAACAATCAGACAAGAACATGCAATAGGCCTGGGTCACACCGTGAAGGCACTTACTAGATCTTAAAAGCTCCTAAGAAGTCTCTTTGGAACAGTCAATAGACATACTAGGTCATTCATGTCTCAATTCCCAAGTTCCGTGTCCTAAAAGCGCATTAAATGCCTCTCGGGAATTCCGGCCATACCGAGTTCATAGAATTTTCAGATACAGTATAACCAGGGGTCTTAATCCTATGAAGTAGCTAATTTCATATAGGTGGACAAGTCCTGATCACAACCTAGGTTGGTCAATCCTTAAGATGCTAGCATACAAATCTTTCAGACTTCCTAGTTCAGTATTATAACAGTAATCGTACTAAATTAACATAATTACGCTAACCCAAACTTCTATCATGGCAACATACAGATTAATTAAGCTATCATGGTAATATCGGAACGCATTATTAAACTTAAAAAGTAAGAACACATGTTTAATACAAAAGACAAGCGTTTCGGATAAAAACCTGAAAAGGCCGAAGAAATCTGCCCGAGATTGCAGGGACTCGCCGGGATATCCTCCGAAAAATAAAAGCTAAGCTAACTACTACTAAAAACTAACTAAAAACTTGAAAATATGAAATGAATTACAAATTGAGTGTGTGTTGAAATGGATGGAGAAAGCCCTTTAAATAGACTTAGAATTTGCCTGCAAACGGCTGGCAGGCCGTTTGGCAAGCCGTTTGGCAGGCCGTTTGCCGGGCTGTTTGAAACAGGTTTGCCCATTTAAGGTGCCCTTTTGGCAGGCCGTTTTCCATACTGGCAAGCCATTTGGCAAGCGGTTTGGCTGGCCACTTGGCTTGCTGGTTTGCTGGATCGTAACTTGATTTCTTGTCTTTCACCGTTTTTGCTCTAGAATCTTCGTTTTAGCTCCATTTTACTTGATTATTTTTGCATCGTCTTTGTAATTACTTAATCTACAAAATCAACTAAAAAGCGATAATTTTTCCAACAAAGTTTAAATCTTTATTGTTCTAGAGCTTAATATTGGGGGTAAAAATGTGACTTTTTGACCGGTATCAAATACCCCACACTTGGCTTTGCTTGTCCTCAAGTAAAAAGCGGGAATAAAAGGATCTTTCTAATTAACTCTTCCTTAGCCCACCCGTAGATCTTTTTATTATGCCTTCATCAGAAGTCGGCACATCTATCGAAAGTATTAGAAAAAGTTTCGAGCTTCGATGATTTGGTCGCTAGATTTCGATCGCGTCCATATTGAAAAAGGCGTACTTTCCAACTCTCATATGTAGAGTATATATTATCAGGCTCCTCACTAGCGGATCACTCATATCACTCAAGTGTTTAAGGTGTCCTATTCTAAGTGTATTGTCGCTCAGAAGCCAGTCGTGTAACAGTTCTCATCATAGGCTTGGTAAAGCATCGATATCTCCACCAGTTAAGTAAGGACAGCACTGATTTTCTTCCTAAGCATTCTTTCAAGAGGAAGACGGGTTAAAGGGTTTGGTCGGGAAATTTATGGATCGGTGAAAGGTATCCAGATCTTTTGATTTTGAGAGAATTGATAGACTTTGATTCTTCAGAGTATCCATTTTTGGATAGAGAACGGCCTGGAATCCGTAAAAGTTTTCTTTGGAAGAAGCGGATTTTGCTAAGACTTTGTATAGAATTTTCTTCGGCTCTTCCGGCATCCTTCTTTAGGGAAACTTTCGGGTTTTTCTTTGCCTTATTTATAGAGACTTTGCTTTTTCACACATTTTTCTTTTCTTTTTAGAATACCCTTTCTTCATAGCTTTTGTCTTTCGTTCCTTGTGCCCAAAGAGGAAGTGATAATCCACTGAAAATAGGTCTTTGACCTATCAAAAACAATCAGGGGTTCGGAATCTTTCAACAAGTGCTTTTGAAGCGAATTTGATCGATCTATCTCTTTACTAATCTCTGGATCTTTTGATGAATGGAAATGGGAGTGAATGTGAATGGTGTATTTTGGGAGTGAATTTGGGGTGAATATTTTCGATTCATCAACTCTTTATGTGAGTTGGTCGGTTTAAATTGTGTGGAGTGGAAACAAAAACGGATGGCTTTTTGTCTTCTCTATTTAGAATGATTTCGGAAGGAGTATCGCACCTGCACCACGTATGGCGCTTACTAACCATTGGTCTTGAAACATATGTCTGAACCAAGTTCTAACTTGAACCGTACACCGGCATGCTCATCAATTGAAATGACAAAGTACTGTAGATTTGATAGGTCATACATATACTTTGGGTCCAAGATTCCTCACCTTTTTGGGGGTAGGGGTCGTGCTTGATCATGCGTAGCCTTTTACATATTTTCTTAAAAGAAATCTTTTGACACAAAACATAAGTTTCAGCTTAATCGTTCCGTTCTAATAAATGTTTCGAAAACCGATTTCTAGCAATTTTATTAGATCTTTTGAGCAAAAACAAGGCAAGAATTTTTCGAAATTACCCAATATCCATTGCTTAATTACCTTTTTGACAAAAGAATTTTTCAAAACTTGGCATTTTACGGTTACTTGACCTTTACCCATTACCCCACACTTAGAAGAACATTGTCCCTAATGTTCTCTAGAAAGAATATTTTAATTCTTTATAAATTAAGGACATTGACTTCTAAAATTTCCAAGTTAGTTGCGGGGGTACCCCACACTTTGAGATTTTACTGTGTTGTAATTGAAATAGGTTTGAGGAAGGATTACTTCCCTATGGTCATGTTACTTTCCTAGTGCTGGGCCTTCCTACGGCCAGTCTCCTAAGGATCAATCTCTTTTGATAATATTTCTGCATGAAGAACAAAAAGAGAAAGGCAGCATTTCCAATATATAACTTTTTTAGTACAATGCTTCAAAAAGATAAAACTAAAAAGTAAAATAAAGTAAAGTAGAGTAGTCTATGGGATACCATCCTTGTCAATGTGCTGAGTCAGGGCTGCGAAGTATCCAAAGGGATCATCATCATCATCCTTTAGTCTCGGTAAGTACTCAAGAGGTTGCCCTATATCCAACTCAGGGCCTAGTAGTGAATCCAGACAGAGGTCTGACGGCAACTCTAGGTGGGATAGGCTCGGGAAAGGCTCCTCGTCAGGTATGCTCCCGGTGATCTCAAATGCCTGGGCCGTTGGTGGCTCAACTGATATGGGAATAGTGACTAAGTGACAACCCTCAGGTA
This sequence comes from Rutidosis leptorrhynchoides, assembly GCF_046630445.1. Classification (NCBI taxonomy): domain Eukaryota; kingdom Viridiplantae; phylum Streptophyta; class Magnoliopsida; order Asterales; family Asteraceae; genus Rutidosis; species Rutidosis leptorrhynchoides. Next base: position 439,911,805 of record NC_092333.1, read on the forward strand.
GCTCAGAGACTGGAACTGGCTCAGTGACTGGAGCAGGCGGCGTGATGTGAATAGGAGTAGCATGTGCAGGCATGGCAGCTGATGTAGTGACCTGAACTTTTCCATGTTTATATATATTAATTGAGATTGATATTTACATGATTAAATGTTTCCAACATGTTAAGAAATCAAACTTGTTAAGACTTGATTAATTGAAATAGGTTTTATATAGACAATTGACCACCCAAGTTGACCGGTGATTCACGAACGTTAAAACTTGTAAAAACTATATGATGACATATATATGGTTATATATATAGTTAACATGATATTATGATAAGTAAATATATCATTAAGTATATTAACAATGAACTACATATGTAAAAACAAGACTACTAACTTAATGATTTTGAAACGAGACATATATGTAACGATTATCGTTGTAACGACATTTAATGTATATATATCATATTAAGAGATATTCGTACCTCATAATATCATGATAATATAATAATTTAAAATCTCTTTTGATATTATAAACATTGGGTTAACAACATTTAACAAGATCGTTAACCTAAAGGTTTCAAAACAACATTTACATGTAATGACTAACAATGACTTAACGACTCAGTTAAAATGTATATACATGTAGTGTTTTAATATGTATTCATACACTTTTGAAAGACTTCAATACACTTATCAAAATACTTCTACTTAACAAAAATGCTTACAATTACATCCTCGTTCAGTTTCATCAACAATTCTACTCGTATGCACCCGTATTCGTACTCGTACAATACACAGCTTTTAGATGTATGTACTATTGGTATATACACTCCAATGATCAGCTCTTAGCAGCCCATGTGAGTCACCTAACACATGTGGGAACCATCATTTGGCAACTAGCATGAAATATCTCATAAAATTACAAAAATATGAGTAATCATTCATGACTTATTTACATGAAAAATTACATATCCTTTATATCTAATCCATACACCAACGACCAAAAACACCTACAAACACTTTCATTCTTCAATTTTCTTCATCTAATTGATCTCTCTCAAGTTCTATCTTCAAGTTCTAAGTGTTCTTCATAAATTCCAAAAGTTCTAGTTTCATAAAATCAAGAATACTCTCAAGTTTGCTAGCTCACTTCCAATCTTGTAAGGTGATCATCCAACCTCAAGAAATCTTTGTTTCTTACAGTAGGTTATCATTCTAATACAAGGTAATAATCATATTCAAACTTTGGTTCAATTTCTATAACTATAACAATCTTATTTCAAGTGATGATCTTACTTGAACTTGTTTTCGTGTCATGATTTTGCTTCAAGAACTTCGAGCCATCCAAGGATCCGTTGAAGCTAGATCCATTTTTCTCTTTTCCAGTAGGTTTATCCAAGTAACTTAAGGTAGTAATGATGTTCATAACATCATTCGATTCATACATATAAAGCTATCTTATTCGAAGGTTTAAACTTGTAATCACTAGAACATAGTTTAGTTAATTCTAAACTTGTTCGCAAACAAAAGTTAATCCTTCTAACTTGACTTTTAAAATCAACTAAACACATGTCCTATATCTATATGATATGCTAACTTAATGATTTAAAACATGGAAACACGAAAAACACCGTAAAACCGGATTTACGCCGTCGTAGTAACACCGCGGGCTGTTTTGGGTTAGTTAATTAAAAACTATGATAAACTTTGATTTAAAAGTTTTTATTCTGAGAAAATGATTTTTATTATGAACATGAAACTATATCCAAAAATTATGGTTAAACTCAAAGTGGAAGTATGTTTTCTAAAATGGTCATCTAGACGTCGTTCTTTCGACTGAAATGACTACCTTTACAAAAACGACTTGTAACTTATTTTTCCGACAATAAACCTATACTTTTTCTGTTTAGATTCATAAAATAGAGTTCAATATGAAACCATAGCAATTTGATTCGCTCAAAACGGATTTAAAATGAAAAAGTTATGGGCAAAACAAGATTGGATAATTTTTCTCATTTTAGCTACGTGAAAATTGGTAACAAATCTATTCCAACCATAACTTAATCAACTTGTATTGTATATTATGTAATCTTGAGATACCATAGACACGTATACAATGTTTCGACCTATCATGTCGACACATCTATATATATTTCGGAACAACCATAGACACTCTATATTTGAATGTTGGAGTTAGCTATACAGGGTTGAGGTTGATTCCAAAATATATATAGTTTGAGTTGTGATCAATACTGAGATACGTATACACTGGGTCGTGGATTGATTCAAGATAATATTTATCGATTTATTTCTGTACATCTAACTGTGGACAACTAGTTGTAGGTTACTAACGAGGACAGCTGACTTAATAAACTTAAAACATCAAAATATATTAAAAGTGTTGTAAATATATTTTGAACATACTTTGATACATATGCATATATTGTTATAGGTTCGTGAATCAACCAGTGGCCAAGTCTTACTTCCCGACGAAGTAAAAATCTGTGAAAGTGAGTTATAGTCCCACTTTTAAAATCTAATATTTTTGGGATGAGAATACATGCAGGTTTTATAAATGATTTACAAAATAGACACAAGTACGTGAAACTACATTCTATGGTTGAATTATCGAAATCGAATATGCCCCTTTTTATTAAGTCTGGTAATCTAAGAATTAGGGAACAGACACCCTAATTGACGCGAATCCTAAAGATAGATCTATCGGGCCCAACAAGCCCCATCCAAAGTACCGAATGCTTTAGTACTTCGAAATTTATATCATATCCGAAGGGTGTCCCGGAATGATGGGGATATTCTTATATATGCATCTTGTTAATGTCGGTTACCAGGTGTTCACCATATGAATGATTTTTATCTCTATGTATGGGATGTGTATTGAAATATGAAATCTTGTGGTCTATTATTATGATTTGATATATATAGGTTAAACCTATAACTCACCAACGTTTTTGTTGACGTTTAAAGCATGTTTATTCTCAGGTGAATACTAAGAGCTTCCGCTGTTGCATACTAAAATAAGGACAAGATTTGGAGTCCATGTTTGTATGATACTGTGTAAAAACTGCATTCAAGAAACTGATTTCGATGTAACATATTTGTATTGTAAACCATTATGTAATGGTCGTGTGTAAACAGGATATTTTAGATTATCATTATTTGATAATCTACGTAAAGCTTTTTAAACCTTTATTTATGAAATAAAGGTTATGGTTTGTTTTAAAAATGAATGCAGTCTTTGAAAAACGTCTCATATAGAGGTCAAAACCTCGCAACGAAACCAATTAATATGGAACGTTTTTAATCAATAAGAACGGGACATTTTAGTTGGTATCAGAGCGTTGGTCTTAGAGAACCAGAATTTTGCATTAGTGTGTCTTATCAAGTTTGTTAGGATGCATTAGTGAGTCTGGACTTCGACCGTGTTTACTTGAAAAATGATTGCTTAACAAATTTTGTTGGAAACTATATATTTTTAACATGTGAATATTATGTGATATATTAATCTCTTAACGCGTTTGATATTATGTGATAGATGTCTACCTCTAGAACAAGTCCCATTGACTCACCTAATAATAATGAAGAGTCAAATGTAAATTGGAATGATTCGTGGACTGATTCACAAGTTCCCGAAGAGGAACCGGAAGAAGAGTCGGAACCGGAAGAAGAATCGGAACCGGAAGAAGAATCGGAACCGGATGAAGAAATAGAACCGGTGGGGGAAATAATAAAACGGTTAAGTAAAAGAAAATCCTCAACCAACCGACCAAGGTTAATTATGATCAATGGTGTTTCCGCCAAGGAAGCAAAATATTGGGAGGATTACCAATTCTCCGATGAATCGGATTCCGACGAGAATTCCGATGATGTTATAGAAATTACTCCAACTGAATTTAAAAAGGCAAAAGAAAATAATAAGGGAAAGGGCATAAAAATAGAGAAGTCTAATTCCAACCCCGATGAACTTTATATGTATCGTCAACCCCCGAAGTCCTTAAGTTGTAATAATGACCCAGGAACCTCTAAACCACCAGGTTTTTCTAAACCAATGTGGAAAATTACGGCTCGTATTAGAGGAACATCATATATCCCTAGAAACTTGGCAAAACAAACCAAAACCGAAGAAGAAGAAACGAGCGAGTCGGAATAAGATAGTTGTATTCGTGTGGTGTAATATATGTAATATAGTGTGCTTATGCTTTATGATATATGTAAAAATTGCTTGTATTAATAAGTATTTTTTTATGAATCTAACTCTTGTCTATTTTACAGTTTAAAAACACAAAATGGATAGACAACCCAATATTTTAAGAGACCTACCCGGAGACATGATTGATGAAATCTTGTCTAGAGTCGGTCAGAATTCCTCGGCACAACTATTTAAGGCGAGATCAGTTTGTAAGACATTCGAAGAACGTTCCAAGAATGTCTTGGTTTATAAGAGACTTTCGTTTGAAAGATGGGGGATATCACATTGGGAAACCCATAAGTTACGATGTGTTTACTTTGACGCATATATTGCGGGGAACCCAAATGCTATTTTACGCAACGGGTTAAGAAATTATTTTGACTCAATATATCCGAATATTGGACTTCGTGATTTAGAAAAAGCGGCTAACATGCAACATAAAGAAGCATGTTATGCTTACGGATTAGTAATGTTCGCTTCTCACCAAAGTGAGAACAAGAACATCGGGCTACAACTATTAAACAAAACGTTTCCACAAGTGACGGAGTCGGTAATTGGGGTAAGAAATGAGGTTTTTAGATTGTTACGGGACTGTTGGACATTACGTAACCCTCGTCCCTTTGACGACGTTACAACACGCTGTCTTATCAACGGCCATAACGGTTATGTTCCACAAGACCAAGGATGGGAAGTAGTCCTAGTAAAACCAGAATGCATGACTTGTTTCTGGACGTATGAATTACGTGTCTTTATTGCCTTTACTGAACGACTTGTGTACTAGCTAGAATTATCTTCGCAACCATCTTGTATCAAATTTATTGTGTGCTATATTTCATGCTATATGTAAAATAAGCGGTATTGTAAGTTTGTAAAATATTGTGAAAAAGTTTGAACGCGAAATATTATTATAATCAGTTTTTCATATAGAATTGTAGTAGTTGAATTGTATATTAGCTACTAAGTATGAACTTAACGGGTAGGTACTACCCGAATTTAAACTTATAAAATGCTAATATGAAGAAAAAGCTTTTATAAATGAGTTCATATTATGCTACGAAATACTATTAACTACTCTTAATATTCTGTATGATTAACTTGTTCCATTTGAATATTTTGAAGGAAATGGCACCGACTACTCGACACACCGTGAATATGAATGAAGAGGAATTCCGTACTTTTCTAGCTTCAAACATAGCCGCAGTACAGGCTGCGCTACATACCAACAATAACCTTGGATCTAGCAGTACAGGAAATCGTGTAGGATGCACCTACAAAGAATTCACTGCCTGCAAACCTTTGGAATTTGATGGAACCGAAGGACCGATCGGATTGAAACGGTGGACTGAGAAGGTCGAATTTGTGTTTGCCATAAGTAAGTGTACTGAAGAGGACAAAGTGAAGTACGCTACGCATACCTTCACAGGTTCTGCGTTAACATGGTGGAATACCTATCTAGAGCAAGTGGGACAAGACGATGCGTACGCACTACCGTGGTCAGCATTCAAGCACTTGATGAACGAGAAATACCGTCCCAGAACCGAGGTCAATAAGCTCAAGACAGAACTTAGAGGGTTACGAACCCAAGGATTTGATATTACCACGTACGAAAGACGATTCACAGAATTGTGCCTATTGTGTCCGGGAGCGTTCGAAGATGAGGAAGAGAAGATCGACGCATTTGTGAAAGGATTACCGGAAAGAATCCAAGAAGATATAAGTTCACACGAGCCCGCCTCCATACAACAGGCATGTAGAATGGCTCACAAACTAGTGAACCAGATTGAAGAAAGAATTAAAGAACAGACTGCTGAAGAGGCCAATGTGAAGCAAGTCAAAAGAAAGTGGGAGGAAAACGGTGATAAGAATCACCAATACAACAACAGCAGCAATTACAACAATAATCGCAACAATTATCCCAACAATCGCAACATCAATCGCAACTACAACAAACGGCCCAACAACAACAACAACAACAACAACAGCAACATCAACTACAACAATCATCCCAACAACAATAATAACCGCAACAACAACAACAATTAGAAGCAGCTATGCCAAAGGTGTGAAAAGTATCACTCGGGGTTCTGCACCAAATTTTGCAACAAGTGTAAAAGAAATGGTCATAGCGCGGCGAAGTGTGAGGTCTACGGACCAGGGGTTAATAGAACGAAAGGAACAAATGGTGTCGGAACGAGTAATGGCGGAGCAAGTAGTGTCGAAGCAAGTTATGCCAATGTAGTTTGTTATAAATGTGGAAAACCGGGCCAAATTATTAGAAATTGCCCGAACCAGGAGAACACGAATGGACAAGGCCGCGGAAGAGTTTTCAATATTAATGCGGCAGAGGCACAGGAAGACCCGGAGCTTGTTACGGGTAGGTTTCTTATTGACAATAAATCTGCTTACGTTTTATTTGATTCGGGTGAGGATAGAAGCTATATGAGTAGAGATTTTTGTGCTAAATTAAGTTGTCCATTGACGCCTTTGGATAGTAAATTTTTACTCGAATTAGCAAATGGTAAATTAATTTCAGCAGATAATATATGTCGGAATCGAGAAATTAAACTCGTTAGCGAAACATTTAAGATTGATTTGATACCAGTAGAGTTAGGGAGTTTTGATGTGATAATCGGTATGGACTGGTTGAAAGAAGTGAAAGCAGAGATCGTCTGTTACAAAAATGCAATTCGCATTATACGAGAAAAAGGAAAACCCTTAATGGTGTACGGAGAAAAGGGCAACACGAAGCTACATCTTATTAGTAATTTGAAGGCACAAAAACTAATAAGAAAAGGTTGCTATGCTGTTCTAGCACACGTCGAGAAAGTACAAACTGAAGAAAAGAGCATCAATGATGTTCCCATTGCAAAAGAATTTCCCGATGTATTTTCGAAAGAATTACCGGGATTACCCCTACATCGATCCGTTGAATTTCAAATAGATTTTGTACCAGGAGCTGCACCAATAGCTCGTCCTCCTTACAGAATCGCACCCAGTGAGATGAAAGAACTGCAAAGCCAATTACAAGAACTTTTAGAGCGTGGTTTCATTCGACCAAGCACATCACCGTGGGGAGCTCCTGTTTTGTTTGTCAAGAAGAAAGATGGTACATTCAGGTTGTGTATCGACTACCGAGAGTTGAACAAACTTACCATCAAGAACCGCTACCCACTACCGAGAATCGACGACTTATTTGATCAACTACAAGGCTCGTCTGTTTATTCAAAGATTGACTTACGTTCCGGGTATCATCAAATGCGGGTGAAAGAAGATGATATTCCAAAGACTGCTTTCAGAACGCGTTACGGTCATTACGAGTTTATGGTCATGCCATTTGGTTTAACTAATGCACCAGCTGTGTTCATGGACCTTATGAACCGAGTGTGTGGACCATACCTTGACAAGTTTGTCATTGTTTTCATTGATGACATACTTATTTACTCAAAGAATGACCAAGAACACGGTGAACATTTGAGAAAGGTGTTAGAAGTATTGAGGAAGGAAGAATTGTACGCTAAGTTTTCAAAGTGTGCATTTTGGTTGGAAGAAGTTCAATTCCTCGGTCACATAGTGAACAAAGAAGGTATTAAGGTGGATCCGGCAAAGATAGAAACTGTTGAAAAGTGGGAAACCCCGAAAACTCCGAAACACATACGCCAGTTTTTAGGACTAGCTGGTTACTACAGAAGGTTCATCCAAGACTTTTCCAGAATAGCAAAACCCTTGACTGCATTAACACATAAAGGGAAGAAATTTGAATGGAATGATGAACAAGAGAAAGCGTTTCAGTTATTGAAGAAAAAGCTAACTACGGCACCTATATTGTCATTGCCTGAAGGGAATGATGATTTTGTGATTTATTGTGATGCATCAAAGCAAGGTCTCGGTTGTGTATTAATGCAACGAACGAAGGTGATTGCTTATGCGTCTAGACAATTGAAGATTCACGAACAAAATTATACGACGCATGATTTGGAATTAGGCACGGTTGTTTTTGCATTAAAGACTTGGAGGCACTACTTATATGGGGTCAAAAGTATTATATATACCGACCACAAAAGTCTTCAACACATATTTAATCAGAAACAACTGAATATGAGGCAGTGTAGGTGGATTGAATTGTTGAATGATTACGACTTTGAGATTCGTTACCACCCGGGGAAGGCAAATGTGGTAGCCGATGCCTTGAGCAGGAAGGACAGAGAACCCATTCGAGTAAAATCTATGAATATAATGATTCATAATAACCTTACTACTCAAATAAAGGAGGCGCAACAAGGAGTTTTAAAAGAGGGAAATTTAAATGATGAAATACCCAAAGGATCGGAGAAGCATCTTAATATTCGGGAAGACGGAACCCGGTATAGGGCTGAAAGGATTTGGGTACCAAAATTTGGAGATATGAGAGAAATGGTACTTAGAGAAGCTCATAAAACCAGATACTCAATACATCCTGGAACGGGGAAGATGTACAAGGATCTCAAGAAACATTTTTGGTGGCCGGGTATGAAAGCCGATGTTGCTAAATACGTAGGAGAATGTTTGACGTGTTCTAAGGTCAAAGCTGAGCATCAGAAACCATCAGGTCTACTTCAACAACCCGAAATCCCGGAATGGAAATGGGAAAACATTACCATGGATTTCATCACTAAATTGCCAAGGACTGCAAGTGGTTTTGATACTATCTGGGTAATAGTTGATCGTCTCACCAAATCAGCACACTTCCTGCCAATAAGAGAAGATGACAAGATGGAGAAGTTAGCACGACTGTATTTGAAGGAAGTCGTCTCCAGACATGGAATACCAATCTCTATTATCTCTGATAGGGATGGCAGATTTATTTCAAGATTCTGGCAGACATTACAGCAAGCATTAGGAACTCGTCTAGACATGAGTAATGCCTATCATCCACAAACTGATGGGCAGAGCGAAAGGACGATACAAACGCTTGAAGACATGCTACGAGCATGTGTTATTGATTTCGGAAACAGTTGGGATCGATATCTACCGTTAGCAGAATTTTCCTACAACAACAGCTACCATTCAAGCATTGAGATGGCGCCGTTTGAAGCACTTTATGGTAGAAAGTGCAGGTCTCCGATTTGTTGGAGTGAAGTGGGGGATAGACAGATTACGGGTCCGGAGATTATACAAGAAACTACCGAGAAGATCATCCAAATTCAACAACGGTTGAAAACCGCCTAAAGTCGACAAAAGAGCTACGCTGACATTAAAAGAAAAGATATAGAATTTGAAATTGGAGAGATGGTCATGCTTAAAGTTGCACCTTGGAAAGGCGTTGTTCGATTTGGTAAACGAGGGAAATTAAATCCAAGGTATATTGGACCATTCAAGATTATTGATCGTGTCGGACCAGTAGCTTACCGACTTGAGTTACCTCAACAACTCGCGGCTGTACATAACACTTTCCACGTCTCGAATTTGAAGAAATGTTTTACTAAAGAAGATCTCACTATTCCGTTAGATGAAATCCAAATCAACGAAAAACTTCAATTCATCGAAGAACCCGTCGAAATAATGGATCGTGAGGTTAAAAGACTTAAGCAAAACAAGATACCAATTGTTAAGGTTCGATGGAATGCTCGTAGAGGACCCGAGTTCACCTGGGAGCGTGAAGATCAGATGAAGAAGAAATACCCGCATCTATTTCCAGAAGATTCGTCAACACCTTCAACAGCTTAAAATTTCGGGACGAAATTTATTTAACGGGTAGGTACTGTAGTGACCCGAACTTTTCCATGTTTATATATATTAATTGAGATTGATATTTACATGATTAAATGTTTCCAACATGTTAAGCAATCAAACTTATTAAGACTTGATTAATTGAAATAGGTTTCATATAGACAATTGACCACCCAAGTTGACCGGTGATTCACGAACGTTAAAACTTGTAAAAACTATATGATGACATATATATGGTTATATATATAGTTAACATGATATTATGATAAGTAAATATATCATTAAGTATATTAACAATGAACTACATATGTAAAAACAAGACTACTATCTTAATGATTTTGAAACGAGACATATATGTAACGATTATCGTTGTAACGACATTTAATGTATATATCATATTAAGAGATATTCGTACCTCATAATATCATGATAATATAATAATTTAAAATCTCTTTTGATATTATAAACATTGGGTTAACAACATTTAACAAGATCGGTAACCTAAAGGTTTCAAAACAACATTTACATGTAACGACTAACAATGACTTAACGACTCAGTTAAAATGTATATACATGTAGTATTTTAATATGTATTCATACACTTTTGAAAGACTTCAAGACACTTATCAAAATACTTCTACTTAACAAAAATGCTTACAATTACATCCTCGTTCAGTTTCATCAACAATTCTACTCGTATGCACCCGTATTCGTACTCGTACAATACACAGCTTTTAGATGTATGTACTATTGGTATATACACTCCAATGATCAGCTCTTAGCAGCCCATGTGAGTTACCTAACACATGTGGGAACCATCATTTGGCAACTAGCATGAAATATCTCATAAAATTACAAAAATATGAGTAATCATTCATGACTTATTTACATGAAAAATTACATATCCTTTATATCTAATCCATACACCAACGACCAAAAACACCTACAAACAATTTCATTCTTCAATTTTCTTCATCTAATTAATCTCTCTCAAGTTCTATCTTCAAGTTCTAAGTGTTCTTCATAAATTCCAAAAGTTCTAGTTTCATAAAATCAAGAATACTCTCAAGTTTGCTAGCTCACTTCCAATCTTGTAAGGTGATCATCCAACCTCAAGAAATCTTTGTTTCTTACAGTAGGTTATCATTCTAATACAAGGTAATAATCATATTCAAACTTTGGTTCAATTTCTATAACTATAACAATCTTATTTCAAGTGATGATCTTACTTGAACTTGTTTTCGTGTCATGATTTTGCTTCAAGAACTTCGAGCCATCCAAGGATCCGTTGAAGCTAGATGCATTTTTCTCTTTTCCAGTAGGTTTATCCAAGGAACTTAAGGTAGTAATGATGTTCATAACATCATTCGATTCATACATATAAAGCTATCTTATTCGAAGGTTTAAACTTGTAATCACTAGAACATAGTTTAGTTAATTCTAAACTTGTTCGCAAACAAAAGTTAATCCTTCTAACTTGACTTTTAAAATCAACTAAACACATGTTCTATATCTATATGATATGCTGACTTAATGATTTAAAACCTGGAAACATGAAAAACACCGTAAAACCGGATTTACGCCGTCGTAGTAACACCGCGGGCTGTTTTGGGTTAGTTAATTAAAAACTATGATAAACTTTGATTTAAAAGTTTTTATTCTGAGAAAATGATTTTTATTATGAACATGAAACTATATCCAAAAATTATGGTTAAACTCAAAGTGGAAGTATGTTTTCTAAAATGGTCATCTAGACGTCGTTCTTTCGACTGAAATGACTACCTTTACAAAAACGTCTTGTAACTTATTTTTCCGACAATAAACCTATACTTTTTCTGTTTAGATTCATAAAATAGAGTTCAATATGAAACCATAGCAATTTGATTCACTCAAAACGGATTTAAAATGAAGAAGTTATGGGTAAAACAAGATTGGATAATTTTTCTCATTTTAGCTACGTGAAAATTGGTAACAAATCTATTCCAACCATAACTTAATCAACTTGTATTGTATATTATGTAATCTTGAGATACCATAGACACGTATACAATGTTTCGACCTATCATGTCGACACATCTATATATATTTCGGAACAACCATAGACACTCTATATGTGAATGTTGGAGTTAGCTATACAGGGTTGAGGTTGATTCCAAAATATATATAGTTTGAGCTGTGATCAATACTGAGATACGTATACACTGGGTCGTGGATTGATTCAAGATAATATTTATCGATTTATTTCTGTACATCTAACTGTGGACAACTAGTTGTAGGTTACTAACGAGGACAGCTGACTTAATAAACTTAAAACATCAAAATATATTAAAAGTGTTGTAAATATATTTTGAACATACTTTGATACATATGCATATATTGTTATAGGTTCGTGAATCAACCAGTGGCCAAGTCTTACTTCCCGACGAAGTAAAAATCTGTGAAAGTGAGTTATAGTCCCACTTTTAAAATCTAATATATTTGGGATGAGAATACATGCAGGTTTTATAAATGATTTACAAAATAGACACAAGTACGTGAAACTACATTCTATGGTTGAATTATCGAAATCGAATATGCCCCTTTTTATTAAGTCTGGTAATCTAAGAATTAGGGAACAGACACCCTAATTGACGCGAATCCTAAAGATAGATCTATCGGGCCCAACAAGCCCCATCCAAAGTACCGGATGCTTTAGTACTTCGAAATTTATATCATATCCGAAGGGTGTCCCGGAATGATGGGGATATTCTTATATATGCATCTTGTTAATGTCGGTTACCAGGTGTTCACCATATGAATGATTTTTATCTCTATGTATGGGATGTGTATTGAAATATGAAATCTTGTGGTCTATTATTATGATTTGATATATATAGGTTAAACCTATAACTCACCAACATTTTTGTTGACGTTTAAAGCATGTTTATTCTCAGGTGAATACTAAGAGCTTCCGCTGTTGCATACTAAAATAAGGACAAGATTTGGAGTCCATGTTTGTATGATACTGTGTAAAAACTGCATTCAAGAAACTGATTTCGATGTAACATATTTGTATTGTAAACCATTATGTAATGGTCGTGTGTAAACAGGATATTTTAGATTATCATTATTTGATAATCTACGTAAAGCTTTTTAAACCTTTATTTATGAAATAAAGGTTATGGTTTGTTTTAAAAATGAATGCAGTCTTTGAAAAACGTCTCATATAGAGGTCAAAACCTCGCAACGAAACCAATTAATATGGAACGTTTTTAATCAATAAGAACGGGACATTTCAGCTGAGGCAACTGAGTGAACTGAGGCCGGTGTGGAACGCCTGGGGGTAGCTTGTCGTGTCGGCTGAACACGACGCTCTAGCCTAAATGAAGACGGGCCCAGAGTACTGCGCGGCATCCCCTCGCGCTGAAGGTATGCTCAAAGAGCTCGGTAGAGCCTCTGCTGGTGTCTGAGTAGTGCCCATGTAACATCAGGGTCACTTAAAGTGGCTCCATAGTGTATCACCGTCTGTGGCTCATGTGTCTCTGGTAGCTGTGTGTGCTCGGCAGGTCTCCTGGCTAAACGTCTAGATCGTCGAACGGGAGGAGCTGGCGGTGCTGTGCCAATGTCCTCCTCAACACTCTCCAATATCAATCGCCTTGGGCCTAATTGCCCTGTTGATGGCTTGTTCTGATCAGCACTGCTTCCAAATGGGTAAACTCTAGGAGTCCTCCTCCTGCGAACTGGGATGTAAACTGAAGCTCCTGAACTTGGCATTTTTGCCTGAACACATTCAACAAACTTGTAAGTACTAAGCGCAAGTACGGTGCTTAGTTGTTAGTACACAGAGATAATATCTTAAGACTGAATATAATCAAAATAAAAATAAATAATAATAAAAGGATAAGCAAGGGGTGCCTCCCAAGAGCGCTTTGTTTATCAAGTCGTTATAGCTCGACTTTTCTTTGCCAGATCTTCAGAATGGATCAAAGGAGATAAGGTGCTCCTCCCTATCGTGGTCTTCTAGATAAGCTTTTAACCGATGGCCGTTGACTTTGAAGTTTCCAGTAGGTCCTTCCAATTCCACTGCTCTGTGTGGAAAAACATGTACAACTTTGTATGGGCCACTCCATCTTGATCTAAATTTTCTAGCGAACTTCTTGAACCGAGAATTAAAGAGCATAACTTTATCTCCAGGGGCGAACTTTGTAGGGATCAATTTTGCATCATGCGTAAGCTTCATTCGTTGCTTGTAGATGTATGACGTTTCGTATGCTTGGTCTCTTAATTCAGCGAGTTCGTTCATCTACATCTTTCGATGCTTTGCGGTAACTGAGAGGTCGAGGTTGCAGGTCTTCAGCGCCCAGAGAGCTTTATATAAAAGTTCCAGCGGAAGGTGACAGGCTTTTCCATAGATCATGTAGTAGGGTGTAGTCCCTAGAGGATTCTTGTAAGCAGTCCGGAATGCCCACAGAGCATCGTCTAGTTTCTTGGCCTATTTATTTCCATGATGGCCGGCAGTTCGTTCAAAGATTCTTTTGAGTGCTCTATTCGTGACCTCTGCTTGTCCGTTAGTCTGCGGATGATAGGCAGCGGACATCTTGTGGGTAACTCCGTATTGTTGCATCACCTTCATAAATTGAGTATTATAGAAGTGTGTGCCTCTATCACTTATTATAGCACGGGGAGCTCCAAATCTGCAGAAGAGTCTCTTCAGGAAGTTGGTGACGACTTTGGCATCATTAGATGGAAATACTTGGGCTTCAACCCATCTGGAGACGTAATCTACTGCTACGAGGACATATTATTTCCCATTAGACTTTGGGAATGGCCCCATAAGGTCTAATCCCCATATATCAAAGATCTCGCAAGCTTGGATATTAGTCCGAGGCATCTCATTCTTCATAGAGATAATACCTTGCCTTTGGCATGCGTCGCAACGCTTTACAAGCTCTTGCAAATCTCGGAATATGGACGGCCAATAAAATCCTAATTCGTAGACTTTTCTTGCTGTTAAGTTTGCTCCATGATGACCTCCAGTTGGTCCATGGTGACATTAGTGAAGAATCCCTGCTGCTTGTTTTTCATATACGCACCTCCTAATTATCTGATCAGGGCAAATTCTAAACAGGTAAGGATCTTCCCAGTAGTAGTACTTGGCATCCCTGAAAAACTTTCTTCTTCGGGAGGTGCTCATTCCCTTCTGTACTACTCCAACAACTAGGTAGTTGGCCATGTCGGCATACCAAGGAGTGTCAGTAAATTGTGATCCTATGTGAGTTTGTCCTAAACTCATAATCTGTTCTTCCGAAAATTTATCTCTGATATCTTGTTCGGCAAGTTTTTCCATCGCTGGGTTCTCCAAACGACTAAGATGGTCTGCTGCGATGTTCACTGCTCATTTCTTATCTTTAATCTCAATATCGAATTCCTGAAGGAGTAAGATCCATCGTAGGAGTCTTGGTTTCGCGTCTTGCTTAGTGAATAGATATTTGAGGGCTGAATGATCTGTATAGACTGTAGTTTTGGACAGGATGAGATAGGAACGGAATTTTTCGAAGGCGAATACTACAGCTAGCAGCTCCTTTTCCGTGGTAGTGTAATTCTCTTGAGCTCCGGTTAAGGTTTTGCTTGCGTAATAAATTAGATGAAAGTGCTTATCTACCCGTTGTCCAAGCACAGATCCAACTGCGATGTCACTCGCATCACATATGATTTCAAACGGTAGACTCCAATCAGGAGCTATCATGATAGGTACATGTGTTAGCTGTTCCTTCAGATAGTTGAATGCTTTTTGACATTCTTCATTGAGGACAAAAGGGACTTCCTTTCCTAGGAGATGAGTGAGAGGTCGTGTGACCTTTAAAAAATCCTTAATGAAGCGTCGGTAAAAACCAGCGTGTCCTAGGAAACTCCTTACCGCTCTTACTGTGGTAGGTTCTGGAAGTTTAGTAATGGTCTCAATCTTAGCCTTATCAACTTCTATTCCTGCTTTTGAAATTTTATGTCCTAAAACTATTCCTTCTTTAACTATGAAGTGACATTTTTCCCAATTCAGAACTAAATTCGACTCTTCACACCGGGTGAGCATCTTGTCAAGGTTTGAAAGGCACGAATCAAAGGTAATACCAAAAACTAAGAAGTCGTCCATGAAGACTTCCATACAGCATTCAATCATGTCGTGGAATATTGCTACCATGCATCGCTAGATTGTTGTTGGTGCATTGCACAACCCAAAGGGCATGCGTCGATAAGCAAATGTACCATAAGGACAGGTAAAGGTTGTCTTTTCTTGGTCCTTTGGATAGAGGGGAATTTGAAAGTAGCTGGAAAAATCGTCAAGGAAACAGTAGTATTCATTTCCTGATAGACGTTCCAACATTTGATCGATGAATGGTAATGGAAAATGATCCTTTCGGGTTGCATCATTTAGTTTATGATAATCTATGCAAACCCTCCTACCGGTGACTTCCCGAGTTGGAATTAGCTCATTATGCTCATTTTGAATTACGGTTGTCCCTCCCTTTTTGGGTATCACTTGAACAGGACTAACCCATGGCGAATCAGAGATGGGATAGATCAGACCGACATCCAGAAGTTTGATTACTTCTTTCTTGAAGACTTCTTGAATCATAGGGTTGACCCTTCTCTGCCTCTGAACTGAAGGATTGAAATCATCCTCCATGAAGATCTTGTGGGTGCAATAGTTGGGGCTGATCCCTTTTATGTCGGAGATCTTCCAAGCAATTGCCTTCTTATGTGATTTTAAAACTTGAATCAATTTTGCCTTCTCTTGTGGCGTGAGGTCTTTCGAGATGATTACAGGGAGTTGCGATTCTCCTTCTAAGAATGCGTACTCCAGATTGCCGGGTAACTTCTTCAATTCCAATTCTGGAGGTTCCTCGATAGATGGCTTCATCCTAGCTATCTCCTTTCGATCTAACGAGTCATACTTCTCCTAGAATCTTGATTCTTCAGTGGCGGTCACTGATGCTATCTGTTCTTCATTTCTGGAAATTGTCCTTCTTAATGCTTCTTCTTCAGAAACGACTTCTTTAGTTTCGAAGGTAGGTTCAGGAAACTCCTCACAGTCCTCCTTTGACTGGGGTTCCTGATATACCGGAATGAAATCTGTTTCTTCATTCGGTCTTCTCCTTAATAGAGGTAAAGGAATGTCTTGTCCTAGCGGTGCTATTTGAATAGTCTTGCCAAGAAAATTACTTTCAAATAGGGGATATTTGTGTTGACTAAGGTTTATGGCTGAATGGTTGTCGAGATTTCCTTCAGGAGGTGTAAAAAACAGATCCTTAGAAATTTAATATTGACTACATATAGCCATGGTTTCTTCCAGGTATTCGTTGAGGAGTTCTTGAAAAGAATAAGAGAGATTCACATCTTCTTCTTTAGGATGGCTCATGAGACGATCAACATTGAATGTGACTTCTTCTCCTCCAACCATTAATTTCAATGATTTCTCGGGCACATCAATTACGGCCTTGGTAGTATTCAGGAATGGTCTGCCAAGAATGATTGGGACCTTTGTGTCTTCCTCAATATCCAAATGATGAAATCAACGGCAAACGTGAAACACTCTAACTAGGACATCTTCAGCTATTCCTCGAGGAATCTTAACTGATATGTCTGCGAGTGCAACGACCCATCCTAATCCATCCAGACGAAGTCCATATCGATTATAAACGATTCACAGCAGTTGATTACATCGCGAGGTACTTGACCTCTATATGATACATTTTGCAAACATTGCATTCGTTTTTTGAAAAGACAATCTTTGATTACATCGAAAGTTGACAACATGCATACCATTTTGTAATATATCTTACTATAATTGACTTAATAATAATCTTGATGAACTCAACGACTCGAATGCAACGTCTTTTGAAATATGTCATGAATGACTCCAAGTAATATCTCTAAGATGAGCAAATGCACAGCGGAAGATTTCTTTCGTACCTGAGAATAAACATGCTTTAAAGTGTCAACCAAAAGGTTGGTGAGTTCATTAATTTAACATAAATAATCATTTCATAATTTTAATAGACCACAAGATTTCATATTTTCATTTCTCATAAACATACGTCCCATGCATAGAGACTAAAATATCATTCATATTGATTGAACACCTGGTAACCGACATTCACAATATGCATATAAGAATATCCCCATCATTCCGGGATCCTCCTTCGGACATGATATAAATTTCGAAGTACTAAAGCATCCGGTACTTTGGATGGGGCTTGTTGGGCCCGATAGATCTATCTTTAGAGTTCGCGTCAATTAGGGTGTCTGTTCCCTAATTCTTAGATTACCAGACTTAATAAAAAGGGGCATATTCGATTTCGATAATTCAACCATATAATGTAGTTTCGATTACTTGTGTCTATTTCGTAAAACATTTATAAAAATTGCGCATGTATTCTCAGCCCAAAAATATAAAGGATAAAAAGGTAAATGAAACTCACGCATATAAATATTGTAAAACAGTTATTAAAACAGTGCTTATATTCTCAGCCCAAAAATGTAATGAGTAAAAGGGAGCAAATGAAACTCACCTAATGTATTTTGTAGTAAAAATATATATAACGACATTAAATAACTGAACAATGCAGGGTTGGCCTCGGATTCACGAACCTAAAACATTTGTATATTTATTAATATTCATATTTGTAATTGAACACATATATATATGTATATATATAAAAGTATTAGTTATATCATTTTTATATTGATAATATATATATGTTTTATATGTTCATTTTGTATATATATATATATATATACACACACACACACACACACACATATATATATATATATATATATATATATATATATATATATATATATATATATATATATATATATATATATATATATATATATATATATATATAT
Organism: Rutidosis leptorrhynchoides; assembly: GCF_046630445.1. Lineage (NCBI taxonomy): Eukaryota > Viridiplantae > Streptophyta > Magnoliopsida > Asterales > Asteraceae > Rutidosis > Rutidosis leptorrhynchoides. The sequence continues at coordinate 439,930,592 of NC_092333.1, forward strand.
ATATATATATATAATGATATTAAGTTTTGTTATGTTATATGTGTTAAATATATATATATTTATGTATGTATTTAATTTGTTTATCAAAACAGTAGTTCTAATATACTAAGTTAATATTAGTAAAAATAAATAATGATAATAACAATGATATTAATAATAGTACTTGTAACAATATTAATTTTATTGTTTTTGGTAGTTATGATATTAATGATTTACTTATAATAATAATAATAATTACTTTGTTAAAAATGATAATATTAATAAAGATATTATTAATAATGATACCTTTGTTTAATAATAATAATAATAATAATAATAATAATAATAATAATAATAATAATAATAATAATAATAATAATAATAATAATAATAATAATAATAATAATACTAATTGTTAAAAAAGTGATACTAGTACTAATATTAATGAGAAAAATGATAACTTGTATTATATTCCATAATAATAATAATAATCCTTAATGATAACAATAATAACACTTATACTAATAATTATAGGATTCTTATTAAAAATGATACTATTAATAATTATACTACTTAAGATTAATACTTATAATAATAATAATAATAATAATAATAATAATAATAATAATAATAATAATAATAATAATAATAATAATAATAATAATAATAATAATAATTGATAATACTTGTTAGTGATAATAATAATAAAGGTCATACTTAATAATAACAATAATAATTACAATACCAATAAGAACAATAATAAAAATGATATTAACCACAATAATAATAATAATAATAATAATAATAATAATAATAATAATAATAATAATAATAATAATAATAATAATAATAATAATAATAACACTAATAATAATATTAATAGAAGTTATACCTCAAAACAATAGGTTTTAAAAAAAAACAGCCACCAGCTGGGCTCGAACCCGAGACCACTTGTTATCCCGACACCCATATAAACCACTGCACTACCGATTACTTTTCTGATTTATATCCCTTTAATTTTAAATATAACCCGTATATTACTTTGTTCTTCTCCTTCATACTTTGTTCGATCAAGAACCATTTTTAAAATCAACCAGTGCTCAAATTTAATCAACAATGAGTTTCTAAATTTATTTAGGATCTGAAACTGAAATACAAATAACCATTCGCATTTGTTTTGATTTAGCAGAAAAGAAAAGCTGCTGTACGGCTTTTTTTATTAACAACGAAGAACACAAAAATTGATTTTGAAATTTTGAATGTTTCAGGCTATAATTATAACATGAAAAGGTTTTCAAATCATTATTAGAAGCTATCTGGATCCTCAATTTGAATTAAAACTTCGAAACGATTACGAATTTGGTGATGAACACTTCGGTTGACTTTTGAACTCAGAACTTTGACTCGAAAATTCGAATTTGATAGATAAAATTGAGTCTTGGTATTTTACAGATAGTTTAAATAAAATGTTTCCAACATAATAGCATTTATAGATTTTAAAATCTGTTAAGAATTCGCGTTCTTTGAAAAATCACCCAAGAACAGGGCAGTCGACCTTTTTTTTTTTAAAAAAATGCATTTAAATTTCAATGTTTTCCTTCGATTTGGATTTGCAGGAGTTTATATAGAAGTAATAGGTATTACTACAACCATAATGATCTATTTAATGATTGTTTTGTATCTGAATTATTCAACAAAAAATTATTCCAACAGGTACAAAAATATTTTAAAAAAAAATATAAAGGATAGAAAACGATTGTTACTGGATTTTGTTGGTTACCTGGATTCATATTCGATTTGTTATTCAAATTATAGACAGGAACAAAGTTTATTACAGTTTGATGGATGCCCTTTAACAACTTCGTACAATACCCATTTCATATAATTATATAATTAATATTAATAATTAATAATTATATTAATAATATTAATTATTATATTACTAGTAAAAAATAATAATAACAAATAACTTAGATAAATAATAATGATATAAATTGATATTAATTATAATTATTAATGATAATAATAATAGATGTTATTATTTTTCGATAACTATAATAAAATGATAATATTACAAATAATATTATTAACAATCTTAATAAGAGTAATAATAATATAACAATTTCATATAACAGATTTCATATGTAATTCTTAATGTTACTAATGATAATAGTTATAATAATATGACAAATATAATTAAATTTTGTAATATATTAATATTAATAGTATTAATGAAAGTAATAACAATATTACCATAACAGTTATATTTTTTTTTTAACTTCTATTCATATTTAATATAACAAAATTATATATTATTAATTATATTATACTTAATAATTATATAATAACATATGTGGAATATTTATTATTTATACACTTTAATATAATTACATTATATATATAATCATTAATTATGTAAAGATTTCATACTTATATATATTTTCATTTTTAATAGCAACTTAATTATTCTGTATATTACTTTACACATTAACTTCTAATGTTTCAATTATATTTTATTATTTCAAAATAATATATATACTTTTATGTATACATATTTATTTACAAACAATTGTTCGTGAATCGTCGGGAATAGTCAAAGGTTAATTGAATATATGAAATAGTTCAAACTTTTTGAGATTTAAGATTACAGACTTTGCTTATCGTGTCAGAATTATATAAAGATTAAAGTTTAAATTTGGTCGGAAATTTCTGGGTCATTACAGCGAGTTGGATAGTCATTCTGGTTGGTCGTAAATCATTTAATCCTAGCTTTTTGAATAATGAATGGGGCATTAGGTTTACACTGGCTCCTAAGTCTGCTAATGCATTGCTAATTTGGATATCTTGCAGGTAGCAAGGTACCGTAACTCTTCCTGTAACTCCTAACTTAGGGGGAATTCCATATTGTAACACTAACGAGCATTCTTCACTTAAGGGCAAGCTAACTATCTCTCTTAATCTCTCTTTGTTTGAAAGCAGTTCTTTGAAAAATTTAGCGCAGTTTGGCATTTCTAATAAAGCATCTACTAGTCGTACATTCAAATGAAAATTTTTAATAATATCCCAATACTTAGTGAATTGCGCTTCTTGTTTTTCCTTCCTAAGCCTACCTGGAAAAGGTATGCGGGCGCGCGGAATAATTTTCAGGGCCTTAGGAGAGATAGGTTCCGGTGGATTGACAACTGGGTCAATTGGCACAGGTTCCTTATCAGAAAAATCTTGTATGGGTATATTAACAGTTGTTTCCTTCCCTCGTCTAGTAATTACTAGGGCATCAAACTCACTGCACTCTATTTCAACTTTAGTGGTTAATCGTTTAAGCGTAAGCTGAAAATTGGTGATTAATTCTTCAAAAGTCTTTATCAAAGTATCAAACTTATTTTGACATTCTATGACTTGAAGGTTTATCGTGTATTGCTTTTTCATAAATTCAAATAAAATTTCCTTATAGTGGAGAGTAGGTGTGTGCAACGAGAAGATTATATTATGATCCGAGCTATTTTGCTGTTTGTGTGCCCATCTAGGGTAAGGATACCTTAGATTGGTTCTAGTAGCATCGGAGTTTCTAGGAACTGGTAAATTTTGAAGAGTGAGGGTGAGATCTTGTAATTTCCTTGCGAAGACGTCATCCTTCTCAGCATCAGTAACTGTTCCAATCTTCTTGCTGTGCAGCTATTGTGTCCAAGAGATTCCATGCTTCGTCTGCTGTTCGGGACATGAAATTGCCTTGCGAGGCCATGTCTAGGAGAGACTTATCATCCTTGGTCAAACCATTGTAATGCGTACAGATTATGTCTGCCCAACTTAACGAATGATTCAGACATCTTTTAAGCATCATCTTTATTCTATTTCATGCTAGACACAATGACTCATTTTCTTTTTGGGAAAAGTTTGCGATGTCATTTCTTAAACAGGTTTGCAGAGAGGGAGGATAAAATTTGTTTAGAAATTTAGTGGCTATAACCCCCCATGAATGGATTGAATTCAGGTTAAGTTCATCAAACCATGCTACAACGTGTGCAGAAAGTGAATATTGAAAAAGATGAAGTTTTAAAATGTTTTTCTCGTTTTTTTCCTTCTTAAAAGAGTCAACCAGACTGATAAATTTGTTTAAGTGAAAGTTTGGATCGTCAGTTGGTAATTCTTGAAATTTACAGATCATACTGACTAGTTTAATCATGTGTGAACTGATTTCAGGAATCCCTTCGGTTCCTAAGGTGATTGGTCCTCCTCTTTTCTCTAAGCATGACTTATGCATAGAATCAAGGGTATCTTGTTGTTCCATTTTTAGATTTTCTGTTTAAAAAGACTTAAAAGTAACTTTTATAAAATATTAATTTACTAAAAAGATCGATAATTTAATAAAAACAATTATTCTTGACATTCGGTCGCTAACCTGATCGGATATTTTTACTGATAGGATTTCTTACAGATTACTTGTATCGAGGTGGCCAGGCCGACTACGAAGAGGCAGGATCCTTTTGGTTCCAATATAATTGGAGACTGTTCGGAAAATCCAACAACCAAGTCCGTGTATAATTATATTTCTTAGACACCACCAAACAACACTTTTGTCGGTTTAAAATCTTTCTCGATCAAAATATTCGATCCCCGGCAGCGGCGCCAAGAGAAAAACCTGATATGCTACTAACGGACGGTTTTATTTGTGCGGTGTCGTTAGGTCGCAGGATGTCCAATTCGGTAGCACACAGTGTCTTCGTTTATTTATATTGTGCGGGGCCTAAATTTACTTTTACTTTCTAAGGTGTAGAAGGTGTAAGTTAACCTAGTGTCGTATTTTTTTGCTGATTAACGAATTGAAGATCAAGTGGATAATTGTCTTTTAGTTAAATTACCTAGATAAAAGATAGTAGTTGTTTTTAGCTAAAAGTCGTAAATACAGAAAAGTAAATAAGTGGAAGGATATCCGGAGTATGCAGATTAGGGAAATGTTGACCAAGATATCAGTATTGGGTTAGGAAAAGGTAATTATGCTTATGTTAAGACTATGCTTGAAATGATGTAGATATGGTTGGATGAGCCAATTACACAGACCTACTTGTCTCTGAACTCTCAGAGTTCTCTTTGAGTAGTGAGAAGTATGTCACTTGGTCATATAATTGAAAGGTAACAATACCTCGGAGGTTATCCTCAGTACAGTACTAGGTTTATTAGTGAGTTAAGCTCTAATCCTAACCCTCATTATCATTTTAGTTAACTGAATAACAACGTGCCGTGTTGATTGAACACTGATCACAAACGGAAGGAATATGTCGGTTTAAGTTGGCAAAACCTTAAATGAAAACTAACAACCATTCCATCATACTAATGAGATCATATCAATTCAAACATTATATAGTATCACATTTAATATACTGATAGTAAAGCAGATAGAAACCTAATGAATACCTAAACAGTTGATATGACTAAGACCTAAGGAAACAATCAGACAAGAACATGCAATAGGCTTGGGTCACACCGTGAAGGCACTAACTAGATCTTAACAGCTCCTAAGAAGTCTCTTCAGAATAGTCAATAGACATACTAGGTCATTCATGTCTCAATTCCTAAGTTCCGTGTCCTAAAAGCGCATTAAATGCCTCTCGGGAACTCCAGCCATACCGAGTTCATAGAATCTTCAGATACAGTATAACCAGGGGTCTTAATGAAATGTCCCGTTCTTATTGATTAAAAACGTTCCATATTAATTGATTTCGTTGCGAGGTTTTGACCTCTATATGAGACGTTTTTCAAAGACTGCATTCATTTTAAAACAAACCATAACCTTTATTTCATCAATAAAGGTTTAAAAAGCTTTACGTAGATTATCAAATAATGATAATCTAAAATATCCTGTTTACACACGACCATTACATAATGGTTTACAATACAAATATGTTACAACAAAATAAGTTTCTTGAATGCAGTTTTTATACAATATCATACAAGCATGGACTCCAAATCTCGTCCTTATTTAAGTATGCGACAGCGGAAGCTCTTAATAATCACCTGAGAATAAACATGCTTAAAACGTCAACAAAAATTGTTGGTGAGTTATAGGTTTAACCTATATATATCAAATCATAATAATAGACCACGAGATTTCATATTTCAATACACATCCCATACATAGAGATAAAAATCATTCATATGGTGAACACCTGGTAACCGACATTAACAAGATGCATATATAAGAATATCCCCATCATTCCGGGACACCCTTCGGATATGATATAAATTTCGAAGTACTAAAGCATCCGGTACTTTGGATGGGGCTTGTTGGGCCCGATAGATCTATCTTTAGGATTCGCGTCAATTAGGGTGTCTGTTCCCTAATTCTAAGATTACCAGACTTAATAAAAAGGGGCATATTCGATTTCGATAATTCAACCATAGAATGTAGTTTCACGTACTTGTGTCTATTTTGTAAATCGTTTATAAAACCTGCATGTATTCTCATCCCAAAAATATTAGATTTTAAAAGTGGGACTATAACTCACTTTCACAGATTTTTACTTCGTCGGGAAGTAAGACTTGGCCACTGGTTGATTCACGAACCTATAACAATATATACATATATATCAAAGTATGTTCAGAATATATTTACAACACTTTTAATATATTTTGATGTTTTAAGTTTATTAAGTCAGCTGTCCTCGTTAGTAACCTACAACTAGTTGTCCACAGTTAGATGTACAGAAATAAATCGATAAATATTATCTTGAATCAATCCACGACCCAGTGTATACGTATCTCAGTATTGATCACAACTCAAACTATATATATTTTGGAATCAACCTCAACCCTGTATAGCTAACTCCAACATTCACATATAGAGTGTCTATGGTTGTTCCGAAATATATATAGATGTGTCGACATGATAGGTCGAAACATTGTATACGTGTCTATGGTATCTCAAGATTACATAATATACAATACAAGTTGATTAAGTTTTGGTTGGAATAGATTTGTTACCAATTTTCACGTAGCTAAAATGAGAAAAATTATCCAATCTTGTTTTACCCATAACTTCTTCATTTTAAATCCGTTTTGAGTGAATCAAATTGCTATGGTTTCATATTGAACTATATTTTATGAATCTAAACAGAAAAAGTATAGGTTTATAGTCGGAAAAATATGTTACAAGTCGTTTTTGTAAAGGTAGTCATTTCAGTCGAAAGAACGACGTCTAGATGACCATTTTAGAAAACATACTTCCACTTTGAGTTTAATCATAATTTTTGGATATAGTTTCATGTTCATAATAAAAATCATTTTCTCCGAATAACAACTTTTAAATCAAAGTTTATCATAGTTTTTAATTAACTAACCCAAAACAGCCCACGGTGTTACTACGACGGCGTAAATCCGGTTTTACAGTGTTTTTCGTGTTTCCGGGTTTTAAATCATTAAGTTAGCATATGATATAGATATAGAACATGTGTTTAGTTGATTTTAAAAGTCAAGTTAGAAGGATTAACTTTTGTTTGCGAACAAGTTTAGAATTAACTAAACTATGTTCTAGTGATTACAAGTTTAAACTTTCGAATAAGATAGCTTTATATGTATGAATCGAATGATGTTATGAACATCATTACTACCTTAAGTTCCTTGGATAAACCTACTGGAAAAGAGAAAAATGGATCTAGCTTCAACGGATCCTTGGATGGCTCGAAGTTCTTGAAGTAGAATCATGACACGAAAACAAGTTCAAGTAAGATCATCACTTGAAATAAGATTGTTATAGTTATAGAAATTGAACCAAAGTTTGAATATGATTATTACCTTGTATTAGAATGATAACCTACTGTAAGAAACAAAGATTTCTTGAGGTTGGATGATCACCTTACAAGATTGGAAGTGAGCTAGCAAACTTGAAAGTATTCTTGATTTTATGTAACTAGAACTTGTAGAATTTATGAAGAACACTTAGAACTTGAAGATAAAACTTGAGAGAGATCAATTAGATGAAGAAAATTGAAGAATGAAAGTGTTAGTAGGTGTTTTTGGTCGTTGGTGTATGGATTAGATATAAAGGATATGTAATTTTGTTTTCATGTAAATAAGTCATGAATGATTACTCATATTTTTGTAATTTTATGAGATATTTCATGCTAGTTGCCAAATGATGGTTCCCACATGTGTTAGGTGACTCACATGGGCTGCTAAGAGCTGATCATTGGAGTGTATATACCAATAGTACATACATCTAAAAGCTGTGTATTGTACGAGTACGAATACAGGTGCATACGAGTAGAATTGTTGATGAAACTGAACGAGGATGTAATTGTAAGTATTTTTGTTAAGTAGAAGTATTTTGATAAGTGTATTGAAGTCTTTCAAAAGTGTATAAATACATATTAAAACATTACATGTATATACATTTTAACTGAGTCGTTAAGTCATTGTTAGTTGTTACATGTAAGTGTTGTTTTGAAACATTTAGGTTAACGATCTTGTTAAATGTTATTAACCCAATGTTTATAATATCAAATGATATTTTAAATTATTATATTATCATGATATTATCATGTATGAATATCTCTTAATATGATATATATACATTAAATGTCTTTACAACGATAATCGTTACATATATGTCTCGTTTAAAAATCATTAAGTTAGTAGTCTTGTTTTTACATATGTAGTTCATTGTTAATATACTTAATGATATGTTTACTTATCATAGTATTATGTTAACTATATATATATCCATATATATGTCATCATATAGTTTTTACAAGTTTTAACGTTCGTGAATCACCGGTCAACTTGGGTGGTCAATTGTCTATATGAAACATATTTCAATTAATCAAGTCTTAACAAGTTTGATTGCTTAACATGTTGGAAACACTTAATCATGTAAATAACAATTTCATTTAATATATATATAAACATGGAAAAGTTCGGGTCACTACAGTACCTACCCGTTAAATAAATTTCGTCCCGAAATTTTAAGCTGTTGAAGGTGTTGACGAATCTTCTGGAAATAGATGCGGGTATTTCTTCTTCATCTGATCTTCACGCTCCCAGGTGAACTCAGGTCCTCTACGAGCATTCCATCAAACCTTAACAATTGGTATCTTGTTTTGCTTAAGTCTTTTAACCTCACGATCCATTATTTCGACGGGTTCTTTGATGAATTGGAGTTTTTCGTTGATTTGGATTTCATCTAATGGAATAGTGAGATCTTCTTTAGCAAAACATTTCTTCAAATTCGAGACATGGAAAGTGTTATGTACAGCCCCGAGTTTTTGAGGTAACTCAAGTCGGTAAGCTACTGGTCCGACACGATCAATAATCTTGAATGGTCCAATATACCTTGGATTTAATTTACCTCGTTTACCAAATCGAACAACCCCTTTCCAAGGTGCAACTTTAAGCATGACCATCTCTCCAATTTCAAATTCTATATCTTTTCTTTTAATGTCAGCGTAGCTCTTTTGTCGACTTTAGGCGGTTTTCAACCGTTGTTGAATTTGGATGATCTTCTCGGTAGTTTCTTGTATAATCTCCGGACCCGTAATCTGTCTATCCCCCACTTCACTCCAACAAATCGGAGACCTGCACTTTCTACCAAAAAGTGCTTCAAACGGCGCCATCTCAATGCTTGAATGGTAGCTGTTGTTGTAGGAAAATTCTGCTAATGGTAGATGTCGATCCCAACTGTTTCCGAAATCGATAACACATGCTCGTAGCATGTCTTCAAGCATTTGTATCGTCCTTTCACTCTGCCCATCAGTTTGTGGATGATAGGCAGTACTCATGTCTAGACGAGTTCCTAATGCTTGCTGTAATGTCTGCCAGAATCTTGAAATAAATCTGCCATCCCTATCAGAGATAATAGAGATTGGTATTCCATGTCTGGAGACGACTTCCTTCAAATACAGTCGTGCTAACTTCTCCATCTTGTCATCTTCTCTTATTGGTAGGAAGTGTGCTGATTTGGTGAGATGATCAACTATTACCCAAATAGTATCAAAACCACTTGCAGTCCTTGGCAATTTAGTGATGAAATCCATGGTAATGTTTTCCCATTTCCATTCCGGGATTTCGAGTTGTTGAAGTAGACCTGATGGTTTCTGATGCTCAGCTTTGACCTTAGAACACGTCAAACATTCTCCTACGTATTTAGCAACATCGGCTTTCATACCCTGCCACCAAAAATGTTTCTTGAGATCCTTGTACATCTTCCCCGTTCAAGGATGTATTGAGTATCTGGTTTTATGAGCTTCTCTAAGTACCATTTCTCTCATATCTCCAAATTTTGGTACCCAAATCCTTTCAGCCCTATACCGGGTTCCGTCTTCCCGAATATTAAGATGCTTCTCCGATCCTTTGGGTATTTCATCCTTTAAATTTCCCTCTTTTAAAACTCCTTGTTGCGCCTCCTTTATTTGAGTAGTAAGGTTATTATGAATCATTATATTCATAGATTTTAATCGAATGGGTTCTCTGTCCTTCCTGCTCAAGGCATCGGCTACCACATTTGCCTTCCCCGGGTGGTAACGAATCTCAAAGTCGTAATCATTCAATAATTCAATCCGCCTACGCTGCCTCATATTCAGTTGTTTCTGATTAAATATGTGTTGAAGACTTTTTTGGTCGGTATATATAATACTTTTGACCCCATATAAGTAGTGCCTCCAAGTCTTTAATGCAAAAACAACCGCGCCTAATTCCAAATCATGCGTCGTATAATTTTGTTCGTGAATCTTCAATTGTCTAGACGCATAAGCAATCACCTTCGTTCGTTGCATTAATACACAACCAAGACCTTGCTTTGATGCGTCACAATAAATCACAAAATCATCATTCCCTTCAGGCAATGACAATATAGGTGCCGTAGTTAGCTTTTTCTTCAATAACTGAAACGTTTTCTCTTGTTCATCATTCCATTCAAATTTATTCCCTTTATGCGTTAATGCAATCAAGGGTTTTGCTATTCTGGAAAAGTCTTGGATGAACCTTCTGTAGTAACCAGCTAGTCCTAAAAACTGGCGTATGTGTTTCGGAGTTTTCGGGGTTTCCCACTTTTCAACAGTTTCTATCTTTGCCGGATCCACCTTAATACCTTCTTTGTTCACTATGTGACCGAGGAATTGAACTTCTTCCAACCAAAATGCACACTTTGAAAACTTAGCATACAATTCTTCCTTCCTCAATACTTCTAACACCTTTCTCAAATGTTCACAGTGTTCTTGGTCATTCTTTGAGTAAATAAGTATGTCATCAATGAAAACAATGACAAATTTGTCAAGGTATGGTCCACACACTCGGTTCATAAGGTCCATGAACACAGCTGGTGCATTAGTTAAACCAAATGGCATGACCATAAACTCGTAATGACCGTAACGTGTTCTGAAAGCAGTCTTTGGAATATCATCTTCTTTCACCCGCATTTGATGATACCCGGAATGTAAGTCAATCTTTGAATAAACAGACGAGCCTTGTAGTTGATCAAATAAGTCGTCGATTCTCGGTAGTGGGTAGCGGTTCTTGATGGTTAGTTTGTTCAACTCTCGGTAGTCGATACACAACCTGAATGTACCATCTTTCTTCTTGACAAACAAAACAGGAGCTCCCCACGGTGATGTGCTTGGTCGAATGAAACCACGCTCTAAAAGTTCTTGTAATTGGCTTTGCAGTTCTTTCATCTCGCTGGGTGCGAGTCTGTAAGGAGCACGAGCTATTGGTGCAGCTCCTGGTACAAGATCTATTTGAAATTCAACGGATCGATGTGGGGGTAATCCCGGTAATTTTTTCGGAAATACATCGGGAAATTCTTTTGCAATGGGAACATCATTGATGCTCTTTTCTTCAGTTTGTACTTTCTCGACGTGTGCTAGAACAGCATAGCAACCTTTTCTTATTAGTTTTTGTGCCTTCAAATTACTAATAAGATGTAGCTTCGTGTTGCCCTTTTCTCCGTACACCATTAAGGGTTTTCCTTTTTCTCGTATAATGCGAATTATATTTTTGTAACAAACGATCTCTGCTTTCACTTCTTTCAACCAGTCCATACCGATTATCACATCAAAACTCCCTAACTCTACTGGTATCAAATCAATCTTAAATATTTCGCTAACCAGTTTAATTTCTCGATTCCGACATATATTATCTGCTGAAATTAATTTACCATTTGCTAATTCGAGTAAAAATTTACTATCCAAAGGCGTCAATGGACAACTAAATTTAGCACAAAATCTCTACTCATATAGCTTCTATCCACACCCGAATCAAATAAAACGTAAGCAGATTTATTGTCAATAAGAAACGTACCTGTAACAAGCTCCGGGTCTTCCTGTGCCTCTGCCGCATTAATATTGAAAACTCTTCCGCGACCTTGTCCATTCGTGTTCTCCTGGTTCGGGCAATTTCTAATAATGTGACCCGGTTTTCCACATTTATAACAAACTACATTGGCATAACTTGCTCCGACACTACTTGCTCTGCCATTACTCGTTCCGACAAAATTTGTTCCTTTCGTTCTATTAACCCCTGGTCCTTAGACCTCACACTTCGCCGCGCTATGACCATTTCTTTTACACTTGTTGCAAAATTTGGTGCAGAACCCCGAGTGATACTTTTCACACCTTTGGCATAGCTGCTTCTGATTGTTGTTGTTGTTGTTGTTGCGGTTATTATTGTTGTTGGGATGATTGTTGTAGTTGCTGTTGTTGTTGTTGTTGTTGTTGTTGTTGTTGTTGTTGGGCCATTTGTTGTAGTTGCGGTTGATGTTGCGATTGTTGGGATAATTGTTGCGATTATTATTGTAATTGTTGTTGTTGTTGTATTGGTGATTCTTATCACCGTTTTCCTCCCACTTTCTTTTGACTTGCTTCACATTGGCCTCTTCAGCAGTCTGTTCTTTAATTCTTTCTTCAATCTGGTTCACTAGTTTGTGAACCATTCTACATGCCTGTTGTATGGAGGCGGGCTCGTGTGAACTTATATCTTCTTGGATTCTTTCCGGTAATCCTTTCACAAACGCGTCGATCTTCTCTTCCTCATCTTCGAATGCTCCCGGACACAATAGGCACAATTCTGTGAATCGTCTTTCGTACGTGGTAATATCAAATCCTTGGGTTCGTAACCCTCTAAGTTCTGTCTTGAGCTTATTGACCTCGGTTCTGGGACGGTACTTCTCGTTCATCAAGTGCTTGAATGCTGACCACGGTAGTGCGTACGCATCATCTTGTCCCACTTGCTCTAGATAGGTATTCCACCAAGTTAACGCAGAACCTGTGAAGGTATGCGTAGCGTACTTCACTTTGTCCTCTTTAGTACACTTACTTATGGTAAACACCGATTCGACCTTCTCGGTCCACCGTTTCAATCCGATCGGTCCTTCGGTTCCATCAAATTCCAAAGGTTTGCAGGCAGTGAATTCTTTGTAGGTGCATCCTACACGATTTCCTGTACTGCCAGATCCAAGGTTATTGTTGGTATGTAGCGCAGCCTGTACTGCGGCTATGTTTGAAGCTAGAAAAGTACGGAATTCCTCTTCATTCATATTCATGGTGTGTCGAGTAGTCGGTGTCATTTCCTTCAAAATAGTCAAATGGAACAAGTTAATCATACAGAATATTAAGAGTAGTTAATAGTATTTCATAGCATAATATGAACTCATTTATAAAAGCTTTTTCTTCATATTAGCGTTTTATAAGTTTAAATTCGGGTAGTACCTACCCGTTAAGTTCATACTTAGTAGCTAATATACAATTCAACTACTACAATTCTATATGAAAAACTGATTATAATAATATTTCGCGTTCAAACTTTTATACAATATTTTACAAACTTACAATACCGTTTATTTTACATATAACATGAAATATAGCACACAATAAATTTGATACAAGATGGTTGTGAAGATAATTCTAGCTAGTACACAAGTCGTTCAGCAAAGGCAATAAAGACACGTAATTCATATGTCCAGAAACAAGTCATGCATTCTGGTTTTACTAGGATTACTTCCCATCCTTGGTCTTGTGGAACATAACCGTTATGGCCGTTGATAAGACAGCGTGTTGTAACGTCGTCAAAGGGACGAGGGTTACGTAATGACCAACAGTCTCGTAATAACCTAAAAACCTCATTTCTTACCCCAATTACCGACTCCGTCACTTGTGGGAACGTTTTGTATAATAGTTGTAGCCCGATGTCTAGTGACCCGAACTTTTCCATGTTTATATATATTAATTGAGATTGATATTTACATGATTAAATGTTTCCAACATGTTAAGCAATCAAACTTGTTAAGACTTGATTAATTGAAATAGGTTTCATATAGACAATTGACCACCCAAGTTGACCGGTGATTCACGAACGTTAAAACTTGTAAAAACTATATGATGACATATATATGGTTATATATATAGTTAACATGATATTATGATAAGTAAATATATCATTAAATATATTAACAATGAACTACATATGTAAAAACAAGACTACTAACTTAATGATTTTGAAACGAGACATATATGTAACGATTATCGTTGTAACGACATTTAATGTATATATATCATATTAAGAGATATTCGTACCTCATAATATCATGATAATATAATAATTTAAAATCTCTTTTGATATTATAAACATTGGGTTAACAACATTTAACAAGATCGTTAACCTAAAGGTTTCAAAACAACATTTACATGTAACGACTAACAATGACTTAACGACTCAGTTAAAATGTATATACATGTAGTGTTTTAAAATGTATTCATACACTTTTGAAAGACTTCAAGACAGTTATCAAAATACTTCTACTTAACAAAAATGCTTACAATTACATCCTCGTTCAGTTTCATCAACAATTCTACTCGTATGCACCCGTATTCGTACTCGTACAATACACAGCTTTTAGATGTATGTACTATTGGTATATACACTCCAATGATCAGCTCTTAGCAGCCCATGTGAGTCACCTAACACATGTGGGAACCATCATTTGGCAACTAGCATGAAATATCTCATAAAATTACAAAAATATGAGTAATCATTCATGACTTATTTACATGAAAACAAAATTACATATCCTTTATATCTAATCCATACACCAACGACCAAAAACACCTACAAACACTTTCATTATTCAATTTTCTTCATCTAATTGATCTCTCTCAAGTTCTATCTTCAAGTTCTAAGTGTTCTTCATAAATTCCAAAAGTTCTAGTTTCATAAAATCAAGAATACTCTCAAGTTTGCTAGCTCACTTCCAATCTTGTAAGGTGATCATTCAACCTCAAGAAATCTTTGTTTCTTACAGTAGGTTATCATTCTAATACAAGGTAATAATCATATTCAAACTTTGGTTCAATTTCTATAACTATAACAATCTTATTTCAAGTGATGATCTTACTTGAACTTGTTTTCGTGTCATGATTTTGCTTCAAGAACTTCGAGCCATCCAAGGATCCGTTGAAGCTAGATCCATTTTTCTCTTTTACAGTAGGTTTATCCAAGGAACTTAAGGTAGTAATGATGTTCATAACATCATTCAATTCATACATATAAAGCTATCTTATTCGAAGGTTTAAACTTGTAATCACTAGAACATAGTTTAGTTAATTCTAAACTTGTTCGCAAACAAAAGTTAATCCTTCTAACTTGACTTTTAAAATCAACTAAACACATGTTCTATATCTATATGATATGCTAACTTAATGATTTAAAACCTGGAAACACGAAAAACACCGTAAAACCGGATTTACGCCGTCGTAGTAACACCGCGGGCTGTTTTGGGTTAGTTAATTAAAAACTATGATAAACTTTGATTTAAAAGTTTTTATTCTGAGAAAATGATTTTTATTATGAACATGAAACTATATCCAAAAATTATGGTTAAACTCAAAGTGGAACTATGTTTTCTAAAATGGTCATCTAGACGTCGTTCTTTCGACTGAAATGACTACCTTTACAAAAACGACTTGTAACTTATTTTTCCGACTATAAACCTATACTTTTTCTGTTTAGATTCATAAAATAGAGTTCAATATGAAACCATAGCAATTTGATTCACTCAAAACGGATTTAAAATGAAGAAGTTATGGGTAAAACAAGATTGGATAATTTTTCTCATTTTAGCTACGTGAAAATTGGTAACAAATCTATTCCAACCATAACTTAATCAAATTGTATTGTATATTATGTAATCTTGAGATACCATAGACACGTATACAATGTTTCGACCTATCATGTCGACACATCTATATATATTTCGGAACAACCATAGACACTCTATATGTGAATGTTGGAGTTAGCTATACAGGGTTGAGGTTGATTCCAAAATATATATAGTTTGAGTTGTGATCAATACTGAGATACGTATACACTGGGTCATGGATTGATTCAAGAAATATTTTTATCGATTTATTTCTGTACATCTAACTGTGGACAACTAGTTGTAGGTTACTAACGAGGACAGCTGACTTAATAAACTTAAAACATCAAAATATATTAAAAGTGTTGTAAATATATTTTGAACATACTTTGATACATATGCATATATTGTTATAGGTTCGTGAATCAACCAGTGGCCAAGTCTTACTTCCCGACGAAGTAAAAATCTGTGAAAGTGAGTTATAGTCCCACTTTTAAAATCTAATATTTTTGGGATGAGAATACATGCAGGTTTTATAAATGATTTACAAAATAGACACAAGTACGTGAAACTACATTCTATGGTTGAATTATCGAAATCGAATATGCCCCTTTTTATTAAGTCTGGTAATCTAAGAATTAGGGAACATACACCCTAATTGACGCGAATCCTAAAGATAGATCTATCGGGCCCAACAAGCCCATCCAAAGTACCGGATGCTTTAGTACTTCGAAATTTATATCATATCCGAAGGGTGTCCCGGAATGATGGGGATATTCTTATATATGCATCTTGTTAATGTCGGTTACCAGGTGTTCACCATATGAATGATTTTTATCTCTATGTATGGGATGTGTATTGAAATATGAAATCTTGTGGTCTATTATTATGATTTGATATATATAGGTTAAACCTATAACTCACCAACATTTTTGTTGACGTTTAAAGCATGTTTATTCTCAGGTGAATAGTAAGAGCTTCCGCTATTGCATACTAAAATAAGGACAAGATTTGGAGTCCATGTTTGTATGATACTGTGTAAAAACTGCATTCAAGAAACTGATTTCGATGTAACATATTTGTATTGTAAACCATTATGTAATGGTCGTGTGTAAACAGGATATTTTAGATTATCATTATTTGATAATCTACGTAAAGCTTTTTAAACCTTTATTTATGAAATAAAGGTTATGGTTTGTTTTAAAAATGAATGCAGTCTTTGAAAAACGTCTCATATAGAGGTCAAAACCTCGCAACGAAACCAATTAATATGGAACGTTTTTAATCAATAAGAACGGGACATTTCAGTTGGTATCCGAGCGTTGGTCTTAGAGAACCAGAATTTTGCATTAGTGTGTCTTATCGAGTTTGTTAGGATGCATTAGTGAGTCTGGACTTCGACCGTGTTTACTTGAAAAATGATTGCTTAACAAATTTTGTTGGAAACTATATATTTTTAACATGTGAATATTATGTGATATATTAATCTCTTAACGCGTTTGATATTATGTGATAGATGTCTACCTCTAGAACAAGTCCCATTGACTCACCTAATAATAATGAAGAGTCAAATGTAAATTGGAATGATTCGTGGACTGATTCACAAGTTCCCGAAGAGGAACCGGAAGAAGAGTCGGAACCGGAAGAAGAATCGGAACCGGAAGAAGAATCGGAACCGGATGAAGAAATAGAACCGGTGGGGGAAATAATAAAACGGTTAAGTAAAAGAAAATCCTCAACCAACCGACCAAGGTTAATTATGGTCAATGGTGTTTCCGCCAAGGAAGCAAAATATTGGGAGGATTACCAATTCTCTGATGAATCGGATTCCGACGAGAATTCCGATGATTATATAGAAATTACTCCAACTGAATTTAAAAAGGCAAAAGAAAATAATAAGGGAAAGGGCATAAAAATAGAGAAGTCTAATTCCAACCCCGATGAACTTTATATGTATCGTCAACCCCCGAAGTCCTTAAGTTGTAACAATGACCCAGGAACCTCTAAACCACCAGGTTTTTCTAAACCAATGTGGAAAATTACGGCTCGTATTAGGGGAACATCATATATCCCTAGAAACTTGGCAAAACGAACCAAAATCGAAGAAGAAGAAACGAGCGAGTCGGAATAAGATAGTTGTATTCGTGTGGTGTAATATATGTAATATAGTGTGCTTATGCTTTATGATATATGTAAAAATTGCTTGTATTAATAAGTATTTTTTTATGAATCTAACTCTTGTCTATTTTACAGTTTAAAAACACAAAATGGATAGACAACCCAATATTTTAAGAGACCTACCCGGAGACATGATTGATGAAATCTTGTCTAGAGTCGGTCAGAATTCCTCGGCACAACTATTTAAGGCGAGATCAGTTTGTAAGACATTCGAAGAACGTTCCAAGAATGTCTTGGTTTATAAGAGACTTTCGTTTGAAAGATGGGAGATATCACATTGGGAAACCCATAAGTTACGATGTGTTTACTTTGACGCATATATTGCGGGGAACCCAAATGCTATTTTACGCAACGGGTTAAGAAATTATTTTGACTCAATATATCCGAATATTGGACTTCGTGATTTAGAAAAAGCGGCTAACATGCAACATAAAGAAGCATGTTATGCTTACGGATTAGTAATGTTCGCTTCTCACCAAAGTGAGAACAAGAACATCGGGCTACAACTATTAAACAAAACGTTTCCACAAGTGACGGAGTCGGTAATTGGGGTAAGAAATGAGGTTTTTAGATTGTTACGGGACTGTTGGACATTACGTAACCCTCGTCCCTTTGACGACGTTACAACACGTTATCTTATCAACGGCCATAACGGTTATGTTCCACAAGACCAAGGATGGGAAGTAATCCTAGTAAAACCAGAATGCATGACTTGTTTCTGGACGTATGAATTACGTGTCTTTATTGCCTTTGCTGAACGACTTGTGTACTAGCTAGAATTATCTTCGCAACCATCTTGTATCAAATTTATTGTGTGCTATATTTCATGCTATATGTAAAATAAGCGGTATTGTAAGTTTGTAAAATATTGTGAAAAAGTTTGAACGCGAAATATTATTATAATCAGTTTTTCATATAGAATTGTAGTAGTTGAATTGTATATTAGCTACTAAGTATGAACTTAACGGGTATGTACTACCCGAATTTAAACTTATAAAACGCTAATATGAAGAAAAAGCTTTTATAAATGAGTTCATATTATGCTACGAAATACTATTAACTACTCTTAATATTCTGTATGATTAACTTGTCCCATTTGAATATTTTGAAGGAAATGGCACCGACTACTCGACACACCGTGAATATGAATGAAGAGGAATTCCGTACTTTTCTAGCTTCAAACATAGCCGCAGTACAGGCTGCGCTACATACCAACAATAACCTTGGATCTAGCAGTACAGGAAATCGTGTAGGATGCACCTACAAAGAATTCACTGCCTGCAAACCTTTGGAATTTGATGGAACCGAAGGACCGATCGGATTGAAACGGTGGACCGAGAAGGTCGAATCGGTGTTTGCCATAAGTAAGTGTACTGAAGAGGACAAAGTGAAGTACGCTACGCATACCTTCACAGGTTCTGCGTTAACATGGTGGAATACCTATCTAGAGCAAGTGGGACAAGACGATACGTACGCACTACCGTGGTCAGCATTCAAGCACTTGATGAACGAGAAATACCGTCCCAGAACCGAGGTCAATAAGCTCAAGACAGAACTTAGAGGGTTACGAACCCAAGGATTTGATATTACCACGTACGAAAGACGATTCACAGAATTGTGCCTATTGTGTCCGGGAGCGTTCGAAGATGAGGAAGAGAAGATCGACGCGTTTGTGAAAGGATTACCGGAAAGAATCCAAGAAGATATAAGTTCACACGAGCCCGCCTCCATACAACAGGCATGTAGAATGGCTCACAAACTAGTGAACCAGATTGAAGAAAGAATTAAAGAACAGACTGCTGAAGAGGCCAATGTGAAGCAAGTCAAAAGAAAGTGGGAGGAAAACGGTGATAAGAATCACCAATACAACAACAACAGCAATTACAACAATAATCGCAACAATTATCCCAACAATCGCAACATCAATCGCAACTACAACAAACGGCCCAACAACAACAACCACAACAACAGCAACATCAACTACAACAATCATCCCAACAACAATAATAACCGCAACAACAACAACAATCAGAAGCAGCTATGCCAAAGGTGTGAAAAGTATCACTCGGGGTTCTGCACCAAATTTTGCAACAAGTGTAAAAGAAATGGTCATAGCGCGGCAAAGTGTGAGGTCTACGGACCAGGGGTTAATAGAACGAAAGGAACAAATGGTGTCGGAACGAGTAATGGCGGAGCAAGTAGTGTCGGAGCAAGTTATGCCAATGTAGTTTGTTATAAATGTGGAAAACCGGGCCACATTATTAGAAATTGCCCGAACCAGGAGAACACGAATGGACAAGGCCGCGGAAGAGTTTTCAATATTAATGCGGCAGAGGCACAGGAAGACCCGGAGCTTGTTACGGGTACGTTTCTTATTGACAATAAATCTGCTTACGTTTTATTTGATTCGGGTGCGGATAGAAGCTATATGAGTAGAGATTTTTGTGCTAAATTAAGTTGTCCATTGACGCCTTTGGATAGTAAATTTTTACTCGAATTAGCAAATGGTAAATTAATTTCAGCAGATAATATATGTCGGAATCGAGAAATTAAACTGGTTAGCGAAACATTTAAGATTGATTTGATACCAGTAGAGTTAGGGAGTTTTGATGTGATAATCGGTATGGACTGGTTGAAAGAAGTGAAAGCAGAGATCGTCTGTTACAAAAATGAAATTCGCATTATACGAGAAAAAGGAAAACCCTTAATGGTGTACGGAGAAAAGGGCAACACGAAGCTACATCTTATTAGTAATTTGAAGGCACAAAAACTAATAAGAAAAGGTTGCTATGCTGTTCTAGCACACGTCGAGAAAGTACAAACTGAAGAAAAGAGCATCAATGATGTTCCCATTGCAAAAGAATTTCCCGATGTATTTCCGAAATAATTACCGGGATTACCCCCACATCGATCCGTTGAATTTCAAATAGATCTTGTACCAGGAGCTGCACCAATAGCTCGTGCTCCTTACAGACTCGCACCCAGTGAGATGAAAGAACTGCAAAGCCAATTACAAGAACTTTTAGAGCGTGGTTTCATTCGACCAAGCACATCACCGTGGGGAGCTCCTGTTTTGTTTGTCAAGAAGAAAGATTGTACATTCAGGTTGTGTATCGACTACCGAGAGTTGAACAAACTTACCATCAAGAACCGCTACCCACTACCGAGAATCGACGACTTATTTGATCAACTACAAGGCTCGTCTGTTTATTCAAAGATTGACTTACGTTCCGGGTATCATCAAATGCGGGTGAAAGAAGATGATATTCTAAAGACTGCTTTCAGAACGCGTTACGGTCATTACGAGTTTATGGTCATGCCATTTGGTTTAACTAATGCACCAGCTGTGTTCATGGACCTTATGAACCGAGTGTGTGGACCATACCTTGACAAGTTTGTCATTGTTTTCATTAATGACATACTTATTTACTCAAAGAATGACCAAGAACACGGTGAACATTTGAGAAAGGTGTTAGAAGTATTGAGGAAGGAAGAATTGTACGCTAAGTTTTCAAAGTGTGCATTTTGGTTGGAAGAAGTTCAATTCCTCGGTCACATAGTGAACAAAGAAGGTATTAAGGTGGATCCGGCAAAGATAGAAACTGTTGAAAAGTGGGAAACCCCGAAAACTCCGAAACACATACGCCAGTTTTTAGGACTAGCTGGTTACTACAGAAGGTTCATCCAAGACTTTTCCAGAATAGCAAAACCCTTCACTGCATTAACACATAAAGGGAAGAAATTTGAATGGAATAATGAACAAGAGAAAGCGTTTCAGTTATTGAAGAAAAAGCTAACTACGGCACCTATATTGTCATTGCCTGAAGGGAATGATGATTTTGTGATTTATTGTGATGCATCAAAGCAAGGTCTCGGTTGTGTATTAATGCAACGAACGAAGGTGATTGCTTATGCGTCTAGACAATTGAAGATTCACGAACAAAATTATACGACGCATGATTTGGAATTAGGCGCGGTTGTTTTTGCATTAAATACTTAGAGGCACTACTTATATGGGGTCAAAAGTATTATATATACCGACCACAAAAGTCTTCAACACATATTTAATCAGAAACAACTGAATATGAGGCAGCGTAGGTGGATTGAATTGTTGAATGATTACGACTTTGAGATTTGTTACCACCCAGGGAAGGCAAATGTGGTAGCCGATGCCTTGAGCAGGAAGGACAGAGAACCCATTCGAGTAAAATTTATGAATATAATGATTCATAATAACCTTACTACTCAAATAAAGGAGGCGCAACAAGGAGTTTTAAAAGAGGGAAATTTAAAGGATGAAATACCCAAAGGATCGGAGAAGCATCTTAATATTCGGGAAGACGGAACCCGGTATAGGGCTGAAAGGATTTGGGTACCAAAATTTGGAGATATGAGAGAAATGGTACTTAGAGAAGCTCATAAAACCAGATACTCAATACATCCTGGAACGGGGAAGATGTACAAGGATCTCAAGAAACATTTTTGGTGGCCGGGTATGAAAGCCGATGTTGCTAAATACGTAGGAGAATGTTTGACGTGTTCTAAGGTCAAAGCTGAGCATCAGAAACCATCAGGTCTACTTCAACAACCTGAAATCCCGGAATGGAAATGGGAAAACATTACCATGGATTTCATCACTAAATTGCCAAGGACTGCAAGTGGTTTTGATACTATTTGGGTAATAGTTGATCATCTCACCAAATCAGCACACTTCCTGCCAATAAGAGAAGATGACAAGATGGAGAAGTTAGCACGACTGTATTTGAAGGAAGTCGTCTCCAGACATGGAATACCAATCTCTATTATCTCTGATAGGGATGGCAGATTTATTTCAAGATTCTGGCAGACATTACAGCAAGCATTAGGAACTCGTCTAGACATGAGTACTGCCTATCATCCACAAACTGATGGGCAGAACGAAAGGACGATACAAACGCTTGAAGACATGCTACGAGCATGTGTTATTGATTTCGGAAACAGTTGGGATCGATATCTACCGTTAGCAGAATTTTCCTACAACAACAGCTACCATTCAAGCATTGAGATGGTGCCGTTTGAAGCACTTTATGGTAGAAAGTGCAGGTCTCCAATTTGTTGGAGTGAAGTGGGGGATAGACAGATTACGGGTCCGGAGATTATACAAGAAACTACCGAGAAGATCATCCAAATTCAACAACGGTTGAAAACCGCCCAAAGTCGACAAAAGAGCTACGCTGACATTAAAAGAAAAGATATAGAATTTGAAATTGGAGAGATGGTCATGCTTAAAGTTGCACCTTGGAAAGGCGTTGTTCGATTTGGTAAACGAGGGAAATTAAATCCAAGGTATATTGGACCATTCAAGATTATTGATCGTGTCGGACCAGTAGCTTACCGACTTGAGTTACCTCAACAACTCGCGGCTGTACATAACACTTTCCACGTCTCGAATTTGAAGAAATGTTTTGCTAAAGAAGATCTCACTATTCCGTTAGATGAAATCCAAATCAACGAAAAACTTCAATTCATCGAAGAACCCGTCGAAATAATGGATCGTGAGGTTAAAAGACTTAAGCAAAACAAGATACCAATTGTTAAGGTTCGATGGAATGCTCGTAGAGGACCCGAGTTCACCTGGGAGCATGAAGATCAGATGAAGAAGAAATACCCGCATCTATTTCCAGAAGAATGAAACCACGTTCTAATAGTTCTTGCAGTTGGCTTTGCAGTTCTTTCATCTCGCTGGGTGCGAGTCTGTAAGGAGCACGAGCTATTGGTGTAGCTCCTGGTACAAGATCTATTTGAAATTCAATGGATCGATGTGGGGGTAATCCCGGTAATTCTTTCGGAAATACATCGGGAAATTCTTTTGCGACGGGAACATCATTGATGCTCTTTTCTTCAGTTTGTACTTTCTCGACGTGTGCTAGAACAGCATAGCAACCTTTTCTTATTAGTTTTTGTGCCTTCAAATTACTAATAAGATGTAGCTTCGTGTTGCCCTTTTCTCAGTACACCATTAAGGGTTCTCCTTCTTCTCGTACAATGCGAATTGCATTTTTGTAACATACGATCTCTGCTTTCATCTCCTTCAGCCAGTCCATGCCAACTATTACATCAAAACTCCCTAACTCTACTGGTATCAAATCAATCTTAAATATTTCGCTAACCAGTTTAATTTCTCGATTCCGACATATATAATCTGCTGAAATTAATTTACCGTTTGCTAATTCGAGTAAAAATTTACTATCCAACGGCGTCAATGGACAACTTAATTTAGCACAAAATCTCTACTCGTATAGCTTCTATCCGCACCCGAATCAAATAAAACGTAAGCAGATTTATTGTCTATAAGAAACATACCCGTAACAAGCTCCGGGTCTTCCTGTGCCTCTGTCACATTAATATTGAAAACTCTTCCGCAGCCTTGTCCATTCGTGTTCTCCTGGTTCGGGCAATTTCTAATAATGTGGCCCGGTTTTCCACATTTATAACAAACTACATTGGCATAACTTGCTCCGACACTACTTGCTCCGCCATTACTCGTTCTGACACCATTTGTTCCTTTTGTTCTGTTAACCCCTGGTCCGTAGACCTCACAATTCGTCGCGCTATGACCATTTCTTTTACACTTGTTGCAAAATTTGGTGCAGAACCCCGAGTGATACTTTTCACACCTTTGGCATAGCTGCTTCTGATTGTTGTTATTGTTGCGGTTGTTATTGTTGTTGGGATGATTATTGTAGTTGTTGTTGTTGTTTTGCCATTTGTTGTAGTTGCGATTGATTTTGCGATTGTTGGGATAGTTGTTGTTGTTTTGGTGACTCTTATCACCATTTTCCTCCCACTTTCTTTTGACTAGCTTCACGTTGGCCTCTTCGGCCGCCGGTTCTTTAATTCTTCTCTCAATCTGGTTCACTAGTTTGTGAGCCATTCTACATGCCTTTTGTATGGAGGCAGGCTTGTGTGAACTTATATCTTCTTGGATTCTCTCCGGTAACCCTTTCACAAACGCGTCGATCCTCTCTTCCTCATCTTCGAATGCTCTCAGACACAATAGGCATAATTCTGTGAATCGTCTTTCGTACGAAGTAATATCGAATCCCTGTGTTCGTAACCCTCTAAGTTCTGACTTGAGCTTATTGACCTTGGTTCTAGGATGGTACTTCTCGTTCATCAAGTGCTTGAATGCTGACCACGGTAGCGCGTAAGCATCATCTTGCCCCACTTACTCTAGATAGGTATTCCACCATGTTAACGCAATACCTGTGAAGGTATGCGTAGCGTACTTCACTTTGTCTCCTTCAGCACACTTACTTATGGCAAAGACAGATTCAACTTTCTCGGTCTACCGTTTCAATCCGATTGGTCCTTCGGTCCCATCAAATTCTGAAGGTTTGCAGGCAGTGAATTCCTTGTAGGAGCATCCTACACGATTTCTTGCATCATTAGCTGTATTGCTAGATTAAGAGTTATTGTTGGTATGTAGCGCGGCTTGTACTGCGGCTATGTTTGAAGCAAGAAAGGCACGAAATTCCTCTTTGCTCATATTCAAGGTGTGTCGAGTAGTTGGTGCCATTTCCTTCAAAATAGTCAAATGAAACAAGTTAATCATACAGAATATTAAGAGTAGTCAATAGTATCTCGTAGCATAATATGAACTCATTTATAAAATCTTTTTCTTGATATTAGCATTTTATAAGTTTAAATTCGGGTACTACCTACCCATTAAGTTCATACTTAGTAGCTAATATACAATTCAACTACTACAATTCCATATGAAAAACTTGATTATAATAATATATCACATACAAATATTCTTCAAACTTACAACTTCGCTATATTACATATAACATGAAATATAGTACACTATGATACAGGACAATTTTGAAGATAAATCTAGTTAATACGCAAGTTGTTCAGCAAAGAAAATAAAGACACGTAATTCATAAGTCCAGAAACAAGTCATGCATTCTGGTTTTACTAAGACGACTTCCCATCCTTGGTCTTGTGGAAAATAACCGTTATGACCATTGGCTAGGCAGCATGTTGTAATGTCGTCAAAAGGAAGAGGGTTTCGTAATGTCCAACAGCCCCGTAATAATCTAAAAACCTTGTTTCTCACCCCAACTACTGAATCCGTCACTTGTGGGAAAGTTTTATTTAAAAGCTGCAATCCGATGTTCTTTTTCTCACTTTGGTAAGAAGCGAACATCACTAACCCGTAAGCATAACATGCTTCTTTATGTTGCATGTTAGAAGCTCTTTCTAATTTACGAAATCCTATGTTGGGATATGTTGAGAGTCAAAATAGGTTCTTAACCCGTAGCGTAAAATTGCATTTGGGTTCCCCGCATTTAATGCTTTAAAGAAAACACGTCGTAACTTACGGTCTCCCCAATGTGATATACCCCACCTATCAAAGGAAAGCCTTTTATAAACTAAGGCATTTATGGAAAGTCTTTCAAATGTTTGACAAGTTAATTTTGCCATAACTAAATGTGCTGATGAATTCTGACCGACTCTAGACAAGATTTCCTCAATCATATCCTCTGGTAGGTCTTCTAAAATATTCGGTTGTCTACCCTTAACGTCCATTTTGTTATTATACTGTAAAATAGACAAGGATTAGATTAGTAAAAACAAACAATACAAGCAATTTTTACTTAGAACATAAAAGTACAAGAACACTACAATACATTTATTACACAACATGCTCACACCCCTCTAATCTGAATCACTGGTTTCTTCTTCTTCGGACTTGGTTCTTTTTCCTAATCTTCTAGGGATATATGATGTTCCTCTGATACGAGTCGTCGTTTTCCACATTGGTTTAGAAAAACCTGGTGGTTTAGAGGTTCCCGGGTTATTGTCACGATATTGAAAATACGGGTGTTGACGGTACATATAAAGTTCATCGGGGTCGGAATCGGATTTCTCTATTTTGATGCATTTTCCCTTATTATTTTCTTTTGCCTCATTAAATTGGGTCGGGGTAATTTCTATAACATCATCGGAATCCTCATCAGGATCCGATTCATCGGAAAATTAGTAATTTTCCCAATATTTTTCTTCCTTAGCGGAAACAACATTAACCATTATTAACTTTGGTCCATTGGTTGAGGATTTTCTTTTATTTGACCGGTTTTCTGTGGTTCCTACTATTCCCCCCTCCGGAACCTCTTCTTCTTCTTCCGGTTCCTCTTCTTCCGGTTCCTCTTCTTCCGGTTCTTCGGGAACTTGTGAATCTTGCCAATATATATTCGACTCTTCGTTATTATTAGGTGAGTCAATGGGATTTGTGCTAGAGGTAGACATCTATCACACAATATCAAACATGTTAAGAGATTAATATATCACATAATATTTACATGTTAATAATATATAGTTTCCAACAAAAATGTTAAGCAATCATTTTTAAAGAAAACACGATCGAAGTCCAGACTCACTAATGCATCCTAACAAACTCGATAAGGCACACTAATGCAATTTTCTGGTTCTCTAAGACCAACGCTCGGATACCAACTGAAATGTCCCGTTCATATTGATTATAAACGTTCCATATTAATTGATTTCGTTGCGAGGTTTTGACCTCTATATGAGACGTTTTTCAAAGACTGTATTCATTTTTAAAACAACCATAACCTTTAGTTTATCAATAAAGGTTTCAAAAGCATTACGTAGATTATCAAATAATGATAATCTAAAATATACTGTTTACACACGACCATTACATAATGGTTTACAATAGAAATATATTACATCGACATATGTTTCTTGAATGCAGTTTTTACACAATATCATACAAACTTGGACTCCAAATCTTGTCCTTATTTTAGTATGCAACAACGGAAGCTCTTAGTATTCACCTGAGAATAAACATGCTTTAAACGTCAACAAAAATGTTGATGAGTTATAGGTTTAACCTATATATATCAAATCGTAACAATAGACCACAAGATTTCATATTTCAATATACATCCCATACATAGAGATAAAAATCATTCATATGGTGAACACCTGGTAACCGACATTAACAAGGTGCATATATAAGAATATCCCCATCATTCCGGGACACCCTTCGGATATGATATAAATTTCGAAGTACTAAAGCATCCGGTACTTTGGATGGGGTCTGTTAGGCCCAATAGATCTATCTTTAGGATTCGCGTCAGTTTATTCGAAGATTGATTTACGTTCTGGGTATCATCAAATGCGGGTGAAGGAGGATGATATTCTGAAGACTGCTTTCAGAACGCGTTACGGTCATTACGAATTTATGGTTATGCCGTTTGGATTGACTAACGCACCAGCTGTGTTCATGGACCTCATGAACAGAGTGTGTGGACCATATCTCGACAAGTTTGTCATTGTCTTCATCGATGACATACTTATTTACTCAAAGAATGATCAAGAGCATGAAGAACATTTGAGGAAAGTACTGGAATTGTTGAGGAAAGAAAAACTGTACGCTAAGTTTTCAAAGTGTGCATTTTGGTTGAAAGAAGTTCAATTCCTCGGACATGTTGTGAGCAAAGAAGGTATTCAGGTTGATCCGGCAAAGATTGAAAAAGTTGTAAACTGGGAAACCCTGAAAACTCCGAAGCATATACGTCAATTTTTAGGATTAGCTGGTTACTACAGAAGATTCATCCAAGATTTTTCCGAAATAGCAAAACCCTTGACTACGTTAACGCATAAAGGAAAGAAATTTGAATGGAAGGATGAACAGGAGGAAGCGTTCTAATTGTTGAAGAAAAAGCTAACTACGGAACCTATATTGTCATTGCCTAAAGGGAATGATGATTTTGTGATATATTGTGACGCCTCAAAGCAAGGTCTCGGTTGTGTATTAATGCAATGAACAAAAGTAATTGCTTATGCGTCTAGACAATTGAAGATTCACGAGCAAAATTATACGACTCACGATTTGGAATTGGGTGCTGTTGTTTTTGCATGAAAGACTTGGAGGCATTACTTATATGGGGTCAAAAGTATTATATATTCCGACCACAAAAGTCTCCAACATATATTTGATCAGAAACAACTAAACATGAGGCAGCGTAGGTGGATTGAATTGTTAAATGACTACGACTTTGAGATTCGTTACCACCCGGGGAAGGCGAATGTGGTAGCCGATGCTTTGAGTAGAAAGGACAGAGAACCTATACAGGTAAAAGCTATGAACATAATTATTCGTACTAACCTTATTACTCAAATAAAGGAGGCACAACAGGGGTTGTAAAAGAAGGAAAGTTGAAGAATGAGATACCCAAAGGATCATAGAAACATCTTAAAATTCGAGAAGACGGAACCCGATATAGGGCTGATAGAATTTGGGTACCAAAGTTTGGAGATGTGAGAGAAATGGTACTTAAGGAAGCACATAAAACCAGATACTCAATACATCCCGGAGCAGGAAAAATGTACAAAGATCTCAATAAGCGCTTTTGGTGGCCGGGTATGAAAGCCGATATTGCTAAATATGTAGGAGAATGTTTGACGAGTTCAAAGTTCAAAGCTAAACATCAGAAACCATCAGGTCTACTCCAACAACCTAAAATCCCAGAATAGAAATGGGAAAACATTACCATGGATTTCATTACTAAACTGCCAAGGACTGCAAGTGGTTATGATACTATTTAGGTAATAGTCGATCGTCTCACCAAGTCATCAAACTTCCTGCCAATGAGAGAAGATGATAAAATGGAGAAGTTAGCACATCTATACTTGAAGGAAGTTGTCTCCAGACATGGAATACCAGTCTTAATAATCTCTGATAGGGATGGCAGATTTGTTTCAAGGTTTTGGCAGACACTACAACAAGCATTGGGGACTAGTCTAGACATGAGTCCTGCTTATCATCCACAAACTGATGGGCAGAGTGAAAGGATGATACAGACGCTTAAAGACATGCTACGAGCATGTGTTATCGATTTCGGAAACAGTTGGGATCGACACCTACCGTTAGCAGAATTTTCCTACAACAACAGTTATCATTCGAGTATTGAGATGGCGCCGTTTGAGGCACTTTATGGTAGAAAGTGTAGGTCTCCAATTTGTTGGAGTGAAGTGGGGGATAGACAGATTACGGGTCCGGAGATAATACAAGAAACTACCGAGAAAATCATCCAAATTCAACAACGATTGAAAACCGCTCAGAGTTGACAAAAGAGCTATGCGGACAGTAAAAGAAAAGATATAGAATTTGAGATTGGAAAGATGGTCATGCTTAAGGTTTCACCTTGGAAAGGCGTTGTTCAATTTGGTAAACGGGGGAAACTAAATCCAAGGTACATTGGACCATTTAAGATTATAGATCGTGTTGGACCAGTAGCTTACCAACTGGAGTTACCTCAACAACTTGCAGCTGTACATAACACTTTTCATGTCTTGAATCTGAAGAAGTGTTTTGCTAAAGAAGATCTCACTATTATGTTAGACGAAATCCAAATCCACGAAAAACTTCAATTTATTGAAGAACCCGTCGAGATAATGGATCGTGAGGTTAAAAGGCTCAAGCAAAACAAGATACCAATTGTTAAGGTTTGATGGAATGCTCGTAGAGGACCCGAGTTCACTTGGTAATGAGAAGATTAGATAAATAAGAAATACCAGCACTTATTTCCAGAAGATACGTCAACACCTCCAATTGCTTAAAATTTCGGGACGAAATTTATTTAACGGGTAGGTACTGTAATGACCCGAACTTTTCCATGTTTATATATATTAAATGAAATTGATATTTACATGATTAAGTGTTTCAAACATGTTAAGTAATCAAACTTGTTAAGACTTGATTAATTGAAATAGGTTTCATATAGACAATTGACCACCCAAGTTGACCGGTGATTCACGAACGTTAAAACTTGTAAAAACTATATGATGACATATATATGATTATATATATAATTAACATGATATTATGATAAGTAAGTATCTCATTAGGTATTTTAACAATGAGTTATATACATAAAATTGTGTTTATTGAATTAAGAAACTCGAAACGATATATATAACGATTATCGTTATAACAACGTCTTACTAATTACATATGAATCATATTAAGATATTGTTACACTATGTTTAATCATGATAAATGATAAGTAAACATGTCATTATGTATATTAACAATGAACTACATATGTAAAACAAGACTAACAACTTAAGAATTTCGAAACGAGACATATATGTAACGATTATCGTTGTAACAACATTTAACTATATATATCATACTAAGATATATTAATATATCATAATATCATGATAATGTAATAATTTAACATATCTTTAGATATAATAAACAATGGGTTAATAACATTTAACAAGATCGTTAACCTAAAGGTTTCAAAACAACATTTACATGTAACGACTAACGATGACTTAACGACTCAGTTAAAATGTATATACATGTAGTGTTTTAATATGTATTCATACAATTTTGAAAGACTTCAAGACACTTATCAAAATACTTCTACTTAACAAAAATGCTTACAATTACATCCTCGTTCAGTTTCATTAACAATTCTACTCGTATGCACCCGTATTCGTACTCGTACAATACACAGCTTCTAAATGTATGTACTATTGGTATATACACTCCAATGATCAGCTCTTAGCAGCCCATGTGAGTCACCTAACACATGTGGGAACCATCATTTGGCAACTAGCATGAAATATCTCATAAAATTACAAAAATATTAGTAATCATTCATGACTTATTTACATGAAAACAAAATTACATATCCTTTATATCTAATCCATATACCAACGACCAAAAACACCTACAAACACTTTCATTCTTCAATTTTCTTCATCTAATTGATCTCTCTCAATTTCCATCTTCAAGTTCTAAGTGTTCTTCATAAATTCTACAAGTTCTAGTTTCATAAAAGCAAGAATACTTCCAAGTTTACTAGCTCACTTCCAAACTTGTAAAGTGATCATCCAACCTCAAGAAATCCTTGTTGTTTACAGTAAAATATCATTCTAAATCAAGGTAATACTCATATAAAAACTTTGATTCAATTCCTATAACCATAACTATCTTAATTCGAGTGATAATCTTACTTGAACTTGTTTTCGTGTCATGATTCTACTTCAAGAACTTTCAAGCCATCCAAGATCCTTTGAAGCAAGATCATTTCTTGTCACTTTCAGTAGGTTTACCTACTAAACTTGAGGTAGTAATGATGTTCATAACATCATTCGATTCATATATATAAAACTATCTTATTCGAAGATTTGAACATGTAATCACTAGAACATAGTTTAGTTAGTTGTAAACTTGTTCGCAAACAAAAGTTAATCCTTCTAACTTGACTTTTAAAATTAACTAAACACATGTTCTATATCTATATGATATGATAACTTAATGATTTAAAACCGGAAAACATGAAAAACACCGTAAAACCGGATATACGCCGTCGTAGTAACACCGCGGGCTGTTTTGGCTTAGTTAATTAAAAACTATGATAAACTTTGATTTAAAAGTTGTTATTCTGGGAAAATGATTTTTCTTATGAACATGAAACTATATCCAAAAATTGTGGTTAAACTCACAGTGGAAGTATGTTTTCCAAAATGGTCATCTAGACGTCGTTCTTTATACTGAAATGACTACCTTTACAAAAATGACTTGTAACTTATTTTTCTGACTATAAACCTAAACTTTTTAAGTTTAGATTCATAAAATAGATTTCAATATGAAACCATAGCAATTTGATTCACTCAAATCGGATTTAAAATGAAGAAGTTATGGGGTAAACAAGATTGGATATTTTTTGATTGTTGTAGCTACGGGAAATATTGTAACAATTCTATACAAATCATATCCTAGCTAACTTATATTGTATTATACATGTATTATAATGTAATCTTGGAATACCATTGATACGTATGCAAATGTTTTGACATATCATATCGACCCATGTATATATATTATTTGGAACAACCATAGACACTCTATATGCAGTAATGTCGGAGTTAGCTATACAGGGTTGAGGTTGATTCCAAAAATATATATACTTTGAGTTGTGATCTTGTAGTGACCCGAACTTTTCCATGTTTATATATATATTAAATGAAATTGTTATTTACATGATTAAGTGTTTCCAACATGTTAAGCAATCAAACTTGTTAAGACTTGATTAATTGAAATAGGTTTCATATAGACAATTGACCACCCAAGTTGACCGGTGATTCACGAACGTTAAAACTTGTAAAAACTATACGATGACATATATATGGTTATATATATATATAGTTAACATGATTTTATTATGAGTATGTATCTCATTAGGTATTTTAACAATTAGTTATATACATAAAAATGAGACTATTAATTTAAGAAACTCGAAAACGATATATATAACGATTATCGTTATAACAACGTCTTACTAGGTACATATGAATCATATTAAGATATTGATACACTTGGTTAATTATGTTAAATGATAAGCAAATATATTATTAAGTGTATTAACAATGAAATACATATGTAAAAATAAGACTACTAACTTAATGATTTCGAAACGAGACATATATGTAACGATTATCGTTGTAACGACATTTAACTGTATATATATCATACTAAGATATATTATATATAATAATATCATGATAATATAACAATTTAACATCTCATTTGTTATAATAAACAATGGGTTAACAACATTCAACAAGATCGTTAACCTAAAGGTTTCAAAACAACATTTACATGTAACGACTAACGATGACTTAATGACTCAGTTAAAATGTATATACATGTAGTGTTTTAATATGTATTCATACACTTTTTAAAGACTTCAAGACACTTATCAAAATACTTCTACTTAACAAAAATGCTTACAATTACATCCTCGTTCAGTTTCATCAACAATTCTACTCGTATGCACCCGTATTCGTACTCGTACAATACACAGCTTTTAGATGTATGTACTATTGGTATATACACTCCAATGATCAGCTCTTAGCAGCCCATGTGAGTCACCTAACACATGTGGGAACCATCATTTGGAAACTAGCATGAAATATCTCATAAGATTACAAAAATATGAGTAATCATTCATGACTTATTTACATGAAAACAAAATTACATATCCTTTATATCTAATCCATACACCAACAACCAAAAACACCTGCAAACACTTTTATTCTTCAATTTTCTTCATCTAATTGATCTCTCTCAAGTTCTATCTTCAAGTTCTGAGTGTTCTTCATAAATTCCAAAAGTTCTAGTTTCATAAAATCAAGAATACTTCCAAGATTGCAAGTTTACTTCCAAGTTTTCTAAATCCATTCCAAGTAATCATCCAAGATCAAGAAACCTTTGTTACTTACAGTAGGTTATCTTTCTAATACAAGGTAATAATCATATTCAAACTTTAATTCAATTTCTATAACTATAACAATCTTATTTCGAGTGGAAATCTTACTTGAAATTGTTTTCGTGTCATGATTCTGCTTCAAGAACTTTCAAGCAATCCAAGGATCCTTTGAAGCTAGATCTATTTTTCTCATTTCCAGTAGTTTATCCAAGGAACTTGAGGTAGTAATGATGTTCATAACATCATTCGATCCATACATATAAAGCTATCTTATTCGAAGGTTTAAACTTGTAATCACTAGAACATAGTTTAGTTAATTCTAAACTTGTTCGCAAATAAACGTTAATCCTTCTAACTTGACTTTTAAAATCAACTAAACACATGTTCTATATCTATATGATATGCTAACTTAAAGATTTAAAACCTAGAAACACGAAAAATACCGTAAAACCGGATTTACGCCGTCGTAGTAACACCGCGGGCTGTTTTGGGTTAGTTAATTAAAAACTATGATAAACTTTGATTTAAAAGTTGTTATTCTGGGAAAATTATTTTTATTATGAACATAAAACTATATCCAAAAATTATGGTTAAACTCAAAGTGGAAGTATGTTTTCTAAAACGGTCATCTAGACGTCGTTCTTTCGACTGAAATGACTGCCTTTACAAAAATGACTTGTAACTTATTTTTCTGACTATAAACCTATACTTTTTCTGTTTAGATTCATAAAATAGAGTTCAATATAAAACCATAGCAATTTGATTCACTCAAAACGGATTTAAAATGAAGAAGTTATGGAAAAAAACAAGATTGGATAATTTTTCTCATTTTAGCTACGTGAAAATTGGTAACAAATCTATTCAAACCATAACTTAATCAACTTGTATTGTATATTATGTAATCTTGAGATACCATAGACACGTATACAATGTTTCGACCTATCATGTCAACACATCTATATATATTTCGGAACAACCATAGACACTCTATATGTGAATGTTGGAGTTAGCTATACAGGGTTGAGGTTGATTCCAAAATATATATAGTTTGAGTTGTGATCAATACTGAGATACGTATACACTGGGTCGTAGATTGATTCAAGATAATATTTATCGATTTATTTCTGTACATCTAACTGTGGATAACTAGTTGTAGGTTACTAACGAGGACAGCTGACTTAATAAACTTAAAACATCAAAATATATTAAAAGTTTTGTAAATATATTTTGAACATACTTTGATATATATGTATATATTGTTATAGGTTCGTGAATCAACCAGTGGCCAAGTCTTACTTCCCGACGAAGTAAAAATCTGTGAAAGTGAGTTATAGTCCCACTTTTAAAATCTAATATTTTTGGGATGAGAATACATGCAGGTTTTATAAATGATTTACAAAATAGACACAAGTACGTGAAACTACATTCTATGGTTGAATTATCAAAATCGAATATTCCCCTTTTTATTAAGTCTGGTAATCTAAGAATTAGGGAACAGACACCCTAATTGACGCGAATCCTAAAGATAGATCTATGGGGCCTAACAAACTCCATCCAAAGTACCGGATGCTTTAGTACTTCGAAATTTATATCATATCCTAAGGGTGTCCCGGAATGATGGGGATATTCTTATATATGCATCTTGTTAATGTCGGTTACCAGGTGTTCACCATATGAATGATTTTTATCTCTATGTATGGGATGTGTATTGAAATATGTAATCTTGTGGTCTATTGTTACGATTTGATATATATAGGTTAAACCTATAACTCACCAACATTTTTTTGACGTTTAAAGCATGTTTATTCTCAGGTGAATACTAAGAGCTTCCGCTGTTGCATACTAAAATAAGGACAAGATTTGGAGTCCATGTTTGTATGATGTTGTGTAAAAACTGCATTCAAGAAACTGATTTCGATGTAACATATTTGTATTGTAAACCATTATGTAATGGTCGTGTGTAAACAGCATATTTTAGATTATCAATATTTGATAATCTACGTAACGCTTTTTAAACCTTTATTTATAAAATAAAGGTTATGGTTTGTTTTAAAAATGAATGCAGTCTTTGAAAAACGTCTCATATAGAGGTCAAAACCTCGCAACGAAATCAATTAATATGGAACGTTTTTAATCAATAAGAACGGGACATTTCAGTTGGTATCCGAGCGTTGGTCTTAGAGAACCAGAAATTTGCATTAGTGTGTCTTATCGAGTTTGTTAGGATGCATTAGTGAGTCTGGACTTCAACCGTGTTTTCTTTAAAAATGATTGCTTAACATTTTTGTTGGAAACTATATATTATTAACATGTATATATTATGTGATATATTAATCTCTTAACATGTTTGATATTGTGTGATAGATGTCTACCTCTAGCACAAATCACATTGACTCACCTAATAATAACGAAGAGTCGAATATATATTGGACTGATTCACAAGTTCCCGAAGAAGAACCGGAAGAAGAATCAGAACCGGAAGAGGAGGAACCGGAGGAGGAAATAGAACCAGTGGGGGAAATAATAAAACGGTTAAGTAAAAGAAAATCCTCAACCAACCGACCAAGGTTAATTATGGTCAATGGTGTATCCGCCAAGGAAGCAAAATATTGGGAGGATTACCAATTCTCCGATGAATCGGATTCCGACGAGAATTCCGATGATGTTATAGAAATTACCCCAACTGAATTTAAAAAGGCAAAAGAAAATAATAAGGAAAAGGGCATAAAAATAGAGAAATCTAATTCCAACCCCGATGAACTTTATATGTATCGTCAACCCCCGAAGCCCTTAAGTTGTAACAATGACCCGGGAACCTCTAAACCACCAGGTTTTTCTAAACCGTTGTGGAAAATGACAGCTCGTATTAGGGGAACATCATATATCCCTAGAAACTTGTCAAAACAAACCAAAACCGAAAAAGAAGAAACGATCGAGTCAGAATAAGATAGTTGTATTCGTGTGGTGTAATATATATAATATAGTGTGCTTATGCTTTATGATATATGTAAAAATTGCTTGTATTAATAAGTATTTTTTTTTAATCTAACTCTTGTCTATTTTACAGTATAAAAACACAAAATGGATAGACAACCCAATATTTTAAGAGACCTACCCGGAGACATGATTGATGAAATCTTGTCTAGAGTCGGTCAGAATTCTTCGGCACAACTATTTACGGCAAAATCAGTTTGTAAGACATTCGAAGAACGTTCCAAGAATGTCTTGGTTTATAAGAGAATTTCGTTTGAAAGATGGGGGATATCACATTGGGAAACCCATAAGTTACGATGTGTTTACTTTGACGCATATATTGCGGGGAACCCAAATGCTATTTTACGCAACGGGTTAAGAAATTATTTTGACTCAATGTATCCGAATATAGGACTTCATGATTTAGAAAAAGCGGCTAACATGCAACATAAAGAAGCATGCTATGCTTACGGGTTAGTAATGTTCGCTTCTCACCAAAGTGAGAAAAAAAACATCGGGCTACAACTATTAAACAAAACATTCCCACAAGTGACGGAGTCGGTAATTGGGGTAAGAAATGAGGTTTTTAGGTTATTACGAGACTGTTGGTCATTACGTAACCCTCGTCCCTTTGATGATGTTACAACACGCTGTCTTATCAACGGCCATAACGGTTATGTTCCACAAGACCAAGGATGGAAAGTAGTCCTAGTAAAACCAGAATGCATGACTTGTTTCTGGACGTATGAATTACGTGTCTTTATTTCCTTTGCTGAACGATTTGTGTACTAGCTAGAATTATCTTCACAACTATCTTGTATCAAAGTTATTGTGTGCTATATTTCATGCTTTATGTAAAATAAGCGGTATTGTAAGTTTGTAAAATATTGTATAAAAGTTTGAACGCGAAATATTATTATAATCAGTTTTTCATATAGAATTGTAGTAGTTGAATTGTATATTAGCTACTAAGTATGAACTTAACGGGTAGGTACTACCCGAATTTAAACTTATAAAACGCTAATATGAAGAAAAAGCTTTTATAAATGAGTTCATATTATTCTATGAAATACTATTAACTACTCTTAATATTCTGTATGATTAACTTGTTCCATTTGACTATTTTGAAGGAAATGGCACCGACTACTCGACACACCGTGAATATGAATGAAGAGAAATTCCGTACTTTTTTAGCTTCAAACATAGCCGTAGTACAGGCTGCGCTACATACCAATAATAACCTTGGATCTAGCAGTACAGGAAATCGTGTAGGATACACCTACAAAGAATTCACTGCCTGCAAACCTTTGGAATTTGATGGAACCGAAGGACCGATCGGATTGAAACGGTGGACCGAGAAGGTCGAATCGGTGTTTGCCATAAGTAAGTGTACTGAAGAGGACAAAGTGAAGTACGCTACGCATACCTTCATAGGTTCTGCGTTAACATGGTGGAATTCCTATCTAGAGCAAGTGGGACAAGATGATGCGTACGCACTACCGTGGTCAGCATTCAAGCACTTGATGAACGAGAAGTACCGTCCCAGAACCGAGGTCAATAAGCTCAAGACAGAACTTAGAGGGTTACGAACCCAAGGATTTGATATTACCACGTACAAAAGACGATTCACAGAATTGTGCCTATTGTGTCCGGGAGCGTTCGAAGATGAGGAAGAGAAGATCGACGCGTTTGTGAAAGGATTACCGGAAAGAATCCAAGAAGATATAAGTTCACACGAGCCCGCTCCATACAACAGGCATGTAGAATGGCTCACAAACTAGTGAACCAGATTGAGGAAAGAATTAAAGAACAGACGGTTGAAGAGGCCAATGTGAAGCAAGTCAAAAGAAAGTGGGAGGAAAATGGTGATAAGAATCACCAATACAACAACAACAACAGCAATTACAATAATAATCGCAACAATTATCTCAACAATCGCAACATCAATCGCAACTACAACAAACGGTCCAACAACAACAACAACAACAACAACAACAGCAACTACAACAATCATCCCAACAACAATAACAACCGCAACAACAACAACAATCAGAAGCAGCTATGCCAAAGGTGTGAACAGTATCACTCGGGGATCTGCACCAAATTTTGCAACAAGTGTAAACGAAATGGTCATAGCGCGGTGAAGTGTGAGGTCTACGGACCAGGAGTTAACAGAACGAAAGGAACAAATGGTGTCGGAATGAGTAATGGCGGAGCAAGTAGTGTCAGAGCAAGTTATGCCAATGTAGTTTGTTATAAATGTGAAAAACCGGGCCACATTATTAGAAATTTCCCGAACCAGGAGAACACGAATAGAGAAGGCCGCGGAAGAATTTTCAATATTAATGCGGCAGAGGCACAGGAAGACCCGGAGCTTGTTACGGGTACGTTTCTTATTGACAATAAATCTGCTTACGTTTTATTTGATTCGGGTGCGGATAGAAGCTATATGAGTAGAGATTTTTGTGCTAAATTAAGTTGTCCATTGACGCCGTTGGATAGTAAATTTTTACTCGAATTAGCAAACGGTAAATTAATTTCAGCAGATAATATATGCCGGAATCGAGAAATTAAACTGGGTAGCGAAATATTTAAGATTGATTTGATACCAGTAGAGTTAGGGAGTTTTGATGTAATAGTTGGCATGGACTGGCTGAAGAAGGTGAAATCAGAGATCGTATGTTACAAAAATGCAATTCGCATTATACGAGAAGAAGGAGAACCCTTAATGGTGTACGGAGAAAAGGGCAACATGAAGTTACATCTTATTAGTAATTTGAAGGCACAAAAACTAATAAGAAAAGGTTGCTATGCTGTTCTAGCACACATCGAGAAAGTACAAACTAAAGAAAAGAGCATCAATGATGTTCCCGTTGCAAAAGAATTTCCCGATGTATTTCTGAAAGAATTACCGGGACTACCTCCACATCGATCTGTTGAATTTCAAATAGATCTTTTACCAGGAGCTGCACCAATAGCTCGTGCTCCTTATAGACTCGCACCCAGCGAGATGAAAGAACTACAAAGCCAACTGCAAGAACTATTAGAACGTGGTTTCATTCGACCAAGCACATCACCATAGGGAGCTCCTGTTTTGTTTGTCAAGAAGAAGGATGGTACATTTAGGTTGTGTATTGACTACAGAGAGTTGAACAAACTTACCATCAAAAACCGTTATCCACTACAGAGAATTGACGACTTATTTGATCAACTACAAGGCTCGTCGGTTTATTCGAAGATCGATTTACGTTCTGGATATCATCAAATGCGAGTAAAGGAGGATGATATTCCAAAAACTGCTTTTAGGACGCGTTATGGTCATTACGAGTTTATGGTTATGCCGTTTGGATTGACTAACGCACCAGCTGTGTTCATGGACCTTATGAACCGAGTGTGTGGGCCATATCTTGACAAGTTTGTCATTGTTTTCATCGATGACATACTTATTTACTCAAAGAATGATCAAGAGCATGAAGAACATTTAAGAAAAGTGCTAGAAGTATTGAGAAAAGAAAAACTGTACGCTAAGTTTTCAAAGTGTGCATTTTGGTTGGAAGAAGTTCAATTCCTCGGTCACATAGTGAACAAAGAAGGTATCCAGGTGGACCCGGCAAAGATCGAAACCGATGAAAAGTGGGAAACCCCAAAAACTCCGAAGCATATACGTCAATTTTTAGGATTGGCTGGTTACTACAGAAGGTTCATCCAAGATTTCTTCAAAATAGCAAAACCCTTGACTGCATTAACGCATAAAGGGAAGAAATTTGAATGGAAGGATGAACAAGAGAAGGCGTTTCAATTATTGAAGAAAAAGCTAACTACGGCACCTATATTGTCATTGCCTGAAGGGAATGATGATTTTGTGATTTATTGTGACGCATCAAAGCAAGGTCTCGGTTGTGTATTAATGCAACGGACGAAGGTGATTGCTTATGCGTCTAGACAATTGAAGATTCACGAACAAAATTATACAACGCATGATTTGGAATTAGGCGCGGTTGTTTTTGCATTAAAGACTTGGAGGCACTACTTATATGGGGTCAAAAGTATTATATATACCGACCACAAAAGTCTTCAACACATATTTAATCAGAAACAACTGAATATGAGGCAGCGTAGGTGGATTGAATTGTTGAATGATTACGACTTTGAGATTCGTTACCACCCGGGGAAGGCAAATGTGGTAGCCGACGCCTTGAGCAGAAAGGACAGAGAACCCATTCGAGTAAAATCTATGAATATAATGATTCACACTAACCTTACTATTCAAATAAAGGAGGCGCAACTAGGAGTTTTAAAAGAGGGAAATTTAAAGGATGAAATACCCAAAGGATCAGAAGCATCTTAATATTCGGGAAGACGGAACCCGGTATAGGGCTGAAAGAATTTGGGTACCAAAATTTGGAGATATGAGAGAAATGGTACTTAGAGAAGCTCATAAAACCAGATACTCAATACATCCTGGAACAGGGAAGATGTACAAGGATCTTAAGAAACATTTTTGGTGGCCAGGTATGAAAGCCGATATTGCTAAATATGTAGGAGAATGTTTGACGTGTTCTAAGGTCAAAGCTGAACATCAGAAACCATCAGGTCTACTACAACAACCTGAAATCCCAGAATGGAAATGGGAAAACATTACCATGGATTTCATTACTAAATTGCCAAGGACTGCAAGTGGTTATGATACTATTTGGGTAATAGTTGATCGTCTCACCAAGTCAGCACACTTCCTGCCAATAAGAGAAGATGACAAGATGGAGAAGTTAGCACCACTGTATTTGAAGGAAGT
The DNA here is from genome assembly GCF_046630445.1 of Rutidosis leptorrhynchoides. NCBI lineage: Eukaryota > Viridiplantae > Streptophyta > Magnoliopsida > Asterales > Asteraceae > Rutidosis > Rutidosis leptorrhynchoides. The sequence continues at coordinate 439,972,932 of NC_092333.1, forward strand.
CGTCTCCAGACATGGAATACCAATCTCTATTATCTCTGATAGGGATGGCAGATTTATTTCAAGATTCTGGCAGACATTACAGCAAGCATTGGGAACTCGTCTAGACATGAGTACTGCCTATCATCCACAAACTGATGGCAGAGCGAAAGGATGATACAAACGCTTGAAGACATGCTACGAGCTTGTGTTATTAATTTCAGAAATAGTTGGGATCGACATCTACCGTTAGCAGAATTTTCCTACAACAACAGCTACCATTCAAGCATTGAGATGGCGCCGTTTGAAGCACTTTATGGTAGAAAGTGCAGGTCTCCAATTTGTTGGAGTGAAGTGGGGGATAGATAGATTATGGGTCCGGAGATAATACAAGAAACTACCGAGAAAATCATCCAAATTCAACAAAGATTGAAAACCGCCCAGAGTCGACAAAAGAGCTACGCGGATAGTAAAAGAAAAGATATAGAGTTTGAAATTGGAGAAATGGTCATGCTTAAGGTTTCACCTTGGAAAGGCGTTGTTCAATTTGGTAAACGGGGGAAACTAAATCCAAGGTACATTGGACCATTCAAGATTAGAAATCATGTCGGACCAGTAGCTTACCAACTAGAGCTACCTCAACAACTCGCGGCTGTACATAACACTTTCCACGTCTCAAATCTGAAGAAATGTTTTGCTAAAGAAGATCTCACTATTCCGTTGGATGAAATCCAAATCAATGAAAAACTTCAATTCATTGAAGAACCCGTCAAAATAATGGATCGTGAGGTTAAGAGACTTAAACAAAACAAGATACCGATTGTTAAAGTTCGATGGAATGCTCATAGAAGACCCGAGTTCACCTGGGAGCGTGAAGATCAGATGAAGAAGAAATACCCGCATTTATTTCCAGAAGATACGTCAACACCTCCAATTGCTTAAAATTTCGGGACGAAATTTATTTGACGGGTAGGTACTGTAGTGACCCGAATTTTTCCATGTTTATATATATATTAAATGAAATTGTTATTTACTTGATTAAGTGTTTCCAACATGTTAAGCAATTAAACTTGTTAAGACTTGATTAAATGAAATAGGTTTCATATAGCCAATTGACCACCCAAGTTGACCGGTGATTCACGAACGTTAAAACTTGTAAAAACTATATGATGACATATATATGGTTATATATATAGTTAACATGATTTTATTATGAGTATGTATCTCATTAGGTATTTTAACAATGAGTTATATACATAAAAATGAGACTATTAATTTTAGAAACTCGAAAACGATATATATAACGATTATCGTTATAACAACGTCTTACTAGGTACATATGAATCATATTAAGATATTGATACACTTGGTTAATTATGTTAAATGATAAGCAAATATATTATTAAGTGTATTAACAATGAAATACATATGTAAAAATAAGACTACTAACTTAATGATTTCGAAACGAGACATATATGTAACGATTATCGTTGTAACGACATTTAACTGTATATATATCATACTAAGATATATTATATATCATAATATCATGATAATATAACAATTTAACATCTCATTTGTTATAATAAACAATGGGTTAACAACATTCAACAAGATCGTTAACCTAAAGGTTTCAAAACAACATTTACATGTAACGACTAACGATGACTTAACGACTCAGTTAAAATGTATATACATGTAGTGTTTTAATATGTATTCATAAACTTTTGAAAGATTTCAAGACACTTATCAAAATACTTCCACTTAACAAAAATGCTTACAATTACATCCTCGTTCAGTTTCATCAACAATTCTACTCGTATGCACCCGTATTCGTACTCGTACAATACACAGCTTTTAGATGTATGTACTATTGGTATATACACTCCAATGATCAGCTCTTAGCAGCCCATGTGAGTCACCTAACACATGTAGGAACCATCATTTGGAAACTAGCATGAAATATCTCATAAGATTACAAAAATATGAGTAATCATTCATGACTTATTTACATGAAAACAAAATTACATATCCTTTATATCTAATCCATACACCAACAACCAAAAACACCTACAAACACTTTCATTCTTCAATTTTCTTCATCTAATTGATCTCTCTCAAGTTCTATCTTCAAGTTCTGAGTGTTCTTCATAAATTCCAAAAGTTCTAGTTTCATAAAATCAAGAATACTTCCAAGATTGCAAGTTTACTTCCAAGTTTTCTAAATTCATTCCAAGTAATCATCCAAGATCAAGAAACCTTTGTTACTTACAGTAGGTTATCTTTCTAATACAAGGTAATAATCATATTCAAACTTTAATTCAATTTCTATAACTATAACAATCTTATTTCGAGTGGAAATCTTACTTGAAATTGTTTTCGTGTCATGATTCTGCTTCAAGAACTTTCAAGCAATCCAAGGATCCTTTGAAGCTAGATCTATTTTTCTCATTTCCAGTAGGTTTATCCAAGGAACTTGAGGTAGTAATGATGTTCATAACATCATTCGATTCATACATATAAAGCTATCTTTTTCGAAGGTTTAAACTTGTAATCACTAGAACATAGTTTAGTTAATTCTAAACTTGTTCGCAAATAAACGTTAATCCTTCTAACTTGACTTTTAAAATCAACTAAACACATGTTCTATATCTATATGATATGCTAACTTAAAGATTTAAAACCTGGAAACACGAAAAACACCGTAAAACCGGATTTACGCCGTCGTAGTAACACCGCGGGCTGTTTTGGGTTAGTTAATTAAAAACTATGATAAACTTTGATTTAAAAGTTGTTTTTCTGGGAAAATGATTTTTATTATGAACATAAAACTATATCCAAAAATTATGGTTAAACTCAAAGTGGAAGTATGTTTTCTAAAATGGTCATCTAGACGTCGTTCTTTCGACTGAAATGACTACCTTTACAAAAATGACTTGTAACTTATTTTTCCGACTATAAACCTATACTTTTTCTGCTTATATTTATAAAATAGAGTTCATTATGAAACCATAGCAATTTGATTCACTCAAAACGGATTTAAAATGAAGAAGTTATGGGTAAAACAAGATTGGATAATTTTTCTCATTTTAGCTACGTGAAAATTGGTAACAAATCTATTCCAACCATAACTTAATCAACTTGTATTGTATATTATGTAATCTTGAGATACCATAGACACGTATACAATGTTTCGACCTATCATGTCGACACATCTATATATATTTCGGAACAACCATAGACACTCTATATGTGAATGTTGGAGTTAGCTATACAGGGTTGAGGTTGATTCCAAAATATATATAGTTTGAGTTGTGATCAATACTGAGATACGTATACACTGGGTCGTGGATTGATTCAAGAAATATTTTTATCGATTTATTTCTGTACATCTAACTGTGGACAACTAGTTGTAGGTTACTAACGAGGACAGCTGACTTAATAAACTTAAAACATCAAAATATATTAAAAGTGTTGTAAATATATTTTGAACATACTTTGATACATATGCATATATTGTTATAGGTTCGTGAATCAACCAGTGGCCAAGTCTTACTTCCCGACGAAGTAAAAATCTGTGAAAGTGAGTTATAGTCCCACTTTTAAAATCTAATATTTTTGGGATGAGAATACATGCAGGTTTTATAAATGATTTACAAAATAGACACAAGTACGTGAAACTACATTCTATGGTTGAATTATCAAAATCGAATATGCCCCTTTTTATTAAGTCTGGTAATCTAAGAATTAGGGAACAGACATCCTAATTGACGCGAATCCTAAAGATAGATCTATTGGGCCTAACAAACCCCATCCAAAGTACCGGATGCTTTAGTACTTCGAAATTTATATCATATCCGAAGGGTGTCCCGGAATGATGGGGATATTCTTATATATGCATCTTGTTAATGTCGGTTACCAGGTGTTCACCATATGAATGATTTTTATCTCTATGTATGGGATGTGTATTGAAATATGTAATCTTGTGGTCTATTGTTACGATTTGATATATATAGGTTAAACCTATAACTCACCAACATTTTTGTTGACGTTTAAAGCATGTTTATTCTCAGGTGAATACTAAGAGCTTCCGCTGTTGCATACTAAAATAATGACAAGATTTGGAGTCCATGTTTGTATGATATTGTGTAAAAACTGTATTCAAGAAACTGATTTCGATGTAACATATTTGTATTGTAAACCATTATGTAATGGTCGTGTGTAAACAGGATATTTTAGATTATCATTATTTGATAATCTACGTAAAGCTTTTTAAACCTTTATTTATGAAATAAAGGTTATGATTTGTTTTAAAAATGAATGCAGTCTTTGAAAAACGTCTCATATTGAGGTCAAAACCTCGCAACGAAATCAATTAATATGGAACGTTTTTAATCAATAAGAACGGGACATTTCAGATCTAGCCTGAGATGTGTATACACTGGGTCGTGGATTGATTCAAGATAATATATATCGATTTATTTCTGTACATCTAACTGTGCACAACTAGTTGTAGGTTACTAACGAGGACAGCTGACTTAATAAATTTAAAACAGTAAAACGTATTAAAAATGTTGTAAATATATTTTGAACATACTTTGATATATATATACATATTTGTTATAGGTTCGTGAATCGACCAGTGGCCAAGTTTTACTTCCTGACGAAGTAAAAATCTGTGAAAGTGAGTTATAGTCCCACTTTTAAAATCTAATATTTTGGGATGAGAATACATGCAGTTTTATATATGTTTTACGAAATAGACACAAGTAATTGAAACTAAATTATATGGGTGAATGATCGAAGCCGAATATGTCCTTTTTTGCTTGGTAACCTAAGAATTATTAAACCGATCTACTAATTGACGCGAATCCTAAAGATAGATCTATTGGGCCTAACGAACCCCATCCAAAGTACCGAATGCTTTAGTACATCAAATTCTTTTATATCATGTTCGAAGGATTTCCCGGAATGATAGGGGATATTCTTATATGCATCTTGTTAATGTCGGTTACCAGGTGTTCACCATATGAATGAATTTTATCTCTATGTATGGGATGTATATTGAAATATGAAATCTTGTGGTCTATTATTATGATCTGATAATATATAGGTTAAACCTATAACTCACCAACATTTTTGTTGACATTTTAAGCATGTTTATTCTCAGGTGATTATTAAGAGCTTCCGCTGTTGCATACTAAAATAAGGACAAGATTTGGAGTCCATGCTTGTATGATATTATGTAAAAAATGCATTCAAGAAACTTATTTTTGATGTAATATATTTTTATTGTAAACTATTATGTAATGGTCGTGTGTAACCGGTATATTTTAGATTATCATTATTTGATAATCTACGTAATGCTTTTTAAACCTTTACCGATAAAATAAAGGTTATGGTTGTTTTAAAAGTGAATACAGTCTTTGAAAAACGTCTCATATAGAGGTCAAAACCTGACGAAATCAATTAATATGGAACGTTTATAATCAATATGAACGGGACATTTCAATATATTATATTTTACTACGGAATAATATTAAATACGATACAATTTACACAAGTTATTTATTTATTTATTGAATGGATATACCTAAACCTTGCTACAACACTTATAGGCAGTGTACCTAATCATAGAGTAGTATAGTTTTTAGTAAGTCCGGTTCGTTCCACAGGGAGTTGGCTAAGTTTAACACTAAATTTATTTTAAACTATATTTGTATGTGTGTATATATATATATATATATATATATATATATATATATATATATATATATATATATATATATATATATATATATATATATATATATATATATATATATATATATATATATATATATATATATATATATATATATATATATATATATATATATATATAAGTAGTATTATTATTATTCTAAAAGGGGGGTTTTACCGTTTAATGACCGGTTTGTCTCTTTTCCGTCTTAAATCACAATTAAAACCTAATGTAAAATATTAAATATAACTTAATTTAAAGCGTAAAGTAAATGACGATAAATAAAAGTACGATAATTAAAAGTGCAATAATTTAAAGTACGATAAATAAAATAACGATAAATAAAAGTGCGATGAGATATAAAATAAAGGAATTATGCTTATTTAAACTTCCGTAATCATGATGTTTGATGTTTTGATTTTAATTTATTACCATGGGTAAATTGTCCTTTGTCCTGGATTATTCGATATGTCTATCTGGTTTTGTCCATAATAGTCCATCGGTCATAATTATAAAGTGCGAAAGTCTTCGTCAAATTAACCTTATACCCGAAGTCAAATATTCCAACTAATTGGGGACTTAAACTGTAACAAGGTCTTAATACATTGTTTAATGAATAAAACATGTTATTGACTGCGTGTAATCCAAGGTTTTAATACTTTGTTAACAATTACACCAATTACCCTTGAATGTAATCCACTCCTGTTTTAATGGGTCCAGTGACTATTAATCCATCCCCGTGTCTGGTCAAATGAATAATTATTAGTATTTATAAATATCCCGCCCATCGTACCCAGTCAAGCATATGTGGTTATATATAACCACGTCAAATTATAAATCTCTATATTAAATCAACGAGATATCATTTAATTAATATAAAGCCCATTAATAGCCCATAGTCCAATTTCCACAAGTGTCGGTCTTTTGTTCAAACCCCAATTATGGTCCAAAGCCCAATAACCCCGTCTTTAATATTTAGTCCAACATCATGATTACTTCGGCTTAAATAAACATAATAATAATTTAGCTACGAGACATTAATTTAAAAAGGTTGAACATAACTTACAATGAGTATTAATCGCGTAGTGTTACACGGACAGATTTTCGACTTACAAACTTAAAACATTCACTAAAATAACCTTATTATTATTATTATTAACTTAATATTAAAATTAAAATTATAAATATAAATATAGATTGATAGATTGAAGTAGAAAAAGTTGTACGTTCATCGGCTGAATTCGTGGTCTTTTATAGGTCCATTTTTAATTGTAGAGCTCCGCGATCACGATAGTTTTGTTCCTCGCAGCTCTGCAGTCGCGAAGCTTTGGATACCAGCTCACCAAATGAATTAAACGTGGACTGCTGATTATTTTATAATATAATATATATATAATTAATTATATATTATATTATATTCTTGTGCATAGTTGACTTGTAATTTCAGGTCCGTTGAGTCGCACGTTGATAGTTGGTTCATGTCTCAATTCCGGATTTTCAAACGCCTTTTCGTATAATTTAATATCTTGTACTTTGCGTTTTGCGGCTTGTACTCTTGTAATTTTTAGACGTTTCTCATCAATAATTTGAACCACTTGGATTGTAACTTGTACTTTTTAGCTTTTTGGTCATTTGCGTCTTCAAATCGTCGAATCTGTCTTTTGTCTTCACCTTTTTTTATTTAAACGATAATTACTTGAAATTAGAACAATTTTAACTAAAAGCTTGTCTTCCTTGAAGGATAATACTATGAAATATATGTTCATTTTTAGCATTATCAAATATTCCCACACTTGAGCGTTGCTTGTCCTCAAGTAATATAGAACTTGAATATAGCTTTACTATAATCACTTCTTTATTCTTCACACTATGTACATCAGTGATTTTGATACAGCGGTATAAACAATGATAGTAACGATGTGGTTTACAGTCCCACATGACTATAAAAATTTAGATCCTTAAGGAAATTGGATCTTTATTAAAACATTTGATCTTGTGAAAATTCAATCTAGCTTTTACCCTAGATAAGTTTTCCGGAATAACCCTTCACCGGTGTTTGCAAAATGTTTTTGTGGGTTTTGTAGGTTTCAGATTTTAAAATTTTAGCTCAAAACTTGCAGTTTTGTGTCACCCACTTGCTAACCTTGTATTAGGAAAGCAACACGTCCAGTTTACTTGTCCCGTACATTACCTTTCGGTAAACTACCGTCCGGTTGTAAAGGAAGTGTAATGACCCGCACTTTTTCGATCGTTCTATACTTATAAGATTAATATTTATATAAATTAAACCTTACCAACATGATAAGCAATCCAAATTGTTAAGATTTATGTTTTTGAAAAGAGTTTTACACAACGTTTGACCGTCTAGTTTGACCGATGATATCACGAACTATACAATATATGATAATTATACATACATATTTAACATGATCTAAGGATGTTTTAATATCTCATTTTGTATTAATAACAAAAAGTCATAAGTATATTTTGAAACTACTAACTTAAGTTTTCAAAACAATAACCATACGTAACGTTATTTGACATAAATACTGATGATTTATAATGTTTATATATATATCGTATAAGTAATGTATTTAATCATTTTTAAAGGGCTTTTATACATAAAACAATATAAGTATATTTACAAAAGATAGTTATATTTGAATTCTCGTTCCGTTTCCTCAATAATCCTATACGTATATCTAAGGTACTATACACAGCTTCTAGAAGTATTTACTATTGGTATATACCAATAGAAATCTTCAATTATTGGAATAATATGTCATTCATGACATAATAAATTTTAACTTATCTTAGATATTTTCACTAAAAACCAAATTTTCAAGCCTATAAATAAGCACCATTTCTAACTCATTTTTACACATTCATTTTCCAAATTTTACTTCCAATTTTCACACACACTTGCAAGAACTCTCTCAACTTTTATTTTACTGCTTCTTTCCAGCAACTTTACATTTTAAACTTGAGGTAAAAACTCTACTTCAACTCTTTTTCAATTCATATATTTATAGCTATATATATAAGAGTTTATAAACTAGAACATAGTTTGAATGATTTCAAACTTGTTCGCAAACTAAATAGATCCTTCTAACTTAACTTTTAAAATACTTCAAGACCTGTAATATAACTTAAAAATATGCTAATTTAACAAGGTATAACTTGGTTTTTCAAAGAACACCTTAAAAACTGTTTTTATGACGTCGGAGTGCAACCGGGGGCTGTTTTGGGTTGGATAATTAAAAACCATCTTAAACTTTGAATTGGAGGTTTATTTTCTGGAAAAATGATTTTTACTATGAATATGATAACACATAAAAATTTCATGATTTAACTCAAAGTATAAGTATTTTTAGAAAAATAATCATTTAAGGTTGTTTACATGATGGAAAATGATTAACTTCATAAGTTTCACTAAAGTTTGACCTATGACCTGTGATTTCGAATACAAACTAAGGTATTTACAGTTCATAGTCTTAAAGAGGGACTCGATCCAAGGAAGTGGCAAGTTGAATCAACGAAAACGGAGTTGTAACGAAGAAACTATGACCAAAACGAGATCGGATATCTAAGACTAGTTTGGCTACGAAAATAATTGGAGAAAATTAAATAAATCACATCTTTTTAAAATAACATGATATTTTATATATATGTACTCATAATTTAATTTTATATGGTTCAGGATCACCCGTAAACAATACGAGAAGATTAATCATAAGATCCCATGATTGTACGCAACACGTCATTTGACAACACCGGTACTTTATGTACGCAACACGTCATTTGACAACACCGGTACCATGGGTCAAGATTAATCTCGACCAATACATATACGATGGGGGTTTTTATTTATTTCATTGGTGGTTTATTAAACACCTAAAAATGAACCATTAAAATTGAATTACTAACATCGGACTGCTAACTACGGACTAAGAAATTATTAAAACTATTAAAAGTATAAAAAGTATATATATGTGACGATTGTTTAAAATAGAAATATATTGATAAACTATATATGGATAGGTTCGTGATATCAATCGGAGACCAAGTCGAAATTACATATCTTCAAGACGAAAGTGAGTATATAGTCCCACTTTTAAACTCTAAATATTTCGGGATGAGAATACATGTATTTTATGTTTTACGTTATGGACACAAGTAACTGAAAAATATATTCTACGTTGAGTTGTACCACTGGCATACTTCCCTGTAGCTTGGTAACTGTTATTTACAGCGGTATTGTAAACGCGAATCCTGTTGATAGATCTATCGGGCCTGACAACCCCAACCGGACTGGACGACCAGTATTCAACGGTTGCACAGTACTTCGTTTCGTGACTACACTTGGTACGGTGTAGTAAGATTTCATAATAAAGGGAATATGCGACGTGAATAAATGTTAAGTATGGTTACCAAGTGCTCAACCACTTAGAATATTTTTATTAAACTGTTTATCTATGAAATTTTGTGGTCTATATATATATTGCTGCCGGCACTAAACCTATATCTCACCAACTTTATGTTGACATTTTAAACATGTTTATTCTCAGGTGATAATTAGAAGTTTCTGCTGCATTATGTTGAATTTGAGCAGGATCTTGCGTACGCATATTTGTGTCAAAAATAAAACTGCATACCCGAGGATTTGTGTTGTAAAATATACTAGAAATCGTGTTGTTATCATTATTTGTAAAGTTTGTAAGTCGAAGATTATCGCTAAACGATAATCATCTTTCTATCGTCTAAAGCTTGTATCAAAAATAAGATTTGTGGTTTGTAATGTAAAATATATGCAGTTTTCTTTTAAAAATGTCTCATATAGAGGTCAATACCTCGCAATGAAATCATACGTTATCTAACTCGTTCTTAGGGTTAAGGACGGGTTATGACATGTGGTATCAGAGCGGTGGTCTTAGCGAACCAGGTTTGCATTAGTGTGTCTAACTGATAAATCGTTAGGATACATTAGTAAGTCTGGACTTTGACCGGGTCTGATTTCAAAAACCATTGCTTATCACTGTTGGTTAAAATTTATATGTAAATATTATGTAGTACTAATGAGTTAGTTGTGGTGTGATAGATGTCGGGCTCAAAACTTATTATCACATTCAGCGACTCCGAATCAGAATCTTCAGATGGTGTTCCAGTCATTAACCTATCCGATGACGAAAATAATATCTTTGGGGAAGACTCACAAATTCCGGATGAACCAACTATAGAAAATCTGGAAAGTGAACCCGAGGAGGAAAGTGAACCCGAGGAAATTACGAAAGACAAGTTCCAACAAGGAAAGAAATGAAAAGCTAATGAATTAGAAAATTCAGATCCCGAGTTTAGGGAGGATGATGTGGCACCAACTCCACTAAACACTACCACCCCTATTCCCGCTATTCCTATTCGTGCTGTTCCGGCATCTAGTTCTTCAGCCCCACCGCTAAAATATAGGCAGACAGCTAGGATAAGCGTTACGCCATTCATTGGAACTAAACGTCCTAGAAAATAGACCAAACGATGCGCTGCCGTATTAAACCATGGGATCATATAATGTTTTGTATAATATTATTAGTGTGGTTTGCTTAATGTTTGATGTAAGATAAGCATATGTAAAATAGTGAAGTGTGAAATGCAATAATTTTCCATGGTTAAGTATTATTTAGATTGTAGTAATTGGTTCGGTACTAAGCTATTAAGTATGAACATTAACGGGTAGGTACTACCCTAGATATAATTATAAAACGCTAATAAGAAGAAAAGGCTTTTATAATAATACCTGGTTCATATTATTAATAAGCTATAATGTACTGTAAATATACACTACATCTATAATATTCCATGTGAATAATTATTTTCTTTTCATTCTTATAGAAGAATATGGCGCGATTGAACCGAATGACGGAACAAGAAATCCAGGAACTCATCAATCAGCGAGTGAACGACAGAATGTTATGGGTCGAGGCTGCAAGAGGTGCTGCAGTTAACCCAAATCCTCGTGTGGGGTGCACTTACAAAACTTTTCAAGCTTGCAAGCCCTCATCATTCAGTGGAACAGAAGGACCGATCGGTTTAACCCGGTGGATAGAAAAGATGGAAACTGTGTTCAAAATCAGTGGTTGTGTTGAAAAGGACATGACCAAATACGCATCGTGCACTTTACAAGATAGTGCACTCACGTGGTGAAAAAATTATGTGAAGGCTGTAGGAGGAGATGTAGCTTATGATACTCCGTGGGAAGAATTCAAAACAATGTTAATCAATGAATATTGTCCAAGGAACGAGGTTAGGAAGTTGGAAGATGAGTTACGAAGTCTGAAGGTTATTGGTACTGAAATCACCAACTACAATCAGCGATTCATGGAATTAGTTTTGCTATGTCCTGAATTGGTTCCAACCGAAGAACGGAAGATTGAAATGTACAAAGATGGTTTGCCCAAAAAGGTCAAGGCAAATGTTACAGCATCGAAACCTAAGACAATTCATAAAGCTATAACCATGGCAAACGAGCTAATGGATCAGGTCATTTTGGATAAGAAAGCATTCAATACTGATGTGAAGGTATCAGGTAACAAGAGAAAGTGGAATGGAAGCTATGATCGAGGTAATCAACAACAAACTTTTAAGAAACAAGAAACCCCGAAAGGTGCGGGTAGTGGTTCAGGTTTTGGTTACAAAGGACAAAGTCCTTTATGCAACCGATGTCACAAACATCACTTTGGTTACTGTAGTGTGGTATGCAACAAATGTAATCGACAGGGTCATCTTGCTGAAGATTGTAGGGCTCTCGTTACGAATACAAATGGTGCCAAGACTCCTGCCACCAACGCAAATAGAACTGCTTTGGCTACCATTACTTGTTTTGGGTGTGGAAAACAAGGCCACTATAAGAGCCAGTGCCCGAATCCAGAGAAGAATATCGGACCTGCACGTGGAAGAGCATTTGTTATTAATGCTAAAGAGGCATGTGAAGACCCGGAGCTTGTTACGGGTATGTTTACCATTAATAACTTATCCGCATCTATTATATTTGATACTGGTGCTGATAGAAGTTACGTGTGTAGAGACTTTCACGCTAAATTGAATTGTTCATCATTACCTCTCGATGCTAAGTACATGATTGAGTTAGCTAATGGTAAACTAATTAAAGCCGATAAAATTTGCCGTGATTGTAAAATAAATTTAGCCGGAGAAACGTTTAAAATTGACGTGATACCCGTAGAATTAGGAAGTTTTGATGTAATAGTCGGCATGGACTGGATGTCCAAAATAGGAGCTGAAGTTGTGTGCGCCAAGAAGGCAATTCGCATTCCTCGTAAGGATAAAACGCCAGTAATGATTTATGGAGAGAAGGGTAACTCAAAGCTAAAACTCATTAGTTATTTGAAAGCTCAAAATTGCTTGAAGAAAGGGTGCTATGCTATCTTAGCACATGTTAATAAAGTCGAAACAAAGGAAAAAGTGAAGAGCATCAATGACGTGCCTGTGGCAAGAGATTTTCCTGAAGTCTTTCCGGAAAAGTTGCCGGGATTACCTCCATTTAGATCTGTAGAATTTCAAATAGATTTAGTACCAGGAGCTGCACCAGTGGCTCGTGCTCCATATAGACTTGCACCGTCCGAGTTAAAAGAACTTCAGAGTCAGTTAAAAGAATTACTGGATCATGGATTCATACGACCAAGTACTTCACCGTGGGGAGCTCCGATTCTATTTGTTAAAAAGAAAGATGGATCTTTTAGGATGTGTATAGATTATCGTGAATTAAATAAGTTAACTATCAAGAATCGGTATCCACTACCGAGAATTGACGACTTATTTGATCAACTCCAAGGATCATGTGTGTACTCAAAAATTGACTTAAGGTCGGGCTATCATCAATTACGTGTCAAAGAAGAAGATATACCGAAAACTGCTTTTCGGACACGTTATGGTCATTACGAATTTTTGGTTATGCCGTTTGGATTGACGAATGCGCCAGCTGTATTCATGGACCTCATGAATCGAGTTTGTAGTCCGTATTTAGATAAGTTTGTTATCGTTTTCATTGATGATATTCTTATCTATTCCAAGAGTGAGCAAGAGCATGAAGAGCATTTAAGGTTGATATTAGAGTTATTGAGAAAAGAACAACTATATGCTAAATTTTCTAAGTGTGCTTTTTGGTTGAAAGAAGTTCAATTTCTTGGTCACGTTGTTAGTAGCAAAGGAATTCAGGTTGATCCAGCAAAAACTGAAGCCATTGAAAAATGGGAGACTCCTAAGACACCAACGCAGATACGTCAATTTTTGGGTTTAGCCGGTTATTATAGAAGGTTTATTCAAGATTTTTCCCGAATAGCTAAGCCGTTGACAGCGTTAACGCAAAAAGGGAAGAAATATGAATGGACTTCTGAGCAGGAGAGTGCATTTCAATTACTAAAGAAGAAGTTAACTACGGCGCCTATTTTATCGTTACCAGAAGGGAACGATGATTTTGAAATATATTGTGACGCTTCGCGACAAGGTTTTGGTTGCGTTCTTATGCAACGAAAGAAAGTTATTGCATACGCATCCCGACAATTGAAGATTCACGAGCGGAATTATACGACGCATGATCTAGAACTGGGAGCAGTCGTGTTTGCATTAAAGATATGGAGACACTACTTGTATGGGGTTAAATGCACTGTGTTTACTGATCATAAAAGCCTTCAACATATTTTTGATCAGAAACAGCTGAACATGAGACAACGTAGGTGGGTCGAGTTAATAAACGACTATGATTGTGAAATTCGTTATCATCCCGGGAAGGCGAACGTGGTGGCCGATGATTTAAGCAGAAAGGAACGAGAACCAATTCGAGTACGAGCGATGAACATAAAAATTCGCATGAATCTCAACTCACAAATCAAAGAAGTTCAACGAGAAGCACTTACTAAAGAAAATATAGGAAATGAAATAATGAAGAAGTATGAGAAGCAACTCGTTATGCGGGAAGATGGAATTCGATATTTTGCAAATCGTATTTGGGTACCGAAGTTGGGTGGATTAAGGAAGTTGATATTAAATGAGGCACATAAGACAAGATACTCGATACATCCTGGAGTTGGAAAGATGTACCAAGATCTTAAGACACATTATTGGTGGCCTAATTTAAAGACAGACGTTGCAACATATGTTGGGGAATGTTTAACTTGTTCCAAAGTCAAAGCTGAACACCAGAAGCCGTCAGGGTTACTTCAACAACCAGAAATCCCAGAATGGAAATGGGATGGTATTACCATGGATTTCATCACGAAGTTACCAAAGACTACCTGGGGATACGACACCATTTGGGTGATTGTTGATCGTCTCACCAAGTCTGCACACTTCTTGCCTATAAAGGAAACGGATAGAATGGAGAAACTATTACGATTGTATATAAAGGAAGTTGTTTCAAGGCATGGAATACCTATTTCCATTATATCCGATCGTGATAGTAGATTTACATCAAAGTTCTGGCAATCACTACAGGAGGCCCTAGGAACTCGTTTGGATATGAGTACCGCGTATCATCCGCAAACCGACGGACAGAGTGAAAGAACGATTCAGACTCTTGAAGACATGCTCAGGGTGTGTGTGATCGATTTTGGAAACGGATGGGATAAATATCTACCATTAGCAGAATTCTCGTATAATAATAGTTATCATGCGAGCATTAAAGCTGCGCCATTCGAAGCATTGTACGGAAGGAAGTGTAGATCTCCTATTTGTTGGAATGAAGTAGGAGATCGACAATTAACTGGTCCCGAGATCATACACGAAACGACTGAGAAGATAGTACAAATCAAGGAGAGATTGAAAACAGCCCGTAGTCGCCAAAAGAGCTACGCCGATGTTCGAAGGAAACCATTAGAGTTTCAGATCGGTGACATGGTTATGTTAAAGGTGTCACCTTGGAAAGGTGTAATACGTTTTGGAAAAAGGGGTAAACTAAACCCAAGGTATGTAGGCCCGTTCAAGATCATCGAACGCATTGGACCTGTAGCTTATCGACTCGAGTTACCGCAACAACTCGCCGGAGTACATAATACCTTTCACGTCTCAAACCTTAAGAAGTGTCTTGCAAAGGAAGACCTCACCATTCCTCTTGAAGAAATCCATGTCGACGAGAAACTACAATTCATCGAAGAACCAATCGAAATCATGGATCTTGAAGTTAAACGGCTCAAGCAGAGCAACATACCGATCGTTAAGGTTCGTTGGAATGCTCGAAGGGGTCCCGAGTTTACTTGGGAACGAGAGGATCAAATGAAACAAAAATATCCACACTTGTTTTCCGATGACGCAAAATAGGTACAATTTTAAAATTTCGGGACGAAATTTATTTAACGGGTAGGTACTGTAATGACCCGCACTTTTTCGATCGTTCTATACTTATAAGATTAATATTTATATAAATTAAACCTTACCAACATGATAAGCAATCCAAATTGTTAAGATTTATGTTTTTGAAAAGAGTTTTACACAACGTTTGACCGTCTAGTTTGACCGATGATATCACGAACTATACAATATATGATAATTATACATACATATTTAACATGATCTAAGGATGTTTTAATATCTCATTTTGTATTAATAACAAAAAGTCATAAGTATATTTTGAAACTACTAACTTAAGTTTTCAAAACAATAACCATACGTAACGTTATTTGACATAAATACTGATGATTTATAATGTTTATATATATATCGTATAAGTAATGTATTTAATCATTTTTAAAGGGCTTTTATACATAAAACAATATAAGTATATTTACAAAAGATAGTTATATTTGAATTCTCGTTCCGTTTCCTCAATAATCCTATACGTATATCTAGGGTACTATACACAGCTTCTAGAAGTATTTACTATTGGTATATACCAATAGAAATCTTCAATTATTGGAATAATATGTCATTCATGACATAATAAATTTTAACTTATCTTAGATATTTTCACTAAAAACCAAATTTTCAAGCCTATAAATAAGCACCATTTCTAACTCATTTTTACACATTCATTTTCCAAATTTTACTTCCAATTTTCACACACACTTGCAAGAACTCTCTCAACTTTTATTTTACTACTTCTTTCCAGCAACTTTACATTTTAAACTTGAGGTAAAAACTCTACTTCAACTCTTTTTCAATTCATATATTTATAGCTATATATATAAGAGTTTATAAACTAGAACATAGTTTGAATGATTTCAAACTTGTTCGCAAACTAAATAGATCCTTCTAACTTAACTTTTAAAATACTTCAAGACCTGTAATATAACTTAAAAATATGCTAATTTAACAAGGTATAACTTGGTTTTTCAAAGAACACCTTAAAAACTGTTTTTATGACGTCGGAGTGCAACCGGGGGCTGTTTTGGGTTGGATAATTAAAAACCATCTTAAACTTTGAATTGGAGGTTTATTTTCTGGAAAAATGATTTTTACTATGAATATGATAACACATAAAAATTTCATGATTTAACTCAAAGTATAAGTATTTTTAGAAAAATAATCATTTAAGGTTGTTTACATGATGGAAAATGATTAACTTCATAAGTTTCACTAAAGTTTGACCTATGACCTGTGATTTCGAATACAAACTAAGGTATTTACAGTTCATAGTCTTAAAGAGGGACTCGATCCAAGGAAGTGGCAAGTTGAATCAACGAAAACGGAGTTGTAACGAAGAAACTATGACCAAAACGAGATCGGATATCTAAGACTAGTTTGGCTACGAAAATAATTGGAGAAAATTAAATAAATCACATCTTTTTAAAATAACATGATATTTTATATATATGTACTCATAATTTAATTTTATATGGTTCAGGATCACCCGTAAACAATACGAGAAGATTAATCATAAGATCCCATGATTGTACGCAACACGTCATTTGACAACACCGGTACTTTATGTACGCAACACGTCATTTGACAACACCGGTACCATGGGTCAAGATTAATCTCGACCAATACATATACGATGGGGGTTTTTATTTATTTCATTGGGGGTTTATTAAACACCTAAAAATGAACCATTAAAATTGAATTACTAACATCGGACTGCTAACTACGGACTAAGAAATTATTAAAACTATTAAAAGTATAAAAAGTATATATATGTGACGATTGTTTAAAATAGAAATATATTGATAAACTATATATGGATAGGTTCATGATATCAATCGGAGACCAAGTCGAAATTACATATCTTCAAGACGAAAGTGAGTATATAGTCCCACTTTTAAACTCTAAGTATTTTGGGATGAGAATACATGTATTTTATGTTTTACGTTATGGACACAAGTAACTAAAAAATATATTCTACGTTGAGTTGTACCACTGGCATACTTCCCTGTAGCTTGGTAACTGTTATTTACAGCGGTATTGTAAACGCGAATCCTGTTGATAGATCTATCGGGCCTGACAACCCCAACCGGACTGGACGACCAGTATTCAACGATTGCACAGTACTTCGTTTCGTGACTACACTTGGTACGGTGTAGTAAGATTTCATAATAAAGGGAATATGCGACGTGAATAAATGTTAAGTATGGTTACCAAGTGCTCAACCACTTAGAATATTTTTATTAAACTGTTTATCTATGAAATCTTGTGGTCTATATATATATTGCTGCCGGCACTAAACCTATATCTCACCAACTTTATGTTGACGTTTTAAACATGTTTATTCTCAGGTGATAATTAGAAGTTTCCGCTGCATTATGTTGAATTTGAGCAGGATCTTGCGTACGCATATTTGTGTCAAAAATAAAACTGCATACCCGAGGATTTGTGTTGTAAAATATACTAGAAATCGTGTTGTTATCATTATTTGTAAAGTTTGTAAGTCGAAGATTATCGCTAAACGATAATCATCTTTCTATCGTCTAAAGCTTGTATCAAAAATAAGATTTGTGGTTTGTAATGTAAAATATATGCAGTTTTCTTTTAAAAATGTCTCATATAGAGGTCAATACCTCGCAATGAAATCATACGTTATCTAACTCGTTCTTAGGGTTAAGGACGGGTTATGACAGGAAGCGTTGAACAAGCAACTGTTAAGGCAATGTCTAATGACATGCTTTTGATTATGGTCCACAGCGTGTCGGATGCAATTACTATCCTTTGTAGGAGCAATAGTAAAGATCACCCTTATAGTTTTTCGGTCTGGCACAAGGTCCTGTCTTCGACCATGTTATGCAATCACCGTTCTTACGGTTGACACCCGATTTTGGTTCAGGTGACCTAATGAATTCCGGTGAATTCTTAGGATTTTTACGTTCAATAGTAAAGAACGCATTGAAAATAGGTTTTCAGAAAACAAATTGGTTTGTAATTTGATCAAAATATTTTCTCGTTCAAGCTCGAGTTTAGATATCATTGAATTCCATGAGTTTGTAATTCTCAATCTTTAAAGTCAATCTTAAGGATTGAGTAATATTAGGCTTAAAAGCTGATTTTTGATCTTTAAGGAGATTATCCTTTCTAGGGATCTGATTCATTAGTCTTATAAGTTAATTTGCATGGTGCCCCCATTGTATGAGACAGATCCTCTCATGGATAGGATAAGTCTGACCACATAGAGACCCTGTTTGATGCCGAGGTTCGTGGATTTCTAGCTGATTTTCGAGAAAACTTTTCAAGGTTTATCGTAGACTCTACAACTGGTCTGGACGACAACTTCCCGACCTAAATCAAGAAGTGCATTTCTTTTTCTCGGAAGACTTTACATCCTTTTAAATTCCATTTATATTACAATAAACTTGGTAAAACTGATTAATATTGTCCAAAACAAAAGTATCTTCAATTATTTGTACAAAAATATGTGATATATGTTCTAAATAACTTGGTAAATTTTTCCCACATTTGGTTTTTATTTTTCTTTCTTTGCCTTTTTATTCTCTTCTATTACATTTTAAATGAATTCAATCATTTTGGGTTGTTTCTCAATTTATGCCCTTTTCGAGGTAACAATAATTTTGGTGTTAATACCTAGTTTTATCGTTCATAAATATGTATAAACATTATTTTGAGTTCATTTAGTTGAAATTTTTTTTAAAAATTTTACTAGAAGTGGGTAGTCAGTATATAAGACTAGGGCTGTTCTTTATTATCAGAGAGCACTAGATTCTAATACAACTACTGCGTTACTAGTAAAGTTTAACGGTGGCTATTAAACCAAGTGTATAAGTCAAAAATTTTTAAAACCGAAAGAATTTAATCCATTCCCACACTTAAGATCTTGCAATGCCCTCATTTGCAAGAAATCAGTAACAATTTAAATTATTGAGGGTGATTAGCGTAAAAAGATGATTAAGATTTACCAAAGTTTCCAAATATATTGTTCTTTGTTTGAATGATAAATGGTGCACATCATTTGGTCAAACATCCTGCAGTTGTTATATCACATTTGTTTTTCGTCTCGTCGTCAAAATTAATAGCTTTTGCTGAACTTAATGTCAGTCTTTGAAAATGCGCCGTTTTACCCTGTTTTGTACATATGATAAACTAAAAACATATATATATATATATATATATATATATATATATATATATATATATATATATATATATATATATATATATATATATATATTTGAAGTTGAGTATATCACCCCACGTTCATAAATTTATAAAATCTAATATTTAAAACGTTAGAAAACTATAAAAACTATTACAATACCAAAATAAATATTAAAAGTAGTAACATTACAAATAATAAAATAAATAAGACTAAGGTTGATTTTGATTGTACCAGAAGGGGTTCCAAGGTTCGTGGTATATGTTTTGATACGCTTGGAATGGGTCATATGTAGGAAAAGGTGGTCGTGTATCATCGGTCCATGGAGGAAAATAGGCCGGTTCAGTAGGAATGTAGTTCCTACCTTGGGAGGCTAAATAGGCTTTGATATATTCTTGATGATATTGCCAAGCCTGAAACTCACGTTGTATAGCCTAATTGTATGCACTTTGGGCCATTATTCTTTCTATATCTGTCATTTGGTTTCCTCTGCCCGCATTACCTTGCTCATGATCTCGTTCTACCTGTGGATTCGTGCCATCATATGGTACTGCAGCGTTATGTCATTTCTTTAAAACCTTTGCACCATGATACACACGTAAATCAATTCTATCACGGGGTTCTGGTACTGCAACTAATAATCCCCCCTGACTTCTATCCACATTGAGATACTCAGCAATTAATGTAATGAAAATTCCACCTCCTATTATACTATTATTTCGCATACCCCTTACCATTACCGATAAGTAATAACCCACACAATAAGGTATGTTCAGAAAGCTCTGTGGGTCTAGAATACACATGAGGTAAAATAGATCATTTTCATTTACCTTTTCTTTATTCCTACCTCGTTGTGTAATCGAGTTTGCTAAGAACCTATGAATCACTCTTAGCTCAGCTCTATCAATATCAGTATAAGAGTAAGATCCCCCACGAAATCGAGTATGTCTAGACATTCTACTCCATATTTCATTCGCATCAAAATTATCATCAACCCTTCTACCATTAATTATTAACCTTTAACAATCAGTAGATGCTAGTTCCTCAGGCATATATATACACAATGCCTGAGCCATATCTAATAGAGACATATGGCGCATCACACCTCCTAATAAAAATCTAATAAAACTCTGATCAGTTAAGCTAGCTACCTGATAATTTATTTCAACAGTACATAATAATTCCACACACCATTCCCTATATACATGCCTACGTATAGTGAACAAACGTTCCCAATCGTTAAAAGTAGAATTACCATACCTTTGGTAAAGTAATTCCCGGATTGGTTCAGCCAATCCCACTGTTTCTAACGGTTCCCAATCTATCACCCTGGGTACTTCAACATCCTTAGACTGAAGAATGTGTAAGTTCCTCTGATATTTTGGATAATCTATCTAATGTCTGTCAAATCTTAAAATTGGGTGTAAATCTGCCACTTGTATATTTGAATATGAAATGAATTGATGCGGTAGATTTTGTCTGTATTGGTCGTTAATCTCCTGTTCGTCTGCATTCTCAGGAGGAGCATTGTGAGCCTGGGACGAGGATGAAGATTCACCCATTTCAGTCTGCAAAACACATTAAACATAATTTTTGTGCATTATTAGTGTTAGCAAAATCATATATTGAAACAATCATAATGACATGTTTAAACAATATTAAACTTATACACAATTTCATAAAATTAGCAATTCTACAATTTTACAAATAAGCATATATGAATATGTATACAATGTTCATAAGCATTCTACTCAAATAACATGTCAAAATAACCATTACTAGCAATTAAACAAGTTTCAAATGGCATTCATATCAAATTAATCAAGTTCATGTATTTTAGACTTAAAAAGTCAACAATTTTGCTCAAAAATCATGTTTAGGATCAAAGTTTTGATCATTTAGCAACCTAAACATGTTACACTACTTAATTAAGCACGAACTAACAACAAAATTCGGCCATAACCTGTTTATATCAAAAAGCGCCAATTTTGATAAAGAACACAAACCCTAGATTGCTCAAAATTTTGAAGTTTAAGGCTTCTAATCATGTTAAATAGCATCAATCTAGGTTATACAAGCATAATACACAAACAATTTAAGCACAATTAAGCTAGAAATCATTAAAATTAAATTAGGTATAATTTTTGCTCAAGAACACTATAAATACGAATTAAAGAGTGTTTGGTGTAGAAATTTACCGATCTCCTTGAAAAATTTCTTGTTAGGAATCTCCTCATCGTGATTTTAGTGAAGATTTGGTGATTTTAGATGAAAAATCGCGAATTTTAGAAGGGTTTTTGTGTGCATTTTTGCAGAAAATTGTGTATGTGTGTGTGGAGACTGGTCAGTCGACCAGTTTAACTGGTCTAGGTTTTGGAAGCTCCGTGACTCGGATGTTTCTCTACTCAGAAGCTCCGCGAGAGCGGCGGTTTTTTTTTTTAACTTATAAAACAAATAAGTGATTAATTTAAAATTTTGTTTTCCTTGATATTTAGAATGAGGTTGTTTCGGTACGTTCACCTAGTTCGTCCCTTGAAAAAATTTAAAACTTTCATTTTAAAGCGTTGTTTTAAAAGCAAAGATTTTTGGGTTTTTTATAGTCTTTGGCATACTTTAAATCAATAAAATTAAAAATAATGATAACAAAATTTGTCGCCCCGCCCTCGGGTAAAGCAATTTCGGTTCAACGACCTAGTCTTCAACTCACGATGAATTTTAGAAATCATTTTTTTAAGTTAATGAAGTAAAATAAATTTTGTTTTTAAATTCACACTAAACTTAAATTTAAAATGCACAAAATTTCATATAAATATTATTAATATTTACATTTTTTTTACACAACTTACATTTAAAAATAATATAGTTATATATTAAATTTAAAAACAATAAAAATCTTTTTGGTCTTTTATCCCACTTTAATCAATCAAATATTAACAAATATATACGTCCCTTTTTTGGGTAAAGTAATTTTGGCTATATTACCTAGTTTTACTCCTGACGAATTTCTGAAATATTTTGAGTTGATTGATTAAAGATATTTATACCTTATGAATAAACGATAAATTTCACAGTGATGAAGTAAATTTTTGTCTGATATCAATAATTTCAATTTATTATACCTAATTTTATTGAATATCAATTTAATACTTTATATCGAACGATTCAGCGTTTATTATCAAAAGGTTAAAAGCAATAAATAAAAATAAAATAAAAAATGTACATACTTACCTATTAGATAGAATTCTCAGGAGACCTGCTTTAGTTGACTCATAGGAGAGTCGTTCGATTTCGTTTTCCATTTCTACATAAGTGTAACCTCGATTTTTCAATAATTTTTCTTCTAAACATATGAATGGTCCTTCTCTGCATAAAGTAACGAACTCGGTATTGGAACGTGTTTGATTGTTCGAACATTTTCCTTCATGTGACCATTTTCCACATTTATGACATCTTTCAAGGTGTCGTGCTCTTCTTTTTGTTGCAGATTTTGATTTTCCTTTACCAAAATGTGTCTTATTATGATTCTTCCTGAGTTCTTTCCTCACTTCGTCCATTTTGCCTCTTATGAATGATACTAGTTCACTCGGGAAGATGTTATTATTACATTTAGTAATCATAGCGTGTAGTAATAGACCATGGTTCAAATCAAAGGAATTCTTCATCTCGTAAAACCTAAAAACACAAAAATTCAGAATGGAGGGAGAAGACTAGTTCTTTAGGGTCTGGTAGGGAAAGACCAATCGAATTCCATTTTCGAGAACTACACGAAAACAAAAAATCTAACTCTAGATAGCATTATATTACCCTTAAAAACATTTGAATCTCCCCACACTTAGTTAGCTGTGGTGTCAAAATTGTGATTAACTTCATTATTAACTTCAAGGGTTAACGCCAAAAATAGGCTACAAACTTACACAAATGTACTGATGTCGCCCACAAACTCATTTATGTCCTACCGTCGCCTACAAACTTTCAAAAACTGTACCGATGTAAACAAAAACTTTCAAAAAGTGTACCAATGTAAACAAAAATAACTTGATACCGGCTAAACTAGTTAAAATCAACACGTGTGGTTCGTGGATTGGATCTTAATTCTTAAAAAAAAATCAGATCAAAATTAGTATGTAACAGGTCAAAACTATAAAATGTTGATATTAGCACATTTTTTGGAAGTTTGTAGGCGATAGTAGGACAGAAATGAGTTTGTGGGCGACATCGGTACATTTGTGTAAGTTTGTAGCATATTTTTGGCTTTAACTCTAAATTCAATTGGAACATCAACAACTTGCATATCTCTGACTTTTGCTTCAAGCCATTTGTTGATTTCCTCCGTAACATTCACAAATTCAATTAACATCGCCTTTTCTTTAGGCGACAAATTGGATGCTAATCGGTTACATAACTTAAAGTTCCCCTTAATCCTATCATCTTCAATCCGTTTATAAAGATTCTTCATTGAACTGTTAAAAACGGGTTCATCTAATTTCGTATCAACAACGGAGTTCTTTGTTATCGGGTCATCATTAGGTGTTTCTTCATCTTTCCCACACTTAGGAATTTTATTGGTTCAACAGTTTTGGTTGGTGGAGATTTAAACTTTCGGTTCACAAGGGTGACCGATTTATCACCATGCCTAAGTGTCATTCTACCTTCTCTTACATCAAAGAACGCCTCGGTGGTTGCTAAAAATGGGCGACCTAAAATTAGAGGAATATCAAGGTCTTCCTCCATATTAATAACTATGAAATTTGCAACAAAGGTCAAACTTCCCACTTTAACAAGTAAATTGTTGGCTATTCCAACCGGGTGTTTAATGGTTTGGTCAAATAATTGAATACCTATTTTGGTTGGTCTTAATTTACCTACACCTAATCTTTTGTATAAGGAAAGAGGCATAACATTCGCACTTGCTCCTAAATTTGCGAGCCCATTATACATAACACCATCATTAAGCAAGCAAGAAATGATAAATTCACCTGGGTCTCCTACTTTAGTAAGTAGAGTTGGTTGTTAACCTTTTCCGGGAGCTCTTTTCTTGGTTCTTCCACTTCTACTTGAACTTCTTGTTCATATTTTTCTTCGTTTATTGGAATGGGAGGTTTATATAGAAATTCTTCTTCATCACTACAATTTGAAGCCTCCCCGTCTTCCAATTTAGGTTTTTCATATATTGTTGACAACATATTTATGTTTTCATTCTGACGGTTTTCTTTGGTGGTGAAATTATGATTGACTTCATTGTCAACTTCCATCGGATCATGTATGTAATGTTTAACTCTGTGACCATTAACTTTAAATTCAATCCCATTTGAATTTATTAACTCTATTGTTCCATATGGGAAAACTCTTTTGACCATAAATGGTCCAGACCATCTAGATTTCAATTTTCCAAGAAATAGCTTGAATCGTGAATTGAAAAGAAGGACTCTGTCTCCTTCCTTAAATTCTTTTGAACTTCTGATTCTTTTATCATGCCATTTATTTTTTCTTTCCTTATAGATTAACGAATTCTCATATGCATCATGTCTTAATTCTTCTAATTCATTTAGTTAACTTAACCGTAGACGTCCAGCTTCATGTAAATCAAGATTACATGTCTTCAAAGCCCAAAATGCTTTATGCTCAATTTCTACTGGAAGGTGACATGCTTTTCCGTAAACGATTTTAAAAGGTGTGGTGCCAATTGGAGTTTTGTAGGCTATTCTAAAAGCCCAAAGTGCATTCTCCAATTTCATGGACCATTCCTTTGGATTCGATCCTACGGTTTTCTCTAGAATACATTTTAAAGCGCGGTTGGTATTTTCAACTTGTCCATTTGTTTGTGGATGATAAGCGGTTGAGATTTTATGAGTTACTCCATATCTTTTGAGAACTTTCTCAAGTTAGTTATTACAAAAATGAGTACCCCGATCACTTATTAAAGCTTTCGGTGTTCCGAACCTTGCAAAAAGACATTTTAAAAAGTTGACTACAACTTGTGCATCGTTAGTTGGGAGAGCTTGTGCTTCCGCCCATTAAGATACATAATCAATGGCAACGAGAATGTAGAGATTATTATGAGATTTTGGAAATGGACCCATAAAGTCAATACCCCAAACGTCGAATACTTCACATACTTGAATGACATTTTGTGGCATTTCATCACGTTGGCTTATTTTTCCGGCCCTTTGACAAGTATCACAGGATTTACAAAGAAGGTGTGCATCTTTGAAAATTGTAGGCCAATAGAATCCAGCGTCGTAAACTTTCCTTGCTATGAGTTGAGGCTCATAATGCCCTCATGTTGGTCCTGTGTGACAATGGTTTAAAATTTGACTAGCTTCATCCCCGAATATGCATCGGCGTATTATTCCATCGGGACAACTTTTGAATAAATGTGGATCTTCCCAAAAATAGTGTTTTATATCATTAAAGAATTTCTTTCGTTTTTGGTACGACAACCCTTTTTTAACGAATCCACATACTAAGTAGTTTGCATAGTCTGCAAGCCAGGGAATTTCACTATAATCGATCTTCAAAAGATATTTATCAGGAAAGTTATCTTGTATGGCCGATTCATTTAAAACTTCTAATTCAGGATTTTCAAGACTAGAAAGATGATCAGCGGCGAGATTTTCTGCTCCCTTTTTGTCTCGGATTTCAATATCGAACTCTTGTAAGAGTAAGATCCAACGGATTAATCTTGGTTTGGCATCTTGTTTTGAAAATAGGTATCTAAGAGCAGAATGGTCGGTATAGACCACCGTTTTTGCTAGAACGAGATATGAACGAAATTTTTCAAAAGCAAAGACAATAGTAAGGAGTTCTTTTTCAGTAGTTGTGTAATTTGTTTGTGCTCCTTGTAACGTCTTACTAGCGTAATAGATAGGTTGAAATCGTTTTTCAATTCTTTGACCTAAAACGGCTCCCATTGCAAAATCACTTGCATCGCACATGAGTTCAACTGGTAGATTCCAATTTGGAGCTATCATGATCGGCGCATTAGTGAGTTTTTCTTTAAGAATATTAAAAGATTTGATGCATTCATCTGAAAAGATGAATGGAGCATCTTTTTCTAGGAGTTTATTCATAGGAGTGACAATTTTAGAAAAATCTTTTATGAAACGTCGGTAAAAATCGGCATGCCCTAGAAAACTCCTAAATCCTCTAACATTGGTGGGATGTGGAAGTTTAGCAATTACATCTACTTTAGCTCTATCCACTTCTATTCCTTCCCTTGAAATTTTATGACCAAGAACGATGCCTTCTTTAACCATGAAATGACATTTCTCCCAATTAATTACTAGATTTGATTTCTCGCATCTAATATGCATTCGTTCAAGATTAACTAGACATGTTTCAAAAGTATCACCGAAGACTGAAAAGTCATCCATGAAAACTTCCATGCATTCTTCTATCATGTCGTGAAAAATCACCATCATGCACCTTTGAAAGGTTGTGGGGGCATTGCAAAGTCCAAATGGCATGCGTTTGTAAGCATAAGTACCATAAGGGCACGTGAATGTGATTTTCTCTTGATCCTCGGGTGCGATTGCAATTTGAAAGTATCCGGAGAAACCGTCAAGAAAACAATAGTAACTGTTCCCAGCTAACCTTTCCAACATTTGATCAATGAAAGGTAAGGGAAAGTGATCTTTTCTGGTGGCGTCGTTTAATTTTCTATAATCAATATAAACACGCCATCCTGTTACAGTCCTGGTGGGAATAAGCTCATCGTTTTCATTTGTGATGACAGTCATACCACCCTTCTTAGGTACGCATTGAACTGGGCTTACCCATGGACTATCAGAGATTGGATAAATTAAACCTGCATCGAGCAGTTTAATAATTTTTTTCTTAACAACATCTTGCATATTTGAATTTAGTCTTCGTTGGCGTTGCACATATGTTTTATGACCTTCTTCCATAAGGATTTTATGTGTGTAATACGAAGGACTTATACCTTTAATGTCATGAATCTTCCATGCAATAGCTGGTTTATGAGCTTTTAGCACAGAAATGAGTTGAGATTTTTCATTTTCCGTAAGAGAAGACGATATTATTACAGGTAATTCATATTCACCATGTAAATAAGCGTATTTCAAATGATTTGGAAGTGGCTTTAACTCTAATATCGGTGGTTCTGCTATCGATGATTTGTATCGATATCTGTCTTCTTCTTTTAGTACTTGAATTTCTTCTGTTGTTGGTTCGTATTTATTAGCCATAATTATAGCTAACATTTCAGCTTCATCAATTGGTTCAGTTCCTTCTCCTAAAGAACATTCTCCTGTTCCTTGTAATTCTGAAAATTCTTGTAATAATTCTGCATGTGAATCTATAGTTTGAATATAACAACATGTATCATCTGCAGATTACGGCTGTTGCATGGCTCTATCAACATAAAAGGTAACACTCTCGTCCTCTATACTTAGGGTCAGTTTCTTACCAAACACGTCTATTATTGCTTTAGCCGTGTTTAAGAATGGTCTTCCTAATATAAGGAGAACTCGAGAATCTTCTTCCATGTCCAGAATAACAAAGTCTACCGGAAATACTAAAGTACCAACTTTAACTAGCATGTTCTCCATTATCCCTCTAGGATATTTTACTGATCGATCGGTTAGTTGTATGCTTATTCGTGTTGGTTTCAAATCTCCGCGGTCTAGTTTAGTGTATAGTGAATACGGCATTAAATTTATACTAGCACCTAAGTCTGCCAATGCTTCTATTGAACTAAGACTACCCAGAAAATATGGAATTGTGAAACTTTCTGGATCAGAGAGTTTTTCTGGTAGCTTATTCAATAGCACTGCAGAACAATTAGCATTCATTGTAACAGCCGAGATTTCTTCCATTTTCTTTCTATTTGTGATTAGATCTTTCAAGAATTTAGCATATCTTGGCATTCCAGGAATCACATCAATGAAAGGAAGATTGACATATATTTGTTTAAACATATCCAAGAATTTGGATTGCTCGGCTTCAAGTCTTTCTTTTCTCATTTTACTCGGGTAAGGAAGCGGTGGTTGGTATGGTTTAACATAATGTTTAGCCTTAACTGTGTTATCTTCATTAACCTTTTCAACTACCGGTTCTGATTCCTTCTCTTGCTCAGGCTGTGGTGCCTGTGTAGTATGAATAGCGTCATCAGAATTTATAGGTATTTAAGGTGGTTTATGTGTAATACCACATCTTGTGGTAATGGCTTTAGCTATTTCATTTTGGGGGTTATAATTTGTATCGCTAAATAGACTCCCCGGTTTTCTTTCACCTATCAACCTTGCTAGGTTGCTCACTTCTTGTTCCAAATTTTGGATTGAAGCCTGTTGATTTCTAAATGCTTGAGCATTTTGTTCATTAGTTTGTTTCTGAGATGTGAAAAATTGAGTTTGGGATTCAACTAGCTTCGACATCATATCTTCTAAATTTGGCTTTTTATCATCGGTTTGTGGTGGTTTATTTGGAAAAATAGGTCTTTGCTGGTTATAAGTATTATTGGATATTTGTTGATTGCTAGGACCTTGTTGATTTTTGTATGGAACATTTTGGTTATTATTCTGATTTTGATTGTAGTTTGGTCTTGGCGGTTGATAATTATTCTGATAATTATTTCTAGGCCTTTGATTCATGTATGAAACATTCTCTCTTTGTTCTATTGTTTGTTCAATACTGAGACAATCTTTTGTCAAATGTGGTCCTCTACACTGCTCACAACTAATTCGTATTGCGTGAATATCCTTAGTCAACTTTTCCATTCGTCTCTCGAAAGCATCTAGCTTTGCGGAAATGGAATCAAAGTCATGGCTAGAATCGGCTCTAGCCACTTTAGATGAACGGAAGATATCTTTTTCCTGATGCCACTCATGTGAGTGGGATATTGTGTTATCAATAATTTTGTGAGCTTCGGTTGCAGTTTTCTTCATAATGGAACCACCAGCTGCTGTGTTAATGTCTTTTCGTGTAGCAAAATCGCATCCTTGGTAGAATATTTGCACTATTTGATAAGTGTCTAAACCATGCTGAGGACATCCTCTCAACAACTTTCCGAATCTTGTCCACACCTTATATAGAGTTTCATTTGGCTTTTGCGTGAATGTAACAATTTCTCCTTGAAGTCTCACAGCTTTAGATGCCGGAAAGAATCTTTTAAGAAAATTTTCAACTAAAACATCCCATGTGTCAATCGCCCCTTCAGGTAACGATTCTAAACAATCTTTGGCTTCTCCCTTTAAAGTCCAGGGAAATAACATGAGATAGATCTGTTCATCCTCAACTTCTCTAATTTTAAATAGAGTACAGATCCTATTAAAAGTTCGAAGATGTTCGTTTGGATCTTCCTTCGGCGTACCACTAAATTGGCACTGATTAGTTACCATGTGTAAGATTTGTCCTTTGATTTCATAATCTGGTGCATTAATGTCTGGTTGAGTAATTACATGACCTTGGCCAGTGCGTGTGGCTCTCATTCAATCTTCCATACTTAGAGGTTCTTGATTTTCCATGATTGAATTTGTTGAATCTGAATCACTAGAGGATTCTGATTTAATGGTTTCTTCCTCGACAATCTCTGGTTGTATGATTGGTGGTTCCGGAGGAATGATTAGTGGTTCAGGATCTCTGAATTGTCCTTGAATATCCTCCGGGTTCTCAATTGTGAAGCCGGGTTCAAAAAATGGATTATCGGAAATTTGAATTGGAGTACTTGGTCGGCTAGATGATGATTCTAAAGAAAAATCAATGACGACAATATTGGCTAGATATCTTGATCGAGTTACAGGTGGTGAACGTATGAAAGGTGGTGAACGTTTTGCTCGGTGCATTCACTGAATATCCTATTAGTTATAAAGATAAAAATTATATAAGTTATCATATTAATAGACTTTTCTGATTTTGCCCACGTTTCGAATAGCCAATAGATGCAGCAGGTAGCCAGGACCATTTAAATCGGAAGCCCACAACTAGCCACTAACAAATTCAACTATTACTACGAACCAGAAAATTTTAAATGTCTATCAATTTAACCACTTAAAATAATTTTTCGTCGAAATTTAAAGAAAATATAGAAAATTCTAGGTCCTAAAAACTAGAGTGTAGAAATGAAAAAGAAAAAGCTCTTCGAGAAATAAGAGGTCGAAAAACAAACGTCGAAAAATAAAAAGTCAAAAAATATTAATAAGAAAGTAAAGCGTCCAAACTTAAAAGTCTAAAAACTAAAAATTAAAACTTGCGTCTAAAGGTATTAAAGCTTAAAAGAAATTCTATATCCAAAACGGCAATAACTTAATTAGGTACTAAAATCTATTTAAAACTAAAGCGATAAGCGACGTCGTAAAATTCTAAAGCGCCTAAATCTTAATCTAAAGAAAAAGCACTTAAGGGATTTTACGGCAAAGCCTAAAAATCTAGAAATATAAATTAACTACGGCAAAAACTAAGTTTAAAACTAGTTACGAACGATAAATTACAATTTACGAATTAAACGTTAAAAATATATAATTTATAAAAAGATATAAAAAATGATAAAATTACTTATTTTTATAAAAATATTATTTTTATATTATTATTTTATAAAAGTATTAATTTTATATATTTAATAATAATTAATAAACTTAATATTACTAAATAAAACTAAAACTAAAACTAAATACTAATTAAATAAATCAAAACCTAATTAGGTTAATAATAATAATTAATTTATTAAAACCCTAATCAGTAATTAATGTGTACAAGGTTCAGCCTATCAGACGGCTTCGCGACTGCGGTCCGTTTATGCCTAAAAGGCTCCGCGATTGCGGAGTTTGCAGACTCAGATTTCGTGCAGGCCAAAATTCGTGCAGGTTCAGATATATATATATTTTTTTAAATTTTCTGATTTTAATCTTATAAAAATAAAATTTAAATAAAACTTATATTTAAAAAAATACTTATTAGTTTTTTAACTTTTAATAAAAGTAATAAAAAATATAAACTTTTTAATTTAAACACTTAAAAATATAGATATTTATATTTTTTTATGTTTTTATATTTTAAAACTTATATAAAATTATATTTTTACCAAAATAGCTTAAAAACTAATAAATTTTTTTTAGAATATTACGTTTCGCTTTTCTTCCCTGGCAGCAGTGCCAAAAATACTTTGTGCGTGCGAGGTGTAGTACGAAATTGATTATATTTTAGTACGGAATAATATTAAATACGATACAATTTACACAAGTTATTTATTAATTAATTAATGGATATACCTAAACCTTGCTACAACACTTATAGGCAGTGTACCTAATCGTAGAGTAGTATAGTTTTTAGTAAGTCCGGTTCGTTCCACAGGGAGCTGGCTAGTTTAACGCTATATTTATTTTAAACTATATTTGTATATATATATATGTATATATATATGTATGTATGTATATATATATATATATATATATATATATATATATATATATATATATATATATATATATATATATATATATATATATATATATGTATGTTTATATATATATGTATATATATATATATATATATATATATATATATATATATATATATATAAGCATTATTATTATTATTATTATAAAAGGGGGATTTTACCGTTTAATGACCGGTTTGTCGCTTTTCCGTCTTAAATCACAATTAAAACCTAATGTAAAATATTAAATATAACTAAATTTAAAGCGTAAAGTAAATGACGATAAATAAAAATGCGATAAAATAAAAGTACGATAATTAAAAGTCCAATAATTTAAAGTACGATAAATAAAAGTGCAATGAGATATAAAATAAAGGAATTATGCTTATTTAAACTTCCGTAATCATGATGTTTGACGTTTTGATTTTAATTTATTATCATGGGTTAATTGTCCTTTGTCCTGGATTATTCGATATGTCAATCTGGTTTTGTCCATAATAGTCTATCGGTCATAATTATAAAGTGCGAAAGTCTTCGTCAAATTAACCTTATACCCGAATTCAAATATTCCAACTAATTGAGGACTTAAACTGTAACAAGGTCTTAATACTTTATTTAATGAATACACCAGGTTATTGACTGCATGTAATCCAAGGTTTTAATACTTTGTTAACAATTACACCAATTACCCTTGAATAGCCCATAGTCTAATTTCCACAAGTGTCGGTCTTTTGTTCACACCCCAATTATGGTCCAAAGCCCAATAACCCCGTCTTTAATATTTAGTCCAACATCACGATTACTTTGGCTTAAATAAACATAATAATAATTTAGCTACGAGACATTAATTTAAAAAGGTTGAACATAACTTACAATGAGTATTAATCGCGTAGTGTTACACGGGAAGAATTTTGACTTACAAACTTAAAACATTCACTAAAATAACCTTATTATTATTATTAAATTAATATTAAAATTATAATTATAAATATAAATATAGATTGAGAGATTGAAGTAGAAAAAGGTGTACGTTCATCGGCTGAATTCGTGGCCTTTTATAGGCCCATTTTTAACTGTAGAGCTCCGCGATCGCGATAGTTTTGTTCCTCACAGCTCTGCAGTCGCGGAGCTTTAGATACCAGCTCACCAAATGAATTAAACGTGGGCTGTTGATTATTTTATAATATAATATATATAATTAATTATATATTATATTATATTCTTGTGCATAGTTGACTTGTAATTTCAGGTTCGTTGAGTCGCACGTTGATAGTTGGTTCATGTCTCGGTTCCGGATTTTCGAACGCCTTTTCGTATAATTTAATATCTTGTACTTTGCGTTTTGCGGCTTGTACTCTTGTAATTTTTAGACGTTTCTCATCAATAATTTGAACCACTTGAATTGTAACTTGTACTTTTTAGCTTTTTGGTCGTTTGCGTCTTCAAATCGTCGAATCTATCTTTTATCTTCACCTTTTTTTATTTAAACGATAATTACTTGAAATTAGAACAATTGTAACTAAAAGCTTGTCTTCCTTGAAGGATAATGTTATGAAATATATGTTCATTTTTAGCATTATCAGCCTTCCACGGTCAACTTGGTAATAGTCAACGGCACGAGGCAAGTGACAAATCCTAACGAAATCTCTTTGGTGTTGAAGGAGCAAGATGGAAAGGCCACAAGGGATTGGATTTTCCTTACCAATCCTATTTTCGGGTTGAAAGCTCAAGACTTTCTCTCCCAACGATACCTTCACATCATGAAACAATGCTTAGTATGAAATGGCATGGATTAGAGAGATCTCATGCCAAGTAAAACACAAAATTGGAATACTTGACTTCCTTAAATAGGTGGACTCAATCACCTAGAAGTGTTAAAGTTTGAAATTTTAAACACTTACTTTATTTAAGGTCCTTAGACCCTACTTCCCACACATATAGATTTTATGCTAATTTTGAAAAAAGGTAGGAAGTAGATACTACCTTTCCATATTGAAGGAGGTGTCATGGCTTTAGGCCATGGCGTGTGTTGTCTAAGCAACACTAGCATGAAGCCATTGCTCTTAAAGAAGACAGCACTTTGTGAAGCTCAAGGCTCCTCTTCTCACGGTACTTTACATCTTGAAATGATGCAAGTATGAAATGATGTAGATTAGGAAGTGTCCTAGATCAAGTAAAACAAGATTCGAAAGACTTTACTTCCTTAATGGATGGTCTTGAATCATCCTAAAAGGTAAGCTATGGCTTTTTTTGACCAAAAATTTTCAATTAATTCAACAAGTTACTTGGGAAATTTTTAAAATTATGTGATAATTTATAAAAATAAGTCTACGAGAAATTATCTCCCCCCACACTTGAGATCATGTAATTCCCTCATTACATGAATCGAAATAAGAATATAAATTCGAGAGGACAAAATGAAAAGTGGAATCTACAAGTTATTATCAAATTGCATGAAGTTATCTTATCAAAACCGCATCACTAAAATTTCCTTTTTGATTAGATTTTTATTAACAAGTCTTTGTATTGACTCGTCCTCGTCTTCCTAACATTCCTTATCGGGGTAGTTCTGAAAGGACCCGTTCATATACATTATAAACGATTCACAATAGTTGATTACATTGCGAGGTATTTGACCTCTATATGATACATTTTACAAACATTGCATTCGTTTTTAAAAGACAAACTTTCTTTACATCGAAAATTGACAGGCATGCATACCATTTCATAATATCCACTATCCAACTATAAATTGATTTAATAATAATCTTTGATGAACTCAATGACTCGAATGCAACGTTCTTCTAAATATGCTATGAAAGACTCCAAGTAATATCTTTAAAATGAGCAAATGCACAGCGGAAGATTTCTTTAACACCTGAGAATAAACATGCTTTAAAGTGTCAACCAAAAGGTTGCTGAGTTCATTAGTTTATCATAATCATTTATTTCCATCATTTTAATAGACCACAAGAATTTCATTTCCAGTTCTCATAAATATACGTCCCATGCATAGAGACAAAAATAATCATTCATATGGTGAACACCTGGTAACCGACATTAACTAGATACATATAAGAATATCCCCTATCATTCCGGGATCCTCCTTCGGACATGATATAAATTTCGAAGTACTAAAGCATCCGGTACTTTGGATGGGGTTTGTTAGGCCCAATAGATCTATCTTTAGGATTCGCGTCAATTAGGGTGTCTGTTCCTTAATTCTTAGATTACCAGACTTTAATAAAAAGGGGCATATTCGATTTCGATAATTCAACCATAGAATGTAGTTTCAATTACTTGTGTCTATTTCGTCAAACATTTATAAAAGCGCATGTATTCTCAGTCCCAAAAATATAAAGGGTAAAAAGGCAAATGAAACTCACCATACTGTATTTCGTAGTAAAAATACATATAACGTCATTGAACAAGTGCAAGGTTGGCCTCGGATTCACGAACCTAAATTAATTATATATATTTATGTGTTGGTCAATATTTGTCTAACAAATTAGGTCAAGTCATAGTGTACCACAATCCTAATGCTCGAGACTAATATGCAAAAGTCAACAAAAGTAAATTTGACTCAAAATAATTTCCAAAAATCTATACATGATTAATATATAGTTTAAATATCGTCGTTTTATATTCTTAAATATTTTTTAAAAGATTTATTAGAGTAAATAATATAATTTATTTATTAATAAATAAAATTTTATATTAAATTTATATAATAAAATATACTTTTATATATATTAAGTAATAAAATTTATAGGGTTCATTTAATATCATAAAGATAATATGATAGGTATTATTAAAGTAAGTTATTACACGTAGTAAAATATGTTTGTATCACATATTTATTTGATAAAATAATATCTATAATGATAGTAAGTAAAAGTTGTATTATTTTATAATAATAATTATTATTATAAAAATATCAATATTTATAATTACTAAGATGACATTATGATAAAACGATAATTCTAATTATGATAACTTTAATATTTACGATAATTTTTAATATTATCTTTAAAATAATAATTCTATTTAAAATAATAATAATAATGATATTTTATAGTAACAATGACATTTCTATTAAAATGATAATTTTTGTTAAAATAATAGTTTTAATACTAACGATACTTTTAATAATAATAGTAAGGATAAAAATAATAAGAGCGATAATTTTATCTAAATCAATATCTTATAATATTTTAATTTCATCATGATACTCTTACTCATTAATTCCTAATCGTTTCGTTTAATAGCTTTTAATCGTCTTTTATATCGTGTTCATAATAATGATAATAATAGTAATCAAAATAATTAGGTGTTACAAATATTTGTTTTAATTACACTAATATTAATAATGATAGTTACTATAACATTATTAACGATAATACTAATAATTATCTTAATGATAATATAGTAATAATAATAATAACAATAACCATTTTTAAATAATGATATATATATTAATAATAATAATAATAATAATAATAATAATTGGATAATAATAATAATACTAATTATAACTTTAACGATAATAACGATAGTAATAATAAAGAAAAACAATTTTTAATGATAAATCCCTTTTATTGATAAAGATAATAATAATCATAATAATAAGATAAAACTAGAACGACGATAATAATAATCATTTTTAATAAAAATATCGAAAATTTAATTGATTATAACTTCTAATCCGTTCATCGAAACCATTCGATATCTAAAGGAAAAGTTCTTAATTTTTCGCTAGCCTTCCAAGGACATGCATATCTTATACCTTATCTCAACCGTAAGTGTAACTAATTCAAGATTCAACCTAACATGTCTAAGGGCAATATCAAAAGTACAAGCATGCATAATCCTAAATACTCGAGCACTAGTCAGGGATACACTATTAGTATGTAAAAGTTAAATTATGAGTACTCACGTATCAATATTGAGATTCAATATTGCAGGAAAGGTACGTAGACGCAACGGAAATGATAAACACTATATTAACCTCACGAGCATACCCATTAACCATACTCAATCACCTCCATAGCTATAACCCATAATTTCCTTAATCCTATCCTACTCGAAAAACAATTTCGAAACCACTCGGACAGCACTCCGTCGTAATATTTTATGTATACTAATAATATCTTAAAATAATACAGAGTAAATATATATATGTAAATCGATTGAGAGAGTTTAGAGAAAAATATTTTCAAGTTTCTATGAAATAATATAACCTATTGAATTCTATTTATAATAGAATTTTGAATTATTAAAGTGAATTATTAAAGTATGAATTATTAAAGTATGAATTATTAAAGTGAATTATTAAAGTATGAATTATTAAAGTGAATTATTAAAGTATGAATTATTAAAGTGAATTTTTAAAGTATGAATTATTAAAGTGAATTATTAAAGTTAAAGTAAAGTAAAAATAAAGTAAATGTAAAGTTTAAGTATAGTAAAAGTATAAAACTATGTACGTATAATACGCGTATAAATATATATAATATTAATTTAAATCGTTATATATATTTAATAAAATAAAATATAAATATCGTTATCTTTATCATACTAGTTAAGTAATGAGTTGTTAAAAGTGGTTCTAGATATTTATAAACGTTATATACGTTTTAATAATAAAGTTCTTTTTAAACTGAAAACGTTTTTGTACGTTTGAAACTAAATAGATCAATCGAGTCTTTATGAGATTCAATCTTCCACTATCCTTTGTCTAGTTCTCAATGATTGACAATTTGTTCTTATTTATAAATCACTTTACCATTTTCCGAATATTGTTAAAATGGAAAGATTTCTCAAATCAACGTGGGCCTTTCAACAGAGACTTGTAAACATAATTCAATATATCTGATAATTCAATCATTTGATCTTAACTTCTAATTCCATTGATAAACATTTTGAAACAGATACAATCATATAAAGTGTTTAATCTAATATTTTGTTTACGTTCCAAGTTATAATATATATACACATATACATATATAATCATATTCATTTAATGGTTCGTGAATCGTTGGAACTTGGTCGAGGTTGAATGAATGTATGAACATAGTTTAAAATTCTTAAAACTTAACTTAACAAATATTGCTTATCGTGTCGGAAACATATAAAGATTAAAGTTTAAATTTGGTTGGAAATTTCTGGGTTGTCACAGCACCTACCCGTTAAAGAAATTTCGTCCCGAAATTTGAGTGGAAAGGTCGTGAATGATAATAAGTATGTTTTCATGATGCATACGGGCTGAAAATTAGAGTTTTATCATCAGCGAATAATTTGGATAAACAATCCATTTATATGAAGAGTACGAATGAAGCTAACATAGAAGAGTGAAATGAGTAAGTGTAGATTCATCTTATCATTTGACGTAGATATGATTGATTCCTAGATTTCAAGGGATTTGAAGAAAATCTTCTTAATAAGATTTGACTCTCCGGTAATCAAGGGAATTAGGATCCGCTTTAAATGAGATCGTCCATTTTAATTGTTCTGTCGGAGATTTTCTTATAAATTCACCTCCTTCGTTTCCTTACAACTCACACCTTCTGTTGATGCATTTTATGCAAGTCCCTAGACATCTACCCACGTCCATTGCAGGTACAACAATTTACAGGCCACCATGATTGCTCGTTATTATCCTATCCGTGTTTGTATGTGGTTACAGGAACTGCAGGAACGAGATTTAGATGTTTGACTATGTTAGACTTAGTCAGACGTACGAGTGAAGCCTCACTAGTATGGCTGACAGGCTCATACGCACGGTTGATGCTGAGCTAAGTCACAATTACAACCTAAATGAGAAGACACGAGTGAGTGATCACCCGTACGGCTGATGAAACCAACTCGTACTTGTGATGAATGAATCGTATGGGTGAGTCAACAGCAGGGGTATATAAAGTCTTATGTTCTTCATTTTAGGTTAAGCCTCTCATTTGTTACACACACTCAGATCTAGTGAGCTCCTCCGATTCTCTCTCAGTCCAAATCACCCAGGTGGTGAATAATAACTCTAGGTGTTGATCTAATCACACTTGATTTAGTTGTGATTTGACTAAATTAATCAAAAAAAAAAAACTTAACCTATTCACTAGAGGGTTTGATTCACTTATTCCACCATTGTGTGAGTTAAATCTGTTGCTTTCTAAGTTCCTAGTCATGTTTCATCACCTTCTATTCTTCCCCCCTCAACTCATATTTTAAAGTATTCATCAATATGCTCCATCCATTTCTGATTCTCGATATACTTCTAACTTTCATATCGGTCATTCTACTTTTTCATCTATCGCCGGAAGAATCTATTTACTTCTACTATACTATTGGGTTTATAGTGTTTCTAGTTCTCTCGTGTCTTTATATTGCTATATGCATCGATATATATGGTTTATAATTTCTGGTTTGTCGTTGGGCTTTATATGTCCCCTTATATTTCAAAGTCTGTGCTTCTGTCTTCTATAATCATTATCATTCATAGTTAATGCTCTCTTTTATTTGCTGCAATTTATACCCCAATTTCTATTTCAGAGTTTTGTCCTTTTGTTTCTTCTTCTTGCGATTAAGCACCACTTGTAATGGTCCAGAATTCACAGATATGAATTTCGGAATGAACATTGTTAATGTTCTAGGAAGAAAATTGTGATGGCACGATCTTGACTTGTCAAATTACTAGAATACCTTGGAAAATGCCGAATCATCAAGAAATATTTTCTTGATATTTTAGAGGTTAAATAGAATACAAGAGTCGTATAACATGGCACATGATGATGTTATGATCTGTGAATCATCACGTTCCATTTAAAAACTCAGCATGACTTACTGTAATATAATCACATTGATCAAGTGTCATTATATTATACTAATTCATGCTTCAGTTCCCAACACTACTTCAAAATATTCCTATTTTAAACTTGAATGTTTCAGAATTTAGAAACTAAAATAGTTTCTTTTATGATGTAATACAGATAGTGCGAAGAGGTAAATGATTTCAAATAAGAAAAATTAAGAAAATATCTTCAGAAATATGGAGGATATTTATAATGAAAGATATGATGATATTTTAGAATTTCTAATATCAGAGGATGATGAAGAATATTATTCGCAGAGGTTTAGAGTCAGGAGCAAGGTATTCGTTAATGACTTCAGCAGGTACTGAATCATTTGGATCCTTTGAAGTCAGGTTCAGTCTTTGTAATTTGTCCACAGCCTCCTTCCTACTTTGCTCAATCCGTTTTCCAGTTCCAAAACTTCTCTTTTTCTGCGCTTTGCCAGCACACTTCATCATTATCATCCAGCTTTTACCGTTTAAAGTCGTTTATAGTTTTTGCTGCTTCATCAGCATTTTTTTTTTCGGAGAACCAATTCGTAGTTCGGAGTGTTTTTCAGAAACTTCACATTCAAATTAAGTCCAGAAGATAGACGTTATATATACACATATAACTGTTGGCGTAGACATGCTGCGAGATTTCAAAATACTGATTGCTAATTCCCAATGATTCGTATGGCAATTCTCATTACAAGATGCGAATGAGTAAATGATGGGGTTTCAATGAATAATTATAATGACTTTTTGGAGAGGCTAAAGTCAAAGTGTAATGAAGTTGTTGGTACATCTGCTAATAATGTGGTGGAATGTAAAAGGTTCCCTGGTAACGATGGTGTATATCTCAAGGTTATAACAAGGTTAGTCTGACTGAAAAGTCGAAGTTGACTTGCTGGAGCTGTGACAAAACTGGCTACTTTGAATAGGAGTCGCAAAGTTATTTTTGCTAATAAATGCCAAAGAATCTGACTTGGATATGTTATTTAAACTTTTACTTTGGTTTCAAGAGTTTTTCGGGTACATAACTGTGGGTAACATGTGGTTGGATCATCATCTCGATTGCTCATCATTCAAAGTGTCTTCAGAAATTTTCGAAGGGTTTGAACACAGATTGTAATCGTTAACATACATTTGATGTTCTAACACAGTTTTGAAGTCAAAATATAGCTTGTGAAAGATGTAAGGATCTAAGAGTGATGATTTTGGTCATATCTCAAGTTGAATTTTGAGATTTCAAAATCAGAATATGTAATTAAATTTTGAATGAGTATGGTTGTTTTGATTTCTATAAAAGAATGTATATTGTTGTGAAAGTAGGGAGTATAATGGATGATTTGCTGAATCAGATTCGAAGAATGTAACATATTAATTGTGAATTTATATATCTCTCGGGTATTACCTACCCGTTAAAAAAAATTTCACAATTAATTTTTTGTACAAAAGAATTTTATTATAGTCTTTATGAAAAAATATATATGTATATTTTCTTCAGATGTAACATAGTTTTAATGAGTTAATGTTAAATTAAACTCATTTGATTTACGGTTGAAACTAGAATTGAATAATCCCTAAAGGCTTTAAAAAGTACATAACTTTTACGCAGTATTTCTTTAATGACATTGAAATTATAAATCAATACTTCGTTATTTGCTGATGTATGATGTTCGGTTCGTGGAATTCTTACGAATTTCGCAAAGTACGAATGATGTTATCAGAAAAATTTCGGGTACATCGATGATGAAAGTGTAAAATCAAATATATACTTGATTTATTATGAATTGGAATTTGTTGAATTTCGACAGAGATTGTAGTTAATGCTGGTTAAGTTGCGGCCGAAGGACGTACATTATTGTATATTTGTAATATGAATTAACCGAGTAGTTAAGATTCACACACAATAGCTTAGCACGGAAAGATTTATTTCAATATATATATATATATATATATATATATATATATATATATATATATATATATATATATATATATATATATATATATAGATATATATGTAATATACATATAATTTCTTCAGAGGGAATGAGTTAATTCTTCATAACTCGTTGATACAATATACACGTTATTGATTCGAAATGATGTCCACAGTGATTCTTGAACTGACGGAGTTTGTGATGTTATCTGTGTTGTTGATTCGGATGTTGACTGTACTGACGATGCTGGTAACGCTGACGGTACTGTTGATGCTGTTGGTAAAGCAAGTTTAGCTTGTTAATCACACACCATTTTTGTCAGGGTTTCTACTCTTCCTTCTATCATTTTGGTTCGCTTAACTGATTTATGGTTAGGGCTAGATTAGATAATCTCTAAGACTTTAGAGATTACATAATCGCCGCGGAATGTTTCTTCAATGAAGTTATGAATTAATACTTCGTCAGTTATTGTTGTTGGTACTCCTTGGTATCTATGGTGCGTATGACGTTGATGCTCGTGGGACAGATTGTGAAGTTGAGGTTTACGACGCGGTTGTGGTTGGAGGTGGTAATGGTACTGTTGGCGTTGATGATGGTGGTACTGGTTATGCTGCTGATGCTGCTGCTGGTGTTTGTAATCTCTGCACCATATTCTCCAAAGCCACTACCCGAGCGCGAAGCTCGTTGACTTCTTCTATTACACCGGGGTGATTGTCGATTAGGATGAGCGGATAAATAAAATCTAAAATTTGATGTAATATATAATCGTGACGAGATACTCTGGAAATGAGCGAGAAAATGGTGTTTCAGATAGGTTCGCCGGTAAGTGCTTCAGGTTCTTCGTCAAGAGGGCAATGTGGTGGATGGAAGGGATCACCTTCTTCTTGTCTCCAATGATTGAGGAGGCTACGAACCCATCCCCAATTCATCCAGAATAGGTGATGACTGATTGGTTGATCTATTCCGGTCACACTACTTTCGGAGCTTGAATGGGATTCCATTTCGGAATCTGAGTGACTTGAACTGATGACGAATTCCATTTCGTACGATTGGATAAAGGATTTTTTTTTGATATGAAATGATTTTGGCTAACGGATGGTATTCTAATTACATAGAATATATATATATATATATATATATATATATATATATATATATATATATATATATATATATATATATATATATATATATAGATCAAAAGATTTCGTAGATTACGGAGGACTTTGCGGGATATGTCAGGCAAAGTTTAAAGTAACAGATACGATAAGATATGATTTAGCAGATATGCTAAGATATGAATTTTTGTCTATACACTATTCATGCAATCAATGCAGCAAGACGTGTCTTAGACTAAAAATGATAAGCAGGTAATTTCCTGAGGATGATAAGTAGTTAATTTTCGACACAAAATGATAAGCAAAACTTTTGACATGCAGACACGGTCGAAGTCCAGACTCACTAATGCATCCTATCGACTTATCAGTTAGACACACTAATGCAGACCTGGTTCGCTAAGACCACTGCTCTGATACCAACTGAAAGAACCCGTTCATATACATTATAAATGATTCACAATAGTTGATTACATTGCGAGGTATTTGACCTCTATATGATACATTTTACAAACATTGCATTCGTTTTTAAAAGACAAACTTTCTTTACATCGAAAATTGACAGGCATGCATACCATTTCATAATATCCACTATCCAACTATAAATTGATTTAATAATAATCTTTGATGAACTCAATGACTCGAATGCAACGTTCTTCTAAATATGCTATGAAAGACTCCAAGTAATATCTTTAAAATGAGCAAATGCACAGCGGAAGATTTCTTTAACACCTAAGAATAAACATGCTTTAAAGTGTCAACCAAAAGGTTGGTGAGTTCATTAGTTTATCATAATCATTTATTTCCATTATTTTAATAGACCCCAAGAATTTCATTTCCAGTTCTCATAAATATACGTCCCATGCTTAGAGACAAAAATAATCATTCATATGGTGAACACCTGGTAACCGATATTAACTAGATACATATAAGAATATCCCCTATCATTCCGGGATCCTCCTTCGGACATGATATAAATTTCGAAGTACTAAAGCATCCGGTACTTTGGATGGGGTTTGTTAGGCCCAATAGATCTATCTTTAGGATTCGCGTCAATTAGGGTGTCTGTTCCCTATTTCTTAGATTACCAGACTTTAATAAAAAGGGGCATATTCGATTTCCATAATTCAACCATAGAATGTAGTTTCAATTACTTGTGTCTATTTCGTCAAACATTTATAAAAGCGCATGTATTCTCAGTCCCAAAAATATAAAGGGTAAAAAGGCAAATGAAACTCACCATACTGTATTTCGTAGTAAAAATACATATAACGTCATTGAACAAGTGCAAGGTTAGCCTCGGATTCACGAACCTAAATTAATTATATATATTTATGTGTTGGTCAATATTTGTCTAACAAATTAGGTCAAGTCATAGTGT
The DNA here is from genome assembly GCF_046630445.1 of Rutidosis leptorrhynchoides. NCBI lineage: Eukaryota > Viridiplantae > Streptophyta > Magnoliopsida > Asterales > Asteraceae > Rutidosis > Rutidosis leptorrhynchoides. Next base: position 440,017,842 of record NC_092333.1, read on the forward strand.
ACCACAATCCTAATGCTCGAGACTAATATGCAAAAGTCAACAAAAGTAAATTTGACTCAAAATAATTTCCAAAAATCTATACATGATTAATATATAGTTTAAATATCGTCGTTTTATATTCTTAAATATTTTTTAAAAGATTTATTAGAGTAAATAATATAATTTATTTATTAATAAATAAAATTTTATATTAAATTTATATAATAAAATATACTTTTATATATATTAAGTAATAAAATTTATAGGGTTCATTTAATATCATAAAGATAATATGATAGGTATTATTAAAGTAAGTTATTACACGTAGTAAAATATGTTTGTATCACATATTTATTTGATAAAATAATAACTATAATGATAGTAAGTAAAAGTTGTATTATTTTATAATAATAATAATTATTATAAAAATATCAATATTTATAATTACTAAGATGACATTATGATAAAACGATAATTCTAATTATGATAACTTTAATATTTACGATAATTTTTAATATTATCTTTAAAATAATAATTCTATTTAAAATAATAATAATAATGATATTTTATAGTAACAATGACATTTCTATTAAAATGATAATTTTTGTTAAAATGATAGTTTTAATACTAACGAAACTTTTAATAATAATAGTAATGATAAAAATAATAAGAACGATAATTTTATCTAAATCAATATCTTATAATATTTTAATTTCATCATGATACTCTTACTCATTATTTCCTAATCATTTCGTTTAATAGCTTTTAATCGTCTTTTATATCGTGTTCATAATAATGATAATAATAGTAATCAAAATAATTAAGTGTTACAAATATTTGTTTTAATTACACTAATATTAATAATGATAGTTACTATAACATTATTAACGATAAAACTAATAATTATCTTAATGATAATATAGTAATAATAATAATAACAATAACAATAACCATTTTTAAATAATGATATATATATTAATAATAATAATAATAATAATAATAATAATAATACTAATAATAATAATAATAATAATAATAATAATAATAATAATAATTGGATAATAATAATAATACTAATTATAACTTTAACGATAATAACGATAGTAATAATAAAAAAAATAACAATTTTTAATGATAAATCCCTTTTATTGATAAAGATAATAATAATCATAATAATAAGATAAAACTAAAACGACGATAAAAACGACGATAATAATAATCATTTTTAATAAAAATATCGAAAATTCAATTGATTATAACTTCTAATCCGTTCATCGAAACCATTCGATATCTAAAGGAAAAGTTCTTAATTTTTCGCTAGCTTTCCAAGGACATGCATATCTTATACCTTATCTCAACCGTAAGTGTAACTAATTCAAGATTCAACCTAACCTGTCTAAGGGCAATATCAAAAGTACAAGCATGCATAATCCTAAATACTCGAGCACTAGTCAGGGATACACTATTAGTATGTAAAAGTTAAATTATGAGTACTCACGTATCAATATTGAGATTCAATGTTGCAGGAAAGGTACGTAGATGCAACGGAAATGATAAACACTATATTGACCTCACGAGCATACCCATGAACCATACTCAATCACTTCCATAGCTATAACCCATAATTTCCTTAATCCTATCCTACTCGAAAAACAATTTCAAAACCACTCGGACAGCACTCCGTCGTAATATTTTATGTATACTAATAATATCTTGAAATAATACGGAGTAAATATATATATGTAAATCGATTGAGAGAGTTTAAAGAAAAATATTTTCAAGTTTCTATGAAATAATGAAACCTATTGAATTCTATTTATAATAGAATTTTGAATTATTAAAGTGAATTATTAAAGTATGAATTATTAAAGTGAATTATTAAAGTGAATTATTAAAGTATGAATTATTAAATTGAATTATTAAAGTTAAAGTAAAGTAAAAATTTAGTAAAGGTAAAGTTTATGTATAGTAAAAGTATAAAACTATGTACGTATAATACGCATATAAATATATATAATATTAATTTAAATCGTTATATATATTTAATAAAATAAAATATAAATATCGTTATCTTTATCATACTAGTTAAGTAATGAGTTGTCAAAAGTGGTTCTAGATATTTATAAAAGTTATATATGTTTTAATAATAAAGTTCTTTTTAAACTGAAAACGTTTTTGTACGTTTGAAACTAAATAGATCAATCGAGTCTTTATGAGATTCATTCTTCCACTATCCTTTGTCTAGTTCTCAATGATTGACAATTTGTTCTTATTTATAAATCACTTTACCATTTTTCGAATATTGTTAAAATGGAAAGATTTCTCAAATCAACGTGGGCCTTTCAATAGAGACTTGTAATCTTAATTCAATATATATGATAATTCAATCATTTGATCTTAACTTCTAATTCCATTGATAAACATTTTGAAACAGATACAATCATATAAAGTATTTAATCTAATATTTTTTTTACGTTCCAAGTTATAATATATATACACATATACATATATAATCATATTCGTTTAATGGTTCGTGAATCGTTGGAACTTGGTCGAGGTTGAATGAATGTATGAACATAGTTTAAAATTCTTAAAATTTAACTTAACAAATATTGCTTATCGTGTCGGAAACATATAAAGATTAAAGTTTAAATTTGGTTGGAAATTTCCAGGTTGTCACAAGTTCTCCCCCACATTTTATTGGACGACATGTGAAATCGGCAGAAAGGTTCCACGAATCAAGTGAGTGAGAAAATCATTAACCCCTAAGGTGGTGTACAAGAAAAGAATAATCTTCTTCATTTGGATGAAGAAGATTGAACCAACCCGAGAGTCAACAAAAGACTCTCTTCCACATATGATTTTGAACACAAGGTTTGCTTTCTTAATCGACTCACACAAACACGAATCATCAACCACGGGTTGAAAAACCTCCTTAACATTATCAATATCATACCCGAGAGGATTGTTATATACTTTGAAAGTTTCGGGTATGATATTCTCACCAACTACTTCATCATCATCTTAACCTTCATCCTCACTATCCTCATTTCCATCCCCGAGTGGATTATCATAGATTTTAAAAACATTGGGTGTTTGCAATGTTTCAACCACTTCATCATTTTCCTTATTGTCTTTACCATCCTCTTCACGTTCATCATTATACTTATCATCATCTTCACCCTCATCTTCACTCTTTTCTTCATCATTGGTTATCAAATATGTGGGTACATGTGTACTCTCCACCACTTCGGTCTTGGAATAAAAGCTTACATCATCATCATCATAAAAGATCCAATTTCGTGACTGAGAAGTGGAGACACGGGTGTGGTGGGTGGTGAAATGGTGGTTGCTACAAAATTTTCAAGCAATGGAAGTAAGGAACTCACGAATTCCTCTAAACATATATTGGATGGAATTTCAGTTACTAGCTAACATTTCCTTTGAATATTTTATTTCTTGGTTGAGAGCTTCGATACTGGTAAAGTGGATCCTCATGAAGGTTGAGAATAACTCTTTTAAATTCGAATCGATCTCCTCTTGTTGTTGCTCTTAGAATTGATGTTGAGAAGAATCCCATGTCGAATCATCCGCCTCATAACAATAGTTCATTGGTTGATCGAAATAGTCAAAATTAGAAATGAGACCATTATCACAAGGTTGATCCATTGAGGTAAAATCGTTCATGTAACCATTATCATTATCCCTGTTTGGATAATACCCATCATAAGTACCACAATAACCTCTCGACTCAACATTAGCTTGGCAAGAATTCATATAACCGTTGTCATTTATACCCATGTAACCATCATTCATACCAAAATAATCACCATTGTTGCCCAAATAACCATAGTCATTGTTCATGCCCTTATAGTCATTGTTAATGCTCATATAACCTTTGTCATCATTCATGCCCAAATAACCATTATTCATATCCATGTGACTTGAGTCTTCCATCAATTGTCGATCATTATTCATGGTTCTTGACATCAAGTACTCATACAAAGTATCATACTCCGCCATCTAGCTTAATCACAACACAAACAACAAATATTTCTCCGAACACAAGCAAATACAACAAAAATTAACTTTTACCAGAATATAATTCTTACAAAACGATCAAAAACTACTAGCAAATATTTCAAAACCCAAATAAAATAACTCCCCGGCAGCGGCGCCAAAAAGTTGATTGTGTGACGTTTCGTGTTCAACTTATAATAATATAAAAACAATGATCAAATAACCTAACTAAACAACACAAATGCTCGGGCAACAATGGCCCGTTCATTATAGCAATTAGAAAGTATTCAAGCAAAGTTCGTTCCACATGGAGCAGTTTATTTGAATCTCGAAACACTAATAATTATCCTAAGTTGATTGGGAGGTTTTAAGAAAGTGTTGATTAAACTAATATTAAACTAAGTGAGATTAACAATTAAGAGAAAAATGTATTCACATGATTGATCCACCTTTTAACATGGTTTACCCAACTCATTCATTACACAATAATGTTTAAACATATAGTTTCATTTCCATTCGTCAAATTCCATAAAACCTCAATCAAATGAAATTCATTAACTCACGTAGACTCATTTCAAAGATCAAACTATGTTTTAAGTGAAATCATTGAGACTCAATTTTGGATTTTAATCACTTAAAATCCTTTAAATATCAAAATCACTTAAGATAATCAAATGCCACTATGTTAACTAAAGACCAATTGAAAAACAATCCAAACCAAGAACACAATCACTTGAAATTTCCAATTTAGTTGTCTAGATCACACAAGGTGTTGAAGCACAATTTGTTTCACTAATAAAATTACTAAGAAAAGCTACAAAATCTATGTAATCAAAGTAAAGTCTAAAACAAATAGATCATCAATCAAGCACAATAATCATCAACTCATTTAAACACCCAATTCATAGATTAGGGAAAAATCTAAGCATCAAGTTTATAAATCAAGTGAACACAAGTAATCTAACCTATAATCATTGCAAAAACAAGAAATAAATTAAAGAAATAACAATCATTCATCATTACAACTAAGATGGAGAAAAGCTACTACCAAAATGGAGAAGAAACACTGTGAATCTATCACAAATCTTCATGGAAATGGAGGTAGGAGCATGAAATTGAGCTTCGTCTTGACAAAATCATGATTGGAACCCTTTTAGAGTTCCAAAACAGCCCAAAGGAGCAGCTCTCTTTGCTCAAAAACCCCAAAAAATGCTTTTATAGGCCGGCTGAAAATCTGGGCTGAAACAACGAAAATGTGCATCATCTGCCATTAGATGCACTGCATTTGATGGCTGAAAAGTGAATGCGCCACATTTGTTTACTGTTGTGCCGCTTTTGTAAGGTGAATGCGCCACATTTGTTTACTGATGCGCCATATTTGTTGTGCTTGCAAAGTTATTGATGCTGAAAGGATCCATTCTACACTATAGATGCGCTGCATTGGTCATTTTGATGCGCCACATTTGCTAATTTTCTGCATTTCCTTGGTTTTAGCCACTTTGGTTTACTTTTTGACGAAACTTGGTCAATTTTGCACCATTTGGGGCTTTTAGCCTCATTTAGTCTTAAACCATCATTTAAGCACCAAACTAACACCTTCTATCACTAATCTTTTCAAAACCCGACCAATAGAGAAAGATATTGTGAAGATAAACATGTGTAATTCGAGCAATATCAGGCATGTTTTGCAATGATATCATCAATTATTGCTTCGAAAGATTATAGAAAATGCATTGGCAAATCAACAGTAATGCATTGGGTCCCGACTGCATCTGTCTAGTCGTTTAAAGAGCTGGGCTTTTTAACTTTTCTGAGAGCGAGACCTATCGCACGAGTACATCAGACGTATTAATGAGTAGATAGCGTAAGTATAACATAGGGTCGTCACACGACTCAACAGTTTGGACAATAATTACAAGGTTTCTTAATCTACATTTAAGTTAATGTTTTATTATATATTTTTGTGAGTACTTTTCTGGTTTTATAACCTACCTACTTAACTACTATTTTAAATTTATATATATATATATATATATATATATATATATATATATATATATATATATATATATATATATATATATATATATATATATATATATATATATATATATATGTGTGTGTGTGTGTGTGTGTGTGTGTGTGTGTGTATGTGTGTGTATATATGTATATATATATGTATATGTTATCAAATATATATAGCTAAGGATAGGAATATCAATTAAACTTTTATAGTGTATATCTTTTATAAGTTTTATTTGGTACTATCGGAGATGATTTCTATTTATTAAAACATGTTGTTAACATAAAGTCATCCTTAATTGGTCCGGTTTCAATTAAGGATGTCACTGATATCTTTAAACCAAGGGTGATTTGACATTAGGGTAACTTACCAGTCCCCGGTACCGCACCCTTATAGAGTACAGGCGGCCTTATCTTAGGCTATCCGAATAAGACGGAGACCCGTTTAATTATAGTTTTGTTAACACCAACGTTTTAGTAAATTGGTTTAGAAAATATACGAACTATTTAAATATACTAAACATCTTTTAAGTATAAAGTTCTTTGGTCTAGGCGGTGGAAGAAAATCAAGTGAAATGTCTTGATTTGTTTAGTAATATATGTACACAACTAAAAAATCTTCTTTGCAATCAAGTTGTTTGTCTCAATCGACACGGCCAGCCAGGTCCTTCCATAATTATATAAATATAATTACCTCAATCTCACCCGAGATGTTAAATAAGATAATTAATGAGTTTAATAAGAATTTTGTCGTTTTAAGTTTGAGTAAACCATTAACCACACAAACAGTTGGAAAGGGTAATTGTGAACCAGAATTTTAGTTTATTAACGTTAAGTGTATAAAATAGTTTCCAATAGTTTTATTAATTTTATAGTTCGTACTTTAAAAGATATATTAATGATTTTATCATTTAATAGATATATATGTAATATTTAATAATGAATACTACTGGATAGTGTTTATAAATATTACGATACTAATATATATTAATAATTATTATAACAACACATATAACAATTATATAATTATAAAGTTTAATTATAGCAATATAAAATAAACGTAGTAATTGAATAGCTTACAAGTGGTTAAAGATGATCCTTGCAATGCTTGCTATCACCATGATTCACTTATGTATGATTCATAAACAAATATTACATAAGACTCGGCTCCAACTCTTGCTCTAAGATGTATAGACAGCTTCTTAGGAACTTACAAGACTCACACTAATTTATACTAAACTAGCCAAAGCTTGCAGAATTGTGTTAAGAAAGAAAAAGAAGGGTGATAACTCGGAACGAGAGAGAGAGAGAGAGAGAACTCTGAGTTTTCTGAATGAAGAAAATGAACATCTGAATCCTTTCTTTTATAGGAAGACTGGGTCGCCAGTTTTGAGATTGGGTCGCCAGTTTCAAGCTCCGGGTCGCCAGTTAGTTAACTGGGTTGCCAGTTTTCTTAACCGGGCCCAATTTCTAAATTGTGTAGCCAGTTTTGGAATTTAGGTCTCCAGTTTCCAAATATGGGTCACCAGTTTTGGATCCTGGGTCACCATTTTTCATTCCTGAGTCGCTAGTTTTCGTTTTTTATTTGCCAGTTTAAAGAATGGGCATGCCAGTTGTGTAACTGGGTCGCCAGTTTTCAGTAACTGGGTTACTAGTTGTGTAACTGGGTTTCCAGTTACACCAACTCGGTCACCAGTTTTTGTAATTAGGTCGCCAGTTGTAATCTTGTACTCCGTGTTTGTCGTATACGAGTTTCTGATAGTCTCTAGTTTTAAGCACCGGTATACGTTGTTTTTCTTGAATTTCAGCATATGTTCTTTATTGAGGTTCTTTAGACTTATTAGTCACACACAATCTCCTGAGTCACCTCTGGATTTTCCTTATGGTTGTATTTGAAGTATTATGAGATTAGGGTTTAGTGTGTGTTTTAAGTGTGTGTAAGTCTTGAAACCTCTTAATCTTTGTACATGAATCAGATGAGCTTCTAGGTTCTTGATAGATCTTCATATACGTGCCTTGAATAAGTGCTGGCACCTCTGGTTAGTGATCTTGAGCTCTAGTGATGGTCTCCCAGGTCGGTTCTCTGAAATTAGGGTTAGAAAACCCTAATTTAGGCTCTTTTTACAGCTTTTCCGCAACGTGAGCTTTTAAAGTTCTATTTAGCAAAACTTAGTGGATTAGTGCGTTTAATGAATTATTTTTCTTGAAAACATGTTGAATACGAGTGGATTTTGTTAGTAAAAACATGACTTTTTACGCGATATCAAGCAGCTTCAATTCTTTCGCAATATCTCGGGATTGTCATACCAAACCCCCCACTTATCATTGTAGATAGTTTTTGGTTTATTCATAAAGAGTGTTTATTTTGAAATATTCGTTTCCATGATGACCTTAGCTCGTTATGTTCTGTATAATTTCTATTCGTATTTAACAAGTTGGTTTTTAATGCTCTTACATCTTTATTAAAGAAAGTCACTTCTTTTCATTTAGCAGTGAGGTGTCTTTCAATATGAGCAATTTATCTTTCTAACTTATAAATCATGGGTTGGTGATCTTCCCTTATTTGCTTAATATCTTTTTCGAAATTTTGGACCTTTTTTAGCGAGACATTCCGATTCAATTCGGAAATCTATTTTTTAATCCTTAACGGGTGAATGGTCTTCTTTATATTTTCTAACTCATATCCCTTTTCACTGAGTCGGAATTTCAGTTGATATGATTCATATTCAGAGGTAGATTTAGTCTCTTTTGTCTCAATTTTGTTTTTAAAATCTTTGTTTTCCTTATTCAAACATTTGATTTCTTTTAACATTGTGACTAGATCTTTCATCTGTTTCTTTTGCATTTTAAGCATTCATGAGAAATCTCAATAGTTTAAGAGTCAGAAGTTACCTCTTCATCCTCAGATGAAGTGTTGTTAGAGTTATGGTCCTCAACTTCCTTAGCCTTGATGAGCTTTATGACTCTACTGACATTAGCATGTTCTTCTTCTGAATCATCATCAGTCTGTTCCAACCAAGAATCATGAGAAGTATTCAAATCTCCTCCTTTTTCAACCACCTTTGCATTCTTTAGAATAATGACCGACTTTCCTACAATAGTACAAAAACTATCCTCTTTCTTAGATTCATCTTCATTTTGCTTCGGCTTGTACACATTAGTACCCTTGTTGTTATTATACGAGGACGATGAAGAACTCATATTCTTGTTACCACTAGATTGATATCGGCTAAAAATTCACGTTTTTACCCCCCATATTAGCCTCATTTATGATAAAGTTATTGCTTTATCATCTATATAACCATTTATTTTCTCACTTGGTATATTATGTCATTACAAAGGCTATGTTTCAAGAATCACTAAAAATGGATGAGAAACGAGGAAAAACGAGCAAAATAGGCTAAGACGATTAACTCACGTTTAAATAACTCATTTTATAATTTTTCGAAAAGTTTATTTACTTAATCTTATTTTGTAGGGTATTCGATTACAAACGTGTGGGTGTAAAAATCTCTTAAAACGGACAAGAAACGAAGAAGTTAGAGCGAAAACGGTGAAAACGAATTTACGATCTCGGAAACAAGGGTGGCAGCCCATGTACACGGCTCACCATGCACACGGATTTCCATGCACACGGCTTTTCGTGCACACGGTCTCCTCACACAGCCAGGGCACACTGGCATGTCCACACTCCTTTCCATTTCCACACTTCCTACTGCACACTCCTTGCCTAAGTTCAGGATATTTACGATTTTGCCATCAGCTTGTTTTCCTATAAATTGATGGCTTAAGATCCATTCCAAACTAACCAAATCAACTTCAATCACCACCAAACATGTACACACACTTCTACTCTCTCTCGGATCTCTCTCTAGTTTCTCTCTAGTTTCTCTCTCAAGATTAGAGAGAGAAAGTATGAATTTATGTAATTGTTCGGAGTAGAAGCCAGTTTAGCAATGTAACGCTTTGGATATTTTAAATAAATACAAGTATTATTCTACACGCAATATATATCGACACTAGCTATCCTTTCTTTTATTATTTTGTAATAATGTTCTTGTTTGATGTTTGTAACTTATTAATATTAGAAATGTGTATTGCCATGATTTGTAAGTAATTACTTGATTGTTTTCCATGATTTAATAATGTAAATTAGAGATGATTATCGTTTTGTATTCGTTTTCTGTCTATGATTTTAAACCTCGTTATAATCGTCCTTTCACCAATAAACGTGATTAAAACCTTTTTTATAAAGTTGACAATTATAAGTGTAATTAATTATATGTGTTTATATATTATCAACGTATGAACCCATCAGAATTACTATAAAGTAAATGGGGAATTACCGTAGGACCAAATCAAAACATTGGTCAAGAAAAGAAGACTCGAGGAAATACTGTTACAACAGGTAAAGTACAGTGTTGATGTACTATAGGTTCACTTGAGCATGGTCAAGGTTTGAAGCTGTGGAACAACTATAGGTGTAGTATGAAATGTCCCGTTCTTATTGATTAAAAACGTTCCATATTAATTGATTTCGTTGCGAGGTTTTGACCTCTATATGAGACATTTTTCAAAGACTGCATTCATTTTTAAAACAAACCATAACCTTTATTTCATCAATAAAGGATTAAAAAGCTTTACGTAGATTATCAAATAATGATAATCTAAAATATCCTGTTTACACACGACCATTACATAATGGTTTACAATACAAATATGTTACAACAAAATAAGTTTCTTGAATGCAGTTTTTACACAATATCATACAAGCATGGACTCCAAATCTCGTCTTTATTTAAGTATGCGACAGCGGAAGCTCTTAATAATCACCTGAGAATAAACATGCTTAAAACGTCAACAAAAATGTTGGTGAGTTATAGGTTTAACCTATATATATCAAATCATAATAATAGACCACAAGATTTCATATTTCAATACACATCCCATACATAGAGATAAAAATCATTCATATGGTGAACACCTGGTAACCGACATTAACAAGATGCATATATAAGAATATCCCCATCATTCCGGGACACCCTTCGGATATGATATAAATTTCGAAGTACTAAAGCATCCGGTACTTTGGATGGGGTTTGTTAGACCCAATAGATCTATCTTTAGGATTCGCGTCAATTAGGGTGTCTGTTCCCTAATTCTTAGATTACCAGACTTAATAAAAAGGGGCATATTCGATTTCGATAATTCAACCATAGAATGTAGTTTCACGTACTTGTGTCTATTTTGTAAATCATTTATAAAACCTGCATGTATTCTCATCCCAAAATATTAGATTTTAAAAGTGGGGCTATAACTCACTTTCACAGATTTTTACTTCGTCGGAAAGTAAGACTTGGCCACTGGTTGATTCACGAACCTATAACAATATATACATATATATCAAAGTATGTTCAAAATATATTTACAACACTTTTAATATATTTTGATGTTTTAAGTTTATTAAGTCAGCTGTCCTCATTAGTAATCTACAACTAGTTGTCCACAGTTAGATGTACAGAAATAAATCGATAAATATTATCTTGAATCAATCCACGACCCAGTGTATACGTATCTCAGTATTGATCACAACTCAAACTATATATATTTTGGAATCAACCTCAACCCTGTATAGCTAACTCCAACATTCACATATAGAGTGTCTATGGTTGTTCCGAAATATATATAGATGTGTCGACATGATAGGTCGAAACATTGTATACGTGTCTATGGTATCTCAAGATTACATAATATACAATACAAGTTGATTAAGTTATGGTTGGAATAGATTTGTTACCATTTTTCAAGTAGCTAAAATGAGAAAAATTATCCAATCTTGTTTTACCCATAACTTCTTCATTTTAAATCCGTTTTGAGTGAATCAAATTGCTATGGTTTCATATTGAACTCTATTTTATGAATCTAAACAGAAAAAGTATAGGTTTATAGTCGGAAAAATAAGTTACAAGTCGTTTTTGTAAAGGTAGTCATTTCAGTCGAAAGAACGACATCTAGATGACCATTTTAGAAAACATACTTCCACTTTGAGTTTAACCATAATTTTTGGATATAGTTTCATGTTCATAATAAAAATCATTTTCTCAGAATAACAACTTTTAAATCAAAGTTTATTATAGTTTTTAATTAACTAACCCAAAACAGCCCGCGGTGTTACTACGACGGCGTAAATCCGGTTTTACGGTGTTTTTCGTGTTTCCAGGTTTTAAATCATTAAGTTAGCATATCATATAGATATAGAACATGTGTTTAGTTGATTTTAAAAGTCAAGTTAGAAGGATTAACTTTTGTTTGCGAACAAGTTTAGAATTAACTAAACTATGTTCTAGTGATTACAAGTTTAAACCTTCGAATAAGATAGCTTTATATGTATGAATCGAATGATGTTATGAACATCATTACTACCTTAAGTTCCTTGGATAAACCTACTGGAAAATAGAAAAATAGATCTAGCTTCAACGGATCCTTGGATGGCTCGAAGTTCTTGAAGCAGAATCATGACACGAAAACAAGTTCAAGTAAGATCATCACTTGAAATAAGATTGTTATAGTTATAGAAATTGAACCAAAGTTTGAATATGATTATTACCTTGTATTAGAATGATAACCTACTGTAAGAAACAAAGATTTCTTGAGGTTGGATGATCACCTTACAAGATTGGAAGTGAGCTAGCAAACTTGAAAGTATTCTTGATTTTATGTAACTAGAACTTGTAGAATTTATGAAGAACACTTAGAACTTGAAGATAGAACTTGAGAGAGATCAATTAGATGAATAAAATTGAAGAATGAAAGTGTTTGTAGGTGTTTTTGGTCGTTGGTGTATGGATTAGATATAAAGGATATGTAATTTTGTTTTCATGTAAATAAGTCATGAATGATTACTCATATTTTTGTAATTTTATGAGATATTTCATGCTAGTTGCCAAATGATGGTTCCCACATGTGTTAGGTGACTCACATGGGCTGCTAAGAGCTGATCATTGGAGTGTATATACCAATAGTACATACATCTAAAAGCTGTGTATTGTACGAGTACGAATACGGGTGCATACGAGTAGAATTGTTGATGAAACTGAACGAGGATGTAATTGTAAGCATTTTTGTGAAGTAGAAGTATTTTGATAAGTGTATTGAAGTGTTTCAAAAGCGTATAAATACATATTAAAATACTACATGTATATACATTTTAACTGAGTCGTTAAGTCATCGTTAGTCGTTACATGTAAGTGTTGTTTTGAAACCTTTAGGTTAACGATCTTGTTAAATGTTGTTAACCCAATGTTTATAATATCAAATGAGATTTTAAATTATTATATTACCATGATATTATCATGTATGAATATCTCTTAATATGATATATATACATTAAATGTCTTTACAACGATAATCGTTACATATATGTCTCGTTTAAAAATCATTAAGTTAGTAGTCTTGTTTTTACATATGTAGTTCATTGTTAATATACTTAATGATATGTTTACTTATCATAGTATCATGTTAACTATATATATATCCATATATATGTCATCATATAGTTTTTACAAGTTTTAACGTTCGTGAATCACCGGTCAACTTAGGTGGTCAATTGTCTATATGAAAACTATTTCAATTAATCAAGTCTTAACAAGTTTGATTGTTTAACATGTTGGAAACATTTAATCATGTAAATATCAATCTCAATTAATATATATAAACATGGAAAAGTTTGGGTCACTACAGTACCTACCCGTTAAATAAATTTCGTCCCGAAATTTTAAGCTGTTGAAGGTGTTGACGAATCTTCTGGAAATAGATGCGGGTATTTCTTCTTCATCTGATCTTCACGCTCCCAGGTGAACTCGGGTCCTCTACGAGCATTCCATTGAACCTTAACAATTGGTATCTTGTTTTGCTTAAGTCTTTTAACCTCACGATCCATTATTTCGACGGGTTCTTCGATGAATTGGAGTTTTTCGTTGATTTGGATTTCATCTAACGGAATAGTGAGATCTTCTTTAGCAAAACATTTCTTCAAATTCGAGACGTGGAAAGTGTTATGTACAGCCGCGAGTTGTTGAGGTAACTCAAGTCGGTAAGCTACTGGTCCGACACGAACAATAATCTTGAATGGTCCAATATACCTTGGATTTAATTTCCCTCGTTTACCAAATCGAACAACGCCTTTCCAAGGTGCAACTTTAAGCATGACCATCTCTCCAATTTCAAATTCTATATCTTTTCTTTTAATGTCAGCGTAGCTCTTTTGTCGACTTTGGGCGGTTTTCAACCGTTGTTGAATTTGGATGATCTTCTCTGTAGTTTCTTGTATAATCTCCGGACCCGTAATCTGTCTATCCCCCACTTCACTCCAACAAATCGGAGACCTGCACTTTCTACCATAAAGTGCTTCAAACGGCGCCATCTCAATGCTTGAATGGTAGCTGTTGTTGTAGGAAAATTCTGCTAACGGTAGATGTCGATCCCAACTGTTTCCGAAATCAATAACACATGCTCGTAGCATGTCTTCAAGCGTTTGTATCGTCCTTTCACTCTGCCCATCAGTTTGTGGATGATAGGCAGTACTCATGTCTAGACGAGTTCCTAATGCTTGCTGTAATGTCTGCCAGAATCTTGAAATAAATCTGCCATCCCTATCAGAGATAATAGAGATTGGTATTCCATGTCTGGAGACGACTTCCTTCAAATACAGTCGTGCTAACTTCTCCATCTTGTTATCTTCTCTTATTGGCAGGAAGTGTGCTGATTTGGTGAGACGATCAACTGTTATCTTCTCCATTGTAATGTTTTCCCATTTCCATTCCGGGATTTCGGGTTGTTGAAGTAGACCTGATGGTTTCTGATGCTCAGCTTTGACCTTAGAACACGTCAAACATTCTCCTACATATTTAGCAACATCGGCTTTCATACCCGGCCACCAAAAATGTTTCTTGAGATCCTTGTACATCTTCCCCGTTCCAGGATGTATTGAGTATCTGGTTTTATGAGCTTCTCTAAGTACCATTTCTCTCATATCTCCAAATTTTGGTACCCAAATCCTTTCAGCCTTATACCGGGTTCCATCTTCCCGAATATTAAGATGCTTCTCCGATCCTTTGGGTATTTCATCCTTTAAATTTCCCTCTTTTAAAACTCCTTGTTGCGCCTCCTTTATTTGAGTAGTAATGTTATTATGAATCATTATATTCATAGATTTTACTCGAATGGGTTCTCTGTCCTTCCTGCTCAAGGCATCGGCTACCACATTTGCCTTCCCCAGGTGGTAACGAATCTCAAAGTCGTAATCATTCAATAATTCAATCCACCTACGCTGCCTCATATTCAGTTGTTTCTGATTAAATATGTGTTGAAGACTTTTGTGGTCGGTATATATAATACTTTTAACCCCATATAAGTAGTTCCTCCAAGTCTTTAATGCAAAAACAACCGCGCCTAATTCCAAATCATGCGTCGTATAATTTTGTTCGTGAATCTTCAATTGTCTAGACGCATAAGCAATCACCTTCGTTCGTTGCATTAATACACAACCGAGACCTTGCTTTGATGCATCACAATAAATCACAAAATCATCATTCCCTTCAAGCAATGACAATATAGGTGCCGTAGTTAGCTTTTTCTTCAATAACTGAAACGCTTTCTCTTGTTCATCATTCCATTCAAATTTCTTCCCTTTATGCGTTAATGCAGTCAAGGGTTTTGCTATTCTGGAAAAGTCTTGGATGAACCTTCTGTAGTAACCAGCTAGTCCTTAAAACTGGCGTATGTGTTTCGGAGTTTTCGGGGTTTCCCATTTTTCAACAGTTTCTATCTTTGCCGGATCCACCTTAATACCTTCTTTGTTCACTATGTGACCGAGGAATTGAACTTCTTCCAACCAAAATGTACACTTTGAAAACTTAGCGTACAATTCTTCCTTCCTCAATACTTCTAACACCTTTCTCAAATGTTCACCGTGTTCTTGGTCATTCTTTGAGTAAAGAAGTATGTCATCAATGAAAACAATGACAAACTTGTCAAGGTATGGTCCACACACTCGGTTCATAAGGTCCATGAACACAGCTGGTGCATTAGTTAAACCAAACGGCATGACCATAAACTCGTAATGACCGTAACGTGTTCTGAAAGCAGTCTTTGGAATATCATCTTCTTTCACCCGCATTTGATGATACCCCGAACGTAAGTCAATCTTTGAATAAACAGACGAGCCTTGTAGTTGATCAAATAAGTCATCGATTCTCGGTAGTGGGTAGCGGTTCTTGATGGTAAGTTTGTTCAACTCTCGGTAGTCGATACACAACCTGAATGTACCATCTTTCTTCTTGACAAACAAAACAGGAGCTCCCCACGGTGATGTGCTTGGTCGAATGAAACCACGCTCTAAAAGTTCTTGTAATTGGCTTTGTAGTTCTTTCATCTCGCTGGGTGCGAGTCTGTAAG
This sequence comes from Rutidosis leptorrhynchoides, assembly GCF_046630445.1. Taxonomy (NCBI): domain Eukaryota; kingdom Viridiplantae; phylum Streptophyta; class Magnoliopsida; order Asterales; family Asteraceae; genus Rutidosis; species Rutidosis leptorrhynchoides. The sequence goes on from NC_092333.1 coordinate 440,034,318, forward strand.
GAGCACGAGCTATTGGTGCAGCTCCTGGTACAAGATCTATTTGAAATTCAACGGATCGATGTGGGGGTAATCCCGGTAATTCTTTCGAAAATACATCGGGAAATTCTTTTGCAATGGGAACATCATTGATGCTCTTTTCTTCAGTTTGTACTTTCTCTACGTGTGCTAGAACAGCATAGCAACCTTTTCTTATTAGTTTTTGTGCCTTCAAATTACTAATAAGATGTAGCTTCGTGTTGCCCTTTTCTCCGTACACCATTAAGGGTTTTCCTTTTTCTCGTATAATGCGAATTGCATTTTTGTAACAAACGATCTCTGCTTTCACTTCTTTCAACCAGTCCATACCGATTATCACATCAAAACTCCCTAACTCTACTGGTATCAAATCAATCTTAAATGTTTCGCTAACCAGTTTAATTTCTCGATTCCGACATATATTATCTGCTGAAATTAATTTACCATTTGCTAATTCGAGTAAAAATTTACTATCCAAAGGCGTCAATGGACAACTTAATTTAGCACAAAAATCTCTACTCATATAGCTTCTATCCGCACCCGAATCAAATAAAACGTAAGCAGATTTATTGTCAATAAGAAACGTACCCGTAACAAGCTCCGAGTCTTCCTGTGCCTCTGCCGCATTAATATTGAAAACTCTTCCGCGGCCTTGTCCACTCGTGTTCTCCTGGTTCGGGCAATTTCTAATAATGTGGCCCGGTTTTCCACATTTATAATAAACTACATTGGCATAACTTGCTCCGACACTACTTGCTCCGCCATTACTCGTTCCGACACCATTTGTTCCTTTCGTTCTGTTAACCCCTGGTCCGTAGACATCACACTTCGCCGCGCTATGACCATTTCTTTTACACTTGTTGCAAAATTTGGTGCAGAACCCCGAGTGATACTTTTCACACCTTTGGCATAGCTGCTTCTGATTGTTGTTGTTGTTGCGGTTATTATTGTTGTTAAGATGATTGTTGTGGTTGCTGTTGTTGTTGTTGTTGTTGTTATTGTTGGGCCGTTTGTTGTAGTTGCGATTGATGTTGCGATTGTTAGGATAGTTGTTGCGATTATTGTTATAATTGCTGTTGTTGTTGTATTGGTGATTCTTATCACCGTTTTCCTCCCACTTTCTTTTGACTTGCTTCACATTGGCCTCTTCAGCAGTCTGTTCTTTAATTCTTTCTTCAATCTGGTTCACTAGTTTGTGAGCTATTCTACATGCCTGTTGTATGGAGGCGGGCTCGTGGGAACTTATATCTTCTTGGATTCTTTCCGGTAATCCTTTCACAAACGCGTCGATCTTCTCTTCCTCATCTTCGAACGCTCCCGGACACAATAGGCATAATTCTGTGAATCGTCTTTCGTACGTGGTAATATCAAATCCTTGGGTTCGTAACCCTCTAAGTTCTGTCTTGAGCTTATTGACCTCGGTTCTGGGACGGTACTTCTCGTTCATCAAGTGCTTGAATGCTGACCATGGTAATGCGTACGCATCATCTTGTCCCACTTGCTCTAGATAGGTATTCCACCATGTTAACGCAGAACCTGTGAAGGTATGTGTAGCGTACTTCACTTTGTCCTCTTCAGTACACTTACTTATGGCAAACACCGATTCAACCTTCTCGGTCCACCATTTCAATCCGATCGGTCCTTCGGTTCTATCAAATTCCAAAGGTTTGCAGGCAGTGAATTCTTTGTAAGTGCATCCTACACGATTTCCTGTACTGCTAGATCCAAGGTTATTGTTGGTATGTAGCGCAGCCTGTACTGCGGCTATGTTTGAAGCTAGAAAAGTACGGAATTCCTCTTCATTCATATTCACGGTGTGTCGAGTAGTCGGTGCCATTTCCTTCAAAATAGTTAAATGGAACAAGTTAATCATACAGAATATTAAGAGTAGTTAATAGTATTTCGTAGCATAATATGAACTCATTTATAAAAGCTTTTTCTTCATATTAGCGTTTTATAAGTTTAAATTCGGGTAGTACCTACCCGTTAGGTTCATACTTAGTAGCTAAAATAAAATTCAACTACTACAATTCTATATGAAAAACTGATTATAATAATATTTCGCGTTCAAACTTTTACACAATATTTTACAAACTTACAATACCGCTTATTTTACATATAGCATGAAATATAGCACACAATAAATTTGATACAAGATGGTTGTGAAGATAATTCTAGCTAGTACACAAGTCGTTCAGCAAAGGCAATAAAGACACGTAATTCATACGTCCAGAAACAAGTCATGCATTCTGGTTTTACTAGGATTACTTCCCATCCTTGGTCTTGTGGAACATAACCGTTATGGCAGTTGATAAGACAGCGTGTTGTAACGTCGTCAAAGGGACGAGGGTTACGTAATGTCCAACAGTCCCGTAACAATATAAAAACCTCATTTCTTACCCCAATTACCGACTCCGTCACTTGTGGGAACGTTTTATTTAATAGTTGTAGCCCGATGTTCTTGTTCTCACTTTGGTGAGAAGCGAACATTACTAATCCGTAAGCATAACATGCTTCTTTATGTTGCATGTTAGCCGCTTTTTCTAAATCACGAAGTCCAATATTCAGATATATTGAGTCAAAATAATTTCTTAACCCATTGCGTAAAATAGCATTTGGGTTCCCCGCAATATATGCGTCAAAGTAAACACATCGTAACTTATGGATTTCCCAATGTGATATCCCCCATCTTTCGAACGAAAGCCTTTTATAAACCAAGGCATTCTTGGAACGTTCTTCGAATGTCTTACAAACTGATCTCGCATTAAATAGTTGTGCCGAAGAATTCTGACCGACTCTAGACAAGATTTCATCAATCATGTCTCCGGGTAGGTCTCTTAAAATATTGGGTTGTCTATCCATTTTGTGTTTTTATACTGTAAAATAGACAAGAGTTAGATTCATAAAAAAAAATACTTATTAATACAAGCAATTTTTACATATATCATAAAGCATAAGCACACTATATTACATATATTACACCACACGAATACAACTATCTTATTCCGACTCGCTTGTTTCTTCTTCTTCGGTTTTGGTTCGTTTTGCCAAGTTTCTAGGGATATATGATGTTCCCCTAATACGAGCCGTCGTTATCCACATTGGTTTAGAAAAACCTGGTGGTTTAGAGGTTCCCGGGTCATTGTTACAACTTAAGGACTTCGGGGGTTGACGATACATATAAAGTTCATCGGGGTTGGAATTAGATTTCTCTATTTTTATGCCCTTTCCCTTATTATTTTCTTTTGCCTTTTTAAATTCAGTTGGGGTAATTTCTATAACATCATCGGAATTCTCGTCGGAATCCGATTCATCGGAGAATTGGTAATCCTCCCAATATTTTGCTTCCTTGGCGGAAACACCATTGACCATAATTAACCTTGGTCGGTTGGTTGAGGATTTTCTTTTACTTAACTGTTTTATTATTTCCCCCACCGGTTCTATTTCTTCATCCGGTTCCGATTCTTCTTCCGGTTCCGATTCCTCTTCCGGTTCCGACTCTTCTTCCGGTTCCTCTTCGGGAACTTGTGAATCAGTCCACGAATCATTCCAATTTACATTTGACTCTTTATTATTATTAGGTGAGTCAATGGGACTTGTTCTAGAGGTAGACATCTATCACATAATATCAAACGCGTTAAGAGATTAATATATCACATAATATTCACATGTTAAAAATATATAGTTTCCAACAAAATTTGTTAAGCAATCATTTTTCAAGTAAACACGGTCGAAGTCCAGACTCACTAATGCATCCTAACAAACTCGATAAGACACACTAATGCAAAATTCTGGTTCTCTAAGACCAATGCTCGGATACCAACTGAAATGTCCCGTTCTTATTGATTAAAAACGTTCCATATTAATTGATTTCGTTGCGAGGTTTTGACCTCTATATGAGACATTTTTCAAAGACTGCATTCATTTTTAAAACAAACCATAACCTTTATTTCATCAATAAAGGTTTAAAAAGCTTTACGTAGATTATCAAATAATGATAATCTAAAATATCCTGTTTACACACGACCATTACATAATGGTTTACAATACAAATATGTTACAACAAAATAAGTTTCTTGAATGCAGTTTTTACACAATATCATACAAGCATGGACTCCAAATCTCGTCCTTATTTAAGTATGCGACAGCGGAAGCTCTTAATAATCACCTGAGAATAAACATGCTTAAAACGTCAACAAAAATGTTGGTGAGTTATAGGTTTAACCTATATATATCAAATCATAATAATAGACCACAAGATTTCATATTTCAATACACATCCCATACATAGAGATAAAAATCATTCATATGGTGAACACCTGGTAACCGACATTAACAAGATGCATATATAAGAATATCCCCATCATTCCGGGACACCCTTCGGATATGATATAAATTTCGAAGTACTAAAGCATCCGGTACTTTGGATGGGGTTTGTTAGACCCAATAGATCTATCTTAAGGATTCGCGTCAATTAGGGTGTCTGTTCCCTAATTCTTAGATTACCAGACTTAATAAAAAGGGGCATATTCGATTTCGATAATTCAACCATAGAATGTAGTTTCACGTACTTGTGTCTATTTTGTAAATCATTTATAAAACCAGCATGTATTCTCATCCCAAAATATTAGATTTTAAAAGTGGGACTATAACTCACTTTCACAGATTTTTACTTCGTCGGGAAGTAAGACTTGGCCACTGGTTGATTCACGAACCTATAACAATATATACATATATATCAAAGTATGTTCAAAATATATTTACAACACTTTTAATATATTTTGATGTTTTAAGTTTATTAAGTCAGCTGTCCTCATTAGTAACCTACAACTAGTTGTCCACAGTTAGATGTACAGAAATAAATCGATAAATATTATCTTGAATCAATCCACCACCCAGTGTATACGTATCTCAGTATTGATCACAACTCAAACTATATATATTTTGGAATCAACCTCAACCCTGTATAGCTAACTCCAACATTCACATATAGAGTGTCTATGGTTGTTCCAAAATATATATAGATGTGTCGACATGATAGGTCGAAACATTGTATACGTGTCTATGGTATCTCAAGATTACATAATATACAATACAAGTTGATTAAGTTATGGTTGGAATAGATTTGTTACCAATTTTCACGTAGCTAAAATGAGAAAAATTATCCAATCTTGTTTTACCCATAACTTCTTCATTTTAAATCCGTTTTGAGTGAATCAAATTGCTATGGTTTCATATTGAACTCTATTTTATGAATCTAAACATAAAATGTATAGGTTTATAGTCGGAAAAATAAGTTACAAGTCGTTTTTGTAAAGGTAGTCATTTCAGTCGAAAGAACGACATCTAGATGACCATTTTAGAAAACATACTTCCACTTTGAGTTTAACCATAATTTTTGGATATAGTTTCATGTTCATAATAAAAATCATTTTCTCAGAATAACAACTTTTAAATCAAAGTTTATCATAGTTTTTAATTAACTAACCCAAAACAGCCAGCGGTGTTACTACGACGGCGTAAATCCGGTTTTACGGTGTTTTTCGTGTTTCCAGGTTTTAAATCATTAAGTTAGCATATCATATAGATATAGAACATGTGTTTAGTTGATTTTAAAAGTCAAGTTAGAAGGATTAACTTTTGTTTGCGAACAAGTTTAGAATTAACTAAACTATGTTCTAGTGATTACAAGTTTAAACCTTCGAATAAGATAGCTTTATATGTATGAATCGAATGATGTTATGAACATCATTACTACCTTAAGTTCCTTGGATAAACCTACTGGAAAAGAGAAAAATAGATCTAGCTTCAACGGATCCTTGGATGGCTCAAAGTTCTTGAAGCAGAATCATGACACGAAAATAAGTTCAAGTAAGATCATCACTTGAAATAAGATTGTTATAGTTATAGAAATTGAACCAAAGTTTGAATATGATTATTACCTTGTATTAGAATGATAACCTACTGTAAGAAACAAAGATTTCTTGAGGTTGGATGATCACCTTACAAGATTGGAAGTGAGCTAGCAAACTTGAAAGTATTCTTGATTTTATGTAACTAGAACTTGTAGAATTTATGAAGAACACTTAGAACTTGAAGATAGAACTTGAGAGAGATCAATTAGATGAAGAAAATTGAAGAATGAAAGTGTTTTTAGGTGTTTTTGGTCGTTGGTGTATGGATTAGATATAAAGGATATGTAATTTTGTTTTCATGTAAATAAGTCATGAATGATTACTCATATTTTTGTAATTTTATGAGATATTTCATGCTAGTTGCCAAATGATGGTTCCCACATGTGTTAGGTGACTCACATGGGCTGCTAAGATCTGATCATTGGAGTGTATATACCAATAGTACATATATCTAAAAGCTGTGTATTGTACGAGTACGAATACGGGTGCATACGAGTAGAATTGTTGATGAAACTGAACGAGGATGTAATTGTAAGCATTTTTGTTAAGTAGAAGTATTTTGATAAGTGTATTGAAGTGTTTCAAAAGTGTATAAATACATATTAAAACACTACATGTATATACATTTTAACTGAGTCGTTAAGTCATCGTTAGTCGTTACATGTAAGTGTTGTTTTGAAACCTTTAGGTTAACGATCTTGTTAAATGTTGTTAACCCAATGTTTATAATATCAAATGAGATTTTAAATTATTATATTACCATGATATTATCATGTATGAATATCTCTTAATATGATATATATACATTAAATGTCTTTACAACGATAATCGTTACATATATGTCTCGTTTAAAAATCATTAAGTTAGTAGTCTTGTTTTTACATATGTAGTTCATTGTTAATATACTTAATGATATGTTTACTTATCATAGTATCATGTTGACTATATATATATCCATATATATGTCATCATATAGTTTTTACAAGTTTTAACGTTCGTGAATCACCGGTCAACTTAGGTGGTCAATTGTCTATATGAAAACTATTTCAATTAATCAAGTCTTAACAAGTTTGATTGTTTAACATGTTGGAAACATTTAATCATGTAAATATCAATCTCAATTAATATATATAAACATGGAAAAGTTCGGGTCACTACATAGTACATTATGGAAACTCTATATGAGAAGTACATTCTAGAAACACTAAGAGTGAAGTATATGGTGGATAACTAAGGGATTTATTGGGTATATCGTTGATGTGTCAAAAGTGTGTGAAGTAGTGTGTAGTGACCTGAACTTTTCCATGTTTATATATATTAATTGAGATTGATATTTACATGATTAAATGTTTCCAACATGTTAAGCAATCAAACTTGTTAAGACTTGATTAATTGAAATATGTTTCATATAGACAATTGACCACCCAAGTTGACCGGTGATTCACGAATTTTAAAACTTGTAAAAACTATATGATGACATATATATGGATATATATATTGTTAACATGATACTATGATAAGTAAACATATCATTAAGTATATTAACAATGAACTACATATGTAAAAACAAGACTACTAACTTAATGATTTTTAAACGAGACATATATGTAACGATTATCGTTGTAAAGACATTTAATGTATATATATCATATTAAGAAATATTCATACATGATAATATCATGATAATATAATAATTTAAAATCTCATTTGATATTATAAACATTGGGTTAACAACATTTAACAAGATCGTTAACCTAAAGGTTTCAAAACAACACTTACATGTAACGACTAACGATGACTTAACGACTCAGTTAAAATGTATATACATGTAGTGTTTTAATATGTATTTATACACTTTTGAAAGACTTCAATACAATTATCAAAATACTTCTACTTAACAAAAATTCTTACAATTACATCCTCGTTCAGTTTCATCAACAATTCTACTCGTATGCACCCGTATTCGTACTCGTACAATACACAGCTTTTAGATGTATGTACTATTGGTATATACACTCCAATGATCAGCTCTTAGCAGCCCATGTGAGTCACCTAACACATGTGGGAACCATCATTTGGCAACTAGCATGAAATATATCATAAAATTACAAAAATATGAGTAATCATTCATGACTTATTTACATGAAAACAAAATTACATATCCTTTATATCTAATCCATACACCAACGACCAAAAACACCTACAAACACTTTCATTCTTCAATTTTCTTAATCTAATTGATCTCTCTCAAGTTCTATCTTCAAGTTCTAAGTGTTCTTCATATATTCTACAAGTTCTAGTTACATAAAATCAAGAATACTTTCAAGTTTGCTAGCTCACTTCCAATCTTGTAAGGTGATCATCCAACCTCAAGAAATCTTTGTTTCTTACAGTAGGTTATCATTCTAATACAAGTTAATAATCATATTCAAACTTTGGTTCAATTTCTATAACTATAACAATCTTATTTCAAGTGATGATCTTACTTGAACTTGTTTTCGTGTCATGATTCTGCTTCAAGAACTTCGAGCCATCCAAGGATCCGTTGACGCTAGATCCATTTTTCTCTTTTCCAGTAGGTTTATCCAAGGAACTTAAGGTAGTAATGATGTTCATAACATCATTCGATTCATACATATAAAGCTATCTTATTCGAAGGTTTAAACTTGTAATCACTAGAACATAGTTTAGTTAATTCTAAACTTGTTCGCAAACAAAAGTTAATCCATCTAACTTGACTTTTAAAATCAACTAAACACATGTTCTATATCCATATGATATGCTAACTTAATGATTTAAAACCTGGAAACACGAAAAACACCGTAAAACCGGATTTACGCCGTCTTAGTAACACCGCGGGCTATTTTGGGTTAGTTAATTAAAAACTATGATAAACTTTTATTTAAAAATTGTTATTCTGAGAAAATGATTTTTATTATGAACATGAAACTATATCCAAAAATAATGGTTAAACTCAAAGTGGAAGTATGTTTTCTAAAATGGTCATCTAGACGTCGTTCTTTCGACTAAAATGACTACCTTTACAAAAACGACTTGTAACTTATTTTTCCGACTATAAACCTATACTTTTTCTGTTTAGATTCATAAAATAGAGTTCAATATGAAACCATAGCAATTTGATTCACTCAAAACGGATTTAAAATGAAGAAGTTATGGGTAAAACAAGATTGGATAATTTTTCTCATTTTAGCTACGTGAAAATTGGTAACAAATCTATTCCAACCATAACTTAATCAACTTGTATTGTATATTATGTAATCTTGAGATACCATAGACACGTATACAATGTTTCGACCTATCATGTCGACACATCTATATATATTTCGGAACAACCATAGACACTCTATATGTGAATGTTGGAGTTAGCTATACAGGGTTGAGGTTGATTCCAAAATATATATAGTTTGAGTTGTGATCAATACTGAGATACGTATACACTGGGTCGTGGATTGATTCAAGATAATATTTATCGATTTATTTCTGTACATCTAACTGTGGACAACTAGTTGTAGGTTACTAACGAGGACAGCTGACTTAATAAACTTAAAACTTCAAAATATATTAAAAGTGTTGTAAATATATTTTGAACATACTTTGATATATATGTATATATTGTTATAGGTTCGACAATCAACCAGTGGCCAAGTCTTACTTCCCGACGAAGTAAAAATCTGTGAAAGTGAGTTATAGTCCCACTTTTAAAATCTAATATTTTTGGGATGAGAATACATGCAGGTTTATAAATGATTTACAAAATAGACACAAGTACATGAAACTTCATTCTATGGTTGAATTATCGAAATCGAATATGCCCTTTTTTATTAAGTCTGGTAATCTAAGAATTAGGGAACATACACCCTAATTGACGCGAATCCTAAAGATAGATCTATTGGGCCTAACAAACCCCATCCAAAGTACCGGATGCTTTAGTACTTCGAAATTTATATCATATCCGAAGGGTGTCCCGGAATGATGGGGATATTCTTATATATGCATCTTATTAATGTCGGTTACCAGGTGTTCACCATATGAATGATTTTTATCTCTATGTATGGGATGTGTATTGAAATATGAAATCTTGTGGTCTATTATTATGATTTGATATATATAGGTTAAACCTATAACTCACCAACATTTTTGTTGACGTTTTAAGCATGTTTATTCTCAGGTGATTATTAAGAGCTTCCGCTGTCGCATACTTAAATAAGGACGAGATTTGGAGTCCATGCTTGTATGATATTGTGTAAAAACTGCATTCAAGAAACTTATTTTGTTGTAACATATTTGTATTGTAAACCATTATGTAATGGTCGTGTGTAAACAGGATATTTTAGATTATCATTATTTGATAATCTATGTAAAGCTTTTTAAACCTTTATTGATGAAATAAAGGTTATGGTTTGTTTTAAAATGAATGCAGTCTTTGAAAAACGTCTCATATAGAGGTCAAAACCTCGTAACGAAATCAATTAATATGGAACGTTTTTAATCAATAAGAACGGGACATTTCATAGTGCTTAATTTATCTTTCAACTTTTAAATATATAAAACCTTTATTTTACTTTTAGTGCCCTAACGAGCAACAAGACCCGATCAGATGTAGTACTTTACGTTATCATCCCAAGAGAGCGTAGATGCGTTATAAGTTGTTTTATTTAATAGTTTAATTCTTATTAAAGAACTAAAGATATATTCTTCTGTCTTTTTAAGGTTGTAGATTTTTATCTCTTAGGAAAGAGATGATTGCAAGTAGATAAAATAATAAAACAATAAAACAAGGAATTGAAGATTCAAAATAAACAATAGTAAATAAAAGCAGTTACATGAACGAATAACTTCTAGTGGAATCATATTAGACAAGTTTCATAACTTATATTAACACAAATCAAAATAACAAACATAGACCAATCATTATCCCTAAAAAGGCTAAGATAAATGTTGCATATCATTCAATAAGCAAGACTTAAAGCATATGCTAGATATGTGATGTGCATAACTAACATCTTAATTTTTCATGGTCAATTCAATTACATGATACATATCAACCTTATGATGTAGATCAACATGCAAATAGACTGACAAATTATATAAGCTATTAAACATCAAATAGATCAACTCAAGTTACTAGCTGAAAGTCAAGTAATACTAAGTTTTCATGCAATCATTAATTAAACATATCCAAACAAAGAATCTTCGATTAAGCCTAACAATATCAAACTCTATTATATAAGCGTAATTTAAATTAAACAAGTTTATCACTATTATGTTGTTTAACCTAGTTGCATTCAATTCAATTTAACAAGTTTGATGGACTAGATCTAAACAAGTTGCATGAATTGAATAATAGATTGTTGGATTAAGTATTAATCAACCCTAAAATCATGTTATCTAATCATTAAGCATGACAAACAAGTATATTAAAGCATAACAGACTCAAAATAGATTAAACATCATTACAGAAACTCGACCATACAGATCTAGAAAAGAAACAGAAACTGTACGGAATGAAGCACGAAGCCGGCGGCTTTGTTCCAGTCAAGCCGGCGGCTTGGACTGGTGAAGCCGGCGGCTTCATCTGTTCTCAGACAAAGTTTTAGTTTTCATCCAAGTAACCACTACGAATGTTTAGTTCATAGTGGTAGACGAACAGAAGCAGTTAAAGTAAATAAAAAAGAATAAATAGTAATATGAAGATAGAATCATACCTCAAAAAGGTATATGGAAAGAAACTTGAATTAATAACTTTGATAATCTTGATTACAATTGAAAATAAACCCTAATCTAAGAGTTTTCGTGATTTTGGGAAACCCTAAAAGAAAAATGAAACTAATATATTCAAAACTGGTACAGAAGGCCTCTATTTATACTTTTCAAAATCGGTAGCCAAGCCGGTGGCTTGTGGATGCATTTTCTGTAAGTCCCTAGACATCTATCCTACGTTTGTGATTAGTACTTCAGTTTATGGGCTATCATGATCGTTGTTATTATCCTATCTGTGTTTATATGTGGTTACAGGTACTGCAGGAACGCGATATGGAAGTTTGACTATATTAGACTCAGTCAGACATAAGAGTGAAGCCTCACTCGTACGGATGACAAGCTCATATGCACAAGTGTGCTGAGCTGAGTCACAAACCTAATCTGTGTAAACATACACGAGTGAGTGATCATCCGTACGGCTGACACAGCACACTCGTACGAATGAGGGCTGACTCGCACGGTTGAGTCAACAGCAGGGGTATTTAAGTGTTATGTTCTTCATTTTAGGTCAAGCCTCTCATTTTTACACACACATCACTCAGATCTGGTAGCCTGCCCGATTCTCTCTCAACCCAACTCACTCAAGAGGTGAATAATAGCTCTAGGTGTTAATCTAATCACACATCCATTGTTGTGGTTTGACTTAATTAATCTCAAAAAGCACAATATTCACTAGAATGGTTTGATTCACTAATTCCGCCTTTTTGTAAGTTAAACATGTTAATTTTGAAGTTCCTAGTCATGTTACATCATTGGTATCAGAGCATTGGTTGTGATTTCAACATCATCTAGTGATTTTTAGTGATTAAGGAGTTTATTATTTTGGGTTTTTGAGTTTAGAGTGATTTTGATCAAAAAGGAATCATTTTTACGTGTGTAATTGTGATTAGAGAGTGTGTTTATGTTAGTTTAGTGCTAATCCAACTTGTAGACGAAGAAATTGAGGTTTAATATCAGTTTCTAGGGTTTTAGAGTTAATTAGGTTGAACAGCAACCCACACGAGTGGGGCAGTGAAAAATTGCTCACTCGCACAGTTGACATCACTCTTGAACTCACATGCACGGTTTAGCATAACCTTGGTTAGGTTAAGTGACTACAGTCTGATCACACGAGTGATCATACATTGACTGTGACACGTACGAGTGATCACACGGTTGATCCTTACTCACACGTCTAAGGTTTAGTGTTAGTTCTTTTGGTTGGTTAGGTCACACGTAGGATTAAGTTGTGACTCGTACGCTTGATATCCTGAACTGCAAAGTTTACCTATTTTGGTAATATTGTCAAGATGTTTAATTCGAACGATTACACGTTAGCTGCACCGTTAGTTCAGAGTATTACGAATATGACTCAACGATTACTCCTTGCTGAGATTGAATCCGGAAGTGGTACGAAATGTCCAAGATTAATGAACATGGATAATTATTCTACTAGGAAGTCTAGATTTTAAATTTGGTCTGATGGTCAGGACACGAAGCTTTGGAAGTACATTGAAACTGAATTTCAATGGCCACGTTCACCAGTTACAAATGAATTGTTTGCGTTGCATAACATGCATTCGGAAGAACGTGAAGAGTATAACTTGGAGAATAAGATGTACTGTAACTTGACAAGTGCTCCTGATGGTCCGATTTTCCATCAATTTCTGTGTCATGATAATTCATTCAAGATATGGGAAGCACTTCGTACTTTTAATGAAGGAAATACATCTTACAGAACTAGAAAAGGTTTAGAGTTGAAAGCTGAGTTTGATCGTTTTCACTGGCAAGTCAGAGAATCTATTACAGAATTGGTTGAAAGATATCGTCATTTGCTAGCTGAACTACACAAGCATGATGTAACCATTGCTGAGAAAGATAAAGTGACATGTCTAGCTGGAGCATTACCATTAGAATGGAATGGTTTCGTACTTACTATGAAAACCAGTGGAGAACTTGCTACTGCTACAGTGAACTCGTTTATCATAAGACTTCAGGAAGAAGAGTTAGAGTTGTTAACCAAAGTTAAGAGGTCTAAACAAGTTCAAGACACCAAAATGTATTGTCCAAATGGTTATACACCACCAGCATCAGCTCATGCACCATTTCAAATAGCTTTTGCTACAAACAATCAGAATATGTATGGTTTGAATGTTAGCAGTACACCTATTCAACAACCTTCATTTTTACCACAAGTTTCACCATGTTCACTCAATACTCAATCACAGCCTACTTCCAATACTACAGAGTCATCTACACCGATTGTATCAGAGGTTCTATCTGCACTTAAGATCGAGAACATAAGGAAAGCAGGGAAAGAAAAGATTAGTGAAGATACGGCTTTACTATCAAGCCTTGTTAATTCCTACGATAGTTATCTTGATGGTCGTGTGGGTAACATTCATCTAACAACTGAAGATTATCATCAACTTGATAAAGATGAAGCAGAAAAGATGGATATTATGTGGGGTATGGCAAATCTTGTGAGAAGAGCAAGAGATTACGAAGAGCGAACTGGAAAACCAATCAGCTTGACCAAAGATGTGATGACCCGGAAATTTCCAACCAAATTTAAACTTAATCTTTATATGATTTCGATACGATAAGCAAAGTACGTAATGTTGAGTCTAGAAAAGTTTGAAACGATGTTCATATATTCAATTGACCTTCGACTGTTCTCGACGATTCACGAACAACTATTTGTAAATAAATACATATATATGTATGTGTATATAAATGTGTATATAAATACTACTTAAAAATATATAAAATAATATTTGTTTAAAAATATATAATATATATATTTATGTGATAAAACTTGTTATTTAAAACTGATTATATATAGAGAGAGAGTAAATGGAAAATGAATGATTACGAGCTTAATTGGTAAATGTCGGTAACACTGGGTTGATGTTTTGTTAGTTTTAATATAAATATTGTATGAGTTTATGAAAGATTAAAATAAAAGTTGAAGTGTAAATCGATTACGAAGGTTTTAGATTTGATAAAAATATTTTTATATTTTTAAGTTTAAATATTAGTACTCCGTACATATAAATTGGAACAGAAAATAAACAATTATCGAACCTTTTTGATCAGGTTTCAAACATGTAATGAGTGAAATAATTAAATATGTTTAATCTAAAAAAATTGAGATTTTTAGGAACATTTTTATACATTAACTGTTTAGCAATGGACACGATATAGCAATTCGGGGATAAACTGTCGGTAGAAAGAGTTAAAACTTTAGGCTGCTTTTCTATTTGAGTTTACTGTTTCTTGGTTTCCTTTTTCCTTGATTCTACAGAGGATATTATTTATATACATATGTTCGCATATACATGAATGTAAGATAGATATATTCACACACAACCTTTTCTATCTTCTGCAAACTTCACTATTATTCACCCACCCATCGTGATCCGCCACCACCCTAAGTGAATCACCACCACCGTGAACTTCCCGCCACCACCTAGAATCACCACCCTAACCACCGGTTACCATTCTCACCATCGCCATTTATCTTTTCTTGTTTCATACATGAACCAGTAGCACTTGCAGCCATCGAACCACGGTCATCATCACCACAGCCATCGAAACAATTGTAATTTCTGTTTTTCTTCTTTTATCGAACCTAGCTACCATTACCCTTTTCCTTTCTCTCTCATCTCCTCTCTCTCCTAAACCTAAACGACACCCACTTAGGTTTTCTTATGACTCGTTCGAAACCCGGCTAATCTGCAACTATTACCACCTATGTTTCTGTTTCCTATTGAAGCGTAATCACAGGCTACTATCGAGTATTACTGCTACGCTAGTCTTTCTGTTTCTATTCCGTTTAGAAATCACCATGATAGCCGACAACCACCTGCTTGAATTTTTATTATTATTATTTTTTTTTTGGCCAGAACCCTCGAAACCCGTCACCACCACAGTCTCCTCCACATCGCCACCTTATTCGCTGCTGTGTTTAAATGAAGGAGATGAAACAGTGGCGAGATTATGATGATGAGTGACGATAATATGAAGATGATTATGAACGAGGTTGTATGTTGATCGTGATCTAATAGAGATTATGATGATAACGATAAAGCTTGATGATAATCATGGTAAATAATGATCGTGATAAATTTTGGCAATGAACAGTCCTGGGTTTTAGTTTAGAGAAGAAAGAATAAAAAGTTGAAAACAGAACACGGGTTATAAACAATTAAGTAGGGTTTAAATCAGAAAAATAAGGATAGCCTAATGGTTTGGAAGGAAGTTGGTTAAGCTAGAGGTCTCGGGTTCGAGCCCGGGCAAGGGCACCTATTTTTGAAACTTATTCTTGGAGGTAGTCACTAAATTTTATATTTATTATTATTATTATTATTATTATTATTATTATTATTATTATTATTATTATTATTATTATTATTATTATTATTATTATTATTATTATTATTATTATTATTATTATTATTATTATTATTATTATTATTATTATTATTGTTATCATCATTAACATTAAAATTAACATTTTAATTAAAATTATAACTATCATTATTATTATTATCATTTTCATTAATGATTATTATTAATTATTATTATTAATTACTATTATTATGTTAGTTAATATTATTAACTACATGATTATTATTATTATTAATGTAACTTATGATATTATTATTTTTCTAGTGTTAACCCTTAAAAATTATTAGTATTATCATTACTAATATTATTATTATTAGTGCAATTATTATTGTATTATTACTGCTAGTATTATTATTATTATTATTATAAATATTATTATTATTATTATGAAATTTTAATTATAGGTATAATTACAACTAAAAGTTATTATCATTAATGTTAATTTTTATTAAAATTATTTTTTTTTAAACCTTAAAAACTATCATTTTTATTATTTCTAGTATCATTATTATTTTTATAAAAACCATATTACTATTATTATCAATATTACTACTAATATTATTATCATTACTACAATAAAAATTAGTCATATATAAATATACTTAACTAAACTATATTAACATTTTTATTTATTTAAAGAAATAAAATAAATACATTTAATTAAGTTACTAATGAAACACGTAATTTATTAAAATAACATGTATATCACTAATAATATATAAATTTGTTCGATTATAATTATATGTGTTAATATATATATATATAAATGATATAGGTTCGTGAATCCGAGGTCAACCCTACACTTGTTAAATGACGTCATATGTATTTTTACTACAAAATACATTATGGTGAGTTTCATTTGCTCCCTTTTTAAATGCTTTTGCAATATATATTTTTGGGACTGAGAATACATGCGTTGCTTTTATAAATGCTTTACGAAATAGACACAAGTAACGAAACTACATTCTATGGTTGGATTATCTAATCGAATATGCCCTATATAGTCTGGTAATCTAAGAACTAGGGAACAGAAACCCTAATTGACGCGAACTCTAAAGATAGATCTATCGGGCCCAACAAGCCCCATCCAAAGTACCGGATGCTTTAGTACTTCGAAATTTATATCATGTCCGATGGAGGATCCCGGAATGATGGGGATATTCTTGTATGTATATTGTGAATGTCGGTTACCAGGTGTTCAATCCATATGAATGATTTTTGTCTCTATGCATGGGACGTATGTTTATGGGAAATGGAAATATGAAATCTTGTGGTCTATTAAAATTTTGAAATGATTATTTATGTTAAACTAATGAACTCACCAACCTTTTGGTTGACACTTTAAAGCATGTTTATTCTCAAGTATAAAAGAAACTTTCCGCTGTGCAATTGCTCATTTTAAAGGCACTATTTGGAGTCGATCATCGCAATAGAACCCGTTGTTGGTGACTTCGTCCAGATGGATTAGGACGGGTCCTTTCAGTTGGTATCAGAGCGGTGGTCTTAGCGAACCAGGTCTTGTAGTAGTGTGTCTAACTGAAATTCGTTAGGATGCATTAATGAGTCTGGACTTTGACCGTGTCTGCATGTCAAAAGTTTTGCTTATTATTTTTAGTTGGAAATCATCTGTTTATCATCCTTAGAAAATTACCTGCTTATCATTCTTAGTCTAGACACATATTACTGCAATGATTGCATGAATAGTGTATAGACAAAATTCGTATCTTAGTGTATCTGCTAATTCATATCTTAGCATATCTGTTACTGTAAACTTTGCCTGACAACTTCCGTAGATTCCTTCGTAACTTATGAGATTTTAGTAATATATGTATATGTAAATTATGTATTACAGGGTACTAATCTACATCTTATAATCTATTTCTTATCGAAAATCCTTCATCTGATCGTACGAGATGAATCCTGCAACCAGTTCGAGTCCCTCAGATCCCGATAGCTATTTCGATAGTTATTCCGACAGCTATTCCGACATAGATGTTCACCTAAGCTCCGAAAACAGCGTCATCGCCATGAATCAACCAATCAGCCATTATCAATTCATCTGATGGGATCGTAGACGACTTAATTAATGGAAATGCGCAAAAAGCAATCCCTTCCACCAACCGAATTCATCTCTTGACAATGAACCTGAAGCATTTACCGGCGAACCTGTTCGAGACACCATTTTCAGTCTCATTTCCAGGGTAACTCAACAAGATTATATTATATCCACAATTCTTAACCTTATTCATTCGCTCGTTCCGACCGACAATCATCCTGGAGTAATAAGTCAACGAACTTCGAGCTTGAACAACCAATTCGGAGAATATGGTGCAAAATGTACCAGCTTCAACAACATCACCGACACCAACAGTACCATCAACAATCCATGCTTCAATATCATCATCTGTACTTTGAGTATGATCTTCGTTCTACCTCATTTATCTTCGTTCAACATGATGAATATGTAATCTCTAAAGTTTTAGAGATTATTTATTATAGTTCCAACTGAAAAGCAAATGAGTTTAATATCATATTAACTCATTAAATACATGAATAAATCTAAAGAAAATATATAAATATATATGTTTTCATAAAGATTGTAATTAAAAATTCTCTTGTACAAACTGTTAATGGTGAAAATATTTTAACGGGTAGGTAATACCCGAGGACTATTTAAATTTCACATTAATAAGTTACATTGTACGTTCTTCGAATCTGTTTCAACAAGTCATATACTATCCTACTTACATCCACCGATATACAAATCCGTTCACCACA
The DNA here is from genome assembly GCF_046630445.1 of Rutidosis leptorrhynchoides. Lineage (NCBI taxonomy): Eukaryota > Viridiplantae > Streptophyta > Magnoliopsida > Asterales > Asteraceae > Rutidosis > Rutidosis leptorrhynchoides. The sequence goes on from NC_092333.1 coordinate 440,053,199, forward strand.
GAATAACCATATTCATCCAATTACCTATTTGGATTTTGACCTATCAGAATCCAACAAGTGGCATAATGAAAAAATAATGGACACAAAAAAAAATGATTAGAAACAGAATAATTAACAATATGAAATTCTATTTAAGAATCCACGCTAACAAAATCCTAGCTAACTGTTCCTAGCTAACTGTTAATTCCGTATTACATTTTATTTATCACAATTTAATTATCGCAATTTATTTTATCGCAATTTATATTCTCGCAATTTTATTTATTGTCATTTAATTTCTGTTATTTACTTTACGCACTTTATTTATCGTTATTTAATTTCTGTTATTTATTTTACCCACTTTAAATATCGGGACACGTATACAAGGTTTTGACATATCATATCGACGCATCTATATATATTATTTGGAATCACCATAGACACTCTATATGTAGTAATGATCGAGTTCTCTATACAGGGTTGAGGTTAATTCTATAATAATATATATACTTTGAGTTGTGATCGAGTCTAAGACGAATACGGGTCACGATACGTATTAATTAATTCGAATATTATATATTAAATTATATATGAATTATTGAATTGCTAACTGTAGACTATCAATCAAGGACTACCAACATTGGACAATTAAAATGAATTAAAATATTGATTATAATATATGAAACTAAACAATTCTTCAAGTTTGCCACTTAATTTCATCTTAAACCTCATTTGTATATTGACGATTACAATCTGCGTTCAAATCTTTCGTGATTCTTGAAAACAACTCAAACTAAAGGATGAACCAACCGCACTTCATCTACGGAAGAAAAGATTTATGCATATAGTTATGCACCTGAGAAACTCTCGAAAATTGAGTAAAAGTTCAACACGTAGCCGCGTCAGATCCTTTGACATTTATTAGCAAAAATAACTTTGCGATCTCTTTTCAAGATTAGCCAATTTTGTCACAGCTCCAACAAGTCAACTTCGACTCTTCGTACGAAACAACCCTATTATAACGTTGATATATACGCGTACCCTTTTATTGTTACCAGGGAACCTTTCATATTCCACCATATTACCATCAACGTTTAATCATCTAAAAACACAATTTTCCTGAAACCACCTCGGATTAATAACCGACGATTCAGATATCATAGCATTAAATGCAGAGGAAACGGAAAAATGGTAGATGGTCTAAACGACCAAAAGTTTAATGATAAAGAAAGGAGTGTTAGGAACGCTCGATAGAAAATTGGGTATTGAAGAACAGATTGAGCTACCCATGAAGGAGACCAAGGACAAATACAAGGATCAAACCCTATATTTAAAGGATTCAGGTAATTCTGGATCCGTTGAAATCTTTAGAGAATATCTTGCTCCGAAGTCATGTTAAAAAATCTTGCGAAAAATCTTTCTCCATCAACCATCGAACTTAGAAATTCCAAAATATCATCATCAATATCTTCGATATTTCTGAGGATATTTTTATAAATATTCTCGTCCAAAATTATATACCTCCTCGTGCTTCCTGTGTATCATTATATTGAAAACATTCAATAGAAATTTAGTACTGAAAAGCGGATTATGCGAAACTATGAAGGAAGCCGTGGACAAATCACAAAGAATAAGTTTGACTTCAAAGAATCTAAATGATTCTATTTCTGATGAAGTCTTTAGCAAATACCTTGCTTCCAAATCTAAACCCTTACGGATAAATCTTCTTCATCATCCATCGATATTAGAAATTCCAAGATATCATCGTATCTTTCGTTATAAATATCCTCCATATTTCTGAAGATATTTTCATAACTATTCTTATCTGAAATCATTAATCTCTTCCTGATATCAGTGTTACATCATATAGAAACTGTTAGTTTCTATATTCTGTAAACTTTCGAGCTTAAAAATATGAATGTTATTGGAGTAATGTTGGGAACTGATGCATGAAGAAGTATAATATGATGACACTTGATCAACGTGATTATATTACAGTAAGTCATGCTGAGTTTCTAAATGGAACGTGATGATTCACAGATCATAACTTCATCATGTGCCATGTTACATAACTCTTTCATCCTACTTAACTCCGGAACAAATCAAGAAAATGTATTCTTGATGGTTCTATCTTCCGTAATGTTGATAAATTTGAAAATCAAATCGTGCTATCACGTTCCTTCCTGCTTAGAACATTATAATCATTCGAGACTCTATATCTACAAATTCTGGACCATTAACCGCTTGACTGGAAGTCGGGAAGAGAAAATAAAAGCACAGAGCTTTGAAATATAAGGGAGAATATAAAGCCGATAACAACACATAAATTACAAACCGTGTATATCAATGTTTATCGCAACATAAAGACACGGGAGAATTAAAAACATTATAATCCCGAGGGCGAAGTAGAAGAAAACAGATTCCTCTGGTGGAAGTTGGAAAAGGAGAATGATTGTTGCGATAATAAGGATGAGGACAAGGATCAGAACTGGATTAAGCATTTTCAGAATCTTTTGGATGTATGAAATAAAAAGGAAAGTATGGGAAGGGTGAGAATAATGGAACGGAAGAGTTTAATTTATAATGAAAATATCAGACAGAGTAATCAAAGCAGATCACCGCATTTAATTTGAGAGATCTTAATTTCCTTATTCGCCGAAGAATCAAATATTTTGATTTCGAAGATTTTCTATAAATCCCTTGAATTCCGGAGTTCAACCCTGTCTCCGTCAAAAGTTAAGACGAATCCTTATTTTTTTCCTATTTCAATCTTTTTGTGATTGTTTCATTCGTGCTCTTCGAATAATCGAATTACTTTATCTGTATTATTCTGTAATGATGAAATCTCTATTTATCAGCTCATATTCGTCAAGAAAAACATATTTATTGTTAGCCATGACGACCTCACTCAAATTTCGGGACGAAATTTCTTTAACGGGTAGGTACTGTGATGACCCAGAAATTTCCAACCAAATTTAAACTTAATCTTTATATGATTTCGATACGATAAGCAAAGTACGTAATGTTGAGTCTAGAAAAGTTTGAAACGATGTTCATATATTCAATTGACCTTCGACTGTTCTCGACGATTCACGAACAACTATTTGTAAATAAATACATATATATGTATGTGTATATAAATGTGTATATAAATACTACTTAAAAATATATAAAATAATATTTGTTTAAAAATATATAATATATATATTTAAGTGATAAAACTTGTTATTTAAAACTGATTATATATAGAGAGAGTAAATGGAAAATGAATGATTACGAGCTTAATTGGTAAATGTCGGTAACACTCGGTTTATGTTTTGTTAGTTTTAATATAAATATTGTATGAGTTTATGAAAGATTAAAATAAAAGTTGAAGTGTAAATCGATTACGAAGGTTTTAGATTTGATAAAAATATTTTTACATTTTTAAGTTTAAATATTAGTACTCCGTACATATAAATTGGAACAGAAAATAAACAATTATCGAACCTTTTTGATCAGGTTTCAAACAGGTAATGAGTGAAATAATTAAATATGTTTAATCTAAAAAAATTGAGATTTTTAGGAACACTTTTATACATTAAATGTTTAGCAATGGACACGATATAGCAATTCGGGGATAAACTGTCGGTAGAAAGAGTTAAAACTTTAGGCTGCTTTTCTATTTGAGTTTACTGTTTCTTGGTTTCCTTTTTCCTTGATTCTACAGAGGATATTATTTATATACATATGTTCGCATATACATGAATGTAAGATAGATATATTCACACACAACCTTTTCTATCTTCTGCAACCTTCACTATTATTCACCCACCCATCGTGATCCGCCACCACCCTAAGTGAATCACCACCACCGTGAACTTCCCGCCACCACCTAGAATCACCACCCTAACCACCGGTTACCATTCTCACCATTGCCATTTATCTTTTCTTGTTTCATACATGAACCAGTAGCACTTGCAGCCATCGAACCACGGTCATCATCACCACAGCCATCGAACCAATTGTAATTTCTGTTTTTCTTCTTTTATCGAACCTAGCTACCATTACCCTTTTCCTTTCTCTCTCATCTCCTCTCTCTCCTAAACCTAAACGACACCCACTTAGGTTTTCTTATGACTCGTTAGAAACCCGGCTAATCTGCAACTATTACCACCTATGTTTCTGTTTCCTATTGAAGCGTAATCACAGGCTACTATCGAGTATTACTGCTACGCTAGTCTTTCTGTTTCTGTTCCGTTTAGAAATCACCATGATAGCCGACAACCACCTGCTTGAATTTTTATTATTATTATTTATTTTTATTTTTTTTTGGCCGGAACCCTCGAAACCCGTCACCACCACAGTCACCTCCACACCGCCACCTTATTCGCTGCTGTATTTAAATGAAGGAGATGAAACAGTGGCGAGATTATGATGATGAGTGACGATAATATGAAGATGATTATGAACGAGGTTGTATGTTGATCGTGATCTAATAGAGATTATGATGATAACGATAAAGCTTGATTATAATCATGGTAAATAATGATCGTGATAAATTTTGGCAATGAACAGTCCTGGGTTTTAGTTTAGAGAAGAAAGAATAAAAAGATGAAAACAGAACACGGGTTATAAACAATTAAGTAGGGTTTAAATCAGAAAAATAAGGATAGCCTAATGGTTTGGAAGGAAGTTGGTTAAGCTAGAGGTCTCGGGTTCAAGCCCGGGCAAGGGCACCTATTTTTGAAACTTATTCTTGGAGGTAGTCACTAAATTTTATATTTATTATTATTATTATTATTATTATTATTATTATTATTATTATTATTATTATTATTATTATTATTATTATTATTATTATTATTATTATTATTATTATTATTATTATTATTATTATTATTATTATTATTATTATTATTATTGTTGTTGTTGTTATCATCATTAACATTAAAATTAACATTTTAATTAAAATTATAACTATCATTATTATTATCATTTTCATTAATGATTATTATTAATTATTATTATTAATTACTATTATTATGTTAGTTAATATTATTAACTACATGATTATTATTATTATTAATGTAACTTATGATATTATTATTTTTCTAGTGTTAACCCTTAAAAATTATTAGTATTATCATTACTAATATTATTATTATTAGTGCAATTATTATTGTATTATTACTGCTAGTATTATTATTATTATTATTATTATTATAAATATTATTATTATTATTATGAAATTTTAATTATAGGTATAGTTACAACTAAAAGTTATTATCATTAATGTTAATTTTTATTAAAATTATTTTTTTTTAAACCTTAAAAACTATCATTTTTATCATTATTATTTTTATAAAAACCATATTACTATTATTATCAATATTACTACTAATATTATTATCATTACTACAATAAAAATTAGTCATATATAAATATACTTAACTAAACTATATTAACATTTTTATTTATTTAAAGAAATAAAATAAATACATTTAATTAAGTTACTAATGAAACACGTAATTTATTAAAATAACATGTATATCACTAATAATATATAAATTTGTTCGATTACAATTATATATGTTAATATATATATATAAATGATATAGGTTCGTGAATCCGAGGTCAACCCTACACTTGTTAAATGACGTCATATGTATTTTTACTACAAAATACATTATGGTGAGTTTCATTTGCTCCCTTTTTAAATGCTTTTGCAATATATATTTTTGGGACTGAGAATACATGCGTTGCTTTTATAAATGCATTACGAAATAGACACAAGTAAACGAAACTACATTCTATGGTTGGATTATCTAATCGAATATGCCCTATATAGTATGGTAATCTAAGAACTAGGGAACAGAAACCCTAATTGACGCGAACTCTAAAGATAGATCTATCGGGCCCAACAAGCCCCATCCAAAGTACCAGATGCTTTAGTACTTCGAAATTTATATCATGTCCGATGGAGGATCCCGGAATGATGGGGATATTCTTGTATGTATATTGTGAATGTCGATTACCAGGTGTTCAATCCATATGAATGATTTTTGTCTCTATGCATGGGACGTATGTTTATGGGAAATGGAAATATGAAATCTTGTAGTCTATTAAAATTTTGAAATGATTATTTATGTTAAACTAATGAACTCACCAACCTTTTGGTTGACACTTTAAAGCATGTTTATTCTCAGGTATAAAAGAAACTTTCCGCTGTGCAATTGCTCATTTTAAAGGCACTATTTGGAGTTGATCATCGCAATGGAACCAGTTGTTGGTGACTTCGTCCAGATGGATTAGGACGGGTCCTTTCAAAAGATACAAAACTGGGATTTGATATGAATACTGTTACTTGTTACAACTGTGGAGAATTAGGTCATTTTTCAAGACAGTGCACAAAACAGAAGAAGCGGGGTAATCGTAATCCTTTCAAGAATCAGAACTACAGTTCTCAGAGTCAAACAACTAAGCGTGAGATTTACATTACTGATTAAGTGAATGAACCAGAAACAGCTGAGACTCCTAACAAAGCTTTGGTTGTCATTCATGGAGATGATGATGATTGGTCTATCAAATTGAATGTAGATGATCAACAACCTAAAGCTAACATGGCGAAGATCACTGAAGTTGAAGAAGATTGTGTCACTAATCGAAATTTAATTAAGAAGCTGACTGCTCGTGCTGAAAGAGCTGAAAAGTTGTCTCGAAGCATTCGGAAGGAGAAGATTCAGAAACTAGTTAAAGACAAATTCAAGAAGGCACGTGATTCAGTTCCTCGTACACCTAAATCTAGAAGTGTTTCACCAGCATCGTCAGAGGACTACTACTACAATAGTTGGAAGGATAGATATGGTGATACCTCAGTGCTTGAAGACAGTCTAGAAGATGATCAACATGAAGAAACCTTATTTGATGATGACAAGGAACTAGACGAATGGGGTAGAATGATTCCAGAAGAGTTAGAAATGTTAGTTCTCATGGGTGAAGGTTCAGATCTTGAGAGTGTAAATTCAGAAGATAATGATTCAGATGAAATTTCAGATTCAGAAGTTGAAGTTAAAGCTGATCATACAGGACTTGATCAATCTGAGTTTGAGGCACTGAACAAGAAAGCAGTAGATTTACTAAAAATGTGCTTATCAAAAAGTCATCTTGAGAAGGTCACCGGGTTAACAAAAGCTAAAGATGTTTGGGACAGACTTGAACAAATTCATTTGGGAAAAGATGCTGATACATCAGAGTTTCTTACAGATTCATCAAAATCAGAAGATGAGCTCGATGATGGGAAGAAGGCAAATTACTTTGCATTTATGGCTGAGACTTCTTCATCAAATAATTCTCAACATGTATCTTCTGATCCATCTACTAATAATGAATGTGTTAAATGCTCTGAATCTAAAATAACAATAGATAATTTAACAAAGGCTTATGCGAAGATGAAAGAAAAATGGCACGCAGACCATGTGACCACTAAAGTTGAAAACGAGTTGAAAGAGCAGATCTAAGTTTATAAAAAACAACTACACGATCTTAAATGTTATAACTTTGACATAATTCAAGCTTTAATTAAACATGTTGACACAATTAATGAAGTAAAGAAAGAAAATGAATGCGTTAAAGCTGATTTAGAAGCAATTTCAATTAAAATGAAATGTTGGGCAACTGCGTCACAGTGGAATGCATTAATGGTGGAAATTAATGACACCAAGGGCAAGGGTATTGGATATAAGTCTGTATCCCTCCTTTTCAGAACACATTTGTTAATGCAAACGTAGTTGACGGTCGACCAGAAGACAGTATCCCTCCTAGTTATGAAGATTACGTTGAAAAGAATAAAAAGTGTAGTTCAACTAAGAATACAACTTCTGATGATACTGCTGAAGGTGCTCTAGATCATGAGGAAGATAGGAAAACTGGTTTAGGAGATAACTCTAAGACAAGTAGGGTTAGAACACCAAAAGGTCTTGTTAAAATTTTAAGAAATCCTAGATTTGCTGACAGACCTGTTCCTCCTGTTACCCCTAAGCCTGTTATAAAAGATAAACCAGATGATTCTCCTATGTTCTTAAGAAAACAAGATCCTTCATCTTCAAACTCTAATAACGTGTATGAATTTAGAGGACATAGGGAGTTTTATCAATGTTTTAATTATGTTTTCTTTTGACACATTGCTGCTTATTGTCCTAGAAGAGTTCGTTCCACTAGACATAAGATTGACTTGTCACATGATAATTTTAGATCATCTTATGCTCATAGAACAAATTCACCAGTAAGTAATGAACGTCATGATAAGTGGTTTAAGACAAATGTTGTTTATGGAGATCCTAAGAGAAAGAATTTAAATAGATCTGTGTCACCTATGAAAGGTAAAATTCCAAAGAGAAGTTTTGAGAAAAATTTGACAGGGTTTCGTAATCAAGAAAAACCTTTTGAACCAAAGGCACGATTTCCCTCGCAAAAAGCTAGTCATCGAAAATACTTTTCTCGTAACAGAATAAGTCGCTCGGAAGATGTGCAATATGTGAAAAACCAGAAGAGCAATATTGCTACTTCTAAACAGTCTAAGTTTATGGTTTCTAATGATGAGATTCCACCGGACTCAAACGGGAAATGGATGGAATTTCAAGCTATGGGTGTTAATGGACAACCTACTGCCGTCCAGGGGTGGGTTCCCATTATCAATTAATATTCTTAATGTGATATGCAGAGAACCAGGGTACCTGCAAACAACACCTGGATAGTGGATAGCGGCGTTTCGAGACATATGACTGGACAGCTATCTCTTCTTTCGGATGTACACCCAATTAAGGGAGGTTATGTTGCATTTGCTGGAGATAAAGGAGGTCACATTTCAGCTCAAGGTTTATTGACGAATGAGAAAGTTAGTTTCGACAAAGTGAACTATTATCAAGAGCTTGCAAACAACTTGTTGTCGGTTTCACAAATCTGTGAAAAATCTTTCAAGGTAGCATTTGATGACGAATTTAGCTACATTTTGAAGCCAGAGTTTGTGATTCCTCCAGAAATGAACAAGATTCTATTACATGGCACAAACGCATGGGTCATTTAAGTTTTCGGAAAAGGTAGATAAGCTGATTTGTACATGCTAGATATGAATGTTGCTACTTCAACTGCTGAACATCATCAAGCTTTTGTTTCTAAGGCGACTGAACAAGATTCTATTACATGGCACAAATGCATGGGTCATTTAAGTTTTCGGAAAATGAATCACCTTGTCCACAACAATCTTGTAGAAGGTGTTGATCTTCAATCTTTTCAGATTCCAGGAACATGTGTTCCGTGTAAGAAGGGTAAGTAGAGCAAGAAAGCTCATAAGCTGGTGAAGTATAATCCAATCTCTGCTTCGCTTGAATTGTTACATACGGATCTTTTCTGTCCAATTCGTTTTGAAAGCATTGATGGAAGTAAGTATTGTCTGGTTGTAACTGATGAATATTCAAGATTTTCTTGGGTAATGTTTTTGAAAGAGAAGTCCGATACATTTGAGAATTTTAAAGTGCTAATCAACCGATTAGAGACAGGTTTTAATCTAAAGGTAAGAAAGATTCGTTGCGACAATGGTACAAAATTCAAGAATCAGTATCTTGCAGGTTTTTTTATTGTAAAAGGTATCAATATGCAGTTCAGTTCTGCATACGCTCCTCATATGAATGGTGTTGCTGAAAGAAAGAATAGGGTATTAATCGAGACAGCTAGAAAAATTCTGGCAGATTCATCGTTACCTGTTCATTTTTGGAGTGAAGCTGTTGCTAATGCGTGCTACACTATGAATCGAGTTCTGACTGTTAAACGACTGGGCAAAACTTGCTATGAGTTATAGCATGGGAGAAAACCATCTTTGAAGCGTCTAGAACCATTTGGTGCACCGTGTACCATCTTGAAAAGAAAACCAGGAAGTAAGTTTAATTCTAAAGTGGTTACTGGAGTATTTCTTGGGTATAGTTCTCCTAACAAGCGAGTTTTCAACAATGAAACAAGATGTGTTGAAGAATGGTCTGAAGTTGATGTCTAAAGGAATCAAACGAAGAGTGCTCCTAAGAGTCATCCTTGGATTTACAACTAGGATGAGCTGATTGAATCATTCAATCTTGCTCCAGATCAGACGGAGAATGAAGTTGAGTTACAAATGTTGTTTGATTTACAAAATGAACCACAAGCGTCTACATCTACTCCAATTCTAACTCCATTACCGATAATCAATGAGCAAGTTCAAGATTCTGATCAAGATATTAATCCAGTGTACGATACCTGCGGATCTGATATTTTAAGTGAAAGTTCTGACAATCCTGAAGATATTGGTGATACAACAAATCTACATCATGAGATACCTGTTCCTGCATAACCAGTTCCCATAACTACAGCTGCTCATCCTAGAGAGAATATTATTGGAGATGCAAATGCATGTGTTCGAACAAGAAGGTAAGTTCAGTTTGATGGTCAAGTTGATACTCATATGACAGCTGCTGTTTCATACTACGAGTACTCATGTCATATTTCTAGAATAGAGCCAAATACAACAAAAGAAGCCTTGAAGCATGTTGATTGGGTCATGGCTATGCAAGAAGAAATTCAGCTATTCAATCGTTTGGATATTTGGAAGCTAGTTTCTAAGCCACATGGAGCTAAAGTAATTGATCTCAAATGGGTTTGGAAGTGCAAGTTTGACGAAGATGGCAATGTTATCCGTAACAAAGCAAGATTAGTCGCTAAAGGTTATCAGCAAGATCCTGAATTCGATTATGATGAAGTTTTTGCTCATGTTACCAGATTGGAAGCTATTCGCATTTTGTTGACTTTTGCTTCATTTATGAAGTTTAAAGTGTTTCAAATGAATGTCAAGAGTGCATTTCTTTATGGCAAGCTTAATGAAAGAGTATATGTCATTCAACCACCGGGTTTTGAAGATCATCTTCATCCTGACAAAGTTTACCGTTTACGGAGAGCCCTATTGATGGAATTCAACATAACAACATGTTTATAATGTCAACATAATCACAAATCCATTTTATGATAGTAAAGCAAGTGGAAGCATGATGATTAATAAAACAAGTTTGTATGTTAAACCATTTTAGATGAATTCCATATATTTATCAAGTTATGAAATAAATGCTTACAAATATAACAAGGAAATAAATGCTTACAAATATAACAAGTAGAGAAGATATATGTACCTCCTCAAGCTAGTTGAGGGTTGTTTACAAAGTTGCAAGATGATGATGAAGATGATGGAAAATATAGCTTCTAACTTGAAGCCTCAAGCAAGAAATACCCCAAGCAATAACCCCAACACCTTTGCCTTTAGTTAGGATTTGTTTTACACTTGATATAAGCTTGCAAAACCAAATTTAGAACCCCCTTTGAGTTTAAAAAGGCCCACAGCAGCAGCCTACTGCAGCAGCAATTTTGTGCAGTTTTTTTTCTCTTTGAAAGTCTAGTATGCACACACAAAATGAGTCAAGCCTTGGTCCTTTTGTTAAGCATGCACTTGAGAATATTTGTATCAAAAGTAACAAGAATAAATAAGCATGGGACTTGTCTTGGAGTCCCAAAAACTGCCCATCCATGCCATTATTTTATAACAAGAATGTTTATATATAAAACTTGATGTTATATATATATATATATATATATATATATATATATATATATATATATATATATATATATATATATATATATATATATATATATATATATATATATGTATAAAACTTGTTATAAAACATATGCATTGTTTAGTTACTTATATACTTTATAAACCTTTTATAAAATATAACACAATATAATTATTTAAACCTATAAACAATTATATATAATTATCCAAATAATTTATCTCAAGTGATAATATTTTAGAAAACTAATTTTCTAAAATCCAAGTGTCGCGTATTTACTTAATGATCCAATCATTAAGCTCATATACGTTCAAGGTGTCGGTAAGCTTGTTATTGGGTATGACCCGACTTGGATCATAACATATTAGCCACATTAATTAAATATGTCTCTCGGGCATACGAAATACCTTCAATCTCCCACTTGCACGAGAAACATAAGAAATTAATGCAAGTGACGGATACCACCTAACGACCGTCCATCACCCCCAATATGTTATGACTTTGTGCCATTCAATAACATCATCCCTTTCGAGTTCCCATCTCGAATATGATTAGGTGAATCATTTCATTATATCCTTTTGTCCTTGATGTCATGTTAAATCCAAGAGATACAGAGTGATCACTCTCTTCTAGATTTAACTTTATTAGGCCTTAGACATCTGACTCTCAATGAATAAGAGGGACAAATTCCATCTTGACTACATACGTCCTAAATATACACCTTGCATTATACCTGAGCTTTTCCTTATGAACTACCATATTTCAGAATAGCGAAGGAAAGAATCAAGGCACAATACTTGGTAAATATCTGAACCCAATATGTATCTCAGGTCAGAGGATACAATGATATTCGCCTTTACTCAAGATTACGTGTGATCAACCACAAAGTCTCTATTTAGTAAATCTTGAGAGCGGGTCTTCCAATATTTGTATCCTACAAATATCTATGAACCTTGGTTTCAACCTTGCCCCACATTCATCCCGTGAATATATACCAATCCAAGTCCATAATAGTCTAAACCTCACACTTGTTCCCACAAATGTGATCGACTACGTAATTTTGAATAATTTCTTATTCATGGATAAACTATGCAAAATAGGAACATGACTCAAGATTAATAAATTAATACTATAATTATATTAATGAGTTTGAACAAATTCGTTCCGTTACGATACTTAAAACAGATCATGACCAATCACTAGAATATCGAAGCCCTAATGCACAAACATGTCCTGCATGTTTTTCTCCATGTAAGAGCTTCATGAGAGGATCCGCTATATTAAGATCCGTGTGAAATTTGCGAATACTTATCTTTCCCTTTTCAACTTCATCCCTTATGTAGTTGAATCTCTGCTCAATATGACGAGTCTTTTGGTAAGCACGAGGTTCCTTGATTTGAGCAATCGCACCCTCGTTGTCACAAAAGATCTCAAGAGGGTCCTGAATGGAAGGGACTACTCCTAAGTCGTCAATGAATTTCTTCATCCATGCAGCTTCCTGAGCTGCCAATGAGGCGGAAATGTACTCCGACTCTATAGTGGATAAGGCAACAACATCCTGTTTTGAACTCTTCCAAGAGACCGCACCTCCATTTAATGTGAAGACATAACCGGATTGTGATCGAGAATCATCTCGATTAGTTTGGAAACTCGCATCCACGTAACCTTTTACAGCGAGTTCCTCCTCACCAGATCCATATATTAGAAACATATCCTTAGTCCTCCTAAGGTATTTCAATATATTTTAACCGCAATCCAATGACTGTTTCCTGGGTTATTCTGGTATCTACTTGTCAAGCTTAGGGCGCATGACACATCCGGTCTAGTGCATATCATTGCATACATGATTGACCCAATAGCAGATGCATACGGGACTCTCTTCATTCACTCTTATTCATCTTTCGTGGTAGGGCACTGAGATGAACTGAGAAGCGTTCCTCTTTGAATAGGTACCAAACCTTTCTTAGAGTTGTCCATCTTGAACCTTTTCAAGATCTTTTCAATGTATGCACTTTGATTCAAACCTATCAGTTTCTTGGGTCTATCCCTGTAGATTCCAATCCCCAAAACGTATTGTGCTTCTCCAAGATCCTTAATGGAGAAGCACTTACTTAGCCAAGTTTTAACACCTTTCATTGCCGGAATATCATTTTCAAATAACAATATATCATCCACATATAGTACAAGGAACATGATAGTGCTCCCACTAGCTTTTCTTGTATACACAAGCTTCATCACCATTTTTAATGAAGCCAAATTTCTTGACCTCCTCATTAAAACGATGATTCCACATTCTAGATGCTTGTTTCCATCCGTAGATTGACTTCTTTAACTTGCATACCTTTTTAGGATATTTAGGATCAACAAAACCTTCAGGCTGAACCATATAGACATCTTCCTAAAGATGTACATTTAGGAAAGTGGTCTTGACATCCATTTGCCATATTTCATAATCATAATGAGCAGCAATGGCAAGTAATATCCTAATAGACTTTAGTATTGCCACAGGCGAAAAAGTTTCATCATAGTCATCCCCTTGATTTTGAGTGAAACCTTTTGCTACAAGTATAGCTTTATATGTATCCAAGTTTCCATGTATGTCGGTTTTCATTTTGAAAAGCCATTTACAATCAACTAGCCTTGAGCCAGTAGGTTGTGCAACAAGTTCCCAAACTTGGTTGTCATACATGGATTGCATCTTAGCATTCATGGCTTCCTGCCACTTATCTTTATCAATCCTTGATAAAGCATCTTGGTAGTTTGTTGGTTCATCCAAATCAACCACATAGCAACCATCCATGAGAAACTCATATCTCTCAGGAGGATTACTAATCCTACCAGATATGTGAACGTCTTGTGTATTTTGATCATCCATTTGATCACTCTCAATATTTCATGTTGAGTGCTAGTGTCAACCAATTGTGTATCATCTACTTGATCTTGAACCTCTTCAAGATCTATCTTCCTTTCACTATTTCCTTCCATTAGGAACTTAGTTTCAAGGAATTCAGCCTTTCGAGCAACAAATACATTCTGCTCGGATGGATCATAGAAATAATATCCCATATCATCCTTGGGATATCCTATGAAGATACACTTCATGGATCGAGCATTCAACTTATTAGGGACGTAACGCTTAATATAAGCTTCACATCCCCATACCTTTAAGTATGATAGAGATGGAGGTTTTCCAAACCACATCTCATGAGGAGTTCGTTCCACTTTCTTGGTTGTGGCCATATATAGAATACGAGCTACGAAGCATAGACAATAACCCCAAAATGATAGAGGTAACGAGCTTCTAGCCATCATAGATTGAACCATATCCATTAGGGTTCGGTTCCTCCTTTCGGAAACTCCATTAAGTTGGGGTGTTCCAGGAGGAGTGAGTTGCGAGATAATCCCACAACTTTTAAGATGATCTTGGAAGGCATCGCTTGGGTATTCACCTCCTCTATCGGTACGAAGTACCTTGATTGTCTTATTGAGTTGATTTTGTACTTCGTTTTGATATTCCTTGAATGATTCAAAAGTTTCGTCCTTATATCTTAATAAGTAGACATATCCGAAACTACTAAAGTCATCAATGAAAGTGACGAAGTATCTTTCACCTTTCCTAGTCATGGGCTTAAAGGGTCCACATACATCCGAATGTATTAATCCCAATAAGTCCTTAGCCCTTTCATAGGTCCCTTTGAAAGGTGCTTTAGTCATTTTGCCTTGTAAACAAGATTCACATACATCAAATGAGTCTAGTTCATTTGATTTCAAAAGGCCATTCTTTTGAAGTGTATGCATTCGATTGTTGTTTATGTGTCCAAGGTAACATTGCCATAAGTAGGAATCACTCAAATCTCTTTTGAGTTTCTTGGTGTTTGCATGGAACATTGAGCTATTGTATGATGTGTCATCATGAACCAATTCATAAATACCATTCGAAGGCGAAGCCTTGAAATAGAACACATTATTTAAAGAAAAATGGATATCATCATTAATGAAATTAAGATTAAAACCATATTGTTTCAAACGGGTTACAGAAATAATGTTTCGAGATAAATCGGGTGCATACAAAACATTTTTCAAAATAAGCTCCAAACCATTTAGAAGCTTTAAAACAAAGTCTCCTTGAGCTTTCACTTGGACCCTTGCTCCATTTCCCATGAAGAGACTTGTTGTTCCCGCATCTTGATAACTTCTTTTGAACCCCTGCAAAGAATTGCAAATATGAGTTCCACATCCTGTGTCTAATATCCATGTATTAGAAGAAGTAATACTAAGCTCAATGTATACCATATATACATTACCTGAGGTTTGCCCTGCATCCCTCTTTTCTTTCAACTCCTTTAGGTAGACAGGGCAGTTGCATTTCCAGTGACCCATTTCACCGCAACCAAAGCACGGATCTTCCTTGGGGTTAGCTTTACCAGCAACCTTTTGCTTCTTGTTATTGTTGGTTGGGGTAACCATCTTCCCCTTTCCCTTGCCCTTGCCTTGGTAGGCGGGTCCTTTCCTCTTAACCACCTTTGGCTTAGAAGTGTTATTGTTTTTGGACCCGCCTTCATTGATCATAAACATGGGTGAAGCCCTTTTACCCATGCTCGCTTCGGCCGTCTTAAGCATGGCATGTAATTCGCCAATGCTCTTATCCCATCCATTCATATTGTAATTCATTACAAATGTGTCAAACCTCTTTAACAAGGAATTAAGGATAAGGTCCGTGGCTAATTCATTAGACACGTTGCAGTTTAGACGGTTCGCTTGATCAATTAGGCTTTTCATCTTAAGGACATAAGATGAAACGGATTGGGAGTCGTCCATCTGACATGCATGAAGCGCTCGGACCGTTTCAAAGCGCTCGACATGAGCTTGTTGAAGGAACATCTCCTTCAACTGTGTGATCATGTCATATGCACTATGATGCTTGAAATCCTTTTGGAGTTCTGGTATCATAGTCCCAAGCATGAGGCAAGAAACTTGCACCGAATTGGTGCAATATTTCTCCCAATAAGCCATGCCTTCCGTATCATCCTCGTCCGGTTGATCGGGAATGGGGTCTTCCAACACATATGCCCTGTCCTCTAGTTTGAGGACAATTCTTAGATTGCGAAACCAATCCATGAAGTTCGTATAGTTGAGTTTTTCCTTTTCGAGGATTGACCTCAACGATAGGTTGTTAAAGTTGATTGGTGCGTTTGGGATGTTGTTGTTATTGACGGCCATCTACAAAATTTAACAAAGTTGTTTAAGTATCAATTTTAATTTAACAATCAATACCCTTTAAATCCAATTGATATATATTAAATTTTAGAATCCAACGGTAAACCAAATTTCAGTTAGGTGACCTTTATCCCGTCATTTGATTTAGCTCGGTAGTCATTATATGACAATTGCAATCCTTTTGCAACTTCTAAGTTATGGAATCATGCAATCCTTTTGCATGGAATATTTATTACATCAACGCCTATTTGTTCCTCATGCTTCGGTGACCCTAAGTTCATGATTCCCAAATCAAGTCGTCCTACTTGTGTAAATGTGTAAATTTAACATACAAGTGGTTAGGTGACCTTTATCCCACAAGTGTGCGAAATTCACCTTAATCATATTAGTTTGGTCATAACGGTTAGGTGACCTTTATCCCATTATGAGTTCCCTAATATTTTTAAGTGTTGCACAAAAGGATGGCGTTTAACTTGTTTTCCTTGTTAATTAAAGGGAATTTAATTTTTCATAATATCTAGTTTAAGAAAACTTTTATAGCATACACCAACATGCATTTAGTGTATGGTACATATGAAAAACAATTTTCATGTCTTGTAATTAAGCCAACTACTTGATATAAATCATTTTATATATATGATCCTTATCATATTCTTAATAACCGTTTATTAATGTCCTTTTAGCCATATTTAATTTAACCAATTAAATTGTCGCTATGCATGTTGTTATTAATGTCTAATTTAACCAATTAAATTTCCATTTTGCTTGTTTTTAACTTGTGTTTTACTTGTAGCAACCAAACATACAAAATAAAATCAAACAAATGAACAACCACACATGCAAAACAATATGTTCACAATCAAGCCAAGTTGGTAGACATTTGTTAAGCCGAAAACAAATGCCACCGGTTAAGGGATTATAACACAAAGTAGGAGATTTTAAATCTCCCACTTAATCTTGCATCCAAATGCTTCTCCTTGTATTCTTCAAGTCTTCATCATCTTCATCATTTTTTACAAAATATACCCTAATACATTTTTCTCTAAAAAAATGAAATTACTACCTAATCTATTTTACATACCAAATATAAAATAAATTACATAACCAAAATAATATTATTACAAACCAATTGAATAAATATTATTACAAACCAAATGAATAATAAATAATCAACCAAACATGCAACCATTCAAACACAAGGTCAAGGATTGATTGTGAACTCAACATGCAACCAAATATGACCAAAGTGGAAGACCCAAAACCCATTTTGAGTCCCCAATAATTCGGCCAAAATGAAGATCCCACCCAAACCCAAAAATTTTGCATTTCATATTCATGCATGTACTTGGAATGTAAATATAGGGGTTTTAAAGACCATATATAAGAAGCATATTTCATAGACTTTGGCTCTAGATATCATTGATGGAATTCAACATAACAACATGTTTATAATGTCAACATAATCACAAATCCATTTTATGATAGTAAAGCAAGCGGAAGCATGATGATTAATAAAACAAGTTTGTATGTTAAACCATTTTAGATGAATTCCATATAGTTATCAAGTTATGAAATAAATGCTTACAAATATAAAAAGTAGAAAAGATATATGTACCTCCTCAAGCTAGTTGAGGGTTGTTTACAAAGTTGCAAGATGATGATGAAGATGATGGAAAATAGAGCTTCTAACTTGAAGCCTCAAGCAAGAAATGCCCCAAGCAATAACCCCAACACCTTTGCCTTTAGTTAGGATTTGTTTTACACTTGATATAAGCTTGCAAAACAAAATTTAGAACCCCCTTTGAGCTTAAAAAGGCCCACGGCAGCAGCCTACTGCAGCAGCAATTTTGTACAGTTTTTTTTCTCTTTGAAAGTCTAGTATGCACACACAAAATGAGTCAAGCCTTGGTCCTTTTGTTAAGCATGCACTTGAGAATATTTGTATCAAAAGTAACAAGAATAAACAAGCATGGGACTTGTCTTGGAGTCCCAAAAACTGCCCATCCATGCCATTATTTTATAACAAGAATGTTTATATATAAAACTTGATGTTATATATATATATATATATATATATATATATATATATATATATATATATATATATATATATATATATATATATAACTTGTTATAAAACATATGCATTGTTTAGTTACTTATATACTTTATAAACCTTTTATAAAATATAACACAATATAATTATTTAAACCTATAAACAATTATATATAATTATCCAAATAATTTATCTCAAGTGATAATATTTTAGAAAACCGATTTTCTAAAATCCAAGTGTCGCGTATTTACTTAATGATCCAATCGTTAAGCTCAAATACGTTCAACGTGTCGGTAAGCTTGTTATTGGGTATGACCCAACTTGGATCATAACATATTAGCCACATTAATTAAATATGTCTCTCGGGCATACGAAATACCTTCACCTATATGGTTTACATCAAGCCCCACGGGCTTGGTCTGGACGTCTGTCAAGTTATCTGATTGAAAAAGGTTATCAAATGGGCACGGTAGATTGTACTCTGTTCACGAAAGTTAAAGATGATAATATTATCTTAGTTCAGATTTATGTGGACGATATTATTTTCGATGCTACTAAGCAGGAACTCATTGATGAGTTTGAGCAGGTGATGAAGGACGAATTCGAAATGAGCAAATTGGGTCTCTTACACTACTTTCTTGGTTTGCAAGTCGAACAGACTGATAATGGAATTTTTCTTCATCAAGAAAAGTATGTGAATGATATACTCGAACGTTTTGGTATGACTCAAGAACGTCCTGTGTCGAACCCGCTATGTAGCGACCCGACGAAATCATGTTTGACGGCGCCGACTACCTAGGTCCCGTTGCGTGGACATAAGTCTTTAACATGACATTTAACCAAAATATGTCGCATTCATTTCATAAGTAAAAGGATGTTTCAAGTTTACAAATGTAGTTCAAAAGACTAGTTACATTACAATGTTTAACGTACAAGTGAAACCTATGCGACACAATTTAAAGTAGTCAAAAGACGCTCCAACTATGCATGTATACTCGACATCCAAACAAGTATCAAAAAGAGTGCGGAAGCATGTATCAAGTAGCGTTCAAGGACCTGAGAAAACATATAGAAATCTGTCAACGAAAACATTGGTGAAATCATAGGTGTTTTAGTAAACGTTGCATTTGAACCACAAGATTTAATATAATATGATTATCAAAATCATTTGCATTCCAAAGTTATTATTTGTTTCACGGGCACCCAATTATCAAACTTAACTATTTTGCACCCTTTGCATAGTGTTAGAACATACGCTAGACCCGAAAATATATTTCATCCGCTATCGGTAGCGAACCGTCCGAATGAGGCTCATCAAGCCCATGTGATCACATAATATAAGTTCACGTTTACACCCTGCAAGTGTAACTAATGATAATTGAATTCAGGATTTTCATTCAAAACTGTACGTGGAATGTTCATTTTCGTACTTGTGTTCAATGTGTAAAAGTATGATACGTATATGTTTCTCATCCCATAGTTTAAAGCATAAAAGTTGTTTGAAAGATGGGACTATGATCTCACCTTGAGAGCACGTATGAAAAGTACTTCACAAAGTAACGTGTGCAAAGGATAATGCTAGTCTTGACTTAAACAAATAGGTCGTATCAATAACGGTAAACACGATAGGTCAAAGATGTTCAATTAGTCCTATGGCTCGTTACGACTCGATTATGTAGCATGTGAATCAATTTGTCAAGTTTCATGCAAGATACAAGTATAGAAACAAGCTAGGAAGGTTGCATAATCATTTGGTTAAGTTTGACAAAAAGTCAAACTTTGGTCGGTCAAAGTCAACGAAAAAGTCAACACGTTCGGGTCGGGTCCCAAACTATTTTTCTGAGGTTTTTATTCATATATAAGCATGTTAGAACAAGTCTCATGTGAATCGGAGGTCCATAGCGTGCCAAACATTTTTCTTATTTTGACCAAGGAGGTCAGAACCTGGGCACGGCTTAGGTCGCGCCGCGACCCAGGATTGCCGCGCCGTAGCATTGGTCGTGTGCTGGTACCTGGTCAGTCTTAATTGTTCAAGTCCCAAATCAAAACTCTTTCAAGTATATTTTACAAACCGCTAACACTTAGAACTCGCACCTTATATCGTTAGAAAGCTAATTTGACAAGGAACCCAACTAAACACATTTCACCAACCGAAAACATTATTTGCAATAATCGACTTTTCAAATCAAATGATCAATCAATGCACACATTTAATGCTTCAAATTTTACAAGTGCACATTTATGATTCGGGCATTTAATGCATACATAAAACACGCCGTTTTGTAGATAATCAAGCATACAATACAACTAACTACTTACTAACAATAATTCATGGCTTTCAATGCATTAAATGTTCACATTCAATTCTATCAAACCCTAACCAACAACATCGAAATCACTAATCATGTTTATGAAGTTTTCTAAAACAACCTACACATCAAATTGAAGCTAGCGATGTTAGGAACACATTTAATACATGCATTTATAACATTTAACATCATTCAAACAACCAAATCACCAAATCAAACACACCAAAGTTTATGTTCATGCTAGTTACTTCAAATAACAAAATCGAACATATAAATCATATATTCATGTTAGACTTGAGCCATAGACACTAACTAACAACTTTATAAGTTAAAAACATCAAGAACACAAAATCTAATGATTTTAGAAAGTTACCCAAATGTAATGAAATCGGTATGGAATCGAAGAGGAAGTTGCAAGGATTTCAAATATGTAATTTGTTTTGCAAGACATCCGCTAGCTTGGATTTAGATGATGATTCTTGAAATGGAGAAATGAGAGAAAATTGGAAAGTATTGAAAGAAAAAGGAAAATGAAATGGAAAAGAAAGAGGAGGTGTGTTGAGTAGTCAAATGCTAGTCACCTCTTTGGCATTTTGGCGAAACTAGTCCCCCGAGTTCGGTTGCGGGTGCGTGAATTACCTAAACGTGATATTTTTAAAACGCGTAACGACAGGAGATGTTATAAACATATAACGGAATTTAAATAGTTAAACGGAAAAGTAAACGGAAAAAGGCGGGATGTTACATTACCTACTCCTTAAAAGAAATTTCATCCCGAAATTTAAGTAGGCGTAGTAGTCGTTGTTTCTTCCTCGGAATTTTGCGTTTCCGGAATCGGGAATAAGTGAGGGTATTTCTTTTGCATTCGATCTTGCGTTTCCCAAGTAAACTCGGGTCCTCTTTTGGCATTCCAATAAACCTTGACAATCAGGATTCGGCTTTGTTTCAATGTCTTGATGGAGGTGTCCACAATTTCAACCGGTTCCTCCACAAAATGAAGTTTGTCATCAATAGTAAGTTCCTCGAGAGGGATGACGATATCGGGTTCGGCAAGTCACTTTTTCAAGTTAGATACATGGAAGGTAGGATGAACGGAGCTCAATTGGGGCAGGAGATCTAAACGATAAGCAACGGTTCCAATACGCTCCAAGATTTCGAAAGGACCAATATACCGCGGATTTAATTTCCCACGTTTTCCAAAATGAATGACACCTTTCCAAGGTGCGACTTTTAACATGACGCGGTCACCGACTTGAAATTCAAGGTCGTTGCGTCTTTTGTCATTATAGCACTTTTGACGACTCCGGGCCGTCTGAATCCTATCTCGGATTTGAACGATCTTCTCGGTGGTTTCGTGAATGAGTTCGGGTTCGGTGATTTGTACGTCACCTACTTCGGCCCAACAAAGAGGAGAACGACATTTTTGGCCATATAACGCTTCGAATGGGGCGGCTTTTATACTCGCGTGATAACTATTGTTGTAGGAGAATTCGGCGAGAGGTAAGTGCTTGTCCCAAGCTTTTCCAAAATCAACAACACAAGCCCGTAACATGTCCTCTAGGGTTTGAATTGTGCATTTTCTTTGCCCATCGGTTTGAGGATGATATGCGGTGCTCATGTCTAAACGCGTTCCCAACGCTTCTTGTAAGGTACGCCAAAATCTAGAAACAAAACGGCCATCTCGATCGGAGATAATTGATAAAGGTACACCGTGTCGGGCTACGATCTCCTTGATGTAAAGTTGTGCAAGTTCCTCCATTTTGTTGGTCTCCTTCATGGCGAGAAAGTGCGCGGATTTGGTGAGACGGCCAACAATAACCCAAATGGTATCATAACCGCCCGTCATTTTTGGTAGTTTGGTGATAAAATCCATCGTTATCCTTTCCCACTTCCATTGCGGGATCTCGGGTTGTTGAAGTAGTCCAGACGGTCTTTGGTGTTCGGCTTTGACTTTGGAACATGTCAAACACTTGGAAACATAAGTAGCTACGTCCCTTTTGATGTTCGGCCACCAATATTGTTGTTTAAGGTCGTGGTACATCTTATTGGCACCGGGGTGAATCGAGTATCGTGACTTATGGGCTTCATCTAAAATAAGACTTGGTAGGTCCCCATAACTAGGCACCCAAATCCTTCCGGCGAAATATCGGAGTCCGGTTTCCTTAGTTTCAAATCGAGAGACGAGAATGTTCAAGAGCTCGCATGAAACGTTTTCATCCTTGAGAGCTTCATCTTGGGCTACCCGAATTTGGCTATTAAGGTTTGTGTGGATGGTAATGTTTAAGGCTCGGACACGAAGAGGCACCGCTCTTTCTTTTCGATTTAAGTCATCGGCTACTACATTTGCCTTTTCGGGATGGTAACGAAGCTCGCAATCGTAATCGTTTAAGGTTTCAATCCACCTTCGTTGTCTCATGTTTAGTTGCTTTTGATCGAAGATGTGTTGGAGACTTTTGTGATCGGTAAAGATAGTACTCTTGGTTCCATAAAGATAGTGTCTTCACATTTTAAGTGCAAAGACAACGGCTCCGAGTTCGAGATCATGTGTCGGGTAGTTTCGTTCATGAATTTTGAGTTGTCGAGAAGCATAAGAAATGACTTTCGTTCGTTGCATCAACACACACCTAAAACCATGTTTCGAGCCGTCGCAATACACAACAAAATCATCTTTGCCTTCGGGAAGTGACAAGATAGGAGCGGTGGTTAGCTTCGTTTTCAAGATTTGAAATGCAGATTCTTGTTCGGTTGCCCAAACGAATTTTCTTCCCTTATGATTTCACGCGGTTAGAGGACGAGCGACCTAAGAGAAATCTTTGATGAATCTACGATAGTATTCGGCGAGACCCAAGAATTGACGAATGTGAGTAGGAGTAGTAGGAGTCTCCCATTTACTAATGGCTTCGATTTTTGTTGGATCGACTTTAATACCTTGGTCACTTACAACATGACCAAAAAATTGAACTTCCTTTAACCAAAATTCACACTTGAAGAATTTGGCATAGAGTCGTTCTTGTCTTAAAAGTTCAAGCACAAGTCGGAGATGTTCCTCGTGTTCTTCTTTGCTTTTAGAATAAACCAAAATATCATCGATGAACACGATAACGAATTTGTCAAGATACGGTTTGCACAAGCGGTTCATAAGATCCATGAATACCGCCGGTGCGTTAGTGAGACCAAATGGCATGACAAGGAATTCATAACTACCATAACGAGTTCGGAAAGCGGTTTTGGAGACATCTTACCCCTTAACCCTTAATTGATGATAACCCGAGCGGAGATTGATTTTCGAATATACAAAAGACCCTTGTAGTTGATCAAAGAGGTCATCGATGCGAGGAAGAGGATATCGGTTCTTAACCGTCAATTTGTTTAGTTCACGATAATCAATGCACATTCGTAGGGATCCGTCTTTCTTTTTAACAAACAAAATCGGAGTGCCCCAAGGTGAATGGCTAGGTTGGATAAAACCACGATCAAGTAGTTCTTGGATTTGACTTTGCAATTCTTGCATTTTGGATGGAGCGATCTATATGGTGCATGTGCTACGGGTGCGGCTCCCGGAATAAGATCGATTTGGAATTCAACTGGTCGATGAGGTGGAAGACCCGGCAATTCGTCGGGAAATACATTGGAATAGTCACTAACAATTGGCACATCATCGATGTGCTTCTCATCGGACTCGACTTTCTTAACGTGAGCAAGAATCGCAAAACAACCCTTACGGAGTAGTTTTCTAACTTTAATGCATGAAACGAGGTTGAGTCCGGTGCAACTCTTATCGCCATAGACGATCAAAGGTTCACCATTCTCGATAGGAATTCGGATTGCGTTAATGATGTCGTAGCGTGGGGTTACGAAATATACTATATTTTTAATACGGAATGCTACAAAATTTAACAAGTTTTAATTAAATATTTACAAAATGGATATACCAAAACCTTGCTACAACACAATAGGCAGTGTACCTAGTCGCGGAGTAGTATAGTTTTTAGTAAGTCCGGTTCGTTCCACAGGGAGACGGGCTTATGAAACACTTATTTTTATATAATTATATTTGTACAAAAATATATAAATATATATATAATAATATATAAAAGTGGGGGTTTTACCGTTTAATGACCGGTTTGTCGATTTATATTTTAAGCGAAGCGTATAGTAAGTGACGATATTTAAATAACAATATAAAATAAATAACAATAATTGAAATGACAATAAATAAAAGTACGAGAAAAAATGAAATAAAATATATTATGCTTATTTAAACTTCCGTAACCATGATGTTTGACGTTTTGATTTTAATTTTATGCCCATGGGTTAATTGTCCTTTGTCCTGGATTATTTAATATGTCCGTCTGGTTTTTGTCCATAACAGTCCATCAGTCATAAATATAAAATGCGAGTGCCCTCGTCAAATTATTATTATACCCGAAGTTAAATATTCCAACTAATTGGGGATTCGAATTGTAACAAGGTTTTAATACTTTGTTTAATGAATACACCAGGTTATCGACTGCGTGTAAACCAAGGTTTTACTACTTTGTTAACAATTACACCAATTACCCTTGAATGTAATTTCACCCCTGTTTTAATTATTCTAGTGGCTATTAATCCATTCCCGTGTCCGGTTAAATGAACGATTATTCGTACATATAAATACCCTGCCCATCGTGTCCGATCGAGTGTATATGGTAATTTATAGGGACGCCCAATTGTAAATCTTTATATTAACATTAACAAACTATCATTTAGTTAAACAAATATAAAGCCCATTAATAGCTCATAGTCTAATTTCCACAAGTGTCGTTCTTTTGTCCAAACCCCAATTATGGTACAAAGCCCAATTACCCATTTTAGTAATTAGCCCAACATCATAATTACTTCGGATTAAATAAGCATAATAATAACTTAAGTACGAGACATTAATTTAAAAAGGAGAACATAGCTTACATTGATTATTTATCGCGTAGTGGTACACGGACAGAATTTCGACTTCAAAACCCGTAAAAATAACTTTTACATAACCCAAACTAATCTAATATAACACTAATCTATACTATATTTATTTATATATTATAAATTTATTATTATTATTATGTTGGTGTGTGTGGTGTGTTTAAACTCGGACGAAAAATGGCAAATTTATAGACCAGGCCTGATTCTGATCCTCATGCGACTCGCATGGGAAATAGCCTTCTGGCCATGCGACTCGCATGGCCACCAGAATCCAGCTCAATCATTTTTGTTTTCTTGTTCGTCGACATAATTTAAAATAAATATAAATATATAAATAATTAATATAATTATTTATATATTATATTTTATTCTTGTGCATAGTAGACTAGATATTTTTGGTCCGTTGCGTCGGGCGTTTCTTCTTGGCTCGGGTCCCGGTTCCGGATTTTCGGACGTCTTCGCGTATTATTTTATATCGTGTACTTTGCATTCCGCAACTTGTACTCTTGTCATTTTTAGACGTTCTTCATCAATAATTTGAACCACTTTAATTGTATCTTTGTACATTTGAGCATTTTGGACCTTTCCGTCTTCAATTCTTCGTTTTCGCCTTTTGTCTTCGCACTTATTAAATATAAACGAATATTACTTGAATATGGAACAATTACAACTAAATAATTTACATATTGGGAGGATATTGCTACTAAATATATGTTCATTTGGAGCACTATCAAATATCCCCACACTTGAACGTTGCTTGTCCTCAAGCAATACATAACTTGAAATTATAATACATCACACGAATCACTTCTTTATTCTTCACACTTTGTACATCAGTGATTTTGATATGGCGGTATAAATAATGATAGTAACGATAGAACCATGGTTAAAGGTGGGTGTGTCATCCACAGTTGCCTCGGGTTTAGGTCAACGACACTTGCAATCAAATAGCCGATTTACTTTCGGTTTCCAAAGAAAAATGCACATTTGAAAGGTGGTTTACAGTCCCACATGACTATAAAAATGTAGATCCTTAAGGAAATTGGATCTTTATGAAAACATTTGATCTTTTAAAAATTCAAGCTAGATTTTACCCTAGACAAGTTTTCTGATTTGATCCATCATCGGTGTTGCAAAATATATTTGTGGATCAATATTTTGGCTTAAAACTTTTAGGTTCGTGTAATCCACTGCTATCCCGGTATCGGAAGCACACATCCAGTTTACTTGTTCCGTATATTACCTTTCGGTAAACTACCGTCCGGTTGTAAAGGAAAGCGATGAACAAGAAACTGTTACGGCAATGTCTAATGACATGCATTTGTTCATGGTCTAAAAACGTGTCAGATGCTAGAACTATCCTTGGTAGGAGCAATAGTAAAGATCATCCTATGATTTTTCGGTCTGGCACAAGGTCCTGTCTCTGACCATGCTATGCAACCACCGTTCTTACGGTTGACACCCGATTTGGTTCAGGTGACCTAATGAATTCTAGGTGAATTCCTAGGATTTTACGTTCAATGGTAATGAACGCATTGAAAATGGGTTTTCAGAAAACAAATCGGTTTGTATTTTTTGATCAAAATATTTTCTCGTTCAAGCTCGAGTTTAGATATCATTGAATTCCATGAGTTTGAATTCTCAATCTTTAAGGTCAATCTCAAGGATTGAGTAATATCAGTCTTAAAAGCTGATTTTTAATCTTTAAGGAGATTATCCTTTCTGGGGATCTGATTCATTAGTCTTATCAAGCTAATTTGCACGGTGCCCCCCCATTGTACGAGATAAATCCTTCTCATGGTTAGGATAAATCTGACCACTTGGCGACCCTGTTTGATGCTGAGGTCCGTGGATTTCCTGCTGATTTTAGTGATGACTTTTCTAGATTTTTCGTCAACCTACAGCTGGTCTGGACGACAACTTCATGACCTAAATCAAGAAGCGCGTGTCTTTTTCGGAAGACTTTACTTCCTTCTAATGATGGAATTGATTCATCGTGTAGATCCATCTCTCATTACAGTAAATCGGGTAAAACAGTTAATTTAGTCCAAAACAAAACACCTGCAATAACTTTACAGAAACATATGATAGATAGTTTTTAATAACTTGGTATATTCTTCCCACACTTAGTTTCTTTCTTTGCCTTGTTATTTTCCTTTATTCCATTTTAAATGAATTCAAGCGTTTTGGGTTGTTTCTCAATTTATGTCCTTTCCGAGGTAACGATAATTTCGGTATTATCACCTAGTTTTCACCGTTCATAAATATGTATAAACATGATTTTAAATTCATTTAGTTGAAAATTTTTCAAATTTTCGCAAAATTTGGCAAATAAAACAAGTGTAAACCCGAGAGAATTTATAACCCTTCCCCACACTTGAGATCATGCAATGCCCTCATTTGCATGAAATCAGACTATAATTATAAATTCATGAGGGTGGTTAGTGTAGAAAAGTGATTAAGAATACCTAGTTTGTACTTACAAAGCTCGTCGAATGATAGATGGCGCGCCTCACCGTTCATTCCTTCTTGTTTTATCACACATGTTTTTCTTCAAAAATGGTTGCTTTTTTGAACAGTTTGCTAATCTTTGAAAATGCGTCTTTTACCCTAACTTATCATGCATGTTTATTAACGAGTTATGCACTAACCCGAACCCCTAATTTAACGTTAAGTGGGGTTAGACTTCCCTACAATTTAGCTGACGATATGTGAAGTCGGTGGAATAAGTTCCACGAATTAAAATAGTGAGCCAGTTATTTGCATCTCGGGTGGTGTATAATATATCAATGGGTTTAAAGTTTAGACTCACCCGATCGTCACTACTTAATTCTTTTTTAAGTGTAGCTTTTAGTAAATGGATATGTCTCTTTTCTGGTTCTTGGTCAAATGGATCGATATACACCGACATACTTATATCTATAGGGTGGTCAATTCCAAAAGTGTCCTTCCGTTTATTCTCGGGATTAAAGTTTTCACCTCTATTACCCAATTGGGTGAAATCCGAGGTGTCATTATCTATTACAGCTCGTAGTTCATCTTCAGTAGATGACTCGTCTATTGAGAATATTGGGTTGGAAAGTTGTGGGATGGTAAAGTTCGGTTTGGCCTCGGGGGTAAAATTTTCAACGTTATCGTTTTCCCAAGAGTACCAATTTGTCACCCTTTCTTCTTCTTCATCCTCCATTGATGGATTGATTATTTCGTCGGTAGAGGCTAATGTGTCGATATGTTGTGAATTTGATAAGACTGAATAAAAAGTATCATCGGGATAGTTAGTGATTTCGGAGCTCTTGAATTCATCAAAATTCGATGATTTGAAATTTTCTTGCACACGACTCCTCAGATCAACAGGTGTGTAATCTGATAGAGTTTCAGCTTGCCGGTTTACAAACTCTCTCATTTGTTCCTTTTGAGCATCAAGTTCTTCGAGTTTGATTTTCATATTGTCTAAAGAATTTTCGGACACGTAATTTTCCTCGTCTTCTGGTTGTTGAGTTTGGATATATTCTTGGGAATAATCCCAGTTTGAATTGCGTTCTTCATAATCGTTCCATTCAGGTTCTGTGGGTACGTAATTTTCCATAGGAACGTAATAATAACATTCCCATGTTGAGTGATAATCTCCACAGATTTCACAACCAGTTATTGTTTCGTCATTTGTGATCCAAGATTGACTGAACGAATTGTCATCAACACTCGGTTGAGAGTATTGATTTAATTGATTTTGGAGTTCAAAAAGAGTTTCCAAGGCCTTGTTTTCAAAATTTTCCATTTTATTGTGACGGCCAAATTTTAGCTACATTCACAAATGATCCTATTAGTTATAAAAATAGAAAAACTTATATAAGTTGTCCAATTAATAGACTTTTCTGATTTTTGCCCACGTTTTGAATAGCCAAAAGATGCAGCAGGTAGCCAGGACCCTTTAAATCGGAAGCCCACAACTAGCCACTAACAAATCCAACTATTACTACGAACCAGAAAAATGTCAACGTCCATTAACTTAACCGCTTAAATAATTTTTCTTTCCGTTTTGAGAATTAGATAAGAAATAGAGAAAATTCTAGGTCCTAAAAACTAGAGCGTCGAGAAATAAGAAAGAAATAGATTGCGCGTCGAAAAATAAAAATAAGAAAGAAAAACGTCGAAACTTAAAAGTCTAAAAACTAAATCTAAAAAGTTGCGCCTAAAAGTCTAAAGGTAAATGCAATTCTAAAGGAAAAATGGCAATTTATTAGGCACTAAAATCTATAAACGGCGTCACAAAATTCTAAAGCGCCTAAGTCTTAATCTAAAGAAAAAAACACTTAAGAGATTTTACGGCAAAGCCTAAGAATCTAGAAATATAAAATAATTATGGCAAAAAAAAAACTAGACTAAAAACTAACTACGAACGATAAAAATACAAATATTACGTTAAACGATTAAAAAATACAAAATAGAAAAAGAAATAAAAAGTTATAAAATTATATATTTTTATAAAAATATTATTTTTATATTTATATATTATAAAAGTATTAATTTATAAATTTAATAAACTAATAATAAGTAATAATAATTTAATTAATCTAAAAACTAAATATAATAATTAATAATAGATTAGGGTTTTAGATAATAATAATAATAAAATACGTGTAATTAATGCGATTTTAGGTTAACATGTGGCCTGTCAGACTCCTCCATGCGACTCGCATGGAATCAGGGGAACAGGTCATGCGAGTCGCATGACCTGCTGAGCCGGTTCAAGTGGGGGTTCAAACAACAGGTTCAGTTTGTATTATATTTATATTTATTTTATTTTCTGTTTTAAAAAATAAGATATTTATAAACATATAATTTAACTAAAAACTTAATTTTTAAAAACTAAAATAAAATAAAAAGACTTAATAATTTTATAAATAATAAAAACTTAAAAATAGATTTTTATATATATATTTTTTTTTGGTTTTAATAGATTTTATATTATTTTTTTTTTTTAATTTTATATTGTTTTTCTAAAAATCATAAATAATGTTTTGCCGACTCCCCGGCAGCGGCGCCAAAAACTTGATGTCGTAGCGTGGGGTTACGAAATATACTATATTTTTAATACGGAATGCTACAAAATTTAACAAGTTTTAATTAAATATTTACAAAATGGATATACCAAAACCTTGCTACAACACAATAGGCAGTGTACCTAGTCGCGGAGTAGTATAGTTTTTAGTAAGTCCGGTTCGTTCCACAGGGAGACGGGCTTATGAAACACTTATTTTTATATAATTATATTTGTACAAAAATATATAAATATATATATAATAATATATAAAAGTGGGGGTTTTACCGTTTAATGACCGGTTTGTCGATTTATATTTTAAGCGAAGCGTATAGTAAGTGACGATATTTAAATAACAATATAAAATAAATAACAATAATTGAAATGACAATAAATAAAAGTACGAGAAAAAATGAAATAAAATATATTATGCTTATTTAAACTTCCGTAACCATGATGTTTGACATTTTGATTTTAATTTTATGCCCATGGGTTAATTGTCCTTTGTCCTGGATTATTTAATATGTCCGTCTGGTTTTTGTCCATAACAGTCCATCAGTCATAAATATAAAATGCGAGTGCCCTCGTCAAATTATTATTATACCCGAAGTTAAATATTCCAACTAATTGGGGATTCGAATTGTAACAAGGTTTTAATACTTTGTTTAATGAATACACCAGGTTATCGACTGCGTGTAAACCAAGGTTTTACTACTTTGTTAACAATTACACCAATTACTCTTGAATGTAATTTCACCCCTGTTTTAATTATTCTAGTGGCTATTAATCAATTCCCGTGTCCGGTTAAATGAACGATTATTCGTACATATAAATACCCTGCCCATCGTGTCCGATCGAGTGTATATGGTAATTTATAGGGACGCCCAATTGTAAATCTTTATATTAACATTAACAAACTATCATTTAGTTAAACAAATATAAAGCCCATTAATAGCTCATAGTCTAATTTCCACAAGTGTCGTTCTTTTGTCCAAACCCCAATTTTGGTACAAAGCCCAATTACCCATTTTAGTAATTAGCCCAACATCATGATTACTTCGGATTAAATAAGCATAATAATAACTTAAGTACGAGACATTAATTTAAAAAGGAGAACATAGCTTACATTGATTATTTATCGCGTAGTGGTACACGGACAGAATTTCGACTTCAAAACCCGTAAAAATAACTTTTACATAACCCAAACTAATCTAATATAACACTAATCTATACTATATTTATTTATATATTATAAATTTATTATTATTATTATGTTGGTGTGTGTGGTGTGTTTAAACTCGGACGAAAAATGGCAAATTTATAGACCAGGCCTGATTCTGATCCTCATGCGACTCGCATGGGAAATAGCCTTCTGGCCATGCGACTCGCATGGCCACCAGAATCCAGCTCAATCATTTTTGTTTTCTTGTTTGTCGACATAATTTAAAATAAATATAAATATATAAATAATTAATATAATTATTTATATATTATATTTTATTCTTGTGCATAGTAGACTAGATATTTTTGGTCCGTTGCGTCGGGCGTTTCTTCTTGGCTCGGGTCCCGGTTCCGGATTTTCGGACGTCTTCGCGTATTATTTTATATCGTGTACTTTGCGTTCCGCAACTTGTACTCTTGTCATTTTTAGACGTTCTTCATCAATAATTTGAACCACTTTAATTGTATCTTTGTACATTTGAGCATTTTGGACCTTTCCGTCTTCAATTCTTCGTTTTCGCCTTTTGTCTTCGCACTTATTAAATATAAACGAATATTACTTGAATATGGAACAATTACAACTAAATAATTTACATATTGGGAGGATATTGCTACTAAATATATGTTCATTTGGAGCACTATCAGTTAAGATCACAAAGGATGTGAGATTTCATTTTGGCTAGCCAATTCATACGGATTATTACATCGAAGCTTCCTAGTTCCATGGGTATCAAGTCAATTTCAAACTCATTGCCCAAAATGTTTAACGTACACCCCCGGTAATATGTGTCGGCACTCAATAGTTTTCCGTTGGCCACTTCAATGGTATAAGTGGTATCTAGTGGAAGTGGTAGAGTGTTAAAAGAATGAGTCAAAGTCTTGGATACAAAACTCTTATCGGCACCCGAATCTAATAAACAAGTAACATAAGTGTTGTTGAGGAGAAACGTACCCGTGACTAATTCATTGTCATCTCGGGCTTCCTCGGTGTTGATGTTGAAAGCTTGTCCGCGTGTGTTGGTGTTGGCTTTCTTCTTCGGACATGCATTTCTAAAATGACCCGTTTAGCCACATTCATAACAAGTACCCGGTTTTGGTGCATTGGGCACCTTTTGAGTGACGGGGGCGGCACTTCTACAATCGTTGGCCACATGACCACCCCTTTGGCACCGGTGGCAAAATAGATTGCTACATTCACCATAGTGATGTTTGTGGCATTTGTTGCAAAAGGGTTTATTTCCGCCGTAACTTTTCTTGGCGTCGGAGGTGAAAGGCTTTTTGGTGAAGTTGTTGTTGTAGTTGTTGCTGGATTGGGGGGCTTCCCATTTTCTTTTGTTGCCGCCCAATTTATCCTCAGCCTTAGGTGCCGGAACTACGATTTCGTCAAACATTTCGATCAATTGGCGGGCCATGTTCAAGGCTTGTTGTAGGTTAGCGGGTTTGGATGACATCACTCCTTGTTTGATGCTCTTTGGAAGACCATCCATATAGAGTTCAACCCTTTGAGATTCGGGGTTCACGAGGTTGGGACACATCAAGGATAGCTTGGCGTATCGTTGATTGTAGGCCTTGAGATCGTTTCCGACCACCTTTAAAGTTCTTAGCTCTTGTTCGAGCTTTCGGGTTTCTTCACGAGGGAAAAATTCGACGATCATCCTTTCCCTTAAACCAGCCCAAGAGAGGGCGTGAGCTTCATCGGTACCCACCGATTGTACATACGTGTTCCACCACGTGAGGGCGATACCGGCAAAGGTGTGGGTGGAATATTTGACTTTATCTTGGTCTCGACAACCGCTTATGCTAA
Organism: Rutidosis leptorrhynchoides; assembly: GCF_046630445.1. Taxonomy (NCBI): domain Eukaryota; kingdom Viridiplantae; phylum Streptophyta; class Magnoliopsida; order Asterales; family Asteraceae; genus Rutidosis; species Rutidosis leptorrhynchoides. The sequence goes on from NC_092333.1 coordinate 440,087,403, forward strand.
AAACGGCTTACCAACCCCTTGATTGTTGTTGTTGTTATTGTTATTGTTGTTGGTGGAGTGATCGGCCATGGCCGCCTCTACGATGGTGGCTACCATTCGTTGTAGAGCTTGTTCGGGTGTCTCATGGCGTGGCACACGATGAGGAGGCATTGTTCCTTCAAAACACAAGAATACCATTGATTAGTATTCTTAATAATACTAACCATGATATGGAATAAGGATAGAGAGAAATTTTCCTTGACTCGCCTTAAATTCTTTATGTCATAATGTCGGAATGTTCATATGAGTCACCGTAATATAATCCCGGAAATTATATTACCCTAATTCATATGTGCATTCGACACTAATTCATATAGTCAAGGTGGCGCGTCAATTAAATCAAGTAATGTGAGATTAAGATTGAATAAGAATTAGATATGATAGACTAGTTCGAGTATAATGCACAAGTAGTCAAGTAATTCCTACTTCAAGTCTATATGCCGGTTGTAGTTTAGACTCACCAATGTACCCTATGACTCGGGGTCGACACCAATGAACTCTAAATCCCTACAACTAACGCTCTGATACCATCTGTAGCGACCTGACCAAATCATGTCTGACGGCGCCGACTACCTAGGTCCCGTTGCGTGGTCATAAGTCTTTAACATGACGTTTGACCAAAATATGTCGCATTCATTTCATAAGTAAAAGGATGTTTCAAGTTTACAAACATAGGTCAAAATGACGTTTGACCTATGCGACACAATTTAAAGTAGTCAAAAGACGCTTCAACTATGCATGTATACTCGACATCCAAGCAAGTATCAAAAAGAGTGCGGAAGCATGTATCAAGTAGCGTTCAAGGACCTGAGAAAACATATAGAAAATTGTCAACGAAAACGTTGGTTAAATCATAGGTGTTTTAGTAATCGTTGCATTTGAACCACAAGATTTAATATAATATGATTATCAAAATCATTTGCATTCCAAAGTTGTTATTTGTTTCGCGGGCACCCAATTATCAAACTTAACTGTTTTGCACCCTTTGCGTAGTGTTAGAACATACACTAGACCCGAAAATATATTTCATCCGCTAACAGTAGCGAACCGTCCGAATGAGGCTCGTCAAGCCCATGTGATCACATAATATAAGTTCACGTTTACACCCTGCAAGTGTAACTAATGATAATTGAATTGAGGATTTTCGTTCAAACCCGTACGTGGAATGTTCGTTTTCGTACTTGTGTTCAATGTGTAAAAGGATGATACGTATATGTTTCTCATCCCATAGTTTAAAGCATAAAAGTTGTTTGAAAGATGGGACTATGATCTCACCTTGAGTGCACGTATGAAAAGTACTTCACAAAGTAACGTGTGCAAAGGATAATGCTAGTCTTGACCTAAACAAATAGGTCGTATCAATAACGGTAAACACGATAGGTCAAAGATGTTCAATTAGTCCTATGGCTCGTTACGACTCGATTATGTAGCATGTGAATCAATTTGTCAAGTTTCATGCAAGATACAAGTATAGAAACAAGCTAGGAAGGTTGCATAATCATTTGGTTAAGTTTGACAAAAAGTCAAACTTTGGTCGGTCAAAGTCAACGAAAAAGTCAACACGTTCGGGTCGGGTCCCGAACTATTTTTCTGAGGTTTTTATTCATATATAAGCATGTTAGAACAAGTCTCATGTGAATCGGAGGTCCATAGCGTGCCAAACATTTTTCTTATTTTGACCAAGGAGGTCAGAACCTGGGCACGGCTTAGGTCGCGCCGCAACCCAGGATTGCCGTGCCATGGCATTGGTCGTGTGCTGGTACCTGGTCAGTCTCAATTGTTCAAGTCCCAAATCAAAACTCTTTCAAGCATATTTTACAAACCGCTAACACTTAGAACTCGCACCTTATATCGTTAGAAAGCTAATTTGACAAGGAACCCAACTAAACACATTTCACCAACCGAAAACATTATTTGCAATAATCGACTTTTCAAATCAAATGATCAATCAATGCACACATTTAATGCTTCAAAATTTACAAGTGCACATTTATGATTCGGGCATTTAATGCATACATAAAACACGCCGTTTTGTAGATAATCAAGTATACAATACAACTAACTACTTACTAACAATAATTCAAGGCTTTCAATGCATTAAATGTTCACATTCAATTCTATCAAACCCTAACCAACAACATCAAAATCACTAATCATGTTTATGAAGTTTTCTAAAACAACCTACACATCAAATTGAAGCTAGCGATGTTAGGAACACATTTAATACATGCATTTATAACATTTAACATCATTCAAACAACCAAATCACCAAATCAAACACACCAAAGTTTATGTTCATGCTAGTTACTTCAAATAACAAAATCGAACATATAAATCATATATTCATGTTAGACTTGAGCCATAGACACTAACTAACAACTTTATAAGTTAAAAACATCAAGAACACAAAATCTAGTGATTTTAGAAAGTTACCCAAATGTAATGAAATCGGTATGGAATCGAAGAGGAAGTTGCAAGGATTCCAAATATGTAATTTGTTTTGCAAGACACCCGCTAGCTTGGATTTAGATGATGATTCTTGAAATGGAGAAATGAGAGAAAATTGGAAAGTATTGAAAGAAAAAGGAAAATGAAATGGAAAAGAAAGAGGAGGTGGGTTGACTAGTCAAATGCTTGTCACCTCTTTGGCATTTTGGCGAAACTAGTTCCTCGAGTTCGATTGCGGATGCGTGAATTACCTAAACGAGATATTTTTAAAATGCGTAACAACAGGAGATGTTATAAACATATAACGTAATTTAAATAGTTAAATGGAAAAGTAAATGGAAAAAGGCGGGATGTTACACGCTAGCTGTGAATCACGGTATTTCATTGGACTGTGAAGGGGAGCCTGTTGATCCTACATACTATCGATCAATCATCGGATCGCTCATGTATCTCACTGCATCTAGGCCGGATATTATGTTCGCAACAGTCTGTGTGCTCGTTATCAAGTTAATCTGATTACAGTTCATCTTACAGCTGCCAAAAGAATTCTATGTTATCTGTTACATTCTCCAAATCTCAGCATCTAGTATTCAAAGGAAGACAAGTTTGATCTTATAGCATACGGTGATTCAGACTATGCAGGTTGAAAAATCATCAACAAATCTTCATCAGGAGGATGTAAATTTCTAGGTGAAAGGCTGGTGACCTGGTAATGCAAGAAACAAATTGCAGTTACGCTTTCCACGTGTGAAGCTGGATATATTGCTGCTGCAAGTTGCTGTTTGCAAGTTGTTTGGATTCAACAATAACTTCGCGATTACGGACTAGGAATCTCTTTCTCTCCTCTTTATATTGATAATACTGCTGCTATTGCAATTACTAAGAATCCTGTGCAACACTCTAAGACTAAACACATAGATGTTAAGTATCATTTTCTTAGGGATTGCCATGAGAAAAAGATAATTGAGGTTAAGAGAATAGGTACTAAGGACCAGAGGGCTGACCTTTTTACTAAAGCTTTTGATAAACCTAGGTTCTTGCTACTTTTAAAGATGAATGGCATTGTTGATCGAGACAAAGTAATTTCGGATGTTGATTGTGAGGTTTAATCAAACTTTTAGACTTTGCTTGTAGGATGCATGACATATAGATTTTAGTTTCTTATTATCTATACTGTATATTTTTGCTTTCTATCTGCATTTCCTTGCATGATTTCTTTCATGTTTGCATGCTAGTCTGTAGCTATTTTCTGTTTATTTTTTTTAAAATGCTAAAAGAAAAAAAGATTTTATGTTTTAGTATTTTAGGAGGAGTATATGTTTAAAAAGAAAATACCTAAAAAGTGTAAAATGCCTCATCAGAAAACCCTAAAAAGTTGAAAATTCCGAAAATGAGCTTGTTTTGATTAATTTGTGGGAGATGAAGAAATTACTGTACTGAGAATTGATATATTTGATTAGTAAGGACTGATTTGAACGTTTATGTTTATCTGTTGTGTGATGTACTGATAGATGTGACTTATGAATTCTTGGCATTAGATAATCATAATAAGAATAACGATCATCTAAAATTCAGAAGTCATGGACGATCTGTAGCGTTTGAAGGTAGTCACCTAATTATTTTCGAAAATGTATCTAATGATAATTGTTGAGGAACTCAACAGTCAGTTGAGGGTATCCCCTATCATAATTGATAATCACTAGAAAAGGTTGGGGGTGGATTTAAGGTTGAGGATTATCTGTTTGGATGGTGCATACCACGTTATCATGGGCCTAAGACTTAATAATCGAAACAAAACCCCGAAAATATCAGAGAAAATTAGTTTATGTCGAAGTAAGTGTCCCTTCTCGCTTAAGGTCGAAAAGTATAATTCCTTATTGCGGACTGTTCAAGCATTTGAGGGAGAACACCTTCGAGTGATCTAAGCACATAACAAAGAAACAAGAGTTCAAGCATAAATATGGAAAATCCATTCATGATGCAGTTCAAAATCAATATATCAAAAGACAATGATAAGCTGAAAAAGAAATATCAAAAGAAAATCAAAGTAAAAAATAATTGGCGTATCAAGATGGCAAAGTCCTGAAAGTATTAAGAATGCTGATTCATGATGTGCCATAAAGAACTCAGATCATTCTTAGTGTGACACCCTCGCGCAGCTTGAATTGTTTAATCACGACGTTCACACTGAACTATCAAGTTTCTTGTCGTCTGCAATTTAGAATTATACTTATTAAGACTGTAAGTTAGGAAGATAGTTACCTAGATATACTCTAAATACATATAAATGAAAGTTTATCTTTCGATTCCGTTTTCCATATCAACTTGAACATAAAGAAGTTAAGGGCCTTGAGATTTATTTTGTGTGACGACTGGTCATCAGGCAAGTCTGCTTTAATTGTAGACCAATCCCCGCGGTAAATAATGCACCCATTTGAATAATCCAATATACTCTAGGATCTGCCGAACGAACTAGATTGAAGATTGTCAACACATTAGTAGAAACCAAAGGCTGACAGGGTTATTCAAAATGTCGTGAGAACCATCCTGTTCAATTTGATTGAAGTACATGGATAAAGATAACCGAAAGTTACGCGTAATGAATTGACAATCTAATAAAAACGCACAATCATAAATGATGAAAGAATCAAGGATTAATGAACTTAGCGTGATCTCAAAAATCATTGCTCTATAATGTTCAAGTAATTAATGCCAACATGATTGTCGAAGTGTCTAAAAGGAATCTGTTCATGTTTAATGAGGATTGATATCAGTAATTGCATGATAATAGACATAGACTGGATAATTAGGAATGAACAACATAAGTTAATTCAATATGTCAGTTCTGATCCATTTTTTAAAATTGTTAATCAAGTTGCTCACAAAAAGAATGTGGATTTGTATGTGTTTGTTTATTTGTCTATTAAATAGTTTGCATTGAAAACAGTAAAACAACAAAAAAATTTTGATTTACATGTTATTTCATTTCATGATATAATGTCTTTTATTTGCATATTTTTAGTTGCATGACATTATATATCAGAAAACTCATAATGATTTTATCTTTTCGCTATTTTCTGATTATCCTCTGAAAATACAATGACATCTGAAAGAACCTTGTCAAGATCAAGATATTTTTGGCCACCAAATCCACAAGATAGAAGTTTGTAGAGCTTGTGTTTGTTTGAAGGATTTTAATGATTTAAAATGTCAGTGAATTTAAGGTGACATTACACTGTAGGATTGACTCCTGTGAAACAGAATGTTTAAAGTAATAACCTCAATTAGGTTAAGATGTTTGGATTACCTAAGTGTTAATTGATGGATTGGGTATTTATGACTCAAATTGAAAGTGCTAGTTAGCTCTAGAAATCCTAAGTTTGTGAAAATTTGAAATTGCCTAAGTGGCTCACTCGCACGTTTGAAGTGTGTACCGTACGAGTAACCACAGAATTGAGGTTAACTGTACGGATGACCCTGTTCTAGTATTGTCCATTAGACTTCTGGGTCACACACACGAGTGATTCTAAGTCACGCGGTTGATGGTAAACTGTGTGCTCAACCATACGGTTGAGCACGAGAGTATAAATATGAGTGCTGAGCACAGGAGCTCACACTTGTGCAACCTCAACCATTTTTTTCTCTCAAATTTCGATAATCACCAATCACTTTTTCAACCGTAGGTTTTGTTAAGCATTGAAAGCCGACCTCAGCGCCACCAAATAGGTACAATTTCATCGATGTTTAGTAGCTTAATTTGTTGTTTGAATGTATCGAAACCCTAGGGGTTTGTAAATCGAATTGTGTGCAATTATATTGTATTTTGATGCTTATTTGCTGTTGTTTTGTGTTAAACGATATCTAAGCTTACTATTGTGATGTAAATCGGCCTCTAAAATACTCAAACATGCAATCCCGTTGATTTAAAAAATGCATTTAATATCGGTTTCATCAGACATGCACGAGTGATCTCACTCGCACGCGTGGGACATGACTCGCACGAGTCAGTACGTGGTTAAGGCTTAACCGTGTGAACTTCTAGCCCACTCATTTGATTTCACTTGATGTTTATTTGGATGCTAACTCGTTTGACTGAGCTGACACGTGTGCTTAACCACACGAGTCACCACACGGTTGACTCACTCGCGTATACTTATAAGCCTCAACCGTGTACCTTGTCTGAAACCATTTTATTGCTCAAACTGTTAGACCCAAATATTTATTGTACGTCATGTATTTATGGTGTACATTAAGTGTGTGAATCGTGGAATAAGTTTAAAAATAGACAGGCTGTTCTGACCTCTGTGCGCGCCGCGCAAGGTCAAGGGTGCGCGCCGCGCACCTCACCTGGGACAGTTTTCTGCCTTTTTCTATTTTGAGTTAAATGAAGGGAAATTGTGTCTTTTCACTTGGGGTCGGATCTGTAGCCTTAACACTAGAATTGGATCTAGTTATGCATCACTTTCACATCCACAAACACTCTCATCAATCTTAGAGAGAGAGAGAGTTCTAGAGAGAGATTTAGGGTTTTGGAGAAGAAGAAGCTTGAATCGATCAAAAGCTCGAGTGTTAAAGTTGTTCATCTCGTTCTTGGCTACGTTTTGGTAGTGTTGGTAAGCTGTAACTCTGGATTTAATTGTTAAGCTTCTTATTCATGTTAGGGTTTGATCTTCTTAGGGTTCTAAACCCCATTTCTCATGAAATCGGGGGTTTTTTGTTGTATTGCTAGTGTAAGTAAACCCGATTATTGTGAGTTTAGGGTTTGATGATGAATTTGGAAGTATTCATCATGGTTTGGGTGTTAATTCACTAGGTTATAAGTGTGTTGGTGTTTTAGATGTTCATAAGAACATGTTTGCTAGTCTAGATGGGTGTTAACCTTGATTTGGTGTCGAACTAAGTTTTGAGTCAAGATTTGAAGAATCAAGTATGTAAATTCTTGGTTCATGCGTTAAATGGTGTTTTAGAAAGTTAATCACTAGCCGTTAGTGATTAAGGATATTTTCGGGACTTATGTCAAATGGGTGAATTGAATTAGGTCAAATTTGGTAATGACTCTAATTTTGGATTAATTGGATGATAAGCACTTTTGTTAAGTGTTAAATGGCGTTTAAAAAGATTACTACCTAAGTATTAATTTAGTGTTAAGACCTAGGTTGGTTTAAATGGTGATAAGTATAATTTAGGTTAAATTGTACTTGTTTGATGGGTCGGAATTACCACCCGTAGTGGCTTTTGGGTTGAGCTCATTAGGAGATAAATGGGCGGGGTCAAACGAGCAAGGTAAGATCCCTCGACTATGGGATGTGAGTGTTGAGTTCTCTTTTAGAGAATTGTTATTTATGTGTATTTGTACCTATATGTGTATTATAGGTAAAGGTTGCTCGGTTGTGTTTGGGGGCGGTTTACATACATGACTTGTGCGGGCATTTCGAGGTGAGTGGAATAATTATGCATGTATGTATATAGTGTTTTTATTTGTATGCTATGGTATGAACCACGGAGCCAGTAGTGCCATAGTATGGACGAGTGTGCTATGATGTGAACCACGGAGCCGGTAGCATCATGGTACGTGTGTTGTAGTGTGAACCACGGAGCCGGTAGCACTATAGCACGAGTCGTTAAAGTGTGAACCACGGAGTCGGTAGCACTATAAAAGAGTATGACTCGAGTTGTGATGTGAACCACAGAGCCGGTAGCATCAAAGTGTGAACCACGGAGCCGGTAGCACTATAAAATGAGGTGTGAACCACGGAGCCAGTAACACCAAAGTGTGAACCACGGAGCCGGTAGAACTATAAATGTAACATCCCATCTTTTTCCGTTTACTTTTCCGTTTAATTATTTAAAGTCTGTTATATGATTATAACATCCCTCGTTAATACGCATTTTAAAAATATCTCGTTTAGGTAATTCACGCACCCGCAACCGAACTCGAGGGACTACTTTCGCCAAGGGTGCAAAGATGTGACTAGCTTTTGAATAGTCAACACCCTCCTCCCTTCTTTTTCATTTTCATTTCTCTTTTCTTTCACTATTTCCATATTTTCTTTCAATTATCCATTTCCAAGATTCATCATCTAAATCACATCTAGCAAGCTTCAATCAAAACAAATTACATATTTAGAATCCTTGCAACTTCTTCTTCGATTCCATACCAATTTTATCAAGTTTGGGTAAGTTTCTAAAATCACTAGATTTTGTGTTCTTGATGTTTTTAACTTATAAAGTTGTTAATTAGTGTCTATGGCTCAAGTCTAACATGAATATATGATTTATATGTTCGATTTTGTTATTTGAAGTAACTAGCATGAAAATAAACTTTGATGTGTTTGATTTGGTGATTTGGTTGTTTGAATGATGTTAAATGTTATAAATGCATGTATTAAATGTGTTCCTAACATCACTAGCTTTAATTTGATGTGTAGGTTGCTTTAGAAAACTCCATAAACTTAATTAGTGATTTTGGTGAATTTGGGTTAGGGTTTTGATGAACTTTAAATGCATTTTTGATGTATTGAATGCCATAAATTGTTGTTGGTAAGTGGTTAGTTAGATTGTATGTTTGATTACCTACGAAACGGTGTGTCATATGTATGCATTAAATTCCCGAATCATAAATGTGGATTTATGAATTTGAAGCATTTATGGTGTGCATTGATTGATCATTTAACTTGGAAAGTCGATTGTTGCAAATGATGTTTTTGGTTGGTGAAATGTATTTAATTATATTCTTTGTCAAATTACCTTTCTAACGATATAAGATACGAGTTCTAAGTGTTAGCGGTTTGTGATTTATGCTTGAAAGAGTTTTGATTTGAGACTTGGACATTTGAGACTGACCAGGTACCAGCACACGTTAAATGCAGCGGCGCGGCAGTCTTGGGTCGCGGCGCGACCTAAGGCGTGTCCAGGTTCTGACCTACATGGTCAAAATTCGAAAAATGTTTGCTATGCTACGCACCTCCGATTCACATGTAACTTGTTCTAACATGCTTATATATGAATAAAAACCTCAGAAAAATAGTTCTGGACCCGACCCGAACGTGTTGACTTTTTCGTTGACTTTGACCCGACCAAAGTTTGCCTTTTTGTCAAACTTAACCAAATGCTTATACAATCATTCTAACATGCTTTTATACTTGTACCTTGCATGAAACTTGATAATTTAATTCACATGCTATAATGATCGAGTCGTAACGAGCCATAGGACTAACTGAACACTTTGACCTATCGTGTTTACCGTTATTGATACAACCAATTTGTTTAGGTCAAGACTAGCATTCTTTCTTGCATACGTTTACTTGTTGAAGTACTTTTACATACGTGCACTCAAGGTGAGATCATAGTCCCACTTTTACTATTTTGAACTTACCTTTGGGATGAGAAAACATAAACACTTCTTTTTACTAAGTGAACAGAAGTACAGGAAAACAAACATTCTACATACGAGTTTGAACAAAAATCCTCAATTCGATTATCATTAGTTACACTTGCCGAGTGTAAGTGAGAACTTATGTTATATGGCCATATGGGTTTGACAAACCCTCATTCAAACGGTTCACTACCGTTTACGAATGAAATATATTTTCGAGAAACAGTGTATGTTCTAACACTATTGTGATGGGGTTCTATGGAAGGAATGTTAAGCGTTGATAATTGGGTGCTCATGAATATTAACTTTTGGAATGTATTACTATTATATCAATGTTACAAATCTTGTGGTTCACTTGTACTTACTTACTTAAACCTATGATTTCACCAACATTTTTGTTGACAGATTTCTATGTTTTTCTCAGTTCCTTGAACGTTTTGTGATACATGCTTCCGCTCATTACTTTTGATATTTGCTTGGATGTCGAGTATACATGCATACGTGGAGCGTCTTTTGGCTACTTTTAAATTGTGTCGCATATGTTTCAATTGTACTTTAAACTTTGTTATGTAACTAGTTGCCGAACTACTTTGTAAACCTCGAAACATCTTTACTTTTGAAATGAATGCGACATACTTTTGGTCAAACGTTGTTTTAAAGACTTATGACCACGTAACGGGACCTAAGTAGACGGCTCCGTCAATGACGATTTTGTCGGGTCGCTACAGATGGTATCAGAGCATTGGTTGTAGGGATTTAGAGTTCATTGGTGTCAACCCCGAGTCATAGGGTACATTAGTGAATCTAGACTACAACCGGCATATAGACTTGAAGTAGGAATTACTTGACTACTTGTGCATTTATACTCAAACATTTCTACTCATATCTACTCTTTGTTCATCTTAATCTCACATTGTTAAATTTGATTGACACGCTACCTTGACTATATGAAATGATGTCGAATGCACATATGAATCAGGGTAATATAATTTCCGGGATTATATTACGGTGACTCATATGAACATTCCGACATTGTGGCATAAAGAATTTAAGGTGAGTCAAGGAAAATTTTTCTCTCTATCCTTATTCCATATCATGATCAGTATTATTGAAAATACTAATCAACGGTATTCTTGTGTTTTGAAGGAACAATGCCTCCTCGTCGTGTGCCACGCCATGAGACTCCCGAACAAGCTCTACAATGAATGATAGCCACCGCCGTGGATGCGGCCATGGCCGGTCACTCCTCCAACAACAACAATAACAACAACCACAACAACAACAATCAAGGGGCCGGTAACTCAAGCGAAGGGTGCTCCTATAAAGCTTTCATGGGGTGCAAACCTCATACTTTTGATGGGACCGGGGGACCGGTTACTCTCACTCAATGGTTCGAACAAACGAAGGCCGTCTTTAGCATAAGCGGTTGTCGGGACCAAGATATGGTCAAACACTCCACTCACACTTTCGTCGGTGTCGCCCTCACATGGTGGAACACCTATGTACAATCGGTGGGTACCGATGAAGCTCACGCCCTCACTTGGGCCGACTTAAGGGAAAAGATGATCGTCGAATATTTCCCTCGTGAAGAAACCTGAAGGCTCGAACAAGAGCTAAGAACTTTGAAAGCGGTCAGAAACGATCTCAAGGCTTATAATCAACGATTTTCCGAACTAGCCTTGATGTGCCCAAACTTTGTAAACCCCGAAGCTTTAAGGGTTGAACTTTACATGGATGGTCTCCCAAAGAGCATCAAACACGGGGTAATGTCATCCAAACCCACTAATCATCAAGAAGCTTTGAACATGGCCCACAAGTTGATAGAAACGGTGGACAAAATTGTAGTGCCAGCACCTAAAGCCAAGGATAAGTCGGGTAACAACAAAAGAAAATGGGAATCCCCTCAATCAAGCAACAACAATTTTGCCAAGAAGCCTTTCACCTCCGAAGGCAAGAAGGGTTATGCCAGAAACCTACCTCTTTGCAACAAATGCAACAAACATCACTTTGGTGAATGTGGCAAGCTAATTTGCCATCGGTGCCAAGGAGTTGGTCATAAGGCCAATGAGTGTAAAAGTGTCGCCCCCATCGCTCGAAAGGGGCCCAATGCAATAAAAACGGGCACTTGTTACGAATGTGGCCAAACGGGCCATTATAGAAATGCATGCCCGAAGAAGAAAGATAACCCCAATACGCGCGGCCGAGCTTTCAACATCAACACCGAGGAAGCCCGAGATGACAATGAATTAGTCACGGGTACGTTTCTTCTCAACAACACTTATGTTACTTGTTTATTCGATTCGGGTGCCGATAAATGCTTTGTATCCAAGACTTTGATTCATTCTTTTAGCACTCCACCACTCCCACTAGATACCACTTATACCATTGAAGTGGCCAACGGGAAACTATTGAGTGCCGACACATATTACCGAGGGTGTACTTATACATTTTGGGTAACGAATTTGAAATTGACTTGATACCCATGGAACTAGGAAGTTTCGATGTAATAATCTGTATGATTTGGATGGTCAAAATGAAATCTCACATCCTTTGTGATCTTAACGCAATCCGAATTCCTATCGAGAATGGTGAACCCTTGATTGTTTATGGCGATAAGAGTTGCACCAGACTCAACCTTGTTTCATGCGTTAAAGTTAGAAAACTACTCCGTAAGGGTTGTTTTGCGATCCTTGCTCACGTTAAGAAATTCGAGTCCGATGAGAAGTACATCGATGATGTGCCATTGTTAGTGACTATTCTGATGTATTTCTCGACGAATTGCTGGGTCTTCCACCTCATCGACCGGTTGAATTCCAAATCGATCTTATTCTTGGAGTCGCACCCGTAGCACGTGCACCATATAGACTCGCTCCATCCGAAATGCAAGAATTGCAAAGTCAAATCCAAGAACTACTTGATCGTGGTTATCCAACCTAGCCATTCACCTTGGGGCGCTCCGATTTTGTTTGTTAAAAAGAAAGACAGATCCCTACGAATGTGCATTGATTATCGTGAACTAAACAAATTGACGGTTAAGAACCGATATCCTCTTCCTCGCATCGATGACCTCTTTGATCAACTACAAGGGTCTTGTGTATATTCGAAAATCGATCTCTGCTCGGGTTATCATCAATTAAGGGTTAAGGGGGAAGATGTCTCCAAAACCGCTTTCCGAACTCGTTATGGTAGTTATGAATTCCTTGTCATGCAATTTGGTCTCACTAATGCACCGACGGTGTTCATGGATCTTATGAACCGCGTGTGCAAACCGTATCTTGACAAATTCGTTATCGTGTTCATCGATGATATTTTAGTTTATTCTATAAACGAAGAAGAACACGAGGAACACCTCCGACTTGTGCTTGAACTTTTAAGACAAGAACGACTCTATGCCAAATTCTCCAAGTGTGAATTTTGGTTAAAGGAAGTTCAATTTCTTGGTCATGTTGTAAGTTACCAAGGTATTAAAGTCGATCCATCGAAAATCGAAGCCATTAGTAAATGGGAGACTCCTACTACTCCTACTCACATTCGTCAATTTTTGGGTCTCGCCGGATACTACCGTAGATTCATCAAGGATTTCTCTTTGGTTGCTCGTCCTCTAACCGCGTTAACTCACAAGGAAAAGAAATTCGTTTGGGCGACCGAACAAGAATCCGCATTTCAAATCTTGAAAACAAAGCTAACCACCGCTCCTATCTTGTCACTTCCTAAAGGCAATGACGATTTTGTTGTATACTGTGATGCCTCGAAACATGGTTTTGGGTGTGTATTGATGCAACGAAAGAAAGTCATTGCTTATGCCTCTTGACAACTCAAAATTCATGAACGAAACTACACGACACATGATCTCGAACTCAGAGCCGTTGTCTTCGCACTTAAAATGTGGAGACACTATCTTTATGGAACCAAGAGTACTATCTTCACCGATCACAAAAGCCTCCAACACATCTTTAATCAAAAGCAACTAAACATGAGACAACGATAGTGGATTGAAACTTTAAACGATTATGATTGTGAGCTTCGTTACCATCCCGGGAAGGCAAACGTAGTAGCCGATGCCTTAAGTCGAAAGGAAAAAATGGTGCCTCTTCGTGTCCGAGCTTTAAACATCACCATTCACACAACCCTTAATAGCCAAATTCGGGTGGCCCAAGATGAGGCTCTCAAGGATGAAAACATTTCACACGAGCTCTTGAACATTCTCGTCTCTCGATTCGAAACTAAAGAAACCGGACTCCGATATTTCGCCGGAAGAATTTGGGTACCTAGTTATGGGGACTTGCGAAGCCTTATTTTAGATGAAGCCCATAAGTCACGATACTCGATTCACCCCGGTGCCAATAAGATGTACCACGACCTTAAAGAACAATATTGGTGGCCGAACATCAAAAGGGACGTAGCTACTTATGTTGCCAAGTGTTTGACATGTTCCATAGTCAAAGCCGGACACCAAAGACCGTCTGGGTTACTTCAACAACCCGAAATCCCGCAATGGAAGTGGGAAAGAATAACAATGGATTTTATCACCAAGCTACCAAAAATGACGGGCTGTTATGACACTATTTTGGTTATCGTTGACCGTCTCACCAAATCCGTACACTTCCTCGCCATGAAGGAAACGGAAAAAATGGAAAAACTCGCACAACTTTACATTAAAGAAATCGTAGCCCGACACGGTGTACCCTCATCGATTATCTCCGACCGAGATGGCCGTTTTGTTTCTAGATTTTGGTGTACTTTACAAAAAGCGTTGGGAACACGTTTAGACATGAGCACCGCATACCATCCGCAAACTGACGGACAAAGCGAATGCACAATTCAAACCTTGGAAGACATGCTACGAGCTTGCGTTGTCGATTTTGGAAAAGCTTGGGATAAACACTTGCCTCTCGCCGAATTCTCCTACAATAATAGTTATCACGCGAGTATTAACGCCGCACCATTTGAAGCTTTATATGGCTGAAAATGTCGTTCACCTCTTTGTTGGGCTGAAGTAGGCGACACACAAATCACCGGAACCGAACTCATTCATGAAACAACCGAGAAAATCGTTCAAATCCGAGATAGGCTTAGGACGGCCTGAAGTCGTCAAAAGAGCTATACCGACAAATGACGCAATGACCTCGAATTTCAAGTCGGTGACTGAGTAATGTTAAAAGTCGCACCTTGGAAAGGTGTAATCTGTTTTGGGAAATGCGGGAAGCTAAATCCGCGGTATATTGGTCCTTTCGAAATCTTGGAGCGTATTGGAACCGTTGCTTATCGTTTAGATCTTCCACCTCAATTGAGCTCCGTTCATCCTACCTTCCATGTATCTAACTTGAAAAAGTGTCTTGCCGAACCCGATATCGTCATCCCTCTCGAGGAACTTACTATTGATGACAAACTTCATTTTGTGGAGGAACCGGTTGAAATTGTGGACACCTCCGTCAAGACTTTGAAACAAAGCCGAATCCCGATTGTCAAGGTTCATTGGAATGCCAAAAGAGGACCCGAGTATACTTGGGAAAGGCAAGATCAAATGCAAAGAAAATACCCTCACTTATTCCCGGTTCCTGAAACGCAAGATTCCGAGGAAGAAACAACGACTACTACGCCTACTTAAATTTTGGGACGAAATTTCTTTTAAGGAGTAGGTAATGTAACATCCCACCTTTTTCTGTTTACTTTTCCGTTTAATTATTTAAAGTCCGTTATATGATTATAACATCCCTCGTTAATACGCATTTTAAAAATATCTCGTTTATGTAATTCACGCACCCGCAACTGAACTCGAGGGACTAGTTTCGCAAAGGGAGCAAAGATGTGACTAGCTTTTGACTAGTCAACACCCTCCTCCCTTCTTTTTCATTTTCATTTCTCTTTTCTTTCACTACTTCCATATTTTCTTTCAATTATCCATTTCCAAGATTCATCATCTAAATCACATCTAGCAAGCTTCAATCAAAACAAATTACATATTTGGAATCCTTGCAACTTCCTCTTCGATTCCATACAGATTTCATCAAGTTTGGGTAACTTTCTAAAATCACTAGATTTTATGTTCTTGATGTTTTTAACTTATAAAGTTGTTAATTAGTGTCTATGGCTCAAGTCTAACATGAATATATGATTTATATGTTCGATTTTGTAATTTGAAGTAACTAGCATGAACATAAACTTTGGTGTGTTTGATTTTGTGATTTGGTTGTTTGAATGATGTTAAATGTTATAAATGCATGTATTAAATGTGTTCCTAACATCACAAGCTTCAATTTGATGTGTAGGTTGCTTTAGAAAACTCCATAAACTTGATTAATGATTTTGGTGAATTTGGGTTAGGGTTATGATGAACTTTAAATGCATTTTTGATGTATTGAATGCCATGAATTGTAGTTGGTAAGTGGTTATTTAGATTGTATGTTTGATTACCTACGAAACGGCGTGTCATATGTATGCATTAAATTCCCGAATCATAAATGTGCATTTATGAATTTGAAGCATTTATGGTGTGCATTGATTGATCATTTAACTTTGAAAGTTGATTGTTGCAAATGATGTTTTTGGTTGGTGAAATGTATTTAGTTGTATTCTTTGTCAAATTACCTTTCTAACGATATAAGATACGAGTTCTAAGTGTTAGTGGTTTGTGATTTATGCTTGAAAGAGTTTTGATTTGAGACTTGGACATTTGAAACTGACCAGTTACCAGCACACGTTATATACCGCGGCGCGGCAGTCTTGGGTCGCGGCGCGACCTAAGGCGTGTCCAAGTTCTGACCTACATGGTCAAAATTCGAAAAATGTTTGCTATGCTGCGCACCTCCGATTCACATGTAACTTGTTCTAACATGCTTATATATGAATAAAAACCTCAGAAAAATAGTTCGGGACCCGACCAGAACGTGTTGACTTTTTCATTGACTTTGACCCGACCAAAGTTTTACTTTTTGTCAAACTTAAACAAATGCTTATACAATCATTCTAACATGCTTTTATACTTGTACCTTACATGAAACTTGATAATTTGATTCACATGCTATAATGATCGAGTCGTAACGAGCCATAGGACTAACTGAACACTTTGACCTATCGTGTTTATCGTTATTGATACAACCTGTTTGTTTAGGTCAAGACTAGCATTTGTTCTTGCATACATTTACTTGTTGAAGTACTTTTACATACGTGCACTCAAGGTGAGATCATAGTCCCACTTTTACTCTTTTAAACTTACCTTTGGGATGAGAAAACATAAACACTTCTTTTTACTAAGTGAACACAAGTACAGGAAAACAAACATTCTACATACGAGTTTGAACAAAAATCCTCAATTTGATTATCATTAGTTACACTTGCCGGGTGTAAGCGAGAACTTATGTTATATGGCCATATGGGTTTGACAAACCCTCATTCAAACGGTTCGCTACCGTTTACGAATGAAATATATTTTCGAGAAACAGTGTATGTTCTAACACTATTGTGATGGGGTTCTATGGAAGGAATGTTAAGCGTTGATAATTGGGTGCTCGTGAATATTAACTTTTGGAATGTATTACTATTATATCAATGTTACAAATCTTGTGGTTCACTTGTACTTACTTACTTAAACCTATGATTTCACCAACGTTTTTGTTGATAGATTTCTATGTTTTTCTCAGGTCCTTGAAAGTTTTGTGATACATGCTTCCGCTCATTACTTTTGATACTTGCTTGGATGTCGAGTATACATGCATACGTGGAGCGTCTTTTGGCTACTTTTAAATTGTGTCGCATATGTTTCAATTGTACTTTAAACTTTGTTATGTAACTAGTTGTCGAAATGCTTTGTAAACCTCGAAACATCTTTACTTTTGAAATGAATGCGACATAATTTTGGTCAAATGTTGTTTTAAAGACTTATGACCACGTAACGGGACCTAAGTAGACGGCACCGTCAATGACAATTTTGTCGGGTCGATTCAATAAAAGAGTATGACTCGAGTTGTGATGTGAACCACGGAGCCGGTAGCATCAAAGTGTGAACCATGGAGCCGGTAGCACCGAAGTGTAAACCACGGAGCAGGTAGCACTATAAAAGAGTATGACTCAAATGCGTAGTGACGTGAACCACGGAGCTGGTAGCGTCATAGCATTTCGTATGGTGTGAACAACGGAGCCGGTAGCACCATGACGCATTTATGGTTAACCATATGGTTGTGTAGGTGTTGTTGTTTAGCATAATATATTATTTTGGAGTATATGCTATTATTTATGCTAGTTGCGGTAATGGAGATTATTAGCTTTATACTTGGAGTTTGTATGCTAATATTGTATTGCTAGCATGTTTGTGGTATGTTAGTAGGTGGATGCAAGTAGGTATATTATATATGTATGTGTATACTTATTTCACTCACTAAGCATTAGCTTACCCCTCTCATTGTTTACCTTTTTCAGGTATTGTGTTATGAGGCTACCTAGTTGTTAGACTAGTTGTGTAGGAGCGCTTGGGCTCGATGGGGTAGCTTTTGGATATACGCACGTGGATTGGGGATTTGGTAGTCTCCGAGATTATGCTCTTGGAATCGGGTTGGGTTATAGAGTCCTAACTCGTCTAAATGTAATTCGGTTGAAACTTATATTTTGTACGAAACTCGTATTTCGGCCATATGTGGGCCCGGGTTCGTAAAACTTGTTTTATTATTGAAACGTGTTAGTTTTACATATTAGAACATGTTGTGAAAAGCGTTTCGTCTAAATATGTCGGGAAGTGGGAGATCTTTAATTGAAATTTGACAAAACCGGACAGAAGCTGTTGGAGCTTGTGCGAGCTGCGCACCCTAGGGTGCTACACGCCGCGCACCTATGCTGAATAAAAAAAATATTTCGTGTATTCGGTTTTATAACGGGTTGAGTCGTTACACAAACGTGTCAACAGTGACACGAGTGACCATGTTACTCGCACGACTGAGCTCTCAGCCGCACGTGTGACAGTCTCACTCGCACGGTTTGTCCTGTTTAATGAGTTTATGACACTTTGTTGCAAATGCTTTAATGTTTTATGATTTATGATTACTATTTCTGACATTTTTGTTGATGTTTCAGGTTGTTAAGATTTTACTAATGGCTGAACAACAAGTTTATGTTCCGGTTGTAAACCAAGAAGCTCAGGGGGAGCAAGGACAGAATCCTCAGGTCAATCCAGTTAATCCACCTGCCCAACAAGAGATCATTCTAGAAAAGTGTGAGCTCAACAATCAAGTCGCCCTCTATGACACTACTCTCGAGAATGGTGAACACTTTAAAGAGATTGTAGCTTTTCTAAAGCGATCAAGGATCCATACTGCTATTTTTACTCCATGCACGGCATACTACAACCACCAAAGGGAATTCTGGAAAAATGCAGCACTTGATGTGTCGGAGGATGAGACTAAGCTAGTTAGTACTGTTCAAGGGCAAGAGATTGCCGTTTCTAAGACTGTGATTAGGAGGATCTTAGGATTTAATGATGAGAACTGCTCCCATATGATGATCAATCGAGAAAGAATCCATGGATGCTTCAAGAGATGTGCTTATTCTGGTTACATTGCTGGTAAGTCTGAACTGATGAAGACTCTTCTGCCTCCACAGTTTTGATATCTTGCTCACGTGTTGATGCACTGCTTGAGTGGACGAAAAGCAGGTTTTGATAAGCTGAATGAGAAAGTGCAGAGTATGTTTGTTGCACTCGTCCTGAAGGCACCATATGATTTCTCAGGATTTGTCTTCTATAACTTCAAAGAAAATCTTTTCAGTTCTACACTGAGATATCTCATCTACGCCCGTTTTCTTCAATTGATTATCAATGACGTAGCACCAGATTTAACTAAGCTTGAACATGATATTATTCACCTAAAACCAATGAATACGATAACTTTTCGGAGAATGGAGGAAACAATAAATGAGGATCTGAAACCTGATTTTAAGAGAAAGCTTGTTTGCCATCTCATCAAGGAGAATTATAGATGTCCAGCTGGTAATGCTTGGAGAAATGAGGATTCCGACTCTAACTATGAAGTTACTGATGAGGAGAAAGGTGGAGATGATAATCAAAGAGTAACTGCTGAAGCTCAAAGAGGAAATGATGATAATGATGATGTTAATGATGGTGACGATGATGAAGCAACTGAGGAGGATGTTAATTTGATCCACAGAAAGAGGAAAGGTAAAGAAGCAATGACTTTTGAGCAACCCAAGAAGAAGGAGAGGAGAACTAAACACAATTATGACTCATCTCAGAAGTTATCTCATAGAGGTTCTAGACAACAAGCTCAGAGATAACCTTCCGGTTTCATGAAGGACGCTAAAGCCGCTGTTACCTCACTGAGACCTGCCACCACAACACCTCAGGTCACGTCATCAGAATTCAAGACACAGCAAAATATTATGTTGTTGTTGATCACTAAGATTACTAATCTCGAGAATCAAGCCATTGAAGAGAAGAAAGCTAGTGAAGCAAAGATTGAGTTGTTAGTGGAAGATAACAAAAGGTTGTAGAATCGTGTGAATCGTCAGAAGGGAAAGACAGAGAAATTGATGAAAAAGATTGTGGCTATTAAGAGTGAAAACAAGTTGAAGTTGACAGAGATGAACGATAAAATCAAACAAATTACCTCTGGTAAGACCAAGTTGATAACGGATGGAGGTGAATATTCCTCTGATTTAGGAGGTGATGACGAAAAAGATAATGAAGAAGATGCTGGCACTGGAGGACCCTCTTATGAAATTCCGTTAGTGATACCTATTCGAAGCTTTAATGAATATGGTGAGGTCTTTACTGCTGAATATTATATGAATTATTCAAATGTTTTTAATGATGCAGAAAAGGGGGAAGTTCCACCAAGTGATTTCCCAGTGGAATAACTTGCTGCTCTGGCATACGACAGTGAAAATGATACAGAGGATGCAGAGACAGTTGAAGCTGAAGTCAAGGCTCCACAAGAAGAGCCAGCTGCTAATGTCCCTCCCGAATCAATCCAAAATATTGACTTAAATGATTTTGATAATTTGTTTGCGGATGAAAAGAGTGAAGATTCTGTTGGTAAAGATAATGTGAAAGAGGATGTGATTATTGAATCTAAAGATGAATTGTTGACAGAATCTGAGAATGAAGAAGAAGAAGAAGAAGAAGAAGAAGAAGAAGAAGAAGAAGAAG
Source organism: Rutidosis leptorrhynchoides (assembly GCF_046630445.1). Taxonomy (NCBI): domain Eukaryota; kingdom Viridiplantae; phylum Streptophyta; class Magnoliopsida; order Asterales; family Asteraceae; genus Rutidosis; species Rutidosis leptorrhynchoides. Next base: position 440,108,417 of record NC_092333.1, read on the forward strand.
AAGAAGAAGAAGAAGAAGAAGAAGAAGAAGAAGAAGAAGAAGAAGAAGAAGAAGAAGAAGAAGAAGAAGAAGAAGAAGAAGAAGAAGAAGAAGAAGAAGAAGAAGAAGAAGAAGAAGAAGAAGAAGAAGAAGAAGTTGACATTGTTATGCCTTCGCTCGAGCCCTACTCGAATCCGCCACTCAATACTTTAAGTGACTTTTTCAATTTGAGTAGTGAGGTGAAAACAAAGAGGTTGAATGAATTAGAAAAGGCGAGGAAGGTATACAAGGAGCAAATCAAAGAAGTTGATATTTTGATGGAAAGGAATAAGAGAATCTGACATGAGAAACTGCTCATTGAGAAAGAAAGAAAAGAGACTGAACTAAAAAGAAAGAAACTCCGAGCCGAACAACCTAAAGCCGATGTATGGAATGAGATTTAGAAGTGGTTCGAACGTGATAGGGTTAAGGTGAATAGAAACGTTGAAGAAGATGAGATTCGTCATAGTTGGTGGAAACATAACGTTGTTAACCCTGATTAGATGAATAAGCCAGAACTCGAGCCAAAGTTTGTCAGTTTTTATGAAAAGGGAAAGAGAACCAAGAAGTATGCCAAGGGAAAAATTCTGAGCTGGGGATACTTCAAGGAGATAAATTGTTTTGCGATCAAGAGGGAAGGAGGAGTTGATTATATGCCAAGACCGAGTCACTTCAAAACTCTACCTTACTTTGAGATCATGCAACTTGCGAAGCTGAAGATGTTGAATGCTGAGGATAGTGACATTTCCAGATTGTTTCAGAGAAAACTCATATATGAGTATAAAATAGGGAAATGGGATATCTTTAAGTCAATAGCCGTCAGGTTTTCTATGCACCCAACAAAGTTGAATTCGAAAGGTGGACCTGTTCGAGTTGTTAAGTTTCGTCCAGCCAAGTACATGAAACAATCTCCTTTGATGCCCTTACCCAAGGATATATGTAAAAACTTCAGATGGTGGTTCTATGATGAATTGTCGGAAGAAGCAGTGATACTGACTGCAATTTAGAAAGATGATGGAAGCATACACTTTGACAATGTGAGGATTCTGGATCCTATGTGGCTAAGAAACTTGTCGAGATTTGATGTGGAGACACGTCACCGCAATCACATTACGTTCAGAGATGATAAAAAGGAGGAAGCTATGAGATATCAACATGTGATTGATGTCTACCGTGCCTACCTCAACATAGAAAGTGATGCTCAAAGCTCGAACCAAGCTCAGGCCAACTGAATCCTATCAGATACTGTGTTGCTAGTTTGTATTTTGTTTTTTGATGATGTATTTATATGAGAGAGAGAATCTGGATGTGTATTTGATGTTAAACTAATGTTACTTTTGGACTTATATGTATTTCACGAACGTTTACTTTATTGTAATCAATGGTCTAGGTCCTAGGGGGAGTTGTTGATGCATTTTCTGTAAGTCCCTAGACATCTATCCTACGTTTGTGATTATTACTTCAGTTTATGGGATATCATAATCGCTCGTTATTATCCTATATGTGTTTATATGTGGTTACAGATACTGCAGGAATGCGATATGGAAGTTTGACTATATTAGACTCAGTCAGACGTACGATTGAAGCCTCACTCATACGGCTGACAAGCTTATACGCACGAGTGTGCTGAGCTAAGTCACAAACCTAATCTGTGTAAACATACATGAGTGAGTGATCACCCGTACGGCTTAGACAGCACACTCGTACGAGTGAGGGCTGACTCGTACGGTTGAGTCAGCAGCAGGGGTATTTAAGTGTTATGTTCTTCATTTAACCTCTCATTTTTACTGACACATCACTCAGATCTGGTAGCCTGTCCGATTCTCTCTCAACCCAAATCACTCAAGAGGTGAATAATAGCTCTAGGTCTTAATCTAATCACACATCCATTGTTGTGGTTTGACTTAATTAATCCCAAAAAGCACAAAATTCACTAGAAGGGTTTGATTCACTAATTCCGCCTTTGTGTGAGTTAAACCTGTTGATTTCGAAGTTCCTAGTCATGTTTCATCACGGCTAAATTTAGAAGCTGGCAGCTTCCGTTGGTTGGTGAACTCTTTTTCAAGTTTAACTTGATCCGTAAGCACATAAATGCGTGACCGTCCTAGCCAGGCCGGCGGCTTGATTGGGAAGCTGGAGTCTTCAAAGATCCGGTAATCTTTTTGATTTCGTTTCCATTTTTAGTTTGAACTTGGTCGGCAAGTTGATAAAACCGTGTGAGGTAGGCCGGCGGCTTCCGTGTGAAGCCAACAGCTTTGACTGTAATTTTCTTGGTCTCCAAGTTCATCAAATTCTACGATCAAATCTGGAACATTCTGGAATATTCTGCCTAAGCCGGCGGCTTCAGGTACCAGGCCGGCAGCTTCATGCAGTTTTCTGTAATTTTTACCTGTTTTTGATCCTGTTTTATACATAACTTCAATAAAATTACCTTTTTTCCTCTTTTTACCCATTTTAGTGGGTTTTATGATAAAAATGACTTTAAAATGCTAAGATAAATCAGAAATGGGAATTTAATGCACTACAATACAAACTAAGCTTATAAATCTTTAAGGATGACCGAGAACTATGAGAGGTTCTAATTTGTCTCAAACCTTTAGATTTGACCAAACCATTAACAAAAAGAAATTTGAAACACAATCATAACCACTCACTTGGGTGATACACTGAGGTGTTAAGAAAGATTGGATATAACATGTATATAACGATGCTAGTTTATTCATCCGCCCGGGGTATGCATTGTATTCAAGATGGGCCGCTTATATCCTTAACTGGATAAGTGTCGGGAGTTGAGCATAGTTCATCCGATCAGAATCATGATAACCTAGTTCCCCGTGACATGCTAATCGAGAAATAAATTAGTAGGGAATCTAGTGTTTACACCAAGGTATATCTATCCAAGGAGTGTCTAATAATCATCCCGACACTATGTTATTCTAAATCATGGTGAATCATGTCTTCTCTGTCCTTAGTTGTTGCATGATAGCTCGCTTATTGCTTTAATATATTATGTACAATTATAAAAACAAATCAACCCAACTATAGCCTTTACACAATTTGATAGTCCGGATAAAGTGGTTTCTAGAATAAACCGGTTGGACTTGGTTGTTGGATTTTCCGAACAGTCACCAAATTATTGTAACCAAAAGGATTCCCCAGCTCAATAAAAGGTATACCTGGACACTTGTCTTGGATAGTAAGTGCTGTAAAAAACCCCATCTTAAGCACTAAATTATATGAATAAGCTCCATTTTAAATTCAACCGCTCAAAGAACGACTCTAGGTAATATTTTCCCTTGCTGACCCATGGAAGGAATAATAGATTTAGGCTCGACACATATAAATATAATACATAGGATACCCCTACTGCAACTTATCCATTCGACATCATTTGCGATAAACGAAACCGACATTTCTGGCGATATCATATGGAACCTAATTCTTTGGTGCCGTTGCCGGGGAGCGTTTGGAGACTATTTTGGTTAGTTGATTTTTATGAAACGATCCCCAAACAGAATTAACAATTAACTTGCAAAAATACGACACCTTTTTTTTCTTTCTACATTGAAATAAACCACCACATTCATAAGTTGCATACATTACTTGTTCAAATTCAAAAGCGAGTTTAACAATACAACAAGATAATTGTTTACATCATCGAGTACACAAGACCTATAAGTTTAACCAATAGTTTTAACCAAAATGACCCATTAACGAGCATGTCCGTCGGGACCATTACCAAAAAGCGCCTTCTTAAATCCGCCACAAACAAGCTAGGCCAAACTCTTACCCTTGTCCTTTGAGGTGCCATGATCTATAAAAAATAGTAAAAACAACGAGGGTAAGCAAAGCCTAGTGAGAAGAATAAGTATACAAGTATGAACACAACTTACCAATTTGACTTACCGCACAACCATTAAATATGTGCATAAACACTAAGCACCACAATCACCTAGCACAATTTGAAATGTCCCGTTCTTATTGATTAAAAACGTTCCATATTAATTGATTTCGTTGCGAGGTTTTGACCTCTATTTGAGACGTTTTTCAAAGACTGCATTCATTTTTAAAACAAACCATAACCTTTATTTCATAAATAAAGGTTTAAAAAGCTTTACGTAGATTATCAAATAATGATAATCTAAAATATCCTGTTTATACACAACCATTACATAATGGTTTACAATACAAATATGTTACATCGAAATCAGTTTCTTGAATGCAGTTTTTACACAATATCATACAAACATGGACTCCAAATCTTGTCCTTATTTTAGTATGCAACAGCGGAAGCTCTTAGTATTCACCTGAGAATAAACATGCTTTAAATGTCAACAAAAATGTTGGTGAGTTATAGGTTTAACCTATATATATCAAATCGTAACAATAGACCACAAGATTTCATATTTCAATACACATCCCATACATAGAGATAAAAAATCATTCATATGGTGAACACCTGGTAACCGACATTAACAAGATGCATATATATAAGAATATCCCCATCATTCCGGGACACCCTTCGGATATGATATAAATTTCGAAGTACTAAAGCATCCGGTACTTTGGATGGGGTTTGTTAGGCCCAATAGTTCTATCTTTAGGATTCGCGTCAATTAGGGTGTCTGTTCCCTAATTCTTAGATTACCAGACTTAATAAAAAGGGGCATATTCGATTTCGATAATTCAACCATAGAATGTAGTTTCACGTACTTGTGTCTATTTTGTAAATCATTTATAAAACCTGCATGTATTCTCATCCCAAAAATATTAGATTTTAAAAGTGGGACTATAACTCACTTTCACAGATTTTTACTTCGTCGGGAAGTAAGACTTGGCCACTGGTTGATTCACGAACCTATAACAATATATACATATATATATATATATATATATATATATATATATATATATATATATATATATATATATATATATATATATATATATATATATATATATATATATATATATATCAAAGTATGTTTAAAATATATTTACAACATTTTTAATATATTTTGATGTTTTAAGTTTATTAAGTCAGCTGTCCTCGTTAGTAACCTACAACTAGTTATTCACAGTTAGATGTACAGAAATAAATCGATAAATATTATCTTGAATCAATCCACGACCCAGTGTATACGTCTCTCAGTATTGATCACAACTCAAACTATATATATTTTGGAATCAACCTCAACCCTGTATAACTAACTCCAACATTCACATATAGAGTGTCTATGGTTGTTCCGAAATATATATAGATGTGTCGACATGATAGGTCGAAACATTGTATACGTGTCTATGGTATCTCAAGATTACATAATATACAATACAAGTTGATTAAGTTATGAATGGAATAGATTTGTTACCAATTTTCATGTAGCTAAAATGAGAAAAATTATCCAATCTTGTTTTACCCATAACTTCTTCATTTTAAATCCGTTTTGAGTGAATCAAATTGCTATGGTTTAATATTGAACTTTATTTTATGAATCTAAACAGAAAAGTATAGGTTTATAGTCAGGAAAATAAGTTACAAGTCATTTTTGTAAAAGGTAGTCATTTCAGTCGAAAGAACGACGTCTAGATGACCATTTTAGAAAACATACTTCCACTTTGAGTTTAACCATAATTTTTGGATATAGTTTCATGTTCATAATAAAAATCATTTTCTCAGAATAACAACTTTTAAATCAAAGTTTATCATAGTTTTTAATTAACTAACCCAAAACAGCCCGTGGTGTTACTACGACGGCGTAAATCCGGTTTTACGGTGTTTTTCGTGTTTCCAGGTTTTAAATCATTAAGTTATCATATCATATAGATATAGAACATGTGTGTAGTTAATTTTAAAAGTCAAGTTAGAAGGATTAACTTTTGTTTGCGAACAAGTTTAGAATTAACTAAACTATGTTCTAGTGATTACGAGTTTAAACCTTCGAATAAGATAGTTTTATATATATGAATCGAATGATGTTATGAACATCATTACTACCTAAAGTTTAGTAGGTAAACCTACTGGAAGTGACAAGAAATGATCTAGCTTCAAAGGATCTTGGATGGCTTGAAAGTTCTTGAAGTAGGATCATGACACAAAAACAAGTTCAAGTAAGATTTTTACTCGAATTAAGATAGTTTATAGTTATAGAAATTGAATCAAAGTTTGAATATGAATATTACCTTGAATAAGAAAGATAACCTACTATATATAACAAAGGTTTCTTGATCTTAGATGATTACTTGGAATGGATTAGAAAGCTTGGAAGTAAATTAGTAAACTTGAAGGGATTTTTGAAGTGTTCTTGAAGTGTTCTCCAATGATGATTATAGCTTGATTCTTGAAGTGATTTTTGATGAAGATGATGATTAACTACTAGAAAAATACGTTCATAATAGTGTGTGTGTGTGTGTTGAGAGAGAATTAGAAAGAGAATTGGAAGTGAAATGGAGTGAATGATGAGTGGTAATTGGTGAGTGGTGAGTGGGGTTAAAAGGAGTTATAGTTAGTTGACTAGCTCATGGTAGAAGTTAAAATTGATTAGTCATACATGACATAATCAAGAGTGGAATCCCATGCTAGTTCCTATTGGTATATACTCATAGTAAGTACGTTTTGAAGCTGTGTATAATACGGATAAGAATACGACTAGAATTCTTGATGAAAGAAAAGAATGGAAAAGTAACTGTAACCATTTTCGTTAAGTATGAGTGTTTTGATATATGTCTTGAAGTCTTCCAAAAGTATTTTAATACATCTAAATACACTACATGTATATACATTTTAACTGAGTCGTTAAGTCATCGTTAGTCGTTACATGTAAGTGTTGTTTTGAAACCTTTAAGTTAACGATCTCAATTAATGTTGTTAACCCATTGTTTATTATATCTAATGAGATGTTAAATTATTATATTATCATGATATTATGATATATTAATATATCTTAATATGATATATATACATTTAAATGTCGTTACAACGATAATCGTTACATATATGTCTCGTTTCGAAATCCTTAAGCTAGTAGTCTTGTTTATATGTATATAACTCATTGTTAATATACTTATGGAGATACTTACTTATCATAATCTCATGTTAACCATATGTATATCCATATATATATCGTTATGTCATTTTTATAAGTTTTAACGTTCGTGAATCGCCGGTCAACTTGGGTGGTCAATTGTCTATATGGAACATATTTCAATTAATCAAGTCTTAACAAGTTTGATTGCTTAACATGTTGGAAACATTTAATCATGTAAATATCAATCTCAATTAATATATATAAACATGGAAAAGTTCGGGTCACTACAGTACCTACCCGTTAAATAAATTTCGTCCCGAAATTTTAAGCTGTTGAAGGTGTTGACGAATCTTCTGGAAATAGATGCGGGTATTTCTTCTTCATCTGATCTTCATGCTCCCAGGTGAACTCGGGTCCTCTACGAGCATTCCATCGAACCTTAACAATTGGTATCTTGTTTTGCTTAAGTCTTTTAACCTCACGATCCATTATTTCGACGGGTTCTTCGATGAATTGGAGTTTTTCGTTGATTTGGATTTCATCTAACGGAATAGTGAGATCTTCTTTAGCAAAATATTTCTTCAAATTCGAGACGTGGAAAGTGTTATGTACAGCCGCGAGTTGTTGAGGTAACTCAAGTCGGTAAGCTACTGGTCCGACACGATCAATAATCTTGAATGGTCCAATATACCTTGGATTTAATTTCCCTCGTTTACCAAATCGAACAACGCCTTTCCAAGGTGCAACTTTAAGCATGACCATCTCTCCAATTTCAAATTCTATATCTTTTCTTTTAATGTCAGCGTAGCTCTTTTGTCGACTTTGGGCGGTTTTCAACCGTTGTTGAATTTGGATGATCTTCTCGGTAGTTTCTTGTATAATCTCCGGACCCGTAATCTGTCTATCCCCCACTTCACTCCAACAAATCGGAGACCTGCACTTTCTACCATAAAGTGCTTCAAACGGCGCCATCTCAATGTTTGAATGGTAGCTGTTGTTGTAGGAAAATTCTGCTAATGGTAGATGTCGATCCCAACTGTTTCTGAAATCAATAACACATGCTCGTAGCATGTTTTCAAGCGTTTGTATCGTCCTTTCGCTCTGCCCATCAGTTTGTGGATGATAGGCAGTACTCATGTCTAGACGAGTTCCTAATGCTTGCTGTAATGTCTGCCAGAATCTTGAAATAAATCTACCATCCCTATCAGAGATAATAGAGATTGGTATTCCATGTCTGGAGACGACTTCCTTCAAATACAGTCGTGCTAACTTCTCCATCTTGTCATCTTCTCTTATTGGCAGGAAATGTGCTGATTTGGTGAGACGATCAACTATTACCCAAATAGTATCAAAACCACTTGCAGTCCTTGGCAATTTAGTGATAAAATCCATGGTAATGTTTTCCTATTTCCATTCCGGGATTTCGGATTGTTGAAGTAGACCTGATGGTTTCTGATGCTCAGCTTTGACCTTAGAACACGTCAAACATTCTCCTACGTATTTAACAACATCGGCTTTCATACCCGGCCACCAAAAATATTTCCTGAGATCCTTGTACATCTTCCCCGTTCCAGGATGTATTGAGTATCTGGTTTTATGAGCTTCTCTAAGTACCATTTCTCTCATATCTCCAAATTTTGGTACCCAAATCCTTTCAGCCCTATACCGAGTTCCGTCTTCCCGAATATTAAGATGTTTCTCTGATCCTTTGGGTATTTCATCCTTTAAATTTCCCTCTTTTAAAACTCCTTGTTGCGCCTCCTTTATTTGAGTAGTAAGGTTATTATGAATCATTATATTCATAGATTTTACTCGAATGGGTTCTCTGTCCTTCCTGCTCAAGGCATCGGCTACCACATTTGCCTTCCCCGGGTGGTAATGAATCTCAAAGTCGTAATCATTCAATAATTCAATCCACCTACGCTGCCTCATATTCAGTAGTTTCTGATTAAATATGTGTTGAACACTTTTGTGGTCGGTATATATAATACTTTTGACCCCATATAAGTAGTGCCTCCAAGTCTTTAATGCAAAAACAACCGTGCCTAATTCCAAATCATGCGTCGTATAATTTTGTTCGTGAATCTTCAATTTTCTAGACGCATAAGCAATCACCTTCGTTCGTTGCATTAATACACAACCGAGACCTTGCTTTGATGTGTCACAATAAATCACAAAATCATCATTCCCTTCAGGCAATGACAATATAGGTGCCGTAGTTAGCTTTTTCTTCAATAACTGAAACACTTTCTCTTGTTCATCATTCCATTCAAATTTCTTCCCTTTTTGCGTTAATGCAGTCAAGGGTTTTGCTATTCTGGAAAAGTCTTAGATGAACCTTCTGTAGTAACCAGCTAGTCCTAAAAACTGGCGTATGTGTTTCGGAGTTTTCGGGGTTTCCCACTTTTCAACAGTTTCTATCTTTGCCGGATCCACCTTAATACCTTCTTTGTTCACTATGTGACCGAGGAATTGAACTTCTTCCAACCAAAATGCACACTTTGAAAACTTAGCGTACAATTCTTCCTTCCTCAATACTTCTAACACCTTTCTCAAATGTTCACCATTGTAACACCCCAGCTTAACAAGACCACAATATTGTCCGCTTTGCCCGCAGGCGCACGGCTTTTTCTTGGCGACCACACACGAGATGCACTTTCCCAGGAGGTCACCCATCCTGGTAGTGCTCTCGCTCGAGCACACTTAACCACAACGTACTCACACTTCTACTCAGCCTGTGATCCCAAAACGCGTTGTGTCATTTAAGCGTGAGTATTACCTTATAATCCCATGATCACTCATGTCCGTGGGCAATGTGGGATTTGCCTAGGGTGTTACATTCACCCCCCCTTAGGGACTCATCGTCCTCGATGAGGTTTGCCCCACCACCCCCAACGACACATGAGTGGCTCTGATACCATTCTGTAACACCCCAGCTTAACATGACCACAATATTGTCTGCTTTGCCCGCAGGCGCACGGCTTTTTCTTAGCGACCACACACGAGATGCACTTTCCCAGGAGGTCACCCATCCTGGTAGTGCTCTGTGGTCATGTTAAGCTGGGGTGTTACAACCGTGTTCTTGGTCATTCTTTGAGTAAATAAGTATGTCATCAATGAAAACAATGACAAACTTGTCAAGGTATGGTCCACACACTCGGTTCATAAGGTCCATGAACACAGCTGGTGCATTAGTTAAACCAAACGGCATGACCATAAACTTGTAATGACCGTAACGTGTTCTGAAAGCAGTCTTTGGAATATCATCTTCTTTCACCCGCATTTGATGATACCCGGAATGTAAGTCAATCTTTGAATAAACAGACGAGCCTTGTAGTTGATCAAATAAGTCGTCGATTCTCGGTAGTGGGTAGCGGTTCTTGATCTTAAGTTTGTTCAACTCTCGGTAGTCGATACACAACCTGAATGTACCATCTTTCTTCTTGACAAACAAAACAGGAGCTCCCCACGGTGATGTGCTTGGTCGAATGAAACCACGCTCTAAAAGTTCTTGTAATTGGCTTTACAGTTCTTTCATCTCGCTGGGTGCGAGTCTGTAAGGAGCACGAGCTATTGGTGCAGCTCCTAGTACAAGATCTATTTGAAATTCAACGGATCGCTGTGGGGGTAATCCCGGTAATTCTTTCGGAAATACATCAGGAAATTCTTTTGCAATGGGAACATCATTGATGCTCTTTTCTTCAGTTTGTACTATCTCGATGTGTGCTAGAATAGCATAGCAACCTTTTCTTATTAGTTTTTGTGCCTTCAAATTACTAATAATATGTAGCTTCGTGTTGCCCTTTTCTCCGTACACCATTAAGGGTTTTCCCTTTTCTCGTATAATGCAAATTGCATTTTTGTAACAAACAATCTCTGCTTTCACTTCTTTCAACCAGTCCATACCGATTATCACATCAAAACTCCCTAACTCTACTGGTATCAAATCAATCTTAAATGTTTCGCTAACCAGTTTAATTTCTCGATTCCGACATATATTATCTGCTGAAATTAATTTACCATTTGCTAATTCGAGTAAAAATTTACTATCCAAAGGCGTCAATGGACAACTTAATTTAGCACAAAAATCTCTACTCATATAGCTTCTATCCACACCCGAATCAAATAAAACGTAAGCAGATTTATTGTCAATAAGAAACGTACCCGTAACAAGCTCCGGGTCTTCCTGTGCCTCTGCCGCATTAATATTGAAAACTCTTCCGCGGCCTTGTCCATTCGTGTTCTCCTGGTTTGGGCAATTTCTAATAATGTGGCCCGGTTTTCCACATTTATAACAAACTACATTGGCATAACTTGCTCCGACACTACTTGCTCTGCCATTACTCGTTCCGACACCATTTGTTCCTTTCGTTCTATTAACCCCTGGTCCGTAGACCTCACACTTCACTGCGCTATGACCATTTCTTTTACACTTGTTGCAAAATTTGGTGCAGAACCCCGAGTGATACTTTTCACACCTTTGGCATAGCTGCTTCTGATTGTTGTTGTTGTTGCGGTTATTATTGTTGTTGGGATGATTGTTGTAGTTGCTGTTGTTGTTGTTGTTGTTGTTGGGCCGTTTGTTGTAATTGCGATTGATGTTGCGATTGTTGGGATAATTGTTGCGATTATTGTTGTAATTGCTGTTGTTGTTGTATTGGTGATTCTTATCACCGTTTTCCTCCCACTTTCTTTTGACTTGCTTCACATTGGCCTCTTCAGCAGTCTGTTCTTTAATTCTTTCTTCAATCTGGTTCACTAGTTTGTGAGCCATTCTACATGCCTGTTGTATGGAGGCGGGCTCGTGTGAACTTATATCTTCTTGGATTCTTTCCGGTAATTCTTTCACAAACACGTCGATCTTCTCCTCCTCATCTTTGAATGCTCCCGGACACAATAGGCACAATTCTGTGAATCGTCTTTTGTACGTGGTAATATCAAATCCTTGGGTTCGTAACCCTCTAAGTTCTGTCTTGAGCTTATTGACCTCGGTTCTGGGACGGTATTTCTCGTTCATCAAGTGCTTGAATGCTGACCACGGTAGTGCGTACGCATCGTCTTGTCCCACTTGCTCTAGATAGGCATTCCACCATGTTAACGCAGAACCTGTGAAGGTATGCGTAGCGTACTTCACTTTGTCCTCTTCAGTACACTTACTTATGGCAAACACCGATTCGACCTTCTCGGTCCACCGTTTCAATCCGATCGGTCCTTCGGTTCCATCAAATTCCAAAGGTTTGCAGGCAGTGAATTCTTTGTAGGTGCATCCTACACGATTTCCTGTACTGCCAGATCCAAGGTTATTGTTGGTATGTAGCGCAGCCTGTACTGCGGCTATGTTTGAAGCTAGAAAAGTACGGAATTCCTCTTCATTCATATTCACGGTGTGTCGAGTAGTCGGTGCCATTTCCTTCAAAATAGTCAAATGGAACAAGTTAATCATACAGAATATTAAGAGTAGTTAATAGTATTTCGTAGCATAATATGAACTCATTTATAAAAGATTTTTCTTCATATTAGCGTTTTATAAGTTTAAATTCGGGTAGTACCTACCCGTTAAGTTCATACTTAGTAGCTAATATACAATTCAACTACTACAATTCTATATGAAAAACTGATTGTAATAATATTTCGCGTTCAAACTTTTATACAATATTTTACAAACTTACAATACCGCTTATTTTACATAAAGCATGAAATATAGCACACAATAACTTTGATACAAGATAGTTGTGAAGATAATTCTAGCTAGTACACAAGTCGTTCAGCAAAGGCAATAAAGACACGTAATTCATACGTCCAGAAACAAGTCATGCATTCTGGTTTTACTAGGACTACTTCCCATCCTTGGTCTTGTGGAACATAACCGTTATGGCCGTTGATAAGACAGCGTGTTGTAACGTCGTCAAAGGGACGAGGGTTACGTAATGACCGACAGTCTCGTAATAACCTAAAAACCTCATTTCTTACCCCAATTACCGACTCCGTCACTTGTGGGAACGTTTTGTTTAATAGTTGTAGCCCGATTTTCTTGTTCTCACTTTGGTGAGAAGCGAACATTACTAACCCGAAAGCATAACATGTTAGCCGCTTTTTCTAAATCACAAAGTCCTATATTCGGATATACTGAGTCAAAATAATTTCTTAACCCGTTGCGTAAAATAGCATTTGGGTTCCCCGCAATATATGCGTCAAAGTAAACACATCGTAACTTATGGATTTCCCAATGTGATATCTCCCATCTTTCGAACGAAAGCCTTTTATAAACCAAGGCATTCTTGGAACGTTCTTCGAATGTCTTACAAACTGATCTCGCCTTAAATAGTTGTGCCGAGGAATTCTGACTGACTCTAGACAAGATTTCATCAATCATGTCTCCGGGTAGGTCTCTTAAAATATTGGGTTGTCTATCCATTTTGTGTTTTTATACTGTAAAATAGACAAGCGTTAGATTCATAAAAAAAATACTTATTAATACAAGCAATTTTTACATATATCATAAAGCATAAGCACACTATATTACATATATTACACCACACGAATACAACTATCTTATTACAACTCGCTCGTTTCTTCTTGTTCGGTTTTGGTTCGTTTTGCCAAGTTTCTAGGGATATATGATGTTCCCCTAATACGAGCCGTCGTTGTCCACATTGGTTTAGAAAACCCTGGTGGTTTAGAGGTTCCCGGGTCATTGTTACAACTTAAGGACTTCGGGGGTTGACGATACATATAAAGTTCATCAGGGTTGGAATTAGATTTCTCTATTTTTATGCCCTTTCCCTTATTATTTTCTTTTGCCTTTTTAAATTCAGTTGGGGTAATTTCTATAACATCATCGGAATTCTCGTCGGAATCCGATTCATCGGAGAATTGGTAATCCTCCCAATATTTTGCTTCCTTGGCGGAAACACCATTGACCATAATTAACCTTGGTCGGTTGGTTGAGGATTCTCTTTTACTTAACCGTTTTATTATTTCCCCCACCGGTTCTATTTCTTCTTCCGGTTCCGATTCTTCTTCCGGTTCCGATTCTTCTTCCGGTTCCGACTCTTCTTCCAGTTCCTCTTCGGGAACTTGTGAATCAGTCCACGAATCATTCCAATTTACATTTGACTCTTCATTATTATTAGGTGAGTCAATCGGACTTGTTCTAGAGGTAGACATCTATCACATAATATCAAACACGTTAAGAGATTAATATATCACATAATATTCATATGTTAAAAATATATAGTTTCCAACAAAAATGTTAAGCAATCATTTTTAAAGAAAATACGGTCGAAGTCCAGACTCACTAATGCATCCTAACAAACTCGATAAGACACACTAATGCAAATTTTCTGGTTCTCTAAGACCAACGCTCGGATACCAACTGAAATGTCCCGTTCTTATTGATTAAAAACGTTCCATATTAATTGATTTCGTTGCGAGGTTTTGACCTCTATATGAGACGTTTTTCAAAGACTGCATTCATTTTTAAAACAAACCATAACCTTTATTTCATAAATAAAGGTTTAAAAAGCTTTACGTAGATTATCAAATAATGATAATCTAAAATATCCTGTTTACACACGACCATTACATAATGGTTTACAATACAAATATGTTACATCGAATCAGTTTCTTGAATGCAGTTTTTACACAATATCATACAAACATGGACTCCAAATCTTGTCCTTATTTTAGTATGCAACAGCGGAAGCTCTTAGTATTCACCTGAGAATAAACATGCTTTAAATGTCAACAAAAATGTTGGTGAGTTATAGGTTTAACCTATATATATCAAATCGTAACAATAGACCACAAGATTTCATATTTCAATACACATCTCATACATAGAGATAAAAAATCATTCATATGGTGAACACCTGGTAACCGACATTAAAAAGATGCATATATATAAGAATATCCCCATCATTCCGGGACACCCTTCGGATATGATATAAATTTCGAAGTACTAAAGCATCCGGTACTTTGGATGGGGTTTGTTAGGCCCAATAGATCTATCTTTAGGATTCGCGTCAATTAGGGTGTCTGTTCCCTAATTCTTAGATTACCAGACTTAATAAAAAGGGGCATATTCAATTTTGATAATTCAACCATAGATTGTAGTTTCACGTACTTGTGTCTATTTTGTAAATCATTTATAAAACCTGCATGTATTCTCATCCCAAAAATATTAGATTTTAAAAGTGGGACTATAACTCACTTTCACAGATTTTTACTTCGTCGGAAAGTAAGACTTGGCCACTGGTTGATTCACGAACCTATAACAATATATACATATATATCAAAATATGTTTAAAATATATTTACAACACTTTTAATATATTTTGATGTTTTAAGTTTATTAAGTCAGCTGTCCTCGTTAGTAACCTACAACTAGTTGTCCATAGTTAGATGTACAGAAATAAATCAATAAATATTATCTTGAATCAATCCATGACCCAGTGTATATGTATCTCAGTATTGATCACAACTCAAACTATATATATTTTGGAATCAACCTCAACCCTGTATAGCTAACTCCAATATTCACATATAGAGTGTCTATGGTTGTTCCGAAATATATATAGATGTGTCGACATGATAGGTCGAAACATTGTATACGTGTCTATGGTATCTCAAGATTACATAATATACAATACAAGTTGATTAAGTTATGGTTGGAATAGATTTGTTACCAATTTTCACGTAGCTAAAATGAGAAAAATTATCCAATCTTGTTTTACCCATAACTTCTTCATTTTAAATCCGTTTTGAGTGAATCAAATTGCTATGGTTTCATATTGAACTCTATTTTATGAATATAAATAGAAAAGTATAGGTTTATAGTCGGAAAAATAAGTTACAAGTCATTTTTGTAAAGGTAGTCATTTCAGTCGAAAGAACGACGTCTAGATGACCATTTTAGAAAACATACTTCCACTTTGAGTTTAACCATAATTTTTGGATATAGTTTCATGTTCATAATAAAAATAATTTTCTCAGAATAACAACTTTTAAATCAAAGTTTATCATAGTTTTTAATTAACTAACCCAAAACAGTCCGCGGTGTTACTACGACGGCGTAAATCCGGTTTTACGGTGTTTTTCGTGTTTCCAGGTTTTAAATCATTAAGTTATCATATCATATAGATATAGAACATGTGTGTAGTTAATTTTAAAAGTCAAGTTAGAAGGATTAACTTTTGTTTGCAAACAAGTTTAGAATTAACTAAACTATGTTCTAGTGATTACGAGTTTAAACCTTCGAATAAGATAGTTTTATATATATGAATCGAATGATGTTATGAACATCATTACTACCTCAAGTTTAGTAGGTAAACCTACTGGAAGTGACAAGAAATGATCTAGCTTCAAAGGATCTTGGATGGCTTGAAAGTTCTTGAAGTAGGATCATGACACAAAAACAAGTTCAAGTAAGATTTTTACTCGAATTAAGATAGTTTATAGTTATAGAAATTGAATCAAAGTTTGAATATGAATATTACCTTGAATAAGAAAGATAACCTACTGTATATAACAAAGGTTTCTTGATCTTAGATGATTACTTGGAATGGATTAGAAAGCTTGGAAGTAAATTAGTAAACTTGAAGGGATTTTTGAAGTGTTCTTGAAGTGTTCTTCCTATGATGATTATAGCTTGATTCTTGAAGTGATTTTTGATGAATATGATGATTAACTACTGGAAACATACATTCATAATAGTGTGTGTGTGTTGAGAGAGAATTAGAAAGAGAATTGGAAGTGAAATGGAGTGAATGATGAGTGGTAATTGGTGAGTGGTGAGTGGGGTTAAAAGGAGTTCTAGTTAGTTGACTAGCTCATGGTAGAAGTTAAAATTGATTAGTCATACATGACATAATCAAGAGTGGAATCTCATGCTAGTTCCTATTGGTATATACTAATAGTAAGTACGTTTTGAAGCTGTGTATAATACGGATAAGAATACGACTAGAATTCTTGATGAAAGAAAAGAATGGAAAAGTAACTGTAACCATTTTCGTTAAGTATGAGTGTTTTGATATATGTCTTGAAGTCTTCCAAAAGTATTTTAATACATCTAAATACACTACATGTATATATATTTTAACTGAGTCGTTAAGTCATCGTTAGTCGTTACATGTAAGTGTTGTTTTGAAACCTTTAAGTTAACGATCTCAATTAATGTTGTTAACCCATTGTTTATTATATCTAATGAGATGTTAAATTATTATATTATCATGATATTATGATATATTAATTTATCTTAATATGATATATATACATTTAAATGTCGTTACAACGATAATCGTTACATATATGTCTAGTTTCGAAATCTTTAAGTTAGTAGTCTTGTTTATATGTATATAACTCATTGTTAATATACTTATGGAGATACTTACTTATCATAATCTCATGTTAACCATATGTATATCCATATATATATCGTCATGTCGTTTTTACAAGTTTTAACGTTCGTGAATCGCCGGTCAACTTGGATGGTCAATTGTCTATATGGAACATATTTCAATTAATCAAGTCTTAACAAGTTTGATTGCTTAACATGTTGGAAACATTTAATCATGTAAATATCAATCTTAATTAATATATATAAACATGGAAAAGTTCGGGTCACTACACAATTAAACCAAATAGCATGCTAGACTCAACATGTACAAAAGTCTAACACAATCATGGTTAACCATTAACACTAGGGAGCGGTTCATTAGGAGAACCACCGATCGTTCACAACAACCGTTAGTGTCACGACACATGTTTTGCACTAACCCAGCGGTGTCACGACACACGTTCCACTATAAAACCTATGTGGTGTCGACACACAAACTTGAGTAAATCCCCGACACACGTGGTAACACTCTAGTGAACCCCGATACACGCGGTAACACTAAACCATAACATACTCAAGCAAGTAAGGTATACATATAGATGCATAAATATTTCACTCACCTTTACCCACTTAAGCAAATGCCAATACTTGAGCTTTACTACCAACTCGACTCAAGTCAACTATCAAATACGCATAATAACAAGCTAAATCAAACATAGCTCTAGTGACCCAAAGTGGCCCAAATGCAATTTCAACCCAAATTGCACTAAACTTTCCAACTATGTCAGTCATGACCCAAATACCCCCAAATCACTAATGGCTAGTGATTTAGTCCCAAAAACACAAAAATACAATTTAGAATCAAGTGCTAGGAGCACCTCAAGACCCAATTCAACAAAAGACCCATTTTGACCCAAATCGGGTCTACACCCAAATCATTCCTCCATACATACACCAATGGGTCCTAAATACCAAAAAAATCACTAACACTAGTGATTTTACCCCAACTTGCAAGCCCTAACTAGACCAAAACGTTTTTCAACCCAAAACACACCAACAAGGGTCAACCAACACCCACACTAGCTTCAAACACCCATTTGTGAGCTAGATGTTTTAAATCAAGAACATGAAATCCCAAACCCTAACTTTAAATTGAAAGAAAAACGGAGTTAGGACTAACCGCAAGTATCAAAACATAGCTAGGAATGAGTTGAACAAGATTTATACTTGCACTTTGATGAGATTTAACATTCTTCCTCTCCAAATCAAGCGCTCTCTAGAAAGTGAGTTTCTCTCACTAGAATTCTTGAGAGTGTTTGAGTAGGTGCAAGATGAAATTAAAGGGGATCTAAAATTGATCCTTTCACTAATAGGCCGTTCATGGGTGAAAAGACCCATTTGGCCCCACTTAAACCCTTATAAAAATCAAATTTCAGCTTTTTGCCCCGCAGATAGGCGCGTCGCGGCTCCCTGGCCCGCGGCGCAGCCAATAGAGTAAAATTACATCAGAAGGTATCTCAAAACCATCATTCAATTCGAATCAAGAGGCGCGGTGCGCCCTTTTCTACCCGCAGCGCGGTTCACAGTACAAATCGACATCAGTAGCTTTTCAACAAAACAACCACCGGATCTGCGTATAGATGCGACGCGGCCTGGAGCCACCCGGCGCGGCTCCCCCTGGTATCAAATTTTTGGGTGTTACATTTCAAGAGACCCTTTTGACTATGAATCACTATCCCTGTTAGAAGTTATTGGTTTACCATAGTTAGATTAGATAATAGTAGCTTAAATTAAATTAATTAAAAATTTTAAATGGATTCACTTATTTTTAAATGGTTTAATCTACTTAGACCGCTAAGAACTCTTCCAACACATCATTTCTTCTATTTGATATCATACATTGTTCCCATCCGAAGAAATCTACACTTATTTGTCGATAGTTCGACGATGGCCGCACGCACCACTCTCACTGACATTACCAAACCCTCGTTCGAAGGACAATGAGGACCAATACTCTACTAAGAGGTTGGAACATCTTTGGAGTTTAAGGAAAACATCGTGCAACTCATTCAGAACCTCTGACAATTTCACGGATTACCAAATGACGATCCCAACTCTCACATAGATAGATTCCTCTCCTTATCCAACTTATATAGTCAAAACGGGGATGAACAAGATGTAGTTCGTCTATATCTATTCCCCTATTCCTTAACTGTTCATGTACAAAACTAGTTTGAGAGGCTAGAACCCAACTCTATCACCTCATGGGAGGAAATGGCAACCAGTTTCTTAATCAAGTACTTCCCCCAACGAAACAAATCAGACTCATGTATGATATTGTAAACTTCTAGCAATCGTACGATGAATCAATCCCATTATGGCTACACTTTAGATAAATTTATCTATTCAAATCTTGGAAATCCTCATACCATTTTGGAGATTGACGTAATAAAATACGTCCAATATTCTTACCTATACTGCATGGGAGAGATTCAAACATTTTCTTCGAAGATTCCCAAACCACCGTCTTAAGAGCTGTGTTCAAATTTAGACCTTCTACAAAGGTCTGAATCAGAACAACAAGTCTACTCTTGATGATGTTTCTCAAGGTAACTTCATAAACTTCACCGCAGAAGAGGCCTGGAGATTAATCTTGGAGACGACTATGCACCATCACAATTGGAACACGGAAGAGCACACTTCATTAAAAACACTGTTTTCCGCCTCCAATCCTATCGAAAACAAAACCATCAAATTTTTCTCAAAACTAAAAGAAATTCTCATCAAAAAATTCGGAGAGCTGAAGAAACTCCCGCAACAGGTCTCTCAAGTGCAATCATGCCCGAATTGTACTAACCAACATCATGCTAAGGTATACAAGGCTAAATGTGAGGACTTTATTGTATACTATGATAAGTTCCTAGCTGATACGCAAAACCAATCTGCCAAAACCATTATCCCATCAGAGATAAGTCTAGACGATGTCTTACTGTAAATTATCAATATGATTATAGCAAGACAAGATACGGCTGACCTAGTCATGACTAATCATTTGAGGAGTCTTAAAAACCAAATAAGTTAGCTAAATCAAGGTCTTGATTCTCTAGGCAGTGTTTCTAATAGGGACTTAATGGTTGCACATAGCCAATCTTGAGTTCCTCCTTGGGTGGAGAAACAAACTAATGCCCATTTGGCAGTAGTCGTTGAGTCATCACCTAAACCCAATGGGAAAGCACCCATTCCATTCTCGGACCGTCTTAAGCAATTACACAACAAGATGAAATCTTTTAAGCTTGACGATAAATTTTTGGACACTGAGTCTAAAACTCCTCATAGTAAGAAGTATTTTAGGAAACTTCTATCAACCAAGGATAAGTTACCCGAAGTACCCAATGTCCCACTGAATGCGGATTGTTCAGCCATTCTCCTAATACCCTTCCTTTAACACCGTACTTTTTACAGGCATTTTTTTAAGTTTATTAAAGACATTCACAGCGGAAGACTTAAAGGTTTTCACATCATATATTGTACATAATTATATGATAACATAAATCGTAGATGTTACGTTATTTATACAAACCATTTGACCATTTAGTTAAATACAAAACATCAGAGTTATACACTATGTCAAACATCTTCACTTGCCTTGCAAAACCCACCAAAAGCTGCTAATCTATACCTGCAGGGCAAAACACTGTGGGGGAATTAGCATAACACTAAGTGAATGGCAATATCTAGGTGGACATCACTACAAGCATCAAGCACAGCTTATAGGCACTGGTCACTAATCACTTAAAACCATACACAAGAGGACCGGCAACCCAAAGCTGATCAAGCTGGAATATACCGATAGTCCACACTACTGAGTCACTGGTATAGTCTTCCAGACGTGACGCACTCGTCATTCACACTATGCCACTAATCAGTAACACTTGGACCCAATACTATCACCCTAAATACACAAGGTAAATAGCATTGACTTCTTACATCGCACGAAACACCTCGACGTTCACTGGGTGTGCACATAATCACATATAGTCATTGCACTGGTCACAAACTCATTACACAGTCTAATTATAAGCATGGCACGGATCACTATACTTGTCACTGTATAATCACATCCATAAAGATAATTCCACTCACCTGGAAGCACAAGTACTCAGTTGTCTTATATCACTGAGCCTTCACCTTTCCGTTTATCACCTGAGAATATCAGTTCTCTAGTTAGTACACATTTCAATCAAATTACTCATTAGCATAAATATCACAATAATACAGTACATGGGTCAGAATTGCACTTGACCCAAACATACAAACACTGTCACTCGCATGGATGAGGTCTCACTCGTGCGACTGACTATGCTCACTCACACGGGTGAGTATCCTCACTCGCACGACTGACCTATCACTTATACTAGTGATTATTAAACCTACTCACATGGTTTAGTGTCTTACTCGTGCGAATGGACACTTCACTCGCACGAGTGAGTGCCTCAGACGCACGGTTGAGCAAGTATAGCAGCACAACTGCAATTCGAGCTTTTTTTACACTCAACCTAAAGTTTTATTTAGTGTTTTAAAACATTATCATTGGATACTACACCTAAAGATGATTCCAATGATAGTTTATTTGTCAAAAATGGATTTACGTTTTGAAAGTTACAGCCTTTTCAATTTTAACAAAAGCTGACCACCGCTCACTCGCACGGCTGAGACCTCAAACGTACGGTTGAGCCCTCAAAAGTGTGGGAGCTGTAGAACAGCTCCAGCTTGCTGTTTTCGCATTTTTTAACTCCAAATCTTGATTTTTGGCCATTCTGATTATGAAACCACCTAAAAAACATCATATAACACATATACAAACTATTTCTAACATCAATTGAGCATCACAAACACATATCATCAAGAATCAATCATTAAAAACCCATTTTAACCAAACCCATATAAAACCCATTTCAATTCATCAAAATTGAAGATACTTACCTTGTTTTGACTCTGAAATCACAGAGAATTAGATGCACACAATCTCTAGCTTTGATTTGCATTTCATGATTTTAGGATTTAAAGAGCATAAGGTTGATTAGGGTTTGTGTTTTGCTAAAATGAATAAAAATAAGAACGTACAGATACATATACCCTAATTTAGGTTCCTTCACATATAGGTAACATCTTTCTTCTAACACACGGGTATTTACCAGTTATCTGAAACCCAAAATCTTTAATAACTTATTCATTCTAAGTCCAATTCACAAAAGGAAATTTGTTCTGTGACCCTATCACAAAACACACATTATCCCAACACAATAATTATAAAACACATAATTATTAAAATCACTATAATAACACAGAAGGGTAAATAGGTCATTACCTACTAGGGCCAAAGCTAGGATGTTACAAATCTACCCCTCTTAAAGGAGATTCCGTCCTCGGAATCTGGTTTAGGTAAAAAAAAGAGGGTATCTAGAAGTCATCAATACATCAATCTCCCATATTAGATTGGTGCCTAAACTATGCTTCCATTCACGAGCACTAGTGGTGTCTGTTTCATACACAACTTGATCACTTTTTGGTCCAAAACTCTAATAGGTTCCCCCAATAACTTCTTATTCGCTTCTAATTTCGAATCTTGAAGAGGTAGAATCTGACTTGTACCTTTCACTTTACACTTGCAGAGATAATATACATTGACTTTACCAAGATGAAACCAAACACTCATAATCACAATCTTTGGTAAAGTCTTGCCATTTTCTCTGATGCATATCCATCTCTTTCTACGAAAAGATATACTATAAACTTTTATGATTGGTGAAGATAATACGATGCGTACTTCAAGGAGAATATCCCCATAACTTTAATATAAACACAGCTGCAGCCATTTCTAAATCATGAGCTGAGTAATTCTTTTCACTTGGTTTTAACTTGTTAAGACACATACACAATTACACGATCTCTATGCCTTAATACACAGCCAACACCGGATAAAGACGCGTCACAATACGCAACGAGGTCGTCGGATCCCTCAGGTAAGGCTAACACTAGTGCTTGACACAACAAACTTTTCTAAAATCTGAAATGCAGTTTCTTGTTCATTCTCTCACTGAAAAGACACATTCTAGTTAGCTTTGTCAAAGAACTTGCAATCTTTGAAAAATCTTTACTAAATTGTCGGTAGTAACCGGCCAATCCTAGAAAACTCTCAATTTCTGTCGAATTCTTTGGCTAAATCCAATTCCTCAAAACTTTAATCTTAATTGGATCCACTTTAATACCTTCGTCATAGATAACATGACCCAAAAATTTGAACTTCATGTAGCCAACACTCACACTTTGAAAATTTTGCATAAAATTGGTCACGTCTTAGGAGTTCTAACACTTATCTTAAATGCTCAGCATGCTCGGATTCGGTTTTGGAGTACACTAAGATGTCATCCATGAACACGATAACAAACTTATCCAAAAACGGTTTACACACCCTATTCATGAGATCCATGAAAATTGCTAGAGCGTTGGTTAACCCAAACGGCATCACTAAGAACTCATAATGACCATAACGAGTACGAAATACAGTCTTAGGAATGTAAGATTCAGCAACACGAACCTGGTAATATCCCGAACATATATCTATTTTCGAAAAGAACAAAGATCCTTGAAGCTGATCAATTAAATCATCTATCCTCGGAAGCGGATACTTATTCTTCACTGTGCTTTTATGTAATTCACGATAATCTATACACATTCGAAGCGTACAATCATTCTTTTTCACGAATAACACTGGTGCACCCCACGGCGAAGAACTCGGATGAATGAACCTGCGGTCCAATAGTTCTTGAATTTCGGACATCATTTCACGGATTTCTTAAGAAGCTTAATCTATACGGAGCTTTGGCAACCGATGTAACCCCTGTCACTAAATCGATTTTATATTTAACTTCCCAGATCGGTAGTAAGCCAGACGATTCCTCAGGGAACACTACGGGATATTCAGACACTACGGAAATATCAGACACTACATTCTCTTCCTTCTTTACATCAATCACATAAGCTAAGAAAGAATCACATTTCTTGTCCAAAGATTACTGAGCTTTCATCATCAATAATAACGGACAATGGAACCCGCCCCAATCACCACGAGCCACTACCCGTTTTCCACTAGTCACAAGAAAAGAGATAATCATCATATGGCACTTAATACTGGCCTTATGGTCCTTAAGCCAATTCATGCCTAACACTACATCAGAGCTTAGTATAGGCATCACTAGACAAGTCACAGGGAAAAGACTACCCTCTATGTCAATAATAATTCCAGACACACACTATGCGATTGGCATAGTCCTACCGTCACCCACTTTGACACTTAAGGGCTTAGTAATTACATTAACAGGCACATTTAACTTAGCACAAAATGTAGTTGACACAAACAAGAGATTTGCTCCATAGTCAAAACACAACATTACACTAATCTCCAAACACAAATATAGTCCAGGAATCACCATTTGATCGGGGTACACAATCAACACACTTCCCAACACTAATAATGGAAAAGTTGATATCTTACATTGGTATTCACCATCGATTTCAACTCACTGGCAGAATTCACCATCGTCGTGAGCACTGGGTGTATAAATAGTCGCATACAGTCACTTACATTAGACACAGACTACAAGGTACAGTCTAAGCATATATCACTAATCACTAGTGTTAACAATTTCCATAGTAACTTCATCAGTCAAGGTCCAAAATCAGGCCCTTATGTTATTCGATATGATCAAATTCACGTATTTATTATCAAGTTTAACTTTTTACATAGTTAGATTCCTTCAAAAATTTAAAGCAATGATAACTGAATTCCCTTTATTTCACTATATTCTGTACTTATGTTCCTTAACACATCTTAAATTCATTAAATTGTCTAGGCTAGTCATAATATACACAAACGATTCATTGTCCAGTAGTCAGTTCACGGTCCATATATTATTCAAGTCAACTAATTTTCCTTCAGCTTCCCCGAATTCCTGTATGATTTACTAGAATATACTTCCGTCGGCTAGACGCGAGTATACTTCACTAAATCATACCCTTATTCTGAGTTACTTGTTAAGGAAACTCTTATATGGTTTACACCTTGTCATGATATACAATTTCCTATTAAACATCGATAATAGGAAAATTTCTTACTTTATTATTTTATTATCACTAATCAACCAGTCTCAATAGTTAAATGCTATTAACCACCATGAATTCTTCCCACATGGTTACCTAACTAATTCTTATTTAGTCGTCACTAACCACCTATCACAGTAGTTAAAATCCAATTACTTAAGTCACATCACTTACAAATCATTAACAGTCCAGACATGATTAGTCTAATTCTGAAAGATTATAACACTCAAACTAAAAAGTCACACAATCATCTGTACATAGAAATATATCTAGGTATACCATTTCATCATAATGATATACTAATCACAATTTCAAACTTCATCTAGCAATCCACTCTTTTTCCAAGTCATAACACAAATAAGATACAAATCCCCATTCAGGTCAAAGGTTTCACTATCTTCTAAAGACACAACATAAGGGGCACCACCCACACTCACTTCTAAAGGTCACAATAAAATTCGTAAGGGTGCACGACAGGAAACAATTCCTTAAGGTATCACTACGAATCTTACACCGTCAGTCTAATCATGCATAAAAATAATAGGGCTAATATCACACTTAACGGTTCGTTCACGATTTACATACCAGTAAATCACATGTAATATCCACGGAACACAGGGTTTAAGTCCATCATCATACAAACCTGTGGACTAATATTCAACTCTATTTCCTACGGGCCACTACGGGTGTCCCGAAAGGTCAAGTAAAAGTATTTTATATAAGCTATACATAGTCTTAGCGACATATCACTATATTCAGTCGAGTATAACAGTAAAGTGGTATCATATGCATATGAAATACAAAACTAATAATTCTCACTAATCATGGCAAGCATATCTAATGCATCACATCTGACCAATCTCACAGAACATGTCTGTGACGACCCAGAAATTTCCGACTAAATTTAAACTTTATCTTTATATTATTCTGACACGATAAGCAATGTTTGTTAAGTTAAATCTCAAGGATTTTAAACTATGTTTATACATTCATTTAAACCTCGACCAAATTCCAATGATTCACGAACCATTAAATGAACATATATGAATATGTATGTATATGTGTATATGTTATAAATTGAAAATGTCAACAAAGTATTTAAAAGTATAATACTTTATATGAACGTATTTGTCTCAATATGATTGTCGACGAAATTAAAAAAAATATATATTAAATGATTGAATTATCAGAAACATTGAATTATCAGAAACATTGAATTATGATTACAAGTCTCTGTTGAGAGGTCCACTATGATTTGAGAAATCTATTCCTCTTAACGATATTCGGAATAATTTGTAAAGCTATTTATAAATAAAAATAAAAAGTGTCATTTACGAAAGTTAGACAAAAGCTAGTGGAGAATTGGTTTCCATAATATTCTATTAATCTATTTTCAAACGTACAAAAACGTTTTTAGTTTAAAAAGAACTTTATTATTAAAACGTATATAACTTTTATAAATATCTAGAATCACTTTTGATAACTCATTACTTAACCAGTATAATAAATATAACGATATTTATATTTTATTTCATTAAATATATATAACGATTTAAATTAATATTATATATATTTATACACGTATTATACATACATAGTTTTTATACTTTTACTATACCTTAACTTTACCTTTACTTTACTTTACTTTTACTTTACTTTAACTTTAATAATTCACTTTAATAATTCATACTTTAATAATTCACTTTAATAATTCATACTTTAATAATTAACTTTAATAATTAATACTTTAATAATTCACTTTAATAATTCATACTTTAATAATTCACTTTAATAATTCATACTTTAATAATTCACTTTAATAATTCAAAAATCTATTATAAATAGAATTCAATAGATTTCATTATTTCATAGAAACTTGAAAATATATTTCTCTAAACTCTCTCAATCGATTTACATATATATATATATATATATATATATATATATATATATATATATATATATATATATATATATATATATATATATGTGTGTGTGTGTGTGTGTATATATATATATATATATATATTTACCCTGTATTATTTCAAGATATTATTAGTATACATAAAATATTACGACGGAGTGATGTCCGAGTGATTTCAAAATAGTTTTTTGAATGAGTCGAAGCTAAGGAAATTATGGGTTATAGCTATGGAGGTGATGGGTATGGTTCATGGGTATGCTCGTGAGGTCAATCTAGTGTTTATCATCTCCGTTGCGTCTACGTACTTTCCTGCAATATTGAATCTCAATATTGATACGTGAGCACTCATAACTTAACTTTTATATATCAATAGTGTATCCCTGACTAGTGCTCGAGTATATAGGATTATGCATGCTTGTACATTCGATATTGTCCTTAGATAGGTTTGTTGAATCCTGAATTAGATACATATGATACTGAGATAGGGTATATGATATGCATGTCATTGGAAAGCTAGCGAAAAATTAAGAACTTTTCATTTAGATATCGAATGGTTTCGATGAACGGATTTGAAGTTATAGTCAACTGAATTTTAGTATTATTGTTAAAATGATTATTATTACTATCGTCGTTATTATTTTAATAGAAATATCATTGTTATTATAAAATATCATTATTACTATTATGTTAGTATTATCATTTTATCATAATAACATTTTTAGTAAATATAAATATTGTTATTTTTTATAGAATAATAATAATTATTATTACAAAATAATACAACTTTTACTTATTATTATTATGATCAATATTATTTTATCAAATAAATAGGGGATACAAAGATATTTTTCACCACGCGTAATATAATTACATTAATAATACTTACCACTATAGTTTTAAGATATTAAGTGAACTTTATAAATTTTACTACTTAAGATATATAAAAGTATATTTTATCATATATAAACGTTAATATAAATTTTTATTAATAAATGACTTTTATTATTATAAAATCTAATAAATATATTTAAATATATAAAACGACTATAGTTAAGTTATATAATAAACACGTATAAATTTTAGAAGTCATTTTGGGTCAAGTTGACTTTTGTTGACTTTTGCATACTAGTCTCGAGCATTAGGATTGTGGTACACTATGACTTGACCAAAAATTGTTAGACAAATATTGACCAACATATAAATATATATAATTAATATAGGTTCGTGAATCCGAGGCCAACCTTGCACTTGTTAAATGACGTTATATGTATTTTTACTACGAAATACAGTATGGTGAGTTTCATTTGCTCCCTTTTATATATATTTTTGGGACTGAGAATACATGCGCTGTTTTTTTTTATAAATGTTTTACGAAATAGGCACAAGTACTAAAACTAATTCTACGTGGGTTTAAACCAGAAATATAACCTTAGCTTGGTAACATTAAACTACTTGTCTATGTACGGTAGGCGCGAATCCTAAAGATAGATCTATTGGGCCTGACAAACCCCATCCTGACTATGGGATGCTTTAGTACTTCGAGGTTATTTTAAACACACCTGATCTGGTGTACTTCAGAGGGTAAAACATGAACGTTAAGGCTTGTTACCGGGTGCCTACAATTTACAGAATACTCTTATACACTTGCGAGTGTACATATATTTATAAATGGAAATCTTGTGGTCTATTAATATATTGAAATGATTGTTATGATAAACCTATGAACTCACCAACCTTTTGGTTGACACTTTAATGCATGTTTATTCTCAGGTATAAAAGAAATCTTCCGCTGTGCATTAGCACATTTTAAGGATATTACTTGGAGTCATTCATGGCATATTTTGAAAGACGTTGCATTCGAGTCATTGAGTTCATCAAGATTATTATTATGTCAATTATAGTTGGATGTATTATGAAATGGTGTGCATGCCGTCAACTTTCGTTGTAAAGAAAGTTTGTCTTTTAAAAATGAATGCAATGTTTGTAAAATGTATCATATAGAGGTCAAAATACCTCGCGATGTAATCAACTATTGTGAATCGTTTATAATGTATATGAACGGGTCCTTTCAGTTGGTATCAGAGCGGTGGTCTTAGCGAACTAGGTCTGCATTAGTGTGTCTAACTGATAGTCGTTAGGATGCATTAATGAGCCTGGACTTCGACCGTGTCTGCATGTCAAAAGTTTTGTTTATCATTTTTGTCGGAAATTGCCTGCTTATCATTCTTAGTCTAGACACGTCTTACTGCATTGATTGCATGAATAGTGTATAGACAAAATTCATATCTTAGCGTATCTGCTAATCCATATCTTAGCGTATCTGTTACTGTAAACTTTGCCTGACATATCCCGTAATTTCCTCCGTAATCTACGAAATCTTTTGCGCTATATATATAGATATTCTATGTAATTAGAATACTACCCGATAGCCAAAAAATCATTTCATATCGAAAAATTCTTTATTCAATCGAACGAAATGGAATTCATCATTAGTTCAAGTCCCTCGAATTCCGATATGGAATCCCACTCAAGCTCCGAAAGCAGTGTGACCGGAATGGATCAACCAATTAGCCATCATCTATTCTGGATGAATTAGGGATAGGTTCGTAGCCTCCTCAATAATTGGAGACAAGAAGAAGGTGATCCCTTCCATCCACCACATTGCCCTCTTGGCGATGAACCTGAAGCACTTACCGGCGAACCGGTCCGAAACACCATTTTCTCTCTCATTTTCAGAGTATCTCGTCACGATTATATGAAATGTCCCGTTTTTATAGATTAAAAACGTTCCATATTAATTGATTTCGTTGCGAGGTTTTGACCTCTATATGAGACGTTTTTCAAAGACTGCATTCATTTTTAAAACAAACCATAACCTTTATTTCATAAATAAAGGTTTAAAAAGCTTTACGTAGATTATCAAATAATGATAATCTAAAATATCCTGTTTACACACGAACATTACATAATGGTTTACAATACAAATATGTTACATCGAAATCAGTTTCTTGAATGCAGTTTTTACACAATATCATACAAACATGGACTCCAAATCTTGTCCTTATTTTAGTATGCAACAGCGGAAGCTCTTAATATTCACCTGAGAATAAACATGCTTTAAACGTCAACAAAAATGTTGCGGAGTTATAGGTTTAACCTATATATATCAAATCATAATAATAGACCACAAGATTTCATATTTCAATACACATCCCATACATAGAGATAAAAATCATTCATATGGTGAACACCTGGTAACCGACATTAACAAGATGCATATATAAGAATATCCCCATCATTCCGGGACACCCTTCGGATATGATATAAATTTCGAAGTACTAAAGCATCCGGTACTTTGGATGGGGTTTGTTAAGCCCAATAGATCTATCTTTAGGATTCGCGTCAATTAGGGTGTCTGTTCCCTAATTCTTAGATTACCAGACTTAATAAAAAGGGGCATATTCGATTTCGATAATTCAACCATAGAATGTAGTTTCACGTACTTGTGTCTATTTTGTAAATCATTTATAAAACCTGCATGTATTCTCATCCCAAAAATATTAGATTTTAAAAGTGGGACTATAACTCACTTTCACAGATTTTTAATTCATCGGGAAGTAAGACTTGGCCACTGGTTGATTCACGAACCTATAACAATATATACATATATATCAAAGTATGTTCAAAATATATTTACAACACTTTTAATATATTTTGATGTTTTAAGTTTATTAAGTCAGCTGTCCTCGTTAGTAACCTACAACTAGTTGTCCACAGTTAGATGTACAGAAATAAATCGATAAATATTATCTTGAATCAATCCACGACCCAGTGTATACGTATCTCAGTATTGATCACAACTCAAACTATATATATTTTGGAATCAACCTCAACCCTGTATAGCTAACTCCAACATTCACATATAGAGTGTCTATGGTTGTTCCGAAATATATATAGATGTGTCGACATGATAGGTCGAAACATTGTATACGTGTCTATGGTATCTCAAGATTACATAATATACAATACAAGTTGATTAAGTTATGGTTGGAATAGATTTGTTACCAATTTTCACGTAGCTAAAATGAGAAAAATTATCCAATCTTGTTTTACCCATAACTTCTTCATTTTAAATCCGTTTTGAGTGAATCAAATTGCTATGGTTTCATATTGAACTCTATTTTATGAATCTAAACAGAAAAAGTATAGGTTTATAGTCGGAAAAATAAGTTACAAGTCGTTTTTGTAAAGGTAGTCATTTCAGTCGAAAGAAAGACGTCTAGATGACCATTTTAGAAAACATACTTCCACTTTGAGTTTAACCATAATTTTTGGATATAGTTTCATGTTCATAATAAAAATCATTTTTTCAGAATAACAACTTTTAAATCAAAGTTTATCATAGTTTTTAATTAACTAACCCAAAACAGCCCGCGGTGTTACTACGACGGCGTAAATCCGGTTTTACGGTGTTTTTCGTGTTTCCAGGTTTTAAATCATTAAGTTAGTATATCATATAGATATAGAACATGTGTTTAGTTGATTTTAAAAGTCAAGTTAGAAGGATTAACTTTTGTTTGCGAACAAGTTTAGAATTAACTAAACTATGTTCTAGTGATTACAAGTTTAAACCTTCGAATAAGATAGCTTTATATGTATGAATCGAATGATGTTATGAACATCATTACTACCTTAAGTTCCTTGGATAAACCTACTGGAAAAGAGAAAAATGGATCTAGCTTCAATGGATCCTTGGATGGCTCGAAGTTCTTGAAGCAGAATCATGACACGAAAACAAGTTCAAGTAAGATCATCACTTGAAATAAGATTGTTATAGTTATAGAAATTGAACCAAAGTTTGAATATGATTATTACCTTGTATTAGAATGATAACCTACTGTAAGAAACAAAGATTTCTTGAGGTTGGATGATCACCTTACAAGATTGGAAGTGAGCTAGCAAACTTGAAAGTATTCTTGATTTTATGAAACTAGAACTTTTGGAATTTATGAAGAACACTTAGAACTTGAAGATAGAACTTGAGAGAGATCAATTAGATGAAGAAAATTGAAGAATGAAAGTGTTTGTAGGTGTTTTTGGTCGTTGGTGTATGGATTAGATATAAAGGATATGTAATTTTGTTTTCATGTAAATAAGTCATGAATGATTACTCATATTTTTGTAATTTTATGAGATATTTCATGCTAGTTGCCAAATGATGGTTCCCACATGTGTTAGGTGACTCACATGGGCTGCTAAGAGCTAATCATTGGAGTGTATACACCAATAGTACATACATCTAAAAGCTGTGTATTGTACGAGTATGAATACGGGTGCATACGAGTAGAATTGTTGATGAAACTGAACGAGGATGTAATTGTAAGCATTTTTGTTAAGTAGAAGTATTTTGATAAGTGTATTGAAGTCTTTCAAAAGTGTATAAATACATATTAAAACACTACATGTATATACATTTTAACTGAGTCGTTAAGTCATCGTTAGTCGTTACATGTAAGTGTTGTTTTGAAACCTTTAGGTTAACGATCTTGTTAAATGTTGTTAACCCAATGTTTATAATATCAAATGAGATTTTAAATTATTATATTATCATGATATTATCATGTATGAATATCTCTTAATATGATATATATACATTAAATGTCTTTACAACGATAATCGTTACATATATGTCTCGTTTAAAAATCATTAAGTTAGTAGTCTTGTTTTTACATATGTAGTTCATTGTTAATATACTTAATGATATGTTTACTTATCATAGTATCATGTTAACTATATATATATCCATATATATGTCATCATATAGTTTTTACAAGTTTTAACGTTCGTGAATCACCGGTCAACTTGGGTGGTCAATTGTCTATATGAAACCTATTTCAATTAATCAAGTCTTAACAAGTTTGATTGCTTAACATGTTGGAAACATTTAATCATGTAAATATTAATCTCAATTAATATATATAAACATGGAAAAGTTCGGGTCACTACAGTACCTACCCGTTAAATAAATTTCGTCCCGAAATTTTAAGCTGTTGAAGGTGTTGACGAATCTTCTGGAAATAGATGCGGTTATTTCTTCTTCATCTGATCTTCACGCTCCCAGGTGAACTCGGGTCCTCTACGAGCATTCCATCGAACCTTAACAATTGGTATCTTGTTTTGCTTAAGTCTTTTAACCTCACGATCCATTATTTTGACGGGTTCTTCGATGAATTGAAGTTTTTCATTGATTTGGATTTCATCTAACGGAATAGTGAGATCTTCTTTAGCAAAACATTTCTTCAAATTCGAGACGTGGAAAGTGTTATGTACAGCCGCGAGTTGTTGAGGTAACTCTAGTCGGTAAGCTACTGGTCCGACACGATCAATAATCTTGAATGGTCCAATATACCTTGGATTTAATTTCCCTCGTTTACCAAATCGAACAACGCCTTTCCAAGGTGCAACTTTAAGCATGACCATCTCTCCAATTTCAAATTCTATATCTTTTCTTTTAATGTCAGCGTAGCTCTTTTGTCGACTTTGGGCGGTTTTCAACCGTTGTTGAATTTTAATGATCTTCTCGGTAGTTTCTTGTATAATCTCCGGACCCGTAATCTGTCTATCCCCCACTTCACTCCAACAAATCGGAGACCTACACTTTCTACCATAAAGTGCTTCAAACGGCGCCATCTCAAAGCTTGAATGGTAGCTGTTGTTGTAGGAAAATTCTGCTAACGGTAGATGTCGATCCCAACTGGTTCCGAAATCAATAACACATGCTCGTAGCATGTCTTCAAGCGTTTGTATCGTCCTTTCGCTCTGCCCATCAGTTTGTGGATGATAGGCAGTACTCATGTCTAGACGAGTTCCTAATGCTTGCTGTAATGTCTGCCAGAATCTTGAAATAAATCTGCCATCCCTATCAGAGATAATAGAGATTGGTATTCCATGTCTGGAGACGACTTCCTTCAAATACAGTCGTGCTAACTTCTCCATCTTGTCATCTTCTCTTATTGGCAGGAAGTGTGCTGATTTGGTGAGACGATCAACTATTACCCAAATAATATCAAAACCACTTGCAGTCCTTGGCAATTTAGTGATGAAATCCATGGTAATGTTTTCCCATTTCCATTCCGGGATTTCGGGTTGTTGAAGTAGACCTGATGGTTTCTGATGCTCAGCTTTGACCTTAGAACACGTCAAATATTCTCCTACGTATTTAGCAACATCGGCTTTCATACCCGGCCACCAAAAATGTTTCTTGAGATCCTTGTACATCTTCCCCGTTCCAGGATGTATTGAGTATCTGGTTTTATGAGCTTCTCTAAGTACCATTTCTCTCATATCTCCAAATTTTGGTACCCAAATCCTTTCAGCCCTATACCGGGTTCCGTCTTCCCGAATATTAAGATGCTTCTCCGATCCTTTGGGTATTTCATCCTTTAAATTTCCCTCTTTTAAAACTCCTTGTTGCGCCTCCTTTATTTGAGTAGTTATGTTATTATGAATCATTATATTCATAGATTTTACTCGAATGGGTTCTCTGTCCTTCCTGCTCAAGGCATCGGCTACCACATTTGCCTTCCCCGGGTGGTAACGAATCTCAAAGTCGTAATCATTCAATAATTCAATCCACCTACGCTGCCTCATATTCAGTTGTTTCTGATTAAATATGTGTTGAAGACTTTTGTGGTCGGTATATATAGTGCCTCCAAGTCTTTAATGCAAAAACAACCGCGCCTAATTCCAAATCATGCGTCGTATAATTTTGTTCGTGAATCTTCAATTGTCTAGACGCATAAGCAATCACCTTCGTTCGTTGCATTAATACACAACCGAGACCTTGCTTTGATGCATCACAATAAATCCCAAAATCATCATTCCCTTCAGGCAATGACAATATAGGTGCCGTAGTTAGCTTTTTCTTCAATAACTGAAACGCTTTCTCTTGTTCATCATTCCATTCAAATTTCTTCCCTTTATCCGTTAATGCAGTCAAGGGTTTTGCTATTCTGGAAAAGTCTTGGATGAACCTTCTGTAGTAACCAGCTAGTCCTAAAAACTGGCGTATGTGTTTCGGAGTTTTTGGGGTTTCCCACTTTTCAACAGTTTCTATCTTTGCCGGATCCACCTTAATACCTTCTTTGTTCACTATGTGACCAAGGAATTGAACTTCTTCCAACCAAAATGCACACTTTGAAAACTTAGCGTACAATTCTTCCTTCCTCAATACTTCTAACACCTTTCTCAAATGTTCACCGTGTTCTTGGTCATTCTTTGAGTAAATAAGTATGTCATCAATGAAAACAATGACAAACTTGTCAAGGTATGGTCCACACACTCGGTTCATAAGGTCCATGAACACAGCTGGTACATTAGTTAAACCAAACGGCATGACCATAAACTCGTAATGACCGTAACGTGTTCTGAAAGCAGTCTTTGGAATATCATCTTCTTTCACCCGCATTTGATTATACCCGGAACGTAAGTCAGTCTTTGAATAAACAGACGAGCCTTGTAGTTGATCAAATAAGTCATCGATTCTCGGTAGTGGGTAGCGGTTCTTGATGGTAAGTTTGTTCAACTCTCGGTAGTCGATACACAACCTGAATGCACCATCTTTCTTCTTGACAAACAAAACAGGAGCTCCCCACGGTGATGTGCTTGGTCGAATGAAACCACGCTCTAAAAGTTCTAGTAATTGGCTTTGTAGTTCTTTCATCTCGCTGGGTGCGAGTCTGTAAGGAGCACGAGCTATTGGTGCAGCTCCTGGTACAATATCTATTTGAAATTCAACGGATTGATGTGGGGGTAATCCCGGTAATTCTTTCGGAAATACATCAGGAAATTCTTTTGCGACGGGAACATCATTAATGCTCTTTTCTTCAGTTTGTACTTTCTCGACGTGTGCTAGAACAGCATAGCAACCTTTTCTTATTAGTTTTTGTGCCTTCAAATTACTAATAAGATGTAGCTTCGTGTTGCCCTTTTCTCCGTACACCATTAAGGGTTTTCCTTTTTCTCGTATAATGCGAATTGCATTTTTGTAACAAACGATCTCCGCTTTCACTTCTTTCAACCAGTCCATACCGATTATCACATCAAAACTCCCTAACTCTACTGGTATCAAATCAATCTTAAATGTTTCGCTAACCAGTTTAATTTCTCGATTCCGACATATATTATCTGCTGAAATTAATTTACCATTTGCTAATTCGAGTAAAAATTTACTATCCAAAGGCGTCAATGGACAACTTAATTTAGCACAAAAATCTCTACTCATATAGCTTCTATCCGCACCCGAATCAAATAAAACGTAAGCAGATTTATTGTCAATAAGAAACGTACCTGTAACAAGCTCCGGGTCTTCCTGTGCCTCTGCTGCATTAATATTGAAAACTCTTCCACGGCCTTGTCCATTCGTGTTCTCCTGGTTCGGGCAATTTCTAATAATGTGGCCCGGTTTTCCACATTTATAACAAACTACATTGGCATAACTTGCTCCGACACTACTTGCTCCGCCATTACTCGTTCCGACACCATTTGTTCCTTTCTTTCTATTAACCCCTGGTCCGTAGACTTCACACTTCGCCGCGCTATGACCATTTCTTTTACACTTGTTGCAAAATTTGGTGCAGAACCCCGAGTGATACTTTTCACACCTTTGGCATAGCTGCTTCTGATTGTTGTTATTGTTGCAGTTATTATTGTTGTTGGGATGATTGTTGTAGTTGCTGTTGTTGTTGTTGTTGTTGTTGTTGTTGTTGGGCTGTTTGTTGTAGTTGCGATTGATGTTGCGATTGTTGGGATAATTGTTGCGATTATTGTTGTAATTGCTGTTGTTGTTGTATTGGTGATTCTTATCACCGTTTTCCTCCCACTTTCTTTTGACTTGCTTCACATTGGCCTCTTCAGCAGTCTGTTCTTTAATTCTTTCTTCAATCTGGTTCACTAGTTTGTGAGCCATTCTACATGCCTGTTGTATGGAGGCGGGCTCGTGTGAACTTATATCTTCTTGGATTCTTTCCGGTAATCCTTTCACAAACGCGTCGATCTTCTCTTCCTCATCTTCGAATGCTCCCGGACACAATAGGCACAATTCTGTGAATCGTCTTTCGTACGTGGTAATATCAAATCCTTGGGTTCGTAACCCTCTAAGTTCTGTCTTGAGCTTATTGATCTCGGTTCTGGGACGGTACTTCTCGTTCATCAAGTGCTTGAATGCTGACCACGGTAGTACGTACGCATCGTCTTGTCCCACTTGCTCTAGATAGGTATTCCACCATGTTAACGCAGAACCTGTGAAGGTATGTGTAGCGTACTTTACTTTGTCCTCTTCAGTACACTTACTTATGGCAAACACCGATTCGACCTTCTCGGTCCACCGTTTCAATCCGATCGGTCCTTCGGTTCCATCAAATTCCAAAGGTTTGCAGGCAGTGAATTCTTTGTAGGTGCATCCTACACGATTTCCTGTACTGCTAGATCCAAGGTTATTGTTGGTATGTAGCGCAGCCTGTACTGCGGCTATGTTTGAAGCTAGAAAAGTACGGAATTCCTCTTCATTCATATTCACGGTGTGTCGAGTAGTCGGTGCCATTTCCTTTAAAATAGTTAAATGGAACAAGTTAATCATACAGAATATTAAGAGTAGTTAATAGTATTTCGTAGCATAATATGAACTCATTTATAAAAGCTTTTTCTTCATATTAGCGTTTTATAAGTTTAAATTCGGGTAGTACCTACCCGTTAAGTTCATACTTAGTAGCTAATATACAATTCAACTACTACAATTCTATATGAAAAACTGATTATAATAATATTTCGCGTTCAAACTTTTATACAATATTTTACAAACTTACAATACCGCTTATTTTACATAAAGCATGAAATATAGCACACAATAACTTTGATACAAGATAGTTGTGAAGACAATTCTAGCTAGTACACAAGTCGTTCAGCAAAGGCAATAAAGACACGTAATTCATACGTCCAGAAACAAGTCATGCATTCTGGTTTTACTAGGACTACTTCCCATCCTTGGTCTTGTGCAACATAACCGTTATGGCCGTTGATAAGACAGCGTGTTGTAACGTCATCAAAGGGACGAGGGTTACGTAATGTCCAACAGTCCCGTAATAATCTAAAAACCTCATTTCTTACCCCAATTACCGACTCCGTCACTTGTGGAAACATTTTGTTTAATAGTTGTAGCCCGATGTTCTTGTTCTCACTTTGGTGAGAAGCGAACATTACTAATCCATAAGCATAACATGCTTCTTTATGTTGCATGTTAGCCGCTTTTTCTAAATCACGAAGTCCAATATTCGGATATATTGAGTCAAAATAATTTCTTAACCCGTTGCGTAAAATAGCATTTGGGTTCCCCGCAATATATGCGTCAAAGTAAACACATCGTAACTTATGGATTTCCCAATGTGATATCCCCCATCTTCCGAACGAAAGCCTTTTATAAACCAAGGCATTCTTGGAACGTTCTTCGAATGTCTTACAAACTGATCTCGCCTTAAATAGTTGTGCCGAAGAATTCTGACCGACTCTAGACAAGATTTCATCAATCATGTCTCCGGGTAGGTCTCTTAAAATATTGGGTTGTCTATCCATTTTGTGTTTTTATACTGTAAAATAGACAAGAGTTAGATTCATAAAAAAAAAATACTTACTAATACAAGCAAATTTTTACATATATCATAAAGCATAAGCACACTATATTACATATATTACACCACACGAATACAACTATCTTATTCCGACTCGCTTGTTTCTTCTTCTTCGGTTTTGGTTCGTTTTGCCAAGTTTCTAGGGATATATGATGTTCCCCTAATACGAGCCGTCGTGATCCACATTGGTTTAGAAAAACCTGGTGGTTTAGAGGTTCCCGGGTCATTGTTACAACTTAAGGACTTCGAGGGTTGACGATACATATAAAGTTCATCGGGGTTGGAATTAGATTTCTCTATTTTTATGCCCTTTCCCTTATTATTTTCTTTTGCCTTTTTAAATTCAGTTGGGGTAATTTCTATAACATCATCGGAATTCTCGTCGGAATCCGATTCATCGGAGAATTGGTAATCCTCCCAATATTTTGCTTCCTTGGCGGAAACACCATTGACCATAATTAACCTTGGTCGGTTGGTTGAGGATTTTCTTTTACTTAACCGTTTTATTATTTCCCCCACCGGTTCTATTTCTTCATCCGGTTCCGATTCTTCTTCCGGTTCCGATTCTTCTTCCGGTTCCGACTCTTCTTCCGGTTCCTCTTCGGGAACTTGTGAATCAGTCCACGAATCATTCCAATTTACATTTGACTCTTCATTAATATTAGGTGAGTCAATGGGACTTGTTCTAGAGGTAGACATCTATCACATAATATCAAACGCGTTAAGAGATTAATATATCACATAATATTCACATGTTAAAAATATATAGTTTCCAACAAAATTTGTTAAGCAATCATTTTTCAAGTAAACACGGTCGAAGTCCAGACTCACTAATGCATCCTAACAAACTCGATAAGACACACTAATGCAAAATTCTAGTTCTCTAAGACCAACGCTCGGATACCAACTGAAATGTCCCGTTCTTATAGATTAAAAACGTTCCATATTAATTGATTTCGTTGCGAGGTTTTGACCTCTATATGAGACGTTTTTCAAAGACTGCATTCATTTTTAAAACAAACCATAACCTTTATTTCATAAATAAAGGTTTAAAAAGCTTTACGTAGATTATCAAATAATGATAATCTAAAATATCCTGTTTACACACGACCATTACATAATGGTTTACAATACAAATATGTTACATCGAAATCAGTTTCTTGAATGCAGTTTTTACACAATATCATACAAACATGGACTCCAAATCTTGTCCTTATTTTAGTATGCAACAGCGGAAGCTCTTAATATTCACCTGGGAATAAACATGCTTTAAACGTCAACAAAAATGTTGGTGAGTTATAGGTTTAACCTATATATATCAAATCATAATAATAGACCACAAGATTTCATATTTCAATACACATCCCATACATAGAGATAAAAATCATTCATATGGTGAACACCTGGTAACCGACATTAACAAGATGCATATATAAGAATATCCCCATCATTCCGGGACACCCTTCGGATATGATATAAATTTCGAAGTACTAAAGCATCCGGTACTTTGGATGGGGTTTGTTAAGCCCAATAGATCTATCTTTAGGATTCGCGTCAATTAGGGTGTCTGTTCCCTAATTCTTAGATTACCAGACTTAATAAAAAGGGGCATATTCGATTTCGATAATTCAACCATAGAATGTAGTTTCACGTACTTGTGTCTATTTTGTAAATCATTTATAAAACCTGCATGTATTCTCATCCCAAAAATATTAGATTTTAAAAGTGGGACTATAACTCACTTTCACAGATTTTTACTTCGTCGGGAAGTAAGACTTGGCCACTGGTTGATTCACGAACCTATAACAATATATACATATATATCAAAGTATGTTCAAAATATATTTACAACACTTTTAATATATTTTGATGTTTTAAGTTTATTAAGTCAGCTGTCCTCGTTAGTAACCTACAACTAGTTGTCCACAGTTAGATGTACAGAAATAAATCGATAAATATTATCTTGAATCAATCCACGACCCAGTGTATACGTATCTCAGTATTGATCACAACTCAAACTATATATATTTTGGAATCAACCTCAACCCTGTATAGCTAACTCCAACATTCACATATAGAGTGTCTATGGTTGTTCCGAAATATATATAGATGTGTCGACATGATAGGTCAAAACATTGTATACGTGTCTATGGTATCTCAAGATTACATAATATACAATACAAGTTGATTAAGTTATGGTTGGAATAGATTTGTTACCAATTTTCACGTAGCTAAAATGAGAAAAATTATCCAATCTTGTTTTACCCATAACTTCTTCATTTTAAATCCGTTTTGAGTGAATCAAATTGCTATGGTTTCATATTGAACTCTATTTTATGAATCTAAACAGAAAAAGTATAGGTTTATAGTCGGAAAAATAAGTTACAAGTCGTTTTTGTAAAGGTAGTCATTTCAGTCGAAAGAACGACGTCTAGATGACCATTTTAGAAAACATACTTCCACTTTGAGTTTAACCATAATTTTTGGATATAGTTTCATGTTCATAATAAAAATCATTTTTTCAGAATAACAACTTTTAAATCAAAGTTTATCATAGTTTTTAATTAACTAACCCAAAACAGCCCGCGGTGTTACTACGACGGCGTAAATCCGGTTTTACGGTGTTTTTCGTGTTTCCAGGTTTTAAATCATTAAGTTAGCATATCATATAGATATAGAACATGTGTTTAGTTGATTTTAAAAGTCAAGTTAGAAGGATTAACTTTTGTTTGCGAACAAGTTTAGAATTAACTAAACTATGTTCTAGTGATTACAAGTTTAAACCTTCGAATAAGATAGCTTTATATGTATGAATCGAATGATGTTATGAACATCATTACTACCTTAAGTTCCTTGGATAAACCTACTGGAAAAGAGAAAAATGGATCTAGCTTCAATGGATCCTTGGATGGCTCGAAGTTCTTGAAGCAGAATCATGACACGAAAACAAGTTCAAGTAAGATCATCACTTGAAATAAGATTGTTATAGTTATAGAAATTGAACCAAAGTTTGAATATGATTATTACCTTGTATTAGAATGATAACCTACTGTAAGAAACAAAGATTTCTTGAGGTTGGATGAT
Organism: Rutidosis leptorrhynchoides; assembly: GCF_046630445.1. Lineage (NCBI taxonomy): Eukaryota > Viridiplantae > Streptophyta > Magnoliopsida > Asterales > Asteraceae > Rutidosis > Rutidosis leptorrhynchoides. The sequence continues at coordinate 440,150,645 of NC_092333.1, forward strand.
CACCTTACAAGATTGGAAGTGAGCTAGCAAACTTGAAAGTATTCTTGATTTTATGAAACTAGAACTTTTGGAATTTATGAAGAACACTTAGAACTTGAAGATAGAACTTGAGAGAGATCAATTAGATGAAGAAAATTGAAGAATGAAAGTATTTGTAGGTGTTTTTGGTCGTTGGTGTATGGATTAGATATAAAGGATATGTAATTTTGTTTTCATGTAAATAAGTCATGAATGATTACTCATATTTTTGTAATTTTATGAGATATTTCATGCTAGTTGCCAAATGATGGTTCCCACATGTGTTAGGTGACTCACATGGGCTGCTAAGAGCTGATCATTGGAGTGTATATACCAATAGTACATACATCTAAAAGCTGTGTATTGTACGAGTACGAATACGGGTGCATACGAGTAGAATTGTTGATGAAACTGAACGAGGATGTAATTGTAAGCATTTTTGTTAAGTAGAAGTATTTTGATAAGTGTATTGAAGTCTTTCAAAAGTGTATAAATACATATTAAAACACTACATGTATATACATTTCAACTGAGTCGTTAAGTCATCGTTAGTCGTTACATGTAAGTGTTGTTTTGAAACCTTTAGGTTAACGATCTTGTTAAATGTTGTTAACCCAATGTTTATAATATCAAATGAGATTTTAAATTATTATATTATCATGATATTATCATGTATGAATATCTCTTAATATGATATATATACATTAAATGTCTTTACAACGATAATCGTTACATATATGTCTCGTTTAAAAATCATTAAGTTAGTAGTCTTGTTTTTACATATGTAGTTCATTGTTAATATACTTAATGATATGTTTACTTATCATAGTATCATGTTAACTATATATATATCCATATATATGTCATCATATAGTTTTTACAAGTTTTAACGTTCGTGAATCACCGGTCAACTTGGGTGGTCAATTGTCTATATGAAACCTATTTCAATTAATCAAGTCTTAACAAGTTTGATTGCTTAACATGTTGGAAACATTTAATCATGTAAATATCAATCTCAATTAATATATATAAACATGGAAAAGTTCGGGTCACTACATTATATACTACATCAAATTCTAGATTTTATTTATCCGCTCGTCCGAACCGACAATCACCCCGGTGTAATAGAAGAAGTCAACGAGCTTCGCGCTCGAGTAGTGGCTTTAGAGAATATGGTGTAAGGGTTACAAACACCAACAAATAACGAAGTATTAATTCATAATTTCAATTTTATTGAATAAATACTCCGTAAAAGTTATGTAATTTCTAAAGTCTTTAGGGATTATTCAGTTCTAGTTTCAACCGTAAATCAAATGAGTTTAATTTAATATTAACTCATTAAATCTATGTTACATCTGAAGAAAATATGCACATATATATTTTCATAAAGACTGTAATAAAATTCTGTTGTACAAAATATTAATTGTGAATTTTTTTTTAACGGGTAGGTAATACCCGAGAGATATATAAATTCACAATTAATATATTACATTTTTTGAAATCTGATTAAGCAAATCATCAACTATACTCCCAAAATCTCACAACAATATACATTCTTGTATAGAAATCAAAACAACCATTCTCACCCAAATTTGATTACGCATTCTGATTTTGACAAATCAAAATCCAAGTCATGATTTAACAGAAGACATCACTCTTAGATTCCTACATCTTTCAAAGCTATACTTTGACTTTAAAACCGTGTTAGAACATCATATGTATAATAATGATTACAAACTGTGTTCAAACTCTCCGAAGTTTTCGAAGACAATTCAAACAATGAACAATCGAGATGATGATCCAACCACATATTACCCACATTTATGTACCTAAAAAGCTCTCGAAGCCAAAGTCATAGTTCGACGCGTATCCGTGTCAGACCCTTTGGCATTTATTAGCTAAAATGACTTTTCAATTCCTTTTCAAAGTAGACAGTTTTGTCATAGCTCCAGCAAGTCAACTTCGACTTTTCAGTCGGACTAGTCTTATTATAACCTCGATAGATACGTTGCCCTTTTGTCATCGTTACTGGGGACCTTTCATATCTCGCCACCTTAGCAATAAACTTACCAACTTCAATTATCTTTGACTTTTCGAAAAATCATTATATTTATTGAAATCACATAATTTACTCATTCACATCTTGTAACGAGAATTGTCATACGAATCATCGAAAAACAGTAACCAGTATTTTGAAATCTCGCAGCATGTCTACGCCAACAGTTATATGTGTACGTAAAACGTCTATCTCCTGGACTTACATACTTTGAATGTGAAGTTCTGAAAAATATTTTGAACTGCAAACTAGTTCTTGAAATGCTGACGAAGCATCAAAAACTGTAAACGATCTTAACAGTAAAAAGTTTGATGACAAAGAATAGTAAGGTGGTAAAGCTGAGAAAAAGAGAAGGTTTGGAACTGGAAAACGGATTGAACAGACTATGAAGTAGGCTGTGGACAAAGCACAAAGACTAAATCTGCCTTCAAAGAATCCAAATGATTCAGTGCCTGCTAAAGTCATTAACGAATACCTTACTCTTTATTCTAAACCTTTACAGACAAATCTTCATCATCATCCATCAATATTAGAAATTCTAAGATATTATCATATCTTTCATTATAAATATCCGCGATATTTCTGAAGATATTTTCACAACTAATCTTATCTGAAGTCATTTATCTCTTTGCGCTATCAGTGTTACATCATATAAGAAACTATTAGTTTCTATATTCTATAAACTTTCGAGTTTAAATTATGAATGTTTTGAAGTAGTATCGGGAACTGAAGCATGAGTTAGTATAATATAATGACACTTGATCAACGTGATTATATTATAGTAAGTCATGCTGAATTTCTAATGGGACATGACGATTCACAGACCATGCCGTCATCATGTTCCATGTTACACGACTCTTGTATTCTATTTAATCTCTAAAAATATCAAGAATATATTTTCTTGATGATTCGGTCTTTTAAGGATATTCTGGTAAATTAACAAATCAAGATCGTGCCATTACCATTTCCTTCTTAGAACATTAACTATGTTCATTCTGAAATTCATATCTGCGAATACTGGACCATTACAAACGTTGCTTAATCGTAAGAAGAAGAAACGAAAGGACAAAACTCCAAAATAGAAATTGGAGTATAAATCGAAACAAATAGAAGGGAGCATTAACTGTGGATGTCAATGATTATAGAAGACAAAAGCAGGGGCTTTGAAATATAAGGGAAGATATAAAACCCAACAACCACCCAAAAATTATAAACCGTATATATCGATGCATATAGCAATATAAAGACACGGAAGAACTAAAAACACTATAAAACCGAGAGTATAGTAGAAGTAAATAGATTCTTCCGGAGGCAGATGAAAAAGAAGAACGACAGATATGAAAGTGAGGAGTATATCGAGAATCAGTACTGGATGAAGCATATTGACAAATACTTTAAAATATGAGTTGTGGGAGAAAGAATAGAAGGTGTGAGTTGTAAGGAAACGAAGGAGGTGAATTTATAGTGAAATACCCGACAGAGAAATCAAGATGGATTATCGTATTAATTCGAAGAGAATAATAATCTCCTTAATCACCGAAGCATCAAATCCAACATAGATTACAAAGATTTTCTTTAAATTCGGAGATCAATTGTGATGACGTCAAAAGATATGACGAATCACTATAATCTTATTTCCTTCATTTACGATAACTTCCCTCATACGCTTTGAGTAATCGAATTATTTTATCCATACTTCTTAGACATGATAAAACTTCATAATCGTCATAATAACATTCTCATTGTTAGCCATAACGACCTCTATCAAATTTCGGGGACGAAATTTCTTTAACGGGTAGGTACTGTGACGACCCGGAAATTTCCGACTAAATTTAAACTTTATCTTTATATTATTCTGACACGATAAGCAATGTTTGTTAAGTTAAATCTCAATGATTTTAAACTATGTTTATACATTCATTTAAACCTCGACCAAATTCCAATGATTCACGAACCATTAAATGAACATATATGAATATGTATGTATATGTGTATATGTTATAAATTGAAAATGTCAACAAAGTATTTAAAAGTATAATGATTTATATGAACGTATTTGTTTCAATATGATTATCGACGAAATTAAAAAAATATATATTAAATGATTGAATTATCAGAAACATTGAATTATGATTACAAGTCTCTGTTGAGAGGTCCACTATGATTTGAGAAATCTATTCCTCTTAACGATATTCGGAATAATTTGTAAAGCTATTTATAAATAAAAATAAAAAGTGTCATTTACGAAAGTTAGACAAAAGCTAGTGGAGAATTGGTTTCCATAATATTCTATTAATCTATTTTCAAACGTACAAAAATGTTTTTAGTTTAAAAAGAACTTTACTATTAAAACGTATGTAACTTTTATAAATATCTAGAATCACTTTTGACAACTCATTACTTAACCAGTATAATAAATATAACGATATTTATATTTTATTTCATTAAATATATATAACGATTTAAATTAATATTATATATATTTATACTCGTATTATACATACATAGCTTTTATACTTTTACTATACTTTAACTTTACCTTTACTTTACTTTTACTTTACTTTAACTTTAATAATTCATACTTTAATAATTCACTTTAATAATTCATACTTTAATAATTCACTTTAATAATTCATAATTTAATAATTCACTTTAATAATTCATACTTTAATAATTCACTTTAATAATTCATACTTTAATAATTCACTTTAATAATTCATACTTTAATAATTCACTTTAATAATTCAAAAATATATTATAAATAGAATTCAATAGGTTTCATTATTTCATAGAAACTTGAAAATATATTTCTCTAAACTCTCTCAATCGATTTACATATATATATATATATATATATATATATATATATATATTTGCTCTGTATTATTTCAAGATATTATTAGTATACATAAAATATTACGACGGAGTGATGTCCGAGTGATTTCAAAATAGTTTTTTGAATGAGTCGAAGCTAAGGAAATTATGGATTATAGCTATGGAGGTGATGGGTATGGTTCATGGGTATGCTCGTGAGGTCAATCTAGTGTTTATCATCTCCGTTGCGTCTACGTACTTTCCTGCAATATTGAATCTCAATATTGATACGTGAGCACTCATAACTTAACTTTTATATATCAATAGTGTATCCCTGACTAGTGCTCGAGTATATAGGATTATGCATGCTTGTACATTCGATATTGTCCTTAGATAGGTTTGTTGAATCCTGAATTAGATACATATGATACTGAGATAGGGTATATGATATGCATGTCATTGGAAAGCTAGCGAAAAATTAAGAACTTTTCATTTAGATATCGAATGGTTTCGATGAACGGATTTGAAGTTATAGTCAACTGAATTTTAGTATTATTGTTAAAATGATTATTATTACTATCGTCGTTATTATTTTAATAGAAATATCATTGTTATTATAAAATATCATTATTACTATTATGTTAGTATTATCATTTTATCATAATAACATTTTTAGTAAATATAAATATTGTTATTTTTTTATAGAATAATAATAATTATTATTACAAAATAATACAACTTTTAGTTATTATTATTATGATCAATATTATTTTATCAAATAAATAGGGGATACAAAGATATTTTTCACCACGCGTAATATAATTACATTAATAATACTTACCACTATAGTTTTAAGATATTAAGTGAACTTTATAAATTTTACTACTTAAGATATATAAAAGTATATTTTATCATATATAAACGTTAATATAAATTTTTATTAATAAATGACTTTTATTATTATAAAATCTAATAAATATATTTAAATATATAAAACGACTATAGTTAAGTTATATAATAAACACGTATAAATTTTAGAAGTCATTTTGGGTCAAGTTGACTTTTGTTGACTTTTGCATATTAGTCTCGAGCATTAGGATTGTGGTACACTATGACTTGACCAAAAATTGTTAGATAAATATTGACCAACATATAAATATATATAATTAATATAGGTTCGTGAATCCGAGGCCAACCTTGCACTTGTTAAATGACGTTATATGTATTTTTACTACGAAATACAGTATGGTGAGTTTCATTTGCTCCCTTTTATATATATTTTTGGGACTGAGAATACATGCGCTGTTTTTTTTATAAATGTTTTACGAAATAGGCACAAGTACTAAAACTAATTCTACGTGGGTTTAAACCAGAAATATACCCTTAGCTTGGTAACATTAAACTACTTGTCTATGTACGGTAGGCGCGAATCCTAAAGATAGATCTATTGGGCCTGACAAACCCCATCCTGACTATGGGATGCTTTAGTACTTCGAGGTTATTTTAAACACACCTGATCTGGTGTACTTCAGAGGGTAAAACATGAACGTTAAGGCTTGTTACCGGGTGCCTACAATTTACAGAATACTCTTATACACTTGCGAGTGTACATATATTTATAAACGGAAATCTTGTGGTCTATTAATATATTGAAATGATTGTTATGATAAACCTATGAACTCACCAACCTTTTGGTTGACACTTTAAAGCATGTTTATTCTCAGGTATAAAAGAAATCTTCCGCTGTGCATTAGCTCATTTTAAGGATATTACTTGGAGTCATTCATGGCATATTTTGAAAGACGTTGCATTCGAGTCATTGAGTTCATCAAGATTATTATTATGTCAATTATAGTTGGATGTATTATGAAATGGTGTGCATGCCGTCAACTTTCGTTGTAAAGAAAGTTTGTCTTTTAAAAACGAATGCAATGTTTGTAAAATGTATCATATAGAGGTCAAAATACCTCGCGATGTAATCAACTATTGTGAATCGTTTATAATGTATATGAACGGGTCCTTTCAATGTCAATCACATAAAGCATGACGGTCAATCAAAGGGAGTAAATCCCAATAATCTCATTAGTAGCTACAAACACAGCTGTTGTGACTAATGCCGTTAAACCACTGGCTACTTCTACCTTATTAAGAAGAAGTAATCACGTCACAACTGGTCTTAATCGAGCACAATATATAACAAACATAGATAAGCATTTGTTCGCAATCAAATGATACATAATAACTAAAACAATGTAACAAGGGCGTACCTTTTTAAATAAGAAGTCATCTTCCTATCTATCAACACATCGATCCCACCTGCACCCCTGACCCCTCTTCACACTCATGTAACTCATCACTTAAGGGATTGTTGCCGAAATCAGTTTCGATTGTCGCCGTCCTATTTCATTTGTCTTTCCCTTCATATCTCGAGGTTCATTTTATCACCGACGAAATATGTATCTTTATTCAACTCAATGCCCTGGTACACTCTCTGAACATGTCTAATCTCCTATCTAGACTCACTGACATAACTCTGGAGAAACTGGGGTCAACGGGTCAACAACAGGGTTCGATCGATCGCCATACCTGTCTTATCACAACATCTCACACAAAACTTAGTAGATAATCTGTTAGTACCTATCACTAATCATAGTCACATAGGTGCATAACTATACATTCACTTGTCCCCCCACTTGGATTCTTGACACGACACATTCATAAGTTTGGGAGTATAACACTTACATAGTGTACACATTGCCAAACCTATGCTCTGATACCAACTTTTAACACCGTACTTTTTTACAGGCATTTTTTTTAGTTTATTAAAGACACTCACAGTGGAAGACTTAAAGGTTTTCACATCATATATTAGTACATAATTATATGATAATACACTTCGTAGATGTTATGTTATTTATACAAACCATTTGACCATTTAGTTAAATACAAAACATCAGAGTTATACACTGTGTCAAACATCTTCACTTGCCTTGCAAAACCCACCAAAAGCTGCCAATCTATACCTGCAGGGAAAAACATTGTGGGGGAATTAGCATAACGCTAAGTGAATGGCAATATCTAGGTGGACATCACTACAAGCATGAAGTACAGTTTATAGGCACTGGTCACTAATCACTTAAAGCCATAAACAAGAGGACCGGCAACCCATAGCTGATCAATCTTGAATATACCGATAGTCCACACTACTGAGTCACTGGTATAGTCTTCCAGACGTGACGCACTTGTCATTCACACTATACCACTAATCAGTAACACTTGGACCCAATACTATCACCCTAAATACATAAGGTAAATAGCATTGACCTCTTACGTATTACGAAACTCCTCGACGTTCACTGGGTGCTCACATAATCACATATAGTCATTACACTGGTCACAGACTCATTACACAGTCTAATTATACGCATGGCATGGATCACTATACTTGTGACAGTATAATCACATCCATAAAGATAATTCCACTCACCTGGAAGCACAAGTACTCAGTTGTCTTATATCACTGAGCCTTCACATTTCCATTTATCACCTGAGAATATCAGTTCTCTAGTTAGTACACTTTTCAATCAAATTACTCATTAGCATAAATATCACAACAATACAGTAAATGGGTTAGAATTGCACTTGACCCAAACATACAAACACTGTCACTCGCACGGATGAGGTCTCACTCGTGCGACTGACTATGCTAACTCGCACGGGTAAGTATCCTCACTCGCACGACTGACCTATCACTTATACTGGTGATTATTAAACCTACTCACATGGTTTAGTGTCTCACTCGTGTGAATGGTGTCATGACCTGGAAAATTTCAACTAATTTTAAATCAAACTCTTGATACAATATTATATTTTTGACACGATGAGCGAAGTCTGTTAGGTTGAGTCTCAAAATTTTTGAACTGTTTTCTTGCATACATTTAACTTCGACTGTCCTTGACGACTCACGAACAATTAATTGTAAATAGATGTGTGTGTATATATATATATATATATATATATATATATATATATATATATATATATATATATATATATATATATATATATAATTGAAAATATAATTTGAAATATTATATGATTTAGTTGATAGAACTAAATATGTAAAATAATATACGATATAATAAAGTTTGCTATTAAAATGGATCATATATCCCTTGGTTTTATTTTTTTTCTTTTTGCTATTAGTGTAGATCACAAATCAAAAGAGTAACAGATTTTATTTGTTATGGTTTCAACCTTGGTTTTGTTTGTTCCTTAATATATCAAAAGCGACTAAACTAAACTGAGTAAACTAAAAATAAAACTATTAAACATTTCTAGGCTACTATCTCTATATCCTTCGTCTCCATCGCAATTAGTAATGTAAAATTTTTATAGTGGTAGCAAGTCTTGGGTGTTATGGGATTGAACCCATGTCAACTTATACTTACTGTATACGCCCAACGTGTTATATAATATATAATTCGATGTATATATATAAAATTGTGAGCATATACTATTTGCTTTATAGAAAATATATAATTAGTCGTAATGGAACATTTAGCAAGAAAGGTGACAAGAAAAGTGAAATATATATATATATATATATATATATATATATATATATATATATATATGTATATAATAAAAGTTAAAATATAAGTCATATGGCAATTAGATGGGCTGAATCCTATTATAGAAAGAAAAAGAGGCGGACCACATTCAATGGATGGATTGGTCACGAGAAAGCAAGAACCAGAAAAAGAAGTATTTTTGGCTGTTAATGGTGCAGACCCCATCTGGGGAATTTTTTTTTTTTTTTTTTTTTTGCAACAAGTCATATTAAATTCTATATATACATGTAACATCTAGAGATTAAGAAGGAGCTCTATTCTTTTTATTCTTATTATCTATTATCTATCTCTGCTCGATCAAGTTCCAAACACCCCATGTAATGACCCGCACTTTTTCGATCGTTCTATACTTATAAGAATAATATTTACATAAATTAAACCTTACCAACATGATAAGCAATCGAAATTGATGAGATTTATGTTTTTGAAAAGAGTTTACACAACGTTTGACCGTCTAGTTTGACCGATGATATCACGAACTATACAATATATGATAATTATACGTTTGTGTATATATATGTATACATACATATTTAACATGATCTAAGAATGTTATAATATCTTATTTTGTATTAATAACAATAAGTTATAAGTATATTTTGAAACTACTAACTTAAGTTTTCAAAACGATAACCATACGTAACGTTAATTGACATAAATACTTATGACCTATAATGTTTATACATATATCGTATAAGTAATGTATTTAATCACTTTTTAAGGACTTAAATACATAAAACAATATAAGTGTATTCACAAAAGATAGCTATATTTGAATCCTCATTCCATTTTTCACAAAATTTCTATACGTATATCTAGAGTATATGTACTCGTATCATACCTAGCTCCTATACGTATTTACTATTGGTATATACACATCAAATCACCACCAACCAGCCCTTGTTCAATGCCTTATGTATAAGGTAATTACTTTGTATGATTGCTTGACTAAATACATAAGATTACAAGCTTGAAATTTGTCCATGTCCCCCCCCCCTTGATCACGTTTTTAAGGAGTAAGAAGTACTCCATTTTTGATTCACTTTTACTTCAAATCTTTAGATAAAAACACACACTCTCTCAAGATCCTTAAACTCCATAACCATTCAGCAAGAAACCATGAAGATCTCGCCATAGAAACAAGCCTTAAACACCATAAAAAAACCTTTACAAAAACACTTCAAGAATCCTTTCCAAGAACACAAACTTACTTCCAATATTTCATCCAATTCCATCACCCTTTTGGTTCTAGGTTCTTACTCCTCTTTTACAGCAATCTTGTCCAAGTAACTGGAGGTAGTAACTTTGTTCATAACCTTATTCGATTCATATATATATAGCTATCTTATTTTGTGGTATAAAATTTTAACAACAAGAACATAGTTTGAATGTTTTCAAACTTGTTTGCAAACTAAATAGATCCTTCTAACTTAATTTTTAAAATACTTCAAGACCTGTAATATAACATAAATATATGCTAATTTAACAAGGTATAACTTGGTTTTTCAAAGAACACCTTAAAAACTGAATTTACGACGTCGGAGTGTAACCGGGGGCTGTTTTGAGTTGGATAATTAAAAACCATCTTGAACTTTGAATTGGAGGTTTATATTCTGGAAAAATGATATTTCTTATGAATATGTTAACACATAAAAATTTCATGATTTAATTCAAAGTATAAGTATTTTTAGAAAAATGGTCATTAAATGATATTTTTGTAACAAAAATGATTAACTTCATAAGTTTCACTAAAGTTTGACCTATGACCTGTGATTTCGAATACAAACTAAGGTATTTACAGTTCATATTCTTAAACAGGGACTCGATCCAAGGAAGTGGCAAGTTGAACCAACGAAAACGGAGTTGTAACGAAGAAACTATGACCAAAACGAGATCGGATATCTAAGACTAGTTTAGCTACGAAAATAATTGGAGAAAATTAAATAAATCACATATTTTTAAAATAACATGATATTTCATATATATGTACTCATAATTTAATTTTATATGGTTCAGGATCACCCGTAAACAATACGAGAAGATTAATCATAAGATTCCCATGATTGTACGCAACACGTCATTTGACAACACCAGTACTTTATGTACGCAACACGTCATTTGACAACACCGGTACCGTGGGTCAAGATTAATCTCGACCAATACATATACGATGGGGGTTTTATTTATTTCGTTGGGGGTTTATTAAACACCTAAAAATGAACCATTTAAAATTGAATTACTAACATCGGACTGCTAACTACGGACTAAGGAATTATTAAAAGTATTAAAAGTATTATAAGTATATATATGTGATGATTGTTTAAAAAGAAAAGGTATTGATATATTATATATGGATAGGTTCGTGATATCAATCGGAGACCAAGTCAAAATTACATATCTTCAAGACGAAAGTGAGTATATAGTCCCACTTTTAAAACTCTAAGTATTTCGGGATGAGAATACATGTATTTTATGTTTTACGTTATGGACACAAGTAACTGGAAAATATATTCTACGTTGAGTTGTACCACTGGCATACTTCCCTGTAGCTTGGTAACTATTATTTACAGCGGTATTGTAAACGCGAATCCTGTTGATAGATCTATCGGGCCTGACAACCCCAACCGGACTGGACGACCAGTATTCAACGGTTGCACAGTACTTCGTTTTGTGACTACACTTGGTACGGTGTAGTAAGATTTCATAATAAAGGGAATATGCAACGTGATTAAATGTTAAGTATGGTTACCAAGTGCTCAACCACTTAGAATATTTTTATTAAAACGTTTATATATGAAATCTTGTGGTCTATATATATATATTGCTGCCGGCATTAAACCTATATCTCACCAACTTTATGTTGACGTTTTAAACATGTCTATTCTCAGGTGATAATTAGAAGCTTCCGCTGCAACTTGTTGAATTTAAGCAGGATCTTGCGTACTCATATTTGTGTCAAAAACAAAACTGCATATCCGAGGATTTGTATTGTAAAATATGCTAGAAATCGTGTTGTTATCATCATATGTAAAGTTTGTAAGTCTAAGATTATCGCTAAACGATAATCATCTTTTTATTGTCTAAAGCTTGTATCAAAAATAAGAATTATGGTTTGTAATGTAAAATATATGCAGTTGTTCTTTTAAAAATGTTGCATATAGAGGTCAATACCTCGCTATAAAATCATACGTTATCTAACACGTTCTTATGGTTAAGGACGGGTTATGACATGTGGTATCAGAGCCAGGTTCTTAGCGAACCAGGTTTGCATTAGTGTGTCTAACTGATAAGTCGTTAGGATACATTAGTAAGTCTGGACTTTGACCGGGTCTGATTTAAAAACCATTGCTTATCATTGTTGGTTAAAATTTATATGTAAATATTATGTAGTACTAATGGGTTAGTTGTTGTGTGATAGATGTCGGGCTCAAAACTTATTATCACATTCAGCGACTCTGAATCAGAATCTTCAGATGGTGTTCCAGTCATTAACCTATCCGATGACGAAAATAATATCTTTGGGGAAGACTCACAAATTCCGGATGAACCGACTATAGAGAACCCGGAAAGTGAACCCGAGGAGGAAAGTGAACCCGAGGAGGAAAGTGAACCCGAGGAGGAAAGTGAACCCGAGGAAGAAATACAGGAAATTACAAAAGACAAGTTCGAACTAGGAAAGAAACGAAAGGCTAATGAATTAGAAAATTCAAATCCCAAGTTTAGTAAGGATGATGTGGCACCAACTCCACTAGACACTACCACCCCTATTCCCGCTATTCCTATTCGTTCTATCCCTGCATCTAGTTCTTCAGCCCCACAGCCAAAATATAGGCAGACAGCTAGGATAAGCGTTAGGCCATTCCTTGAACCTAAACGTCCTAGAAAATAGACCAAACGATGCGCTGCCGTATTAAACCATGGGATCATATAATGTTTTGTATAATATTATTAGTGTGGTTTGCTTAATGTTCGATGTAAGAAAAGCATATGTAAAATAGTGAAGTATGAAATGCAATAATTTTCCATGGTTAAGTATTATTTAGATTGTAGTAATTGGTTCTGTACTAAGCTATTAAGTATGAACATTAACGGGTAGGTACTACCCTAGATATAATTATAAAATGCTAATAAGAAGAAAAGGCTTTTATAATAATACCTGGTTCATATTATTAACAAGCTATAATGTACTATAAATACACACTACATCTATAATATTCCATGTGAATAATTATTTTCTTTCATTAGGAAATGGCGCGATTGAATCGAATGACGGAACAAGAAGTCGAGGAATTCATCAACCAGCGAGTGAACGACAGAATGTTATGGGTCGAAGCTGCAAGAGCTGCTGCAGTTAACCCAAATCCTCGTGTAGGATGCACCTACAAGACTTTTCAAGCTTGCAAGCCCTCATCATTTAGTGGAACAGAAGGACCGATCGGTTTAACCCGGTGGATAGAAAAGATGGAGACTGTGTTTAAAATCAGTGGTTGTGTTGAAAAGGACATGACCAAGTATGCATCGTGCACTTTACAAGATAGTTCACTCACGTGGTGGAAAAATTATGTGAAGGCTGTAGGAGGAGATGTAGCTTATGATACTCCTTGGGAAGAATTCAAAACAATGTTAATCAACGAGTATTGTCCAAGGAACGAGGTTAGGAAGTTGGAAGACGAATTACGAAGCCTGAAGGTTGTTGGTACTGAAATCACCAACTACAATCAGCGATTCATGGAATTAGTTTTGCTATGTCCTGAATTGGTTCCAACCGAAAAACGGAAGATTGAAATGTACAAAGATGGTTTGCCCAAAAAGGTCAAGGCAAATGTTACAGCATCGAAACCTAAGACAATTCATGAAGCTATAACCATGGCAACCGAGCTAATGGATCAGGTCATCTTGGATAAGAAAGCATCCAATACTGATGTGAAGGTATCAGGTAACAAAAGAAAGTGGAATGGAAGTTATGATCGAGGTAATCAACAACAATCTTTTAAGAAACAAGAAATCACGCAAGGTGCGGGTAGTGGTTTAAACTTTGGTTACAAAGGACAAAATCCTTTATGCAACCGATGCCACAAACATCACTCTGGCTACTGTAATGTGGTATGCAACAAATGTAATCGAAAGGGTCATCTTGCTGAAGATTGTAGGGCTCTCGTTACAAATGCAAATGGTACCAAGACTCCTGCCACCAATGCAAATAGAACTGCTTTGGCTACCATTACTTGTTATGGGTGTGGAAAACAGGGTCATTATAAGAGCCAGTGTCCGAATCCAGAGAAGAATATCGGACCTGCACGAGGGAGAGCATTTGTTATTAATGCTAGAGAGGCGTGTGAAGACCCGGAGCTTGTTACGGGTACGTTTACCATTAATAACTTATCCGCATCTATTATATTTGATACTGGTGCTGATAGAAGTTACGTGTGTAGAGACTTTCACGCTAAATTGAATTGTTCATCATTACCTCTAGATGCTAAGTACATGATTGAGTTAGCTAATGGTAAACTAATTAAAGCCGATAAAATTTGCCGTGATTGTAAAATAAATTTAGCCGGAGAAACATTTAAGATTGATTTGATACCCGTAGAATTAGGAAGTTTTGATGTAATAGTCGGCATGGACTGGATGTCCAAAATAGGAGCTGAAGTTGTGTGCGCCAAGAAGGCAATTCGCATTCCTCGTAAGGATAAAACGCCAGTAATGATTTATGGAGAGAAGGGTAACTCAAAGCTAAAACTCATTAGTTATTTGAAAGCTCAAAAGTGCTTGAAGAAAGGGTGCTATGCTATCTTAGCACATGTTAATAAAGTCGAAAAGAAAGAAAAAGAGAAGTGCATCAATGACGTGCCTGTGGCAAGAGATTTTCCTGAAGTATTTCCGGAAGAGTTGCCGGGATTACCTCCATTTAGATCTGTAGAATTTCAAATAGATCTTGTACCAGGAGCTGCACCGGTTGCCCGTGCTCCATATAGACTTGCACCGTCCGAATTAAAAGAACTTCAAAGTCAGTTAAAAGAATTACTGGACCGTGGATTCATACGACCAAGCACTTCACCGTGGGGAGCTCCAATTTTATTTGTTAAGAAGAAAGATGGATCTTTTAGGATGTGTATAGATTATCGTGAATTAAATAAGTTAACTATTAAGAATCGGTATCCACTACCGAGAATTGATGACTTATTTGATCAACTGCAAGGATCATGTGTTTATTCGAAAATCGACCTAAGATCGGGTTATCATCAATTACGTGTCAAAGAAGAGGACATTCCGAAAACTGCTT
Source organism: Rutidosis leptorrhynchoides (assembly GCF_046630445.1). NCBI lineage: Eukaryota > Viridiplantae > Streptophyta > Magnoliopsida > Asterales > Asteraceae > Rutidosis > Rutidosis leptorrhynchoides. The sequence goes on from NC_092333.1 coordinate 440,166,450, forward strand.
TTCGGACATGTTATGGTCATTACGAATTTTTGGTCATGCCGTTTGGATTGACGAATGCGCCAGCTGTATTCATGGACCTCATGAATCGAGTTTGTAGTCCATATTTAGATAAGTTTGTTATCGTTTTCATTGATGATATTCTTATCTATTCCAAGAGTGAGCAAGAGCATGAGCAGCATTTAAGGTTGATATTAGAGTTGTTGAGAAAAGAACAGCTATATGCTAAATTTTCTAAATGTGCTTTCTGGTTGAAAGAAGTGCAATTTCTTGGCCACGTTGTTAGTAGCAAAGGAATTCAGGTTGATCCAGCAAAAATTGAAGCCATTGAAAAATGGGAGATTCCTAAGACACCAACGCAGATACGCCAATTTTTGGGTTTAGCCGGTTATTATAGAAGGTTTATTCAAGATTTTTCCCGAATAGCTAAGCCGTTGACAGCGTTAACGCAAAAAAGGGAAGAAATATGAATGGACCTCTGAGCAGGAGAGTGCATTTCAATTACTGAAGAAGAAGTTAACTACGGTGCCTATTTTATCGTTACCATAAGGGAACGATGATTTTGAAATATATTGTGACGCTTCGTGACAAGGTTTTGGTTGCGTTCTTATGCAACGGAAGAAAGTTATTGCATACGCATCCCGACAATTGAAGATTCACGAGCGGAATTATACGACGCATGATCTAGAACTGGGAGCAGTCGTGTTTGCATTGAAGATATGGAGACACTACTTGTATGGGTTAAATGCACTGTGTTTACTGATCATAAAAGCCTTCAACATATTTTTAATCAAAAACAGCTGAACATGAGGCAACGTAGGTGGGTCGAGTTAATAAACGACTATGATTGTGAAATTCGTTATCATCCCGGGAAAGCGAATGTGGTGGCTGACGCACTAAGCAGAAAGGAACGAGAACCAATTCGAGTACGAGCGATGAACATAAAAATTCGCATGAATCTCAACTCACAAATCAAAGAAGTTCAACGAGAAGCACTTACTAAAGAAAATATAGGAAATAAAATAATGAAGAAGTATGAGAAGCAACTCGTTATGCGGGAAGATGGAATTCGATATTTTGCAAATCGTATTTGGGTACCGAAGTTGGGTGGATTAAGAAAGTTGATATTGAACGAGGCACATAAGACAAGATATTCGATACATCCTGGAGTTGGAAAGATGTACCAAGATCTTAAGACACATTATTGGTGGCCTAATTTAAAGACAGACGTTGCAACATATGTTGGGGAGTGTTTAACTTGTTCCAAAGTCAAAGCAGAACACCAGAAGCCGTCAGGATTACTTCAACAACCAGAAATCCCAGAATGGAAATGGGATGGTATTACCATGGATTTCATCACGAAGTTACCAAAGACTGCCTGGGGATACGACACCATTTGGGTAATTGTTGATCGTCTTACCAAATCTGCACATTTCTTGCCTATAAAGGAAACGGATAGAATGGAGAAATTATTACGATTATATATAAAGGAAATAGTTTCAAGGCATGGAATACCTATTTCCATTATATCTGATCGTGATAGTAGATTTACCTCAAAGTTCTGGCAATCACTACAAGAGGCCCTAGGAACTCGTTTGGATATGAGCACCGCATATCATCCGCAAATCGACGGGCAGAGTGAAAGAACAATTCAGACTCTTGAAGACATGCTCAGGGCATGTGTGATCGATTTTGGAAACGGATGGGATAAGTATTTACCGTTAGCAGAATTCTCGTATAATAATAGTTATCATGCGAACATTAAAGCTGCACCATTCGAAGCATTGTATGGAAGGAAGTGTAGATCTCCTATCTGTTGGAATGAAGTAGGAGATCGACAATTAACTGGTCCCGAGATCATACACGAAACGACTGAGAAGATAGTACAAATCAAGGAGAGATTGAAAACAGCCCGTAGTCGCCAAAAGAGCTACGCCGATGTCCGAAGGAAACCATTAGAGTTTCAAATCGGTGACATGGTTATGTTAAAGGTGTCACCATGGAAAGGTGTAATACATTTTGGAAAAAGGGGTAAACTAAACCCAAGATATGTAGGCCCGTTCAAGATTATCGAACGCATTGGACCAGTACCTTATCGACTTGAGTTATCGCAACAACTCGCCGGAGTACATAATACCTTTCACGTCTCGAACCTTAAGAAGTGTCTTGCAAAGGAAGACCTCACCATTCCTCTTGAAGAAATCCATGTCGACGAGAAACTACAATTCGTCGAAGAACCAATCGAAATCATGGACCGTGAAGATAAACAGCTCAAGCAGAGCAACATACCGATCGTTAAGGTTCGTTGGAATGCTCGAAGGGGTCCCGAGTTTACTTGGGAACGAGAGGATCAGATGAAACAAAAGTATCCACACTTGTTTCTCGATGACGCAAAATAGGTACAATTTTAAAATTTCGGGACGAAATTTATTTAACGGGTAGGTACTGTAATGACCCGCACTTTTTCGATCGTTCTATACTTATAAGAATAATATTTACATAAATTAAACCTTACCAACATGATAAGCAATCCAAATTGATGAGATTTATGTTTTTGAAAAGAGTTTACACAACGTTTGACCGTCTAGTTTGACCGATGATATCACGAACTATACAATATATGATAATTATACGTTTGTGTATATATATGTATACATACATATTTAACATGATCTAAGAATATTATAATATCTTATTTTGTATTAATAACAATAAGTTATAAGTATATTTTGAAACTACTAACTTAAGTTTTCAAAACGATAACCATACGTAACGTTAATTGACATTAATACTTATGACCTATAATGTTTATACATATATCGTATAAGTAATGTATTTAATCACTTTTTAAGGACTTAAATACATAAAACAATATAAGTGTATTCACAAAAGATAGCTATATTTGAATCCTCATTCCATTTTTCATAAAATTTCTATACGTATATCTAGAGTATATGTACTCGTATCATACCTAGCTCCTATACGTATTTACTATTGGTATATACACATCAAATCACCACCAACCAGTCCTTGTTCAATGCCTTATGTATAAGGTAATTACTTTGTATGATTGCTTGACTAAATACATAAGATTACAAGCTTGAAATTTGTCCATGTCCCCCCCCCCTTGATCACGTTTTTAAGGAGTAAGAAGTACTCCATTTTTGATTCACTTTTACTTCAAATCTTTAGCTAAAAACACACACACTCTCAAGAGACTTAAACTCCATAACCATTCAGCAAGAAACCATGAAGATCTAGCCATAGAAACAAGCCTTAAACACCATAAGAAAACCTTTACAAAAACACTTCAAGAATCCTTTCCAAGAACACAAACTTACTTCCAATCTTTCATCCAATTCCATCACCCTTTTGGTTCTAGGTTCTTACTCCTCTTTTACAGCAATCTTGTCCAAGTAACTGGAGGTAGTAACTTTGTTCATAACCTTATTCGATTCATATATATATAGCTATCTTATTTTGTGGTATAAAATTTTAACAACAAGAACATAGTTTGAATGTTTTCAAACTTGTTTGCAAACTAAATAGATCCTTCTAACTTAATTTTTAAAATACTTCAAGACCTGTAATATAACATAAATATATGCTAATTTAACAAGGTATAACTTGGTTTTTCAAAGAACACCTTAAAAACTGAATTTACGACGTCGGAGTGTAACCGGGGGCTGTTTTGGGTTGGATAATTAAAAACCATCTTGAACTTTGAATTGGAGGTTTATATTCTGGAAAAATGATATTTCTTATGAATATGTTAACAAATAAAAATTTCATGATTTAATTCAAAGTATAAGTATTTTTAGAAAAATGGTCATTAAATGATATTTTTGTAACAAAAATGATTAACTTCATAAGTTTCACTAAAGTTTGACCTATGACCTGTGATTTCGAATACAAACTAAGGTATTTACAGTTCATATTCTTAAAGAGGGACTCGATCCAAGAAAGTGGCAAGTTGAACCAACGAAAACGGAGTTGTAACGAAGAAACTATGACCAAAACGAGATCGGATATCTAAGACTAGTTTAGCTACGAAAATAATTGGAGAAAATTAAATAAATCACATATTTTTAAAATAACATGATATTTCATATATATGTACTCATAATTTAATTTTATATGGTTCAGGATCACCCGTAAATAATACGAGAAGATTAATCATAAGATTCCCATGATTGTACGCAACACGTCATTTGACAACACCGGTACTTTATGTATGCAACACGTCATTTGACAACACCGGTACCGTGGGTCAAGATTAATCTCGACCAATACATATACGATGGGGGTTTTATTTATTTCATTGGGGGTTTATTAAACACCTAAAAATGAACCATTTAAAATTGAATTACTAACATCGGACTGCTAACTACGGACTAAGGAATTATTAAAAGTATTAAAAGTATTATAAGTATATATATGTGATGATTGTTTAAAAAGAAAAGGTATTGATATATTATATATGGATAGGTTCGTGATATCAATCGGAGACCAAGTCAAAATTACATATCTTCAAGACGAAAGTGAGTATATAGTCCCACTTTTAAAACTCTAAGTATTTCGGGATGAGAATACATGTATTTTATGTTTTACGTTATGGACACAAGTAACTGGAAAATATATTCTACGTTGAGTTGTACCACTGGCATACTTCCCTGTAGCTTGGTAACTGTTATTTACAGCGGTATTGTAAACACGAATCCTGTTGATAGATCTATCGGGCCTGACAACCCCAACCGGACTGGACGACCAGTATTCAACGGTTGCACAGTACTTCATTTTGTGACTACACTTGGTACGGTGTAGTAAGATTTCATAATAAAGGGAATATGCGACGTGATTAAATGTTAAGTATGGTTACCAAGTGCTCAACCACTTAGAATATTTTTATTAAAACGTTTATATATGAAATCTTGTGGTCTATATATATATATTGCTGCCGGCATTAAACCTATATCTCACCAACTTTATGTTGACGTTTTAAACATGTCTATTCTCAGGTGATAATTAGAAGCTTCTGCTGCAACATGTTGAATTTAAGCAGGATCTTGCGTACTCATATTTGTGTCAAAAACAAAACTGCATATCCGAGGATTTGTATTGTAAAATATGCTAGAAATCGTGTTGTTATCATCATATGTAAAGTTTGTAAGTCTAAGATTATCGCTAAACGATAATCATCTTTTTATTGTCTAAAGCTTGTATCAAAAATAAGAATTATGGTTTGTAATGTAAAATATATGCAGTTGTTCTTTTAAAAATGTCGCATATAGAGGTTAATACCTCGCTATGAAATCATACGTTATCTAACACGTTCTTATGGTTAAGGACGGGTTATGACACCCCAACATATTCGACTTACTGCTCTTGTTTCGTGATCAACAAACCCACATAGACCACCATAACCCGCCACTTTCCACCACCTTTCACTCGTTCTATTTGCAAACGGAAACCACCACACTTGATCATCATTATATTGTCGATCCTCACCATCAAAACCATCAGGTTCTTGTTCAAGATTACCATCAACTAACCACCATACCCATCCCTCTTGCTCGATGAACATAGAACTGACACCAAACCACCATTAACCCACCAACACTCATCATTGTATCTATAATTACTACAAGTTCTGCTCGAAATCATTACCTTCGAATAACCACCCAAAATAGTCCGAAGACACCACAAGGCTACTACCATCGGTGTTGTTGTCTCGTGTTTCTTTAGCCTCCCGTTAATTGCCGAAGGTCACCAAAACAAACCACACCCACTTCCTATTATCACTTCTTCTTCTCCATCTTTATCACAATCTCACGAGCCACCACCAAATTTCGTTTCCTGTTTCCTTTTGAATCACCATAGCCACCACCACCGTAAATCACCATCGCTACCATTATGCTAACTGTTCCTGCTGCAACTATATAGACACCATTAAAACAACCACTTGTTTCATCTGCGAACCACCTGTTTTCTGTTTACGGTTTCAATACCCCAAACTCGCCACCTTCGAGAACTACCATCACCAAGAACCACCAACACCATAAATCAAACGCCATGGTTTCTATTTCAATCGAGTAATCAAAAACCATCACCAAAAACTACAACGTCTTCATTTCTGCTTCATAAGTTAGTTAATCGAGACCCAAAGAACCACCTCAGTTATTCGAACGAAAACCACCTATCATATACTGTGTTCGTTTCTGTTTTCTATATATATTCGGAAGCTTATTATTGCCGGGTCCGTTTATATATAAACAATCACAAGTTAGTAGGATGATGACAATAAAATAAACAATAAGGTCATGATGATTTGAATTCCTTTTATCTTTGTGGCCGACATTCATAAGCAAAATAACCCCACTTGGTTGATGAGTTAATATTATTTTGATTCTATGTGGAGCCAAACAAATATACGCACACATCCTTATTTTATCACTTGGGCCATGAACTCCATTTTCTTGATTTGAGCCGTGACTTATTTTATGTTTTCTATTGGGCCGCTGTCTACTTTGCATTTTCTGTATAACCCACAAACTATGATGTACGTGGTGATGTACATTTGATAATAATGATGGAGGAATGGTGACGATTAAATGATGACAATGATTAGGTATTACGATGATGGTGATATTATGGTGTGAATGATGATGAGATAGAATTAGGATAATGGTGATGTATGATGAAAACGTGAATTTTATTTTAGGAGGATCATGATATTAGTGAAAATGAATGATGATATGAAAATGGTAATAAGGTTGATCGATTTCGGTTTAATATGGGAAGAATGATAATCCGAATGATATATTGATAAAGATGATATTAAAGATAAAGATGAAATAAAAACAAGTTATGAATATAATCAGAAAAACAGGCTAGCTCAGCTGGTTTGTGGTGTTATGGGGTTAGCGGGACGTCGCGGGTTCAAACCCAGATTTGGGCATTATTTTTTTTAAGGACTACTTCTTTGAGGTTCGTGAATCCGAGGCCAAACCAACATTTGATAAATGACGTCATATGTATTTTTACTACAAAATACAGTATGGTGAGTTTCATTTGCTCCCTTTTTAATTGCTTTTGCAATATATATTTTTGGGCTGAGAATACATGCGCTGTTTTATAAATGTTTTACGAAATAGGTACAAGTACTAAAACTAATTCTACGTGGGTTTAAACCAAAAATATACCCTTAGCTTGGTAACATTAAACTACTTGTCTATGTACGGTAGGCGCGAATCCTAAAGATAGATCTATTAGGCTTGCCAAACCCCATCCTGACTATGAGATGCTTTAGTACTTCGAGGTTATTTTAAACACACCTGATCTGGTGTACTTCAGAGGGTAAAACATGAACGTTAAGGCTTATTACCGGGTGCCTACAACATATAGAATACTTTTATACACTTGCGAGTGTACATATATTTATAAACGAAAATCTTGTGGTCTATTAATATATTGAAATGATTGTTATGATAAACCTATGAACTCACCAACCTTTTGGTTGATACTTTTAAGCAAGTTTATTCTCAGGTATGAAAGAAACCTTCCGCTGTGCATTTGCTCATTTTAGAGATATTACTTGGAGTCGTTCATGGCATATTTAAGTCAACGCCTCGTAATGGGACCAAATGTTGATGACTTCGTCCAGGAGGATTATGACGGGTCATCACAGATGGACACTTCACTCACACGAGTGAGTGCCTCAGACGCACGGTTGCGCAAGTACAGCAGCACAACTGCAATTCGAGATTTTTTTACACCCAACCTAAAGTTTGATTTAGTGTTTTAAAACCTTGTCATTGCATACTACACCTCAAGATGATTCCAACAATTATTTATTTCTCAAAAATGGAGTTACGGTTTGAAAGTTACAGCCTTTTCAATTTTACCAAAAGCTGACCATCGCTCACTTGCACGGCTGAGACCTCAAACATACGGTTGAGCCCTCAAAAGTGTGGGAGCTGTAGAATAGCTCCAGCTCGCTGTTTTCGCATTTTTTGACTCCAACTCTTGATTTTTTGGCCGTTCAGATCACGAAACCACCTAAAAAAACATCATATAATACATATACAAACTATTTCTAACATCAATTGAGCATCACAAACACATATCATCAAGAATCAATCATTAAAAACCCATTTTAACCAAACCCATATGAAACCCATTTCAATTCATCAAAATTGAAGATACTTACCTCGTTTTGATTCTAAAATCACAGAGAATTAGATGCACACAATCTCTAGCTTTGATTTGCACTTCATGATTTTAGGATTTAAAGAGCATAAGGTTGATTAGGGTTTGTGTTTTGCTAAAATGAATAAAAATAAGAACGTACAGATACATATACCCTAATTTAGGTTCCTTCACATATAGGTAACATCTTCCGTCTAACACACGGATATTTACCAGTTATCTGAAACCCAAAATCTTTAATAACTTATTTATTCTAAGTCCAATTCACAAAAGGAAATATGTTCTGTGACCCTTGTCATAAAACACACATTATCCCACACACAATAATTATAAAACACATAATTATTAAAATCACTATAATAACACAGAAGGGTAAATAGGTCATTACCTAATAGGCCTAAAGCTAGGATGTTACACTTCCTTAAAAACTAGGGGACACCGGACGATTTACCCTTCCTTGTTCTATCTACCAATATGGTAATATCCATTCTCTCATTGACCTTGGTGCCAGTATCAATCTCATGCCCTACTCAATGTTCCAGAAACTCGAAATTGGACACCTTAACCCTACCAAAATGAGCATCCAGCAAGCTGACCAATCCATTAGATATCCTAAGGGAATAGCTGAGAATGTAATGGTTAAGGTCGACAAATTCCTTTTTCCGACTGACTTTGTGGTTGTGGATTTTAAAGAAGACGTAAAAAAACCCAATCATCTTAGGAAGGCCTTTCATGAATACAGCTAAAGTTATCGTTGACGTCTATTCACGGACTATCACCTTACGATCTCGTGTAGAAGTAACTTTCACGATCAAATTGTATGTATGTCCTTCGATTGGGAATGCTGGAATAAATACCATCTCGACTAGAAAACTCGTCTTCCTTGAACTAAATTTCGAGAATGACAAGAAGAAGATAAAAGTAGAAGACATGAAGGATGACCACACAAAACCTATCCAAACTTTTAAATCCTCATTTCTACCTTATTTTGATCTTTTAATGACTATAGAGGACTTTGTTCTTGAAGAACTGATAACTCTTATATTATATATGTTTTTCATAATATTTTAAGGAGTTATCTTAGTATTTTAAAGACATTATAAATATTTAAACACACAAAAATGGGTAAAAATGGGAAAAAAGTATTTTTAATAGTTTTGTTTAAGATATGTATTAAACAAGATCAAAAACAGATAAATTTACAGAAATGAAAATGAAGCCGTCGGCTAGGAGGATTAAGGGAAGCCGACGGCATGTTGATAACTGCCAGAACATTCTAGAATAATCCAGAAAAACACAGAAATTCGAATGACTTGAAGAAAAGGCAATGAAGCCGCTGGCTTGACACCTAAGTTGCCGGCTAGACACAGTTTTGTGTACTTAAAGCCCAAGAAATAACTAAAAAGGCAACAAAATCAAAAAGATCCCTTATCATTGAAGCTGCCGGCTTAGCCAGCACATATACGTGTTTTCGAGCTTGTGGATTACATTTAACTTGAAGAAGTAGTAACCAACCAAGGGAAGCCATCGGCATCACCCTGAAGCCACCGGCTTGGCCACCGTTTCTGTATATTATAAATAGAGGCCATTTGTTACAGTTTTCAATATATTCTACAATTTTTATGGTTTCTTTAGCTAGTTCAAAAAATAAAGTAGAATAGGGTTTTTATTCAAGTTTTAAAGTTGTAATTCAAGTACAATCTTTCAAGCATCAATCTTATTCAAGTTTTATGTTAATTTACCTTTAAGGTACACGTCTATCTTATTTTATTATTATTCCTTTATTTTAATTACTGTTCATCTACCATTACGAACTAAACGTTCATAGTGGTTGCGTGGACAAAAACTGAACTTTATCTGGGAATCAGATGAAGCCGCCGACTTCCTCAGACCAAGTAGCCGGCTTGGCTGAATGTAGCCGCCGGCTTCGTACTTCATTCTGTGTTGTTTCTGGTTTTTCCAGATCTGTATAAATTGAGTTTCTGTGATGATTATTTAAACTATTTTAATAAACTTTTTTGCCCTGCTTAATGATTAAATACCATGATTTTAGGGTTGATTAACACTTAATCTGACGATCTATTATTCGATTCACTTTACTTGTTTAGATCTATTCAATCAAACTTGGTAATTGGATTGCATGCAACTAGGTTAAACAACATTGGTAGTAATGAATTTGTTAAACTTGAATCACACTTATATAATAGAATTTAATATTGTTAAGCTTAGTCAAAGATCCTTTGTTTGGATGTGTTTAGTTAATCATTGCATGAGAACTGGGTAAAAATTAGCTTTCAGCTAATAACTTGAGTTGATCTACTTAAGTTTAATAGTATATTTATTTGTTAATCTATTTGCATGTTAATTGATCCTCATCATAAGATTAAATTGATATAATTTAAACCAACAACTCTCCCTAAAGAGTTTATAAATAAGAAAAATCTCACCCCCAATTCACTACCAAATATGTTACCATTTCACCTTCATTCTTCTCTCATTTCCAAAACCGAGAAATTCAAAGAGATAGATCGACCAAGTTACTTCAAAAAAATTGTCGAAAATTCTGATACACCAGATTGTTTTTGATAGGTCATCTACAAAGCATATTTTTGGTGAAAAACACCTTTCTCTCTAGGCACAAGAAGAAATAGACAATGTTATTAATATAGGATATACTGAAGAAAAAAAATTGAGCAAAGTCTCTCCAATAAAAAGAAGAGAAATGTCTTCAGATAAAACCATAAATTCTCGAAGAAAATGAAGATTGTGACCCAGGAGGACTACAGCAAAGAAGCTAAGCAAATTCTTGACAAAAAGTCTTTGCAAAAATCAATGCCCTCTAAAGGAACTCTTCAACAAAAATAAGAGTATCATCTTTTTAAAAAAAATGGATATCCTCAAGAAATCGAAATCTTTCGAATCTCTAAAACTTTTAAAGATTCAAAAATCACCCATCTCGCAATATCAAATTCTTCACATTTCTCCGAAAACCAACCTTTAATCCCGTTCTTCCTCTTGAAAGAATGATTAGCGAGAAGATCAGTGTCGTCCTTATCTAACCAGTGGAGATTTGACTCTTGTTCAAGCCTATGACAATACTTGCAGCATGAATGGATTTGAGTAAATTCATTTCTTAGATCGGTAGAGAACCCTTTACACTTGAGTGATTTGAATGACCTGTCTAAGGATGCCATAGTCATGTAAACTTCCCTCGTACTTGCAGAGATAGTTTCTACCCTTTTAGAAGATGGCTTGTCTGATTTTGCTATTATCATAAAGCACAAGCCACTTAAATAATAGAACTGAAACCTCATAAGTAGCCTTGAACTCAAAATAAATGAGGAGTTTGCTTGAGGATAAGCAAAGTCTAAGTATGAGATATTTGATATCAGCTAAAAATTCATATTTTTACCCTCAATATTAGCCCCATTTATGATAAAGTTATTGACTTTATCAACTAAATAAAAATTTATTTGCTTCATTTAGTATAATATGTCATAAGGTTATGTTTCAAGAATCACTAAAAACTAATGAAAAAGGAGGAAAAATGAGCAAAACCGGCTAAGACGATTAACTCGCGTTTAAAAAACTTATTTTATAATTTTTGGAAAGTTTATTACTTAATCTTATCTTTTAGGACATTCATTTAAGAACGCGTGGGCACAACAATCACTTAAAACGGACAAGAAACAAAGAAGTTAGAGCAAAAACGGTGAAAACCAAGTTACGATCTCGGAAACATGGGTGACAGCCCGTGTACACGGCTTGCCCTGCACACGGCCCGTACACACGGCTTTCCGTGCACACACCCTCCTCACACGACTATGACTTTCCTATAAATAGATGGCTTAAGATCCATTCTAAACCAACCAATTCAACTTCAATCACCACCAAACATTTACACACACTTCTACTCTCTCTCTAGATTCTCTCAACTCTCTCTCTAGATTCTCTCTCCACTCTCTCTCTCTAGATTAGAGAGAGAAAAGTATGAGATTTATGTAATTGTTCAGAGTAGAAGCTAGTTTATCAATGTAACACTTCGGATATTTTGAAGAAATACAAATATTATTCTACACGGAATATCTATCGGTACTATCTATCTTTTCTTTTATTAATTTGTCATAATGTTATTGTTTAATGTTTGTGATTTATTATTATTAGAAATGCGTATTGCCATGATGTGTGAGTAATTACTTGATTGTTTTCCATGATTTAATAATGTTAATTATGGATGATTATCGTATTGTATTCACTTTTTGGATATAATTTTAAACCTCGTTATAATCATCCTTCCACCAGTAAACGTGATTAAAACCTTTTTATAAAGTCAACAATTATAAGGCTAATTAATTATATGTGTTTATACATTGGTCAAGATATGAATACATTGGAAATACTACAAAGTACATGGGAAATTACCATAGGACTAGATCAAGACATCAGTAAAGAGTATAAGACTCGAGAAAATAATGTTACATCAGTAGAGTATAGCCTCGATGTACTATAGGACCACTTGAGCATGGTTAAGGTTAGAAGCTATGAAACCACTATAGGTGTAGTACATTGTGGAAACTCTATATGAGAAGTACATTCTACGAAGCATTGAGAGTGAAGTACATGGTGGCTAACTAAGGGATTTATTGGGTAGATCGTAAGGGCTGGGTTAAATCATAATTGGAATTTAATGCACTACAATATAAACTAAGATTATAAATCTTTAAGGATGACTGAGAACCATCAGAGGTTCTAATTTGTCTACAAACCTTTAGATTTTACCAAACCATTGACAAAAAGGAATTTGAAACACAATCATAACCACTTACTTGGGTGGTACACTAAGGTGTTAAGAAAGGTTGGATATAACCACTTACTTGGGTGGTACACTAAGGTATTAAGAAAGGTTGGATATAACATGTATATGATTATGCTACTTTATTTATGCTCCCGGGGTATGCATTGTATCCAAGATGGGCCACTTATATCTTTATCCGGATAAGCGTCGGGAGTTGAGCATAATCTATCCGATCAGAATCTTGATAACCTAGTTCCTCGTGACATGCTAATCGAGAAATTAATTAGTAGGGAATCTAGTGTTTACACCATGGTATATCTATCCAAGGAGTGTTTAATAATCATCCCGACACTATGTTATCCTAAATCATGGTGAACCACATCTTCTCTGTCTTTGTTGTTGAAATGTCCCGTTCTTATTGATTAAAAACGTTCCATATTAATTGATTTCGTTGCGAGGTTTTGACCTCTATATGAGACGTTTTTCAAAGACTGCATTCATTTTTAAAATAAACCATAACCTTTATTTCATAAATAAAGGTTTAAAAAGCTTTACGTAGATTATCAAATAATGATAATCTAAAATATCCTGTTTACACACGACCATTACATAATGGTTTACAATACAAATATGTTACATCGAAATCAGTTTCTTGAATGCAGTTTTTACACAATATCATACAAACATGGACTCTAAATCTTGTCCTTATTTTAGTATGCAACAGCGGAAGCTCTTAATATTCACCTGAGAATAAACATGCTTTAAACGTCAACAAAAATGTTGGTGAGTTATAGGTTTAACCTATATATATCAAATCGTAACAATAGACCACAAGATTTCATATTTCAATACACATCCCATACATAGAGATAAAAATCATTCATATGGTGAACACCTGGTAACCGACATTAACAAAATGCATATATAAGAATATCCCCATCATTCCGGGACACCCTTCGGATATGATATAAATTTCGAAGTACTAAAGCATCCGGTACTTTGGATGGGGTTTGTTAGGCCCAATAGATCTATCTTTAGGATTCGCGTCAATTAGGGTGTCTGTTCCCTAATTCTTAGATTACCAGACTTAATAAAAAGGGGCATATTCGATTTCAATAATTCAACCATAGAATGTAGTTTCACGTACTTGTGTCTATTTTGTAAATCATTTATAAAACCTGCATGTATTCTCATCCCAAAAATATTAGATTTTAAAAGTGGGACTATAACTCACTTTCACAGATTTTTACTTCGTCGGGAAGTAAGACTTGGCCACTGGTTGATTCACGAACCTATAACAATATATACATATATATCAAAGTATGTTCAAAATATATTTACAACACTTTTAATATATTTTGATGTTTTAAGTTTATTAAGTCAGCTGTCCTCGTTAGTAACCTACAACTAGTTGTCCACAGTTAGATGTACAGAAATAAATCGATAAATATTATCTTGAATCAATCCACGACCCAGTGTATACGTATCTCAGTATTGATCACAACTCAAACTATATATATTTTGGAATCAACCTCAACCCTGTATAGCTAACTCCAACATTCACATATAGAGTGTCTATGGTTGTTCCGAAATATATATAGATGTGTCGACATGATAGGTCGAAACATTGTATACGTGTCTATGGTATCTCAAGATTACATAATATACAATACAAGTTGATTAAGTTATGGTTGGAATAGATTTGTTACTAATTTTCACGTAGCTAAAATGAGAAAAATTATCCAATCTTGTTTTACCCATAACTTCTTCATTTTAAATCCGTTTTGAGTGAATCAAATTGCTATGGTTTCATATTGAACTCTATTTTATGAATCTAAACAGAAAAGTATAGGTTTATAGTCGGAAAAATAAGTTACAAGTCGTTTTTGTAAAGGTAGTCATTTCAGTCGAAAGAACGACGTCTAGATGACCATTTTAGAAAACATACTTCCACTTTGAGTTTAATCATAATTTTTGGATATAGTTTCATGTTCATAATAAAAATCATTTTCTCAGAATAACAACTTTAAAATCAAAGTTTATCATAGTTTTTAATTAACTAACCCAAAACAGCCCGCGGTGTTACTACGACGGCGTAAATCCGGTTTTACGGTGTTTTTCGTGTTTCCAGGTTTTAAATCATTAAGTTAGCATATAATATAGATATAAAACATGTGTTTAGTTGATTTTAAAAGTCAAGTTAGAAGGATTAACTTTTGTTTGCGAACAAGTTTAGAATTAACTAAACTATGTTCTAGTGATTACAAGTTTAAACCTTCGAATAAGATAGCTTTATATGTATGAATCGAATGATGTTATGAACATAATTACTACCTTAAGTTCCTTGGATAAACCTACTGGAAAAGAGAAAAATGGATCTAGCTTCAATGGATCCTTGGATGGCTCGAAGTTCTTGAAGCAGAATCATGACACGAAAACAAGTTCAAGTAAGATCATCACTTGAAATAAGATTGTTATAGTTATAGAAATTGAACCAAAGTTTAAATATGATTATTACCTTGTATTAGAATGATAACCTACTGTAAGAAACAAAGATTTCTTGAGGTTGGATGATCACCTTACAAGATTGGAAGTGAGCTAGCAAATTTGAAAGTATTCTTGATTTTATGAAACTAGAACTTTTGGAATTTATGAAGAACACTTAGAACTTGAAGATAGAACTTGAGAGAGATCAATTAGATGAAGAAAATTGAAGAATGAAAGTGTTTGTAGGTGTTTTTGGTCGTTGGTGTATGGATTAGATTTAAAGGATATGTAATTTTGTTTTCATGTAAATAAGTCATGAATGATTACTCATATTTTTGTAATTTTATGAGATATTTCATGCTAGTTGCCAAATGATGTTTCCCACATGTGTTAGGTGACTCACATGGGCTGCTAAGAGCTGATCATTGGAGTGTATATACCAATAGTACATACATCTAAAAGCTGTGTATTGTACGAGTACGAATACGGGTGCATACGAGTAGAATTGTTGATGAAACTGAACGAGGATGTAATTGTAAGCATTTTTGTTAAGTAGAAGTTTTTTGATAAGTGTATTGAAGTCTTTCAAAAGTGTATAAATACATATTAAAACACTACATGTATATACATTTTAACTGAGTCGTTAAGTCATCGTTAGTCGTTACATGTAAGTGTTGTTTTGAAACCTTTAGGTTAACGATCTTGTTAAATGTTGTTAACCCAATGTTTATAATATCAAATGAGATTTTAAATTATTATATTATCATGATATTATCATGTATGAATATCTCTTAATATGATATATATACATTAAATGTCTTTACAACGATAATCGTTACATATATGTCTCGTTTAAAAATCATTAAGTTAGTAGTCTTGTTTTTACATATGTAGTTCATTGTTAATATACTTAATGATATGTTTACTTATAATAGTATCATGTTAACTATATATATATCCATATATATGTCATCATATAGGTTTTACAAGTTTTAACGTTCGTGAATCACCGGTCAACTTGGGTGGTCAATTGTCTATATGAAACATATTTCAATTAATCAAGTCTTAACAAGTTTGATTGCTTAACATGTTGGAAACATTTAAACATGTAAATATCAATCTCAATTAATATATATAAACATGGAAAAGTTCGGGTCACTACAGTACCTACCCGTTAAATAAATTTCGTCCCGAAATTTTAAGCTGTTGAAGGTGTTGACGAATCTTCTGGAAATAGATGCGGGTATTTCTTCTTCATCTGATCTTCACGCTCCCAGGTGAACTCGGGTCCTCTACGAGCATTCCATCGAACCTTAACAATTGGTATCTTGTTTTGCTTAAGTCTTTTAACCTCACGATCCATTATTTCGACGGGTTCTTCGATGAATTGAAGTTTTTCGTTGATTTGGACTTCATCTAACGGAATAGTGAGATCTTCTTTAGCAAAACATTTCTTTAAATTCGAGACGTGGAAAGTGTTATGTACAGCCGCGAGTTGTTGAGGTAACTCTAGTCGGTAAGCTACTGGTCCGATACGATCAATAATCTTGAATGGTCCAATATACCTTGGATTTAATTTCCCTCGTTTACCAAATCGAACAACGCCTTTCCAAGGTGCAACTTTAAGCATGACCATCTCTCCAATTTCAAATTCTATATCTTTTCTTTTAATGTCAGCGTAGCTCTTTTGTCGACTTTGGGCGGTTTTCAACCGTTGTTGAATTTGGATGATCTTCTCGGTAGTTTCTTGTATAATCTCCGGACCCGTAATCTGTCTATCACCCACTTCACTCCAACAAATCGGAGACCTGCACTTTCTACCATAAAGTGCTTCAAACGGCGCCATCTCAATGCTTGAATCGTAGCTGTTGTTGTAGGAAAATTCTGCTAACGGTAGATGTCGATCCCAACTGTTTCCGAAATCAATAACACATACTCGTAGCATGTCTTCAAGCGTTTGTATCGTCCTTTTGCTCTGTCCATCAGTTTGTGGATGATAGGCAGTACTCATGTCTAGACGAGTTCCTAATGCTTGCTGTAATGTCTGCCAGAATCTTGAAATAAATCTGCCATCCCTATCAGAGATAATAGAGATTGGTATTCCATGTCTGGAGATGACTTCCTTCAAATACAGTCGTGCTAACTTCTCCATCTTGTCATCTTCTCTTATTGGCAAGAAGTGTGCTGATTTGGTGAGACGGTCAACTATTACCCAAATAGTATCAAAACCACTTGCAGTCCTTGGCAATTTAGTGATGAAATCCATGGTAATGTTTTCCCATTTCCATTCCGGGATTTCGGGTTGTTGAAGTAGACCTGATGGTTTCTGATGCTCAGCTTTGACCTTAGAACACGTCAAACATTCTCCTACGTATTTAGCAACATCGGCTTTCATACCCGGCCACCAAAAATGTTTCTTGAGATCCTTGTACATCTTCCCCGTTCCAGGATGTATTGAGTATCTGGTTTTATGAGCTTCTCTAAGTACCATTTCTCTCATATCTCCAAATTTTGGTACCCAAATCCTTTCAGCCCTATACCGGGTTCCGTCTTCCCGAATATTAAGATGCTTCTCCGATCCTTTGGGTATTTCATCCTTTAAATTTCCCTCTTTTAAAACTCCTT
Organism: Rutidosis leptorrhynchoides; assembly: GCF_046630445.1. Lineage (NCBI taxonomy): Eukaryota > Viridiplantae > Streptophyta > Magnoliopsida > Asterales > Asteraceae > Rutidosis > Rutidosis leptorrhynchoides. Next base: position 440,184,562 of record NC_092333.1, read on the forward strand.
GTTGCGCCTCCTTTATTTGAGTAGTAATGTTATTATGAATCATTATATTCATAGATTTTACTCGAATGGGTTCTCCGTCCTTCCTGCTCAAGGCATCGGCTACCACATTTGCCTTCCCCGGGTGGTAACGAATCTCAAAGTCGTAATCATTCAATAATTCAATCCACCTACGCTGCCTCATATTCAGTTGTTTCTGATTAAATATATGTTGAAGACTTTTGTGGGCGGTATATATAATACTTTTGACCCCATATAAGTAGTGCCTCCAAGTCTTTAATGCAAAAACAACCGCGCCTAATTCCAAATCATGCGTCGTATAATTTTGTTCGTGAATCTTCAATTGTCTAGACGCATAAGCAATCACCTTCGTTCGTTGCATTAATACACAACCGAGACCTTGCTTTGATGCATCACAATAAATCACAAAATCATCATTCCCTTCAGGCAATGACAATATAGGTGCCGTAGTTAGCTTTTTCTTCAATAACTGAAACGCTTTCTCTTGTTCATCATTCCATTCAAATTTCTTCCCTTTATGCGTTAATGCAGTCAAGGGTTTTGCTATTCTGGAAAAGTCTTGGATGAACCTTCTGTAGTAACCAGCTAGTCCTAAAAACTGGCGTATGTGTTTCGGAGTTTTCGGGGTTTCCCACTTTTCAACAGTTTCTATCTTTGCCGGATCCACCTTAATACCTTCTTTGTTCACTATGTGACCGAGGAATTGAACTTCTTCCAACCAAAATGCACACTTTGAAAACTTAGCATACAATTCTTCTTTCCTCAATACTTCTAACACCTTTCTCAAATGTTCACCGTGTTCTTGGTCATTCTTTGAGTAAATAAGTATGTCATCAATGAAAACAATGACAAACTTGTCAAGGTATGGTCCACACACTCGGTTCATAAGGTCCATGAACACAGCTGTTGCATTAGTTAAACCAAACGGCATGACCATAAACTCGTAATGACCGTAACGTGTTCTGAAAGCAGTCTTTGGAATATCATCTTCTTTCACCCGCATTTGATGATACCCGGAACGTAAGTCAATCTTTGAATAAACAGACGAGCCTTGTAGTTGATCAAATAAGTCATCGATTCTCGGTAGTGGGTAGCGGTTCTTGATGGTAAGTTTGTTCAACTCTCGGTAGTCGATACACAACCTGAATGTACCATCTTTCTTCTTGACAAACAAAACAGGAGCTCCCCACGGTGATGTGCTTGGTCGAATGAAACCACGCTCTAAAAGTTCTTGTAATTGGCTTTGTAGTTCTTTCATCTCGCTGGGTGCGAGTCTGTAAGGAGCACGAGCTATTGGTGCAGCTCCTGGTACAAGATCTATTTGAAATTCAACAGATCGATGTGGGGGTAATCCCGGTAATTCTTTCGGAAATACATCAGGAAATTCTTTTGCGACGGGAACATCATTGATGCTCTTTTCTTCAGTTTGTACTTTCTCGACGTGTGCTAGAACAGCATAGCAACCTTTTCTTATTAGTTTTTGTGCCTTCAAATTACTAATAAGATGTAGCTTCGTGTTGCCCTTTTCTCCGTACACCATTAAGGGTTTTCCTTTTTCTCGTATAATGCGAATTGCATTTTTGTAACAAACGATCTCCGCTTTCACTTCTTTCAACCAGTCCATACCGTTTATCACATCAAAACTCCCTAACTCTACTGGTATCAAATCAATCTTAAATGTTTCGCTAACCAGTTTAATTTCTCGATTCCGACATATATTATCTGCTGAAATTAATTTACCATTTGCTAATTCGAGTAAAAATTTACTATCCAAAGGCGTCAATGGACAACTTAATTTAGCACAAAAATCTCTACTCATATAGCTTCTATCCGCACCCGAATCAAATAAAACGTAAGCAGATTTATTGTCAATAAGAAACGTACCCGTAACAAGCTCCGGGTCTTCCTGTGCCTCTGCCGCATTAATATTGAAAACTCTTCCACGGCCTTGTCCATTCGTGTTCTCCTGGTTCGGGCAATTTCTAATAATGTGGCCCGGTTTACCACATTTATAACAAACTACATTGGCATAACTTGCTCCGACACTACTTGCTCCGCCATTACTCGTTCCGACACCATTTGTTCCTTTCGTTCTATTAACCCCTGGTCCGTAGACCTCACACTTCGCCGCGCTATGACCATTTCTTTTACACTTGTTGCAAAATTTGGTGCAGAACCCCGAGTGATTCTTTTCACACCTTTGGCATAGCTGCTTCTGATTGTTGTTGTTGTTGCGGTTATTATTGTTGTTGGGATGATTGTTGTAGTTGCTGTGGTTGTTGTTGTTGTTGTTGTTGTTGTTGGGCCGTTTGTTGTAGTTGCGATTGATGTTGCGATTGTTGGGATAATTGTTGCGATTATTGTTGTAATTGCTGTTGTTGTTGTATTGGTGATTCTTATCACCGTTTTCCTCCCACTTTCTTTTGACTTGCTTCACATTGGCCTCTTCAGCAGTCTGTTCTTTAATTCTTTCTTCAATTTGGTTCACGAGTTTTTGAGCCATTCTACATGCCTGTTGTATGGAGGCGGGCTCGTGTGAACTTATATCTTCTTGGATTCTTTCCGGTAATCCTTTCACAAACGCGTCGATCTTCTCTTCCTCATCTTCGAATGCTCCCGGACACAATAGGCACAATTCTGTGAATCGTCTTTCGTACGTGGTAATATCAAATCCTTGGGTTCGTAACCCTCTAAGTTCTGTCTTGAGCTTATTGACCTCGGTTCTGGGACGGTACTTCTCGTTCATCAAGTGCTTGAATGCTGACCACGGTAGTGCGTACGCATCGTCTTGTCCCACTTGCTCTAGATAGGTATTCCACCATGTTAACGCAGAACCTGTGAAGGTATGCATAGCGTACTTTACTTTGTCCTCTTCAGTACACTTACTTATGGCAAACACCGATTCGACCTTCTCGGTCCACCGTTTCAATCCGATCGGTCCTTCGGTTCCATCAAATTCCAAAGGTTTGCAGGCAGTGAATTCTTTGTAGGTGCATCCTACATGATTTCCTGTACTGCTAGATCCAAGGTTATTGTTGGTATGTAGCGCAGCCTGTACTGCGGCTATGTTTGAAGCTAGAAAAGTACGGAATTCCTCTTCATTCATATTCACGGTGTGTCGAGTAGTCGGTGCCATTTCCTTCAAAATAGTTAAATGGAACAAGTTAATCATACAGAATATTAAGAGTAGTTAATAGTATTTCGTAGCATAATATGAACTCATTTATAAAAGCTTTTTCTTCATATTAGCGTTTTATAAGTTTAAATTCGGGTAGTACCTACCCGTTAAGTTCATACTTAGTAGCTAATATACAATTCAACTACTACAATTCTATATGAAAAACTGATTATAATAATATTTCGCGTTCAAACTTTTATACAATATTTTACAAACTTACAATACCGCTTATTTTACATAAAGCATGAAATATAGCACACAATAACTTTGATACAAGATAGTTGTGAAGATAATTCTAGCTAGTACACAAGTCGTTCAGCAAAGGCAATAAAGACACGTAATTCATACGTCCAGAAACAAGTCATGCATTCTGGTTTTACTAGGACTACTTCCCATCCTTGGTCTTGTGCAACATAACCGTTATGGCCGTTGATAAGACAGCGTGTTGTAACGTCGTCAAAGGGACGAGGGTTACGTAATGTCCAACAGTCCCGTAATAATCTAAAAACCTCATTTCTTACCCCAATTACCGACTCCGTCACTTGTGGAAACGTTTTGTTTAATAGTTGTAGCCCAATGTTCTTGTTCTCACTTTGGTGAGAAGCGAACATTACTAATCCGTAAGCATAACATGCTTCTTTATGTTGCATGTTAGCCGCTTTTTCTAAATCACGAAGTCCAATATTCGGATATATTGAGTCAAAATAATTTCTTAACCCGTTGCGTAAAATAGCATTTGGGTTCCCCGCAATATATGCGTCAAAGTAAACACATCGTAACTTATGGGTTTCCCAATGTGATATCCCCCATCTTTCAAACGAAAGTCTCTTATAAACCAAGACATTCTTGGAACGTTCTTCTAATGTCTTACAAACTGATATCGCCTTAAATAGTTGTGCCGAGGAATTCTGGCCGACTCTAGACAAGATTTCATCAATCATGTCTCCGGGTAGGTCTCTTAAAATATTGGGTTGTCTATCCATTTTGTGTTTTTAAACTGTAAAATAGACAAGAGTTAGATTCATAAAAAAAATACTTATTAATACAAGCAATTTTTACATATATCATAAAGCATAAGAACACTATATTACATATATTACACCACACGAATACAACTATCTTATTCCGACTCGCTCGTTTCTTCTTCTTCGGTTTTGGTTCGTTTTGCCAAGTTTCTAGGGATATATGATGTTCCCCTAACATGAGCCGTCGTTGTCCACATTGGTTTAGAAAAACCTGGTGGTTTAGAGGCTCCCGGGTCATTGTTACAACTTAAGGACTTCGGGCGTTGACGATACATATAAAGTTCATCGGGGTTGGAATTAGATTTCTCTATTTTTATGCCCTTTCCCTTATTATTTTCTTTTTCCTTTTTAAATTCAGTTGGGGTAATTTCTATAACATCATCGGAATTCTCGTCGGAATCCGATTCATCGGAGAATTGGTAATCCTCCCAATATTTTGCTTCCTTGGCGGAAACACCATTGACCATAATTAACCTTGGTCGGTTGGTTGAGGATTTTCTTTTACTTAACCGTTTTATTATTTCCCCCACCGGTTCTATTTCTTCATCCGGTTCCGATTCTTCTTCCGGTTCCGATTCTTCTTCCGGTTCCGACTCTTCTTCCGGTTCCTCTTCGGGAACTTGTGAATCAGTCCACGAATCATTCCAATTTACATTTGACTCTTCATTATTATTAGGTGAGTCAATGGGACTTGTTCTAGAGGTAGACATCTATCACATAATATCAAACGCGTTAAGAGATTAATATATCACATAATATTCACATGTTAAAAAGCTTTACGTAGATTATCAAATAATGATAATCTAAAATATCCTGTTTACACACGACCATTACATAATGGTTTACAATACAAATATGTTACATCGAAATCAGTTTCTTGAATGCAGTTTTTACACAATATCATACAAACATGGACTCCAAATCTTGTCCTTATTTTAGTATGCAACAGCGGAAGCTCTTAATATTCACCTGAGAATAAACATGCTTTAAACGTCAACAAAAATGTTGGTGAGTTATAGGTTTAACCTATATATATCAAATCGTAAAAATAGACCACAAGATTTCATATTTCAATACACATCCCATACATAGAGATAAAAATCATTCATATGGTGAACACCTGGTAACCGACATTAACAAAATGCATATATAAGAATATCCCCATCATTCCGGGACACCCTTCGGATATGATATAAATTTCGAAGTACTAAAGCATCCGGTACTTTGGATGGGGTTTGTTAGGCCCAATAGATCTATCTTTAGGATTCGCGTCAATTAGGGTGTCTGTTCCCTAATTCTTAGATTACCAGACTTAATAAAAAGGGGCATATTCGATTTCGATAATTCAACCATAGAATGTAGTTTCACGTACTTGTGTCTATTTTGTAAATCATTTATAAAACCTGCATGTATTCTCATCCCAAAAATATTAGATTTTAAAAGTGGGACTATAACTCACTTTTACAGATTTTTACTTCGTCGGGAAGTAAGACTTGGCCACTGGTTGATTCACGAACCTATAACAATATATACATATATATCAAAGTATGTTCAAAATATATTTACAACACTTTTAATATATTTTGATGTTTTAAGTTTATTAAGTCAGCTGTCCTCGTTAGTAATCTACAACTAGTTGTCCACAGTTAGATGTACAGAAATAAATCGATAAATATTATCTTGAATCAATCCACGACCCAGTGTATACGTATCTCAGTATTGATCACAACTCAAACTATATATATTTTGGAATCAACCTCAACCCTGTATAGCTAACTCCAACATTCACATATAGAGTGTCTATGGTTGTTCCGAAATATATATAGATGTGTCGACATGATAGGTCGAAACATTGTATACGTGTCTATGGTATCTCAAGATTACATAATATACAATACAAGTTGATTAAGTTATGGTTGGAATAGATTTGTTACTAATTTTCACGTAGCTAAAATGAGAAAAATTATCCAATCTTGTTTTACCCATAACTTCTTCATTTTAAATCCGTTTTGAGTGAATCAAATTGCTATGGTTTCATATTGAACTCTATTTTATGAATCTAAACAGAAAAGTATAGGTTTATAGTCGGAAAAATAAGTTACAAGTCGTTTTTGTAAAGGTAGTCATTTCAGTCGAAAGAACGACGTCTAGATGACCATTTTAGAAAACATACTTCCACTTTGAGTTTAATCATAATTTTTGGATATAGTTTCATGTTCATAATAAAAATCATTTTCTCAGAATAACAACTTTAAAATCAAAGTTTATCATAGTTTTTAATTAACTAACCCAAAACAGCCCGCGGTGTTACTACGACGGCGTAAATCCGGTTTTACGGTGTTTTTCGTGTTTCCAGGTTTTAAATCATTAAGTTAGCATATCATATAGATATAGAACATGTGTTTAGTTGATTTTAAAAGTAAAGTTAGAAGGATTAACTTTTGTTTGCGAACAAGTTTAGAATTAACTAAACTATGTTCTAGTGATTACAAGTTTAAACCTTCGAATAAGATAGCTTTATATGTATGAATCGAATGATGTTATGAACATCATTACTACCTTAAGTTCCTTGGATAAACCTACTGGAAAAGAGAAAAATGGATCTAGCTTCAATGGATCCTTGGATGGCTCGAAGTTCTTGAAGCAGAATCATGACACGAAAACAAGTTCAAGTAAGATCATCACTTGAAATAAGATTGTTATAGTTATAGAAATTGAACCAAAGTTTGAATATGATTATTACCTTGTATTAGAATGATAACCTACTGTAAGAAACAAAGATTTCTTGAGGTTGGATGATCACCTTACAAGATTGGAAGTGAGCTAGCAAATTTGAAAGTATTCTTGATTTTATGAAACTAGAACTTTTGGAATTTATGAAGAACACTTAGAACTTGAAGATAGAACTTGAGAGAGATCAATTAGATGAAGAAAATTGAAGAATGAAAGTGTTTGTAGGTGTTTTTGGTCGTTGGTGTATGGATTAGATATAAAGGATATGTAATTTTGTTTTCATGTAAATAAGTCATGAATGATTACTCATATTTTTGTAATTTTATGAGATATTTCATGCTAGTTGCCAAATGATGGTTCCCACATGTGTTAGGTGACTCACATGGGCTGCTAAGAGTTGATCATTGGAGTGTATATACCAATAGTACATACATCTAAAAGCTGTGTATTGTACGAGTACGAATACGGGTGCATACGAGTAGAATTGTTGATGAAACTGAACGAGGATGTAATTGTAAGAATTTTTGTTAAGTAGAAGTATTTTGATAAGTGTATTGAAGTCTTTCAAAAGTGTATAAATACATATTAAAACACTACATGTATATACATTTTAACTGAGTCGTTAAGTCATCGTTAGTCGTTACATGTAAGTGTTGTTTTGAAACCTTTAGGTTAACGATCTTGTTAAATGTTGTTAACCCAATGTTTATAATATCAAATGAGATTTTAAATTATTATATTATCATGATATTATCATGTATGAATATCTCTTAATATGATATATATACATTAAATGTCTTTACAACGATAATCGTTACATATATGTCTCGTTTAAAAATCATTAAGTTAGTAGTCTTGTTTTTACATATGTAGTTCATTGTTAATATACTTAATGATATGTTTACTTATTATAGTATCATGTTAACTATATATATATCCATATATATGTCATCATATAGTTTTTACAAGTTTTAACGTTCGTGAATCACCGGTCAACTTGGGTGGTCAATTGTCTATATGAAACATATTTCAATTAATCAAGTCTTAACAAGTTTGATTGCTTAATATGTTGGAAACATTTAATCATGTAAATATCAATCTCAATTAATATATATAAACATGGAAAAGTTCGGGTCACTACAGTTGTTGCATGCTAGCTAGCTTACTTTAATATTTTAATTAAAATTATAAAAAAAATCATCCCAACTATAGCCTTTACACAATTTGATAGCCCGGATAAAGTGGCGTCTTGAATAAATTGGTTGGACTTGGTTGTTGGATTTTCCTAACAGTTGCCAATTTATTGTTACAAAAAGAATCCTGCCTATCCACAAAAGGTGTACCTGGCCACTTATCTTGGACACTAAGTTGTGTACAAACCCCCATCTTAAGCACTAAATTATCTAAATAATCTCCATTTCAAATTCGACCGCTCAAATTTAACGCCTCTACTATGACTCATCCAGTCGACCTCGTTGAGTGAAATGAAACCGACTTTTCTAACGATATCATAGATTTGTTTCTTAATTTCCTTTTATTTAGCTCCTTAGTAAACATTGCATCCCCCTTATTAAAGCACGATGTGACTCATCGGTATCTGCATATGAGTCCTCTATCGATTCCTAAGACTTATCCAATCACATGCTTCTTAGAAAAGATTTTTTAAGAGATATTCTACGAGCCTTTCTTCTTGTTGGCATAGAGTGCTATTGGATTAGTTGGCATAATCTCTTTCTACTCTGCAGCAACTTTAGAAACTTCATGTTTACAGTTCATGATAATTCTCAATTGTTCATGAATATTCAGCTTCTCTATCTTCTTAGTGGATTGTACTTGAGTACCATAAGAAGAACAATTAGCATTCATCTTTTTCAAGAACTTCAATGTGATTTTAGCTAATCCCTTTTGGACACCATACATTTTCAATTGATTTATAAGGACTTTGTCTCGCTTGTAAGCGTCTTTCATCAATTCTTCCTTTTCCTACTTCAAATCCTCATACATACCTAAAACTTTGTTCATTTTTGACATCGCAGACTTGTCATAACCCTCTTGTTGTCTCTTAACTTATTCTCGATATATCATTTGGCAGAGTAGTTGTTGTCAACTGTTTAAAACATATCATAAGGGATTGCCTACATCATTATGTTGAGAGCATCAATGTCTCCTTGACCACGTTCACATTCTTCGCCATGTAACAGATACACCTTGAAAGGTAAACTAGTTTTTGGAGGAATGTTTTCAGGGGCCTTCATTAATGGATTACCAAATGTATTTTCCTTTTTCACCTTTGTAGTCAATGTGTTGAGTGATTCAACGTTCCCATTGGTAATATTGAGGATAAGCAAAGTCTAAGTGTGAGATATTTGATATCAGCTAAAAAGTCATGTTTTTACCCTCGATATTAGCCCCATTTATGATAAAGTAATTGACTTTATCAACTAAATAAAAATTTATTTGCTTCATTTAGTATATTATGTTATAAGGCTATGTTTCAAGAATCACTAAAAACAGAAGAAAAACGAGGAAAAATGAGCAAAACCGGCTAAGATGATTAACTCGCGTTTAAAAAACTTATTTTATAATTTTTGGAAAGTTTATTACTTAATCTTATCTTTTAGGACATTCATTTAAGAACGCGTGGGCACAACAATCGCTTAAAATGGACAAGAAACAAAGAAGTTAGAGCAAAAACGGTGAAAACCAAGTTACGATCTCGGAAACATGGGTGACAGCCCGTGTACACGGCTTGCCCTGCACACGGCTCGTACACAAGCCTTTCCGTGCACACACCCTCCTCTCACGACTATGACTTTCCTATAAATAGATCGCTTAAGATCCATTCTAAACCAACCAATTCAACTTCAATCACCACCAAACATTTACACACACTTCTACTCTCTCTCTAGATTCTCTCTACTCTCTCTCTCTCTAGATTCTCCCTCTACTCCCTCTCTAGATTAGAGAGAGAAAAGTATGAGATTTATGTAATTGTTCAGAGTAGAAGCTAGTTTATCAATGTAACACTTTAGATATTTTGAAGAAATACAAATATTATTCTACACGCAATATCTATCGGTACTATCTATCTTTTCTTTTATTAATTTGTCATAATGTTATTGTTTAATGTTTGTGATTTATTATTATTAGAAATGCGTATTGCCATGATGTGTGAGTAATTACTTGATTGTTTTCCATGATTTAATAATGTTAATTATGGATGATTATCATTTTGTATTCACTTTTCGGCTATAATTTTAAACCTCGTTATAATCATCCTTCCACCAGTAAACGTGACTAAAACCTTTTTATAAAGTCAACAATTATAAGGCTAATTAATTATATGTGTTTATACATTGGTCAAGATATGAATACATTGGAAATACTACAAAGTACATGGGAAATTACCGTAGGACTAGATCAAGACATCGGTAAAGAGTATAAGACTCGAGAAAATAATGTTACATCAGTTGAGTATAGTCTCGATGTACTATAGGACCACTTGAGAATGGTCAAGGTTAAAAGTTATGGAACCACTATAGGTGTAATACATTGTGGAAACTCTATATGAGAAGTACATTCTACGAAGCATTGAGAGTGAAGTACATGGTGGCTAACTAAGGGATTTATTGGGTAGATCGTAAGGGCTGGGTTAAATCATAATTGGAATTTAATGCACTACAATATAAACTAAGATTATAAATCTTTAAGGATGACTGAGAACCATCAGAGGTTCTAATTTGTCTACAAACCTTTAGATTTTACCAAACCATTTACAAAAAGGAATTTGAAACACAATCATAACAACTTACTTGGGTGGTACACTAAGGTGTTAAGAAAGGTTGGATATAACATGTATATGATTATGCTACTTTATTTATGCTCCTGGGGTATGAATTGTATCCAAGATGGGCCACTCATATCTTTAACCGGATAAGCGTCGGGAGTTGAGCATAATCTATCCGATCAGAATCTTGATAACCTAGTTCCTCGTGACATGCTAATCGAGAAATTAATTAGTAGGGAATATAGTGTTTACACCATGGTATATCTATCCAAGGAGTGTTTAATAATCATTACGACACTATGTTATCCTAAATCATGGTGAAACACATCTTCTCTGTCTTTGTTGTTGCATGCTAGCTAGCTTACTTTATATATATTACTTTAATATTTTAATTAACATTATAAAAAAAATCATTCCAACTATAGCCTTTACACAATTTGATAGTCCGGATAAAGTGGTGTCTAGAATAAATTGGTTGGACTTGGTTGTTGGATTTTCCTAACAGTTGCCAATTTATTTTTACAAAAAGAATCCTGCCTATCCACAAAAGGTGTACCTGGCCACTTATCTGGGACACTAAGTTGTGTATAAACCCCCATCTTAAGCACTAAATTATCTAAATAATCTCCGTTTCAAATTCGATCACTCAAATTTGACGCCTCTACTATGACTCATCCAGTCGACCTCGTTGAGTGAAACGAAACCGACTTTTCTGACGATATCATAGATTTGTTTCTGAATTTCCTTTTGCTTAGCTACTTAGTAAACATTGCATCCCCCTTATTAAAGCACGATGTGACTCATCGGTATCTGCATATGAGTCCTCTATCGATTCCTAAGACTTATCCAATCACATGCTTCTTAGAAAAGATTTTTTAAGAGATATTCTACGAGCCTTTCTTCTTGTTGGCAAGGAGTGCTATTGGATTAGTTGGCATAATCTCTTTCTACTCTGTAGCAACTTTAGAAACTTCATGTTTATAGTTCATGATAATTCTCAATTATTCATGAATATTCAGCTTCTCTATCTTCTTAGTGGATTGTACTTGAGTACCATAAGAAGAACAATTAGCATTCATCTTTTTCAAGAACTTTAATTTGATTTTAGCTAATCCCTTTTGGACACCATACATTTTCAATTGATTTATAAGGACTTTGTCTCGCTTGTAAGCGTCTTTCATCAATTCTTCCTTTTCCTGCTTCAAATCCTTATACATACCTAAAACTTTGTTCATTTTTGACATCGTGGACTTGTCATAACCCTCTTTTTGTCTCTTAACTTATTCTCGGTATATCATTTTGCAGAGTAGTTGTTGTCAACTGTTTAAAACATATCATAAGGGATTGCCTACATCATTATGTTGAGAGCATCAATGTCTCCTTGAGCACGTTCACATTCTTCGCCATGTAACAGATACACCTTGAGAGGTAAACCAGTTTTTGGAGGAATGTTTTCAGGGGCCTTCATTAATGGATTACGAAATGTATTTTCCTTTTTTCACCATTGTAGTCAATGTGTTGAGTGATTCAACGTTCCCATTGGTAATATTGTCCCTCAAAAAGAACAGGTGGCTTGGAGACTGAGCCAATAATGAGAGCATCTTGAGTTGCCATGATGGTAAGTAAACTAAAATCTGGATGAATGGAAATCCGGACTATTTGAAATCCTGATGCGAAAATCCGAATAGAGAAATCTGGACTAAGTCAAAACTCTCTCATTACACCAAATCCTTACTATGAACCAAATTCTGACTATGAAATCTGGAGTATGTCAAAATTTGTCAATCTCACCAAATCCGGACAAGGAAATCTGGACTGTATCAGATTTGTCTAAGTCATTAAATCCGAACAAATTGAAATCCAGACTTAAATCCTGATGGGATCCAAATCCTGATATGGTCAAAATCCGGACCAATGCTTCAACTGTGAAGTATATATAATGAAATCCTAACTGTTGTCATATCCGGATAAAATCTGAATCTGGAAAAATTTCAAATCCAGATTTTAATATGCAAAGAAACAAGTTAGTATTCCAAGGTATAAAAGTAATATTTAACTCAAATCCATATGTGGAAAGTCTGAATTTATCATATGAGAAAATGTGGGTTTTTGTTCAGAACACAAATTCAGACATATGAAGGTCCGAATTTCAGCAGATGATCAAATTCGGATCTCTACAAATTACTTTGAATCATTAGAGAAAACTGATTAACATTTCAAAACTTCTAAACATGCAACAAACACAAACAAAAACAATAAGCAAAAAACTCCAATCTCATGAACAAATTCGGAGAAATGTTCAGTATGATCAAATCCGAACGGCAGTTACAGCTCTGAATTTTGCTAAAAATCTCCTAACTGATTGAATTTCCAAAATTAAACCATGAGAACTATGTGTAATCAATCTAACAAACAAACAACTAATCATCAATCCATAATTCGGCAAATTCAAGCTTAATTCTATGAAAATCATGAGAACGGGCCACGAACTCTAAAATGACTTGAATTTTCAAAAATTCATGCTGATCTGTTGTAACTTATCTATTTAACCAATTGAATTATGTTCTAATAACCAACATATACCTTTGTTCAAATCCTAGATCCATTTCTTTCTCCCGAACTCAAAATTTATTAAAGTCCGAAATTGTTCTAAGCTGAGATTAAAAATGGATTGATGAATTCTTCATATCTAATGCAATATGGATCGAGCAAGCAATATATAATTTCTCTTAGATTCTCTAATACCAAATGTTAAGACCTGATCACATCATAACACAGTAATAGCGAAGGGATTTTGAAGGAAGGACAAATCCGGAGTGTTAAATCTAGATAGCATGAAATCCATATTTAAAAAGAAAATAGAAACATTATATTTCTATAGCATCTTAAACTCAGTGAATGTACAATGGCTATGTTTTTAGGAGAACAATGATGGTATTTGTAGCCCTAATGAATACCCCCTTTTGGTAATGACATATTTACACAATTTACACTATTCTATTTTAAGCACTACGGTTCTAACATAGAAAGAAAGAATTTGAAGATAATTCCTCATTTGTTGTCAATTGTGATGAATTATAACCTCATGCCAAGAAAAAGTGACCTTATATTTAGTACGACCTATAAGGTGCCACTTTTATATGTGTGATTTCAAGTGTGATTTCATTACGTAGGTTAATTTGAGCTGGATTTGGCAATGTCGGGATATGGTCAACACGAGGGAAATTATTTCGTACATGACCTTTTGTCATTTTTCTTGTATATGAATGGTGGAGTATTAGAAAGTATAGATGGGACTTCGAAGATAATTGAGGAGGTTAGAACATCGGTAGTTGGTTTGAATTTTAAGAAGCGAGGTAATGTATACATCATTAAGGATCCCGAACATGAGGAAAGGCCTTCTTATATGATAGATGGAGATGTGGAAGTGTATGATTCAGCGGATACCATGGATTTGATAAGAAGAGGGGAATATTAAGTTTATGATGATGTTCAAATGGACCCAGATTATGAGGCGGAAGTGGAGAGTTCAAGTAGGGGAGGTAGGATTGTGATTGATGAGGAGGTTGGCTAGTTGGGAGGAAACTCAAGCTCGGGTTGAAGATACATTGCATGTACAAATTTATTTGACCGTGTATTATCACCAACAAGAGAATATTCAGGGTGATAGGCGGTGAGATGAGAATCATTTATAGGATAGACCACAGCCCGACTATTATAAGCCAGTTAATTACGCGACTTATGGTACTAAGGCCACATGGCATATTGATTAGAAATATGTAGCTCCACCCGCTCCTTCGAGATTCCACCGCCATTGTTCTATCCATAACCAAATCCGTTACCCAAGCCATTACTTCGACAAAGAGAATAAGTGAGCTCGTCCATGTTTGATATGTCACCAATATCGAGGAGCTTATTTGACAGTATTTTTGGTCCAGATAATAGGATGGGATGAGCCTCTTTGCTTTTATAATCTGGTCCAGTGCTATGGTGTGTAAAACAATATGCGTAGGTACACTTTTTCTTTTCTTTTCTCTTCTTTTTCTTTTTCTTTTTAATTTTTATTTTTGTTTATTTAGGTAAATGAAATTTGTAGGTACGTACACTGTAAACCCTTACGGGACTACACTCATCCACACGAGGTAATCAGATGGTTTAAAAGGCTTGTTGCATATCTTAAAGGCAATCGTGAACTGTACAAAAGTGACCTAGTTTAGATTTTATGCTTCTTTTTATTTTTGTTTAAATAAGTTGTATTGGAAGGAAGGAATATCTATATGAGATGATGAATGTTTGATTATAATATGAGTTGTTTGAGTAACAATGAAGTCCGAGCGATACCACGGTAGTAATTTGTCTTTTTATTTTTCTCTTTTTCACTTATGCTTAAAATGGTATTTAACAAGCATACGTGGGCATAGCATGGTAATATGACCGAAATGGACGGTTTTATTTGTGCGATGTGGTTAGGCCGCAAGGCGTCAGAATCAGCTATCGGGAGAGGAGGTAATAGTTTTAAATTTATATTTAGCGGGGCCTAAATCGTACTACTCCTTATTATGGTGAGTAAGGGAAGTATGACCTAGGGTCGTGTTTTTAAGATATCATTAGAATCGAACCTATAATTAAAGCTTAAGATAATCCTAAAGTGAAGGAGTAGTGGTTTATTACCTAATTTTGGGTTTTCTAGTTTATAAGATAAAGTAAAGTAAATGCGATAAAATTTGTAATTCAGATAAGGTTAAAACAAGTGCATACTATGGTTTCGTCAGTTACTTTGCCGAAATTATGGAATGATGGCTCATGAATAGGTAGTGACTTTGTATTCATTACGCTAGTCCTAAACGCCCCTGTCATAAGACATGTCACTAGGTAATGCGTTAGGCTTGAAGATTCTGAATTGACAGCTGAAATGTCCCATTCATATCGATTATAAACGTTCCATATTAATTGATTTCGTTGCGAGGTTTTGACCTCTATATGAGACGTTTTTCAAAGACTGCATTCGATTTTTAAAACAAACCATAACCTTTAAAATATTACGACGATTATCAAATAATGATAATGTCACGACCCGGAAAATTTCGACTAATTTTAAACCAAACTCTCGATACGATTTAGTATTCTTGACACAATAAGCAAAGTCTGTAAGGTTGAATCTCAAAAAGTTAAACGGTAAATCGATTACGAGGATTTTAGATTTGTTAAAAATATTTTTACCTTTTAAAGTTTAAATATTAGTACTCTACATATAAATTGGAACATAAAATAAATAATTATTGAACCTTTTAATCAGGTTTCCAACAGGTAATGAGTGAAATAATTAAATATATTTAATCTAAAATTTTGGGATTTTTAGGAACACTTTTATACGTTAACTGTTTAGTACTGGACACGATATGACCATCCGGGATAAACTGTCGGTGGAATAGTTTTAGGCTGCTAACTTGGTGCACGTTTCAATTAAATGTGTTATTATTATATTCATTATATTTATTATTATATTATATATTATATATGTATTATATTATATAACTATATCTATCTATATATATATATATATATATACTTAGGCATCTGTATATAGAACCCAACATCACCATAAACCCACCACTTTCACCTTCATTCTACCACCACCATGAACCGTCTACCACCACTCCCTACCACCGCAAACAACCACCTTAATATCTCTCCCTCTCCCTTTTTCTGTTTTGGAACCGAACTCAAATCGTAGATAACCATGAACAAACACCATTAAAGTTGCTACAACATTTATATTTTCTGTTTTCATTTCAAACACCCACAACCAACCACCACTCGCTACCCTACAATCACCATAAACCAAGAACCATCAGACACCAACCCGTCACCACCTTTCCTTCCCCTCTCTCTCTCCGTTTTCCTCTCTCTCTTCTCCAATTCGCGAAGGATCACTGCTACTTTTCTGTTTCGCTGTTTCCTGTCGAAAACACCACCACCCTCCTCCACCATCATCAAATCATGACCACCACCTAGCTCGTTTATCTCTTTTGTTCCAACAATCACCACTTTGCTACTGCAGTTTGTTGCTACTGCTATACGTACGTTCTACTTCTGTTTAACTTGCAAACTGCACAATATACAACTGCTACTGCTCCTTTGTTCTGTTGTATTGTCGTGAAAACCACAACCCATTCGAATCCCATTCTGTCAATCACTGTTACTGTAAACTTTATGATCATCTTTTCGTTTCAACTTCTGTTACAACCACTCAAAGAACCACCACCATAACCATCATTCGATCACCACCGGTCACCTCTCGCGTCCTCCATCTCTCTAGCTCACCCTTTACTTCGTGAACCACCTACAACCCTTCATGAATTCACCTAATTATTTCTACTAATCTTCGATTACTGTTTCAGCTATTTAGCTTCTATTTTCGTTGAAACCATTACAAACCATCACAGCTGTATTTTTTTCTGTTTTAATAAAGAAGATACATGTTGAAGATGAAGGATAGAATTTAGTTGGCGTGTTCTCTTATTCATTTGGTCGCATACATGGAGTAAGTACCCTACCTCATCCACTTGTTCATGAAAGAGGATGAAAGTCTTAAAAGAAGATAGTGGGAGTGGTTGTGTGGGGATAACTACAACTTTTTTTTTCCTTTCTGTTACATTTTCAAAAAGAGAATCCTAGACTAATATAGTTGATAGGTAAACGAATTGAACTCCATATTCCATTTTATATTCTGGCCGATTATCCTTATAAACTTTCACTTGGGTCAGATTAAATGAATTGTAGTTGGGCCGGTATATTCAGTTTGCTAGTTGGGCCAATGATACATAATTAACTAGATTAGATTATGATAATGAAATGGGTTTTACAAATTGGTCTACCATATTTATTTTGGGCCGTGAATGGATTATGGGGCCGAGGTTTAGTTGAGCCGAGAGGTTAGATGATATTGAGGAGATATTGTATGATTATGAATGTATTAGGATAATTTAGATGATGATACGTATGATATAATGATGATGGTGAGTGACGATGATCATGGAGATGATGAAACCGAGAGGTTTTAATGATGATGCATGATATTATAATACATGATGATCATGATGATTATTATGCTTAAAGATGATGATTAAAAGTAATGATGATAATAAGATGAATGATGAATAAGATTAAGATATCGATGATAAGAATATGAGATTAGTAATTCTTTTGATATTTAAATGGTTTTCCTTAAACTGATTTTTATTGTAGGCCGAGTTATAGCCCATGGACGATTTTGTTGTTGGGCCACGAAATGATGTTATTGGACTCCTTAAGTGGGTCGAAATTTAATTACTTGTTGGGCTACCATTTTTATGTTGGGCCGCAGAATTCTAATACCTAAGTTGGGCCGTGAAAGTGTTTTAGTGATTGGGCCGGAATATTTAGGAAAGAAAATGGAAATCAATTAGTGTTGTGATGATAATAACATCGATGACGATTGATGATGATTCAAAACAGAAAAACCAAGTTAAAAGATATTAAAATCTTAATAATAATAGAACAACTGATACGGAGTAATGGTTAAGGAATTACCGGGTTAGCGGGACGTCGCGGGTTCAAACTCGGACTTGGGCATTTTTAGGGCTACTCCTTTGAGGTAGCATTCCTATTATTATTATTATTATTATTATTATTATTATTATTATTATTATTATTATTATTATTATTATTATTATTATTATTATTATTATTATTATTATTATTATTATTATTATTATTATTATTATTATTAGTACGTTATTATTATTATTAGTAAAATCATTATTTTTCTAGTTACTATTAATAGTATTCATTATTATTATTAACATTATTTTAGTATTATTATAATTATTATTTTAACAAAAGATAGTTATATAAAACTATATTTAATACAACCATAGTAATATTTTATAGTAATTATTTATTTAAGGTTTATAAAAATAAAGATAATATATTTAAGTGATTAATAAAAACATGATTTAAAATAACAATTAAAATCATTAATAATATATAAAATTTTGTTCGAATAACATTACATGTGTTAATATACATAATTGAATATAGGTTCGTGAATCTGAGGCCAACCTTGCACTTGTTCAATGTTGTTATATGTATTTTTACTACAAAATACAGTATGGTGAGTTTCATTTACTCCCTTTTTAATTGCTTTTGCAATATATATTTTTGGGCTGAGAAAACATGCGCTGCTTTTATAAATGTTTACGAAATAGACACAAGTACTTAAAAATATATTCTACGTTGAGTTGTACCACTGGCATATTTCCCTGTAGCTTGGTAACTAATATTTACATGGGTATTGTAAACGCGAATCCTGTTGATAGATCTATCGGGCCTGACAACCCCAACCGAACTGGACGACCAGTATTCAACGGTTGCACAGTACTTCGTTTCGGTGACTACACTTGGTACGGTGTAGTGAGATTTCATAATAAAGGGAATATGCGACGTGATTAAATGTTAAGTATAGTTACCAGGTGCTCAACCACTTAGAATGCTTTACATACACTTGCGAGTGTATTATGTTTATGATTATGAAATCTTGTGGTCTATTAAAATATTGAAATGATTGTTATGATAAACCTATGAACTCACCAACCTTTTGGTTGACACTTTAAAGCATTTTATTCTCAGGTACGAATTAAGTCTTCCGCTGTGCATTTGCTCAATTTAAGGACATTACTTGGAGTCGATCATCGCAATGGGACCAAATGTTGATGACTTCGTCCAGGGGGATAAGGACGGGTCCTTACAGATAATCTAAAATATAGCGTTTTCACACGACCATTACATAATGGTTTACAATAATATTACACAACAATAAATATGTCTTCGAATGCAGTTTTTAAACAATATAATACAAACATGCTAACTCCAACTCTTGTCCATAAATTAGCATGCAACAGCGGAAGCTCTTAATAATCACCTGAGAATAAACATGCTTTAAACGTCAACAAAAATGTTGGTGAGCTATAGGTTTAACCTATATATTAAATTGTAATAATAGACCACAAGATTTCATCTTTCAATAACATCCAATCTGCATAAAAATCATTCATATGGTTGAACACCTGGTAACCGACATTAACAAATGCATCTAGAATATCCCCATATATAATATCGAAGTACTAAAGTAGTTCAAATTCTCTGACTGGGGCGTGTCAAAGCCCATAGATCTATCTTTAGGATTCGTATCAATTGGTGGCAATTATAATAAACACCAATTCTTAGGCTGCCAAGTTCAACATGGGCGATATCCGGTATAACAATTCAACATAGAATGTAGTTTCAATACTTGTGTCTATTTTGTAAATCATTTTCAAAACTGCATGTATTCTCATCCCAAAAATATTAGATAGTAAAAATGGGACTATAACTCACTTTCACAGGTTTTCACTTCGTCGAAAAATAAGACTTGGCCACGCGTCGATTCACGAACCTATAACAAATATGTACATATGTATCAAAGCATGTTCAAAATATATTTACAACATTTTTAATACATTTTAATGTTTTAAGTTTATTAAGTCAGCTGTCCTCATTAGTAACCTACAACTAGTTGTTCACAGTTAGATGTACAGAAACAAATCGATATATATTATCTTGAATCAATCCACGACCCAGTGTATACACGTATCAGGCTAGATCACAACTCAAAGTATATATATTTTTGGAATCAAACTCAACCCTGTATAGCTAACTCAAACATTACTGCATATAGAGTGTCTATGGTCGTTCCAAATAATATATATACATGGGTCGGTATGATATGTCAAAACATTTGCATACGTGTCTATGGTATCCCAAGATTACATAATATATTAGAATACATGTATAATACAATATAAGTTAGCTAGGATATGATTTGTATAGATTTGTTACAAATTTCACGTTGCATCAACAAGCAAAATTATCCAATCTTGTTTTACCCATAACTTCTTCGTTTTAAATCTGTTTTGAGTGATTCAAGTTGCTATGGTTTCATATTGAACTTAAGTTTATGAATCTAAATAGAAAAATTATAATTTTATAGTCAGAAATACAGGTTACAAGTCGTTTTTGTAAAGGTAGTCATTTCTGTCGAAAGAATGACGTCTAGATGACTATTTTGGAAAACATACTTCCACTTTGAGTTTAACCATGATTTTTGGATATAGTTTCATGTTCATAAGAAAAATCATTTTCCTAGAAGAACAACTTTTAAATAAAAGTTTATCATAGTTTTTAATTAACTAACCCAAAACAGCTCGCGGTGTTACTGCGACGGTGTATATCCGATTTTACGGTGTTTTTCGTGTTTTCAAGTTTTAAATCATTAAGTTAGCATATCTTAAAGATATAGAACATGTGTTTAGTTGATTTTAAAAGTCAATTTAGAAGGATTAACTTTTGTTTGCGAACAATTTTATAATTAACTAAACTATGTTCTAGTGATTACAAGTTTAAACCTTCGAATAAGGTAGTTTTATATATATGAACCGAATGATGTTATGAACATCATTACTACCTCAGGTTTTGTGGATAAACCTACTGTAAATGAGAAAAATAGATCTAGCTTCAAAGGATCCTTGGATGGCTTGAAAGTTCTTGAAGCAAAATCATGACACGAAAACAAGTTCAAGTAATATTTCCACTCGAAATAAGATTGTTATAGTTATAGAAATTGAATCAAATTTTGAATATGAGTACTACCTTGTATTAGAGAGATATCTTACTGTAATTAAGAAAGATTTTTTGAGGTTGGATGATCACTTAAAATGGATTTGCAAGATTGAAAGCAAGCTAGCAAACTTGGAAGTGTTGTTGGTGTGTTCTTGAGTAGTTGTTTTGTATCTTGGTTTATGTATGGATTTATGAACTAGATTGAGCTAGATTGAAATGTCCCGTTCATATTGATTATAAACGTTCCATATTAATTGATTTCGTCGCGAGGTTTTGACCTCTGTATGAGACATTTTTTAAAGACTGCATTCATTTTTAAAACAACCATAACCTTTATTTTATCGATAAAGGTTTAAAAAGCATTACGTAGATTTTCAAATAATGATAATGTGACAACCCGGAAATTTCCAACCAAATTTAAACTTTAATCTTTATATGTTTCCGACACGATAAGCAATATTTGTTAAGTTAAATTTCAAGAATTTTAAACTATGTTCATACATTCATTCAACCTCGACCAAGTTCCAACGATTCACGAACCATTAAACGAATATGATTATATATGTATATGTGTATATATATTATAACTTGAAACGTAAACAAAATATTAGATTAAATACTTTATATGATTGTATCTGTTTCAAAATATTTATCAATGGAATTAGAAGATAAGATCAAATGATTGAATTATCAGATATATTGAATTATGATTACAAGTCTCTGTTGAAAGGCCCACGTTGATTTGAGAAATCTTTCTATTTTAACAATATTCGGAAAATGGTAAAGTGATTTATAAATAAGAACAAATTGTTAATCATTGAGAACTAGACAAAGGATAGTGGAAGATTGAATCTCATAAAGACTCGATTGATTTATTTAGTTTTAAACGTACAAAAACGTTTTCAGTTTAAAAAGAACTTTATTATTAAAACGTATATAACTTTTATAAATATCTAGAACCAATTTTGACAACTCATTACTTAACTAGTATGATAAAGATAACGATATTTATATTTTATTTTATTAAATATATATAATGATTTAAATTAATATTATATATATTTATACGCGTATTATACGTATTATGTAGTTTTATAGTTTTACTATACTTAAACTTTACCTTTACTTTATTTTTACTTTACTTTAACTTTAATAATTCACTTTAATAATTCACTTTAATAATTCACTTTAATAATTCTTACTTTAATAATTCACTTTAATAATTCATACTTTAATAATTCACTTTAATAATTCATTTTAATAATTCATACTTTAATAATTCACTTTAATAATTCACTTTAATAATTCAAAAATCTATTATAAATAGAAATCAATAGGTTTCATTATTTCATAGAAACTTGAAAATATTTTTCTCTAAACTCTCTCAATCGATTTACATATATATATTTACTCCGTATTATTTCAAGATATTATTAGTATACATAAAATATTACGACGGAGTGCTGTCCGAGTGATTTCGAAATTGTTTTTGAGTGGGATAGGATTAAGGAAATTATGGGTTATAGCTATGGAGGTGATTGAGTATGGTTCATGGGTATGCTCGTGAGGTCAATATAGTGTTTATCATTTCCGTTGCGTCTACGTACCTTTCCTGCAATATTGAATCTCAATATTGATACGTGAGTACTCATAATTTAACTTTTACATACTAATAGTGTATCCCTGACTAGTGCTCGAGTATTTAGGATTATGCATGCTTGTACTTTTGATATTGCCCTTAGACAGGTTAGGTTGAATCTTGAATTAGTTACACTTGCGGTTGAGATAAGGTATAAGATATGTATGTCCTTAGAAAGCTAGCGAAAAATTAAGAACTTTTCCTTTAGATATCGAATAGTTTCGATGAACGGATTAGAAGTTATAATCAATTGACCTTTCGATATTTTTATTAAAAATGATTATTATTATCGTCGTTTTTATCGTCGTTCTAGTTTTATCTTATTATTATCATTATTATTATCTTTATCAATAAAAGGGCATTATCATTAAAAATTGTTATTTTTTTTATTACTATCGTTATTATCGTTAAAGTTATAATTAGTATTATTATTATTATCCAATTATTATTATTATTATTATTGGTATTATTATTATTATTATCATTATTAATATATATCATTATTTAAAAATAGTTATTGTTATTGTTATTATTATTATTACTATATTATCATTAAGATAATTATTAGTATTATCGTTAATAATGTTATAGTAACTATCATTATTAATATTAGTGTAATTAAAACAAATATTTGTAACACCTAATTATTTTGATTACTATTATTATCATTATTATGAACACGATATAAAAGACGATTAAAAGCTATTAAACGAAACGATTAGGAAATAATGGGTAAGAGTTTCATGATGAAATTAAAATATTATAAGATATTGATTTAGATAAAATTATCGTTCTTATTATTTTTATCATTACTATTATTATTAAAAGTATCGTTAGTATTAAAACTATCATTTTAACAAAAATTATCATTTTAATAGAAATGTCATTGTTACTATAAAATATCATTATTATTATTATTTTAAATAGAATTATTATTTTAAAGATAATATTAAAAATTATCGTAAATATTAAAGTTATCATAATTAGAATTATCGTTTTATCATAATATCATCTTAGTAATTATAAATATTGATATTTTTATAATAATAATTATTATTACAAAATAATACAACTTTTACTTACTATCATTATAGATATTATTTTATCAAATAAATATGTAATACAAACATATTTTACTACGTGTATAACTTACTTTAATAATACCTATCATATTATCTTTATGATATTAAATGAACCCTATAAATTTTATTACTTAAATATATATAAAAGTATATTTTATTATATAAATTTAATATAAAATTTTATTTATTAATAAATAAATTATATTATTTACTCTAATAAATCTTTTAAAAATATTTAAAAATATAAAACGACGATATTTAAACTATATATTAATCATGTATAGATTTTTGGAAATTATTTTGAGTCAAATTTACTTTTGTTGACTTTTGCATATTAGTCTCGAGCATTAGGATTGTGGTACACTATGACTTGACCTAATTTGTTAGACAAATATTGACCAACACATAAATATATATAATTAATTTAGGTTCGTGAATCCGAGGCCAACCTTGCACTTGTTCAATGACGTTATATGTATTTTTACTACGAAATACAGTATGGTGAGTTTCATTTGCTCCCTTTTTCTCTTTACATTTTTGGGGCTGAGAATACATGCAAATGTTTTATTAACTGTTTTACAATAATTATATGCGTGAGTTTCATTTGCTCCCTTTTTACTCTTTATATTTTTGGGCTGAGAATACATGCAAATGCTTTATTAACTGTTTTACAATAATTATATGTGTGAGTTTCATTATTCCCTTTTTATATATATTTTTGGGCTGAGAATACATGCAATGTTTTAATAACTATTTTACAATATTTAAAATCGTGAGTTTCATTTGATCCCTTTTTCTCTTTACATTTTTGGGGCTGAGAATACATGCAAATGTTTTATTAACTGTTTTACAATAATTATATGCGTGAGTTTCATTTGCCTTTTTACCCTTTATATTTTTTGGGCTGAGAATACATGCGCAATTTTTATAAATGTTTTACGAAATAGACACAAGTAATCGAAACTACATTATATGGTTGAATTATCGAAATCGAATATGCCCCTTTTTATTAAGTCTGGTAATCTAAGAATTAGGGAACAGACACCCTAATTGACGCGAATCCTAAAGATAGATCTATTGGGCCCAACAAGTCCCATCCAAAGTACCGGATGCTTTAGTACTTCGAAATTTATACCATGTCCGAAGGAGGATCCCGGAATGATGGGGATATTCTTATATGTATCTAGTTAATGTCGGTTACCAGGTGTTCACCATATGAATGATTATTTTTGTCTCTATGCATGGGACGTATATTTATGAGAACTGGAAATGAAATTCTTGTGGTCTATTAAAATGATGAAAATAAATGATTATGATAAACTAATGAACTCACCAACCTTTTGGTTGACACTTTAAAGCATGTTTATTCTCAGGTGTTAAAGAAATCTTCCGCTGTGCATTTGCTCATTTTAAAGATATTACTTGGAGTCTTTCATAGCATATTTCGAAGAACGTTGCATTCGAGTCATTGAGTTCATCAAAGATTATTATTAAATCAATTTATAGTTGGATAGTGGATATTATGAAATGGTATGCATGCCTGTCAATTTTCGATGTAAAGAAATATTGTCTTTTAAAAACGAATGCAATGTTTGTAAAATGTATCATATAGAGGTCAAATACCTCGCAATGTAATCAACTATTGTGAATCGTTTATAATGTATATGAACGGGTCCTTTCAGTTGGTATCAGAGCGGTGGTCTTAGCGAACCAGGTCTGCATTAGTGTGTCTAACTGATAAGTCGATAGGATGCATTAGTGAGTCTGGACTTCGACCGTGTCTGCATGTCAAAAGTTTTGCTTATCATTTTGTGTCGAAAATTAACTACTTATCATCCTCAGGAAATTTCCTGCTTATCATTTTTAGTCTAAGACACGTCTTGCTGCATTGATTGCATGAATAGTGTATAGACAAAAATTCATATCTTAGCATATCTGCTAAATCATATCTTATCGTATCTGTTACTTTAAACTTTGCCTGACATATCCCGCAAAGTCCTCCGTAATCTACGAAATCTTTTGATCTATATATATATATATATATATATATATATATATATATATATATATATATATATATATATATATATATATATATTCTATGTAATTAGAATACCATTCGATAGCCGGAAAATCATTTCATATCGAAAAACCCTTTATTCAATCGTACGAAATGGAATTCGTCATTAGTTCAAGTTCCTCAGATTATGAAATGGAATCCCACTCAAGCTCCGAAAGCAGTGTGACCGGAATGGATCAACCAATCAGTCATCACATATTCTGGATGAATTGGGGATGGGTTCGTAGCCTCCTCAATCATTGGAGACAAGAAGAAGGTGATCCCTTCCATCCACCACATTGTCCTCTTGACGAAGAACCTGAAGCACTTACCGGCGAACCTGTCCGAAACACTATTTTCTCTCTCATTTCCAGAGTATCTCGTCACGATTATATACTACATCAAATTCTAGATTTTATTTATCCGCTTGTCCGAACCGACAATCATCCCGGTGTAATAGAAGAAGTCAACGAGCTTCGCGCTCGGGTAGTGGATTTGGAGAATATGGTGCAAAGGTTACAAACACCAGCAGCAGCACCAGCAGCATAATCAGTACCACCAACATCAACGTCAACATTACCATTACCACCCCCAACCACAACCGCATCGTAAACCTCAACTCCACAATCTGTCCCACGAGTATCAAGGTCATACGTCCTATAAATAACATGGAAGACCAACAACAACAAACGATGAAGTATTAATTCATGACTTCATCGGAGAAATATTTTACGGTGATTATGTAATCTCTAAAATTTTAGAGATTACTTATTCTAGATCTAACCATAAATCAGATGAGTGGACCAAAATGATAAAAGAAATCCTGACCAGAATGGTGCACGATTTACAAACTTGACTTGTTTTACCAACAGCATCAACAGTACCGCCAGCATCACCAGCATCGTCAGTGTTGTCAGCATCAGCATTAGCAGCACCTATAACCTCACCAGCTCCGTCAGTTCAAGAATCACCGCGGACATCATTATGAATCAACAACGAGTATATTGTATCAACGAGTTATGAAGAATTAACTCATTTCCACTGAAGGATTTATATGTATATCGTATATATAAATCTTTAAACCATAATAAATCTTTCCGTACTAAGCTATTATGTGTGAATCTTAACTACTCGGTTAATTCATATTACTAATATGCAATAATGCACGTCCTTCATCCGCAACTTAACTATCGTTAACTACAACCTCTGTCTCAATTCAATAAATTCCAATTCATAATAAATCAAGTGTATTATTCAAATATATGTTGATTTTACACTTTCGTCATCAATGTACTCGAAACTTTTCAGATAACATCATTCGTACTTTGCGAAGTTCACAAGAATTTAATGAAAACCAACATCGTGTCCCAACAAATAACGAAGTATTGATTCATAATTTCAATATTATTGAAGTAATACTTATGTAATCTCTAAAGCCTTTAAGAGATTATTCAATTCTAGTTTTAACCGTAAATTAAATGAGTTTAATTTAATATTAACTCATTAAATCGATATTACATCTGAAGAAAATATATATATATATATATATATATATATATATATATATATATATATATATATATATATATATATATATATATATATTCAAAAAGACTGTAATAAAAATTCTTTTGTACAAAATATTAATTGTGAAATATTTTTTTAACGGGTAGGTAATACCCGAGAAATATATAAATTCACAATTAATATGATACATTCTTCGAATCTGATTCAACAATCATCAACTATACTCACTATTTTCTCAAACAATATATATTCTTTTATAGAAATCAAAACAACCATACTCATTCAAAATTTAATTGCATATTCTGATTTTAAAATCTCAGAATTCAACTCGAGATATGACCGAAATCATCGCTCTTAGATCCTTACATCTTTCACAAGCTATACTTTGACTTCAAAACTGTGTTAGAACATCATATGTATATTAACGATTACAATCTGTGTTCAAAACCCTTCGAAATTCCTGAAGACACTTCAAATAATAAACAATCGAGATGATGATCCAACCACATATTAACCAAAGTCTTGCATCTAAAAAGCTCTCGAAACCAGAGTCATAATTTAACACGTATCCGTGTCAGACCCTTTGGCATTTATTAGCAAAAATAACTTTGCGATTCCTTTTCAAATTAGTCAGTTTTGTCACAGCTTTAGCAAGTCAACTTCGACTTTTCAGTTGAAACAGTCTTATTATAACCTTGATATAGACGTTGCCCTTTCGTCATCGTTACCGGAGAACCTTTTATGTCTCACCACATTAAAAATAAACTTACCAACAACTTCACTGATCTTTGACTTTCCGAAAAGTCATTATATTTATCGAAACCCCATCATTTACTCATCCGCATCTTGTAACAAGAATTGTCATGCCAATTACTGGGAATCAGCAATTAGTATTTTGAAATCTTGCAGCATGTCTCTGCCAACAGTTATAGGTGTATATATAACGTCTATCTCCTAGACTTATATACTTTGAATGTGAAGTTTCTGAAAAACACCCTAAACTGCAAACTAGTTCTCCGAAGTTTGGAAAATGCTGATGAAGCAGCAAAAACTGTAAACGAACTTAACAGTCAAAAGTTTGATAATAAAGGATAGTATGTTGGAAAAGCTTAGAAAAAGAGAAGGTTTGGAACTGGAAAACGGATTAAGCAAACCATGAAGGAGGCTATGGACAAATCACAAAGACTAAACCTGCCTTCAAAGAATCCAAATGATTCAGTGTCTGCTGAAATTATTATCAAATACCTTACTCATGACTCTAAACCCTTGTGAATAATATTCTTCATCATCCTCTGATCTTAGATATTCTAAAATATCATCATATCTTTCATTATAAATATCCTCCATATTTCTGAAGATATTTTCTTAATTTTTCTTATTTGAAATCATTTACCTCTTCGCGCTATCTGTATTACATCATAAAAGAAACTATTTTAGTTTCTAAATTCTGAAACATTCAAGTTTAAAATAGGAATATTTTGAAGTAGTGTTGGGAACTGAAGCATGAATTAGTATAATATAATGACACTTGATCAACGTGATTACATTACAGTAAGTCATGCTGAGTTTCTAAATGGAACGTGATGATTCACAGATCATAACATCATCATGTGCCATGTTATACGACTCTTGTATTCTATTTAACCTCTAAAATATCAAGAAAATATTTCTTGATGATTCGGCCTTTTCCAAGGTACTCTAGTAATTTGACAAGTCAAGATCGTGCCATTACAATTTCCTTCCTAGAACATTAACAATATTCATTTCGAAATTCATATCTGTGAATTCTGGACCATTACAAGCGGTGCTTAATCGCAAGAAGAAGAAACGAAAGGACAAAACTCCGAAATAGAAATTGGGGTATAAATTGCAGCAAATAAAAGAGAGCATTAATTGTGAATGATAATGATTATAGAAGACAGAAGCAGAGACTTTGAAATATAAGGGAACATATAAAGCCCAACGATAAACCATAAATTATAAACCATATATATCGATGCATATAGCAATATAAAGACACGGGAGAACTAGAAACACTATAAACCCAAGAGTATAGTAGAAGTAAATAGATTCTTCCGGCGGTAGATGAAAAAGAAGAATGACCGATATGAAAGTTAGAAGTATATCGAGAATCAGAACTGGATGGAGCATATTGATGAATACTTTAAAATATGAGTTGAGGGGGAAAGAATAGAAGGTGATGAAACATGACTAGGAACTTAGAAATCAACAGATTTAACTCACACAATGGCGGAATAAGTGAATCAAATCCTCTAGTGAATAGGTTAAGTTTTTTTTGATTAATTTAGTCAAACCACAGCTAAATCAAGTGTGATTAGATCAACACCTAGAGCTATTATTCACCACCTGGGTGATTTGGACTGAGAGAGAATCGGAGGAGCTCACTAGATCTGAGTGTGTGTAACAAATGAGAGGCTTAACCTAAAATGAAGAACATAAGACTTTATATACCCCTGCTGTTGACTCACCCATACGATTCATTCATCACACGTACTAGTTGGCTTCATCAGCCGTACGGGTGATCACTCACTCGTGTCTTCTTATTTAGGTTGTAATTGTGACTTAGCTCAGCATCAACCATGCGTATGAGCCTGTCAGCCGTACTAGTGAGGCTTCACTCGTATGTCCGACTAAGTCTAACATAGTCAAACATCTAAATCTCGTTCCTGCAGTTCCTGTAACCACATATAAACACGGATAGTATAATAACGAGCAATCATGGTGGCCTGTAAACTGTTGTACCTGCAATGGATGTGGGTAGATGTCTAGGGACTTGCATAAAATGCATCAACAGAAGGTGTGAGTTGTAAGGAAACGAAGGAGATGAATTTATAAGAAAATCTCCGACAGAACAATTAAAATGGACGATCGCATTTAAAGCGGATCCTAATTTCCTTGATTACCGGAGAGTCACATCTTATTAAGAAGATTTTCTTCAAATCCCTTGAAATCTGGGAATCAATCATATCTACGTCAAATGATAAGATGAATCTACACTTACTCATTTCACTCTTCTATGTTAGCTTCATTCGTACTCTTCATATAAATGGATTGTTTATCCAAATTATTCGCTGATAATAAAACTCTAATTTTCAGCCCGTACGCATCATGAAAACATACTTATTATCATTCACGACCTTTCCACTCAAATTTCGGGACGAAATTTCTTTAACGGGTAGGTACTGTGACAACCCAGAAATTTCCAACCAAATTTAAACTTTAATCTTTATATGTTTCCGACACGATAAGCAATATTTGTTAAGTTAAATTTCAAGAATTTTAAACTATGTTCATACATTCATTCAACCTCGACCAAGTTCCAACGATTCACGAACCATTAAACGAATATGATTATATATGTATATGTGTATATATATTATAACTTGAAACGTAAACAAAATATTAGATTAAATACTTTATATGATTGTATCTGTTTCAAAATATTTATCAATGGAATTAGAAGATAAGATCAAATGATTGAATTATCAGATATATTGAATTATGATTACAAGTCTCTGTTGAAAGGCCCACGTTGATTTGAGAAATCTTTCTATTTTAACAATATTCGGAAAATGGTAAAGTGATTTATAAATAAGAACAAATTGTTAATCATTGAGAACTAGACAAAGGATAGTGGAAGATTGAATCTCATAAAGACTCGATTGATCTATTTAGTTTTAAACGTACAAAAACGTTTTCAGTTTAAAAAGAACTTTATTATTAAAACGTATATAACTTTTATAAATATCTAGAACCAATTTTGACAACTCATTACTTAACTAGTATGATAAAGATAACGATATTTATATTTTATTTTATTAAATATATATAATGATTTAAATTAATATTATATATATTTATACGCGTATTATACGTATTATGTAGTTTTATAGTTTTACTATACTTAAACTTTACCTTTACTTTATTTTTACTTTACTTTAACTTTAATAATTCACTTTAATAATTCACTTTAATAATTCACTTTAATAATTCTTACTTTAATAATTCACTTTAATAATTCATACTTTAATAATTCACTTTAATAATTCATTTTAATAATTCATACTTTAATAATTCACTTTAATAATTCACTTTAATAATTCAAAAATCTATTATAAATAGAAATCAATAGGTTTCATTATTTCATAGAAACTTGAAAATATTTTTCTCTAAACTCTCTCAATCGATTTACATATATATATTTACTCCGTATTATTTCAAGA
The DNA here is from genome assembly GCF_046630445.1 of Rutidosis leptorrhynchoides. Classification (NCBI taxonomy): domain Eukaryota; kingdom Viridiplantae; phylum Streptophyta; class Magnoliopsida; order Asterales; family Asteraceae; genus Rutidosis; species Rutidosis leptorrhynchoides. The sequence continues at coordinate 440,216,552 of NC_092333.1, forward strand.
TATTATTAGTATACATAAAATATTACGACGGAGTGCTGTCCGAGTGATTTCGAAATTGTTTTTGAGTGGGATAGGATTAAGGAAATTATGGGTTATAGCTATGGAGGTGATTGAGTATGGTTCATGGGTATGCTCGTGAGGTCAATATAGTGTTTATCATTTCCGTTGCGTCTACGTACCTTTCCTGCAATATTGAATCTCAATATTGATACGTGAGTACTCATAATTTAACTTTTACATACTAATAGTGTATCCCTGACTAGTGCTCGAGTATTTAGGATTATGCATGCTTGTACTTTTGATATTGCCCTTAGACAGGTTAGGTTGAATCTTGAATTAGTTACACTTGCGGTTGAGATAAGGTATAAGATATGTATGTCCTTAGAAAGCTAGCGAAAAATTAAGAACTTTTCCTTTAGATATCGAATAGTTTCGATGAACGGATTAGAAGTTATAATCAATTGAACTTTCGATATTTTTATTAAAAATGATTATTATTATCGTCGTTTTTATCGTCGTTCTAGTTTTATCTTATTATTATCATTATTATTATCTTTATCAATAAAAGGGCATTATCATTAAAAATTGTTATTTTTTTTATTACTATCGTTATTATCGTTAAAGTTATAATTAGTATTATTATTATTATCCAATTATTATTATTATTATTATTGGTATTATTATTATTATTATCATTATTAATATATATCATTATTTAAAAATAGTTATTGTTATTGTTATTATTATTATTACTATATTATCATTAAGATAATTATTAGTATTATCGTTAATAATGTTATAGTAACTATCATTATTAATATTAGTGTAATTAAAACAAATATTTGTAACACCTAATTATTTTGATTACTATTATTATCATTATTATGAACACGATATAAAAGACGATTAAAAGCTATTAAACGAAACGATTAAGAAATAATGGGTAAGAGTTTCATGATGAAATTAAAATATTATAAGATATTGATTTAGATAAAATTATCGTTCTTATTATTTTTATCATTACTATTATTATTAAAAGTATCGTTAGTATTAAAACTATCATTTTAACAAAAATTATCATTTTAATAGAAATGTCATTGTTACTATAAAATATCATTATTATTATTATTTTAAATAGAATTATTATTTTAAAGATAATATTAAAAATTATCGTAAATATTAAAGTTATCATAATTAGAATTATCGTTTTATCATAATATCATCTTAGTAATTATAAATATTGATATTTTTATAATAATAATTATTATTACAAAATAATACAACTTTTACTTACTATCATTATAGATATTATTTTATCAAATAAATATGTAATACAAACATATTTTACTACGTGTAATAACTTACTTTAATAATACCTATCATATTATCCTTATGATATTAAATGAACCCTATAAATTTTATTACTTAAATATATATAAAAGTATATTTTATTATATAAATTTAATATAAAATTTTATTTATTAATAAATAAATTATATTATTTACTCTAATAAATCTTTTAAAAATATTTAAAAATATAAAACGACGATATTTAAACTATATATTAATCATGTATAGATTTTTGGAAATTATTTTGAGTCAAATTTACTTTTGTTGACTTTTGCATATTAGTCTCGAGCATTAGGATTGTGGTACACTATGACTTGACCTAATTTGTTAGACAAATATTGACCAACACATAAATATATATAATTAATTTAGGTTCGTGAATCCGAGGCCAACCTTGCACTTGTTCAATGACGTTATATGTATTTTTACTACGAAATACAGTATGGTGAGTTTCATTTGCTCCCTTTTTCTCTTTACATTTTTGGGGCTGAGAATACATGCAAATGTTTTATTAACTGTTTTACAATAATTATATGCGTGAGTTTCATTTGCTCCCTTTTTACTCTTTATATTTTTGGGCTGAGAATACATGCAAATGCTTTATTAACTGTTTTACAATAATTATATGTGTGAGTTTCATTATTCCCTTTTTATATATATTTTTGGGCTGAGAATACATGCAATATTTTAATAACTATTTTACAATATTTAAAATCGTGAGTTTCATTTGCTCCCTTTTTCTCTTTACATTTTTGGGGCTGAGAATACATGCAAATGTTTTATTAACTGTTTTACAATAATTATATGCGTGAGTTTCATTTGCCTTTTTACCCTTTATATTTTTTGGGCTGAGAATACATGCGCAATTTTTATAAATGTTTTACGAAATAGACACAAGTAATCGAAACTACATTATATGGTTGAATTATCGAAATTGAATATGCCCCTTTTTATTAAGTCTGGTAATCTAAGAATTAGGGAACAGACACCCTAATTGACGCGAATCCTAAAGATAGATCTATTGGGCCCAACAAGTCCCATCCAAAGTACCGGATGCTTTAGTACTTCGAAATTTATATCATGTCCGAAGGAGGATCCCGGAATGATGGGGATATTCTTATATGTATCTAGTTAATGTCGGTTACCAGGTGTTCACCATATGAATGATTATTTTTGTCTCTATGCATGGGACGTATATTTATGAGAACTGGAAATGAAATTCTTGTGGTCTATTAAAATGATGAAAATAAATGATTATGATAAACTAATGAACTCACCAACCTTTTGGTTAACACTTTAAAGCATGTTTATTCTCAGGTGTTAAAGAAATCTTCCGCTGTGCATTTGCTCATTTTAAAGATATTACTTGGAGTCTTTCATAGCATATTTCGAAGAACGTTGCATTCGAGTCATTGAGTTCATCAAAGATTATTATTAAATCAATTTATAGTTGGATAGTGGATATTATGAAATGGTATGCATGCCTGTCAATTTTCGATGTAAAGAAATATTGTCTTTTAAAAACGAATGCAATGTTTGTAAAATGTATCATATAGAGGTCAAATACCTCGCAATGTAATCAACTATTGTGAATCGTTTATAATGTATATGAACGGGTCCTTTCAGATAATCTAAAATATACCATTTACACATGACCATTACATAATGGTTTACAATAAGAATATATTACATCAAAAATAAGTTTCTTGAATGCAGTTTTTACATAATATCATACAAGCATGGACTCCAAATCTTGTCCTTATTTTAGTATGCAACAGCGGATGCTCTTAATAATCACATGAGAATAAACATGCTTAAAACGTCAACAAAAATGTTGGTGAGTTATAGGTTTAACCTATATATTATCAAATCATAATAATAGACCACAAGGTTTCATATTTCAATATACATCCCATACATAGAGATAAAATTCATTCATATGGTGAACACCTGGTAACCGACATTAACAAGATGCATATAAGAATATCCCCTATCATTCCGGAAAATCCTTCGGACATGATATAAATGAATTCGAAGTACTAAAGCATCCGGTACTTTGGATGGGGTTCGTTAGGCCCAATAGATCTATCTTTAGGATTTGCGTCAATTAGTAGATCGGTTTACTAATTCTTAGGTTACCAAGCAAAAGGGGCATATTCGGCTTCGATCATTCACCCATATAATGTAGTTTCAATTACTTGTGTCTATTTCGTAAAACATTTATAAGACTGCATGCATTCTCATCCCAAAATATTAGATTTTAAAAGTGGGACTATAACTCACTTTCACAGATTTTTACTTCGTCGGGAAGTAAGACTTGGCCACTGGTCGATTCACGAACCTATAACAAATATGTACATATATATCAAAGTATGTTCAAAATATATTTACAACATTTTTAATACGTTTTACTGTTTTAAATTTATTAAGTCAGTTGTCCTCGTTAGTAACCTACAACTAGTTGTCCACATTTAGATGTACAGAAATAAATCGATATATATTATCTTTAATCAATCCACGACCCAGTGCATACACGTCTCAGGCTAGATCACAACTCAAAGTATATATATTTTTGGAATCAACCTCAACCCTGTATAGCTAACTCCAACATTACTGCATATAGAGTGTCTATGGTTGTTCCAAATAATATATATACATGGGTCGATATGATATGTCAAAACATTTGCATACGTGTCCATGGTATTCCAAGATTACATAATATATTAGAATACATGTATAATACAATATAAGTTAGCTAGGATATGATTTGTGTAGAATTGTTACAATATTTCCCATAGCTACAACAATCAAAAATATCCAATGTTGTTTTACCCATAACTTCTTCGTTTTAAATCCGTTTTGAGTGAATCAAATTGCTATGGTTTCATATTGAACTCTATTTTATGAATCTAAACAGAAAAAGTATAGTTTTATAGTCAGAAATATAAGTTACAAGTCATTTTTATAAGAGGTAGTCATTTCAGTCGAAAGAACGACGTCTTGATGACCATTTTAAGAAACATACTTCCACTTTGAGTTTAACCATGATTTTTGGATATAGTTTCATGTTCATAAGCAAAATCATTTTCCCAGAAGAACAAATTTTAAATCAAAGTTTATCATAGTTTTTAATTATCAAACCCAAAACAGCCTGCGGTGTTACTACGACGGCGTATGTCCGATTTTACGGTGTTTTTCGTGTTTCCAGCTTTTAAATCATTAAGTTAGCATATCATATAGATATAGAACATGTGTTTAGTTGATTTTAAAAGTCAAGTTATAAGGATTAACTTTTGTTTGCGGACAAGTTTAGAATTAACTAAACTATGTTCTAGTGATTACATGTTCAAATCTTCGAATAAGATAGTTTTATATGTGTGAATCGAATGATGTTATGAAAATCATTACTACCTCAAGTTTAGTAGGTAAACCTACTAGAAGTGACAAGAAATTATCTAGCTTCAAAGGATCTTGGATGGCTTGAAAGTTCTTGAAGTAGAATCATGACACGAAAACAAGTTCAAGTAAGATTATCACTCCAATTAAGATAGTTATAGTTATAGGAATTGAATCAAAGTTTGTATATGAGTATTACCTTGATTTAGAATGATATATTACTGTAAACAACAAAGATTTCTTGAGGTTGGATGATCACTTTACAAGATTGGAAGTGATCTAGTAAACTTGGAAGTATTCTTGATTTTTATGAAACTAGAACTTGTAAAATTTATGAAGAACACTTATAACTTGAAGATGGAACTTGAGAGAGATCAATTAGATGAAGAAAATTGAAGAATGCAAGTGTTTGTAGGTGTTTTTGGTCATTGGTATATGGATTAGATATAAAGGATATGTAATTTTGTTTTCATGTAAATAAGACATGAATGATTACTAATATTTTTGTAATTTTATGAGATATTTCATGCTAGTTGCCAAATGATGGTTCTCACATGTGTTAGGTGACTCACATGGGCTGCTAAGAGCTGATCATTGGAGTGTATATACCAATAGCACATACATGTAGAATTGTTGATGAAACTGAACGAGGATATAATTGTAAGCATTTTTGTTAAGTAGAAGTATTTTGATAAGTGTCTTGAAGTCTTTCAAAAGTGTATGAATACATATTAAAACACTACATGTATATACATTTTAACTGAGTCGTTAAGTCATCGTTAGTCGTTACATGTAAATGTTGTTTTGAAACCTTTAGGTTAACGATCTTGTTAAATGTTGTTAACCCATTGTTTATTATATCTAAAGAGATGTTAAATTATTACATTATCATGATATTATGATATTTTAATATATCTTATTATGATATATATACAGTTAAATGTTGTTACAACGATAATCGTTACATATATGTCTCGTTTTGAAATCATTAAGTTAGTAGTCCTGTTTTTACATATGTAGTTCATTGTTAATACACTTAATGACATGTTTAATTATCATTTATCATGATTAAACATAGTGTATCAATATCTTAATATGATTCATATGTATTTAGTAAGACGTTGTTATAACGATAATCGTTATATATATCGTTTTGAGTCTCTTAATTCAATAAACTCAATTTTATGTATATAACTCATTGTTAAAATACCTAATGAGATACTTAATTATCATAATATCATGTTAACTATATATATAATCATATATATGTCATCATATAGTTTTTACAAGTTTTAACGTTCGTGAATCACCGGTCAACTTGGGTGGTCAATTGTCTATATGAAACCTATTTCAATTAATCAAGTCTTAACAAGTTTGATTGCTTAACATGTTGGAAACACTTAATCATGTAAATATCAATTTCATTTAATATATTTAAACATGGAAAAGTTCGGGTCACTACAATACCTACCCGTTAAATAAATTTCGTCCTGAAATTTTAAGCAGTTGGAGGTGTTGACGTATCTTCTGGAAATAAGTGCGGTTATTTCTTCTTCATCTGATCTTCTCATTCCCAGGTGAAATCGGGTCCTCTACGAGCATTCCATCGAACCTTAACAATTGGTATCTTGTTTTGTTTAAGTCTTTTAACCTCACGATCCATTATTTCGACGGGTTCTTCGATGAATTGAAGTTTTTCGTTGATTTGGATTTCGTCTAACGGAATAGTGAGATCTTCTTTAGCAAAACATTTCTTCAAATTCAAGATGTGGACAGTGTTATGTATAGTCGCGAGTTATTGAGGTAACTCAAGTCGATAAGCTACTGGTCCGACACGATCAATAATCTTGAATGGTCCAATATACCTTGGATTTAATTTCCCTTGTTTACCAAATCGAACAATGCCTTTCCAAGGTGCAACCTTAAGCATTACCATCTCTCCAATTTCAAATTCTATATCTTTTCTTTTAATGTCCGCGTAGCTCTTTTGTTGACATTGGACGGTTTTTAACCGTTGTTGAATTTGGATGATCTTCTAGGTAGTTTCTTGTATTATCTCCGGACCCGTAATCTGTCTATCCCCCACTTCACTCCAACAAATTGGAGACCTGCACTTTCTACCATAAAGTGCTTCAAATGGTGAAATCTCAATGCTTGAATGGTAGCTGTTGTTGTAGGAACATTCTGCTAACGGTAGATGTCGATCCCAACTGTTTCCAAAATCAATAATACATGCTCGTAGCATGTCTTCAAGCATTTATATCGTCCTTTCACTCTGCCCATCAGTTTGTGGATGATAGGCAGTACTCATGTCTAGACGAGTTCCTATTGATTGCTGTAATGTCTGCCAGAATCTTGAAATAAATCTGCCATCCCTATCAGAGATAATAGAGATTGGTATTCCATGTCTGGAGATGACTTCCTTCAAATACAGTCGTGCTAACTTCTCCATCTTGTCATCTTCTCTTATTGGCAGGAAGTATGCTGATTTGGTGAGACGATCAACTATTACCCAAACAGTATCAAAACCACTTGTAGTCCTTGGCAATTTAGTGATGAAATCCATGGTAATGTTTTCCCATTTCCATTCCGGGATTTCGGGTTGTTGAAGTAGACCTGATGGTTTCTGATGCTCCGCTTTGACCTTAGAACACGTCAAACATTCCCCTACGTATTTAACAATATCGGCTTTCATAACTGGCCACCAAAAATGTTTCTTGAGATCCTTGTACATCTTTCCCGTTACAGGATATATTGAGTATCTGGTTTTATGAGCTTCTCTAAGTACCATTTCTCTCATATCTCTAAATTTTGGTACCCAAATCCTTTCAGCCCTATACCGGGTTCCGTCTTCCCGAATATTAAGATGCTTCTCTGATCCTTTGGGTATTTCATCCTTTAAATTTCCCTCTTTTAAAACTCCTTGTTGCGCCTCCTTTATTTGAGTAGTAAGGTTAGTGTGAATCATTATATTCATAGCTTTTACCCGAATGGGTTCTCTGTCCTTTCTGCTCAAGGCGTCGGCTACCACATTTGCCTACCTCGGGTGGTAACGAATCTCAAAGTCGTAATCATTCAATAATTCAATCCACCTACGCTGCCTCATATTCAGTTGTTTCTGATTAAATATGTGTTGAAGACTTTTGTGGTCGGTATATATAATACTTTTGACCCCATATAAGTAGTGCCTCCATGTCTTTAATGCAAAAACAACCGCGCCTAATTCCAAATCATGCGTCGTATAATTCTGCTCGTGAATCTTCAATTGTCTAGACGCATAAGCAATTACTTTCGTTCGTTGCATTAATACACAACCGAGACCTTGCTTTGAGGCGTCACAATATATAACAAAATCATCATTCCCTTCAGGTAATGACAATATAGTTACCGTGGTTAACTTTTTCTTCAACAATTGAAACTCTTTTTCTTGTTCATCCTTCCATTCAGATTTCCTCCCTTTATGCGTTAATGCAGTCAAGGGTTTTGCTATTCTGGAAAAGTCTTGGATGAACCTTCTGTAGTAACCAGCTAGTCCTAAAAACTGACGTATGTGTTTTGGAGTTTTTGGGGTTTCCCATTTTTCAACGGTTTCAATCTTTGCTGGATCCACCTGAATACCTTCTTTTTTCACTATGTGACCGAGGAATTGAACTTCTTCCAACCAAAATGCACACTTTGAAAACTTAGCGTACAGTTTTTCTTTTCTCAGCAACTCTAGCACTTTTCTTAAATGTTCTTCGTGCTCTTGATCATTCTTCGAGTAAATAAGTATGTCATCAATAAAAACAATGACGAACTTGTCAAGATATGGACCACACACTCGGTTCATGAGGTTCATGAACACAGCTGGTGCGTTAGTCAATCCAAAAGGCATAACCATAAACTCGTAATGACCGTAACGCGTCCTAAAAGCAGTCTTTGGAATATCATCCTCCTTCACCCGCATTTGATGATATACAGAACGTAAATCGATCTTCGAATAAACAGACGAGCCTTGTAGTTGATCAAATAAGTCGTCGATTCTCGGTAGTGGGTAGCGGTTCTTGATGGTAAGTTTGTTCAACTCTCGATAGTCGATACAAAACCTAAATGTACCATCTTTCTTCTTGACAAACAAAACAGGAGCTCCCCATGGTGATGTGCTTGGTCGAATGAAACCACGCTCTAAAAGTTCCTGTAACTGACTTTGTAATTCTTTCATTTCGCTGGGTGCGAGTCTGTATGGAGCACGAGCTATTGGTGCAGCTCCTGGTACAAGGTCTATTCGAAATTCAACGGATCGATGTGGGGGTAATCCCGGTCATTCTTTCGGAAATACATCGGGAAATTCTTTTGCGACGGGAACATCACTGATGTTCTTTTCTTCAAGTTTAACTTCCTCGATGTGTGCTAGAATGATGTAACAACCTTTTTTTTATTAGTTTTTGCTCCTTCAAACTACTAATAAGATTTAATTTCGCGTTGTTCTTTTCTCCTTACACCATTAAATGTTTTCCTTTTTCACGCATAATGCGAATCGCATTGTTGTAACAAACAACCTCTGCTCTCACCTTTTTCAACCAGTCCATGCCAATTATTACATCAAAACTTCCTAACTCGACTGGTATTAAATCAATTTTAAACGTTTCATCCCCCAGTTTAATTTCTCTCTCCCGACATATATTATCTGCTGAAATTAATTTACCGTTTGCTAATTCAAGTAAAAATTTACTATCCAAAGGCGTAAATGGGCAACTTAATTTAGCACAAAATTCTCTACTCATATAGATTCTATCCGCACCCGAGTCAAATAAAACATAAGCAGATTTATCATCAATAAGAAACGTACCCGTAACAAGCTCCGGGTCTTCCTGTGCTTCTGCTGCATTAATATTGAAAACTCTTCCACGGCCCTACCCATTAGTATTCCCCTGATTCGGGCAATTTCTAATAATGTGGCCTAGTTTTCCACATTTATAACAAACAGCGTTGGTATTAATTGCTTCGACACTATTCGTTCCGGCATTACTTGTTCCGACACTATTTTTTCCTTTACTTCTGTTAAACTTTGGTCCATAGACCTCACACTTTGTCGCGCTATGACCATTTCTTTTACACCTATTGCAAAATGTCGTGCAGAACCCCTGATGATTTTCTTCATGAAATGTCCCGTTCTTATTGATTAAAAGCGTTCCATATTAATTGATTTCGTTGCGAGGTTTTGACCTCTATATGAGACGTTTTTCAAAGACTGCATTCATTTTAAAACAAACCATAACCTTTATTTCATCAATAAATGTTTAAAAAGCTTTACGTAGATTATCAAATAATGATAATCTAAAATATCCTGTTTACACACGACCATTACATAATGGTTTACAATACAAATATGTTACAACAAAATAAGTTTCTTGAATGCAGTTTTTACACAATATCATACAAGCATGGACTCCAAATCTCGTCCTTATTTAAGTATGCGACAGCGGAAGCTCTTAATAATCACCTGAGAATAAACATGCTTAAAACGTCAACAAAAATGTTGGTGAGTTATAGGTTTAACCTATATATATCAAATCGTAACAATAGACCACAAGATTTCATATTTCAATACACATCCTATACATAGAGATAAAAATCATTCATATGGTGAACACCTGGTAACCGACATTAACAAGATGCATATATAAGAATATCCCCATCATTCCGGGACACCCTTCGGATATGATATAAATTTCGAAGTACTAAAGCATCCGGTACTTTGGATGGGGCTTGTTGGGCCCGATAGATCTATCTTTAGGATTCGCGTCAATTAGGGTGTCTGTTCCCTAATTCTTAGATTACCAGACTTAATAAAAAGGGGCATATTCGATTTCGATAATTCAACCATAGAATGTAGTTTCACGTACTTGTGTCTATTTTGTAAATCATTTATAAAACCTGCATGTATTCTCATCCCAAAAATATTAGATTTTAAAAGTGGGACTATAACTCACTTTCACAGATTTTTACTTCGTCGGGAAGTAAGACTTGGCCACTGGTTGATTCACGAACCTATAACAATATATACATATATATCAAAGTATGTTCAAAATATATTTACAACACTTTTAATATATTTTGATGTTTTAAGTTTATTAAGTCAGCTGTCCTCGTTAGTAACCTACAACTAGTTGTCCACAGTTAGATGTACAGAAATAAATCGATAAATATTATATTGAATCAATCCACGACCCAGTGTATACGTATCTCAGTATTGATCACAACTCAAACTATATATATTTTGGAATCAACCTCAACCCTGTATAGCTAACTCCAACATTCACATATAGAGTGTCTATGGTTGTTCCGAAATATATATAGATGTGTCGACATGATAGGTCGAAACATTGTATACGTGTCTATGGTATCTCAAGATTACATAATATACAATACAAGTTGATTAAGTTATGGTTGGAATAGATTTGTTACCAATTTTCACGTAGCTAAAATGAGAAAAATTATCCAATCTTGTTTTACCCATAACTTCTTCATTTTAAATCCGTTTTGAGTGAATCAAATTGCTATGGTTTCATATTGAACTCTATTTTATGAATCTAAACAGAAAAGTATAGGTTTATAGTCGGAAAAATAAGTTACAAGTCGTTTTTGTAAAGGTAGTCATTTCAGTCGAAAGAACGACGTCTAGATGACCATTTTAGAAAACATACTTCCACTTTGAGTTTAACCATAATTTTTGGATATAGTTTCATGTTCATAATAAAAATCATTTTCTCAGAATAACAACTTTTAAATCAAAGTTTATCATAATTTTTAATTAACTAACCCTAAACAGCCCGCGGTGTTACTACGACGGCGTAAATCCGGTTTTAAGGTGTTTTTCGTGTTTCCAGGTTTTAAATCATTAAGTTAGCATATCATATAGATATAGAATATGTGTTTAGTTTATTTTAAAAGTCAAGTTAGAAGGATTAACTTTTGTTTGCGAACAAGTTTAGAATTAACTAAACTATGTTCTAGTGATTACAAGTTTAAACCTTCGAATAAGATAGCTTTATATGTATGAATCGAATGATGTTATGAACATCATTACTACCTTAAGTTCCTTGGATAAACCTACTGGAAAAGAGAAAAATGGATCTAGCTTCAATGGATCCTTGGATGGCTCGAAGTTCTTGAAGCAAAATCATGACACGAAAACAAGTTCAAGTAAGATCATCACTTAAAATAAGATTGTTATAGTTATAGAAATTGAACCAAAGTTTGAATATGATTATTACCTTGTACTAGAATGATAACCTACTGTAAGAAACAAAGATTTCTTGAGGTTGGATGATCACCTTACAAGATTGGAAGTGAGCTAGCAAACTTGAAAGTATTCTTGATTTTATGAAACTAGAACTTTTGGAATTTATGAAGAACACTTAGAACTTGAAGATAGAACTTGAGAGAGATCAATTAGATGAATAAAATTGAAGAATGAAAGTGTTTGTAGGTGTTTTTGGTCGTTGGTGTATGGATTAGATATAAAGGATATGTAATTTTGTTTTCATGTAAATAAGTCATGAATGATTACTCATATTTTTGTAATTTTATGAGATATTTCATGCTAGTTGCCAAATGATGGTCCCCACATGTGTTAGGTGACTCACATGGGCTGCTAAGAGCTGATCATTGGAGTGTATATACCAATAGTACATACATCTAAAAGTTGTGTATTGTACGAGTACGAATACGGGTGCATACGAGTAGAATTGTTGATGAAACTGAACGAGGATGTAATTGTAAGCATTTTTGTTAAGTAGAAGTATTTTGATAAGTGTCTTGAAGTCTTTCAAAAGTGTATGAATACATATTAAAACACTACATGTATATACATTTTAACTGAGTCGTTAAGTCATCGTTAGTCGTTACATGTAAATGTTGTTTTGAAACCTTTAGGTTAACGATCTTGTTAAATGTTGTTAACCCAATGTTTATAATATCAAAAGAGATTTTAAATTATTATATTATCATGATATTATGATGTACGAATATCTCTTAATATGATATATATACATTAAATGTCGTTACAACGATAATCGTTACATATATGTCTCGTTTCAAAATCATTAAGTTAGTAGTCTTGTTTTTACATATGTAGTTCATTGTTAATATACTTAATGATATGTTTACTTATCATAATATCATGTTAACTATATATATAACCATATATATGTCATCATATAGTTTTTACAAGTTTTAACGTTCGTGAATCACCGGTCAACTTGGGTGGTCAATTGTCTATATGAAACCTATTTCAATTAATCAAGTCTTAACAAGTTTGATTGCTTAACATGTTGGAAACATTTAATCATGTAAATATCAATCTCAATTAATATATATAAACATGGAAAAGTTCGGGTCACTACAGTACCTACCCGTTAAATAAATTTCGTCCCGAAATTTTAAGCTGTTGAAGGTGTTGACAAATCTTCTGGAAATAGATGCGGGTATTTCTTCTTCATCTGATCTTCACACTCCTAGGTGAACTCGGGTCCTCTACGAGCATTCCATCGAACCTTAACAATTGGTATCTTGTTTTTCTTAAGTCTTTTAACCTCACGATCCATTATTTCGACGGGTTCTTCGATGAATTGAAGTTTTTCGTTGATTTGGATTTCATCTAACGGAATAGTGAGATCTTCTTTAGCAAAACATTTCTTCAAATTCGAGACGTGGAAAGTGTTATGTACAGCCGCGAGTTGTTGAGGTAACTCAAGTCGGTAAGCTACTGGTCCGACACGATCAATAATCTTGAATGGTCCAATATACCTTGGATTTAATTTCCCTCGTTTACCAAATCGAACTACGCCTTTCCAAGGTGCAACTTTAAGCATGACCATCTCTCCAATTTCAAATTCTATATCTTTTCTTTTAATGTCAGCGTAGCTCTTTTGTCGACTTTGGGCGGTTTTCAACCGTTGTTGAATTTGGATGATCTTCTCGGTAGTTTCTTGTATAATCTCCGGACCCGTAATCTGTCTATCCCCCACTTAACTCCAACAAATTGGAGACCTGCACTTTCTACCATAAAGTGCTTCAAACCGCGCCATCTCAATGCTTGAATGGTAGCTGTTGTTGTAGGAAAATTCTGCTAATGGTAGATGTCGATCCCAACTGTTTCCGAAATCAATAACACATGCTCGTAGCATGTCTTCAAGCGTTTGTATCGTCCTTTCGCTCTGCCCATCAGTTTGTGGATGATAGGCAGTACTCATGTCTAGACGAGTTCCTAATGCTTGCTGTAATGTCTGCCAGAATCTTGAAATAAATCTGCCATCCCTATCAGAGATAATAGAGATTGGTATTCCATGTCTGGAGATGACTTCCTTCAAATACAGTCGTGCTAACTTCTCCATCTTGTCATCTTCTCTTATTGGCAAGAAGTGTGCTGATTTGGTGAGACGATCAACTATTACCCAAATAGTATCAAAACCACTTGCAGTCCTTGGCAATTTAGTGTTGAAATCCATGGTAATGTTTTCCCATTTCCATTTCGGGATTTCGGGTTGTTGAAGTAGACCTGATGGTTTCTGATGCTCAGCTTTGACCTTAGAACACGTCAAACATTCTCCTACGAATTTAGCAACATCGGCTTTCATACCCGGCCACCAAAAATGTTTCTTGAGATCCTTGTACATCTTTCCTGTTCCAGGATGTATTGAGTATCTGGTTTTATGAGCTTCTCTAAGTACCATTTCTCTCATATCTCTAAATTTTGGTACCCAAATCCTTTCAGCCCTATACCGGGTTCCGTCTTCCCGAATATTAAGATGTTTCTCCAATCCTTTGGGTATTTCATCCTTTAAATTTCCCTCTTTTAAAAATCCTTGTTGCGCCTCCTTTATTTGAGTAGTAAGGTTATTATGAATCATTATATTCATAGATTTTACTCGAATGGGTTCTCTGTCCTTCCTGCTCAAGGCATCGGCTACCACATTTGCCTTCCCCGGGTGGTAACGAATCTCAAAGTCGTAATCATTCAATAATTCAATCCACCTACGCTGCCTCATATTCAGTTGTTTCTGATTAAATATGTGTTGAAGACTTTTGTGGTCGGTATATATAATACTTTTGACCCCATATAAGTAGTGCCTCCAAGTCTTTAATGCAAAAACAACCGCGCCTAATTCCAAATCATGCGTCGTATAATTTTGTTCGTGAATCTTCAATTGTCTAGACGCATAAGCAATCACCTTCGTTCGTTGCATTAATACACAACCGAGACCTTGCTTTGATGCGTCACAATAAATCACAAAATCATCATTCCCTTCAGGCAATGACAATATAGGTGCCGTAGTTAGCTTTTTCTTCAATAACTGAAACGCTTTCTCTTGTTCATCATTCCATTCAAATTTCTTCCCTTTATGCGTTAATGAAGTTAAGGGTTTTGCTATTCTGGAAAAGTCTTGGATGAACCTTCTGTAGTAACCAGCTTGTCCTAAAAACTGGCGTATGTGTTTCGGAGTTTTTGGGGTTTCCCACTTTTCAACAGTTTCTATCTTTGCCGGATCCACCTTAATACCTTCTTTGTTCACTATGTGACCGAGGAATTGAACTTCTTCCAACCAAAATGCACACTTTGAAAACTTAGCGTACAATTCTTCCTTCCTAAATACTTCTAACACCTTTCTCAAATGTTCACCGTGTTCTTGGTCATTCTTTGAGTAAATAAGTATGTCATCAATGAAAACAATGACAAACTTGTCAAGGTATGGTCCACACACTCGGTTCATAAGGTCCATGAACACAGCTGGTGCATTAGTTAAACCAAACGGCATGACCATAAACTCGTAATGACCGTAACGTGTTCTGAAAGCAGTCTTTGGAATATCATTTTCTTTCACCCGCATTTGATGATACCCGGAACGTAAGTCAATCTTTGAATAAACAGACGAGCCTTGTTGTTGATCAAATAAGTCGTCGATTCTCGGTAGTGGGTAGCGGTTCTTGATGGTAAGTTTGTTCAACTCTCGGTAGTCGATACACAACCTGAATGTACCATCTTTCTTCTTGACAAACAAAATAGGAGCTCCCCACGGTGATGTGCTTGGTCGAATGAAACCACGCTCTAAAAGTTCTTGTAATTGGCTTTGCAGTTCTTTCATCTCATTGGGTGCGAGTCTGTAAGGAGCACGAGCTATTGGTGCAGCTCTTGGTACAAGATCTATTTGAAATTCAACGGATCGATGTGGGGGTAATCCTGGTAATTCTTTCGGAAATACATCGGGAAATTCTTTTGCGACGGGAACATCATTGATGCTCTTTTCTTCAGTTTGTATTTTCTCGACGTGTGCTAGAACAGCATAGCAACCTTTTCTTATTAGTTTTTGTGCCTACAAATTACTAATAAGATGTAGCTTCGTGTTGCCCTTTTCTCCGTACACCATTAAGGGTTTTCCTTTTTCTCGTATAATGCGAATTGCATTTTTGTAACAAACAATCTCTGCTTTCACTTCTTTCAACCAGTCCATACCGATTATCACATCAAAACTCCCTAACTCTACTGGTATCAAATCAATCTTAAATGTTTCGCTAACCAGTTTAATTTCTCGTTTCCGACATATATTATCTGCTGAAATTAATTTACCATTTGCTAATTTGAGTAAAAATTTACTATCCAAAGGCGTCAATGGACAACTTAATTTAGCACAAAAATCTCTACTCATATAGCTTCTATCCGCACCCGAATCAAATAAAACGTAAGCAGATTTATTATCAATAAGAAACGTACCCTTAACAAGCTCCGGGTCTTCCTGTGCCTCTGCCACATTAATATTGAAAACTCTTCCGCGGCCTTGTCCATTCGTGTTCTCCTGGTTCGGGCAATTTCTAATAATGTGGCCCGGTTTTCCACATTTATAACAAACTACATTGGCATAACTTGCTCCGACACTACTTGCTCCGCCATTACTCGTTCCGACACCATTTGTTCCTTTCGTTCTATTAACCCCTGGTCCGTAGACCTCACACTTCGCCGCGCTATGACCATTTCTTTTACACTTGTTGCAAAATTTGGTGCAGAACCCCGAGTGATACTTTTCACACCTTTGGCATAGCTGCTTCTGATTGTTGTTGTTGTTGTTGCGGTTATTATTGTTGTTGGGATGATTGTTGTGGTTGCTGTTGTTGTTGTTGTTGTTGTTGGGCCATTTGTTGTAGTTGCGATTGATGTTGCGATTGTTGGGATAATTGTTGCGATTATTGTTGTAATTGCTGTTGTTGTTGTATTGGTGATTCTTATCACCGTTTTCCTCCCACTTTCTTTTGACTTGCTTCACATTGGCCTCTTCAACAGTCTGTTCTTTAATTCTTTCTTCAATCTGGTTCACTAGTTTGTGAGCCATTCTACATGCCTGTTGTATGGAGGCGGGCTCGTGTGAACTTATATCTTCTTGGATTCTTTCCGATAATCCTTTCACAAACGCGTCGATCTTCTCTTCCTCATCTTCGAATGCTCCCGGACACAATAGGCACAATTCTGTGAATCGTCTTTCGTACGTGGTAATATCAAATCCTTGGGTTCGTAACCCTCTAAGTTCTGTCTTGAGCTTATTGACCTCGGTTCTGGGACGGTACTTCTCGTTCATCAAGTGCTTGAATGCTGACCACGGTAGTGCGTAAGCATCATCTTGTCCCACTTGCTCTAGATAGGTATTCCACCATGTTAACGCAGAACCTGTGAAGGTATGCGTAGCGTACTTCACTTTGTCCTCTTCAGTACACTTACTTATGGAAAACACCGATTCGACCTTCTCGGTCCACCGTTTCAATCCGATCGGTCCTTCGGTTCCATCAAATTCCAAAGGTTTGCAGGCAGTGAATTCTTTGTAGGTGCATCCTACACGATTTCCTGTACTGCCAGATCCAAGGTTATTGTTGGTATGTAGCGCAGCCTGTACTGCGGCTATGTTTGAAGCTAGAAAAGTACGGAATTCCTCTTCATTCATATTCACGGTGTGTCGAGTAGTCGGTGCCATTTCCTTCAAAATAGTCAAATGGAACAAGTTAATCATACAGAATATTAAGAGTAGTTAATAGTATTTTGTAGCATAATATGAACTCATTTATAAAAGCTTTTTCTTCATATTAGCGTTTTATAAGTTTAAATTCGGGTAGTACCTACCCGTTAAGTTCATACTTAGTAGCTAATATACAATTCAACTACTACAATTCTATATGAAAAACTGATTATAATAATATTTCGCGTTCAAACTTTTACACAATATTTTACAAACTTACAATACCGCTTATTTTACATATAGCATGAAATATAGCACACAATAAATTTGATACAAGATGGTTGTGAAGATAATTCTAGCTAGTACACAAGTCGTTCAGCAAAGGCAATAAAGACACGTAATTCATACGTCCAGAAACAAGTCATGCATTCTGGTTTTACTAGGATTACTTCCCATCCTTGGTCTTGTGGAACATAACCGTTATGGCCGTTGATAAAACAGCGTGTTGTAACGTCGTCAAAGGGACGAGGGTTACGTAATGTCCAACAGTCCCGTAACAATCTAAAAACCTCATTTCTTACCCCAATTACCGACTCCGTCACTTGTGGGAACGTTTTGTTTAATAGTTGTAGCCCGATGTTCTTGTTCTCACTTTGGTGAGAAGCGAACATTACTAATCCGTAAGCATAACATGCTTCTTTATGTTGCATGTTAGCCACTTTTTCTAAATCACGAAGTCCAATATTCGGATATACTGAGTCAAAATAATTTCTTAACCCGTTGCGTAAAATAGCATTTGGGTTCCCCGCAATATATGCGTCAAAGTAAACACATCGTAACTTATGGATTTCCCAATGTGATATCCCCCATCTTTCGAACGAAAGCCTTTTATAAACCAAGGCATTCTTGGAACGTTCTTCGAATGTCTTACAAACTGATCTCGCCTTAAATAGTTGTGCCGAAGAATTCTGACCGACTCTAGACAAGATTTCATCAAGCATGTCTCTGGGTAGGTCTCTTAAAATATTGGGTTGTCTATCCATTTTGTGTTTTTATACTGTAAAATAGACAAGAGTTAGATTCATAAAAAAAAATACTTATTAATACAAGCAATTTTTACATATATCATAAAGCATAAGCATACTATATTACATATATTACACCACACGAATACAACTATCTTATTCCGACTCGCTTGTTTCTTCTTCTTCGGTTTTGGATCGTTTTGCCAAGTTTTTAGGGATATATGATGTTCCCCTAATACGAGCCGTCGTTGTCCACATTGGTTTAGAAAAACCTGGTGGTTTAGAGGTTCCCGGGTCATTGTTACAACTTAAGGACTTCGGGGGTTGACGATACATATAAAGTTCATCGGGGTTGGAATTAGATTTCTCTATTTTTATGCCCTTTCCCTTATAATTTTCTTTTGCCTTTTTAAATTCAGTTGGGGTAATTTCTATAACATCATCGGAATTCTTGTCGGAATCCGATTCATCGGAGAATTGGTAATCCTCCCAATATTTTGCTTCCTTGGCGGAAACACCATTGACCATAATTAACCTTGGTCGGTTGGTTGAGGATTTTATTTTACTTAACCGTTTTATTATTTCCCCCACCGGTTCTATTTCTTCATCCGGTTCCGATTCTTCTTCCGGTTCCGATTCTTCTTCCGGTTCCGACTCTTTTTTCGGTTCCTCTTCGGGAACTTGTGAATCAGTCCACGAATCATTCCAATTTACATTTGACTCTTCATTATTATTAGGTGAGTCAATGGGACTTGTTCTAGAGGTAGACATCGATCACATAATATCAAACGCGTTAAGAGATTAATATATCACATAATATTCACATGTTAAAAATATATAGTTTCCAACAAAATTTGTTAAGCAATCATTTTTCAAGTAAACACGGTCGAAGTCCAGACTCACTAATGCATCCTAACAAACTCGATAAGACACACTAATGCAAAATTCTGGTTCTCTAAAACCAAAGCTCGGATACCAACTGAAATGTCCCGTTCTTATTGATTAAAAACGTTCCATATTAATTGATTTCGTTGCGAGGTTTTGACCTCTATATGAGACGTTTTTCAAAGACTGCATTCATTTTAAAACAAACCATAACCTTTATTTCATCAATAAATGTTTAAAAAGCTTTACGTAGATTATCAAATAATGATAATCTAAAATATCCTGTTTACACACGACCATTACATAATGGTTTACAATACAAATATGTTACAACAAAATAAGTTTCTTGAATGCAGTTTTTACACAATATCATACAAGCATGGACTCCAAATCTCGTCCTTATTTAAGTATGCGACAGCGGAAGCTCTTAATAATCACCTGAGAATAAACATGCTTAAAACGTCAACAAAAATGTTGGTGAGTTATAGGTTTAACCTATATATATCAAATCGTAACAATAGACCACAAGATTTCATATTTCAATACACATCCCATACATAGAGATAAAAATCATTCATATGGTGAACACCTGGTAACCGACATTAACAAGATGCATATATAAGAATATCCCCATCATTCCGGGACACCCTTCGGATATGATATAAATTTCGAAGTACTAAAGCATCCGGTACTTTGGATGGGGCTTGTTGGGCCCGATAGATCTATCTTTAGGATTCGCGTCAATTAGGGTGTCTGTTCCCTAATTCTTAGATTACCAGACTTAATAAAAAGGGGCATATTCGATTTCGATAATTCAACCATAGAATGTAGTTTCACGTACTTGTGTCTATTTTGTAAATCATTTATAAAACCTGCATGTATTCTCATCCCAAAAATATTAGATTTTAAAAGTGGGACTATAACTCACTTTCACAGATTTTTACTTCGTCGGGAAGTAAGACTTGGCCACTGGTTGATTCACGAACCTATAACAATATATACATATATATCAAAGTATGTTCAAAATATATTTACAACACTTTTAATATATTTTGATGTTTTAAGTTTATTAAGTCAGCTGTCCTCGTTAGTAACCTACAACTAGTTGTCCACAGTTAGATGTACAGAAATAAATCGATAAATATTATATTGAATCAATCCACGACCCAGTGTATACGTATCTCAGTATTGATCACAACTCAAACTATATATATTTTGGAATCAACCTCAACCCTGTATAGCTAACTCCAACATTCACATATAGAGTGTCTATGGTTGTTCCGAAATATATATAGATGTGTCGACATGATAGGTCGAAACATTGTATACGTGTCTATGGTATCTCAAGATTACATAATATACAATACAAGTTGATTAAGTTATGGTTGGAATAGGTTTGTTACCAATTTTCACGTAGCTAAAATGAGAAAAATTATCCAATCTTGTTTTACCCATAACTTCTTCATTTTAAATCCGTTTTGAGTGAATCAAATTGCTATGGTTTCATATTGAACTCTATTTTATGAATCTAAACAGAAAAGTATAGGTTTATAGTGGGAAAAATAAGTTACAAGTCGTTTTTGTAAAGGTAGTCATTTCAGTCGAAAGAACGACGTCTAGATGACCATTTTAGAAAACATACTTCCACTTTGAGTTTAACCATAATTTTTGGATATAGTTTCATGTTCATAATAAAAATCATTTTCTCAGAATAACAACTTTTAAATCAAAGTTTATCATAGTTTTTAATTAACTAACCCTAAACAGCCCGCGGTGTTACTACGACGGCGTAAATCCGGTTTTAAGGTGTTTTTCGTGTTTCCAGGTTTTAAATCATTAAGTTAGCATATCATATAGATATAGAATATGTGTTTAGTTTATTTTAAAAGTTAAGTTAGAAGGATTAACTTTTGTTTGCGAACAAGTTTAGAATTAACTAAACTATGTTCTAGTGATTACAAGTTTAAACCTTCGAATAAGATAGCTTTATATGTATGAATCGAATGATGTTATGAACATCATTACTACCTTAAGT
Source organism: Rutidosis leptorrhynchoides (assembly GCF_046630445.1). NCBI lineage: Eukaryota > Viridiplantae > Streptophyta > Magnoliopsida > Asterales > Asteraceae > Rutidosis > Rutidosis leptorrhynchoides. The sequence goes on from NC_092333.1 coordinate 440,238,223, forward strand.
TCCTTGGATAAACCTACTGGAAAAGAAAAAATAGATCTAGCTTCAATGGATCCTTGGATGGCTCGAAGTTCTTGAAGCAAAATCATGACACGAAAACAAGTTCAAGTAAGATCATCACTTGAAATAAGATTGTTATAGTTATAGAAATTGAACCAAAGTTTGAATATGATTATTACCTTGTATTAGAATGATAACCTACTGTAAGAAACAAAGATTTCTTGAGGTTGGATGATCACCTTACAAGATTGGAAGTGAGCTAGCAAACTTGAAAGTATTCTTGATTTTATGAAACTAGAACTTTTGGAATTTATGAAGAACACTTAGAACTTGAAGATAGAACTTGAGAGAGATCAATTAGATGAAGAAAATTGAAGAATGAAAGTGTTTGTAGGTATTTTTGGTCATTGGTGTATGGATTAGATATAAAGGATATGTAATTTTGTTTTCATGTAAATAAGTCATGAATGATTACTCATATTTTTGTAATTTTATGAGATATTTCATGCTAGTTGCCAAATGATGGTTCCCACATGTGTTAGGTGACTCACATGGGCTGCTAAGAGCTGATCATTGGAGTGTATATACCAATAGTACATACATCTAAAAGTTGTGTATTGTACGAGTACGAATACGGGTGCCTACGAGTAGAATTGTTGATGAAACTGAACGAGGATGTAATTGTAAGCATTTTTGTTAAGTAGAAGTATTTTGATAAGTGTCTTGAAGTCTTTCAAAAGTGTATGAATACATATTAAAACACTACATGTATATACATTTTAACTGAGTCGTTAAGTCATCGTTAGTCGTTACATGTAAATGTTGTTTTGAAACCTTTAGGTTAACGATCTTGTTAAATGTTGTTAACCCAATGTTTATAATATCAAAAGAGATTTTAAATTATTATATTATCATGATATTATGATGTACGAATATCTCTTAATATGATATATATACATTAAATGTCGTTACAACGATAATCGTTACATATATGTCTCGTTTCAAAATCATTAAGTTAGTAGTCTTGTTTTTACATATGTAGTTCATTGTTAATATACTTAATGATATGTTTACTTATCATAATATCATGTTAACTATATATATAACCATATATATGTCATCATATAGTTTTTACAAGTTTTAACGTTCGTGAATCACCGGTCAACTTGGGTGGTCAATTGTCTATATGAAACCTATTTCAATTAATCAACTCTTAACAAGTTTGATTGCTTAACATGTTGGAAACATTTAATCATGTAAATATCAATCTCAATTAATATATATAAACATGGAAAAGTTCGGGTCACTACACTTCACACCTATGACATGGTTGTTTTTGGTTTTTGTTTCCGTTGTTGTTATTGAGGTTATTGTTGGGATTGTTATTGTTGTTGAAACGGTTGTTGTAGTTGTTGTTATTGTTGGGATGTTTGTTGTAGTTATTGTTAGGATTGAGGTTATTGTTACGATTGTTGTTGCGGTTGTTGGGATAGTTGTTGCGATTGTGGTTGTAATTGTTGTTGTTGTTGTACTGGTGACTCTTGTCACCGTTTTCCTCCCACTTCCTCTTGAGTTATTTCTTGTTGGCTTCTTCAGCCGCCTGCTCTTTAATTTTTCCCTCAATCTGATTTATGAGTTTATGAGCCATTCGACTTGCCTTCTGTATAGAAGCGGGCTTGTGTGAACTCACATCTTCTTGAATCCTTACAGGTAACCCTTTTACAAACGCGTCGATCTTCTCTTCTTCATCTTCGAATGCTCTCGAACACAATAAGCACAACTCTGTGAATCATCGTTCATATGTGGTAACGTCGAACCCTTGTGTTCGTAACTCTCTAAGTTCTACCTTGAGTTTATTGACTTCGTTTTTAGGATGGTACTGCTCGTTCATCAATTGCTTGAATGCCGACCACGGTAGTGCGTAAGCAGCATTTTGTCCTACCTGTTCAAGATAGGTGTTCCACCACATTAACGCAGTACCTGTGAAGGTATGCGTAGCGTACTTAACTTTATCCTCTTCAGTACACTTACTTATGGCAATCACCGATTCGACTTTCTCGGTCCACCGTTTCAATCCAATTGGTCCTTCGGTTCCATCAAATTCCAAAGGTTTGCAGGCAGTGAATTCTTTGTAGGAGCATCCTACACGATTTCTTGTGCCGTTAGCTACATTGCTAGATTCAGAGTTATTGATGGTATGTAGCGCAGCATGTACTGCGGCTATGTTTGCAGCAAGAAAGGTACGAAATTCCTCGTCGCTCATATTCATGGTGTGTCGAGTAGTCGGTGCCATTTCCTTCAAAATAGCCAACTGAATCGATTTAATCACATAGAATATTAAGAGTAGTCAATAGTATTTCGTAGCATAATATGAACTCATTTATAAAAGCTTTTTCTTCATATTAGCGTTTTATAAGTTTAAATTCGAGTACTACCTACTCGTTAAGTTCATACTTAGTAGTTAATATACAATTCAACTACTACAATTCCATATGAAAAACTGATTATAATAATATATCACATACAAATATTCTTCAAACTTACAACTTCGCTATGTTACATATAACATGAAATATAGTACACTATGATACAGGACAGTTTTGAAGATAAATCTAGTTAATATGCAAGTTGTTCAGCAAAGAAAATAAAAACACGTAATTCATAAATCCAGAAACAAGTCATGCATTCTGGTTTTACTAAGACGACTTCCCATCCTTGGTCTTGTGGAAAATAACTGTTATGACCATTGGCTAGGCAGCATGTTGTAATGTTGTCAAAAGGATGAGGGTTTCGTAATGTCCAACAGCCCCGTAATAATCTAAAAACCTTGTTTCTCACCCCAACTACTGAATCCGTCACTTGTGGGAAGGTTTTATTTAAAAGTTGCAATCCGATGTTCTTTTTCTCACTTTGGTAAGAAGCGAACATCACTAACCCGTAAGCATAACATGCTTCTTTATGTTGCATGTTAGAAGCTCTTTCTAATTCACGAAATCCTATGTTGGGATATGTTGAGTAAAAATAGGTTCTTAACCCGTAGAGTAATATTGCATTTGGGTTCCCCGCATTTAATGCTTTAAAGAAAACACGGCGTAACTTACGGTCTCCCCAATGTGATATACCCCACCTATCAAAGGAAAGCCTTTTATAAACTAAGGCATTTCTGGAAAGTCTTTCAAATGTTTAACAAGTTAATTTTGCCATAACTAAATGTGCTAATGAATTCTGACCGACTCTAGACAAGATTTCCTCAATCATATCCTCTGGTAGGTCTTCTAAAATATTCGGTTGTCTACCCTTAACGTCCATTTTGTTTTTATACTATAAAATAGACAAGGATTAGATTAATAATAACAAACAATACAAGCAATTTTTACATAGAACATAAAAGTACAAGCACACTACAATACATATAATACACAACATGATTACAACCCTCTAATCTGAATCACTGGTTTCTTCTTCTTCGGACTTGGTTCGTTTTCCTAATTTTCTAGGGATATATGGTGTTCCTCTAATACGAGCCGTCGTTTTCCACAATGGTTTAGAAAAACCTGGTGGTTTAGAGGTTCCCGGGTTATTGTTACACTTTAGGAAATACGGATGTTGCCGATACATATAAAGCTCATCGGGGTTGGAATCAGGTTTCTCTATTTTTATACATTTTCCCTTATTATTTTCTTTTGCTATATTAAATTGGGTCGAGGTGATTTCTATAACATCATCGGAATCCTCATCGGGATCCGATTCATCGAAAAATTGGTAATCTTCCCAATATTTTGCTTCCTCGGCAGAAACACCATTGACCATTTTTAACTTTGGTCCGTTGGTTGAGGATTTTCTTTTATTTAATCGATTTACTATAGGTATCAATATTTCTTCCTCTGGAACCTCTTCTTCTTCTGGTTCCTCCTCTTCTAATTCCTCCTCTTCTGGTTCCTCTTCTTCCGGTTCCTCCTCTTCCGGTTCCTACTCTTCTGGTTCCTCCTCTTCCGGTTCCTCTTCGGGAATTTGTGAATCTTCCAAAAATATATTCGACTCTTCATTATTATTAGGTGAATCAATGGGATTTATACTAGAGGTAGACATCTATCACACAATATCAAACACGTTAAGAGATTAATATATCACATAATATTTACATGTTAATAATATATAGTTTCCAACAAAAAAATGTTAAGCAATCGTTTTTGAAGAAAAACACGGTCGAAGTCCAGACTCACTAATGCATCCTAACAAACTCGGTAAGACATACTAATGCAATTTTCTGGTTCTCTAGACCAACGCTCGGATACCAACTGAAATGTCCCGCTCATATTGATTATAAACGTTCCATATTAATTGATTTCGTCGCGAGGTTTTGACCTCTATATGAGAAGTTTTTCAAAGACTTCATTCATTTTTAAAACAACCATAACCTTTATTTTATCTATAAAGTTTTAAAAAGCATTACGTAGATTATCAAATAATGATAATCTAAAATATACCGTTTACACACGACCATTACATAATGGTTTACAATAAGAATATATTACATCAAAAATAAGTTTCTTGAATGCAGTTTTTACATAATATCATACAAGCATAGACTCCAAATCTTGTCCTTATTTTATTATGCAACAGCGGAAGCTCTTAATAATCACCTGAGAATACACATGCTTAAAACGTCAACAAAAATGTTGGTGAGTTATAGGTTTAACCTATATATTATCAAATCATAATAATAGACCACAAGATTTCATATTTCAATATACATCCCATACATAGAGATAAAAATCATTCATATGGTGAACACCTGGTAACCGACATTAACAAGATGCATATAAGAATATCCCCTATCATTTCGGGAAATCCTTCGAACATGATAAAAACAACATCGAAGTACTAAAGCATCCGGTACTTTGGATGGGGTTCGTTAGGCTCAATAGATCTATCTTTAGGATTCACGTCAATTAGTAGATCGGTTTACTAATTCTTAGGTTACCAAGCAAAAGGGGCATATTCGGCTTCGATCATTCACCCATATAATGTAGTTTCATTTACTTGTGTCTATTTCGTAAAACATTTATAAAACTGCATGTATTCTCATCCCAAAATATTAGATTTTAAAAGTGGGACTATAACTAACTTTCACAGGTTTTTACTTCGTCGGGAAGTAAGACTTGGCCACTGATCGATTCAGGAACTTATACAAATATGTACATATATATCAAAGTATGATCAAAATATATTTACAACATTTTTTATTACGTTTTAATGATTTGAGTTTGTTAAGTCAGCAGTCCTCGTTAGTAACCTACAGCTAGTTGTCCACAGTTAGATGTACAGAAATAAATAAATATAAATTATCTTGGATCAATCCACGACCCAGTGTATACAAGCCTCAGGCTAGACCACAACTCAAACTATATATATTATTTTGGAATCAACCTCAACCCTGTATAGCTAACTCCAACATTACTGCATATAGAGTGACTATGGTTGTTCCAAAATATATTATATAGATGGGTCGATATGATATGTCAAAACATTGTATACGTTTCTATGGTATCCCAAGATTACATAATATATATTAGAATACATGAATAATACAATATAAGTTTGTTAAGTTATGATTTGTATAGAATTGTTACAATATTTCACGTAGCTACAACAATCAAAAAAATCCAATCTTGTTTTACCCATAACTTCTTCGTTTTAAATCCATTTTGAGTGAATCAAATTGCTATGGTTTCATATTGAACTCTATTTTATGAATCTAAACAGAAAAAGTATAGGTTTATAGTCGGAAACATAAGTTACAAGTCATTTTTGTAAAGGTAGTCATTTCAGTCGAAAAAAAACGACGTCTAGATGACCATTTTGGAAAACATACTTCCACTTTGAGTTTAACCATGATTTTTGAAGTTTCGTGTTCATAAGAAAAATCATTTTCCCAGAAGAACAACTTTTAAATCAAAGTTATCATAGTTTTTAATTAACTAAGCCAAAACAGCCCGCGCTGTTACTACGACGGCGTATATCCGGTTTTACGGTGTTTTTTGTGTTTTCCGGTTTCAAATCATTAAGTTAGCATATCATATAGATATATAACATGTGTTTAGTTGATTTTAAAAGTCAATTTAGAAGGATTAACTTTTTTTTGCGAACAAGTTTAGAATTAACTAAACTATGTTCTAGTGATTACGAGTTTAAACCTTCGAATAAGATAGTTTTATATATATGAATCGAATGATGTTATGAACATCATTACTACCTCAAGTTTAGTAGGTAAACCTACTGGAAGTGACAAGAAATGATCTAGCTTGAAAGGATCTTGGATGGCTTGAAAGTTCTTGAAGTTGGATCATGACACAAAAACAAGTTCAAGTAAGATTTTTACTTGAATTAAGATAGTCTATAGTTATAGAAATTGAATCAAAGTTTGAATATGAATATTACCTTGAATAAGAAAGATAACCTACTGTAAATAACAAAGGTTTCTTGATCTTAGATGATTACTTGGAATGGATTAGAAAGCTTGGATGTAAACTAGTAAACTTGAAAGGATTTTCGAAGTATTCTTGAAGTGTTCTTCCTAAGATGATTATAGCTTGATTCTTGAAGTAATTTTTGATGAAGATGATGATTAGCTACTGGCAAAATTCATTCATAAGTGTGTGTGTGTGTGTGTTGAGAGAGAATTAGAAAGAGAACTGGAAGTGAAATGGAGTTAATGATGAGTGGTAAGTGGTGAGTGGTGAGTGGGGTTAAAAGGAGTTCTAGTTAGTTAACTAGTTCATGGTAGAAGTTAAAATTGATTAGTCACGTATGACATAATCAAGAGTGGAATCTCATGCTAGTTCCTATTGGTATATACGCATAGTAAGTACGTCTTGAAGCTGTGTATAATACGGGTATGAATACGACTAGAATTCTTGATGAAAAAAGAATGGGAATGTAACTGTAACCATTTTCGTTAAGTATGAGTGTTTTAATATATGTCTTGAAGTCTTCCAAAAGTATATTAATACATCTAAATACACTACATGTATATACATTTTAACTGAGTCGTTAAGTCATCGTTAGTCGTTACATGTAAGTGTTGTTTTGAAACCTTTAAGTTAACGATCTCATTTAATATTGTTAACCCATTGTTTATTATATCTAATGAGATGTTAAATTATTATATTATCATGATATTATGATATATTAATATATCTTAATATGATATATATACATTTAAATGTCGTTACAACGATAATCGTTACATATATGTCTCGTTTCGAAATCCTTAAGTTAGTAGTCTTGTTTTTATGTATATAACTCATTGTTAATATTCTTATGGAGATAATTACTTATCATAATATCATGTTAACAATATGTATATCCATATATATATCGTCATGTCGTTTTTACGAGTTTTAACGTTCGTGAATCGCCGGTCAACTTGGGTGGTCAATTGTCTATATGAAACCTATTTCAGTTAATCAAGTCTTAACAAGTTTGATTGCTTAACATGTTGGAAACACTTAATCATGTAAAAATCAATTTCATTTAATATATATAAACATGGAAAAGTTCGGGTCACTACATTGACCTCTATATGAGATGTTTTTCAAAGGCTGCATTCATTTTTAAAACAACCATAATTTCTATTTTATCGATAAAGGTTTAAAAAGCATTACATAGATTATCAAATAATGATAAACTAAAATATACCGTTTACACACGACCATTACATAATGGTTTACAATAAAAATATATTACATCGAAATAAGTTTCTTGAATGCAGTTTTTACACAATATCATACAAGCATGGACTCCAAATCATGTCCTAATTTTAGTATGCAATAGCGGAAGCTCTTAATAATCACCTGAGAATAAACATGCTTAAAACATCAACAGAAATGTTGGTGAGTTATAGGTTTAACCTATATATTATCAAATCATAATAATAGACCACAAGATTTCATTTTTATAACACATCTCATATCAGGCATTTTGCAAACTGCATAGAGACAAAAATCATTCATATGGTGAACACCTGGTAACTGACCTTAACAAGATGCATATAGAATATCCCCATCATTCCGGGACTCCCTTCGAACATGATAAATTCGAAGTACTAAAGCATCCGGAACTTTGGATGGGGCTTGTTGGGCCCAATAGATCTATCTTTAGGATTCGCGTCATTTAGGGTGTCTGTTCCCTAATTTTTAGATTACCAGACTAAAAAGGGGCATATTCGGTTTAATAATTCAACCACAAAATGTAGTTTCACATACTTGTGTCTATTTTGTAAAACATTTATAAAACTGCATGTATTCTCATCCCAAAAATATTTGATTTAAAAAGTGGGACTACAACTCACTTTCACAGATTTTTCCTTCGTTGGAAATAAGACTTGGCCACTGGTCGATTCACGAACCTATAACAAATATGTACATATATATCAATTTATGATCGGAATATATTCACAACATTTTTTATTACGTTTTTATGATTTAAGTTTGTTAAGTTAGCAGTCCTCGTTAGTAACCTACAACTAGTTGTCTACAGTTAGATGTACAGAAATAAATCAATATATATCTTGAATCAATCCACGACCCAGAGTATACACGTCTCAGGCTAGATCATAACTCAAAGTATATATATTTTTGGAATCAACCTCAACCCTGTATAGTTAACTCAAACATTACTGCATATAGAGTGTCTATGGTTGTTCCAAATAATATATATAGATGGGTCGATATGATATGTCAAAACTTTGTATACATGTCTATGGTATCCCAAAATTATATAATATGTATAATACAATATAAATTAGTTTGGATATGATTAGTCTAGATTTGGTACAAAATTTTCGTAGCTAAAACTAGCAAATTTATCCAATTTTGTTTTACCCGTCATTTCTTCGTTTCAAATCCGTTTTGAGTGATTCAAGTTGCTATGGTTTCATAATGAACTAAAATTTATGAAAACAAACAGAAAATGTATAAGTTTATAGTCAAAAATATAGGTTACAAGTTATTTTTTAAAGAGGTAGTCATTTCTATCGAAAGAACGACATCTTGATGACCATTTTGAATAACATACTTCCACTTTGAGTTTAACCATGATTTTTGGATATAGTTTCATGTTCATAAGAAAAATCATTTTCCCAGAAGAACAACTTTTAAATCAAAGTTTATCATAGTCTTTAATTATCAAACCCAAAACAGCCCGCGGTGTTACTACAACGGTGTATGTCCAGTTTTACGGTGTTTTTTGTGTTTCCAGGTTTTAAATCATTAAGTTAGCATATCATATAGATATAGAATATGTGTTTAGTTGATTTTAAAAGTCAAGTTAGAAGGATTAACTTTATTTATGAATAAGTTTAGAATTAACTAAACTATGTTCTAGTGATTACATGTTCAAATCTTCGAATAAGATAGTTTTATATACATGAATCGAATGATGTTATGAACATCATTACTACCTCAAGTTTAGTAGGTAAACCTACTGTAAGTGACAAAAATTGATCTAGCTTCAAAGGATTCTTGGATGGCTTGAAAGTTCTTGAAGTAGAATCATGATACGAAAACAAGTTCAAGTAAGATTTCCACTCGAAATAACATAGTTATAGTTATAGAAATTGAATCAAAGTTTGAATATGAGTATTACCTTGTATTATAAAGATATCTTACTATAAATAAGAAAGATTTCTTGAGCTTAGATGATTACTTGGATTGGATTAGAAAGCTTGGAAGTAATCTTGCAAACTTGATAGTATTCTTGATTTTATGAAACTAGAACTTATAGAATTTATGAAGAACACTTAGAACTTGAAGATAGAACTTGAAAGAGATTAATTAGATGAAGAAAATTGAAGAATGAAAGTGTTTGTAGGTGTTTTTGGTCATTGGTATATGGATTAGATATAAAGGATGTGTAAGTTTGTTTTCAAGTAAATAATTCATGAATGATTTATAATATTTTTTTGTAATTTTGTGAGATATTTCATGCTAGTTGCTAAATGATGGTTCCCACATGTTTAATGACTCACATAGGCTGCTAAGGAGCTGATGATTGAGTGTATATACCAATAGTATATACATCTTAGAAGCTGTGTATTGTACGAGTACGAATACGGGTGCATACTAGTAGAATTGTTGATGAAAATGAATGAGAAAGTAATTGTAAGTATTTTTGTTAAGTAGAAGTACTTTGATATGTGTCTTGAAGTCTTTCAAAAGTGTACTAATACATCTAAATACACTACATGTATATACATTTTAACTGAGTCGTTAAGTCATCGTTAGTCGTTACATGTAAGTGTTGTTTAGAAACCTTTAAGTTAACGATCTTGTTAAATGTAATTAATTCATTGTTATTATACTTAAATGAGATGTTAAATTGTTATGTTAATATGATAACATGGTGTATGAATATATCTTAACATCATATATATATATATATATATATATATATATATATATATATATATATATATATATATATATATATATATATATATATATATATATATATATATATATATATATATATATATATATATATATTAAAATACTATTACAACGATAATCGTTACATATATATATTGTTTCGAAATCCTTAAGTTAGTAGTCTCATCTTACTTGTATAGTTCATTGTTAATACACTCAATGATATACTTAATTATCATTTTATCATGTTAAATATAGTATATCAATATCTTATTACAATACATATGTATTTAGTAAGACGTTATTATAACGATAATCGTTATGTATATCATTTCGAGCTTCATAATTCAATATTCTCATTTTTATGTATATCACACATTGTTAATATACTTAGTGATATTCTTACATATCATAATCTCATGTTAACCATATATATGTCCATATATATATCATCATGTCATTTTTACAAGTTTTAACGTTCGTGAATCGCCGGTCAACTTGGGTGGTCAATTGTCTACATGAAACTCATTTCAATTAGTCAAGTCTTAACAAGTTTGATTGCTTAACATGTTGGAAACATTTAATCATGCAAATATAGTTTTCATTTAATATATAATCATGGAAAAGTTCGGGTTACTACATAGTTCATTGTTAATACACTTAATGACATGTTTACTTATCATTTATCATGATTAAACATAGTGTATCAATATCTTAAAATAATTCATATGTATTTAGTAAGACGTTGTTATAACAAAAGTCGTTATATATATCGTTTTCGAGTTTCTTAATTCCATAGTCTCATTTTTATGTATATAACTCATTGTTAAAATACTTAATGAGGTACATACTTATCATAATATCATGTTAACTATATATATATATATATATATATATATATATATATATATATATATATATATATATATATATATATATATATATATATATATATATATATATATGTCATCATATAGATTTTTTACAAGTTTTAACGTTCGTGAATCGCCGGTCAACTTGGGTGGTCAATTGTCTATATAAAACCTATTTCAATTAATCAAGTCTTAAAAACTTTGATTGCTTAACATGTTGGAAACACTTAATCATGTAAATAACAATTTCATTTAATATATATAAACATGGAAAAGTTCGGGTCACTACAGTACCTACCTGTTAAATAAATTTCGTCCCGAAATTTTAAGCAGTTGGAGGTGTTGACGTATCTTCTGGAAATAGGTGCAGGTATTTATTCTTCATCTGATCTTCTCATTCCCAGGTGAACTCAGGTCCTCTACGAGCATTCCATCGAACCTTAACAATTGGTATCTTGTTTTGCTTAAGTCTTTTAACCTCACAATCCATTATTTTGACGGGTTCTTCGATGAATTGAAGTTTTTCGTTGATTTGGATTTCGTCTAACGGAATAGTGAGATCTTCTTTAGCAAAACATTTCTTCAAATTTGAGACATGGAAAGTGTTATGTACAGCCGCGAGTTGTTGAGGTAACTCAAGTCGGTAAGCTACTGGTCCGACATGATCAATAATCTTGAATGGTCCAATATACCTTGGATTTAATTTCCCTCGTTTACCAAATCGAACAACACCTTTCCAAGGTGCAACTTTAAGCATGACCATCTCTCCAATTTCAAATTCTATATCTTTTCTTTTAATGTCAGCGTAGCTCTTTTGTCGACTTTGGGCGATTTTCAACCGTTGTTGAATTTGGATGATCTTTTCGGTAGTTTCTTGTATTATCTTCGGGCCCGTAATCTGTCTATCCCCTACTTCACTCCAACAAATCGGAGATCTGCACTTTCTACCATAAAGTGCTTCAAACGGCGCCATCACAATGCTTGAATGGTAGCTGTTGTTGTAGGAAAATTCTGCTAACAGAAGATGTCGATCCCAACTATTTCCGAAATTAATAACACATGCTGGTTGCATATCTTCAAGCGTTTGTATCGTCCTTTCGCTCTGCCCATCAGTTTGTGGATGATAAGCAGTACTCATGTCTAGACGAGTTCCTAATGCTTGCTGTAATGTCTGCCAGAATCTTGAAATAAATCTGCCATCCCTATCAGAGATAACAGAGATTGGTATTCCATGTCTGGAGAAGACTTCCTTCAAATACAGTCGTGCTAACTTCTCCATCTTGTCATCTTCTCTTATTGGCAGGAAGTGTGTTGATTTGGTGAGACGATCAACTATTACCCAAATAGTATCAAAACCACTTGCAGTCCTTGGCAATTTAGTGATAAAATCCATGGTAATGTTTTCCCAATTCTATTCCGGGATTTCGGGTTGTTGAAGTAGACCTGATGGTTTCTGATGCTCCGCATTGACCTTAGAACACGTCAAACATTCTCCTACGTATTTAGCAACATTGGCTTTCATACCCAGCCACCAAAACTGTTTCTTGAGATCCTTATACATCTTCCCCGTTCCAGGATGTATTGAGTATCTGGTTTTATGAGTTTCTCTAAATACCATTACTCTCATATCTCCAAATTTTGGTACCCAAATTCTTTCAGCCCTATACCGGGTTCCTTCTTCCCGAATATTAAGATGCTTCTCCGATCCTTTGGGTATTTCATCGTTTAAATTTCCCTCTTTTAAAACTCCTTGTTGCGCCTCCTTTATTTGAGTAGTAAGGTTATTGTGAATCATTATATTCATAGCTTTTACTCGAATGGGTTCTCTGTCCTTTCTGCTCAAGGCGTTGGCTACCACATTTGCCTTCCCCGGGTGGTAACGAATCTCAAAGTCGTAATCATTCAACAATTCAATCCACCTGCACTGCCTCATATTCAGTTGTTTCTGATTAAATATGTGTTGAAGATTTTTGTGGTCGGTATATATAATACTTTGACCCCATATAAGTAGTGCCTCCAAGTCTTTAATTCAAAAACAACCGCGCCTAATTCCAAATCATGCGTCGTATAATTCTGCTCATGAATCTTCAATTGTCTAGACGCATAAGCAATTACTTTCGTTCGTTGCATTAATACACAACCGAGACCTTGCTTTGAGGCGTCACAATATATCACAAAATCATCATTCCCTTCAGGTAATGACAATATAGGTTCCGTAGTTAACTTTTTCTTCAGCAATTGAAATGCTTTCTCTTGTTCATCCTTCCATTCAAATTTCTTCCCTTTATGCGTTAATGCAGTCAAGGGTTTTTCTATTTTGGAAAAATCTTGGATGAATCTCCTGTAATAACCAGCCAGCCCTAAAAATTGGCGTATGTGCTTCGGAGTATTCGGGGTTTCCCACTTTTCAACGGTTTCAATCTTTGCTGGATCTGCCTGAATACCTTCTTTGTTCACTATTTGACCGAGGAATTGAACTTCTTCCAACCAAAATGCACACTTTAAAAACTTAGCGTACAGTTTTTCTTTTCTCAGCAACTCTAGAACTTTTCTCAAATGTTCTTCGTGCTCTTGATCTTTCTTCGAGTAAATAAATATGTCATCAATGAAAACAATGACAAACTTGTAGTGACCCGAACTTTTCCATGTTTATATATATTAATTGAGATTGATATTTACATGATTAAATGTTTCCAACATGTTAAGCAATCAAACTTGTTAAGACTTGATTAATTGAAATATGTTTCATATAGACAATTGACCACCCAAGTTGACCGGCGATTCACGAACGTTAAAACTTGTAAAAACGACATGACGATATATATATGGATATACATATGGTTAACATGAGATTATGATAAGTAAGTATCTCCATAAGTATATTAACAATGAGTTATATACATATAAACAAGACTACTAACTTAAGGATTTCGAAACGAGACATATATGTAACAATTATCGTTGTAACGACATTTAAATGTATATATATCATATTAAGATATATTAATATATCATAATATCATGATAATATAATAATTTAACATCTCATTAGATATAATAAACAATGGGTTAACAACATTAATTGAGATCGTTAACTTAAAGGTTTCAAAACAACACTTACATGTAACGACTAACGATGACTTAACGACTCAGTTAAAATGTATATACATGTAGTGTATTTAGATGTATTAAAATACTTTTGTAAGACTTCAAGACATATATAAAAACACTCATACTTAACGAAAATGGTTACGGTTACTTTCCCATTCTTTTCTTTCATCAAGAATTCTAGTAGTATTCTTACCCGTATTATACACAGCTTCAAAACGTACTTACTATGGGTATATACCAATAGGAACTAGCATGGGATTCCACTCTTGATTATGTCATGTATGACTAATCAATTTTAACTTCTACCATGAGCTAGTCAACTAACTAGAACTCCTTTTAACCCCACTCACCACTCACCAATTACCACTCATCATTCACTCCATTTCACTTCCAATTCTCTTTCTAATTCTCTCTCAACACACACATACTATTATGAACGTATTTTTCCAGTAGTTAATCATCATCTTCATCAAAAATCACTTCAATAATCAAGCTATAATCATCATAGGAAGAACACTTCAAGAACACTTCAAAAATCCCTTCAAGTTTACTAATTTACTTCCAAGCTTTCTAATCCAATCCAAGTAATCATCTAAGATCAAGAAACCTTTTTTATATACAGTAGGTTATCTTTCTTATTCAAGGTAATATTCATATTCAAACTTTGATTCAATTTCTATAACTATAAACTATCTTAATTCGAGTAAAAATCTTACTTGAACTTGTTTTTGTGTCATGATCCTACTTCAAGAACTTTCAAGCCATCCAAGATCCTTTAAAGCTAGATCATTTCTTGTCACTTCCAGTAGGTTTACCTACTAAACTTGAGGTAGTAATGATGTTCATAACATCATTCGATTCATATATATAAAACTATCTTATTCGAAGGTTTAAACTCGTAATCACTAGAACATAGTTTAGTTAATTCTAAACTTGTTCGCAAACAAAAGTTAATCCTTCTAACTTGACTTTTAAAATTAACTACACACATGTTCTATATCTATATGATATGCTAACCTAATGATTTAAAACCTGAAAACACGAAAAACACCGTAAAACCGGATTTACGCCGTCGTAGTAACACCGCGGGCTGTTTTGGGCTAGTTATTTAAAAACTATGATAAACTTTGATTTAAAAGTTGTTATTCTGAGAAAATAATTTTTATTATGAACATGAAACTATATCCAAAAATTATGGTTAAACTCAAAGTGGAAGTATGTTTTCTAAAATGGTCATCTAGACGTCGTTCTTTCGACTGAAATGACTACCTTTACAAAAACGACTTGTAACTTATTTTTCCGACTATAAACCTATACTTTTTCTATTTAGATTCATAAAATAGAGTTCAATATGAAACCATAGCAATTTGATTCACTCAAAACGGATTTAAAATGAAGAAGTTATGGGTAAAACAAGATTGGATAATTTTTCTCATTTTAGCTACGTGAAAATTGGTAACAAATCTATTCCAACCATAACTTAATCAACTTGTATTGTATATTATGTAATCTTGAGATACCATAGACATGTATACAATGTTTCGACCTATCATGTCGACACATCTATATATATTTCGGAACAATCATAGACACTCTATATGTGAATGTTGGAGTTAGCTATACAGGGTTGAGGTTGATTCCAAAATATATATAGTTTGAGTTGTGATCAATACTGAGATACGTATACACTGGGTCGTGGATTGATTCAAGATAATATTTATCAATTTATTTCTGTACATCTAACTGTGGACAACTAGTTGTAGGTTACTAACGAGGACAGCTGACTTAATAAACTTAAAACATCAAAATATATTAAAAGTGTTGTAAATATATTTTGAACATACTTTAATATATATGTATATATTGTTATAGGTTCGTGAATCAACAGTGGCCAAGTCTTACTTCTCGACGAAGTAAAAATCTGTGAAAGTGAGTTATAGTCCCACTTTTAAAATCTAATATTTTTGGGTTGAGAATACATGCAGGTTTTATAAATGATTTACAAAATAGACACAAGTACGTGAAACTACATTCTATGGTTAAATTATCGAAATCGAATATGCCCCTTTTTATTAAGTCTGGTAATCTAAGAATTAGGGAACAGACACCCTAATTGACGCGAATCCTAAAGATAGATCTATTGGGCCTAACAAACCCCATCCAAAGTACCGGATGCTTTAGTACTTCGAAATTTATATCATATCCGAAGGGTGTCCCGGAATGATGGGGATATTCTTATATATATGCATCTTGTTAATGTCGGTTACCAGGTGTTCACCATATGAATGATTTTTATCTCTATGTATGGGATGTGTATTGAAATATGAAATCTTGTGTTCTATTGTTACGATTTGATATATATAGGTTAAACCTATAACTCACCAACATTTTTGTTGACGTTTAAAGCATGTTTATTCTCAGGTGAATACTAAGAGCTTCCGCTGTTGCATACTAAAATAAGGACAAGATTTGGAGTCCATGTTTGTATGATATTGTGTAAAAACTG
The DNA here is from genome assembly GCF_046630445.1 of Rutidosis leptorrhynchoides. Taxonomy (NCBI): domain Eukaryota; kingdom Viridiplantae; phylum Streptophyta; class Magnoliopsida; order Asterales; family Asteraceae; genus Rutidosis; species Rutidosis leptorrhynchoides. The sequence continues at coordinate 440,255,139 of NC_092333.1, forward strand.
CATTCAAGAAACTGATTTCGATGTAACATATTTGTATTGTAAACCATTATGTAATGGTCGTGTGTAAACAGGATATTTTAGATTATCATTATTTGATAATCTACGTAAAGCTTTTTTTAAAACTTTATTTATGAAATAAAGGTTATGGTTTGTTTTAAAAATGAATGTAGTCTTTGAAAAACGTCTCATATAGAGGTCAAAACCTCGCAACGAAATCAATTAATATGGAACATTTTTAATCAATAAGAACGGGACATTTCAAAACTTGTCAAGATATGGCCCACACACTCGGTTCATGAGATCCATGAACACAGCTGGTGCGTTAGTTAATCCAAATGGCATAACCATAAATTTGAAATGACCGTAACGCGTCCTAAAAGCAGTCTTTGGAATGTTATCCTCCTTCACCCGCATTTGGTGATATCCAGAACGTAAATCGATCTTCGAATAAACCGACAAGCCTTGTAGTTGATCAAATAAGTCGTCGATTCTCGGTAATGGGTAACGGTTCTTGATAGTAAGTTTGTTCAACTCTCGGTAGTCGATATAAAACCTAAATGTACCATCTTTCTTCTTGACAAACAGAACAGGAGCTCCCCATGGTGATGTACTTGGTCGAATGAAACCACGCTCTAAAATTCCCTATAACTGACTTTGTAATTCTTTCATTTCGCTGGGTGCGAGTCTGTATGGAGTACGAGCTATTGGTGCAGCTCCTGGTACAAGGTCTATTTGAAATTCAACGGATCGATTTGGGGGTAATCCCGGTAATTCTTTCAAAAATACATCGGGAAATTCTTTTGCGACGAGAACATCACTGATATTCTTTTCTTCCGATTTAACTTCCTCGATGTGTGCTAGAATGACGTAACAACCTTTTCTTATTAGTTTTTGCGCCTTCATGCTACTAATAAGATTTAATTTCGCGTTATTCTTTTCTCCGTACACCATTAAAGGTTTTTCTTTTTCACGCACAATGCGAATTGCATTATTGTAACAAACAACTTCTGCTCTCACCTTTTTCAACCAGTCCATGCCAATTATTACATCAAAACTCCCTAACTCGACTGGTATTAAATCAATTTTAAATGTTTCGTCAACCAGTTTAATTTCTCTATCCCGACATACTTTATCTGCTGTAATTAGTTTACCGTTTGCTAATTCGAGTAAAAATTTATTATCCAAAGGCATCAATGGGAAACTTAATTTAGCACAAAAATCTCTACTCATATAGCTTCTATCCGCACCCAAATCAAATAAAACATAAGCAGATTTATCGTCAATAAGAAACGTACCCGTAACAAGCTCCGGGTCTTCCTACGCTTCTGCAAAATTAATGTTGAAGACTCGTCCACGGCCTTGCCCATTATTATTCCCTTGATTAGGGCATGCTTTGTTGAAATGGCCCGGCTTTCCGCATCCGTAACAAATAATGGAATTATTTGTTCTGTTATTTTTATATGCCTTTGGTCCATAGACATCACACTTCGTTACACTATGTCCGGTTCTATTACACTTGGTACACACTACTACACAGAACTTATCTAGATGATACCCTCCACACCTTAGACATTTATTGTTCTGATTGTTGTTGCCATTGTTGTTATTGATTTGGTTGTTGTTGCGATTGTTATTGTTGTTAGGATGGTTATTGTGGTTGTTGTTGTTGTTAGGATAGTTGTTGTTGCGTTTGTTTTTGCAAAAAATGGGGCGATTGTAGTTGTGATTGCTGTGTTGTTTGTTGAAGCGATAGTTACTATTGTTTTGTTGGTGACTCTTGTCACTGTTTTCTTCCCACTTCCTCTTGACTTGTTTCGTGTTGGCTTCTTCGGCCACCTGCTCTTTAATTCTTCCCTCAATCTGATTTATGAGTTTATGAGCCAATCGACTTGCTTTTTGTATGGAGGCGGGCTCGTGTGAACTCACATCTTCTTGAATCCTTTCTGGTAACCCTTTTACAAATGCGTCGATTTTCTCTTCTTCATCTTCGAACGCTCCCAAACACAATAGGCACAACTCTGTGAATCGTCATTCATACGTGGTAATATCAAATCCTTGTATTTGTAACCCTCTAAGCTCTACCTTAAGCTTATTGACCTCTTTTCTGGGACGGTACTGCTCGTTCATCAATTGCTTGAATGCTAACCACGGTAGTGCGTAAGCAACATCTTGTCCCACCTGCTCGAGGTAGGTGTTCCACCATGTTAACGCAGTACCTGTGAAGGTATGCGTAGCGTACTTTACTTTGTCTTCTTCAGTATATTTACTTATGGCAAACACCGATTCAACCTTTTCAGTCCACCGTTTTAATCCGATTGGACCCTCGGTTCCATCGAATTTCAAAGGTTTGCAGGCAGTGAATTCTTTGTAGGAGCATCCTACACGATTTCTTGTGGAATTAGTTCTACTGCCAGAACCAGAGTTATTATTGTTATGTTGCATTTCAGCCTGCACTGCGGCTATGTTCGCAGCAAGGAAAACACAGAAGTCTTCCTCGCTCATGTTCAAGTTCTGACGAGTAGTCGGTGCCATTTCCTTCAAAAATAGCCAAAAGAATTAAGTTAATCATATAGAATATTAAGAGTAGTCAATCGTATTTCGTAGCATAGTATGAACTCATTTATAAAAGCTTTTTCTTCATATTAGCGTTTTATAGTTTTAATTCGGGTAGTACCTACCCGTTAATTTCATACTTAGTAGCTAATATACAATTCAACTACTACAATTCCATATGAAAAAACTGATTATAATAAAATTTCGCGTTCAAATTTTATACAAAATTTTACAAACTTACAATACCGCTATTATACATATAGGATGAAATACAGCACATAATAACTTTGCTACTCGGCAGCTATAAAGGCAATTCTAGTTAATACGCAAGTTGTTCAGCAAAAGAAATAAAGACACGTAATTCATAAGTCCAGAAACAAGTCATGCATTCTGGTTTTACTAAGACGACTTCCCATCCTTGGTCTTGTGGAAAGTAACCGTTATGACCATTGGCTAGGCAGCATGTTGTAATGTCGTCAAAAGGACGAGGGTTTCGTAATGTCCAACAGACCCGTAATAATCTAAAAACCTTGTTTCTCACCCCAACTACTGAATCCGTCACTTGTGGGAAGGTTTTATTTAAAAGTTGTAATCCGATGTTCTTTTTCTCACTTTGGTAAGAAGCGAGCATCACTAATCCATAAGTATAACATGCTTCTTTATGTTGCATGTTAGAAGCTCTTTCTAACTCACGTAATCTTATGTTGGGATATGTTGAGTCAAAATAGGTTCTTAACCCGTAGCGTAAAATTGCATTTGGGTTCCCCGCATTTAACGCTTTAAAGAAAACACGGCGTAACTTACGGTCTCCCCAATGTGATATACCCCACCTATCAAAGGTAAGCCTTTTATAAACTAAGGCATTTCTGGAAAGTCTTTCAAATGTTTGACAAGTTAATTTCGCCATAAGTAAATGTGCTGATGATTTCTGACCGACTCTAGACAAGATTTCCTCAATCATATCCTCTGGTAGGTCTTCTAAAAAATTCGGTTGTCTACCCTTAACGTCCATTTTGTTTTTATACTGTAAAATAGACAAGGATTAGATTCGTAAAAGATAATTAACAAACATTACAAGCAATTTTTACATAGAACATAAAAGTACAGCACACCACAATACATATAATATACAACATGATTACAACCCTCTAATCTAAATAACTGGTTTTTTCTTCTTCGGACTTGGTTTGTTTTCCTAATTTTCTATGGATATATGGCGTTCCTCTAATACAAGCCGTCGTTTTCCACAATGGTTTAGAAAAACCTGGTAGTTTAGAGGTTCCTGGGTTATTGTTACAATTTAGGAAATACGGATGTTGCCGATACATATAAAGTTCATCGGGGTTGGAATCAGGTTTCTCTATTTTTATACCTTTTCCCTTATATTGGGTCGAGGTAATTTCTATAACATCATCGGAATCTTCATCGGGATCCGATTCATCGAAAAATTGATAATCTTCCCAATATTTTGCTTCCTCGACGGAAACACCACTGACCATTTTTAATTTTGGACCATTGGTTGAGGATCTTCTTTTATTTAATTGTTTTACTGTAGGTATTAATATTTCATTCTCCGAAACCTCTTCTTCTTCCGGTTCCTCTTCTTCTGGTTCCTCCTCTTCCGGTTCCTCCTCTTCCGGTTCTTCCTCTTCCGGTTCTTCCTCGAGAATTTGTGAATCTTCCCAAAATATATTCAACTCTTCATTATTATTAGGTGAGTCGATGGGATTTGTACTAGAGGTAGACATCTATCACACAATATCAAACACGTTTAGAGATTAATATATCACATAATATTTACATGTTAATAATATATAGTTTCCAACAAAAAGTGTTAAGCAATCGTTTTTAAAGAAAACACGGTCGAAGTCCAGACTCACTAATGCATCCTAACAAACTCGGTAAGACACACTAATGCAATTTTATGGTTCTCTAAGACCAACGCTCGGATACCAACTGAAATGTCCCTTTCATATCGATTATAAACGTTCCATAATAATTGATTTCGTTGCGAGGTTTTGACCTCTATATGAGACGTTTTTCAAAGGCTGCATTCGATTTTTAAAACAAACCATAACCTTTAAAATATTAATATGATTATCAAATAATGATAATCTAAAATATAGCATTTTCACACGACCATTACATAATGGTTTACAATAATATTACACAACAATATATATGTCTTCGAATGCAGTTTTTAAACAATATAATACAAGCATGCTTACTCCAACTCTTGTCCATAAATTAGCATGCAACAGCGGAAGCTCTTAATAATCACCTGAGAATAAACATGCTTTAAACGTTAACAAAAATATTGGTGAGTTATAGGTTTAACCTATATATCAAATTGTAATAATAGACCACAAGATTTCATCTTTCAATAACATGCAATCTGCATAAAAATCATTCATATGGTTGAACACCTGGTAACCGACATTAACAAATGCATCTAGAATATCCCTATATATAAATATCGAAGTACTAAAGCAGTTCAAATTCTCTGACTGAGGCGTGTCAAAGCCCATAGATCTATCTTTAGGATTCGCGACAATTGGTGGCAATTATAATAAACACCAATTCTTAGGCTACCAAGTTCAACAAGGGCGATATCCGGTATAACGATTCAACATAGAATGTAGTTTCAATACTTGTGTCTATTTTGTAAATCATTTTCAAAACTGCATGTATTCTCATCCCAAAAATATTAGATAGTAAAAATGGGACTATAACTCACTTTCACAGATTTTCACTTCGTCGGAAAATAAGACTTGGCCACGGGTCGATTCACGAACCTATAACAAATATGTACATTTATATCAAATTATGTTCAAAATATATTTACAGCATTTTTAATACATTTTAATGTTTTATGTTTATTAAGTCAGCCGTTCTCGTTAGTAACCTACAACTAGTTGTCTACAGTTAGATGTACAGAAATAAATCGATATATATTATCTTGAATCAATCCACGACCCAGTGTATACACGTCTCAGGCTAGATCACAACTCAAAGTATATATATTTTTGCAATCAACCTCAACCCTGTATAGTTAACTGAAACATTACTGCATATAGAGTGTCTATGGTTGTTCCAAATGATATATACATGGGTCGATATGATATGTCAAAACATTTGTATACGTGTCTATGGTATCCCAAAATTATATAATATATTAGAATACATGTATAATACAATATAAGTTAGCTAGGATATGATTTGTATAGATTTGTTACAAATTTCATGTAGCTACAACAAGCAAAATTATCCAATCTTGTTTTACCCATAACTTCTTCGTTTTAAATCCATTTTGAGTAATTCAAGTTGCTATGGTTTAATATTGAACTTAAATTTATGAATCTAAACAGAAAAAGTATAAGTTTATAGTCGAAAATACAGGTTACAAGTCATTTTTTGTAAAGGTAGTCATTTCAGTCGAAAGAACGACGTCTAGATGACCATTTTGGAAAACATACTTCCACTTTGAGTTTAACCATGATTTTTGGATATAGTTTCATGTTCATAAGAAAAATTATTTTCCCAGAATAAAAACTTTTAAATCAAAGTTTATCATAGTTTTTAATTAACTAACCCAAAACAGCCCGTGGTGTTACTACGACGGTGTATATCCGGTTTTACGGTGTTTTTCATGTTTTCAGGTTTTAATTCATTAAGTTAGCATATCTTAAAGATATAGAACATGTGTTTAGTTGATTTTAAAAGTAAATTTAGAAGGATTAACTTTTTTTGCGAACAAGTTTAGAATTAACTAAACTATGTTCTAGTGATTACAAGTTTAAACCTTCGAATAAGGTAGTTTTATATATATGAATCGAATGATGTTATGAACATCATTACTACCTCAGGTTTTGTGTATAAACCTATTGGAAATGAGAAAAATAGATCTAGCTTCAAAGGATCCTTGGATGGATTGAAAGTTCTTGAAGCAAAATCATGACACGAAAACAAGTTCAAGTAAGATTTCCACTTGAAAAAAGATTGTTATAGTTATAGAAATTGAATCAAAGTTTGAATATGAGTACTACCTTGTATTAGAGAGATATCTTAATGTAATTAAGAAAGATTTATTGAGGTTGGATGATCACTTAAAATGGATTTGCAAGATTGAAAGAAGCTAGCAAACTTGGAAGTGTTGTTGGTGTGTTCTTGAGTAGTTGATTTGTATCTTGGTTTATATATGGATTTATGAACTAGATTGAGCTAGATTTTGTTGAAAATGATGAAGAACACTTAGAACAAAGGAATAACACTTGAGAGAGAGTAGTTTGATGCATGTAAGTTGCAAAATGAAAGTGTTTATGGACACCATACTTCACAAGAAAATGGAGTCACCATATAGGCTCCATTAGTTTGTAATTTTGTGTAATCATTCATGCTAGTTGCCAAATGATGGTTTCCACATGGTTAGGTGACTCACATGGGCTTCTAAGAGCTGATCATTGGAGTGTATATACCAATAGTAAATACATTTAGAAGCTGGGTATTGTACGAGTACGAATACGGGTGCATACGAGTAGAAATGTTGATGAAATTGAACGAGGATGTAATTGTAAGCATTTTTGTTAAGTAGAAGTACTTTGATAAGTATCTTGAAGTATTTCAAAAGTGTATGAATACATATTAAAACACTACATGTATATACATTTTAACTGAGTCGTTAAGTCATTGTTAGTCGTTACATGTAAATGTTGATTTGAAACATTTAAGTTAACGATCTTGTTAAATGTTGTTAACCCAATGTTTATTATATCTAATGAGATGTTAAATTATTATATTATCATGATATTATAATATATTACTATATCTTAATATGATATATATACATTTAAATGTCGTTACAACGATAATCGTTACATATATGTCTCTTTTCGAAATCCTTAAGTTAGTAGTCTTGTTTTTACATATGTAGTTCATTGTTAATACACTTAATGACATGTTTACTTATCATTTATCATGATTAAACATAGTGTATCAATATCTTAAAATAATTCATATGTATTTAGTAAGACGTTGTTATAACGAAAGTCGTTATATATATCGTTTTCGAGTTTCTTAATTCCATAGTCTCATTTTTATGTATATAATGTAATGACCACAACTTTTCCATGATTATATATTAAATGAAAAATATATTTACATGATTAAGTGTTTCCAACATGTTAAGCAATCAAACTTGTTAAGACTTGATTAATTGAAATAGGTTTCATATAAACAATGGACCACTCAAGTTGACCGGTGATTCACGAACGTTAAAACTTGTAAAAACTATATGATGACATATATATGATTATATATATAGTTAACATGATATTATGATAAGTATGTATCTCATTAGGTATTTTAACAATGAGTTATATACATAAAATTGAGTTTATTGAATTAAGAAACTCGAAACGATATATATAACGATTATCGGTATAACAACTTCTTACTAAATACATATGAATCATATTAAGATATTGATACACTATATTTAATCATGATAAATGATAAGTAAACATGTCATTAAGTGTATTAACAATGAACTACATATGTAAAAACAAGACTACTAACTTAATGATTTCGAAACGAGACATATATGTAACAAATATCGTTGTAACAACATTTAACTGTATATATATCATACTAAGATATATTAATATATCATAATATCATGATAATGTAATAATTTAACATCTCATTAGATATAATAAACATTGGGTTAACAACATTTAACATGATCGTTAACTTAAAGGTTTCAAATCAACATTTACATGTAACGACTAACGATGACTTAACGACTCGGTTAAAATGTATATACATGTAGTTTTTTAATATGTATTCTTACACTTTTGAAAGACTTCAAGACACTTATCAAAATACTTCTACTTAACAAAAATGCTTACCATTACATCCTCGTTCAGTTTCATCAACAATTCTACTCGTATGCACCCGTATTCGTACTCGTACAATACATAGCTCTTAGATGTATGTACTATTGGTATATACACTCCAATGATCAGCTCTTAGCAGTCCATGTGAGTTACCTAACACATGTGAGAACCATCATTTGGCAACTAGCATGAAATATCTCTTAAAATTACAAAAATATTAGTAATCATTCATGACTTATTTACATGTAAACAAAATTACACATCCTTTATATCTAATCCATATACCAATGACAAAAAACACCTATAAACACTTTAATTCTTCAATTTTCTTCATCTAATTGATCTCTCTCAAGTTCTATCTTCAAGTTCTAAGTGTTCTTCATAAATTCTATAAGTTCTAGTTTCATAAAATCAAGAATACTTCCAAGTTTGCTAGCTTACTTCCAATCTTGTAAAGTGATCATCCAACCTCAAGAAATTTAATTATTTACAGTAGTTTATCTTTCTAATTCAAGGTAATACTCATATTCTAACTTTGGTTTAATTTCTATAACTATAACAATCTTATTTCGAGTGATGATCTTACTTGAACTTGTTTTCGTGTCATGATTCTGCTTCAAGAACTTTCAAGCCATCCAAGGATCCTTTGAAGCTAGATCTATTTGTCTCTTTTCCAATAGGTTTATCCACAAAACTTGAGGTAGTAATGATGTTCATAACATCATTCGATTCATACATATAAAGCTATCTTATTCGAAGGTTTAAACTTGAAATCACTAGAACATAGTTTAGTTAATTCTAAACTAGGTCGCAAACAAAAGTTAATCCTTCTAACTTGACTTTTAAAATCAACTAAACACATGTTCTATATCTATATGATATGCTAACTTAATGATTTAAAACCTGGAAACACGAAAAACACCGTAAAAACAGACATACGCCATCGTAGTAACACCGCAGGCTGTTTTGGGTTTGATAATTAAAAACTAAGATAAACTTTGATTTAAAAGTTGTTCTTCTGAGAAAATGATTTTTCTTATGAACATGAAACTATATCCAAAAATCATGGTTAAACTCAAAGTGGAATTATGTTTTTCAAAATGGTCATCAAGACGTCATTCTTTCGACTGAAATGACTACCTCTTACAAAAACGACTTGTAATATATATTTTTAACTACAAACCTATAATTTTTCTGCTTAGATTCATAAAATAGAGTTCAATATGAAACCATAGCAATTTGATTCACTAAAAACGGATTTAAAACGAAGAAGTTATGGGTAAAACAAGATTGGATATTTTTTTATTGTTGTAGCTACGGGAAATATTGTAACAATTCTATACAAATCATATCCTAGCTAACTTATATTGTATTATACATTTATTCTAATATATTATGTAATCTTGGGATACCATAGACACGTATGCAAATGTTTTGACATATTATATCGACCCATGTATACATATTATTTGGAACAACCATAGACACTCTATATGCAGTAATGTTAGAGTTAGCTATACAGGGTTGAGGTTGATTCCAAAAATATATATACTTTGAGTTGTGATCTAGCCTGAGACGTGTATACACTGGGTCGTGGATTGATTCAAGATAATATATATCAATTTATTTCTGTACATCTAATTTGGAACAACTAGTTGTAGGTTACTAACGAGGACAGCTGACTTAATAAACTTAAAACATTAAAACGTATTAAAAATGTTGTAAATATATTTTGAACATACTTTGATATATATGTACATATTTGTTATAGGTTCGTGAATCGACCAGTGGCCAAGTCTTACTTCCCTAGGAAGTAAAAATCTGTGAACGTGAGTTATAGTCCCACTTTTAAAATCTAATATTTTGGGATGAGAATAAATGCAGTTTTATAAATGTTTTACGAAATAGACACATGTAATTGAAACTACATTATATGGGTGAATGATCGAAGCCGAATATACCCATTTTGCTTGGTAACCTAAGAATTAGTAAACCGATCTACTAATTGACGCGAATCCTAAAGATAGATCTATTGGGCCTAACGAACCCCATCCAAAGTACCGGATGCTTTAGTACTTCGAATTCGTTTTTATCATGTCCGAAGGATTTCCCGGAATGATAGGGGATATTCTTATATGCATCTTGTTAATGTCAGTTACCAGGTGTTCACCATATGAATGAATTTTATCTCTATGTATGGGATGTATATTGAAATATGAAATCTTGTGGTCTATTATTATGATTTGATAATATATAGGTTAAACCTGTAACTCACCAACATTTTTGTTGATATTTTAAGCATGTTTATTCTCAGGTGATTATTAAGAGCTTCCGTTGTTGCATACTAAAATAAGGACAAGATTTGGAGTCCATGCTTGTATGATATTATGTAAAAACTGCATTCAAGAAACTTATTTTTGATGTAATATATTCTTATTGTAAACCATTATGTAATGGTCGTGTGTAAACGGTATATTTTAGATTATCATTATTTGATAATCTACGTAATGCTTTTTAAACCTTTATCGATAAAATAAAGGTTATGGTTGTTTTAAAAATGAACGCAGTCTTTGAAAAACGTCTCATATAGAGGTCAAAACCTCGCGACGAAATCAATTAATATGGAACGTTTATAATCAATATGAACGGGACATTTCATTTGGTATCAGAGCGTTGGTCTTAGAGAACCAGAAAATTGTATTAGTGTGTCTTACCGAGTTTGTTAGGATGCATTAGTGAGTCTGGACTTCGACCGTGTTTTTTCTTCAAAAAACGATTGCTTAACATTTTTTGTTGGAAACTATATATTATTAACATGTAAATATTATGTTATATATTAATCTCTAGTACAAATCCCATTGATTCACCTAATAATACTGAAGAGTCAAATATATTTTGGGAAGATTCACAAATTCCCGAAGAGGAACCGGAAGAGGAGGAATCGGAAGCGGAGGAACCGGAAGAAGAGGAACCAGAAGATGAGGAATCGGAAGAGGAGGAACCAGAAGAAGAGGTTCCGTAGGAAGAAATATTGATACCTATAGTAAATCGATTAAATAAAAGAAAATCCTCAACCAACGGACCAAAGTTAATAATGGTCAATGGTGTTTCCGCCGAGGAAGCAAAATATTGGGAAGATTACCAATTTTCCGATGAATCGGATCCCGATGAGGATTCCGATGATGTTATAGAAATTACCTCGACCCAATTTAATAAAGCGAAAGAAAATAATAAGGGAAAAGGTATAAAAATAGAGAAACCAAATTCCAACCCCGATGACCTTTATATGTATCGACAACGTCCGTATTTCCTAAAATGTAACAATGACCCGGGATCCTCTAAACCAGCAGGTTTTTCCAAACCATTATGGAAAACGACGGCTCATATTAGAGGAACACCATATATTCCTAGAAAATTAGGAAAACGAACAAGTTCAAAGAAGAAGAAACCAGTGATTCAGATTAGAGGGTTGTAATCATGTTGTGTATTATATGTATTGTAGTGTGCTTGTAGTTTTATGTTCTATGTAAAAATTGCTTGTATTATTTGTTAATTATATTTTATGAATCTAATCCTTGTCTATTTTACAGTATAAAAACAAAATGGACGTTAAGGGTAGACAACTGAATATTTTAGAAGACCTACCAGAGGATATGATTGTGGAAATCTTGTCTAGAGTCGGTCAAAATTCATCAGCATATTTAGTTATGGCGAAATTAACTTGTCAAACATTTGAAAGACTTTCCAGAAATGCCTTAGTTTATAAAAGGCTTTCCTTTGATAGGTGGGGTATATCACATTGGGGAGACCGTAAGTTATGCCGTGTTTTCTTTAAAGCGTTAAATGCGGGGAACCCAAATGCAATTTTACGCTACGGGTTAAGAACCCATTTTGACTCAACATATCCCAACATAGGATTTCGTGAATTAGAAAGAACTTCTAACATGCAACGTAAAGAATCATGTTATGCTTACGGGTTAGTGATGTTCGCTTCTTACCAAAGTGAGAAAAAGAACATCGGATTGCAACTTTTAAATAAAACCTTCCCACAAGTGACGGATTCAGTAGTTGGAGTGAGAAACAAGGTTTTTAGATTATTACGGAGCTGTTGGAAATTACGAAACCCTCGTCCTTTTGACGACATTACAACATGCTGCCTAGCCAATGGTCATAATGTAGTGACCCGAACTTTTCCATGTTTATATATATTAATTGAGATTGATATTTACATGATTAAATGTTTCCAACATGTTAAGCAATCAAACTTGTTAAGACTTGATTAATTGAAATATGTTTCATATAGACAATTGACCACCCAAGTTGACCGGTGATTCACGAACGTTAAAACTTGTAAAAACTATACGATGACATATATATGGTTATATATATAGTTAACATGTTTTTATTATAAGTATGTATCTCATTAGGTATTTTAACAATGAGTTATATACATAAAAATGAGACTATTAATTTAAGAAACTCGAAAACGATATATATAACGATTATCGTTATAACAACGTCTTACTAGGTACATATGAATCATATTAAGATATTGATACACTTGGTTAATTATGTTAAATGATAAGTAAATATATTATTAAGTGTATTAACAATGAAATACATATGTAAAAATAAGACTACTAACTTAATGATTTCGAAACGAGACATATATGTAACGATTATCGTTGTAACGACATTTAACTGTATATACATCATACTGAGATATATTATATATCATAATATCATGATAATATAACAATTTAATATCTCATTTGTTATAATAAACAATGGGTTAACAACATTCAATAAGATCGTTAACCTAAAGGTTTCAAAACAACATTTACATGTAACGACTAACGATGACTTAACGACTCAGTTAAAATGTATATACATGTAGTGTTTTAATATGTATTCATACACTTTTGAAAGACTTCAAGACACTTATCAAAATACTTCTACTTAACAAAAATGCTTACAATTACATCCTCGTTCAGTTTCATCAACAATTCTACTCGTATGCACTCGTATTCGTACTCGTACAATACACAGCTTTTAGATGTATGTACTATTGGTATATACACTCCAATGATCATCTCTTAGCAGCCCATGTGAGTCACCTAACACATGTGGGAACCATCATTTGGCAACTAGCATGAAATATCTCATAAAATTACAAAAATATGAGTAATCATTCATGACTTATTTACATGAAAACAAAATTACATATCCTTTATATCTAATCCATACACCAACGACCAAAAACACCTACAAACACTTTCATTCTTCAATTTTCTTCATCTAATTGATCTCTCTCAAGTTCTATCTTCAAGTTCTAAGTGTTCTTCATAAATTCCAAAAGTTCTAGTTACATAAAATCAAGAATACTTTCAAGTTTGCTAGCTCACTTCCAATCTTGTAAGGTGATCATCCAACCTCAAGAAATCTTTGTTTCTTACAGTAGGTTATCATTCTAATACAAGGTAATAATCATATTCAAACTTTGGTTCAATTTCTATAACTATAACAATCTTATTTCAAGTGATGATCTTACTTGAACTTGTTTTCGTGTCATGATTCTGCTTCAAGAACTTCGAGCCATCCAAGGATCCATTGAAGCTAGATCCACTTTTCTCTTTTCCAGTAGGTTTATCCAAGGAACTTAAGGTAGTAATGATGTTCATAACATCATTCGATTCATACATATAAAGCTATCTTATTCGAAGGTTTAAACTTGTAATCACTAGAACATAGTTTAGTTAATTCTAAACTTGTTCGCAAATAAAAGTTAATCCTTCTAACTTGACTTTTAAAATCAACTAAACACATGTTCTATATCTATATGATATGCTAACTTAATGATTTAAAACCTGGAAATACGAAAAACACCGTAAAACCGGATTTACGCCGTCGTAGTAACACCGCGGGCTGTTTTGGGTTAGTTAATTAAAAACTATGATAAACTTTGATTTAAAAGTTGTTATTCTGGGAAAATGATTTTTATTATGAACATGAAACTATATCCAAAAATTATGGTTAAACTCAAAGTGGAAGTATGTTTTCTAAAATGGTCATCTAGACGTCGTTCTTTCGACTGAAATGACTACCTTTACAAAAACGACTTGTAACTTATTTTTCCGACTATAAACCTATACTTTTCTGTTTAGATTCATAAAATAGAGTTCAATATGAAACCATAGCAATTTGATTCACTCAAAACGGATTTAAAATGAAGAAGTTATGGGTAAAACAAGATTGGATAATTTTTCTCATTTTAGCTACGTGAAAATTGGTAACAAATCTATTCCAACCATAACTTAATCAACTTGTATTGTATATTATGTAATCTTGAGATACCATAGACACGTATACAATGTTTCGACCTATCATGTCGACACATCTATATATATTTCGGAACAACCATAGACACTCTATATGTGAATGTTGGAGTTAGCTATACAGGGTTGAGGTTGATTCCAAAATATATATAGTTTGAGTTGTGATCAATACTGAGATACGTATACACTGGGTCGTGGATTGATTCAAGATAATATTTATCGATTTATTTCTGTACATCTAACTGTGGACAACTAGTTGTAGGTTACTAACGAGGACAGCTGACTTAATAAACTTAAAACATCAAAATATATTAAAAGTGTTGTAAATATATTTTGAACATACTTTGATATATATGTATATATTGTTATAGGTTCGTGAATCAACCAGTGGCCAAGTCTTACTTCCCGACGAAGTAAAAATCTGTGAAAGTGAGTTATAGTCCCACTTTTAAAATCTAATATTTTTGGGATGAGAATACATGCAGGTTTTATAAATGATTTACAAAATAGACACAAGTACGTGAAACTACATTCTATGGTTGAATTATCGAAATCGAATATGCCCCTTTTTATTAAGTCTGGTAATCTATGAATTAGGGAACAGACACCCTAATTGACGCGAATCCTAAAGATAGATCTATTGGGCCTAACAAACCCCATCCAAAGTACTGGATGCTTTAGTACTTCGAAATTTATATCATATCCGAAGGGTGTCCCGGAATGATGGGGATATTCTTATATATGCATCTTGTTAATGTCGGTTACCAGGTGTTCACCATATGAATGATTTTTATCTCTATGTATGGGATGTGTATTGAAATATAAAATCTTGTGGTCTATTATTATGATTTGATATATATAGGTTAAACCTATAACTCACCAACATTTTTGTTGACGTTTTAAGCATGTTTATTCTCAGGTGATTATTAAGAGCTTCCGCTGTCGCATACTTAAATAAGGACGAGATTTGGAGTCCATGCTTGTATGATATTGTGTAAAAACTGCATTCAAGAAACTTATTTTGTTGTAACATATTTGTATTGTAAACCATTATGTAATGGTCGTGTGTAAACAGGATATTTTAGATTATCATTATTTGATAATCTACGTAAAGCTTTTTAAAACCTTTATCTATGAAATAAAGGTTATGGTTTGTTTTAAAAATGAATGCAGTCTTTGAAAAACGTCTCATATAGAGGTCAAAACCTCGCAACGAAATCAATTAATATGGAACGTTTTTAGTCAATAAGAACGGGACATTTCAGTTGGTATCCGAGCGTTGGTCTTAGAGAACCAGAATTTTGCATTAGTGTGTCTTATCGAGTTTGTTAGGATGCATGAGTGAGTCTGGACTTCGACCGTGTTTACTTGAAAAATGATTGCTTAACAAATTTTGTTGGAAACTATATATTTTTAACATGTGAATATTATGTGATATATTAATCTCTTAACACGTTTGATATTATGTGATAGATGTCTACCTCTAGAACAAGTCCCATTGACTCACCTAATAATAATGAAGAGTCAAATGTAAATTGGAATGATTCGTGGACTGATTCACAAGTTCCCGAAGAGGAACCGGAAGAAGAGTCGGAACCGGAAGAAGAATCGGAACCGGAAGAAGAATCGGAACCGGATGAAGAAATAGAACCGGTGGGGGAAATAATAAAACGGTTAAGTAAAAGAAAATCCTCAACCAACCGACCAAGGTTAATTATGGTCAATGGTGTTTCCGCCAAGGAAGCAAAATATTGGGAGGATTACCAATTCTCCGATGAATCGGATTCCGACGAGAATTCCGATGATGTTATAGAAATTACCCCAACTGAATTTAAAAAGGCAAAAGAAAATAATAAGGGAAAGGGCATAAAAATAGAGAAATCTAATTCCAACCCCGATGAACTTTATATGTATCGTCAAGCCCCGAAGTCCTTAAGTTGTAACAATGACCCGGGAACCTCTAAACCACCAGGTTTTTCTAAACCAATGTGGACAACGACGGCTCGTATTAGGGGAACATCATATATCCCTAGAAACTTGGCAAAACGAACCAAAACCGAAGAAGAAGAAACAAGCGAGTCGGAATAAGATAGTTGTATTCATGTGGTGTAATATATGTAATGTAGTGTGCTTATGCTTTATGATATATGTAAAAATTGCTTGTATTAATAAGTATTTTTTTTTTATGAATCTAACTCTTGTCTATTTTACAGTATAAAAACGCAAAATGGATAGACAACCCAATATTTTAAGAGACCTACCCAGAGACATGATTGATGAAATCTTGTCTAGAGTCGGCCAGAATTCTTCGGCACAACTATTTAAGGCGAGATCAGTTTGTAAGACATTCGAAGAACGTTCCAAGAATGTCTTGGTTTATAAGAGACTTTCGTTTGAAAGATGGGGGATATCACATTGGGAAACCCATAAGTTACGATGTGTTTACTTTGACGCATATATTGCGGGGAACCCAAATGCTATTTTACGCAACGGGTTAAGAAATTATTTTGACTCAATATATCCGAATATTGGACTTCGTGATTTAGAAAAAGCGGCTAACATGCAACATAAAGAAGCATGTTATGCTTACGGATTAGTAATGTTCGCTTCTCACCAAAGTGAGAACAAGAACATCGGGCTACAACTATTAAACAAAACGTTTCCACAAGTGACGGAGTCGGTAATTGGGGTAAGAAATGAGGTTTTTAGATTATTACGGGACTGTTGGACATTACGTAACCCTCGTCCCTTTGATGACGTTACAACACGTTGTCTTATCAACGGCCATAACGGTTATGTTGCACAAGACCAAGGATGGGAAGTAGTCCTAGTAAAACCAGAATGCATGACTTGTTTCTGGACGTATGAATTACGTGTCTTTATTGCCTTTGCTGAACGACTTGTGTACTAGCTAGAGTTGTCTTCACAACTATCTTGTATCAAAGTTATTGTGTGCTATATTTCATGCTTTATGTAAAATAAGCGGTATTGTAAGTTTGTAAAATATTGTATAAAAGTTTGAACGCGAAATATTATTATAATTAGTTTTTCATATAGAATTGTAGTAGTTGAATTGTATATTAGCTACTAAGTATGAACTTAACGGGTAGGTACTACCCGAATTTAAACTTATAAAACGCTAATATGAAGAAAAAGCTTTTATAAATGAGTTCATATTATGCTACGAAATACTATTAACTACTCTTAATATTCTGTATGATTAACTTGTTCCATTTAACTATTTTGAAGGAAATGGCACCGACTACTCGACACACCGTGAATATGAATGAAGAGGAATTCCGTACTTTTCTAGCTTCAAACATAGCCGCAGTACAGGCTGCGCTACATACCAACAATAACCTTGGATCTAGCAGTACAGGAAATCGTGTAGGATGCACCTACAAAGAATTCACTGCCTGCAAACCTTTGGAATTTGATGGAACCGAAGGACCGATCGGATTGAAACGGTGGACCGAGAAGGTTGAATCGGTGTTTGCCATAAGTAAGTGTACTGAAGAGGACAAAGTGAAGTACGCTACGCATACCTTCACAGGTTCTGCGTTAACATGGTGGAATACCTATCTAGAGCAAGTGGGACAAGATGATGCGTACGCACTACCGTGGTCAGCATTCAAGCACTTGATGAACGAGAAGTACCGTCCCAGAACCGAGGTCAATAAGCTCAAGACAGAACTTAGAGGGTTACGAACCCAAGGATTTGATATTACCACGTACGAAAGACGATTCACAGAATTGTGCCTATTGTGTCCGGGAGCATTCGAAGATGAGGAAGAGAAGATCGACGCGTTTGTGAAAGGATTACCGGAAAGAATCCAAGAAGATATAAGTTCACACGAGCCCGCCTCCATACAACAGGCATGTAGAATGGCTCACAAACTCGTGAACCAAATTGAAGAAAGAATTAAAGAACAGACTGCTGAAGAGGCCAATGTGAAGCAAGTCAAAAGAAAGTGGGAGGAAAACGGTGATAAGAATCACCAATACAACAGCAACAGCAATTACAACAATAATCGCAACAATTATCCCAACAATCGCAACATCAATCGCAACTACAACAAACGGCCCAACAACAACAACAATAACAACAACAGCAACTACAACAATCATCCCAACAACAATAATAACCGCAACAACAACAACAATCAGAAGCAGCTATGCCAAAGGTGTGAAAAGAATCACTCGGGGTTCTGCACCAAATTTTGCAACAAGTGTAAAAGAAATGGTCATAGCGCGGCGAAGTGTGAGGTCTACGGACCAGGGGTTAATAGAACGAAAGGAACAAATGGTGTCGGAACGAGTAATGGCGGAGCAAGTAGTGTCGGAGCAAGTTATGCCAATGTAGTTTGTTATAAATGTGGAAAACCGGGCCACATTATTAGAAATTGCCCGAACCAGGAGAACACGAATGGACAAGGCCGTGGAAGAGTTTTCAATATTAATGCGGCAGAGGCACAGGAAGACCCGGAGCTTGTTACGGGTACGTTTCTTATTGACAATAAATCTGCTTACGTTTTATTTGATTCGGGTGCGGATAGAAGCTATATGAGTAGAGATTTTTGTGCTAAATTATGTTGTCCATTGACGCCTTTGGATAGTAAATTTTTACTCGAATTAGCAAATGGTAAATTAATTTCAGCAGATAATATATGTCGGAATCGAGAAATTAAACTGGTTAGCGAAACATTTAAGATTGATTTGATACCAGTAGAGTTAGGGAGTTTTGATGTGATAATCAGTATGGACTGGTTGAAAGAAGTGAAAGCGGAGATCGTTTGTTACAAAAATGCAATTCGCATTATACGAGAAAAAGGAAAACCCTTAATGGTGTACGGAGAAAAGGGCAACACGAAGCTACATCTTATTTGTAATTTGAAAGCACAAAAACTAATAAGAAAAGGTTGCTATGCTGTTCTAGCACACGTCGAGAAAGTACAAACTGAAGAAAAGAGCATCAATGATGTTCCCGTCGCAAAAGAATTTCCTGATGTATTTCCGAAAGAATTACCGGGATTACCCCCACATCGATCCGTTGAATTTCAAATAGATCTTGTACCAGGAGCTGCACCAATAGCTCGTGCTCCTTACAGACTCGCACCCAGTGAGATGAAAGAACTACAAAGCCAATTACAAGAACTTTTAGAGCGTGGTTTCATTCGACCAAGCACATCACCGTGGGGAGCTCCTGTTTTGTTTGTCAAGAAGAAAGATGGTACATTCAGGTTGTGTATCGACTACCGAGAGTTGAACAAACTTACCATCAAGAACCGCTACCCACTACCGAGAATCGATGACTTATTTGATCAACTACAAGGCTCGTCTGTTTATTCAAAGATTGACTTACGTTCCGGGTATCATCAAATGCGGGTGAAAGAAGATGATATTCCAAAGACTACTTTCAGAACACGTTACGGTCATTACGAGTTTATGGTCATGCCGTTTGGTTTAACTAATGCACCAGCTGTGTTCATGGACCTTATGAACCGAGTGTGTGGACCATACCTTGACAAGTTTGTCATTGTTTTCATTGATGACATACTTATTTACTCAAAGAATGACCAAGAACACGGTGAACATTTGAGAAAGGTGTTAGAAGTATTGAGGAAGGAAGAATTGTACGCTAAGTTTTCAAAGTGTGCATTTTGGTTGGAAGAAGTTCAATTCCTCGGTCACATAGTGAACAAAGAAGGTATTAAGGTGGATCAGGCAAAGATAGAAACTGTTGAAAAGTGGGAAACCCCGAAAACTCCGAAACACATACGCCAGTTTTTAGGACTAGCTGGTTACTACAGAAGGTTCATCCAAGACTTTTCCAGAATAGCAAAACCCTTGACTGCATTAACGCATAAAGGGAAGAAATTTGAATGGAATGATGAACAAGAGAAAGCGTTTCAGTTATTGAAAAAAAAGCTAACTACGGCACCTATATTGTCATTGCCTGAAGGGAATGATGATTTTGTGATTTATTGTGATGCATCAAAGCAAGGTCTCGGTTGTGTATTAATGCAACGAACGAAGGTGATTGCTTATGCGTCTAGACAATTGAAGATTCACGAACAAAATTATACGACGCATGATTTGGAATTAGGCGCGGTTGTTTTTTCATTAAAGACTTGGAGGCACTACTTATATGGGGTCAAAAGTATTATATATACCGACCACAAAAGTCTTCAACACATATTTAATCAGAAACAACTGAATATGAGGCAGCGTAGGTGGATTGAATTATTGAATGATTACGACTTTGAGATTCGTTACCACCCGGGGAAGGCAAATGTGGTAGCCGATGCCTTGAGCAGGAAGGACAGAGAACCCATTCGAGTAAAATCTATGAATATAATGATTCATAATAACCTTACTACTCAAATAAAGGAGGCGCAACAAGGAGTTTTAAAAGAGGGAAATTTAAAGGATGAAATACCCAAAGGATCGGAGAAGCATCTTAATATTCGGGAAGACGGAACCCGGTATAGGGCTGAAAGGATTTGGGTACCAAAATTTGGAGATATGAGAGAAATGGTACTTAGAGAAGCTCATAAAACCAGATACTCAATACATCCTGGAACGGGGAAGATGTACAAGGATCTCAAGAAACATTTTTGGTGGCCGGGTATGAAAGCCGATGTTGCTAAATACGTAGGAGAATGTTTGACGTGTTCTAAGGTCAAAGCTGAGCATCAGAAACCATCAGGTCTACTTCAACAACCCGAAATCCCGGAATGGAAATGGGAAAACATTACCATGGATTTCATCACTAAATTGCCAAGGACTGCAAGTGGTTTTGATACTATTTGGGTAATAGTTGATCGTCTCACCAAATCAGCACACTTCCTGCCAATAAGAGAAGATGACAAGATGGAGAAGTTAGCACGACTGTATTTGAAGGAAGTCGTCTCCAGACATGGAATACCAATCTCTATTATCTCTGATAGGGATGGCAGATTTATTTCAAGATTCTGGCAGACATTACAGCAAGCATTAGGAACTCGTCTAGACATGAGTACTGCCTATCATCCACAAACTGATGGGCAGAGCGAAAGGACGATACAAACGCTTGAAGACATGCTACGAGCATGTGTTATTGATTTCGGAAACAGTTGGGATCGACATCTACCGTTAGCAGAATTTTCCTACAACAACAGCTACCATTCAAGCATTGAGATGGCACCGTTTGAAGCACTTTATGGTAGAAAGTGCAGGTCTTCGATTTGTTGGAGTGAAGTGGGGGATAGACAGATTACGGGTCCGGAGATTATACAAGAAACTACCGAGAAGATCATCCAAATTCAACAACGGTTGAAAACCGCCCAAAGTCGACAAAAGAGCTACGCTGACATTAAAAGAAAAGATATAGAATTTGAAATTGGAGAGATGGTCATGCTTAAAGTTGCACCTTGGAAAGGCGTTGTTCGATTTGGTAAACGAGGGAAATTAAATCCAAGGTATATTGGACCATTCAAGATTATTGATCGTGTCGGACCAGTAGCTTACCGACTAGAGTTACCTCAACAACTCGCGGCTGTACATAACACTTTCCACGTCTCGAATTTAAAGAAATGTTTTGCTAAAGAAGATCTCACTATTCCGTTAGATGAAATCCAAATCAACGAAAAACTTCAATTCATCGAAGAACCCGTCGAAATAATGGATCGTGAGGTTAAAAGACTTAAGCAAAACAAGATACCAATTGTTAAGGTTCGATGGAATGCTCGTAGAGGACCCGAGTTCACCTGGGAGCGTGAAGATCAGATGAAGAAGAAATACCCGCATCTATTTCCAGAAGATTCGTCAACACCTTCAACAGCTTAAAATTTCGGGACGAAATTTATTTAACGGGTAGGTACTGTAGTGACCCGAACTTTTCCATGTTTATATATATTAATTGAGATTGATATTTACATGATTAAATGTTTCCAACATGTTAAGCAATCAAACTTGTTAAGACTTGATTAATTGAAATATGTTTCATATAGACAATTGACCACCCAAGTTGACCGGTGATTCACGAACGTTAAAACTTGTAAAAACTATACGATGACATATATATGGTTATATATATAGTTAACATGTTTTTATTATAAGTATGTATCTCATTAGGTATTTTAACAATGAGTTATATACATAAAAATGAGACTATTAATTTAAGAAACTCGAAAACGATATATATAACGATTATCGTTATAACAACGTCTTACTAGGTACATATGAATCATATTAAGATATTGATACACTTGGTTAATTATGTTAAATGATAAGTAAATATATTATTAAGTGTATTAACAATGAAATACATATGTAAAAATAAGACTACTAACTTAATGATTTCGAAACGAGACATATATGTAACGATTATCGTTGTAACGACATTTAACTGTATATACATCATACTGAGATATATTATATATCATAATATCATGATAATATAACAATTTAATATCTCATTTGTTATAATAAACAATGGGTTAACAACATTCAATAAGATCGTTAACCTAAAGGTTTCAAAACAACATTTACATGTAACGACTAACGATGACTTAACGACTCAGTTAAAATGTATATACATGTAGTGTTTTAATATGTATTCATACACTTTTGAAAGACTTCAAGACACTTATCAAAATACTTCTACTTAACAAAAATGCTTACAATTACATCCTCGTTCAGTTTCATCAACAATTCTACTCGTATGCACTCGTATTCGTACTCGTACAATACACAGCTTTTAGATGTATGTACTATTGGTATATACACTCCAATGATCAGCTCTTAGCAGCCCATGTGAGTCACCTAACACATGTGGGAACCATCATTTGGCAACTAGCATGAAATATCTCATAAAATTACAAAAATATGAGTAATCATTCATGACTTATTTACATGAAAACAAAATTACATATCCTTTATATCTAATCCATACACCAACGACCAAAAACACCTACAAACACTTTCATTCTTCAATTTTCTTCATCTAATTGATCTCTCTCAAGTTCTATCTTCAAGTTCTAAGTGTTCTTCATAAATTCCAAAAGTTCTAGTTACATAAAATCAAGAATACTTTCAAGTTTGCTAGCTCACTTCCAATCTTGTAAGGTGATCATCCAACCTCAAGAAATCTTTGTTTCTTACAGTAGGTTATCATTCTAATACAAGGTAATAATCATATTCAAACTTTGGTTCAATTTCTATAACTATAACAATCTTATTTCAAGTGATGATCTTACTTGAACTTGTTTTCGTGTCATGATTCTGCTTCAAGAACTTCGAGCCATCCAAGGATCCATTGAAGCTAGATCCACTTTTCTCTTTTCCAGTAGGTTTATCCAAGGAACTTAAGGTAGTAATGATGTTCATAACATCATTCGATTCATACATATAAAGCTATCTTATTCGAAGGTTTAAACTTGTAATCACTAGAACATAGTTTAGTTAATTCTAAACTTGTTCGCAAATAAAAGTTAATCCTTCTAACTTGACTTTTAAAATCAACTAAACACATGTTCTATATCTATATGATATGCTAACTTAATGATTTAAAACCTGGAAACACGAAAAACACCGTAAAACCGGATTTACGCCGTCGTAGTAACACCGCGGGCTGTTTTGGGTTAGTTAATTAAAAACTATGATAAACTTTGATTTAAAAGTTGTTATTCTGGGAAAATGATTTTTATTATGAACATGAAACTATATCCAAAAATTATGGTTAAACTCAAAGTGGAAGTATGTTTTCTAAAATGGTCATCTAGACGTCGTTCTTTCGACTGAAATGACTACCTTTACAAAAACGACTTGTAACTTATTTTTCCGACTATAAACCTATACTTTTCTGTTTAGATTCATAAAATAGAGTTCAATATGAAACCATAGCAATTTGATTCACTCAAAACGGATTTAAAATGAAGAAGTTATGGGTAAAACAAGATTGGATAATTTTTCTCATTTTAGCTACGTGAAAATTGGTAACAAATCTATTCCAACCATAACTTAATCAACTTGTATTGTATATTATGTAATCTTGAGATACCATAGACACGTATACAATGTTTCGACCTATCATGTCGACACATCTATATATATTTCGGAACAACCATAGACACTCTATATGTGAATGTTGGAGTTAGCTATACAGGGTTGAGGTTGATTCCAAAATATATATAGTTTGAGTTGTGATCAATACTGAGATACGTATACACTGGGTCGTGGATTGATTCAAGATAATATTTATCGATTTATTTCTGTACATCTAACTGTGGACAACTAGTTGTAGGTTACTAACGAGGACAGCTGACTTAATAAACTTAAAACATCAAAATATATTAAAAGTGTTGTAAATATATTTTGAACATACTTTGATATATATGTATATATTGTTATAGGTTCGTGAATCAACCAGTGGCCAAGTCTTACTTCCCGACGAAGTAAAAATCTGTGAAAGTGAGTTATAGTCCCACTTTTAAAATCTAATATTTTTGGGATGAGAATACATGCAGGTTTTATAAATGATTTACAAAATAGACACAAGTACGTGAAACTACATTCTATGGTTGAATTATCGAAATCGAATATGCCCCTTTTTATTAAGTCTGGTAATCTATGAATTAGGGAACAGACACCCTAATTGACGCGAATCCTAAAGATAGATCTATTGGGCCTAACAAACCCCATCCAAAGTACTGGATGCTTTAGTACTTCGAAATTTATATCATATCCGAAGGGTGTCCCGGAATGATGGGGATATTCTTATATATGCATCTTGTTAATGTCGGTTACCAGGTGTTCACCATATGAATGATTTTTATCTCTATGTATGGGATGTGTATTGAAATATGAAATCTTGTGGTCTATTATTATGATTTGATATATATAGGTTAAACCTATAACTCACCAACATTTTTGTTGACGTTTTAAGCATGTTTATTCTCAGGTGATTATTAAGAGCTTCCGCTGTCGCATACTTAAATAAGGACGAGATTTGGAGTCCATGCTTGTATGATATTGTGTAAAAACTGCATTCAAGAAACTTATTTTGTTGTAACATATTTGTATTGTAAACCATTATGTAATGGTCGTGTGTAAACAGGATATTTTAGATTATCATTATTTGATAATCTACGTAAAGCTTTTTAAAACCTTTATCTATGAAATAAAGGTTATGGTTTGTTTTAAAAATGAATGCAGTCTTTGAAAAACGTCTCATATAGAGGTCAAAACCTCGCAACGAAATCAATTAATATGGAACGTTTTTAGTCAATAAGAACGGGACATTTCACATAACGGTTATTTTTCACAAGACCAAGGATAGGAAGTCGTCTTAGTAAAACCAGAATGCATGACTTGTTTCTGAACTTATGAATTACGTGTCTTTATTTCCTTTGCTGAACAACTTGCGTATTAACTAGATTTATCTTCAAAACTGTCATGTATCAAAGTGTACTCTATTTCATGTTATATGTAATATAGCGAAGTTGTAAGTTTGAAGAATATTTGTATGTGATATATTATTATAATCAGTTTTTCATATGGAATTGTAGTAGTTGAATTGTATATTAGCTACTAAGTATGAACTTAACGGGTAGGTAGTACCCGAATTTAAACTTATAAAACGCTAATATGAAGAAAAAGCTTTTATAAATGAGTTAATATTATGCTACGAAATACTATTGACTACTCTTAATACTCTGTATGATTAACTCGATTCAGTTGGCTATTTTGAAGGAAATGGCACTGACTACTCGACACACCATGAATATGAGCGAAGCGGAATTTCATACCTTTCTTGCTGCAAACATAGCCGCAGTACAGGCTGTGCTATATACCAACAATAACGCTTAATCTAGCAATGTAGCTAACGGCGCAAGAAATCGTGTAGGATGCTCCTACAAAGAATTCACTGCCTGCAAACCTTTGGAATTTGATGGAACCGAAGGACCAATTGGATTGAAACGGTGGACCGAGAAAGTCGAATCGGTCTTTGCCATAAGTAAGTGTACTGAAGAGGACAAAGTTAAGTACGTTATGCATACCTTCACAGGTACTGCGTTAATGTGGTAGAACACCTATCCTGAACAGGTAGGACAAAATGCTGCTTACGCACTACCGTGGTCGGCATTCAAGCAATTGATGAACGAGCAGTACCGTCCTAGAAACGAAGTCAATAAACTCAAGGCAGAACTTAGAGTGTTACGAACACAGGGATTCGATATTACTTCGTACGAAATATGATTAACAGAATTGTGCCTATTGTGTCCGAGAGCGTTCGAAGATGAGGAAGAGAAGATCGACGCGTTTGTGAAAGGGTTATCGGAGAGAATCCAAGAAGATATAAGTTCACACGAGCCTGCCTCCATACAAAAGGCATGTAGAATGGCTCACAAACTAGTAAACCAGATTAAGGGAAGAATTAAAGAACAGGCGGCCGAAGAGGCCAACGTGAAGCTAGTCAAAAGAAAGTGGGAGGAAAAAGGTGATAAGAGTCACCAAAACAACAACAACTATCCCAACAATCGCAACATCAATCGCAAATACAACAAACGGCACAACAACAACAACAACTACAACAATCATCCCAACAACAATAACAACCGCAACAACAACAACAACAACAATCAGAAGCAGCTATGCTAAAGGTGTGAAAAGTATCACTCGGGGTTCTGCACCAAATTTTGCAACAAGTGTAAAAGAAATGGTCATAGCGCGGAGAAGTATGAGGTCTATAGACCAGGGGTTAACAGAACGAAAGGAATAAATGGTGTCGGAACGAGTAATGGCGGAGCAAGTAGTGTCGGAGCAAGTTATGCCAATGTAGTTTGTTATAAATGTGGAAAACCGGGCCACATTATTAGAAATTTCCCGAACCAGGAGAACACGAATTGACAAGGCCGCGGAAGAGTTTTCAATATTAATGCGGCAGAGGCACAGGAAGACCCAGAGCTTGTTACGGGTACGTTTCTTATTGACAATAAATCTGCTTACGTTTTATTTGATTCGTGTGCAGATAGAAGCTATATGAGTAGAGATTTTTGTGCTAAATTAAGTTGTCCATTGACACCGTTGGATAGTAAATTTTTACTCGAATTAGCAAACGGTAAATTAATTTCAGCAGATTATATATGCCGGAATCGAGAAATTAAACTGGGGAGCGAAATATTTAAGATTGATTTGATACCAGTAGAGTTAGGGAGTTTTGATGTAATAGTTGGCATGGACTGGCTGAAGGAGATGAAAGCAGAGATCGTATGTTACAAAAATGCAATTCGCATTGTACGAGAAGAAGGAGAACCCTTAATGGTGTACGGAGAACAGGGCAACACGAAGCTACATCTTATTAGTAATTTGAAGGCACAAAAACTAATAAGAAAAGGTTGTTATGCTGTTCTAGCACACATCGAGAAAGTACAAACTGAAGAAAAGAGCATCAATGATGTTCCCGTCGCAAAAGAATTTCCCGATGTATTTCCGAAAGAATTATCGGGACTACCTCCACATCGATCTATTGAATTTCAAATAGATCTTGTACCAGGAGCTGCACCAATAGCTCGTGCTCCTTACAGACTCGCACCTAGCGAGATGAAAGAACTGCAAGGCCAACTGCAAGAACTATTAGAACGTAGTTTCATTCGACCAAGCACATCACCATGGGGAGCTCCTGTTTTGTTAGTCAAGAAGAAGGATGGTACATTTAGGTTGTGTATTGACTACAGAGAGTTGAATAAACTTACCATCAAAAACCGTTATCCACTGCCAAGAATTGACGACTTATTTGATCAACTATAAGGCTCGTCGGTTTATTCGAAAATCGATTTACGTTATGGATATCATCAAATGCGAGTAAAGGAGGATGATATTCTAAAAACTGCTTTTAGGACGCGTTATGGTCATTACGAGTTTATGGTGATGCCGTTTGGATTGACTAACGCACCAGCTATGTTCATGGACCTTATGACCGAGTGTGTGGGCCATATCTTGACAAGTTTGTCATTGTTTTCATCGATGACATACTTATTTACTCAAAGAATGATCAAGAGCACGAAGAACATTTGAGAAAAGTGCTAGAAGTATTGAGGAAAGAAATACTGTACGCTAAGTTTTCAAAGTGTGCATTTTGGTTGGAAGAAGTTCAATTCCTCGGTCACATAGTGAACAAAGAAGGTATCCAGGTGGACCCGGCAAAGATCGAAACCGTTGAAAAGTGGGAAACCCCAAAAACTCCGAAGCATATACGTCAATTTTTAGGATTGGCTGGTTACTACAGAAGATTCATCCAAGATTTCTCCAAATAGCAAAACCCTTGAGTGCATTAACGCATAAAGGGAAGAAATTTGAATGGAAGGATGAACAAGAGAAGGTGTTTCAGTTATTGAAGAAAAAGCTAACTACGGCACCTATATTGTCATTACCTGAAGGGAATGATGATTTTGTGATTTATTGTGACCCATCAAAGCAAGATCTCGGTTGTGTATTAATGCAACGAACGAAGGTGATTACTTATGCGTCTAGACAATTGAAGATTCACGAGCAAAATTATACAACTCACGATTTGGAATTGGGTGCTGTTGTTTTTGCATTAAAGACTTGGAGGCATTATTTATATGGGGTCAAAAGTATTATATATACCGACCACAAAAGTCTCCAACATATATTTAATCAGAAGCAACTGAATATGAGACAACGCAGGTGGATTGAACTGTTGAATGATTATGATTTTGAGATTCGATACCACCCGGGGAAGGTGAATGTGGTAGCTGACGCTTTGAGTAGAAAGGACAGAGAACCTATACGGGTAAAAGCTATGAATATAATTATTCATACTAACCTTACTACTCAAATAAAGGAGGCGCAACAGGGAGTTGTAAAAGAAGGAAAGTCGAAGAATGAGATACACAAAGGATCAGAGAAACATCTTAATATTCGGGAAGACGGAACCCAATATAGGGCGGATAGAATTTGGATACCAAGGTTTGGAGATGTGAGAGAAATGGTACTTAAAGAAGCACATAAAACCAGATATTCAATACATCCCGGAGCGGGGAAGATGTATAAAGATCTCAAGAAACACTTTTGGTGGCCGGGTATGAAAGCCGATATTGCTAAATATGTAGGAGAATGTTTGACGTGTTCTAAGGTCAAAGCTGAACATCAGAAATCATCAGGTCTACTACAACAACCTGAAATCTCGGAATGGAAATGGGAAAACATTACCATGGATTTCATTACTAAATTGCTAAGGACTGCAAGTGGTTATGATACTATTTGGGTAATAGTTGATCGTCTCACCAAGTCAGCACACTTCCTGCCAATGAGAGAAGATGACAAAATGGAGAAGTTGGCGCGATTGTATTTGAAGGAGGTTGTCTCCGGACATGGAATACCCGTCTCTATTATCTCTGATAGGGATGGTAGATTTGTTTCAAGGTTCTGGCAGACGTTGCAACAAGCATTGGGGACTCGTCTAGACATGAGTACTGCCTATCATCCACAAACTGATAGGCAGAGCGAAAGGACGATACAAACGCTTGAAGACATGCTACGAGCATGTGTTGTTGATTTCGGAAACGGTTGGTATCGACACCTACCATTAGCAGAATTTTTCTACAACAACAGTTATCATTCTAGTATTGAGATGGCGCCTTTTGAGGCACTTTATGGTAGAAAGTTCAGGTCTCCGATTTGTTGGAATGAAGTGGGGGATAGACAGATTACGGGTCCGGAGATAATACAAGAAACTACTGAGAAAATCATCCAAATTCAACAACGATTGAAAACCGCCCAGAGTCGACAAAAGAGCTACGCGTACAGTAAAAGAAAAGATATAGAGTTTGAAATTGGAGAAATGGTCATGCTTAAGGTTTCACCTTGGAAAGGCGTTGTTCGATTTGGTAAACGGGGAAAACTAAATCCAAGGTACATTGGACCATTCAAGATTATAGATCGTGTCGGACCAGTAGCTTACCAACTGGAGCTACCTCAACAACTCGCGACTGTACATAACACTTTCCACTTCTCGAATTTGAAAAAATGTTTTGCTAAAGAAGATCTCACTATTCCATTGGACGAAATCCAAATCAATGAAAAACTTCAATTCATTGAAGAACCCGTCGAAATAATGGATCGTGAGGTTAAGAGACTTAAGCAAAACAAGATACCGATTGTTAAGGTTCGATGGAATGCTCGTAGAGGACCCAAGTTCACCTGGGAGTGTGAAGATCAGATGAAGAAGAAATGCCCGCATCTATTTCCAGAAGATTCGTCAACAGCTTAAAATTTCGGGACGAAATTTATTTAACGGGTAGGTACTGTAGTGACCCGAACTTTTCCATGTTTATATATATTAATTGAGATTGATATTTACATGACTAAATGTTTCCAACGTGTTAAGCAATCAAACTTGTTAAGACTTGATTAAATGAAATAAGTTTCATATAGACAATTGATCACCCAAGTTGACCGGCGATTCACGAACGTTACAAAATTGTGTAAACTACATGTTGTGGTATATATAGACATATATATATGGTTGACATGAGATTATGATGAGTAAGTATCTCACTAATTATATTAACAATGTGTGATATACATAAGAAATGAGATTACTAAGTTAAGAAACTCGAAATGATATATATAACGATTATCCTTATGATAACGTCTACTAAATACATATGTATCATATTAAGATATTGATACACTATATTTAACATGATAAAATGATATTTAAATATATCATTAAGTGTGTTAACAATGAACTACATATGTAAAAACAAGACTACTAACTCAAGAATTACGAAACGAGACTTATATGTAACGATTATCGTTGTAACGATATTTTAATGTATGTATCATATTAAGAGATATTCATACATCATAATATCATGATAATATAATAATTTAACATCTCATTTGATATAATAAACATTGGGTTAACAACATTAATTGAGATCGTTAACTTAAAGGTTTCAAAACAACACTTACATGTAACGACTAACGAAGACTTAACGAATCCATTAGAATGTATATACATGTTGTGTTTTGATATGTATTCTTACACTTTTGAAAGACTTCAAGACACATATCAAAGTATTTCTACTTAACAAAAATGCTTACAATTACATCCTCGTTCAGTTTCATCAACAATTCTACTCGTATGCACCCGTATTCGTACTCGTACAATACACAGCTTTTAGATGTATGTACTATTGGTATATACACTCCAATGATCAACTCTTAGCAGCCCATGTAAGTCACCTAACACATGTGGGAACCATCATTTGGCAACTAGCATGAAATATCTCATAAAATTACAAAAATATTAGTAATCATTCATGACTTATTTACATGAAAACAAAATTACATATCCTTTATATCTAATCCATATACCAACGACCAAAAAACCTACAAACACTTTCATTCTTCAATTTTCTTTATCTAATTGATCTCTCTCAAGTTCCATCTTCAAGTTCTAAGTGTTCTTCATAAATTCCATAAGTATAGTTTCATAAAAATCAAGAATACTTCCAAGTTTGCAAGTCTACTTCCAAGCTTTCTAATCCATTCCAAGTAATCATCTAAGATTAAGGAACCTTTGTTAGTTACAGTAGGTTATCTTTATAATTCAAGGTAATATTCATATTCAAACTTTGATTCAATTTCTACAACTGTAACAATCTTATTTCGAGTGAAAATCTTACTTGAACTGTTTTCGTGTCATGATTCTGCTTCAAGAACTTTCAAGCCATCCAAGGATCCTTTGAAGCTAAATCCATTTTTCTCATTTCCAGTAGTTTTATCCAGAAAACTTGAGGTAGTAATGATGTTCATAACATCATTTGATTCATACATATAAAGCTATCTTATTCGAAGGTTTAAACTTGTAATCAGTAGAACATAGTTTAGTTAATTCTAAACTTGTTCGCAAACAAAAGTTAATCCTTCTAACTTGATTTTTAAAATCAACTAAACACATGTTCTATATCTATATGATATGCTAACTTAATGATTTAAAACCTGGAAACACGATGAACACCATAAAATCGGATATACGCCGTCGTAGTGAAATCGGGGGCTGTTTTGGTTTGGATAATTAAAAACTATGATAAACTTTGATTTAAAAGTTGTTCTTCTGGGAAAATGATTTTTCATATGAACATGAAACTATATCCAAAAATCTTGGTTAAACTCAAAGTGAAAGTATGTTTTTCAAATTGGTCATCAAGATGTCGTTCTTTCGACGGAAATGACTACCTCTTTAGTAATTGACATGTAACTTAAATTTCTGACTATAAACCTATACTTTATATATTTGGATTCTTAAATTAGAGTTCAATATGAAACCATAGCAATTTGATTCACTTAAAACGGATTTAAAATGAAGAAGTTATGGGTAAAACAAGATTGGATATTTTTGATATTTTTAGCTACGGGAAATGTTTAACAAATCTATATAAATCATATCCTAGCTAACTTATATTGTATTATACATGTATTCTAATATATTATGTAATCTTGGGATACCATAGGCACGTATGCAAATTTATTGACATATCATATCGACCCATGTATATATATTATTTGGAACAACCATAGACACTCTATATGCAGTAATGTTGGAGTTAGCTATACAGGGTTGAGGTTGATTCCCAAAATATATATACTTTGAGTTGTGATCTAGCCTGAGATGTGTATACACTGGGTCGTGGATTGATTCAAGATAATATATATCGATTTATTTCTGTACATCTAACTGTGGACAACTAGTTGTAGGTTACTAACGAGGACAGCTGACTTAATACACTCAAATATTTAAAACATAATAAAAATGGTTGTAATTATATTTTGATCATACTTTGATATATATATATATGTACATATTTGTATAGGTTCGTGAATCGATTCGTGGCCAAGTCTTATTTTCGAGGAAGGAAATATCTATGAAAGTGAGTTATAGTTCCACTTTTAAAATCTAATATTTTTGAGATGAGAATACATGGAGGTTTTATAAATGATTTACAAAACAGACACAAGTACGTGAAACTACATTCTATGGTTGAATTATCAAAATCGAATATGCCCCTTTTTATTAAGTCTGGTAATCTAAGAATTAGGGAACAGATACTCTAATTGACGCGAATCCTGAAGATAGATCTATTGGGCCTAACAAACCCCATCCAAAGTACCAGATGCTTTAGTACTTTGAAAATTATATCATATCCGAAGGGTGTCCAAGAATGATGGGGATATTCTTATATATGCATCTTGTTAATGTCGGTTACCAGGTGTTCACCATATGAATGATTTTTATCTCTATGTATGGGATGTGTATTGAAATATGAAATCTTGTGGTCTATTGTTACGATTTGATATATATAAGTTAAACCTATAACTCACCAACATTTTTGTTGACGTTTAAAGCATGTTTATTCTCAGGTGAATACTCAGAGCTTCCGCTGTTGCATACTATAATAAGGACAAGATTTGAAGTCCATGTTTGTATGATATTGTTTAAAAACTGCATTCAAGAAACATATGTCAATGTAATATATTTCTATTGTAAAGCATTAAGTAATGGTCGTGTGTAAACAGTATATTTTAGATTATCATTATTTGATGATCTACGTAATGTTTTTAAAACCTTTATTGATAAAATAAAGGTTATGGTTGTTTTAAAAATGAATGCAGTATTTGAAAAACGTCTTATATAGAGGTCAAAACCTCGCAACGAAATCAATTAATATGGAACGTTTATAATCAATATGAACGGGACATTTCAACATACGATCTCTGCTCTCTCCTTTTTCAACCAGTTCATGCCAATTATCACATCAAAACTCCCTAACTCTACTGGTATCAAATCAATCTTAAACGTTTCGCTAACCAGTTTAATTTCTCGATTCCGACATATTTTATCTGCCGAAATTAATTTACCGTTTGCTAATTCGAGTTAAAAATTTATTATTCATACGCGTCAATGGACCACTTAATTTAGCACAAAAATCTCTACTCATATAGCTTCTATCCACATCGGAATCAAATAAAACATAAGCAGGTTTTTCATAGATAAGAAACGTACCCGTAACAAGCTCCGGGTCTTCCTGCGCTTCTTCCGCATTAATGTTAAAAACTCTCCCACGGCTTTGCCCATTATTATTTCCCTGGTTTGGGCACGTAGTTTTGTAGTGGACCTTCTTTCCATATCCGAAACAAATAATGTGGGCAGTATTTGTTCTTTTAGTCACTAGTCCGAATGCTTCACACTTCGCTGCAGTATGACCCTTCCTATTACATTTGGTACATACTACTTCACAAAATTTACCCGGATGATATCCTTCACACCTATAGCATGGAATTTTCTGATTGTTGTTATCATTGTTGTTATTCAGATTGCTATTGGGATTGATGTGGTTGTTATTGTTGTTGGGACGTTTGGTGAAGTTATTGTTGTTGGGACGCTTGTTGTAGTTGTTGTTGGGATTGCGATTGTTGTTGTTGCGATTGATGTTGCGATTGTGGTTGTGATTGTTGTTGTTGTTGTATTGGTAACTCTTGTCACTGTTTTCCTCCCACATTCTCTTGACTTGTTTCGTGTTGGCCTCTTCGACCGCCTGTTCTTTAATCCTTCCCTCAATCTGATTTATGAGTTTGTGAGCCATTCGACTTGCCTTTTGTATGGAGGCGGGCTCGTGTGAACTCACATCTTCTTGAATCCTTTCTGGTAACCCTTTTACAAATGCGTCAATCTTCTCCTCTTCATCTTCGAACGCTCTTGGACACAATAGACTCAACTCTGTGAATCGTCGTTCATATGTGGTGATGTCAAAACCTTGCGTTCGTAATCCTCTAAGGTCTACCTTAAGCTTATTGACCTCGTTTCTGGGACGATACTGCTCGTTCATCCAGTGCTTGAATGTTGACCACGGTAGTGCGTAAGCAGCATCTTGTCCCACCTGCTCGAGATAGGTGTTCCACCATGTTAACGCAGTACCTGTGAAGGTATGCGTAGCGTACTTTACTTTGTCTTCTTCGGTACATTTACTTATGGCAAACACCGATTGGACCCTCGGTTCCATCGAATTCCAAAGGTTTGCAGGCAGTGAATTCTTTGTAGGAGCATCCTACACGAGTTCTTGTGGAATTTGTCCCACTGCTAGAACCAGAGTTATTGTTGTTATTTTGCATTGCGGCTTGCACCGCAGCTATGTTTGCAGCAAGGAAAATACGGAAGTCTTCCTCGCTCATGTTCAAGTTCTGACGAGTAGTCGGTGCCATTTCCTTTAAAAATAGCCAAAAGAATTAAGTTAATCATATAGAATATTAAGAGTAGTCAATAGTATTTCGTAGCATAATATGAACTTATTTATAAAAGTTTTTTCTTCATATTAGCGTTTTATAGTTTTAATTCGGGTAGTACCTACTCGTTAAGTTCATACTTAGTAGCTAATATACAATTCAACTACTACAATTCTATATGAAAAACTGATTACAATAATATTTCACATTCAAACTTATATACAATATTTTGCAAACTTACAATACCGCTATTATACATATAGGATGAAATATAGCACATAATAACTTTGCTACTCGGCAGCTATAAAGGCAATTCTAGTTAATACGCAAGTTGTTCAGCAAAAGAAATAAAGACACGTAATTGAAAAGTCCAGAAACAAGTCATGCATTCTGGTTTTACTAAGACGACTTCCCATCCTTGGTCTTGTGGAAAGTAACCGTTATGACATTTGGCTAGGCAGCATGTTGTAATGTCGTCAAAAGGACGAGGGTTTCGTAATGTCCAACAGCCCCGTAATAATCTAAAAACCTTGTTTCTCACCCTAACTACTGAATCCGTCACTTGTGGGAAGGTTTTATTTAAAAGTTGTAACCCAATGTTCTTTTTCTTACTTTGGTAAGAAGCGAACATCACTAACCCGTAAGTATAACATGCTTCTTTATGTTACATGTTAGAAGCTCTTTCTAACTCACGAAACCCTATGTTCGGATATGTTGAGTCAAAATAGGTTCTTAACCCATAGCGTAAAATTGCATTTGGGTTCCCCGCATTTAATGCTTTAAAGAAAACACGGCGTAACTTACGGTCTCCCCAATGTGATATACCCCACCTATCAAAGGAAAGCCTTTTATAAACTAAGACATTTCTGGAAAGTCTTTCAAATGTTTGACAAGTTATTTCAGCATAACTAAATGTGCTGATGAATTCTAACCGACTCTAGACAAGATTTCCTCAATCATATCCTCTGGTAGGTCTTCTAAAATATTCGGTTGTCTACCCTTAACGTCCATTTTATTTTTATACTATAAAATAGACAAGGATTAGATTCGTAAAAGATAATTAACAAACAATAAAAACAATTTTTACATAGAACATAAAAGTACAAGCACACTACAATAATATAATACACAACATAATTACAACCCTCTAATCTGAATAACTGATTTCTTCTTCTTCAGACTTGGTTCATTTTTCTAATTTTCTAGGGATATATGGTGTTCTTATAATACGAGCAGTTATTTTCCACAATGGTTTAGAAAAATCTGGTGGTTTAGAGGTTCACGGGTTATTGTTACATTTTAGGAAATACGGATGTTGCCGATACATATAAAGTTCATCGGGGTTGAAATCAGGTTTCTCTATTTTTATACCTTTTCCCCTATTATTTTCTTTTGCTTTATTAAATTGGGTCGAGGTAATTTCTATAACATCATCGGAATCCTCATCGGGATCCGATTAATCGGAAAATTGGTAATCTTCCCAATATTTTGCTTCCTTGGCGGAAACACCATTGACCATTTTTAACTTTGGTCCGTTGGTTGAGGATTTTCTTTTATTTAATCGATTTACTGTAGGTATCAATATTTCTTCCTCCGGAACCTCTTCTTCTTCTTCCGGTTCCTCCTCTTCCAGTTCCTCCTCTTCCGATTCCTCTTTTTCCGGTTCCTCTTCGGGAATTTGTGAATCTTCCCCATATATATTCGACTCTTCATTGTTATTAGGTAAGTCGATGGGATTTGTACTAGAGGTAGACATCTATCACACAATATCAAACATGTTAAGAGATTAATTTATCACATAATATTTACATGTTACAATTTGTAGTTTCCAACAAAAAATATATATATATATATATTAAGCAATCATTTTTAAAGAAAACACGGTCGAAGTCCAGACTCACTAATGCATCCTAACAAACTCGATAAGACACACTAATGCAAATTTTCTGGTTCTCTAAGACCAACGCTCTGATGCCAACTGAAATATCCCGTTCATATCAATTTATAAACGTTCCATATTAATTGATTTCGTTGCGAGGTTTTGACCTCTATATGAGACGTTTTTCAAAGACTGCATTCGATTTTAAAACAAACCATAACCTTTATTTAATCGATAAAGGTTTAAAAATATTACGACGATTATCAAATAATGATAATCTAAAATATAGCGTTTTCACACGATTATTACATAATGGTTTACAATAATATTACACATCAATTTAAGTCTTCGAATGCAGTTTTTAAACAATATTATACAAGCATGCTGACTCCAACTCTTGTCCATAAATTAGCATACAACAGCGGAAGCTCTTAATAATTGCCTGAGAATAAACATGCTTTAAACGTCAACAAAAATGTTGGTGAGTTATAGGTTTAACCTATATATTTATTAAATCGTAATAATAGACCACAAGATTTCATATTTCCATTTCTCATAAACATCATGCAATCTGCATAAAAATCATTCATATGATGAACACCTGGTAACCGACCTTAACAGGATGCATATAGAATATCCCCATCATTCCGGGACTCTCATCGAACATGATAAATCGAAGTACTAAAGCATCCGTAACTCGAATGAGGCTTGTTGGGCCAAATAGATCTATCTTTAGGATTCGCGTCAATTGGTGACAATTATAATAAACACCCATTCTTAGGCTACCAAGCTAAAAAGGGGCATATTCGGTTCGATAATTCAACATAGAATGTAATTTTGATCACTTGTGTCTATTTTGTAAAACATTTATAAAACTGCATGTATTCTCATCCCAAAAATAATAGATTTTAAAAGTGGGACTATAACTCACTTTCACCGATTTTTACTTCGTCGGGAAGTAAGACTTGGCCACTGGTCGATTCACGAACCTATAACAAATATGTACATATATATCAAAGTATGTTCAAAATATATTTACAACATTTTTAATAACTTTTAATGTTTTAAGTTTATTAAGCCAGCTGTCTTCGTTAGTAACCTACAACTAGTTGTCCACAGTTAGATGTACAGAAATAAATCGATATATATTATCTTGAATCAATCCACGACCCAGTGTATACACGTCTCAGGCTAGATCACAACTCAAAGTATATATATTTTTGCAATCAACCTCAACCCTGTATAGCTAACTCTAACATTACTGCATATAGAGTGTCTATGGTTGTTCCAAATAATATATATACATGGGTCGATATGATATGTCAAAACATTTTCATACGTGTCTAAGGTATTCCAAGATTACATAATATATTAGAATACATGTATAATACAATATGAGTTAGCTAGGATATGATTAATATAGATTTGTTACCAATTTTCACGTAGTTACAACAAGCAAAAAATATCCAACCTTGTTTTACCCATAACTTCTTCGTTTTAAATCCATTTTGAGTGATTAAAGTTGCTATGATTTCATATTGAACTTAAGTTTATGAATCTAAACAGAAAAAGTATAAGTTTATAGTCGGAAATACAGGTTACAAGTCGTTTTTGTAAAGGTAGTCATTTCAGTCGAAAGAACGACGTCTAGATGACCATTTTGGAAAACATACTTCCACTTTGAGTTTAACCATGATTTTTGGATATAGTTTCATGTTCATAAGAAAAATAATTTTCCCAGAAGAACAACTTTTAAATCAAATTTTATCATAGTTTTTAATTAGCTAACCCAAAACAGCCCGAGGTGTTACTACGACGGCGTATATCCGGTTTTTCGATGTTTTTCGTGTTTTCAGGTTTTAAATCATTAAGTTAGCATATCATATAGATATAGAACATGTGTTTAGTTGATTTTAAAAGTCAAGTTAGAAGGATTAACTTTATTTGCGAACAAGTTTAGAATTAACTAAACTATGTTCTAGTGATTACAAGTTTAAATCTTCGAATAAGATAGTTAAATATATATATGAATCGAATGATGTTATGAACATCATTACTACCTCAAGTTTAGTAGGTAAACCTACTGGAAGTAACAAAACTTGATCTAGCTTCAAATGATTCTTGGATGGCTTTAAAGTTCTTGAAGTAGTATCATGACACGAAAACAAGTTCAAGTAAGATTTCCACTCAAAATAAGATAGTTATAGTTATAGAAATTGAATCAAAGTTTAAATATCAGTATTACCTTGTATTAGAAAGATATCTTACTGTAAATAACAAAGATTTCTTGAGCTTCGATGATTACTTGGATTCGATTAGAAAGCTTGGAAGTAATCTTGCAAACTTGATAGTATTCTTAATTTTATGAAACAAGAACTTATAGAATTTATGAAGAACACTTAGAACATGAAGATAGAACGTGAGAGAGATCAATTAGATGAAGAAAATTGAAGAATGAAAGTGTTTGTAGGTGTTTTTGGTTGTTGGTATATGGATTAGATATAAAGGATGTGTAAGTTTGTTTTCATGTATATAATTCATGAATGATTTATAATATTTCTTGTAATTTTGTGAGATATTTCATGCTAGTTGCCAAAGGATGGTTCCCACATGTTTAATGAATCACATGGGCTGCTAAGGAGCTGATGATTGAGTGTAT
Organism: Rutidosis leptorrhynchoides; assembly: GCF_046630445.1. Lineage (NCBI taxonomy): Eukaryota > Viridiplantae > Streptophyta > Magnoliopsida > Asterales > Asteraceae > Rutidosis > Rutidosis leptorrhynchoides. The sequence continues at coordinate 440,295,753 of NC_092333.1, forward strand.
ATACTACATCTTAGAAGCTGTGTATTGTACGAGTACGAATACGGGTGCATACGAGTAGAATTGTTGATGAAAATGAATGAGGATGTAATTGTAAGTATTTTTGCTAAGTAGAAGTACTTTGATATATGTCTTGAAGTCTTTTAAAAGTGTACTAATACATATTAATACACTACATGTATATACATTTTAACTGAGTCGTTAAGTCACCGTTAGTCGTTACATGTAAGTGTTGTTTTGAAACCTTTAAGTTAACGATCTTGTTAAATGTTGTTAACACATTGTTTATTATATCTAATGAGATGTTAAATTATTACATTATCATGATATAATGATGTATTAATATATCTTAATATGATATATATACAGTTAAATGTCGTTACAACGATAATCGTTACATATATGTCTCGTTTCGAAATCCTTAAGTTAGTAGTCTTGTTTTTACATATGTAGTTCATTGTTATTATACTTAATGATATGTTTACTTATCATTTAACATGTTTATATATAGTGTATCAATATCTTAAAATTATTCATATGTAATTAGTAAGACGTTGTTATAACGATAATCGTTATATATACCGTTTTCAAGTTTCTTAATTCAATAGTCTCATTTTTATGTATATAACTCATTGTTAAAATACTTAATGAGGTACATACTTATCATAATATCATGATAACTATATATATATATATCCATATGTATGTCATCATATAGTTTTTACAAGTTTTAACGTTCGTGAATCGCCGGTCAACTTGGGTGGTCAATTATCTATATAAAACCTATTTCAATTAATCAAGTCTTAACAAGTTTAATTGCTTAACATGTTGGAAACACTTAATCATGTAAATATCAATTTCATTTAATATATATAAACATGGAAAAGTTCGGGTCACTACATAGGTAATCTTTGATTGTTACTTTGAAGTCCATTAGTTGTCTAGAGAACAAGGCAGATTTGTCACTAGGGTTGTATCACACAATTGTAACTAAACTTTAGGGAAATTAAAAAGTCACCCGTTCAAGCTAACAGTTGTATTCTAATACTAACCCTTGTTATGATTATTCGATCGTAACGACATGCCATGTTGAGTGAACACGATCACAAATAGAGGGAACCTGTTGAGTTAAGTTGATATAATCTACGGTTAACTAACCAATCAACATTCTAACTGAGGTCAAAAAATCTTAATTATTATGCAGACGTTATAGTGTTAAGTTGATAGTGGAACAAATAAAAACTCATAGAGCGCATACAATAATAGTAGAGATGTCCAAAAGCAACAATCAAACAAGAACATGCAATATAAATGAGTCATACGGATGGATTTAGGTAAATAAGTCGTAAAGGTCATAAGAGGTCTATTGGGAACAATTACTATGTATATTGCTCAATTCCTAGGTTGGGAGTCTCAAAGACACAAAGATTGCCTCTCGAGAACAACGCCCAAACTGAGTTCATAGATGCTTGAAGTACAGTATAATCCCGATAGTCTTGGATTCTATGAAGTAGCCAATTTCATATATTTGGGACAAGTCACGACCATAACGTAGGTTGGATAATCCTTAAAATCTAACATACAAGTTTATCAAAATCACAGTTTCTGCATGACAAAAGCAATTATACTAAGTTTACATAATTACGCTATCCTAAGTTTTTATCATAGCAACATACGAATATCTTAAGCCAGCATGGTAATTCTAAAATGCATATTCAATCATAAATATTTACAAAACATGTTTAAATAAAAATGCGTAATAGATTAAAACCTAAAAAGCGTAGCATACAAAAAATACGACCTTGATCGCAAGGTCTCAGAGATATCCTTCAAATAGATTACAAAAACTCTAAACTAAAACTAAATTGTGTATTTGAACTTGAGATATTAACTGTATGTTGATTGTGTTGAAAATAAGGAACAATTAGGCTTTTTATAGGTAAAATTGCATGTGGGCAAGCCGTTTGGTCCTAACAGTTTATTTTACACGATGCCGTTTGAAACAACCGTTCGAAGCTCACGTTTTGGGCTAGCGGTTTGATCCAGTAGTTAGGTTTCGGTTAGATTTTTGTTTTGCTTGTAGAAGTTAAAAAAACGAGCTGATTAAATCGAAGAAACTGCAAAACCGAATCAATAAACAACTCTATAATTAATATAAAAAACTCAATTTATTTAATCAATATATTTAATAACGAATAGACGTCGACTGCTCAGAGTGTCAACTTGGAGCAATCAATCATCTAGCGGGTAGTGGTTACTATATTAATTCCGCACATTAATTCATGTATTATCACTTCCAAAGGAAAATACAGGTAGGTATATCAATCAATTATTTGTTTCATAACATGGCGTATGTTCCTTACCATACATATCGTAAACCGGTAAATACTTTAAGATTGATTTTAATTAAATATGTTCCCTACTCTAAATATAGTATACAAACATTTATTTTGATTTTAAATGAATAAAGTAATAATTCGTTAACCAAAATACGCATATATATCATCATTTTTATATATATATATATATATATATATATATATATATATATATATATATATATATATATATATATATATATATATATATATATGTATATATATATATTTGTTTTTGGTAAAGGGGGTTACTCGGTGAATTTTTATAAATGAAACTAAAATGGAAATTATATGAGGCGATAAGTATCACCATGAGTAAGCTCTATAGTCTGAATACAAACCAAAAGTACCAAATCTAGCAAAAGCTAGAGACAACCAAAAAGGGCTTCAACCCAAAACAAGAAAAACCTATGGCAGCATGTTTCATCAAGAAGCTAGCTTCCATTGAGATTTTAGACGACGAACATGAACTGAGTCCTTGAACTTCAATGACATTAACTTAAGGTGAACCGAATTACCTAAAAAAGCTGATCTTCCGAACGCGAGACACCTTAAAAAAATCTTTTGTCTTGTCAAATGAAATCATTTTATTATATCTATGTGTGTGTGTGTGTGTGTATATATATATATATATATATATATATATATATATATATATATATATATATATATATATATATATATATATATATATATATATATAGTGGTAGGATCAAGAGGGAAGTAACCAATCGGGGGGAAGCGGTGGGAAGCAAAAACTTTTTTTTCGTTTTTTGAAAAAACTTTGTTCACGAACATTATAGATGGGATGAAAATATGAACATTTAATAAAGACACTTTGTGATAAATGTTTTTATTTTGGCAAGAAAACGCTCGAAGAAGTAATATATAACAATTATCGTGTTTTTTGAGCGTATGTTGAGGTTTTAACTATTAAGGTTTAGATATTAGGGTTTATAGGGTTTAGATATTAGGGTTTAGAAATTTAGGGTTTAGGGTTTAGATTTAGGATTTAGATTGAGTTTTTAACACGAACGGTTTAGAGTTTAGTGTTTAGGATTTAGTCCATAAACCCAAAACACCAAACCCTAAACCCTAAACTCTAAATCGGGCTAAATTTTACTTCACAAAACATGAAGAAAAAAACGTTCAAATTCTTCACGAACAATATTATCTTGAATGTTATTTTTGTCGATCGTTTCCCGCCTAAATAATTACATTCATCACGAAGTGTCTTTTCTAAATGTTATATTTTCGTGTGATCTTGATGCCGGAAAAAAAAAATCCAAAAAAAACGAAAAAAAATATTTTTGCTTCCCCCCGATTGGTTACTTATCCATTGATCCTGCCCCATATATATATATATATATATATATATATATATATATATATATATATATATATATATATATATATATATATATATATATATATATATATATATATATATATATATATATACACACACACACACAGCGCGTGTTGATAATCCTACTTGTCACATCCGGTTAAATTATGTTACGTGTCACCTTCGTATTTACTGTTCTCACATGTCGTTTTCTCTATAATTCTTAATTTTTAGCTATTGATATATTCTCACAAATATAATATCAACTCTTTCAAAAAATATCATTTATTATTGCTGTATGGATTTTGCTTACGAATTTGTAACATGTCAACACTCAACATGCATTAATAAGCGTATACAAGGATATCCCTATCACTAGTAAACAATAAATACAGTATATACAACTAATTCGGATTCAACTAATCAGACCGTTAATGAACAAAAACTATACATTGACTAATTATTAATTATCTAATATAAAAAATTATTATTAACGGTTGGTTTTAAAACAACTTTTACAAGCTCACATGTGGGATTGGGTATTGTTGTCGTGTTGGTCGGTTTTAAAACAACTTTTTACAAGCTCATATTTGGTGTTTTATCGATTATTTGTCAATTGGAGTTTAAATGGTTCCAACAGACGAGCTCATAATCTATTTGTTCGTATTCAATATTAATGCTTTCGATACAAATATTATTCGTAATTAATAGTTTTTTCATTATAATTGTATTATACATTTTGATAAATATCAATATTAACATTGTCGAATGCTAATTTATACAACTATTGTACAACGCACATGGTTATAAAACTAGTGTGTGTGTGTGTGTGTGTGTGAAAACACAACATAATTTGACATATGTCACCACCAATTTCAATCTGTCACATGTCATTGTCTCATACAAAGAGGTGAAACCAGAAATTATGATTGAGGGGGGCACAAATGTATTGTGATTAAAAAATTTAAAATTTATGATGAAAAAAATAAAATAGTTTCATAGCTTAAAAAAAGAAACGGAAAATTAAAAATGTATTTTGAGTGATTACAAAACATACATTGAACCGAAGATGAATTCTTCATACTTTTACTTTTTTATACATATAGTGTGACAACCCGGAAATTTTCAACCAAATTTAAACTTTATCTTTATATTATTCTGACACGATAATCAAAGTTTGTTTCAATATGTTTATCGATGGAATTAGAAGATAATATCAAATGATTGATTTATCAGATACATTGTGATATGATTACGGGTCTATGTTATGAGGTCCACTGTGATTTAAGAAATCTATTCTTTTTGACAACATTCGGAAAATGGTAAAGTGATTTATAAGTAAGAACGTGGAGTTTAAATAACTTAGATGTTGGATATCGACAAGTTAAGTAACTCGACATTTTTCATTAAGATGATTTCATACGTTTATTTAACCTTTAAACATTATCTCATGCTTCACCAATAGACTGTAATTTAAAAACTTGAAACCTATTATGAATATATATGATTCTACTTTTCTAAAACGTTTTATGATATAATGATTTCCATTATTTTAACCTTTAAACAAAATGATTCTTAAAAATATATTTGGTTTTGGAAAATAAAATTATCATATTTATTTGATTTAGTTTCAAACGTACAAAAATGTTTTCAGTTTAAAAAGAACTTTATTATTAAAACGTATATAACTTTTATAAATATCTAGAACCACTTTTGACAACTCATTACTTAACTATTATGATAAAGATAATAAAATTTATATTTTATTTTATTAAATATATATAACGATTTAAATTAATATTATATATATTTATACACGTATTATACGTACATAGTTTTATACTTTTACTATACTTAAACTTTACCTTTACTTTATTTTTACTTAACTTTAACTTTAATAATTTACTTTAATAATTCATACTTTAATAATTCACTTTAATAATTCATACTTTAATAATTCACTTTAATAATTCATACTTTAATAATTCACTTTAATAATTCATACTTTAATAATTCACTTTAATAATTCAAAAATCTATTATAAATAGAATTCAATTGGTTTCATTATTTCATAGAAACTTTAAAATATTTTTCTCTAAACTCTCTCAATCGATTTACATATATATATATTTACTCCGTATTATTTCAAGATATTATTAGTATACATAAAATATTACGACAGAGTGCTGTCCGAGTGATTTCGAAATTATTTTTCGAGTGGGATAGAATTAAGAAAATTATGGGTTATAGCTATGGAGGTGATTGGGTATGGTTCATGGGTATGCTCGTGAGGTCAATATAGTGTTTATCATCTCCGTTGCGTTTACGTACCTTTCCTGCAATATTGAATCTCAATATTGATACGTGAGTACTCATAATTTAGCTTTTACATACTAATAGTGTATCCCTGACTAGTGCTCGAGTATATATGATTATGCATGTTTGTACTTTTGATATTGCCTTTAGTTAGGTTATGTTGAATCCTGAATTAGTTATATATGCGACTGAGATAAGGTATAAGATATGCGTGTCGTTGGAAAGCTAGCGAAAAATTAAGAACTTTTCATTTAGATATCGAATGATTTCGATGAACGGATTTGAAGTTATAGTCCATCAAATTTTTGTATTATTATTAAAAATGATTATTATTATCGTCGTTATTATCGTCGTTCTAGTTTTATGTTATTACTATTATTATTATTATTATTATTATTATTATTATTATTATTATTATTATTATTATTATTATTATTATTATTATTATTATTATTATTATTATTATTATTATTATTATTATTATTATCTTTATCAATAAAAGGATTTATCATTAAAAATTGTTATTTTTATTATTATTACTATCGTTATTATCATTAAAGTTATAATTAGTATTATTATTATTATTATCTTATTATTATTATTATTATTATTATTATTATTATTATTATTATTATTATTATTATTATTATTATTATTTTTATTATTATTATTATTATTATTATTATTATTATTATCATTATTAATATATATATATCATTATTTAAAGATGATTATTGTTAATATTATTATTATTATATTATCATTATCGTTAATAATGTCATAGTAATTATCATTATTAGTATTATTGTAATTAAAACTAATATTAGTAACACCTAATTATTTTGATTACTATTATTATCATTATTATGAACACGATATAAAAGGCGATTAAAAGCTATTAAACGAAACGATTAGGAAATAATGATTAAGAGTATCATGATGATATTAAAATATTATAAGATATTGATTTAGATAAAATTATCGTTCTGATTATTTTTATCATTACTATTATTATTAAAAGTATCGTTAGTATTAAAACTATCATTTTAACAAAAATTATCATTTTAATAGAAATGTCATTGTTACTATAAAATATCATTATTATTATTATTTTAAATAGAATTATTATTTTAAAGATAATATTAAAAATTATCGCAAATATTAAAGTTATCATAATTAGAATTATCGTTTTATCATAATGTCATCTTAGTAATTATAAATATTGATATTTTTATAATAATAATTATTATTACAAAATAATACAACTTTTACTTACTATCATTATAGATATTATTTTATCAAATAAATATGTGATACAAACATATTTTACTACGTGTAATAAATTACTTTAATAGTACCTATCATATTATCTTTATGATATTAAATGAACCCTATAAATTTTATTACTTAATATATATAAAAGTATATTTTATTATATAAATTTTAATATAAAATTTTATTTATTAATAAATGAATTATATTATTTACTCTAATAAATCTTTTAAAAATATTTAAAAATATAAAACGACGATATTTAAACTATATATTAATCATGTATAAATTTTTGGAAATTATTTTGAGTCAAATTGACTTTTGTTGACTTTTGCATATTAATCTCGAGCATTAGGATTGTGGTACACTATGACTTGGCCTAATTTGTTAGACAAATATTGACCAACACATAAATATATATAATTAATTTAGGTTCGTGAATCCGAGGCCAACATTGCACTTGTTCAATGATGTTATATGTATTTTTACAACGAAATACAGTATGGTGAGTTTCATTTACCTTTTTACCCTTTATATTTTTGGGCTGAGAATACATGCGCAATTTTTATAAATGTTTTACGAAATAGACACAAATAATTGAAACTACATTATATGGTTGAATGATCGAAGTCGAATATGTCCCTTTTTGCTTGATAGCCTAAGAATTAGGGAACATCACTAATTTTGAGAATTAGTGCACGCCTAATTGACGCGAATCCTAAAGATAGATCTATTGGGCCTAACGAACCCCATTCAAAGTACCGGATGCTTTAGTAATTCGAATTCATTTTTATCATGTCCGAAGGATTTCCCGGAATGATAGGGGATATTCTTATATGCATCTTGTTAATGTCGGTTACCAGGTGTTCAATCTATATGAATGATTTTTGTCTCTATGCATGGGACGTATATTTATGAGAACTGGAAATGAAATTCTTGTGGTCTATTAAAATGATGAAAATGATCGGTTATGATAAACTAATGCACTCACCAACCTTTTGGTTGACACTTTAAAGCATGTTTATTCTCAGGTGTTAAAGAAATCTTCCGCTGTGCATTTGCTCATTTTAAAGATATTACTTGGAGTCATTCATGGCATATTTCAAAAGACGTTGCATTCAAGTCGTTGAGTTCAATAGAGATTATTATTAAGTAAATAACAGATTAGGTCATTTAGAGTTGAATCTTATGAAATGGTATGCATGCCTATCAATTTTCGATGTAAAGAGAGTTTATCTTTTAAAAACGAATGCAATGTCTGAAAAATGTATCATATAGAGGTCAAATACCTCGCGATGTAATCAACTATTGAGAATCGTTTATAATGTATATGAATGGGTCCTTTCAGTTGGTATCAGAGCGGTGGTCTTAGCGAACCAGGTCTGCATTAGTGTGTCTAACTGATAGTCGTTAGGATGCATTAGTGAGTCTGGACTTCGACCGTGTCTGCATTATCAAAAGTTTTGCTTATCATTTTTGTCGGAAATTTCCTGCTTATCATTCTTATTCTAGACACGTCTTACTTCATTGATTGCATGAATAGTGTATAGACAAAATTCATATCTTAGCGTATCTGTTACTGTAAACTTTGCCTGACATATCCCGTTAATTCTTCCGTAATCTACGAAATCTTTTGTGCTATATATAGATATTATATGTAATTAGAATACCTCCCGATAGCCAGAAAATCATTTCATATCGAAAAATCCTTTATTCAATCGAACGAAATGGAATTCGTCATTAGTTCAAGTCCCTCGAATTCCGATATGGAATCCCACTCAAGCTCCGAAAGTAGTGTGACTGGAATGGATCAACCAATCAGCCATCATCTATTTTGGATGAATTGGGGATGGGTTCGTAGCCTCCTCAATCATTGGAGACAAGAAGAAGGTGATCCTTTCCATCCACCACATTGCCCTCTTGGCGAATAACCTGAAGCACTTACCGGCGAACCTGTCCGAAACACCATTTTCTCTCTAATTTCCAGAGTATCTCATCACGATTATATACTACATCAAATTCTAGATTTTATTTATCCGTTCGTCCGAACCGACAATCACCCCGGTGTAATAGAAGAAGTCAACGAGCTTCGCGTTCGGGTAGTGGCTTTGTAGAATATGGTGCAAAGATTACAAACACCAACAGCATAACCAGTACTACCATCATCAATGCCAACAGTACCATTACCACCCCCAACCACAACCGTGTCGTAAACCTCAACTTTACAATCTGTCCCACGAGCACCAATGTCATACGCCCTGTAGATACCAAGGAATACCAACAACAACAAACGATGAAGTGTTGATTCATAACTTCATTGGAGAAACACTCCGCGACGATTATGTAATCTCTAAAGTCTTAGAGATTATCTATTCTAACCCTAACCATAAATCAGATGAGTGAATCGAAATGATAGAAGGAAGAGTAGAAACCCTGACAAGAATGATGCGTGATTTATAAGTTAGACTTGTTTTACCAACAGCATCAACAGTACCGTAGCATCACCATCACAGTTAGTGTCGTCAGTGTCATCAGAATCAGCAGCACCTATAACATCACAAACTCCGTCAGTTCAAGAATCACCGTGGACATCATTGCGAATCAATAACGCGTATATTGTATCAACGAGTTATGAAGTATTAACTCATTCCCTCTGAAGAAATTATATGTATATTACATATATATAAATTTTGAGATCAAAATAAATCTTTCGTACTAAGCTATTATGTATGAATTAAATAAGGGTAGATACTACTCAATTAAATTCATATTACTAATATGCTAAGATGTACATCCTTCCTTAACAACTAAACCATCGTTAACTACAATCTCTGTTTTAATTCAATAAACTTCATCTCATAATAAATCAAGTGTATTATTCAAATATATGTTTGATTTTACACTTTCATCATCGATGTACTTGAAACTTTTCAAATAACATCATTCGTACTTTGCGAAATTCACAAGAATTCCACGAACCGAACATCATACATCAACAAATAATGAAGTATTGATTTATAATTTCAATGTCATTAAAGAAATACTCCGTAAAAGTTATGTAATTTTTAAAGCCTTTAGGGATTATTCAATTCTAGTTTCAACCGTAAATTAAATGAGTTTAATTTAACATTAACTCATTAAATTTATGTTACATCTGAAGAAAATATACATATATATATTTTCATAAAGACTGTAATAAAATTCTTTTGTACAAAATATTAATTGTGAAATTTTTTTTAACGGGTAGGTAATACGCGAGAGACATATAAATTCACAATTAATATGTTACATTCTTCGAATCTGATTCATCAAATCATCTATTATACTACCTACTTTCACAACAATATACATTCTTTTATAGAAATCAAAACAACCATACTCATTCAAAATTTAATTACATATTCTGATTTTAAAATCTCAGAATTTAACTCGAGATATGACCAAAATCATCACTCTTAGATCCTTACATCTTTCACAAGCTATACTTTGACTTCAAAACTGTGTTAAAATATCATATGAACGATTACAATCTGTGTTCAAAACCCTTCGAAATTTCTGAAGATACTTCAAATAATGAGCAATCGAGATGATGATTCAACCACATATTACCCACAGTTATGTACTTAAAAAGCTCTCGAAACCAAAGTCATAATTCAACACATATCTGTTTCAGATCCTTTGGCATTTATTAGCAAAAATAACTTTGTAATTTCTTTTCAAAGTAGCAAATTCTATCACAGCTCCAGCAAGACAACTTCGATTTTTCATTCGGAGTAGCCTTATCATAATCTTGATATATATTTTGCCCTTTCGCCATTGTTATCGGGGAACCGTTCATATCTCGCCATATTAGCAGTAAACTTATCAACAATCGTAATGATCTGAGATTTTTCGAAAAGTCATTATATTTATCAAAAGCCCTTCATTTACTCATCTGCCTCTTGTAACGAGATTTGCCTTACGAATCATTGGGAATTAGCAATCAGTATTTTGAAATCTCACAGCATGTTGACGCCAACAGTTATACATAACGTCTATTTCCAAGGCTTACATACTTCGAATGTGAAGTTTCTGAAAAACACTCTGAACCGTGAAATAGTTCTCGAAATGCTGATGAAGCAACAAAAACTGTAAACGACCTTAGCAGTAAAAAGTTTGATGATAAAGATTAGTGTATTAGCAAAGCTCAGAAAAAGAGAAGTTTTGGAACTGGAAAAAGGATTGAGTAAAGTATGAAGGAGGCTGTGGACAAATTGAAAGGACCCGTTCATATACATTATAAACGATTCACAATAGTTGATTACATCGCGAGGTATTTGACCTCTATATGATACATATTACAAACATTGCATTCGTTTTTAAAACACAAACTTTCTTTACATCGAAAATTGACAGGCATGCATACCATTTCATAATATCCACTATCCAATTATAAATTAACTTAATAGTAATCTTTGATGAACTCAATGACTCGAATGCAACGTTCTTCGAAATATGCCATGAAATACTCCAAGTAATATCTTTAAAACAAGCAAATGCACAGCGGAAGATTTCTTTTATACCTGAGAATAAACATGCTTTAAAGTGTCAACCAAAAGGTTGGTGAGTTCATTAGTTTATTATAATCATTCATTTCCATCATTTTAATAGACCACAAGAATTTCATTTCCAGTTCTCATAAATATACGTCCCATGCATAGAGACAAAAATAATCATTCATATGGATTGAACACCTGTTAACCGACATTAACAATATGCATATAAGAATATCCCCGTCATTCCGGGATCCTCCTTCGGACATGATATAAATTTCGAAGTACTAAAGCATCCGGTACTTTGGATGGGGTTTGTTAGGCCCAATAGATCTATCTTTAGGATTCGCGTCAATTAGGGTGTCTGTTCCCTAATTCTTAGATTACCAGACTTAATAAAAAGGGGCATATTCGATTTCGATAATTCAACCATAGAATGTAGTTTCACGTACTTGTGTCTATTTTGTAAATCATTTATAAAAATTGCGCATGTATTCTCAGCCCAAAAATATAAAGGGTAAAAAGGCAAATGAAACTCACCATACTGTATTTCGTAGTAAAAATACATATAACGTCATTGAACAAGTGCAAGGTTGGCCTCGGATTCACGAACCTAAATTAATTATGTATATATATGTGCTGGTCAATATTTGTCTAACAAATTAGGTCAAGTCATAGTGTACCACAATCCTAATGCTCGAGACTAATATGCAAAGATCAACAAAAGTTAATTTGACTCAAAATGATTTCCAAAAATTTATACATGATTATTATATAGTTTAAATATCGTCGTTTTATATTTTTAAATATTTTTAAAAGATTTAATAGAGTAAATAATATAATTCATTTATTAATAAATAAAATTTTATATAAAAATATACTTTTATATATCTTAAGTAATAAAATTTATAAAGTTAATTTAAAAAAAATATTATGATAGGTTTTATTAAGGTAATTATATTATTTGTATTACATATTTATTTGATAAAATAACATTGATAATAATAATAAGTAAAAGTTGTATTATTTTGCAATAATAATTATTATTATTCTTTTAAAAATATCAATATTTATATTTACTAATAATGATATTATAATAAAACGATAATTCTAATTATGATAACTTTAATATTTATGATACTTTTTAATATTAACTTTAAAATAATAATTCTATTTAAAATGATAATAATAATGATATTTTATAATAATAATGACATTTCTATTAAAATGATATTTTTTGTTAAAATGATAGTTTTAATACTAACGATACTTTTAATAATAATAGTAATGATAAAAATAATAAGAATGATAATTTTATCTAGATCAATATCTTATAATATTTTAATTTCATCATGATACTCATACTCATTATTTCCTAATCGTTTCGTTTAATAGCTTTTAATCGTCTTTTATATTGTGTTTATAATACTAATAATAATAATACTAAAAAGAATTAGGTGTTACTAATATTAGTTTTAATTACAATAATACTAATAATGATAATTACTATGATAGTATTAATAATACTAATAACTATTTTAATGATAATAATAATAATAATAACAATAACAATAACCATTTTTAAATAGTGATATATATATATTAATAATGATAATAATAATAATAATAATAATAATAATAATAATAATAATAATAATAATAAGATAATAATAATAATAATATTAATAATAATAATAATAATAATAATAATAATAATAATAATAATAATAATAATACTAGTTATAACTTTAACGATGATAACAATAGTAATAATAATAAAAATAACAATTTTTAATGATAATTCCTTTTATTAATAATGATAATAATAAGATAAAACTAGAATGACGATAATAACGACGATAATAATAATCATTTTTATAAAAATTTAATTGACTATAACTTCTAATCCGTTCATCGAACCCATTCAATATCTAAATGAAAAGTTCTCAATTTTTCGCTAGCCTTCCAAGGATATGCATATCTTATACCTTATCTCAACCGCAAGTGTAACTAATTCAGGATTCAACATAACCTATCTAAGGGCAATATCAAAAGTACAAGCATGCATAATCCTATATTCTCGAGCACTAGTCAGGGATACACTATTAATATGTAAAAATAATTTACGAGTACTCACGTATCAATATTGAGATTCAATATTGCAGGAAAGGTACGTAGACGCAACGGAGACGATAAACACTAGATTGACCTCACAAGCATACCCATGAACCATACTCATCACCTCCATAGCTATAACCCATGTTTTCCTTAGCTCTATCCCGCTCGAAAAATCCATTTTGAAATAATACGCTCATGACCTCATCGTAGTATTTTATGTATACTAATAATATCTTGAAATAATACTGAGTAAATATATATATGTAAGTCGATTGAGAGAGTTTAGAGAAATATATTTCAAGTTTCTATGAAATAATGAAACCTATTGAATTCTATTTATAATAGATTTTTGAATTATTAAAGTGAATTATTAAAGTATAAATTATTAAAGTGAATTATTAAAGTATGAATTATTAAAGTGAATTATTAAAGTATGAATTATTAAAGTGAATTATTAAAGTATGAATTATTAAAGTGAATTATTAAAGTATGAATTATTTAAGTAAATTATTAAAGTTAAAGTAAAGTAAAAGTAAAGTAAAGGTAAAGTTAAAGTATAGTAAAAGTATAAAACTATGTACGTATAATACGCGTATAAATATATATAAAATTAATTTAAATCATTATTTATATTTAATAAAATAAAATATAAATATCGTTATCTTTATCATACTGGTTAAGTAATGAGTTGTCAAAAGTGGTTCTAGATATTTATAAAAGTTATATACGTTTTAATAATAAAGTTCTTTTTAAACTAAAAACGTTTTTGTAATTTTGAAAATAAATCAAATAAATATGATAATTTTGTTTTCCAAAACTAAATATATTTAAGAATCATTTTGTTAAAAGGTTAAAATAATGGAAATCGTTATATCATAAAACGTTTTAGAAAAGTAGAATCATATATATTCATAATAGGTTTCAAGTTTTTAAATTACGGTCTGTTGGTGAAGCATGGGATAAAGTCCAAAGGTTAAATAAACGTATGAAAAATGTCGAGTTACTTAACTTGTCGATATCCAACATCTAAGTTATTTACACTGCACGTTCTTACTTATAAATCACTTTACCATTTTCCGAATGTTGTCAAAAAGAATAGATTTCTTAAATCACAGTGGACCTCATAACATAGACCCGTAATCATATCACAATGTATCTGATAAATCAATCATTTGATATTATCTTCTAATTCCATCGATAAAAATATTGAAACAAATGCGTTCGTGTAAAGTAATATACGTTTAATACTTTATTAATATTCTCAAGTTATAATATATATATATATATATATATATATATATATATATATATATATATATATATATATATATACATATATATATACATATCTATTTATATATAACGGTTCATGAATCGTCGGAATTTGGTCGAGGTTATAATGAATGTATGAACACAGTTTAAAATTCTTGAGATTTAACTTAACAAACTTTGCTTATCGTGTCGAAATAATATAAAGATAAAGTTTAAATTTGATTGGAAATTTCCGGTTTGTCACAGTACCTACCCGTTAAAGAAATTTCATCCTGAAATTTGAATGGAATGGTCATGGCTGACAATAAGTATGTTTTCATGACGTATACGAGTTGAAAATTAGAGTTTTATTATCATCAAGTAATATAGATAAAGCAATTTGATTTTTGTGAAGGGTACGAGTGAAGTTATCACAAAAGAATGAAATGAGTAAATGCACGTTCTTTTTAACCAATGACATAGTCACGGTTGATTTTCGAAATTCAAGGAATTTAGAGAAAATCTTCGTAATAAGATTTGGTTCTTCGAAAATTAAGGAAGTTAAGATCAGCTTTGATTAAATGCGATAATATGTTTTGATTGCTCTGTCGGATATTTTACTATATATCCACCCCCTTCGTTTCCTTATTTCCACAACTCACACCTTTTATTCACTAATATGCTCCATCCAGTTCTGATTCTTGATATACTCCTAATTTTCATATCTGTCATTCTTTTCTTTCATCTGCCACCGGAAGAATCTATTTACTTTTACTATACTCTTAGTTTTATAGTGTTTTTAGTTCTCCCATGTCTTTATATTGCTATATGCATCGATATATATGGTTTATAATTTCTGGGTCGTCATTGGGCTTTATATCCTCCTTTATATTTCGAAGTCCCTGCTTTTGTCTTCTATAATTATTGTCATCCACAGTTAATGCTCCCTTCTATTTGCTGCGATTTATACTCCTATTTCTATTTCGGAGCTTCATTCTTTCGTTTCCTCTTCTTGAGATTAAGCACCGTATGTAATGGTCCAGAATTCGTAGATATGAATTTCTGAATGAACATAGTTAATGTTTGATATTGCTCAATTACATCATATATATCTATCGCAATATCACTAAAAATACTCTATATTCGAAGATAATGAAGATGATCTACAAGGGATATGTCAAGATGCGCGAATTTGTATCGGAAGAGTAGTTTGCAAAGAATTTCGATGATTTATGACATCGGTTGATCCCGATACGAGTTAGTATCAAGATAGCGCTTTAAAATGATATAACAAAGCCTCCGATATGTGAGAGTTCGTCCAAATGAGCTAATATTAAAGAGAAAACGAAACAGTGCCTTAAAACCCACCAGGACGCCGTCTAGATATCCGGGACGCCGTCCTGGCCTTCGCAAAGGGACGCCGTCTTTCAAGTTGGGACGCCGTCTTGATCATTAAACCGGGACGCCGTCCTGCCTTTTAGGACGCCGTCCCAAAGTAGGTGTACCCGATTTATCTGCTTTTTACCTAATTTCTCCACCTTAAAATGTCATTTTGGGGACTGTTTCATGGGAGTTACGTACAGAGAGTTTGAGAGACGATTTTCAGGAGCAACTTGGAGAATTCCATCCTCTTTGAAGAGGCCAAAGATCAAAGCATCATCCATCAACATCTTCTTCATCCAAGAACTCTTGTTCTTGTAGGTTATATACTTGTTCTCAGAAATGATTTCAGTTTATAATTTGAATGAATTGTTGTCTGTTACAATGATTATTGGCTAGTTTCTATAATGTTTGTCTAGATTAATAACCAAGGTATTGGATGTAATCTTATTGATTGAATGTATTATGCGTGATAGATTGAAGCTTGAATTGAGAACCATGCTTATTGTTGTTAGAACTATTTGTATCTAGTTAATTGATATGTTGTTGATAAAGAGAACTCTTGTTAATGTATCATATTGATTTACAATCAACTTGTCTTAGATTGATTGTTTGCTAAACCGGACCAAGGGGGTAAACTAGATTAAATGGTTAGACAAAATAGGAATGAATTGTGTAGAGCGAACGCAAAGGCAATTGTTATTCAAGTCTTTAATCTTGTTGATCAACTAGTCACAAACGAAAAGGTCTAAGTTATAGGGAACCCTCGCTTAGTAATTCTAGTTTGAGTACTTGCTAAAGAGAACTCTTGGCGAGTCGATTTAGGTGATTAGCATGCTTATAGTTATTTGATTACAAATACAAGAACTATAGTGAAAAGGGAACCCTTGAGCTTGTTATTGTATTTGCGTGTTTATCCGAGAGAACTCTTAGTAAAACCTATTAGATAACTACACACATAATTATTCAATCAGGACTTAATATCTAATTTACATCCAATACCGAGGGTAAAATATCTAGATGAACATTTCATCTCTTTGATTTAATTCAAAACTATCTTACTTGCTTATTTGTATTTATTTGCATCTTATAAACCAAAAGACTAAAAATATTGTTTTTACATTTAACCTTCTTTGATTTGGCTAAATCGTTAAAACAGCCACAAAATATAAAACTTGTATTTTTAACTTTAATTACTTAGTTAATCATAATATAGTTGCTAATTCTAGTTTGACTGATATAACTGTCCTTGGAACGATACACGGATTTTACCATTATCTATACTACTACACGATCGGGTACACTGCCCGTTAGTGTGTAGCAATTTTTAAAACCGGTATTTTCCATAAGATAAATTATAGACACGATTTCGCACATCAAGTTTTTGGCGCCGCTGCCGGGGACAGTTTTGTGTCAAAATAGGATTATTAACTAATTTGTGATTAAGTAGTTTCTTAATTATTTTAAATTATTAATAGTTTTTGATTTTTAATTTTGTAGAATCGGTATGTGTGATAGTTTTTGTTAGTTGTGTGATTGGCAGATTATAGGTTGCATATGCCACATACCCGAAGTTCAGAATCTCCATTATTTACACCATTGACAGAACCGGATAGAAAGCTTGGTAGAATTCCAAAAGAAGTGCTTGATATTTTTGAATCTTCATCAAAGCAGGAAACTTTTGATTCAGAATCAAGTACCACCAAGCCTAGATATTCAGACTTTGGTAAACCAGTTCAACCACCAAATTTTGAAATGGAAGGAGAAAGACCGTTGGTACAAAGACAATCAATGGCAGAAAGGATGAAAGCGACGCGAACCGGACAAGGTAGTGCTATTACTCCGCTCACGGGTGAGGTAAATTTTGAAATTAAAGGACCTATTCTTCAAATGATTAATAATAGGTGTCAATTTAGTGGCGGTCCTAATGAAGACGCAAACGAACATATTCGTCTCTTTGAAGAGATATGTCTTCTTTTCAAATTAAAACCAGAAACTGACCAGGCTATATTTCTAAGACTTTTCCCGTGGACACTCCACGGGGAAGCAAGAAGTTGGTTAGATTCATTAGCCGAGGCTACGATAAGAACATGGGATAGTATGATGGAAAAATTTCTTAAGAAATATTTTCCAGCATCTAAATCAGCGAGACTCCAACAGGAGATTACCCAGTTCTGTCAAAAGCCTATGGAAACCTTGTACGAAGCATGGAATAGATTTTCCAAAATGCTTAGAGGTTGTCCAAACCATGGTTTGGATACCTTTCAACAGGTTCAAATCTTCTATAAGGGTTGCGAAGTTGCAACCCGAATTTCCATTGATCAAGCATCCGGAGGTTCAATTATGGACAAAACCGAGCAAGAGGCTTATGAGATAATCGAGAAATTAGCCGATTATTCTCATGAGTGGCATCAAGAACGCCCAATTACTCGAAATGCTCAAGTCCAAAGCGCCGGTGCTTATGATGATTTCAGCTCCCTAGGTGTAAAAATAGACGGTGTTGTCCGAAACATGGACAAAATCACAAAAGAAATCCATAGTATGAAAGTAGGTTGTGAATACTGTGGTGGTCTACACTTAGGTAAAGATTGTGATGCCGGGTTAACCATGGCTCAAAAAGAAGAAGTGGCTTTTGTAAGCCAAAGAAATAATAACCAGTTTCAGGGTAGAGCCCAATTTAACCGTAACTTTAACAACCCCTACAACCCTCAAGGTCAAAATTCTAATTTTCAACAAGGGTCAAGTAGTGGGTTCCAACAACAAACTCCGGGTTATTATCAAAAACCCCAACAGGAGGAGAAAAAGTCAAATTTAGAGAATATGTTGGAAAAGTTAATTGCATCACAAACTCAGCTTGTCACAAACATAAATCAAACCAACGAGAAAAACGAACATCAGTTTCGTAACCAACAAGCATCAATCCAAAATTTGGAAAAACAAATGAGTGGTTTAGCCAATTTACTGAGTGAGAGAAAACCCGGTAGTTTACCGGGAGATACCAACAAGAACCCCAGAAATGAGCACGCAAATGTTATTACCACACGGAGTGGTTTAGCATACGATGCTCCACAAATGCCCGAAAATTCTGATTTCAGAGTTCCATTGAACCAAAACGATGAACCGGTTAAGGAGCCGGAAAAAGTGGTTGAAAAGGAAGAACGGGAAAAACCCGTAGTGAAACCATATCAACCACCGCTCCCATTCCCAAGAAAACAACAACAAGAAAGGCTAGAAGCCGAAAGGCTAAAATTTCTAGATATGTTTAAACAGATAAACATAAACATGCCTTTTATTGATGTTATCTCCGGAATGCCAAAGTATGCTAAGTTTTTAAAAGACTTACTTACTAACCGAAAGAAGATGGAAAGCGTTTCATCAGTAACTTTAAATGCTAGATGTTCCGCGCTGGTGTCTAACACACTTCCTGAAAAGCTTCAAGATCCGGGTAGTTTTACTATTCCATGTCTAATGGGTGACCTTGATTGCATGAGGGCATTAGCCGATTTGGGGGCTAGTATCAATTTAATGCCCTATTCAATTTACCTTAAGTTAGCCCCTGGGGAACTCAAAACCACACGAATGGCTATTCAACTAGCTGATCGCTCTATAAAATTCCCTCGAGGAATAATAGAGAATTTGTTAGTTAAGACCGGAAATCTGATCTTTCCGGCTGACTTTGTGGTTTTAGACATGGAAGTTGATGAGAGAATACCAATTATTCTGGGTAGGCCATTTTTAAATACTGCTCGATGTGTCATTGATGTTTATGACCAGCAGTTGACCCTTAGAATTGGTGAAGCTAGTGCGACTTTTGCAATTGACAAGTCATTGAAATATCCCGAATCTTCGGATGATACTTGTTATTTCATGCAAAGCATAGATTCGCATTACGAGTTCTTGCAGGAATCTCCCGAATCGGATGAAACAGGTGTATACGATTTGGCAAATGGAGATGATGAATTCACTGAAGAAGAAATGGATGTGATGGCCACATTTTTGATGGCCAATGAGTGTGAACCAACTGAAGAGGAAATAGAAAAACTAAGCAAGGATAGCGAGTACCGGAGTCGATCCTCAATTGAGGAACCTCCCATTTTGGAGCTTAAACCGCTCCCTGATCATCTTGAGTACGCTTTCCTTCAGGAAGATTCAAAACTTCCGGTAATTATTTCCTCACTTCTCTCTCAAAATGAGAAAGAACGTCTTGTTTCCTTGTTACAGGCCCACAAACCGGCCATTGCATGGAAAATCCATGATATAAAAGGAATTAGTCCTTCTTATTGCACGCACAAGATCTTAATGGAAGAAAATTCCAAACCAGTGGTGCAACGTCAAAGAAGACTAAATCCTCATATGCAAGACGTTGTCAAAAAGGAAATCATAAAATTGCTAGATGCAGGTCTAATCTACCCAATCTCAGACAGTCCGTGGATAAGCCCGATTCATTGTGTTCCTAAAAAGGGTGGTATAACTGTTACCACCAATGATAAGGACGAGCTTATCACAACACGAACTGTTACGGGGTGGCGGGTTTGTATAGATTATCGAAAGTTAAACGAAGCCACAAGAAAAGACCATTTTCCTCTACCATTTATTGATCAAATGTTAGAGAGACTTGCAGGAAATAGCTTTTATTGTTTCCTAGATGGATTTTCGGGGTACTTTCAAATTCCCATCTCCCCCGAAGATCAAGAAAAGACTACCTTCACGTGTCCCTATGGCACCTTCTCATATCGCCGAATGCCCTTTGGTTTATGTAATGCTCCTGCGACATTCCAAAGGTGTATGATGGCCATTTTCCACGATATGATTGAGGATTGCATGGAAGTGTTCATGGACGACTTTTCAGTCTTCGGTGACACTTTTGATTCATGCCTTCTAAATTTGGAGAAAATGCTAATCAGGTGTGAGAAGTCGAACTTAGTGCTAAATTGGGAGAAATGCCACTTTATGGTTAAAGAAGGCATTGTCTTAGGGCACAAAATCTCAAGTGTTGGTATTCAGGTGGATCCAGCAAAGGTTGACGTCATCGCAAACCTTCCACCTCCTTCAAACGTAAAGGGTGTGAGAAGTTTTCTTGGGCATGCCGGGTTCTACCGGCGGTTTGTTAAGGATTTTTCAAAAATCGCAACGCCATTGAATAAACTTCTTGAAAAAGATGCACCCTTTGTTTTCACAAGTGAATGCACTAAGGCATTCAAAATTTTAAAGGAAAAACTTGTTAACGCACCAATAATTATAGCTCCAAATTGGTCTTTACCATTCGAGCTAATGTGCGATGCATCGGATTTTGCGGTTGGTTCAGTCTTGGGCCAACGGGTTGAGAAACGTTTTCAACCCATTTATTATGCGAGCAAGACTTTACAAGGAGCCCAATTAAATTACACAACAACCGAAAAAGAGCTCCTTGCGATCGTCTTTTCCTTTGACAAATTCCGATCTTATCTTGTCCTATCAAAGACAGTTGTCTTTACTGATCATTCGGCATTAAAATATCTTTTCTCTAAGCCGGATGCCAAACCTCGATTGTTAAGGTGGGTCTTGCTTTTGCAAGAATTTGATATCGAGATAAAGGACAAGAAAGGTGCAAAAAATCTTGCAGCGGAC
The DNA here is from genome assembly GCF_046630445.1 of Rutidosis leptorrhynchoides. Taxonomy (NCBI): domain Eukaryota; kingdom Viridiplantae; phylum Streptophyta; class Magnoliopsida; order Asterales; family Asteraceae; genus Rutidosis; species Rutidosis leptorrhynchoides. The sequence goes on from NC_092333.1 coordinate 440,317,952, forward strand.
CATCTTTCTAGATTCGAAAATCCCAATCTTGAAGTACTCCATGAATCGAGTATTAAAGATGATTTTCCCGGAGAATTCCTAATGAGAGTAGAGAAGGTGGAGGATCCGTGGTTTGTTGACTTCGCCAATTACATTGTTGGAGGGTACCTAGAAACTGGTTGGTCACATCAGAAAAGAAAGAAATTCTTTAGTGACCTAAAGTACTATTTTTGGGAAGACCCTTATTTATTCAGGCGATGTGCGGATGGAATTATTCGCAGGTGTGTTGCGGGGAAAGAATGCACCGAAATTCTGCTTGACTGTCACCGTGGTCCAACAGGTGGGCACTTTGGTCCCCAAATTACGGGGAAGAAAGTTTACGAGGCCGGTTTCTATTGGCCTACAATATTCAAAGATGCCTACGCTGTTTGCAAGGCTTGTGACGCGTGCCAACGGGCCGGTCAAATAACTAAACGGGATGAAATGCCTCAACAAAGCATCCAAGTATGCGAGGTGTTCGATGTTTGGGGAATTGACTTTATGGGCCCCTTTCCAAAATCTCACTCTTATCTCTACATACTTGTCGCCATCGATTATGTGTCTAAATGGGCGGAGGCAAAGCCTCTACCAACAAATGATGGCCGAGTAGTAGTAAATTTTTTGATGGAGCTTTTCTCTAGATTTGGCACGCCTAAAGCTCTAATAAGTGACCGAGGCACCCACTTTTGCAATAAGCAAATGGAAAAGGTGTTGAAAAGATATGGAGTAATCCATAAAATTTCGACATCCTATCATCCTCAGACGAGTGGGCAAGTAGAGAACACCAACAGGTCGTTAAAACGCATACTAGAAAAGACCGTTGGTGCTAATCCAAAAGAGTGGTCCAACAAGTTATATGATGCATTGTGGGCATTTCGCACGGCCTACAAAACACCGATTGGAACTACTCCTTTCCGTATGGTATACGGAAAAGCATGCCATCTCCCGTTGGAGATTGAACATAAAGCTCATTGGGCATTAAGGGCATGCAACTTGGATTACAAAGAAGCGGGTCGGTTACGTTTGACCCAATTGAATGAATTAGACGAGTTGAGGCTTGAAGCCTATGACAACTCTCTAATTTACAAGGAAAAGACGAAACAATGGCACGACAAACGGTTGAAACACCCGAAAGAATTCATGGAAGGAGACCGTGTCCTTGTTTATAACTCTCGTTTTAAGTTATCGCCAGGAAAGCTAAAGTCCCGATGGACGGGACCATATGTGGTTAAAAGAGTGTACCCTTATGGTACAATTGAAATAGTGAACTGGAAAGGCGATACTTTTAAAGTGAATGGCCACCGGGTCAAACACTACGTTGATGGTCCCCTGGAAATTGAGGATGAGGTTAGCCTCAACTTCAACAAAAACGCTTAAATCAAAACGGGGACGAGTTGGGTGAATGACTCGTAAAAACTGGTTCACCATTGAAATTAGGTTTGTTTTGTGTGTATTATAAATTTTTGTTTGGTACAAAACGATTACCGTATGACCCTAAACGCGAAAAACTCAAAAATTCTGATCAGTGCACTTTAGTTATACGGGACGCCGTCCCAAGAAGCCTAGACGCCGTCCCGTTTTTAAGAACAAGACGCCGTCTTAATCGTCTAGACGCCGTCCCACATTGAAAGTCAAGACGCCGTCTTGATACCCAAGACGCCGTCTCAGTCCCCTGTTACAGAAAATTTTTACGCGTTTTATACCCTTTCTATCTCATTTCATCCACAAAAACACACTCTTATCTCTTTCTCTCTGCCCTAACCCGAACCAAACCTCAAGAACCCTAATTTTTACATCAAATTCGTGATTTCCTCTTCAATTTCAAGCCTCTAATCATGAACTTCTGGGTATGGATTCTACATTTCTTCACTTTTCTTTATCAATTACTTACATTGTATGTTTATATATATCAATTGGTTAAAGAATAGTGTGGGGTGTTTGATTTGCTTGATTATTGTAAAGATTAACATGCCTTAGATTGTTTAAATTGCCCTAATGTGTTTATTTTGCAAAGATTACATGTTCTTTAGGGTTTGTTCATGATGCTAGGGTTTGTAAAATTTAAATCCGAATTTGAGATGTTCAATTCATGATGTTGGGTTTATGTTTGATGTTTATGATTATTGTGAAGTATATGATTGTGTTGGTGATATTGATGACAATTTGGCCGGGTCAATTTTGAATGATAGTAAAATTCTAAGCATATTATTGATTTGTAATGAACTTTTGAAGTATGTATGCTTGTTTTTCACATGTATGGGCCTGTTGAATCAATTTAATAGAATGGAATGCCATAATGTATGTTGTTGTAAGGTCATTTGAGCTAAAAATTGTGAAAAATTGTATTATGATTTGTGTTGAATATGTTTAGAATACAAAGTTAAATGCTATGACCTATGACACAACATACTTTAATCTTTTAAGTCCTATGTTTGTGTTACATTGTGATGTTATGATTTTCATTTTTGAAAGTGTGTTAATGAATTCAAGTTGACTTTGGTTGACTCTGGTATAAACTTGTGAACGTGCACTTTTGTGAAAATGAATCATACTACTTTTGAACTAGGAATTGAGTGATTGATCTCTCCTGCTATTCGGTTATATTTTGGCTAACATTAACACAACGGTTTCTATGTTCTTTTGGTTTTGTGTTTAATGTTTTGCAGGGACAAACAAGCAGGGGAGGACCGGCACCTAAAAGGGGAAGACCATCAGGTTTAGCTCCACCAAGACAACCACCACCACCACAAGAACAACCTCATTCATCATCTTCTTCGGGAGAAGAAGAAGGGGAGGATCTCAATGATCCTAGGGTTTGGTTAAATCAGGTACAGAATGACGATGACTACACCGAAACCTTTGAAAGAATAAACCGCAGGCCCATTAATGCTACTTGGTATTTCATTTGGGGGCCATTAGAGGAGGCGGGCATGCGCCGACATGTTACTAATCTACTCGCCATTCCATACAATAGAGTAGTAGCCCACGCCTGGGAACATCTTTTTAGCATCAATGAACCAATCTACCCGGTGCTTCTTAAAGAATTCTACTCTACAATGCGGTTTAGCAATGTAGCCGATTATTTATCCGCTGAGTTTCTACGGTTTCGTCTTGGAGGCCAAGACAGAGGTTTGAGCAGTTTTCAAGTGTGTAGAATTTTGGGTATTTTTGAGGAACTCACCGACACACAGTTAGGTGAGTACTTGAGGGCTTCGGATTACGTTGGCCGACATCAGTTTGACGATACCTCTTATTGGCGCCGAATCTGTAAGCCAAATATTGCGCCGGCCCATTTTCGATCGAGCAAACACCGGTACAATGAAATCGCAGCCCGAGATGATAAGCTGCTTCACCGACTCATTGCATGTACTTTTAATGCAAGGATAGAGGGTAATGAGAAGGTGAAAACCTTAGATTTGTGGATTATGGATCAGATCAAGCGGGGGGCCTATACCGATATTCCTGGGTTAATCGGTAACTATTTTCTTTCCATTGCTACCGAGACGTGGGTACGGAAGCCACTTTTGGGGGGCACTACATAACCCGATTTGCCCGACACTTTAACATTGATTTCGACAGATTACAGGAATTACCGAGTATAATGAAACCTTTGAAAAAGGTTTTTTATATTAATGCCGAAATCCTTATGAAAGACGCAAATGGGCATTTGGTCCCCTTTGTGGCAGCCGGTGCAGGTGGCGCGAGTGGTAGTGGTGTTCAACAGGAACAGGAGCAGGAAGAGGAGGCTGAAATGGAGGCCCAAACTAATGTTAATTTGCAGGTTCCGTGGCAACCGTCCCAAGCGAATTGGGATAGTTTAGTTGGTAGTGTCAACAACATGCGATTGAGCCCGAATGAACAAAGGACGCACAACCAACAAATGTGGGATAGTCAGGAAAGAATGGAGCGACGACAGATCGCTCAAGTACATGATCAGGGGTGGAACAGTTATGGTATTGATTGGAATAACCATAACTCTGAGCTATTTTATTTTAACCCTGAACAATACTACGGTACTACACGCCTGACGCCACAGTATTACACGGATCCGGAACACCCACCTCCACCTCATCCGATTTATAACTCCTCAGCTGCGATGCAAGAAGCCCGGGAAAGATTTGAGAGAGAGTATCCGAATGGACGCCCGTACCGCGATGGTTCGGGTAATTATTCATGGCCATACGGTAACTAGGCCTGCGTGCCTATTTGATCTTTTTGTACCTTGTTTGAGACTTTTTATTTGTGTGATGTATTTGGATACATTTATGGTTTGTAATAATTATACTAATGTGTGGTTTGATTAAACGGATGTGGTTGAATAAACACCGTTATTTTTATATGCTTTGTGTGGTTTGTTTATTTTTTGCAGCATGATTGAACTTCCAAGACTGGCATTAAGTTCAGCGACATTTGATATTATGATGTGTGTATGATGATAATCGCGAACTAGACGATGTTCTTATGCTGGCAGTAAGTTCAGCGGCATCCGTCTACTTGTTCCACGATTTACAGGTTAAAAATTGGAAATTTCTACAATCACCCTATCACTTTGCCCTCTAAATTTAAACCTTTTTCTGATTTCATGCAATGAGGGCCTTGCATGATCTCAAGTGTGGGGTGGGGAGTAGAAATTTATCGGGAACTCGTTTTACTAAAAATAAGGCGTTAAAGGCAAAATAACTTATAAAAGGTTAAATTTTATAAAATTTATTTTAAAATTTATAGACGGATTAAGATCAGGTTTAACAACCGAATTTCCATCATAAATATAAATTTTTAAAAGATATTTTATAAATTTAATTGATTATAAGCTTATATACAAATTTTTAAAATTTTCAAGCAGCCTTAAAAACGATTAAAAGCCCGAAAAACATTTTATACACATTATGGTCTTAAAATTTAAAAAAAACAAATGTTGTTTTGCATTTTAAATTATTAATAGTCTTTGAAGTTGCTCCATCATTCAATTATTTGAATGAAAATCCTACTAGTTTAGTAAGCTAACGAGCAGGTCACTTGTACCAAAACGAGTGTAAACCGTGAGAGAGCGGTGATTGTATAGCGTGGTCGGAAACCGGATCTCGCGCCAGATCGAAAACCTTAAGGACGATCCTCATTGTTTCTCCTAACAAGGACAATGTTGCGTCCGACCACCTCTTATGACCAATAGGATGTATCTATTCCATCCTAAAGGGAGTCAAGTCTCCCGAACGACACACTTGCTGATTTATTTCAGAAGTTGTAGTCCAGACCAGTTGTAGGGTGACGAAAAGTCTTGAAAAGTCATTGCTAAAATCGACTGGAAATCTACCAGGCCTCAACATCAAACAGGGAAACTGGTAGTCAAAGCTTATCTCAATGAGGAAGATTTGCTAGCCAAATGGGAAGCGCACCATGATACACAAATTGTCAGTGATTGATCAGATTCCCAGTGGATAACCTCCGGAAAGGTAATATATCAGCTTTTAAGCCTGATAAACTTCAATCTTTATGATTGACTTAACGGATTAGATGATTACCTCATAATTGTCAATGATATCCGGATGTGATGTGTATCCTCCTAAGCACATTATTTTCTACCGACATCTTGTAATGTTAGGTACCGTGGGAGGGATTGGCTTGACCAATAGCGGGAAACCCGCACTCATTTTTCAAAAATTTAAAAATCCGACAAAATCGGAAAACGTGTCTAGTATTTAAAAACTAGCATGATATTTTCAAAACCATAAAACGTTTTCATCAAGGTCCTGATTTCCCTAGGATCAAATTTTTCGGATACTTGGCTCTAATCTCCCAAAAATGTGTGTGTATGTTTCCATTGTGTATAAAGCGTGCGTGTGATTTCAATAAATGTGTGATATACTTAAAGCGTGTGTTTCTATAGTGTATATAGCGTGAGTGTGTTACTTAAAGCATGCGTTTCATATAGTGTGAATTGTGTTTTCATATCAACGTGTGTGTTTCGTGTGTTTCGAGTAATTCATGTAATGTTTGTAATCTATATTGTGTGATTATGATTGATAGTGTTCTACTTTGTAACGAAAGAATTGCTTGAGGACAAGCAAGGTTTAAGTGTGGGGTGTTTTGATATTGCTCAATTACATCATATATATCTATCGCAATATCACTAAAAATACTCTATATTCGAAGATAATGAAGATGATCTACAAGGGATATGTCAAGATGCGCGAATTTGTATCGGAAGAGTAGTTTGCAAAGAATTTCGATGATTTATGACATCGGTTGATCCCGATACGAGTTAGTATCAAGATAGCGCTTTAAAATGATATAACAAAGCGTCCGATATGTGAGAGTTCGTCCAAATGAGCTAATATTAAAGAGAAAACGAAACAGTGCCTTAAAACCCACCAGGACGCCGTCTAGATATCCGGGACGCCGTCCTGGCCTTCGCAAAGGGACGCCGTCTTTCAAGTTGGGACGCCGTCTTGATCATTAAACCGGGACGCCGTCCTGCCTTTTAGGACGCCGTCCCAAAGTAGGTGTACCCGATTTATCTGCTTTTTACCTAATTTCTCCACCTTAAAATGTCATTTTGGGGACTGTTTCATGGGAGTTACGTACAGAGAGTTTGAGAGACGATTTTCAGGAGCATCTTGGAGAATTCCATCCTCTTTGAAGAGGCCAAAGATCAAAGCATCATCCATCAACATCTTCTTCATCCAAGAACTCTTGTTCTTGTAGGTTATATACTTGTTCTCAGAAATGATTTCAGTTTATAATTTGAATGAATTGTTGTCTGTTACAATGATTATTGGCTAGTTTCTATAATGTTTGTCTAGATTAATAACCAAGGTATTGGATGTAATCTTATTGATTGAATGTATTATGCGTGATAGATTGAAGCTTGAATTGAGAACCATGCTTATTGTTGTTAGAACTATTTGTATCTAGTTAATTGATATGTTGTTGATAAAGAGAACTCTTGTTAATGTATCATATTGATTTACAATCAACTTGTCTTAGATTGATTGTTTGCTAAACCGGACCAAGGGGGTAAACTAGATTAAATGGTTAGACAAAATAGGAATGAATTGTGTAGAGCGAACGCAAAGGCAATTGTTATTCAAGTCTTTAATCTTGTTGATCAACTAGTCACAAACGAAAAGGTCTAAGTTATAGGGAACCCTCGCTTAGTAATTCTAGTTTGAGTACTTGCTAAAGAGAACTCTTGGCGAGTCGATTTAGGTGATTAGCATGCTTATAGTTATTTGATTACAAATACAAGAACTATAGTGAAAAGGGAACCCTTGAGCTTGTTATTGTATTTGCGTGTTTATCCGAGAGAACTCTTAGTAAAACCTATTAGATAACTACACACATAATTATTCAATCAGGACTTAATATCTAATTTACATCCAATACCGAGGGTAAAATATCTAGATGAACATTTCATCTCTTTGATTTAATTCAAAACTATCTTACTTGCTTATTTGTATTTATTTGCATCTTATAAACCAAAAGACTAAAAATATTGTTTTTACATTTAACCTTCTTTGATTTGGCTAAATCGTTAAAACAGCCACAAAATATAAAACTTGTATTTTTAACTTTAATTACTTAGTTAATCATAATATAGTTGCTAATTCTAGTTTGACTGATATAACTGTCCTTGGAACGATACACGGATTTTACCATTATCTATACTACTACACGATCGGGTACACTGCCCGTTAGTGTGTAACAATTTTTAAAACCGGTATTTTCCATAAGATAAATTATAGACACGATTTCGCACATCAATGTTCTAAGAAGGAAATTGTAATGGCACGATCTTGATTTGTTAAATTACCATAATACCCTAGAAAAGACCGAATCATCAAGAAATATTTTCTTGATATTTTAGAGATTAAATAGAATATAGGAGTCGTGTAACATGGCACATGATGACGTTATGATCTGTGAATCATCACGTTCCATTTAGAAACTCAGCATGAATTACTGTAATATAATCACGTTGATCAAGTGTCATTATATTATACTAACTCATGCTTCAGCTCCCAACACTACTTCAAAAAAAAAATATTCCTATTTTAAACTCGAATGTTTCAGAATTTAGAAACTAAAATAGTTTCTTTTATGATGTAATACAGATAGCGCGAAGAGGTAAATGATTTCGGATAAGAATAATTAAGAAAATATCTTCAGAAATATGGAGGATATTTATAATGAAAGATATGATGATATCTTAGAATTTCTAATATCAGAGGATGATGAAGAATATTGTCCGCAGGGGTTTAGAGTCAAGAGCAAGGTATTCCTTTAATGACTTCAGCAGGTACTGAATCATTTAGATTCTTTGAAGGCACGTTCCGCCCTTGTGATTTGTCCACAGCCTCTTTCATACTTTGCTCAATCCGTTTTCCAGTTCCAAAACTTCTCTTTTTCTGAGCTTTGCCAATACACTATTCTTTATCATCAAACTTTTTACTGTTAAGATCGTTTACAGTTGTTGCTGCTTCGTCAGCATTTCAAGAACTAGTTCACAGTTCAAGGTGTTTTTCAGAAACTTCACATTCAAAGTATGTAAGTCCAGGAGATAGACGTTGTACGTACACATATAACTGTTGGCGTAGACATGCTGCGAGATTTCAAATTAATGATTGCTAATTCCCGATGATTCGTATGGCAATTCTTGTTACAAGATGCGAATGAGTAAATGGTGGGGTTTCAATGAATAACTATAATGACTTTTTGGAGAGGTTAAAGTCAAAGGGTAATGAAGTTGTTGGTACATCTGCTAATAATGTGGTGGGATGTAAAAGGTTCCCTGGTAACGATGGTGTATATCTCAAGGTTATAATAAGGTTAGTCTGACTGAAAAGTCGAAGTTGACTTGCTGGAGCTGTGACAAAATTGGCTACTTTGAAAAGGAATTGCAAAGTTATTTTTGCTAATAAATGCCAAAGAATCTGACACAGATATGTGTGGAATTATGACTTTGGTTTCGAGTGCTTTTTAAGTACCTAACTGTGGGTAATATGTGGTTGGATCATCATCTCGATTGCTCATTATTTGAAGTGTCTTCAGATATTTTCGAAGGGTTTGAACACAGATTGTAATCGTTAATATACATTTGATGTTCTAACACAGTTTTGAAGTCAAAGTATAGCTTTGAAAGATGTAGGAATCTAAAAGTGATGATACCGGTTATATCTCGAATTGAATTTTGAGGTTTCAAAATCAAAATTTGTAATTGGGTTTGAATGAGTATGGTTGTTTTGATCTCTATGAAAGAATGTATATTATTGTGAAAGTAGGAAGTATAGTTGATAATTTGCTTGATCAGATTCGAAGAATGTAACATATTAATTGTGAATATATATATCTCTCGGGTATTACCTACCTGTTAAAAAATTTCACAATTAATATTTTGTACATAAGAATTTTATTACAGTCTTTGTGAAAATATATATGTATATATTCTCCTCAGACATAACATAAATTTTAATGAGTTAATACTAAATTAAACTCATTCGATTTACGGTTGAAACTAGAATTGAATAATCCCTTGAAGGCTTTAGAGATTACATAAGTATTTCTTCAATAATATTGAAATTACGAATCAATACTTCGTTATTTGTTGAGGCGTGATGTTGATTTTTGTTAAATTCTTGTGAACTTCGCAAAGTACGAGTGATGGTATCTGAGAAGTTTTGGTTACATCGATGATGAAAGTGTAAAATCAAATATATACTTGATTTATTATGAATTGGAATTTGTTGAATTGAGACAGAGATTGTACTTAACGATGGTTAAGTTGCGGGTGAAGGACGTACATTATTGCATATTTGTAAGATGAATTAACCGAGTAGTTAAGATTCACACACAATAGCTTAGCACGGAAAGATTTATTTTTATTTCAAAATATGTATATATAAAATATACATATAATTTCTTCAGAGGGAATGAGTTAACTCTTCATAACTCCTTGATACAATATACGCGTTATTGATTCGTAATGATGTCCACAGTGATTCTTGAACTGACGGAGTTTGTGATGTTATAGGTGTTGTTGATTCTGATGTTGACTGTACTGACGATGCTGGTGACGCTGACGGTACTGTTGATGCTGTTGGTAAAACAAGTTTAGCTTGTTAATCACATACCATTTTTGTCAGGGTTTCTACTCTTCCTTCTATCATTTTGGTTCGCTTAACTGATTTATGGTTAGGGCTAGATTAGATAATCTCTAAGACTTTAGAGATTACATAATCTCAGTGGAATGTTTCTCCAATGAAGTTATGAATTAATACATCGTCAGTTATTGTTGCTGGTATTCCTTGATATCTATGGTGCGTATGACGTTGATGCTCGTGGGACAGATTGTGAAGTTGAGGTTTACGACGCGGTTGTGGTTGGAGGTGGTAATGGTACTGTTGGCGTTGATGATGGTGGTACTGGTTATGCTGCTGGTGTTGCTGCTGGTGCTGCTACTTGTGTTTGTAATTTTTGCACCATATTCTCCAAAGCCACTACCCGAGCGCGAAGCTCGTTGACTTCTTCTATTACACCGGGGTGATTGTCGGTTTGGACGAGCGGATAAATAAAATCTAGAATTTGATGGAGTATATAATCGTGACGAGATACTCTGGAAATGAGAGAGAAAATGGTGTTTCGGACAGGTTCGCCGGTAAGTGCTTCAGGTTCTTCGTCAAGAGGGCAATGTGGTGGATGGAAAGGATCGCCTTCTTCTTGTCTCCAATGATTGAGGAGACTACGAACCCATCCCCAATTCATCCAGAATAGATGATGACTGATTGGTTGATCCATTCCGGTCACACTGCTTTCGGAGCTTGAGTGAGATTCCATTTCAGAATCCGAGTGACTTGAACTGATGACAACTTCCATTTCGTACGATTGGATAAAGGATTTTTCGATATAAAATGATTTTCCGGCTATCGGGTGGTATTCTATTTACATAGGATATTCATATATGTATAAAGATCAAAAGATTTCGTAGATTACGGAGGAATTTACGGAATATGTCAGGCAAAGTTTACAGTAATAGATACGATAAGATATGATTTAGCAGATACGCTAAGATATGAATTTTGTCTATACACTACTCATGCAATTAATGTAGCAAGACGTGTCTAGACTAATAATGATAAGTAGGTAATTTCCTAAGGATGATAAGCAGATGATTTCCGACTAGAAATGATAAGCAAAACTTTTGACATGCAGACACGGTCGAAGTCCAGACTCACTAATGCATCCTAACGACTTATCAGTTAGACACACTAATGCAGACCTGGTTCGCTAAGACCACCGCTCTGATACCAACTGAAAGGACCCGTTCATATACATTATAAACGATTCACAATAGTTGATTACATCACGAGGTATTTGACCTCTATATGATACATATTACAAACATTGCATTCGTTTTTAAAACACAAACTTTCTTTACATCGAAAATTGACAGGTATGCATACCATTTCATAATATCCACTATCCAATTATAAATTAACTTAATAGTAATCTTTGATGAACTCAATGACTCGAATGCAACGTTCTTCGAAATATGCCATGAAATACTCCAAGTAATATCTTTAAAACAAGCAAATGCACAGCGGAAGATTTCTTTTATACCTGAGAATAAACATGCTTTAAAATGTCAACCAAAAGGTTGGTGAGTTCATTAGTTTATTATAATCATTCATTTCCATCATTTTAATAGACCACAAGAATTTCATTTCCAGTTCTCATAAATATACGTCCCATGCATAGAGACAAAAATAATCATTCATATGGATTGAACACCTGGTAACCGACATTAACAATATGCATATAAGAATATCCCCGTCATTCCGGGATCCTCCTTCGGACATGATATAAATTTCGAAGTACTAAAGCATCCGGTACTTTGGATGGGGTTTGTTAGGCCCAATAGATCTATCTTTAGGATTCGCGTCAATTAGGGTGTCTGTTCCCTAATTCTTAGATTACCAGACTTAATAAAAAGGGGCATATTCGATTTCGATAATTCAACCATAGAATGTAGTTTCACGTACTTGTGTCTATTTTGTAAATCATTTATAAAAATTGCGCATGTATTCTCAGCCCAAAAATATAAAGGGTAAAAAGGCAAATGAAACTCACCATACTGTATTTCGTAGTAAAAATACATATAACGTCATTGAACAAGTGCAAGGTTGGCCTCGGATTCACGAACCTAAATTAATTATGTATATATATGTGCTGGTCAATATTTGTCTAACAAATTAGGTCAAGTCATAGTGTACCACAATCCTAATGCTCGAGACTAATATGCAAAGATCAAGAAAAGTTAATTTGACTCAAAATGATTTCCAAAATTTATACATGATTATTATATAGTTTAAATATCGTCGTTTTATATTTTTAAATATTTTTAAAAGATTTAATAGAGTAAATAATATAATTCATTTATTAATAAATAAAATTTTATATAAAAATATACTTTTATATATCTTAAGTAATAAAATTTATAAAGTTAATTTAAAAAAAATATTATGATAGGTTTTATTTGTAGTGACCCGAACTTTTCCATGTTTATATATATTAATTGAGATTGATATTTACATGATTAAATGTTTCCAACAATGTTAAGCAATCAAACTTGTTAAGACTTGATTAATTGAAATAGGTTTCATATAGACAATTGACCACCCAAGTTGACCGGTGATTCACGAACGTTAAAACTTGTAAAAACTATATGATGACATATATATGGTTATATATATAGTTACATGATATTATGATAAGTAAACATATCATTAATTATATTAACAATGAACTACATATGTAAAAACAAGACTACTAACTTAATGATTTTGAAACGAGACATATATGTAACGATTATCGTTGTAACGACATTTAATGTATATATATCATATTAAGAGATATTCATACATGATAATATCATGATAATATAATAATTTAAAATATCATTTGATATTATAAACATTGGGTTAACAACATTTAACAAGATCGTTAACCTAAAGGTTTCAAAACAACACTTACATGTAACGACTAACGATGACTTAACGACTCAGTTAAAATGTATATACATGTAGTGTTTTAATATGTATTTATACACTTTTGAAAGACTTCAATACACTTATCAAAATACTTCTACTTAACAAAAATGCTTACAATTACATCCTCGTTCAGTTTCATCAACAATTCTACTCGTATGCACCCGTATTCGTACTCGTACAATACACAGCTTTTAGATGTATGTACTATTGGTATATACACTCCAATGATCAGCTCTTAGCAGCCCATGTGAGTCACCTAACACATGTGGGAACCATCATTTGGCAACTAGCATGAAATATCTCATAAAATTACAAAAATATGAGTAATCATTCATGACTTATTTACATGAAAACAAAATTACATATCCTTTATATCTAATCCATACACCAACGACCAAAAATACCTACAAACACTTTCATTCTTCAATTTTCTTCATCTAATTGATCTCTCTCAAGTTCTATCTTCAAGTTCTAAGTGTTCTTCATATATTTTACAAGTTCTAGTTACATAAAATCAAGAATACTTTCAAGTTTGCTAGCTCACTTCCAATCTTGTAAGGTGATCATCCAACCTCAAGAAATCTTTGTTTCTTACAGTAGGTTATCATTCTAATACAAGGTAATAATCATATTCAAACTTTGGTTCAATTTCTATAACTATAACAATCTTATTTCAAGTGATGATCTTACTTGAACTTGTTTTCGTGTCATGATTCTGCTTCAAGAACTTCGAGCCATCCAAGGATCCGTTGAAGCTAGATCCATTTTTCTCTTTTCCAGTAGGTTTATCCAAGGAACTTAAGGTAGTAATGATGTTCATAACATCATTCGATTCATACATATAAAGCTATCTTATTCGAAGGTTTAAACTCGTAATCACTAGAACATAGTTTAGTTAATTCTAAACTTGTTCGCAAACAAAAGTTAATCCTTCTAACTTGACTTTTAAAATCAACTAAACACATGTTCTATATCTATATGATATGCTAACTTAATGATTTAAAACCTGGAAACACGAAAAACACCGTAAAATCGGATTTACGCCGTCGTAGTAACACCGCGGGCTGTTTTGGGTTAGTTAATTAAAAACTATGATAAACTTTGATTTAAAAGTTGTTATTCTGAGAAAATGATTTTTATTATGAACATGAAACTATATCCAAAAATTATGGTTAAACTCAAAGTGGAAGTATGTTTTCTAAAATGGTCATCTAGACGTCGTTCTTTCGACTGAAATGACTACCTTTACAAAAATGACTTGTAACTTATTTTTCCGACTATAAACCTATACTTTTTCTATTTAGATTCATAAAATAGAGTTCAATATGAAACCATAGCAATTTGATTCACTCAAAAAGGATTTAAAATGAAGAAGTTATGGGTAAAACAAGATTGGAAAATTTTTCTCATTTTAGCTACGTGAAAATTGATAACAAATCTATTCCAACCATAACTTAATCAACTTGTATTGTATATTATGTAATCTTGAGATACCATAGACACGTATACAATGTTTCGACCTATCATGTCGACACATCTATATATATTTCGGAACAACCATAGACACTCTATATGTGAATGTTGGAGTTAGCTATACAGGGTTGAGGTTGATTCCAAAATATATATAGTTTGAGTTGTGATCAATACTGAGATACGTATACACTGGGTCGTGGATTGATTCAAGATAATATTTATCGATTTATTTCTGTACATCTAACTGTGGACAACTAGTTGTAGGTTACTAACGAGGACAGCTGACTTAATAAACTTAAAACATCAAAATATATTAAAAGTGTTGTAAATATATTTTGAACATACTTTGATATATATGTATATATTGTTATAGGTTCGTGAATCAACCAGTGGCCAAGTCTTACTTCCCGACGAAGTAAAAATCTGTGAAAGTGAGTTATAGTCCCACTTTTAAAATCTAATATTTTGGGATGAGAATACATGCAGGTTTATAAATGATTTACAAAATAGACACAAGTACGTGAAACTACATTCTATGGTTGAATTATCGAAATCGAATATGCCCCTTTTTATTAAGTCTGGTAATCTAAGAATTAGGGAACAGACACCCTAATTGACGCGAATCCTAAAGATAGATCTATTGGGCCCAACAAGCCCCATCCAAAGTACCGGATGCTTTAGTACTTCGAAATTTATATCATATCCGAAGGGTGTCCCGGAATGATGGGGATATTCTTATATATGCATCTTGTTAATGTCGGTTACCAGGTGTTCACCATATGAATGATTTTTATCTCTATGTATGGGATGTGTATTGAAATATGAAATCTTGTGGTCTATTATTATGATTTGATATATATAGGTTAAACCTATAACTCACCAACATTTTTGTTGACGTTTTAAGCATGTTTATTCTCAGGTGATTATTAAGAGCTTCCGCTGTCGCATACTTAAATAAGGACGAGATTTAGAGTCCATGCTTGTATGATATTGTGTAAAAACTGCATTCAAGAAACTTATTTTGTTGTAACATATTTGTATTGTAAACCATTATGTAATGGTCGTGTGTAAACAGGATATTTTAGATTATCATTATTTGATAATCTACGTAAAGCTTTTTAAACCTTTATTGATGAAATAAAGGTTATGGTTTGTTTTAAAATGAATGCAGTCTTTGAAAAACGTCTCATATAGAGGTCAAAACCTCGCAACGAAATCAATTAATATGGAACGTTTTTAATCAATAAGAACGGGACATTTCAGTTGGTATCCGAGCGTTGGTCTTAGAGAACCAGAAAATTTGCATTAGTGTGTCTTATCGAATTTGTTAGGATGCATTAGTGATTCTGGACTTCGACCGTGTTTTCTTTAAAAATGATTGCTTAACATTTTTGTTGAAAACTATATATTTTTAACATATGAATATTATGTGATATATTAATCTCTTAACGTGTTTGATATTATGTGATAGATGTCTACCTCTAGAACAAGTCCCATTGACTCACCTAATAATAATGAAGAGTCAAATGAAAATTGGAATGATTCGTGGACTGATTCACAAGTTCCCGAAGAGGAACCGGAAGAAGAGTCGGAACCGGAAGAAGAATCGGAACCGGACGAAGAATCGGAACCGGAAGAAGAATCGGAACCGGTGGGGGAAATAATAAAACGGTTAAGTAAAAGAGAATCCTCAACCAACCGACCAAGGTTAATTATGGTCAATGGTGTTTCCGCCAAGGAAGCAAAATATTGGGAGGATTACCAATTCTCCGATGAATCGGATTCCGACGAGAATTCCAATGATGTTATAGAAATTACCCCAACTGAATTTAAAAAGGCAAAAGAAAATAATAAGGGAAAGGGCATAAAAATAGAGAAATCTAATTCCAACCCCGATGAACTTTATATGAATCGTCAACCCCCGAAGTTCTTAAGTTGTAACAATGACCCGGGAACCTCTAAACCACCAGGTTTTTATAAACCAATGTGGACAACAACGGCTCGTATTAGGGGAACATCATATATCCCTAGAAACTTGGCAAAACGAACCAAAACCGAAGAAGAAGAAACGAGCGAGTCGGAATAAGATAGTTGTATTCGTGTGGTGTAATATATGTAATATAGTGTTCTTATGCTTTATGATATATGTAAAAATTGCTTGTATTAATAAGTATTTTTTTATGAATCTAACTCTTGTCTATTTTACAGTTTAAAAACACAAAATGGATAGACAACCCAATATTTTAAGAGACCTACCCGGAGACATGATTGATGAAATCTTGTCTAGAGTCGGCCAGAATTCCTCGGCACAACTATTTAAGGCGAGATCAGTTTGTAAGACATTCGAAGAACGTTCCAAGAATGTCTTGGTTTATAAGAGACTTTCGTTTGAAAGATGGGGGATATCACATTGGGAAACCCATAAGTTACGATGTGTTTACTTTGATGCATATATTGCGGGGAACCCAAATGCTATTTTACGCAACGGGTTAAGAAATTATTTTGACTCAATATATCCGAATATTGGACTTCGTGATTTAGAAAAAGCGGCCAACATGCAACATAAAGAAGCATGTTATGCTTACGGATTAGTAATGTTCGCTTCTCACCAAAGTGAGAACAAGAACATCGGGCTACAACTATTAAACAAAACGTTTCCACAAGTGACGGAGTCGGTAATTGGGGTAAGAAATGAGGTTTTTAGATTGTTACGGGACTGTTGGACATTACGTAACCCTCGTCCCTTTGACGACGTTACAACACGCTGTCTTATCAACGGCCATAACGGTTATGTTCCACAAGACCAAGGATGGGAAGTAGTCCTAGTAAAACCAGAATGCATGACTTGTTTCTGGACGTATGAATTACGTGTCTTTATTGCCTTTCCTGAACGACTTGTGTACTAGCTAGAATTATCTTCACAACTATCTTGTATCAAAGTTATTGTGTGCTATATTTCATGCTTTATGTAAAATAAGCAGTATTGTAAGTTTGTAAAATATTGTATAAAAGTTTGAACGCGAAATATTATTATAATCAGTTTTTCATATAAGAATTGTAGTAGTTGAATTGTATATTAGCTACTAAGTATGAACTTAACGGGTAGGTACTACCCAAATTTAAACTTATAAAACGCTAATATGAAGAAAAAGCTTTTATAAATGAGTTCATATTATGCTACGAAATACTATTAACTACTCTTAATATTCTATATGATTAACTTGTTCCATTTGACTATTTTGAAGGAAATGGCACCGACTACTCGACACACCGTGAATATGAATGAAGAGGACTTCCGTACTTTTCTAGCTTCAAACATAGCCGCAGTACAGGCTGCGCTACATACCAACAATAACCTTGAATCTAGCAGTACAGGAAATCGTGTAGGATGCACCTACAAAGAATTCACTGCCTGCAAACCTTTGGAATTTGATGGAACCGAAGGACCGATCGGATTGAAACGGTGGACCGAGAAGGTCGAATCGGTGTTTGCCATAAGTAAGTGTACTGAAGAGGACAAAGTAAAGTACGCTACGCATACCTTCACAGGTTCTGCGTTAACATGGTGGAATACCTATCTAGAGCAAGTGGGACAAGACGATGCGTACGCACTACCGTGGTCAGCATTCAAGCACTTGATGAACGAGAAGTACCGTCCCAGAACCGAGGTCAATAAGCTCAAGACAGAAATTAGAGGGTTACGAACCCAAGGATTTGATATTACCACGTACGAAAGACGATTCACAGAATTGTGCCTATTGTGTCCGGGAGCATTCGAAGATGAGGAAGAGAAGATCGACGCGTTTGTGAAAGGATTACCAGAAAGAATCCAAGAAGATATAAGTTCACACGAGCCCGCCTCCATACAACAGGCATGTAGAATGGCTCACAAACTAGTGAACCAGATTGAAGAAAGAATTAAAGAACAGACTGCTGAAGAGGCCAATGTGAAGCAAGTCAAAAGAAAGTGGGAGGAAAACGGTGATAAGAATCACCAATACAACAACAGCAGCAATTACAACAATAATCGCAACAATTATCCCAGCAATCGCAACATCAATCGCAACTACAACAAACGGCCCAACAACAACAACAACAACAACAACAACAACAACAACAGCAACTACAACAATCATCCCAACAACAATAATAACCGCAACAACAACAACAATCAGAAGCAGCTATGCCAAAGGTGTGAAAAGTATCACTCGGGGTTCTGCACCAAATTTTGCAACAAGTGTAAAAGAAATGGTCATAGCGCGGCGAAGTGTGAGGTCTACGGACCAGGGGTTAATAGAACGAAAGGAACAAATGGTGTCGGAACGAGTAATGGCGGAGCAAGTAGTGTCGGAGCAAGTTATGCCAATGTAGTTTGTTATAAATGTGGAAAACCGGGCCACATTATTAGAAATTGCCCGAACCAGGAGAACACGAATGGACAAGGCCGCGGAAGAGTTTTCAATATTAATGCGGCAGAGGCACAGGAAGACCCGGAGCTTGTTACGGGTACGTTTCTTATTGACAATAAATCTTCTTACGTTTTATTTGATTCGGGTGCGGATAGAAGCTATATGAGTAGAGATTTTTGTGCTAAATTAAGTTGTCCATTGATGCCTTTGGATAGTAAATTTTTACTCGAATTAGCAAATGGTAAATTAATTTCAGCAGATAATATATGTCGGAATCGAGAAATTAAACTGGTTAGCGAAACATTTAAGATTGATTTGATACCAGTAGAGTTAGGGAGTTTTGATGTGATAATCGGTATGGACTGGTTGAAAGAAGTGAAAGCAGAGATCGTCTGTTACAAAAATGCAATTCGCATTATACGAGAAAAAGGAAAACCCTTAATGGTGTACGGAGAAAAGGGCAACACGAAGCTACATCTTATTAGTAATTTGAAGGCACAAAAACTAATAAGAAAAGGTTGCTATGCTGTTCTAGCACACGTCGAGAAAGTACAAACTGAAGAAAAGAGCATCAATGATGTTCCCATTGCAAAAGAATTTCCCGATGTATTTCCGAAAGAATTACCGGGATTACCCCCACATCGATCCGTTGAATTTCAAATAGATCTTGTACCAGGAGCTGCACCAATAGCTCGTGCTCCTTACAGACTCGCACCCAGCGAGATGAAAGAACTGCAAAGCTAATTACAAGAACTTTTAGAGCGTGGTTTCATTCGACCAAGCACATCACCGTGGGGAGCTCCTGTTTTGTTTGTCAAGAAGAAAGATGGTACATTCAGGTTGTGTATCGACTACCGAGAGTTGAACAAACTTACCATCAAGAACCGCTACCCACTACCGAGAATCGACGACTTATTTGATCAACTACAAGGCTCGTCTGTTTATTCAAAGATTGACTTACGTTCCGGGTATCATCAAATGCGGGTGAAAGAAGATGATATTCCAAAGACTGCTTTCAGAACACGTTACGGTCATTACGAGTTTATGGTCATGCCGTTTGGTTTAACTAATGCACCAGCTGTGGTCATGGACCTTATGAACCGAGTGTGTGGACCATACCTTGACAAGTTTGTCATTGTTTTCATTGATGACATACTTATTTACTCAAAGAATGACCAAGAACACGGTGAACATTTGAGAAAGGTGTTAGAAGTATTGAGGAAGGAAGAATTGTACGCTAAGTTTTCAAAGTGTGCATTTTGGTTGGAAGAAGTTCAATTCCTCGGTCACATAGTGAACAAAGAAGGTATTAAGGTGGATCCGGCAAAGATAGAAACTGTTGAAAAGTGGGAAACCCCGAAAACTCCGAAACACATACGCCAGTTTTTAGGACTAGCTGGTTACTACAGAAGGTTCATCCAAGACTTTTCCAGAATAGCAAAACCCTTGACTGCATTAACGCATAAAGGGAAGAAATTTGAATGGAATGATGAACAAGAGAAAGCGTTTCAGTTATTGAAGAAAAAGCTAACTACGGCACCTATATTGTCATTGCCTGAAGGGAATGATGATTTTGTGATTTATTGTGATGCATCAAAGCAAGGTCTCGGTTGTGTATTAATGCAACGAACGAAGGTGATTGTTTATGCGCCTAGACAATTGAAGATTCACGAACAAAATTATACGACGCATGATTTGGAATTAGGAGCGGTTGTTTTTGCATTAAAGACTTGGAGGCACTACTTATATGGGGTCAAAAGTATTATATATACCGACCACAAAAGTCTTCAACACATATTTAATCAGAAACAACTGAATATGAGGCAGCGTAGGTGGATTGAATTGTTGAATGATTACGACTTTGAGATTCGTTACCACCCGGGGAAGGCAAATGTGGTAGCCGATGCCTTGAGCAGGAAGGACAGAGAACCCATTCGAGTAAAATCTATGAATATAATGATTCATAATAACCTTACTACTCAAATAAAGGAGGCGCAACAAGGAGTTTTAAAAGAGGGAAATTTAAAGGATGAAATACCCAAAGGATCGGAGAAGCATCTTAATATTCGGGAAGACGGAACCCGGTATAGGACTGAAAGGTACCAAAATTTGGAGATATGAGAGAAATGGTACTTAGAGAAGCTCATAAAACCAGATACTCAATACATCCTGGAACGGGGAAGATGTACAAGGATCTCAAGAAACATTTTTGGTGGCCGGGTATGAAAGCCGATGTTGCTAAATACGTAGGAGAATGTTTGACGTGTTCTAAGGTCAAAGCTGAGCATCAGAAACCATCAGGTCTACTTCAACAACCCGAAATCCCGGAATGGAAATGGGAAAACATTACCATGGATTTCATCACTAAATTGCCAAGGACTGCAAGTGGTTTTGATACTATTTGGGTAATAGTTGATCGTCTCACCAAATCAGCACACTTCCTGCCAATAAGAGAAGATGACAAGATGGAGAAGTTAGCACGACTGTATTTGAAGGAAGTCGTCTCCAGACATGGAATACCAATCTCTATTATCCCTGATAGGGATGGCAGATTTATTTCAAGATTCTGGCAGACATTACAGCAAGCATTAGGAACTCGTCTAGACATGAGTACTGCCTATCATCCACAAACTGATGGGCAGAGCGAAAGGACGATACAAACGCTTGAAGACATGCTACGAGCATGTGTTATTGATTTCGGAAACAGTTGGGATCGACATCTACCGTTAGCAGAATTTTCCTACAACAACAGCTACCATTCAAGCATTGAGATGGCGCCGTTTGAAGCACTTTATGGTAGAAAGTGCAGGTCTCCAATTTGTTGGAGTGAAGTGGGGGATAGACAGATTACGGGTCCGGAGATTATACAAGAAACTACCGAGAAGATCATCCAAATTCAACAACGGTTGAAAACCGCCCAAAGTCGACAAAAGAGCTACGCTGACATTAAAAGAAAAGATATAGAATTTGAAATTGGAGAGATGGTCATGCTTAAAGTTGCACCTTAGAAAGGCGTTGTTCGATTTGGTAAATGAGGGAAATTAAATCCAAGGTATATTGGACCATTCAAGATTATTGATCGTGTCGGACCAGTAACTTACCGACTTGAGTTACCTCAACAACTCGCGGCTGTACATAACACTTTCCACGTCTCGAATTTGAAGAAATGTTTTGCTAAAGAAGATCTCACTATTCCGTTAGATGAAATCCAAATCAACGAAAAACTTCAATTCATCGAAGAACCCGTCGAAATAATGGATCGTGAGGTTAAAAGACTTAAGCAAAACAAGATACCAATTGTTAAGGTTCGATGGAATGCTCGTAGAGGACCCGAGTTCACCTGGGAGAGTGAAGATCAGATGAAGAAGAAATACCCGCATCTATTTCCAGAAGATTCGTCAACACCTTCAACAGCTTAAAATTTCGGGACGAAATTTATTTAACGGGTAGGTACTGTAGTGACCCGAACTTTTCCATGTTTATATATATTAATTGAGATTGATATTTACATGATTAAATGTTTCCAACATGTTAATCAATCAAACTTGTTAAGACTTGATTAATTGAAATAGGTTTCATATAGACAATTGACCACCCAAGTTGATCGGTGATTCACGAACGTTAAAACTTGTAAAAACTATATGATGACATATATATGGTTATATATATAGTTAACATGATATTATGATAATTAAACATATCATTAATTATATTAACAATGAACTACATATGTAAAAACAAGACTACTAACTTAATGATTTTGAAACGAGACATATATGTAACGATTATCGTTGTAACGACATTTAATGTATATATATCATATTAAGAGATATTCATACATGATAATATCATGATAATATAATAATTTAAAATATCATTTGATATTATAAACATTTGGTTAACAACATTTAACAAGATCGTTAACCTAAAGGTTTCAAAACAACACTTACATGTAACGACTAACGATGACTTAACGACTCAGTTAAAATGTATATACATGTAGTGTTTTAATATGTATTTATACACTTTTGAAAGACTTCAATACACTTATCAAAATACTTCTACTTAACAAAAATTCTTACAATTACATCCTCGTTCAGTTTCATCAACAATTCTACTCGTATGCACCCGTATTCGTACTCGTACAATACACAGCTTTTAGATGTATGTACTATTGGTATATACACTCCAATGATCAGCTCTTAGCAGCCCATGTGAGTCACCTAACACATGTGGGAACCATCATTTGGCAACTAGCATGAAATATCTCATAAAATTACAAAAATATGAGTAATCATTCATGAATTATTTACATGAAAACAAAATTACATATCCTTTATATCTAATTCATACACCAACGACCAAAAACACCTACAAACACTTTCATTCTTCAATTTTCTTCATCTAATTGATCTCTCTCAAGTTCTATCTTCAAGTTCTAAGTGTTCTTCATATATTTTACAAGTTCTAGTTACATAAAATCAAGAATACTTTCAAGTTTGCTAGCTCACTTCCAATCTTGTAAGGTGATCATCCAACCTCAAGAAATCTTTGTTTCTTACAGTAGGTTATCATTCTAATACAAGGTAATAATCATATTCAAACTTTGGTTCAATTTCTATAACTATAACAATCTTATTTCAAGTGATGATCTTACTTGAACTTGTTTTCGTGTCATGATTCTGCTTCAAGAACTTCGAGCCATCCAAGGATCCGTTGAAGCTAGATCCATTTTTCTCTTTTCCAGTAGGTTTATCCAAGGAACTTAAGGTAGTAATGATGTTCATAACATCATTTGATTCATACATATAAAGCTATCTTATTCGAAGGTTTAAACTCGTAATCACTAGAACATAGTTTAGTTAATTCTAAACTTGTTCGCAAACAAAAGTTAATCCTTCTAACTTGACTTTTAAAATCAACTAAACACATGTTCTATATCTATATGATATGCTAACTTAATGATTTAAAACCTGGAAACACGAAAAACACCGTAAAATCGGATTTACGCCGTCGTAGTAACACCGCGGGCTGTTTTGGGTTAGTTAATTAAAAACTATGATAAACTTTGATTTAAAAGTTGTTATTCTGAGAAAATGATTTTTATTATGAACATGAAACTATATCCAAAAATTATGGTTAAACTCAAAGTGAAAGTATGTTTTCTAAAATGGTCATCTAGACGTCGTTCTTTCGACTGAAATGACTACCTTTACAAAAACGACTTGTAACTTATTTTTCCGACTATAAACCTATACTTTTTCTTTTTAGATTCATAAAATAGAGTTCAATATGAAACCATAGCAATTTGATTCACTCAAAAAGGATTTAAAATGAAGAAGTTATGGGTAAAACAAGATTGGATAATTTTTCTCATTTTAGCTACGTGAAAGTTGATAACAAATCTATTCCAACCATAACTTAATCAACTTGTATTGTATATTATGTAATCTTGAGATACCATAGACACGTATACAATGTTTCGCCCTATCATGTCGACACATCTATATATATTTCGGAACAACCATAGACACTCTATATGTGAATGTTGGAGTTAGCTATACAGGGTTGAGGTTGATTCCAAAATATATATAGTTTGAGTTGTGATCAATACTGAGATACGTATACACTGGGTCGTGGATTGATTCAAGATAATATTTATCGATTTATTTCTGTACATCTAACTGTGGACAACTAGTTGTAGGTTACTAACGAGGACAGCTGACTTAATAAACTTAAAACATCAAAATATATTAAAAGTGTTGTAAATATATTTTGAACATACTTTGATATATATGTATATATTGTTATAGGTTCGTGAATCAACCAGTGGCCAAGTCTTACTTCCCGACGAAGTAAAAATCTGTGAAAGTGAGTTATAGTCCCACTTTTAAAATCTAATATTTTGGGATGAGAATACATGCAGGTTTATAAATGATTTACAAAATAGACACAAGTACGTGAAACTACATTCTATGGTTGAATTATCGAAATCGAATATGCCCCTTTTTATTAAGTCTGGTAATCTAAGAATTAGGGAACAGACACCCTAATTGACGCGAATCCTAAAGATAGATCTATTGGGCCCAACAAGCCCCATCCAAAGTACCGAATGCTTTAGTACTTCGAAATTTATATCATATCCGAAGGGTGTCCCGGAATGATGGGGATATTCTTATATATGCATCTTGTTAATGTCGGTTACCAGGTGTTCACCATATGAATGATTTTTATCTCTATGTATGGGATGTGTATTGAAATATGAAATCTTGTGGTCTATTATTATGATTTGATATATATAGGTTAAACCTATAACTCACCAACATTTTTGTTGACGTTTTAAGCATGTTTATTCTCAGGTGATTATTAAGAGCTTCCGCTGTCGCATACTTAAATAAGGACGAGATTTGGAGTCCATGCTTGTATGATATTGTGTAAAAACTGCATTCAAGAAACTTATTTTGTTGTAACATATTTGTATTGTAAACCATTATGTAATGGTCGTGTGTAAACAGGATATTTTAGATTATC
Organism: Rutidosis leptorrhynchoides; assembly: GCF_046630445.1. Taxonomy (NCBI): domain Eukaryota; kingdom Viridiplantae; phylum Streptophyta; class Magnoliopsida; order Asterales; family Asteraceae; genus Rutidosis; species Rutidosis leptorrhynchoides. The sequence goes on from NC_092333.1 coordinate 440,343,426, forward strand.
ATTATTTGATAATCTACGTAAAGCTTTTTAAACCTTTATTGATGAAATAAAGGTTATGGTTTGTTTTAAAATAAATGCAGTCTTTGAAAAACGTCTCATATAGAGGTCAAAACCTCGCAACGAAATCAATTAATATGGAACGTTTTTAATCAATAAGAACGAGACATTTCATTATTAAGGTAATTATATTATTTGTATTACATATTTATTTGATAAAATAACATTGATAATAATAATAAGTAAAAGTTGTATTATTTTGCAATAATAATTATTATTATTCTTTTAAAAATATCAATATTTATATTTACTAATAATGATATTATAATAAAACGATAATTCTAATTATGATAACTTTAATATTTATGATACTTTTTAATATTAACTTTAAAATAATAATTCTATTTTAAATGATAATAATAATGATATTTTATAAAAACAATGACATTTCTATTAAAATGATATTTTTTGTTAAAATGATAGTTTTAATACTAACGATACTTTTAATAATAATAGTAATGATAAAAATAATAAGAATGATAATTTTATGTAGATCAATATCTTATAATATTTTAATTTCATCATGATACTCATACTCATTATTTCCTAATCGTTTCGTTTAATAGCTTTTAATCGTCTTTTATATTGTGTTTATAATACTAATAATAATAATACTAAAAAGAATTAGGTGTTACTAATATTAGTTTTAATTACAATAATACTAATAATGATAATTACTATGATATTATTAATAATACTAATAACTATTTTAATGATAATAATAATAATAATAACAATAACAATAACCATTTTTAAATAGTGATATATATATTAATAATGATAATAATAATAATAATAATAATAATAATAATAATAATAATAATAATAATAATAATAATAATAATAATAATAATATAATAATAATAATAATAATAATAATAATAATAATAATAATAATAATAATAATAATAATAATAATAATACTAGTTATAACTTTAACAATGATAACAATAGTAATAATAATAAAAATAACAATTTTTAATGATAATTCCTTTTATTAATAATGATAATAATAAGATAAAACTAGAATGACGATAATAACGACGATAATAATAATCATTTTTATAAAAATTTAATTGACTATAACTTCTAATCCGTTCATCGAACCCATTCAATATCTAAATGAAAAGTTCTCAATTTTTCGCTAGCCTTCCAAGGACATGCATATCTTATACCTTATCTCAACCGCAAGTGTAACTAATTCAGGATTCAACATAACCTATCTAAGGGCAATATCAAAAGTACAAGCATGCATAATCCTATATTCTCGAGCACTAGTCAGGGATACACTATTAATATGTAAAAATAATTTACGAGTACTCACGTATCAATATTGAGATTCAATATTGCAGGAAAGGTACGTAGACGCAACGGAGACGATAAACACTAGATTGACCTCACAAGCATACCCATGAACCATACTCATCACCTCCATAGCTATAACCCATGTTTTCCTTAGCTCTATCCCGCTCGAAAAATCCATTTTGAAATAATACGCTCATGACCTCATCGTTGTATTTTATGTATACTAATAATATCTTGAAATAATACTGAGTAAATATATATATGTAAGTCGATTGAGAGAGTTTAGAGAAATATATTTCAAGTTTCTATGAAATAATGAAACCTATTGAATTCTATTTATAATAGATTTTTGAATTATTAAAGTGAATTATTAAAGTATGAATTATTAAAGTAAATTATTAAAGTATGAATTATTAAAGTGAATTATTAAAGTATGAATTATTAAAGTGAATTATTAAAGTATGAATTATTTAAGTAAATTATTAAAGTTAAAGTAAAGTAAAAGTAAAGTAAAGTAAAGGTAAAGTTAAAGTATAGTAAAAGTATAAAACTATGTACGTATAATACGCGTATAAATATATATAAAATTAATTTAAATCATTATTTATATTTAATAAAATAAAATATAAATATCGTTATCTTTATCATACTGGTTAAGTAATGAGTTGTCAAAAGTGGTTCTAGATATTTATAAAAGTTATATACGTTTTAATAATAAAGTTCTTTTTAAACTAAAAACGTTTTTGTACGTTTGAAAATAAATCAAATAAATATGATAATTTTGTTTTCCAAAACTAAATATATTTAAGAATCATTTTGTTAAAAGGTTAAAATAATGGAAATCGTTATATCATAAAACGTTTTAGAAAAGTAGAATCATATATATTCATAATAGGTTTAAAGTTTTTAAATTACGGTCTGTTGGTGAAGCAAGGGATAAAGTCCAAAGGTTAAATAAACGTATGAAAAATGTCGAGTTACTTAATTTGTCGATATCCAACATCTAAGTTATTTACACTCCACGTTCTTACTTATAAATCACTTTACCATTTTCCGAATGTTGTCAAAAAGAATAGATTTCTTAAATCACAGTGGACCTCATAACATAGACCCGTAATCATATCACAATGTATCTGATAAATCAATCATTTGATATTATCTTCTAATTCCATCGATAAAAATATTGAAACAAATGCGTTCGTGTAAAGTAATATACGTTTAATACTTTATTAATATTCTCAAGTTATAATATATATATATATATATATATATATATATATATATATATATATATATATATATATATATATATATATATACATACATACATATATATACATATCTATTTATATATAACGGTTCATGAATCGTTGGAATTTGGTCGAGGTTATAATGAATGTATGAACACAGTTTAAAATTCTTGAGATTTAACTTAACAAACTTTGCTTATCGTGTCGAAATAATATAAAGATAAAGTTTAAATTTGATTGGAAATTTCCGGGTTGTCACACAAATCACAAAGACTGAACCTGCCTTCAAAGAATCCAAATGATTTAGTGTTTGCTGAAGTCATTAACGAATATCTTGCTCTTGACACTAAACCCTTACAGACAATATTCTCCATCATCCTCTGATATTAGAAATTCTACGATATCATCGTATCTTTCATTATAAATATCCTCCATATTTCTGAAGATATTTCCATAACTATTCTTATCTGGAATCATTTATCTCTTTGCGCTATCTGTATTACATCAAAAAGGAAACTGTTTAGTTCCTATACTATGTAAACCTTTGAGTTTAAAATATGAATGTTTTTGAAGTAGTGTTGGAAACTGAAGCATGAGTTAGTATAATATAATGACACTTGATCAACGTGATTATATTACAGTAATTCATGCTGAGTGTCTAAATGGAACGTGATGATTCACAGATCATAACATCATCATGTGCCATGTTATACGACTCTTTTATTCTATTTAACCTCTAAAATATCAAGAAAATATTTCTTGATGATTCAGCTTTTTCTGAGGTATTCTGGTAATTTGACAAGTCAAGATCGTGCCATTACAATTTCTTTCTTACAACATTATCAATGTTCATTCCGAAATTCATATCTGCGAATTATGAACCATTATAAGCGGTACTTACTCACAAGAAGAAGAAACAAAAGGACAAAACTCCGAAATAGAAATTGGGGTATAAATCGCTGCAAATAAAAGAAAGCATTAACTGGATATGACAATGATTATGGGAGACAAAAGCAGGGACATCGAAATATAAGAGAAGATATAAACCCAACAACCACCCAGAAATTATAAACCGTATATATCTATACATATAGCAATATAAAGACATGGGAGAACTAGAAACACTATAAACCCAAAAGTATAGTAGAAGTAAATAGATTCTTCCGGCGGTAGATAAAAAAGAAGAATGACCGATATTAAAGTTAGAAGTATATCGAGAATCAGAACTGGATGGAGCATATTGACGAATACTTTAAAATATGAGTTGAGGGAAAAAGAATAGAAGGTGTGAGTTGTAAGGAAATGAAGGAGGTGGATTTATAGGAAAATCTCCGACAGAGCAATCAAAATGGATGATCGCATTTAAAGCGGATCCTAATTTCCTTAACCAAATCTTATTATGAAGATTTTCTCTAAATTCCTTGAATTTCGAAAATCAACCGTGATTATGTCATTGGTTAAAAAGAACGTGCATTTACTCATTTCATTCTTTTGTGATAACTGAACTTGTACTCTTCACAAAAATTAAATTGCTTTATCTATATTACTTGATGATAATAAAACTCTAATTTCCAACTCGTATACGTCATGAAAACATACTTATTGTCAGCCATGACCATCCCATTCAAATTTCGGGACGAAATTTCTTTAATGGGTAGGTACTGTGACAACCCGGAAATTTTCAACCAAATTTAAACTTTATCTTTATATTATTCCGACACGATAAGCAAAGTTTGTTAAGTTAAATCTCAAGAATTTTAAATTGTGTTCATACATTCATTATAACCTCGACCAAATTCCGACGATTCACGAACTGTTATATATATATATAAATATGTATATATATATATTATAACTTGAGAATATTAATAAACTATTAAACATATAATACTTTACATGAACGTATTTATTTCAATATGTTTATCGATGGAATTAGAAGATAATATCGAATGATTGATTTATCAGATACATTGTGATATGATTACGGGTCTATGTTATGAGGTCCACTGTGATTTAAAAAATCTATTATTTTTGACAACATTCGGAAAATGGTAAAGTGATTTATAAGTAAGAATGTGGAGTGTAAATAACTTAGATGTTGGATATCGACAAGTTAAGTAACTCGACATTTTTCATTAAGATGATTTCATACGTTTATTTAACCTTTGAACTTTATCCCATGCTTCACCAACAGACTGTAATTTAAAAACTTGAAACCTATTATGAATATATATGATTCTACTTTTCTAAAACGTTTTATGATATAACGATTTCCATTATTTTAACCTTTAAACAAAATGATTCTTAAAAATATATTTGGTTTTGGAAAACAAAATTATCATATTTATTTGATTTAGTTTCAAACGTACAAAAATGTTTTCAGTTTAAAAAGAACTTTATTATTAAAATGTATATAACTTTTATAAATATCTAGAACCACTTTTGACAACTCATTACTTAACTAGTATGATAAAGATAACGATATTTATATTTTATTTTATTAAATATATATAACGATTTAAATTAATATTATATATATTTATACCCGTATTATACGTATATAGTTTTATACTTTTACTATACTTAAACTTTACCTTTACTTTATTTTTACTTTACTTTAACTTTAATAATTCACTTTAATAATTTATACTTTAATAATTCACTTTAATAATTCATACTCTAATAATTCACTTTAATAATTCATACTTTAATAATTCACTTTAATAATACATACTTTAATAATTCACTTTAATAATTCAAAAATCTATTATAAATAGAATTCAATAGGTTTCATTATTTCATAGAAACTTGAAAATATTTTTCTCTAAACTCTCTCAATCGATTTACATATATATATTTACTCCGTATTATTTCAAGATATTATTAGTATACATAAAATATTACGACGGAGTGCTGTCCTAGTGATTTCGAAATTGTTTTTCGCGTGAGATAGGATTAAGGAAATTATGGGTTATAGCTATGGAGGTGATTGGGTATGGTTCATGGGTATGCTCGTGAGGTCAATATAGTGTTTATCATCTCCGTTGCGTTTACGTATCTTTTCTGCAATATTGAATCTCAATATTGATACGTGAGTACTCATAATTTATCTTTTACATACTAATAGTGTATCCCTGACTAGTGCTCGAGTATATAGGATTATGCATGTTTGTACTTTTGATATTGCCTTTAGTTAGGTTATGTTGAATCCTGAATTAGTTATATATGCGACTGAGATAAGGTATAAGATATGCACGTCGTTGGAAAGCTAGCGAAAAATTAAGAACTTTTCATTTAGATATCGAATGATTTCGATGAACGGATTTGAAGTTATAGTCCATCAAATTTTTGTATTATTATTAAAAATGATTATTATTATCTTCGTTATTATCTTCGTTCTAGTTTTATCTTATTATTATTATTATTATTATTATTATTATTATTATTATTATTATTATTATTATTATTATTATTATTATCTTTATCAATAAAAGGATTTATCATTAAAAATTGTTATTTTTATTATTATTACTATCATTATTATCATTAAAGTTATAATTAGTATTATTATTATTATTATTATCTAATTATTATTATTATTATTATTATTATTATTATTATTATTATTATTATTATTATTATTATTTTTATTTTTATTATTATTATTATTATCATTATTATTATTATCATTATTAATATATATATATCATTATTTATAAATGGTTATTGTTATTATTATTATTATTATATTATCATTATCGTTAATAATGTCATAGTAATTATCATTATTAGTATTATTGTAATTAAAACTAATATTAGTAACACCTAATTATTTTGATTACTATTATTATCATTATTATGAACACGATATAAAAGGCGATTAAAAGCTATTATACGAAACGATTAGGAAATAATGAGTAAGAGTATCATGATGAAATTAAAATATTATAAGATATTGATTTAGATAAAATTATCGTTCTTATTATTTTTATCATTACTATTATTATTAAAAGTATCGTTAGTATTAAAACTATCATTTTAAAAAAATATATCATTTTAATAGAAATGTCATTGTTACTATAAAATATCATTATTATTATTATTATTTTAAATAGAATTATTATTTTAAAGATAATATTAAAAATTATCGTAAATAATAAAGTTATCATAATTAGAATTATCGTTTTATCATAATGTCATCTTAGTAATTATAAATATTGATATTTTTATAATAATAATTATTATTAGAAAATAATACAACTTTTACTTACTATCATTATAGATATTATTTTATCAAACAAATATGTGATACAAACATATTTTACTACGTGTAATAAATTACTTTAATAATACCTATCATATTATCTTTATGATATTAAATGAAACCTATAAATTTTATTACTTAATATATATATAAAAGTATATTATATTATATAAATTTTAATATAAAATTTTATTTATTAATAAATGAATTATATTATTTACTCTAATAAATCTTTTAAAAATATTTAAAAATATAAAACGACGATATTTAAACTATATATTAATCATGTATAGATTTTTAGAAATTATTTTGAATCAAATTGACTTTTGTTGACTTTTGCATATAGTCTCGAGCATTAGGATTGTGGTACACTATGACTTGACCTAATTTGTTAGACAAATATTGACCAACACATAAATATATATAATTAATTTAGGTTCGTGAATCCGAGGCCAACCTTGCACTTGTTCAATGATGTTATATGTATTTTTACAATGAAATACAGTATGGTGAGTTTCATTTGCCTTTTTACCCTTTATATTTTTGGGCTGAGAATACATGCGCAATTTTTATAAATGTTTTACGAAATAGACACAAGTAATCGAAACTACATTATATGGTTGAATGATCGAAGCTGAATATGCCCCTTTTTGCTTGGTAGCCTAAGAATTAGGGAACATCACTAATTTTGAGAATTAGTGCACACCTAATTGACGCGAATCCTAAAGATAGATCTATTGGGCCTAACGAACCCCATCCAAAGTACCGGATGCTTTAGTACTTCGAATTCGTTTTTATCATGTCCGAAAGATTTCCTGGAATGATAGGGGATATTCTTATATGCATCTTGTTAATGTCGGTTACCAGGTGTTCAATCCGTATGAATGATTTTTGTCTCTATGCATGTGACGTATATTTATGAGAACTGGAAATGAAATTCTTGTAGTTTATTAAAATGATGAAAATGATCGATTATGATAAACTAATGCACTCACCAACCTTTTGGTTAACACTTTAAAGCATGTTTATTCTTAGGTGTTAAAGAAATATTCCGCTGTGCATTTGCTCATTTTAAAGATATTACTTGGAGTCATTCATGGCATATTTCAAAAGACGTTGCATTCAAGTCGTTGAGTTCAATAGAGATTATTATTAAGTAAATAACAGATTAGGTCATTTATAGTTGAATCTTATGAAATGGTATGCATGCCTATCAATTTTTGATGTAAAGAGAGTTTATCTTTTAAAAACGAATGCAATGTCTGAAAAATGTATCATATAGAGGTCAAATACCTCGCGATGTAATCAACTATTGAGAATCGTTTATAATGTATATGAACGGGTCCTTTCATATAGGATACGTTTAGCAAAACTAGCTAGTTGGTAGCGTATAGCTTTTAGTTAGTAGCTTTTAGCTGATAGTTATTAGCTTTTAGTTTTTAACTTTTAGCTAATAACTTTTAACTTTTTAAATATATTTTTGTATTTGACAGAGTAGCTTAAACTGTTAAATAAAGAGTAAAATGATAAAAAGCTATAAACTAAAGCTAAACGCTACTTCTAGTAGCTTTTAGCCTTTTTCCCATGTCTAAAAGCTTTAAGCTCCTCTAATCAAACGATCTTTTTATTTAATAGGAGCTTTTTCATAGTAACAGTTAAAAACTAAAAGCTCTAATAAGCTCTTCGTCAAACATGGCCATAGAAATGCAAAACCCACTTATACAATTTATTATCCAAATCTTAAATGTATCTTGTTTAGATTTTAGTGGAATTATAGTTGGTAACTGGTATTCCAAGGCTCTATTGTTATTTTTGAAATTCTTTTTATTTTAATTTTGACTTTTTCATATGATATTCTCCACTAAGGTTGAAAAATTCGCTATTCGGGGATTAATCGGTCGGGACTTTAAAAGGATTAATCGGCGATTCGTGGATTAATCGGATTGTACTTTATACAAATAAATGATAAATTTTAAGAATTTAAGTGTAAATATAGAAGAAAACCATAAATATAAACATAAATTTTAACATAATTGTCTAAAATTGTTAGTTTTATTCAAAAACTCTAAAGTATTAGTTTATATTCATGTTAAAATATTGACCAATTTTGACTTTGACCGATTTTGATTACCAAATTCGATTTTGAACCATTAATCTACGTTGACCGACTAATTAAACGGATTTTAAAAAAACGAAACGGACTGCTCTTAAAAATGAGTAATCGGAGATTAATCGGGAATTAAACGGGTTTTTTACAACAGTGTTCTCCACTATTAAGATTAGATATTGATTGGTAACATTATTAAATGAAGGGTTGAAAAGAAGTTTGAAATACTAGATTAGGGATCAAAAGGGAAAATATTACAATAAGTCATCTTCCCTACAACACCTATATGCAACAAATCTCAAATACCAATTTTATAGATCTGAACCTTTATTATTATTATTTTTTTCATAAAAACACAATAGAATACCATATACACTATAATAGTTGAGGGTGGTTAGACAGCCCCAAACCACCCTACTAGCTCCGGCGTTGCTCATACATTACATAGTTTTAAAAGTAATCCATTATATATATATATATATATATATATATATATATATATATATATATATATTATGACTTCCAGATACACGAATTGAATCTCCGATGGTTCTTAAACCATTCATAAACTAACAAAAGAAAATAATATGAACATGGCTATATAACCATGATACACAGTGACGAATATATAAAGCGTAATCACTGGTAGCACACAATAATTGATTAATTATTTAATTAATTAATTTTATAATAATAATAAAATAATATTAATAAAATAATAATAATAATAATAATAATAATAAAATAATAATAATAATAATAATAATAATAATAATAATAATAATAATAATAATAATAATAATAATAATAATAATAATAATAATAATAATAATAATAATAGACTCGGCCTTAGAGGATACTGCTGTTGCTGCTTACGTACACAATGCTCCATCTATCTTTATGATGCTCACTACAGGGGAAAAGATGTTGCTCTAGAAAGACAAGGGTTTGTAAAAAAGAAAAGAATATTAAATGAGCTTGTTGAAGTGGTTCCGGTTATAGGTTTATCTCATTCGACTGAGGGGGTTTCTAATGCACAGGGTGTGAGTGTTTCTACTTCCACTTTTAATGTTGGTAAGGTATCGGGGCACAAAACATGTGGTTGTCCGATGGTAGCTGTAAAGGTTTTTGTAGGATGTAGGTATTTCATCATAAGTTAAATCGGGTTTCAAAGGATAAGGTTTCTTCGGTGAATGGAGATGCTTTGAATTCGGCTAAAGATAAAGATAAGAAAGGCAAGGGCATTGCGGGCTATTTGAGGGATCATGAAGAAGACTTGGAATATGGTGACGTGGTTCAAAACCTTTTTCGTGAAAAGCCGAGTGATCATCTTTCTAGTGGGCATGGCAGATTTGGTTTCTTTGAGGGGTTAGTTCATGGAAAATTGGTCACCCCGAAGATCCGACGTTTTTGAAGAACCAACCATAAACCAAAACTCAGGCCACGGTCGAACGCATTCTATCTAAAACCCTTCTAACGAATTTCTTTATTGAAAGAAGCTCTAGCCTGCTGGGATATTCCATATTTCCTGGAATATCCTACCAAACACTTTGGTCAACCCATTTCAAAAACCCGCAAGTATCCATACTTCCTCAATAATAACCACTATCAACTTTCAAATGGATGTGTTCCTGTTTGTCGCCTATCTGCCAAATCCTAAGAGAACCACCCTCCTGAGCTCGGTTAGAAACTAACATCTCTGAAAATCTATCTCAAAGATTCCTCAAGACAAAAACCATCTCTCAACCTGCAACATCAAGCCCGATATTCATCAAGAGACTACATCAACCTCAAAAACTTTTATCATAAAATTCAAGGTTCTGATCATTGCTAAATTTTTACCACATCTAGATCTATGTGTTTGGCACCTCGTATCAAAATTTCAAGGCGATCCAACAGTAAACAAATGTGCTATGAATTTTCTCTTCCAGCTGCGCATGGACATCTGTAACGACCCGGAAATTTCCGACAAAATTTAAACCCTAATCTTTATATGTTTCCGACACGATAAGCAAAAACCCTAATGTTGAGACTAGAAAATTTGAAATCTTTAATCAAATACCCTTTGACTCTGCCTGACGATTCACGAATACTTAAGTATAGATATGTATATAATATATACTTGTTAATTAAAGACATTAACAAACAATTTAAGTGGTTGCTAAGGTGTTTTTTTTTATTTGATTTATGTTTTGCGCTTTAGTATATCATCTATCTATTTCTACCTTTAAAACAAATAAATATCACGGGTTAATTGTACATGTCCCATGAGTTGGAAAAAGCAGACAAGTTGTTATGTTGTTTTATTTCTTTTATTATTTTCACACGTTGTATTTATATGTATATATATTTACCTATCAACAAAACACAAGCACACTTCATTTTTTTTCTTTAATCATCCTAAAACTAGTAATTGTTGCCTACTACTCACTTATGTTTCTGTTACTTGAGCAATCCTAAGACTACCACCACCATCTATTCTTCACCACATCGAACCACCTTCCACCGACACCTTAATCACCATCCAACCCTCGATTATCACCTTAAACCGCCAACCACAACCACCATCCTCCATTCACACTTCATCACCATCAATACGTAAACACCACCACCTTTATCATATCCATCGCCATAACACCCTCTATTCTATCACCATAACAATCACCATTTAAAACATCATCATCCTCCATATATTTGGAGCTGTTTGTTGCCGATATCTTGTGACTATCGAATACCAGAACCATCACCAAGAACCTTACATTTCTCTCTCTCCCTCTTTTCTTTGTGAACCTCCATAACCATCGAGTTTCTTGGTTGTTTCCTCCTGTTTCGATTACTGTTACAGCTGGGTCCTCCATATATATTTCTTTTGTTTTGTTCAAGCCAAGCCAAGAACTACCACACCCCTATTCCTTTCGAACAAACCCATAATCATCATAAACCGAAGCAACTTGTGACTACTATGACTTTCATTTCTATTTCATCGCAAAACCTTCAATATACCAACAAGCATCGGTTGAACTAGTTTTACTATAGTTACAACCTTTCAAACAGACCTCAAACACCATCACATGCTGCTGCTAGTAACTTGTTTCCACTTCTGTTCGATTCGACAACCTGCAAACCATCACCTCTCTCTCTCTCCTCCTCTCTCTCTACTAATTCGGTTGTGTTGAAATCACCATTCAATTATCACCATTAAGATTCGCCCTTGCAACCCACACTTACACAACCTGTTAAATATCGCTGCTACATCTACTTCTAGGGTGTTGTTTCTTTACTCCTGCTGCGTTTTTATTTTTGTTATATTCAAGCCAAACAAAAACCATCAAACCCTTCTAAAACTGCTACCGTCCTCTATCTATTCTTGTTGCTCTCAAACAGATCTAACCGATCCATTTAAACTGCAATTATTTTCATTGTTATTGCTATGCTGGATGATGTTGTTGTGTTGATAAAAATAATGATGAAACGATATAGATGATGATGGACTATATGGTGATGATGATTAGTGGTGTAGGTGGACAAATTAGTAAAAGTTAAAGTGTTGATTGATGATTGACAAACCGATAATGATAGATCACCAATCCCTTTACAGAAAGACATATTTTTTTTTTACTGAACGTCACTAAAAACATTAAGATATCGGACCCTTTTTGGCACATGATTTCATTAGTTTAAACCAATTTATTTCGGATTCTGATTTGGGCTTATTATTTGCTTCTTGGGCTTATTAAGACGAATAAGAACGGGTTAATTGTATTTGGAACGGGTATATTATCAGTAATGCAAGTCAGCTCAAATGGTTTAGGGGATGGGTTATCTTCCAGGAGGTCGCGAGCTCGAATCTGGGCTGCGACATAATATTTTTTTTTTGAAGCTGCAACCATCTATTTATTATCTACTCTTAAGGTAGTATTATTAGTATTATATATTATCATTATTTATTATTATCATTATTATTATTCATCATTATTATTATTATTATTATTATTATTATTATTATTATTATTTTCATTATCATTATTATTATTAGTAGTATTATCATTAAAATTACTATTAAAATTAATTTTTTTTTTTAAAAATTGTTATTATTATTGGTAGTACCATTATTATTAAATAAGTTTTCTTAATAACAACTATTGAATTTTAAATTTGATTCTAATCATATTAACATTTTTAACATAATAGATATTTTTTTATATATATATTGCTATAATTATATAAATATTAATCATTTTAATACATATAAATACATAACTTAAGATATAATATGTAAATCTATTCGATTTCGATTATATGTGTTAATTTATATATAATTAATTTAGGTTCGTGAATCGAAGGCCAACCTTGCACATGTTAAATGATGTTATATGTATTTTTACTACAAAATACATTAGGTGAGTATATAGTCCCACTTTTAAACTCTAAATATTTCGGGATGAGAATACATGTATTTTATGTTTTACGTTATGGACACAAGTAACTGAAAAATATATTCTACGTTGAGTTGTACCACTGGCATACTTCCCTGTAGCTTGGTAACTAATATTTACAGCGGTATTGTAAACGCGAATCCTGTTGATAGATCTATCGGGCCTGACAACCCCAACCGGACTGGACGACCAGTATTCAACGGTTGCACAGTACTTCGTTTTGTGACTACACTTGGTACGGTGTAGTAAGATTTCATAATAAAGGGAATATGCGACGTGATTAAATGTTAAGTATGGTTACCAAGTGCTCAACCACTTAGAATATTTTTATTTAAATGTTTACATATGAAATCTTGTGGTCCATTGTTATAACGCTGCTAGCATCAAACCTATATATCTCATCAACTTTATGTTGACTTTTTAAAGCATGTTATTCTCAGGTACGAAATAAGTCTTCCGCTGTGCATTTGCTCATGTTAAGGACATATCTTGGAATCGATCATTGCAATGGAACTAAATGTTGATGACTTCGTCCAGGAGGATTAGGACGGGTCGTCACAGGTGGTATCAGAGCGTTGGTCTTAGAGAACCAGATCTTGCATCAGTGTGTCTAGCTGATAGTTGTTTAGATGCATTAGCGGGTCTGGACTTCGACCGTGTCTGCATGTCAAAAGTTTTGCTTATCATTTCGTGTCGAAAATTACCTGTTTATCATTCTAAGTCTAGACACGCCCTACTGCCTTTATTGCATAGATAGTGTACCGACAAATTCATATCTTAGCGTATCTGCTAATTCATATCTTAGCGTATCTATTACGATAAACTTTGCCTGAAGTCTCCCGTAAATTTCTCCGTAATTTAAGGAATTCTGGTACTATATATATCTATGCATATTATGCATTGAGAATACCATCCAACTATCAGTTGCTGTCACTAAACGTTTCATACCAAAAATATTTTTCTGTGATCGCGAAAGATGGCCTCTACGAATCGTCCAAGTTCCTCTGACTCCGAAGACAGTGTGACGGGAGCACACCAACCAATCAACTACTGTGATTACTGGAGAAGATGGGGGTGGGTTCGCGACATACTCAACCTATGGAGAAGGGAAGAAGGTACTCCATATCATGAACCGAATCTACCACCTAACCTTGGAGTACTCGACCCGCTCACCGGCGAACCTGTTCGCAACACCGTTTATACCCTTTTTGCAAGAATTTTTCGTCTTGAGGCTACCATTAACGGAACTAGAGAAGATATCCGATCTCTACCTCACACTGATAACCAACCAGGGTTAGTAGAAGAAGTTAAAGAACTTCGAGCTCGAGTGCTAACCTTGGAGAATATGGTTCAAAATTTACAAGCACCAGCAGCATCACCGGCACTAACAGTACCACCAACAACAACATCCGCATCACCAGCTTCGACATATCATTCTGTATCTCGAGTATAATCATCGTTCTACATATCATTCTACATCGATTATCTTCACTCGACATGGCGATTACATAATTTCTAAAGTTTTAGAGACTATGTAATCTAGTATTAACGATAAATTAAATGAGTTTAATATCTTATTGACTCATTAAATCCATGATTACATCTGAAGAAAATATATATGTATATATGTTTTCATAAAGAATGTAATTAATAATTCTTTTGTACAAATTGTTAATGGTGAAAATATTTTAATGGGTAGGTAATACCCGAGGAATATTTAGATTTCACATTAATAAGTTACACTGTACATTCTTTCAAATCTGATTCAACAGTTATTTACTATCCTACTTACATCCACAAGATATACGAATCCGTTCACCACAATACAACCATTTTCATTCAATTTCATATTTGGATTTTGACTTATCAGGATCCAACAAGTGGCATAATGAAGAAAACATTGGACAAAATAAAATTTTTTAGAAACAAACGAATTAACTAATTGAAATTTTGTTAAGAATCCACGCTAACTGTTCCAGCTAACTGTTCCTAGCTAACTGATTACATTTTATTTATCGCAATTTAATTATCGCAATTTTATTTATCGTCATTTAATTTCTGTTATTTACTTTACGCATTTAATTTATCGTCATTTAATTTCTGTTATTTATTTTTACGCACTTTAAATATCGGGACACGTATACAAGGTTTTGACATATCATATCGACGCATCTATATATATTATTTGGAATAACCATAGACACTCTATATGCAGTAATGCGGGAGTTAGCTATACAGGGTTGAGGTTGATTCTCAAATAATATATATACTTTGAGTTGTGATCGAGTCTGAGACATGTACACGGGTCACGATACGTATTAATTAATTCGAATATTATAAATTAAATTATATATGAATTATTGTACTGTTAACTGTGGACTATCGATTGGGACTATCAACATTGGACAATTAAAAAATGAATTAAAATGTTGATTATAACATATGAAACTAAACAATTCTTCAAGTTTGCCACTTGAGTCTATCTTAAACCTCATTCGTATCTTAGCGAATACAATTCGCATTCACAACTTTTCGTGATTCTTGAAAACACCCCGATCGAAAAGATGAACCAACCGCATTTCATCTAAGGAAGAAAAAGGTTTATGCATCTGAAAAACTCTCGAATCCAAATTCATAGTTTAACACATACCGTGTTGAATCCTTTGCCATTTATTAGCAAAAACAACCCTACAATTCCTTTTCAAGAAGCTAATTTTGTCACAGCTCCACTTCGACTTCTCAGTGAGACTACTCCTACTATAACCTCGATATTTATACGTTATTCTTTCGCCGTCGTTACCGGAGAATCTTTTATATTCCGTGACGTCATCAGCAGATGTACCAGCAGCTCGTCATCTCTTTAGCGAACTCCGCAATCAGTATTTTGAAATCTCGCATAACTTCTCCAGTTATACTTATAACATCTATCCCTAAGAATTTCATATTCCGAATGTGAAGTTTCTGAAAAACACCCTGAACTATGAAGTAGTTCTTGAAATGCTGATGAAGCAGCAAAAACTGTAAATGAATTTAGCAGTCAAATGTTGACGATAAAGTATAATGTGATGGTAAAGCTCAGAAAAAGAGGAGATTTGGAACTGGAAAAACGGATTGAGCAAAGTATGAAAGAAGGTGTGGATAAATCACAAGAACTGAATTTGCTTTCAAAGAATCCAAACGATTCAGTACCTGCTGAAACCATTAGTAAAAACCCTACTCGATATTCTAAACCTTTCCGGATGATATTCTTCATCATTATCTTATCTTAGATATTATAAGATATCTTCATATCTTCTGTTATACATATTCTCCATATTTCAGGAGATATTTTCACAACTATTCCTATCTGCGATCATGTATCTTTCCGTAATATCTGCGTTATTAAATAAAAGAAACTGTGTTAGTTTCTAAATTCTGAAACCTTCGAAATTAAAATATGAATGTTTTGGAGTAGTGTTGGGAATTGATGCATGAATTAGTATAATATAATGAAACTTGATCAACTTCATTATATTACAGTAAGTCATGTTAAGTTTCTAATGGAATGTGATGATTCACAGTACCATCATCATGTGCCATGTTACACGGCTCTTATATTTTATCCAATTCCAAAACATATTAAGAACAAATCATCTTGATAGTTCTATTTTCCTGGATATTCTGGTAATTTGACAAATCAAAATCGTGCCATTTCCATTTCTTTCTAAGAGCATCAGCTATGTTCATTCCGAAATTTCATACCTACAAATTCAGGACCATTGCTCGCTTGACTCGAGGACGGGAAGAAGAAACAAAAGGGACAAGGCCCCGAAATAGAAATTAGGACAAAAATCGCAGCAAATAGGAGGAGATATTAACTGTGGATGACAATGATTATAGAAAACAGAAGTAGGGACATTGAAATATAAGTAAAGATATAAAACCCAATAGCAACCCTGAAACTACAAACCGTGCATATCAATACATATTGCTACGTAAAGGCACGGGAGAATTAATAACACTATAACCCCAAGAATATAGTAGAAGTAAATAGTTTCTTCTGGTGGTAAATGAAAGAGAAGAATGAAAGATATGAAAGTTAGAAGTATAATAAGAATCAAAACGGGATGGAGCATATTAAGGAATGAGTAGAAGGAGAAAGAATAGAAGGTGTGAGTTGTAAAGAAACGAAGGGGGTGAATTTATAATGAAGTATCCGATAAAGAAATCGAAACAGATTGCTATATTAAATCAAAGAAGATCCTGATTTTCTAAATCGTCGAAGAACCAAATCTTATTACGTAAGATTTTCTTTAGATCCCTTAAATTCTGGAAATCAATCCTAACCACGTCACCGGTTAAAACGATTCCATATTTACTCATTTCACTCTTTTGTGATAACTTCACTCGTGCGCTTCACATGATCGAATCGTTTTATCTAATATCTCTCGATAATGATAAAACTCCATTATGATCTCATATTCATCATGAAAACATCCTCATTACTATCTATAATGAACCCTATCAAATTTCGAGGACGAAATTTCTTTAACGGGAGGGTACTGTAACGACCCGGAAATTTCCGACCAAATTTAAACCCTAATCTTTATATGTTTCCGACACGATAAGCAAAAACCCTAATGTTGAGACTAGAAAATTTGAAATCTTTAATCAAATACCCTTTGACTCTGCCTGACGATTCACGAATACTTAAGTATAGATATGTATATAATATATACTTGTTAATTAAAGACATTAACAAACAATTTAAGTGGTTGCTAAGGTGTTTTTTTTTTATTTGATTTATGTTTTGCGCTTTAGTATATCATCTATCTATTTCTACCTTTAAAACAAATAAATATCACGGGTTAATTGTACATGTCCCATGAGTTGGAAAAAGCAGACAAGTTGTTATGTTGTTTTATTTCTTTTATTATTTTCACACGTTGTATTTATATGTATATATATTTACCTATCAACAAAACACAAGCACACTTCATTTTTTTTCTTTAATCATCCTAAAACTAGTAATTGTTGCCTACTACTCACTTATGTTTCTGTTACTTGAGCAATCCTAAGACTACCACCACCATCTATTCTTCACCACATCGAACCACCTTCCACCGACACCTTAATCACCATCCAACCCTCGATTATCACCTTAAACCGCCAACCACAACCACCATCCTCCATTCACACTTCATCACCATCAATACGTAAACACCACCACCTTTATCATATCCATCGCCATAACACCCTCTATTCTATCACCACAACAATCACCATTTAAAACATCATCATCCTCCATATATTTGGAGCTGTTTGTTGCCGATATCTTGTGACTATCGAATACCAGAACCATCACCAAGAACCTTACATTTCTCTCTCTCCCTCTTTTCTTTGTGAACCTCCATAACCATCGAGTTTCTTGGTTGTTTCCTCCTGTTTCGATTACTGTTACAGCTGGGTCCTCCATATATATTTCTTTTGTTTTGTTCAAGCCAAGCCAAGAACTACCACACCCCTATTCCTTTCGAACAAACCCATAATCATCATAAACTGAAGCAACTTGTGACTACTATGACTTTCGTTTCTATTTCATCGCAAAACCTTCAATATACCAACAAGCATCGGTTGAACTAGTTTTACTATAGTTACAACCTTTCAAACAGACCTCAAACACCATCACATGCTGCTGCTAGTAACTTGTTTCCACTTCTGTTCGATTCGACAACCTGCAAACCATCACCTCTCTCTCTACTAATTCGGTTGTGTTGAAATCACCATTCAATTATCACCATTAAGATTCGCCCTTGCAACCCACACTTACACAACCTGTTAAATATCGCTGCTACATCTACTTCTAGGGTGTTGTTTCTTTACTCCTGCTGCGTTTTTATTTTTGTTATATTCAAGCCAAACAAAAACCATCAAACCCTTCTAAAACTGCTACCGTCCTCTATCTATTCTTGTTGCTCTCAAACAGATCTAACCGATCCATTTAAACTGCAATTATTTTCATTGTTATTGCTATGCTGGATGATGTTGTTGTGTTGATAAAAATAATGATGAAACGATATAGATGATGATGGACTATATGGTGATGATGATTAGTGGTGTAGGTGGACAAATTAGTAAAAGTTAAAGTGTTGATTGATGATTGACAAACCGATAATGATAGATCACCAATCCCTTTACAGAAAGACATATATTTTTTTTTTACTGAACGTCACTAAAAACATTAAGATATCGGACCCTTTTTGGCACATGATTTCATTAGTTTAAACCAATTTATTTCGAATTCTGATTTGGGCTTATTATTTGCTTCTTGGGCTTATTAAGACGAATAAGAACGGGTTAATTGTATTTGGAACGGGTATATTATCAGTAATGCAAGTCAGCTCAAATGGTTTAGGGGATGGGTTATCTTCCAGGAGGTCGCGAGCTCGAATCTGGGCTGCGACATAATATTTTTTTTTTGAAGCTGCAACCATCTATTTATTATCTACTCTTAAGGTAGTATTATTAGTATTATATATTATCATTATTTATTATTATCATTATTATTATTCATCATTATTATTATTATTATTATTATTATCATTATTATTATTATTATTATTATTATTATTTTCATTATCATTATTATTATTAGTAGTATTATCATTAAAATTACTATTAAAATTTTTTTTTTTTTTTAAATTGTTATTATTATTGGTAGTACCATTATTATTAAATAAGTTTTCTTAATAACAACTATTGAATTTTAAATTTGATTCTAATCATATTAACATTTTTAACATAATAGATATTTTTTTATATATATATTGCTATAATTATATAAATATTAATCATTTTAATACATATAAATACATAACTTAAGATATAATATGTAAATCTATTCGATTTCGATTATATGTGTTAATTTATATATAATTAATTTAGGTTCGTGAATCGAAGGCCAACCTTGCACATGTTAAATGATGTTATATGTATTTTTACTACAAAATACATTAGGTGAGTATATAGTCCCACTTTTAAACTCTAAATATTTCGGGATGAGAATACATGTATTTTATGTTTTACGTTATGGACACAAGTAACTGAAAAATATATTCTACGTTGAGTTGTACCACTGGCATACTTCCCTGTAGCTTGGTAACTAATATTTACAGCGGTATTGTAAACGCGAATCCTGTTGATAGATCTATCGGGCCTGACAACCCCAACCGGACTGGACGACCAGTATTCAACGGTTGCACAGTACTTCGTTTTGTGACTACACTTGGTACGGTGTAGTAAGATTTCATAATAAAGGGAATATGCGACGTGATTAAATGTTAAGTATGGTTACCAAGTGCTCAACCACTTAGAATATTTTTATTTAAATGTTTACATATGAAATCTTGTGGTCCATTGTTATAACGCTGCTAGCATCAAACCTATATATCTCACCAACTTTATGTTGACTTTTTAAAGCATGTTATTCTCAGGTACGAAATAAGTCTTCCGCTGTGCATTTGCTCATGTTAAGGACATATCTTGGAATCGATCATTGCAATGGAACTAAATGTTGATGACTTCGTCCAGGAGGATTAGGACGGGTCGTCACAACATCCGAATTTGATAACTCGATCACTTCTTTGCACGGGCCGCAAAGAATGAGAACTCAGATCCAATATCTGGATCTCCCTAAAATTATCTCCACAACGAGAACCATTGATATAACCACCTGACTCTGTTTCTGCTGCGAGCCGTCACAGTTATAACGTAACTAGGCCTTTGTTATGTCATACCCTACTAGAACCACATATAATCCTAGAGAGATCAAGACCCTGAGTACATAGACCATAATCGATGAGTTCATCGTGATATACCTAAACTAAGTATCATGATCTCGCTTCATGTTGCCAAACAAATGTTATGCCCGTCGTTTATTCTCCTGATGATAACATAATCATCATCCTATCAAAAACCACACTTTGAGTCCGCCATTGTTCTTGATCTTCAAACCATGAAGCTTTGATACCACTTCCTAGGAATTATGCATCTCATATAAGACATGTGATTGATTACAAACATAAACCCAGAATAACAAGCGGATAGAACATGCGTTAAACGATAAATAAATGTAAACAACACAAGGATTTAAGACGTTAATATCCTAACTCTAATTGAATGAAGAAGAGTTTAGTTAACAAATGCAAACCAAAGATATTTTCTTATTAATTATTACATTTTAATATCGTACTAGCTTAAGATCACCGATCGAGGGATTAGGAAAGAAAACTTTCAAGTATCAATGTACTTGTATGATAACTTGGAAATTTGCAGAAGTGAAATATTAAATACCACATAATACTAAATATAATATGGGTAAAGGGTTTCGCCCAGATAATATATTGATAATCAATACAAGCTACAAATCAAAACAGTGTTGCGGGCATATTTCGCCCACAACCGAACAAACAAAACAACTAACGCCCTTGAAACGACATGTGCCATAACACAAACGAAACACAAAGCGACCATGCACTATAAGATAAACTAACATGGCTTTAAAATTTCTATTGAGACCTTATCCTACACACATGATGCGTATTCTTGAACTTCAACGACATCAACTTCAAACGAACCGTAGCATATATAACTTTAAGAAGTTGTACCGGGCTACGCAAATTTTTTTTAAAACAACCGAGCATTCCTTTCGTGCCAAATAAAATATACCGAAGCTGCAAATAGAAGTTTAATTATCACAACACGCGAAGTCCTTCGATGCGCTGGATACAGTAGGTTAATAATGTCCTTCCATTTCGTTACACTAGAAGGGAAAAGCAAATACCACATACCTTCTTCCACACCAGTTATGAAAAAGAACATTCGAAATACAGATGATCATGAGTGTCTGACTGAGATTTACATAGTGAGCAAAACATCATTTGTAACGAATTCACTTCCCAATGTCTTAATCTGTCTTAAGTTTTGAGCTTTTCCCCCATCAGAAGCCAAACCGTACAAGCATGACGTGGAATATTTTGGCTAAACTAGACCACCGAGTACCACGAGACAGTTGGGGCTTTCGGACGAAGCGACTCCCAAGCATTTCTTGACGAAAAATCACCCAAGCTTCCATCTGCAAGTTTCCAATATATTTTATATATCTCAGACTGATCTGGGCATTCAGCGGGTATATTTGAACCCATGTAATTGGCCAGTTCCATCCCGTAGAAGTAAGTAAGTCACTCACTTCAGATAAAGCATTAAAACCCGCTCTAATGATTTCCCGAAACAAAATTACGTTATTAAGATGACCAAAATCACACCACGAGTCATACCAAGCCGAGGTGCTTTCACCATTTCCAAGTTTGTGAATTATGAAAGGTCGAAGTGTACTCCTGATGCTAAGTAACTTCCAGCAGACATAGCTCGAAGAGTTACTGTTGTCCACCTCCTAAATACTTCGGTCACGGAGCTTATAAGAGTGAATCTATTTAACGCACATCGACTCTTTGCTTGTAACAAAACTCCAGAAATGGAATGCCAAAAGAGATATGTTCCAAATTTTCAAGTTCCTTATACCCAAACCACCTTCTTGTTTTGGAAGGAAACATCCTTCCACTTAATTTTAGCTTTTTCTCGTTTCAACTCTACTTGACACCATAAAAACCCACGTAATATTTTCTTAATATCCAAAATGACAGTGTCCGACAAAAGGAAGACGGATGACCAATAAACTTGCAAGGATAATATGACTGATGTGATAAGTTGTAATCTCCATGCAAATGATAAGAACTCGTTCTTCCAATTCTCGACCCATTGTTTCACCATGTCAACTAAAAGTTTACAATCCTTAACATATAAAGCCGAAAACACATGAGGTACACCAAGATGCCGAACAGGAAGAGTGCCTTCCACGAAAGGCATGAGATCCATGATAGCTGCCTTGATAGGTTGACTAACATTGCAGGAAACTGTGGTGCTTTTCGGTAAACTTGGAGTAAACCCCAAGCACTCTTTAAACTCATTAAGAGCTTCCGTGTGAGAAAATAAGAAAAGGTATCAGCGTGAGAAAATAAGAAAAGGTCATCCGCAAAACATACATTCACAATTTATTTATTGCTCTTCACACATACTGTGATACTTTAACTCATCCGTTTCACCAATATTATTTCGTTTAATCAATAGAGTTAAGACTTCCATGACAAGTGTAAACAAATAAAGAGACATCAGATCACTTTGTCTCAACTCTCTTTTCCCTTTAAAATAACCATAAAGCTCTCCATTAATATTTACAAAAAAGAGGTGGACGAGACACATTTCATAATCCATTTTATCATTTTCTTATGAAACCCATTGTGAGATAAAATCTACCTTAAAAACCTCCAATCAACTGTATCATACGCCTTTTGATTATCGACTTTGAAAGCATAATAGGGAAAACCTTTATTTAAATGATAATTCTTCATAATCTCTTGGGTAATCAAATATTATCCGATATAAGCCTCCCATATAAGCCTCCCATGAATAAAAGCTGATTGATTACCACTCACAATACTATCCAAACACCCTTTAATACGCCATGTGATCACTTTTCTTATACATTTGTATATCACATTACAAAAAGAAATTGAACGCTAGTCGGTTACCTTACTAGGCGTCTCGAACTTTGGCAAAAATGCAAGAATTGTATATTTAAGTTCAGTACGTAACTGCCCATTTACGAAATCTTTAACAGCCTGACACACATCTTCACCCATGATATCCCATGTTATATTGAAAAACGTAGAAGTATACCCATCCGGACAAGGGGCGCTATCATCACCAATATTAAACATAGCTTGTTTAACTTCTTCATTAGTTACGAGAGTAACCATTTGGTCTGCTTGCACATAGGATAATTTGTTATCAAATAAGGAAGAAGGGTCGTGAATATCACTGCAAACATGATCCATACCCAAAAAATGTGTATAGTGTTGAACAAATAAATCACCCACCTTCGATCATATTATTATTATTATTAATATCCATAATAGCATTAATACAACCACAATTCGCACAACCTTTATTCACCTTATGAAAATAAGCCATATTACTATCGCTCGCTTTAAGCCACTGCACTTTCGACCTTTGTGTAGATGATCTAGGACCTTAGATTAAACGTTATACCTAGATTAAAGGCGGAAAACAATAAACCAGGATGAATCGAATACGAGTTTCACTTTGGGATCAATCTAACCAACTATATGTTGATATAATCGACACCTACATGATTGTATTCGGTTGGGGTTTGGTCTGGGACAATAGTAACAATGAAATACGACGGCTAGGGTGTGTAGGGTGTGTAAACTAACAATGAAACCCAACACCCGTATATATATAAAGTTACAGTGACCATCGGCCGGTGGTCTCTGACCTACGGCCGATGGTGATAGTCCCTCGACCGATGGTCCCTACCATCGGTCGATGGTCTGAGCTGCCAACCAAATAGCTCGAACCATTTTACGTCATTGCTTAATCAATTCAAACACACAATATCAATGACAATGTTTATACACGACTGAAATGTAAACGATAATACAAATAGAACTTATTACATCATAGAACTCGGGATTATGCACCAACAAACTCCCCCTAAGACCTAATTCTATATCAAAAGTCTTCAGTCGTCATCCAATTCATTCGTATGAATCGATTACCATGTTGTTCAAGTAGCACAGCTTAGCTACTTTCACATGTTGTTCAGCCTGCACCTTGTTCTCTCGTCGATAAAGCATACGGTTATAGTACAATGTGAAAATATCAGCCTCGGTACAGTTTCTTAACCAAATCGGATCCAACACACGAATGCACTCAATATCATTCTCATTCACCTTATCCAAAACAATCACAGCTTCTTCAGAACGATCATCAAAAAACCACCATCTGAACCTCTGACTCCAATTTTGCGGTAATTTCCTCAATGGTACATTCTTCATAGTCTTTGCCCGCTTGTACTTTACAATTCTTCGAGATTCACCAGTTCTAGGATTAACTTTGTAACTGATCCTAGGAAACTGTGGCCTAAAACCTTCCCAATTCTTCGAATTAAAAGTAATTCGAATCTTCTTCACCAGCAACTAAGATCGATCGTTCATTCCACAATACAGCATTCTCAACCTGGCAATCTGCATTAGCTCAAAGTACGGTAGTGACTTGAATTCGTGACCATGTTTGAAATAATCAACGCCAAACTCTCGCTTAACTGCAAACATGTTGAATTCTTCAATGTAAGCCCAGGCTAGAATTCTCCCTTTCACACTCTTTCTCAGATTAATCGTCTTCAAATACTTCGGCTCAAACTTCGGTTTCTCACAATACTTTCTAATCCTCAACATATCTCTCCAATCAACTTCCAACTTTTCAGTTCTTTCCTTATGATATTTGACTGGCAAAAATCCTTCAGGCAGGACTTCAGTTCGTTCTTTCTCTTTACACTTTCGATCCAAAAGTTCATCATTTGTTCTAAACAACTCCTCAAAACCAGGAAGATCCTCATTCTTATCATTTTGATATGTAGGAAAATCTTCATGAGTAACATCCTCAACTAAATCATCTATATCTCTATCACTAAAACCCTCTGTAACCTCAGGGCCAAAAGAATCATCCTCAGATGGAGACTCGTCAGACTGTTCATCAGCAGCTTTAGCTTCCTCTTGCTCTAGACGCACCAGTTCGTCCAGCTCTTCTCTAGAGAGGTTGTGAGGGATCTCTCCCTCTTCTAGTTCATCATAAACAACAGAATGCTTGAGCTCATCCTGTTTAGAAAAGAAATCACTAAAACTATAATCAATTTTAAGAGGAATTACTGACAGTGCTGTAGCTTTAGAGGAACCAGGAGCCTCCACCATTCGGTTATCAGTCTCATCCTCAGGCATCTCAACCAGATCAAACTTCTCTTCCCACGCAGTCATCTTAGCCAGAGCTGATGCAGCAACTCCTTAGCTTGAGAAGCTTCTCTTTTTGCATCAGTTAATAACAACGATTGATCACCAACTTTTCTTTGTAGCAGTTCAACTTGCAGCGATAGCCGTGTAACATCCTCAGACTTAACACGATTCTCCTCCTTCAACTGCTCAATCTTCTCATCCATTTCCTTCCTCATTCTCAAGTTATCAGCCATAGCTTGAACATATAAATCATTCAAATTGCAGAGAGTCGAGGAACTAACACCTCCTTCAGTTCCAGCATGAATCGGAGCTTCCGGAGTAGGAGTAGAAACGGTCTCTTGGGAGACTTGTTGAACCATGGGTGGTGACTGTTGTGTTGAAGGATGTTGCTGTTGTGAAGTTTGTTGTCCTTGAGTCTGCAGTGTCGGTGTCACTGGTTGATTTACAGCTGATGATCCACCAGCATCTTTGTAAACTAACTTGAACCTCGTTTTCAACTTTAGCTTTGTTGAGACCTGAGAACTCTCATCTTCAACCATTCTCCTTTTTGATCCCCTGGAAGCTTCCTCAACACCAACATTAGGATTAACATCACCAGTCTCATCAACTAATCCCCCAACACCTAACCCACCAGCAGCTTGAGTATTCACTGGTTGTTTCACTTCTTCATCACTATTCACTACCTCAAAATCAGGTTCTCGATCAAATAAGCTATTTTCATTTCTCCACTTCTTCCCTGGAGGACACTGATAAGTTTCTTTCGCAAGATGACACACAAGCTTGCCATCATTAGTACTTTTCATCTGATTCAGTCAATTGAAAGTAAGATCTATCATATGTTTCAAATCAATGACATCTTTCCTCAATCTAGGCAATTCAACAGTTTGACGATTGATCATAATTTGTAAGAACCTCGGATAAATCAGATATGACTTGCTCGTCACATTCTCCACCAGTAGATCAAAGATAACCCCCGAGAAATTGAAATCAGCCTTCAAAACCAACGCAGCAAACATTCCTTGATAGATCTCGCTCAGTTCATCAAACTCTCCTTGTAACGGGCTTAAACACCTCAGCACAACAAGTGATAAATATCTATACGGTGGAGTGAATCCACTTCTTTTAATCGTTGCTCTCGTGATATCACCAGCATATTTGCATCTTAACACACATCCAGTAATCTTTGTCTTTGCAGCTTCTTCGGCATGTTCTCATCATCCTCGAACAAGAAAGTGTTTCGAATCGTATCTTCAGATATCTTAATCTCCTGACCACAAACGGTACTTACAATAACCACCCTATGATCTACGATCTCAACCCTTGCATGTTCCCAAAACTCTCTCTGATGTGAGTAATATACCGTACAGGGCATAGAGATAGCTGTAAATACTCTTGAACGTTTCAGAAACTCCATTACGCCCTTGTATTTACCAGCATTGAGACCTTTCTCATTTAGACAAGATGTGAGATTGGAACCACTGTTAGCTTTCAACCCTAGAAGATCAATAGAAAACGGACCCCCCGATGACTCAGGATCGGATTCATGTGCAACATTTTCTGGATCAGCTTGAACACCTGACATTATGAAAATAACTGCAAACACAATTCAAATCAGCACAGAGTATTCATGACTTATTAGACACCACATGGTGGTCCTAACAAAATATATTACATCATTCAGTCTATGAGATCAAGATCACAATTACATGTCCGAAGTATGATTATTACAGACATAGAATAGTGTATCAATGCTAACAGACTAGCATCATCAAATTACATATCAAGCTGAAAATACATAATAACAAAGACAAACACAGAAACATAAACTCAGAAACACTTATCCCACAATGGGATTCTCTGGCACTAGCTTTTCCTCATATTGAACCACACCAAGTTTCTCAA
Organism: Rutidosis leptorrhynchoides; assembly: GCF_046630445.1. NCBI lineage: Eukaryota > Viridiplantae > Streptophyta > Magnoliopsida > Asterales > Asteraceae > Rutidosis > Rutidosis leptorrhynchoides. Next base: position 440,371,652 of record NC_092333.1, read on the forward strand.
ACACATTATGCAATAAGGCTGCATACGGAAATGGTTCTTCCATCTCAAGAAAATATTTCATTACATGAATGAGAAAGTGGCCCATATTCACTTGAATACCCTCTATTAGGCAATACAAAAGCAGTGCCTCAGTACCAGACAATAGATTATCGCCTTCTCTCCTAAAGGTCACATTACTTTTGATTATTCTCAAGTGTATCTCATGTTGTTGTGACACCTCGTCATCACTAATCTCAACCCTACCAGCATTGACTACTTTCCCTGGCTTGCATAACCTTGCAATTATGTCAGACAGTTTGAATATGTTGGGAATCTTTCATAGATCTTTGCTAGGATACAATATTTTAACCCCAGTGTACGGTACATTTAACAGGTTTGAGAATTCCTCCATGGTCCACTTATACTGTTGGTCAAATAAGCCTGAGTGGACAAATTTCTTCTTGCTATCTTCTAAGGCAACATTGGCATAAAATTCCCACAACAAATCAGGACAAAAGTAGCTAGAATTCTGTCGAGTCGCAATGACCTTTTGTTCCACTAAGATGGGTCGTCCACTAGCTAGAATTCTCCTACGGTTGATGTTAAACATCCATTGCCCAACAACGGAATCACCTGACATTCTAATACAAACTACAAGCACTAGTATTAGATAGTCATAACAGAAATTACCAGAAACCTAAGAAGTCATTCAAAATCAACACAAAACTGCACCATCGGTCCAATTAAGTGACCATCGGTCGATGGACTAGACCATCGGTCCGATGGTCTAGACCTACGGCAGTTGGTCTAGACACACCAAAAAGAATCCACTAACTGATCAACTTGGGACCTACGGTCGAGTGTAGAGTCCTACGGCCGAGTGTAAGACACCATCGATTGAAGGTCAAAGACCTTCGGCCGAGGATAGTTCATCAGATCTGTTTTCCTAAACTTTTCAAATCGATCAATCTGTTGTTTTACGTTCGATTCCTGGTCACAATAGTGTCTAAAGATTCCGATTAGCATAAATACATCATCAATTTTAACATCTAATGGCCAAAAATCACTCGACTAGCAATTTATACTTCGAATCTAAAATTAACGATTTAAAACGAATGAAAACAAGTTAGATTACCTCGTTAACGGCGCTGGGATCACAAAGAGAAGATGTAAAAAACTATCGATCAAAATCTCCTTTCTCTTTCACTTGAAAATCGATGGTAAAATCTCACAAATTGCACAAAGTGACTGACCCGATCGACTCTGGATCCTTTTATACCCGATCAGTGACCATCGACCGATGGTCTAATCCTTCAGCCTGATGGTCCAGACACTCGATCGAGTGTCCGAGTCCTTCGGCCAAGGGTAATCACAGTCGGCCGGTGGTCTTGGCTTAGGAAAATTTTAAAACTTAATACTTTCCACATTCAAAATTTACCTTCTTTTGCACCTTCACTCCCCCTGGGACTGATATCCACAGTATAAACACAAACACGCTTTGTACCATTAAGCTTTAAACAACTTGTTTTCAAATTTTATGAAAGACATAAAATTCCCTTCACATTAAACCTTTCCGAGAACTGTGTTGTTAAGCTTACAATATGAAACAGAAATGCACATGCATCTAACTTATGAATGCAAACATTCTTGGGTCAAAACGTGTAAGTTGGCAGGGACACGCTAACCCTGTGTGTCGTAGCACCCACCAATCCCACCTCTAAAGAGACCTGTGCCGAAAAAGTTCCTCCTCCCAGTACCCACAGTGACGGCAAGGCGATCTTTACCCCAGCTGGCTAGACCCCCGAAGCAATTCACAAATTTCCCCCCGGAGGGAGAAATAATTCCATGCGGGGCGCCCAGACTGAGAATCAAACTTGCCCCTTTCTTGGGTCAAAGCTTCCCCCACTATGGGCCCAGGGATCAAAGGCATCGGGTACCACTGAGCTATTCTCAGATATGCATGCACATGCAAATACACAAAGCAAATTATAGTAAAAGATCCAGTGTGTCATGATTAGCAATATTATAACAGACATATTCAATAACATTTAACCTTTTAAGTCTGTAATAGATCAACTTCTAACATCAATTTCATTAAACAATTGCATAAGAATAGTATATGATGTTATCAGCATAGGAACAAGTAATACTGCTTATCATGAATCACACTACAGGGAGCATAACACATCTTTTTGTGAGTTGACATATCAAATTGATTAAATCTTTTTGATTTGGGGATCAGAACTGAACTATATTGACATGTTATTCCACAATTCAGTCATTAACTTACTTGATAAAGCATATACAGAACAACTTTCAAATATATCAGTAAACGTTTACTAACTTTCACCCTAGATTTCAATGATCACGTTATATTAATTACATTAACATTTTTCAATGTTTGAATTTGACCACGAAGTCAGTGCTCATTTGAGATCGCACGATGTTTCAGGTAGAACAATTGAGCACAACATGTTGACGCTGTCCTCTTATTACATCAAAGTTCTTTCAATCTGATTGGACAGAACCATCTCGCGATGTTTCTAGCAACCCTATCAGCCATGAGCTTCTACCTTAAACTTACACTTTTCATTTCAGATAACCTTGTGAATCTCAAATTTATTGCATACTTTGTTAAGGTGCATACCGGCCGCTATAAACCCCATATTTAAATGGAAATAGTATGATGTATGATGTTGGATAGATGGAAGTGATATATATATATATATATATATATATATATATATATATATATATATATATATATATATATATATATATATATATATATATATATATATATATATATATATATATATATATATATATATATATATATATATATATATATATATATATTTGAGTGATGGAACGCTATATCCTCCAGAAGATATTCCCTCTATCCAGGTTAATAGGTACAATCTCATACCACAGACAAAAGATGTAAAGTTCACTAAATGAGATGTGAACTAAATGATTTAAGTTCTCTATATCTGATGATTTGATAAATTCTCCCCCTCAGATGTAGATAACTAAATCGTTCAAATAAATCTCCGATTGGAATATCCGTTGTCTCAGATTAGATAACATAGGAATCGCTAAAGCTTTGTTCAATTCTTGAACCATGATTCTCTTATAGTTAGGTGGTGCATCATGTTATATACACCTTCAAATAAATAAACATAAACAAAACATAAAATGCATTTTTTTTTTGAATTTTCTGATGTTGCCTTTTCTCCATAAATAAAACAAACAAAATAAATAAACAAATACAACTATACATGATGATGATGCAACACTGTCTTTGACTTTAGTAGAAACAGCACGGAAAACCAAACTTCTGATGTTGAAATCTAGAACCCGATGACGTTGCAAGATACAAATCATTCTGTGTCTGTGATACAAGACTGCACTTCTCAACCCTTTTAGAGAAAACACCTCCCTTTGGGTACCCAATATGTATGTTGTTGAATTTCGGTCCAAGTAATAAAGGTAAATAGAGACTAGTATGCATCCTAGATAAAGTATGCTCACCTTAGGGACTCACAAAATTATCCTTTGCTACCGAGTATAAATCGTAGTAGGGGAGACCTCAACCATCTGTTGAGTCTCTGAACAATCATTTCTCAGTACACATACAGTGATAAGTAGGTGACTACCCTCAACCACTGTAAATCTTTCCATGATTTCCTCATCATGATACTTACGCTTTGTTAGTGTGATCATCTCTATCTAGAATTAGGCCAATAAAGTCTACTAACACATTATCAGTCATCCTGTATTACTCGTTGTTCACAACTTACATGTCAGTTCAGTATTGCAATCACTTCCCCATAACAAAGAATAAGCAACTCATTTTCAGGTTTTTTAATTTTTATGGATTTTCCATTTTTTATTTTTTATTTGTTTTTCTGGTTTTTCCAATTTTAATGACTTTTTGATTTTCTCTGTACAAAAACATAAAACTATCTAAAAACATAAGCAAACATGCAGAAATATCATCAAATACTAACCTATCATGCAAAAGGAAAGCAAACATGCAAATGATCTACAATCTACTATGCAAAGCTACACATATTATACAAGAAGTTTCAAGTTCTTCACAACTCAGTATCTTGGTTAGGTTCCTCTGTGTTAGGAACCTTAGTTTCAGGAACCACGTCAGTAAGCAATTTAATACCTATTTCCTTTAACAGAAAATTAAAGCGTGGCTTATCAAAAGCTTTTGTGAAGAGATCAGCCCTTTGGGCTGTAGTGTCTATCTGCACTACATCTATCAGCTTTTTCTCATAACAATCTCTAATGAAATGGTATTTAATCCCTATATGTTTCGTTTTAGAATGATTTACGGGATTTTTAGTGACAGCTATGGCAGCAGTATTATTAACATAAATAGGAGTGTTAGAAATTTGATACCGTAGTCACGTAGTTACTGTTGAATCCAGATGACCTGAGATGTACAGCTGGCTGCTGCAATGTATTCTGCTTTACAAGTGGATTGAGCCACTGCTGTCTGCTTCTTACACTGCCAGGTAACTAGTTTGCATCCTAGAAATTAATAACCCCCTGATGTTGACTTAAAATCTTTCTTACAACCTCCATAGTCAGAATCACTATACGCTGTGAGATCAAAACCATCCTCACACGGATACCATAACCTTAAGCTCAGTGTATCTTTCAAATACCTCAGAATCTTCTTAACCACTAACATATGATGAACATTAGGATTCGCCTGATAACGGGCACACAGACAAACCTCAAACATGATATCTGGTTGAGAAGCTGTAAGATACATTAGAGAGCCTATGATTTCCCTGTATAACATTTGGTCCACTGATGCACCTTCACAATCAGGTGATATCCCATGATTCACAGACAACGGAGTCTTAGCTGGTCTTTCTGCTTCCATTTGAAACCTCTTCAGAATATCAGCAACATACTTGGTTTGATGCAAAAAGATGCCTTTATCCGTCTGAGCTACCTGCAGACCTAAGAAAAACTTTATTGTTCCCATTGAACTCATTTTGAACTTCTACTGCATGACCTTCTCAAACTCATCAACCATTCCCTGATATGTCGACCCGAAGATAATATCATCAACATAAACCTGCACTAACATAAGATGTTGTCCCTGCTTCTTGATGAAAAGTGTTTGATCAATGACACCTCTCCTAAAACTATTTTCAAGCATATAGTTGGACAACGTTGCATACCATGCTCTCGGAGCTTGGTGAAGACCATAAAGTTCCTTTTCAAGTCGATAAACCTTTTCTGGGAAATACGGGTCTTCGAAACCGGGTGGTTGTTCAACAAACACTCTTTCATTGATCTCTCCATACAAAAATGCACTATTAACATCCATCTGAAAAACTTTAAATCCCATGAAGGATGCAAAGGCCAAGAAAATCCTAATAGCCTCCAGTCTCGCAACTGGAGCAAATACCTCATCATAGTCAATTTCAGGGATCTGTTGATATCCCTTCACCACCAATCTAGCTTTGTTCCTGATAACAATACCCTGTTCATCCTTCTTATTTTTCAAAACCCATCGAAGACCATAGGGCACACAACCATGTGGTGGATTGACTAGATTCCAAACCTTTAAATGTTTAAATTGTAACAGCTCCTCTTGCATTGCACTAACCCACTCGTCATACTTCAATGCCTCATAAGCATCTTTAGGTTCGATTTGACACACATAACATGAGTGAGCATGCACAAATATTCTTCCTGTCTTATTCAACGATGAATAAAAAGCTGTTACCACATTCGCACTCTCTGTCTGAACATCTTCTACTATTGTTGAACTTACACTTGTCATGGGAACCTCTGATGTAGTCGGAACTCCAGATGTATAAGCTTCATTAGACTTCGCTTGAGGAATACTAATGTGAGGAATGCCTCTTGAATCCACATAATAATCATCAAGACATTTAGGTGGTAGAATAACACGATTGAATCTATGTACACCTCCTGCTTCAGTTGGCAGTTCAGTCATTGTTACAGTTGGTGGTTGATTATATAGAGGATTAAGATGTTCCTCTGTCAGTTGCGTTCGACTAACTTCCTCGTCATCTTCAAGCTCACTATCTTCATCTGTATATACTACCCCGTCCTCATTTGAATCAAAATCACCTCTAACACTCTGCAGACTTGGTTGCAAGCTAGAAACCGGATTCTGAACCTGCGCCAGAATAGTGATAACATTCTCAGAAGAGTTTTGAGAATCAAACAATATCTGAGTCAGAACTTCTTCATCTGTAGCATCTGGTGGAAGATTGAAGGAATCAAATAACTTATCATATTCAAACTGCCATGCGAACCCTTTACTAACACGAGGTGGAGCATTGCGTTGAATATCAACCTCATAACGTTCTTCCGCACACTTTGACTCAGTATTATACACCCGTTTGTTCGGATTCCCATATCCCAAGAAGATACCCGAGACAACCTTTGAATTAAATTTCCCTCCAGCGTCTCGTACTAGAATAGTACAAGGAGCACCAAAAGGTTCAAAATGTTTAATATTAGTCTTTCTCTTATGTAACAGTTCATAACACGTTTTACCATGTCTCTTTACCACCAGAACTCTGTTCATCACATAGCATGCTGTAATCACTGCTTCACCCAAGAAAACAATTGGAAGACATGAATCAGCTAGCATCGTTCTTGCGATTTCAATTAGAGTCCTATTCTTCCTTTCAGCAACACCATTTGACTGTGGTATATAAGCAGGACTGAACTGTTGTTGTATCCTCTTCTCATTACAAAACAGCAGCATCTGATTGTTCTTGAATTCCGTACGAATCTTTCTAACCTTCAACTTATACAAACTTTCGAGCTTCAGAATCAAAACTTTAATATGATCAAAAGTATCTTACTTGTGTTTCAACATCACAACTCACGAGAAACGGGAATATTCATCGGTAACTACCAAGCAATAAGACTCTCCGGTGAGAGTTATACAGTTAACTGGACCAAAGAGATCCATGTGCAACAATTCCAAAGGAATATTAACTGAATGATGTTTCTTGGTAGTATGTGACTTTTTAGTCTGTTTCCCTTGCTTAAATGGAAGACAACCTTTAGGAATATGAAAACTCTTAACATTCACGCCTTCAACTAAATCATTGTGGACTAGGTTATTCATCTTCCTTAGACTCAGATGACCCATACGCTTGTGCCAGATAATCGACTCCTATTTAGTAGCTTTAGAAACGAAGGCTTGATGGCATGTAGCTGCTTTAACATGAGCCTTACGCATATCAAGGATATAGAGATCCTTGCACCTTAGAGCCGTCATCAGAATCATGTCTTCCGGAATTACAAACTCTTTTCTCAAAATAAAACAAAACTTATCATCAAAAGCCACAGTATACTTTTTGTCGGCAACTTGTGAAACTGAAAGCAGATTGTTCGACATCTGCTCCACATAATTAACTTTATCAAAGCTGACGTTCTCATTAGCAATAACACCCTGAGCAGTAATAAATCCTCCTTCACTACCTGCAAAAGAAACTAGTCCTCCATCCACTGTTTTCACATTAGAAAGCAAAGACAAGTTCCCTGTCATGTGCCTGGACGCCCCAATATCAACGATCCAAGTATTGCAGTGTGGATTGTAGGCGACCTGCACATTAAAGTAAGAGGATTAGTTAGAAAGGGCCACACATGCCCTAATGGCAGTGGGTTTCCCATCAACACCAACAACTGGCAACTCCACCCATTGTCCTTTAGATCCAGAAGGACCTTCAGGATTTTGAACACCCTTAACTTCTGATTTGTAGAGACCCGATTTCCATATTTCCAATTCTCATAAACATACGTCTCATGCATAGAGACAAAAAGCATTCATATGGATTGAACACCTGGTTACCGACATTCACAATATGCATATAAGAATATCCCCATCATTCCGGGATCCTCCTTTGGACATGATATTAATTTCGAAGTACTAAAGCATCCGGTACTTTGGATGGGGCTTGTTGGGCCCGATAGATCTATCTTTAGGATTCACGTTAATTAGGGTGTCTGTTCCCTAATTCTTAGATTACCAGACTTAATAAAAAGGGGTATATTCGATTTCGATCATTCAACCATATAATGTAGTTTTGATTACATGTCTCTATTTCGTAAAAACATTTATAAAAATTGCGCAAGTATTCTCAGTCCTAAAAATATATATTGCAAAAGCATTTAAAAAGGGAGCAAATGAAACTCACGCATATAAATATTGTAAAACAGTTAATAAAGCATTTGCATGTATTCTCAGCCCAAAAACGTAAAGAGTAAAAGGGACAAATGAAACTCACGCATATAAATATTGTAAAACGGTTAATAAAGCATTTGCATGTATTCTCAGCCTAAAATATATATATAAAAAGGGAATAATGAAACTCACGCATATAAATATTGTAAAATAGTTAATAAAGCATTTGCATATATTCTCAGCCCAAAAATATATATAAAAAGGGAATAATGAAACTCACATATTGTATTTTGTAGTAAAAATACATAGAATGACATTGAACAAGTATAGGGTTGGCCTCGGATTCACGAACCTATATCATTTGTATATTTATTAATATACATAATGGAGATCGAACAGTGTATATATAAATTTATTAGTTATCTTCATTTTATATTAATAATATATATATGTTTCATATACTCATTTTGTATATATAAAAAATATTAATTTTCGTTATGTTATAGGTATTAGTTATATCTTTATTATATATATATATATATATATATATATATATATATATATATATATATATATATATATATATATATATTATATATATATATATTTTTTATATTTAGATATCATTTGTATATTAGTAATAGTAGTTATAAGAATACCAAAAATAAATTTGATAGTCATAAAAATGTTGATAACAATAATTTTAGTATTTACAAAATGATGCCAATATTTATAACAATAACTTGTATTATTTGAATAATAATAGTAATAATAATAATTATAATTATATCAATACCTATTTTAATATTAGTAGTAGTAATGATAATATTAACATTTAATGATAATATTAATAATATTAAATTGTAATATAATAGTTATAATATTACTTAAGTTATCATTAATAATAATAATATTCATTTTTTTGTAGTTATAATCCTAATATAAATAAAAATAATATTTACTACTTGTGTTAACAACAAAACTAATAATAATGTTATTACCAATAATAATAATAATAATAATAATAATAATAATAATAATAATAATAATAATAATAATAATAATAATAATAATAATAATACTAATACTAATCATTTTGATAATAATAATAATTCTATCTCTTAATTTTACAAGTAACATAATATTATAACAAAATGATTTATTCTAACAATAATAATAATTAATAATAACAATAATAATAATAATAAAAAAAAATGTGAGTAACTACCTCATAAAGTCCTTTCTAAAAAAATATTGGCTACTGCGAGAATTGAACCCAAGACCCCTCATAAACCCGATAACACTCAAGACCATGGAACCATACAAGCTTTTCTGTTTTAAAACCCGTGCTATATTTATATATCTAATATTTATATATGTTATCTTCTTCTTCTGTTTCTAAAAAAAAATGACACAACCAGGGCTCGAACCCGCGACCTCACGCTAACAGGAACCACTCTTAAACCACTCGTCTCTCATGGTTTTTCTGAAATTACACGAATCTATTATCTAATAAACCAATTCGTTTTTCCATTCCTCTTTCTAAACCTATCTTCATTTTCATTACTTGAATCCGTTTGTTACCAGCCCACAACAGCTAGGCCCAACATCTTTGAATCATACTAGTCCAACAGAAGATAAAGAACACGGCCCATGATGTTGTATTGAGAATTCGAAACAGAAAAGCAAAGCCGACATCATCTAATAATCTTTATCGTCACCTAATTCCCATCATTGCCCATCATCGTGATAACACAATCATTATTATATAACACCTATCATTATCCCATTATCCTAATCATCATCATTCTTATATTATGATCACTTTTATTATATTATGTAATATTAAATCATCACCATCTCACATCGTTCTTTTAATAGAAAAGGCAACGGCAAAAGACTAGCGTAGCAGCAGCAGATAAGACTAACAGAAACATAATTATATCAGCAACAATTAGGAGTTGCAGGTGGTAGTTTGTGGTGATGACTCAAGAACATGGTGAATGGTGATTAAAACAGAAAAATATCGAACAGTGGTTGATGTGGGTGTGGACGGTGGTTTAACAAACAATATTAGCTGAAACAGAAAGGAAAGAAGATAGCAGCAGTGACTAGTGATCGTTGGTGGTTGTTGGTGGTGGTTTAGCTATGGTTTCAACTGGTTGATGAAGACAACGGTGGTGGAGGTTGTGCTAGTGATTAATGGTGGTTATCAAGGGTTTTTATGGTGGCAGTTTGGAGTGATTAAAAGGCAGCAACAGTATCGAGTGAAACAGATATAGATGTGAGGGATATAGAGGATGAGAGAGAGGTATATAGAGAGAGTAGCGGTGGTGGATATGGTGAACTGAATGAAAAATAGAAAAAGAGACGGTCGTGTTGTTAGTGATCGAGCATGTGGGTTTCAAGTCTCCACAGCGAACAAAAGTATGTGTTCTTGTTTTTCTGTGAAAGGATTAATTGGTACAAGTAATTTGTAAATTGATAAATGATAATGATGAAGGAAAAATCGATCCTTTTTTTCTCTAATACATGGATGGTTCAATTGATTTTATAGCATATTGATTCGATGGGCTTCACTCTCAGCAACAGAATAAATATAAACAAATAAAAGTGGCTTATTATTTTAACAGACTTTGGATTTTTATCCATGATTCGTATTCAACTAACAGTACGAATAAATAAATAAAATCAAAAGTTGATGTTAACCTTCAACTGATTTTGTTTGCTATTGGGACAGAGAGAATCAAATGGTACTGAATGGTAGACGTAAACAAATTCTGATACAGTTTATTTGTATCAATAAATAAATATATTAATAGTAAAATTAATACTAATAATAATAATTATATAAACAATAATAATATCAACTATGATAACCATAATATTTAATATTAATAAATTATATCATTTTTATGATAATTTTAATAATGATTTTAATAATAATGGTAATTATATCTATAAAAGTAATAATATTAATATTGATAAAGATAATAATAACAATAAATAATCATTAATGATAACTAAAATTTATATCTTACTACTATTTATGATGTTAATAATGATCATAATAATATTAATAATAATAATATTAACTAACAAATTATTTGTATCAAATTTTCTATTTATGTATAGTAATAACATTTAATAGTTACACATAGGAATCATATATATATATATATATATATATATATATATATATATATATATATATATATATATATATATATATATATATATATATATATATATAAATTCATTTTAAATTATCCTTACTTAATTTGTATCTTATTTTACTTATTTAATCCTAATGGTTAAACTATATTTTCAATTTATTATATATACTTATATTTATATATATGTATATATACATATTTATTTAAAACCATTGTTCTGTGAATCGTCGAGCATAGTCAAAGGGTGATTGATTACATGAATATAGATTTCAAAACTTTCATGACTCAACATTACAGATTTTGTTTATCGTGTCGGAATCATATAAGAATAAAGTTTAAATTTGGTCGGAAATTGCCGGGTCGTCACAGTACCTACCCGTTAAAGAAATTTCGTCCCGAAATTTGAGTGAGGTGGTCATGGTTAACCATAAAAATGTTTTCCTGACGAATAAGAGCTGATAAATAGAGTTTTATCATTATTGAATAATACAGATAAAATAATTCGATTATTCAAAGAGCACGAATGAAGTTAACACAAAAGGGTGAGATGAGGAAAGTCAAGGTTGCCTTAACTTTTGACGTAGTCACTATTGAATTTAGAAAGTAACCTCGATTGAATTCCGGGATTCCATGGATTTAAAAGAAAATCTTGTAAATCTATAAGATCTGATTCTTCGGGATTTATGAAAATTAAGATCTCTATAATTAAATGCGATCATCTGTCTCGATTGCTTTGTTTGATATTTTCACTATAAATGAACTTCTTCCGTTCCATTTGTTTTCACCACTTCTATACTCAATTCCCAAATTCAAAAGATTTATGAAAATGCTTAACCCAGTTCTGATCCTTGTTCTTATTCTAACTATAACAATGATCGTTCTTCTTTTCTAACTCCCACCTGAAGAATCTGTTTATTTCTATTATGCTCTAGGGATTATTGTATTTATAATCCTCCCGTGTCTTTATATTGCTATACGTACTGATATCCACGGTTTGTAATTTCGGTGTTGTCATTGGGCTTTATATTTTCTCTTATATTTTGGATCTATTTGCCTATTTATTATCCTCTCGACCTCTATTAAAGCGAGCAACGGTCCAGGATTCATATATATGAATTTCAAAATGAACATAGTTAATATTTTAAAAAGGGAATCGCAATGGCACAAACTTGATTTGTCAAATTACCAGAATATCCGGAAAGATAGAACTATTAAGAAGATATGTTCTTAATATGTTTGAGATTGGTTATAATGTAAGAGTCGTGTAAATGGCACATGATGACGGTATGTTCTGTGAATCATCACGTTCCATTAGAAACTTAGCATGAATTACTGTAATATAATCACGTTGATCAAGTGTCATTATATTATACTAACTCATGCATCAGTTCCCAACATTACTTCAATAATGAAAGGACCCGTCCTAATCCATCCGGACAAAGTCCATATCGATTACAAACGATTCACAATAGTTGGTTACATCGCGAGGTACTTGACCTTTATATGATACATTTTACAAACATTGCATTCGTTTTTAAAAGACAAACTTGCTTTATATTGAAAATTGACGACATGCAATTCATTTCATAATATATTCAACTATAATTGACTAAATAATAATCTTGATGAACTCGACGACTCGAATGCAACATCTTTTGAAATATGTCATGAATGACTCCAAGTAATATCTTTTAAATGAGCAATTGCATAGCGGAAGACTTCTTTCATACCTGAGAATAAACATGCTTTAAAGTGTCAACCAAAAGGTTGGTGAGTTCATTAGTTTATCATAACAATCATTTCAATATTTTAATAGCCCACAAGATTTCATATTTTAATTTCTCATAAACATACGTCCCATGCATAGAGACAAAAATATCATTCATATGGATTGAACACCTGGTAACCGACATTCACAATATGCATATAAGAATATCCCCATCATTCCGGGATCCTCCTTCGGACATGATATAAATTTCGAAGTACTAAAGCATCCGGTACTTTGGATGGGGCTTGTTGAGCCCGATAGATCTATCTTTAGAGTTCGCGTCAATTAGGGTGTCTGTTCCCTAATTCTTAGATTACCAGACTTAATAAAAAAGAGGCATATTCGATTTCGATAATTCAACCATAGAATGTATTTTCACGTACTTGTGTCTATTTCGTAAAACAGTTATAAAAAACAGCGCATGTATTCTCAGTCCCAAAAATATATATTGTAAAAGCATTTAAAAAGGGATTAATGAAACTCACCATACTGTATTTTGTAGTAAAAATACATATAATGATATTGAACAACTGAACAATGCAGGGTTGGCCTCGAATTCACGAACCTATAGCATTTATGTATATATTAACACATATAATAGTAATCAAATAATTACATCTAATATTTATATAATATTTATATATTTAGTGTTGTAATTTATATAGAATTTGCACTACATTTTATCTATATATTATAACTTAAATTATATACTATATATATATATATATATATATATATATATTTTGTGTTCAAAAATCTTTATTTGTTATAATATGATAATAATAATGAAAATGATAATTTTAAATAAAAAAATGGTAGTTCTATTAATTGTTAGAATTTTCATAATAATGATACTTCAAATAAAATATGATAGTAAAAATAATATTACTACTAATAATATTAATAATAATACTAGAAATGATAATTTTTATATATAAAATGATAGATTTAATAAGAGTGTTAATTTTTAAAATAATGATACTAAAAATGTTACTAATATCAATAATCTTAGTCATAATACTAATAGTACTTATTCTAATACTAATTATGTCATTAATAATACTTAAGAAAATAACAACATAATAATAATAATAATAATAATAATAATAATAATAATAATAATAATAATAATAATAATAATAATAATAATGATGATGATGATAAATAAGTAAACTACCTCAAAATCTTTTCTAAAAAGTAAACGCCTTAAGCGGGGATTGAACCCAAGACCTCTCGGATAACGCAAACACCCTCAACCCATTACTCCATTTCGGATTTCCTGAATTTAATTACACCTAATCTATATTTAATCCAATTTCCTTTTATTTCGGCCCAACATCTACATGGATCCTCACGACTCAACAGACTTCCTAGTCCCGGCCCAATCATCATACTATATACGGCCCAACAATCATAACAGATCACGGTCCACAGCTTCTCTTGAAATTTAAAAAAAATGCAGTGGCCTGGGTTCGAACCCAGGACTCCTTGTTCAAGCACAAACACACATACCATCCAAGCTATTATGTTTTTCTGTTATGAACTCTAACTAAACTCAACATATCCCGTATCTGTATCATTACTTCTATCATACCATGCACCGTCATTCCCATCAAATATCATCAAAAAAAAATATATAATAACTTGTCATGTAAGTGACCCATTTTGGGTCGGCCACTTATCATTTGTTTGTTCTTATAATAGACAACAAATTCATTCCTTTGTTCATAAAATAATCACTTCTAGTATAGAGATAATGATGATCCAGCTTGTCCCACTAACTCAAACAACATGGCCCTATACTTAACAAAATAAAAAAAAACTCTCGGCCCCATTTAGAACACGTAGCAAGTAGTTTAATTAAAACAATTTAATCAAGTTTAATTAACTTCTCTGACTAGTATCGATTTTGTGTATAAGTGGGGTTTGTGAGTTTCAACCGAAACAGGAACAACAAGAATAACAAGTGGGTCTTGTGACTTGTTCAAACAGAAAATAAGGTGGGTGTTTGGTTAAACCGAAAATAGAAACAAGTGTGATAGCAGTTGCAAATAACAAGGGGACTGGTTTCAAATGATGGTGATCGAATAGGTTAGCGAAAATAATAGTTGCAGTAGTACCTAGGCTCGACGAATGTCATCTACATAATGGCTAGAGATGACCGAGAAGGAACAGGCAGTAGAAGCAACAACAACCCGTAATAGGAACTTGATTAAAATAGAATAGTAACAATTACCAAATAGTATTCGACCAAATTGACAAATGGGTTTTGTGGTTAATCATACCGAACAAGTGGGTTCGAGGTTATTTAATAGTAACGGTCGAGTGGTGTGGGATTGAAGGTGGTTATTGAAGGGTTACAACAGCGAGCAATTGGTGGTGGTTTGTAGTTTTGTAGGGTAGCAAATAAACAGCATATCACGATGGTTGTTAGTAGTGGTGTTGCTTCGGCCGACAGCAAGTAGAAACCGAATAGTAGTAGTTTGAGTAGTTGCAAACTGAAGGTTGGTTTGGTTTGTATGTTGGCCGAATAGGAACCAAAAACAACTAATAGTTCGATTGATTTATGGTTCGAGTTTGAGTTGTAATTGATCAACAAACACAAGGTGATGGCTTGTGTTTGTGTTTGAAAATTTGAATGGCAGAAAGAAAAAAAATAGTCGACTATGGTTTATGTTTTGGGGAGGGTATCCTTTGAGTTGGGTCTGTTAGTTCTACCAAGAAAGAAAAGAGAATAGAGAAAAAGAAAACAAAGTGTTTTTGTATGCATGGGTTGTTTGATTAAGGTGAGAGGTAATGAAGAAGGTGGTAATATGTAAAACAATAGTGATACGTTTACATTTGGTGCAAGTAGTCTCCAATCAAACTTTTTAATATATAAAAGGGCATTTGGCTTGTTGTGTAAATCCCACTGGTGATATGTATATATGGGTAGACATTAAATATCTATAATGATTTTGATAGTAATATAATAACAACATGTGGGAATTTAATTAGCCGCCTCCTTTGTTCTCACTCTATCGACATAATTACACGGACCGGATTTCGTACTCTGTTGTTAATTAGTGATGGGTAAAAACTATTTAGAAAAATCTCATAATTTTAGATTAAGTATATTTATTTATTCCAGTCATTAATTGTGCAAAATAAATCTTAAAAAGTGGACCTGTAACTAGAGCTCAATCCCAAATAAACTGTACCAGTTTTAAAACTCAATCTATGATATTTAATATATATTTTTAGCAAAACTTAAAAATTGATCTTACGCACCAATGTTTGTTTTTAACTTCTCATATATTCATTTTCTTTTAAATTTGTTTAATCACAATCGTATGTCAAACGAGTGTTGCTGTCATTTACTAAATAAATTCGAAATCCTATATATATATATATATATATATATATATATATATATATATATATATATATATATATATATATATATATATATATATATTCTATATACTTTATTTATATATATATGTATATTTATATATATTTATATATATTTAAATATATATTTAAATATATACTTATCTATTTACAAATACTTGTTCGTGAATCGTCGGGAATGGTTAAAAGGTCAATTGCATATATGACATAGTTCAAAATTTTTGAGACTCAACTTAACAGACTTTGCTTATTGTGTCGAGCTTATATAAAGATTAAGTTTAAATTTGATCGGAAATTCCCGGGTCATCACAGTACCTACCCGTTAAAGAAATTTCGTCCCGAAATTTGAGTGAGGTTGTCATAATTAACAAAAAACATGTTTTTATGACGAATATGAGTTGATAAATAGAGTTTTATCATTATTGATTAATATAGATAAAACAATTCGATTATGTGAAGCGTACGAGTGAAGCTATGGCAAAAGAGTGAAATGAAGAAATAGAGATTCGTCTTACTTTTGACAGAGTCATGTTTGAATTCAGAAAAATAAGGTATATCTTAACGTTTGACGTTGTATTGGTTGAATTCCGGAATTCAAGGGATTTAAAGAAAATCTTCGAAATCTAAAAGATTTGATTCTTCGGCCAGTAAGGAAATTAAGATCTCTATGATTAAATACGGTGATCTGCCTCGATTACTTTGTCTGATATTTCCACTATAAATTAAGCTCTTCCGTTTCATTATTCTCACCATTCCTATACTTTATTTCTTATTTCATACATCCAAAAGATTATAATAATGCTTAATTTGGTTCTAATCCTTGTTGTTATTCTGACTATCGCAATGATCCTTCTTCTTTTCCAACTCCCACCGAAAGAATCTGTTTATTTCTACTATGCTCTAGGGATTATTGTATTTATAATCCTTCCGTGTATTTATATTGCTATACGCACTGATATCCACAGTTTGTAATTTTGGTGTTGTTGTTGGGCTTTATATTTTCCCTTATATATCGGAGCTTCATGCTCTTGTTTTCTCTTCCCGACTTTAGATCAAGCGAATAATGGTCCAGAATTTGTAGGTATAGAATTTCGAATGAACTTAATGTTCTAAACAAGAAAGAACGTAATAGTACGATTTGATTTGTCAAATTACCAGAATCACTGAGAATAGAACTATCAAGAATATATTTTCTTGATATGTTCAGAAGTTAATCCGATTGAAAAAGTTATGTAACATGGCACATGATGACGTTTTGATCTGTGAATCATCACGTTCCATTAAAAAACTCAGCATGACCTACTGTAATATAATCACGTTGATCAAGTGTCATTTTATTATACTAACTCATGCATCAGTTTCCAACATTACTTCAATAACATTCATATTTTAAGCTCGCAAGTTTACAGAATATAGAAACTAACAGTTTCTATATGATGTAACACTGATAGCATGAAGGGATTAATGATTTCAGATAAGAATAGTTATAAAAATATCTTCAGAAATATGGAGGATATTTATAATGAAAGATACAATAATATCTTTGAGTATCTAAGATCAGAGGATGATGGAGACTATTATCCGCAAGGGTTTAGGGTAAGGAGAAAGATATTCGCTAAAGACTTCAGCAGGCATTGAATCATTTAGATTCTTTGAAGTCAAACTTATTCTTTGTGATTTGTCCACGACTTCCTTCATAGTTTCGCATAATCCGCTTTTCGGTACTAAATTTTCTATTGGGTGTTTCCAATACCTCATTCCTTATCATCAAATTTCCGACGGTTAAGGTCGTTTACTGTTGTCTATGGATTCTGCTGCTTCATTCAGCTTTTTCAATATTTAGAGTATTGATTTGTGACTGAGTGCCTTTCAGAATTTCAGAATGAGAGATCATAATTCTAAGAGATGAATGTTATACATATAACTGTTGATGTAGATATGCTGTGAATTTTCAAAGTACTGATTGCTGATTCCATGTAATTGGTATGTCAGTTCTCGTTATAAGATGCGGATGAGTACATGATGAGACTTCAATAGATAAATATGGTGATTTGTCGGAGGGATTTAAACTAAAGAGCGACAAGGTTGATGGTACATTTGCTGGTAATGTGGTGGAATATAAAAGAATTCTCCTGTATCAAAAGGGTAATTGTATATATCAGGATTATAGTAAGGCTAGTTCGAATGAAAAGTCGAAGTTGACTTGCTGGAGCTGTGACAAAATTGACTACTTTGAAAAGGGATCTCAAAGTTGTTTTTGCTAATAAATGCCAAAGGATCTGACGCGGCTACGTGTTAAACTTTTACTCAGTTGTCGAGAGTTTCTCAGGTGCATAACTATATGCATAAATCTTTCCTTTCGTAGATGAAGTGCGGTTGATTCACACTATCGATTGAGGTGTTTTCAAGAATCATGAAAGGTTTGAACGCAGATTATAATCGTCAAGATACAAATGAAGTTTAGAATGAAATCAAGTGGCAACTTGAAGAATTGTTTAGTTTCATATATTATAATCGATATTTTAATTCATTTTAATTGTCCAATGTTATTAGTCCTCAGTCGATAGTCCACAGTTGACAGTCCAATAATTCATTTATAATTTAATATATAATATTCGAATTAATTAATACATATCGTGATCCGTATACATGTCTCAGACTCGATCATAACTCAAACTATATATATTATTGTAGAATCAACCTCAACCCAGTATAGAGAACTCGATCATTACTGCATATAGAGTGTCTATGGTGATTCCAAATAATATATATATATGCATCAATATGATATGTCAAAACCTTGAATACGTGTCCCGATATTTAAAGTGCGTAAAATAAATAACAGAAATTAAATAACGATAAATAAAGTGCGTAAAGTAAATAACAGAAATTAAATAACAATAAATAAAATTGCGAGAATGAAATTGCGATAAAATAAATTGCGATAATTAAATTGCGATAAATAAAATGTAATACGGAATTAACAGTTAGCTAGGAACAGTTATCTAGGATTTTGTTAGCGTGGATTCTTAACAAAATTTCATATTGTTAATTAGTGTGTTTCTAATCAATTTTTATTGTGTCCATTTTTTCTTCATTATGCCACTTGTTGGATTCTGATATGTCAAAATCCTAATATGAAATTTGAATGAAAATAGTTATTCTTTGGTGAACGGATACGTATATAGGTGGATGTAAGTAGGATAGTATATGACTGTTGAAACAGATTCGAAGAACGTACAATGTAACTTATTAATGTGAAATTTAAATATTCCTCGGGTATTACCTACCCATTAAAATATTTTCATCATTAAGAGTTTGTACAAAAGAATTTTTAATTACAATCTTTATGAAAATATATATACATATATATTTTCTTCAGATATAATCATTGATTTAATGAGTTAATATGATATTAAATTCATTTGGTTTACCATTAGAACTAGAATACATAATCTCTAAAATATTTAGAGATTACTTAATCGTCATGAAGAACGAAGATAATCGATGTAGAACGATACGTAGAACGATGATTATACTCGAGGTACATAATGAGATGTTGAGGCATGGATTGTTGATGGTACTGGTGCTATTATTGATTGTACTGTTGGTGTCAGTGATGTTGCTGAAGCTGGTACATTTTGCACCATATTCTCAGAATTGATTATTCGAACGCGAAGTTCGTTGACTTATTACTTCAGAATGATTGTCGATCGGAACGAGCGGATGAATAAGGTTCAGAATTGTGGATAGAATATAATCTTGTCGAGTTACCCTGGAATGAGACTGAAAATGGTGTCTCGAACAGGTTCGCTGGTAAACGCTTCAGGTTCATTGTCAAGAGGTGAATTCGGTTGGTGGAAGGGATTGCCTTCTGCGCGTTTCCATTAATTAAGTCGACTACGAACCCATCAGATGAATTGATAATGGCTGATTGGTTGATTCATGTCGATGACGCTGTTTTCGGAGCTTAGGTGAACATCTATGTCGGAATAGCTGTCAGAATAACTATCGGAATAGCTAACGGAATTCGAGGGACGCGAACTGGTTGCAGGATTCATCTCGTACGATCAGATGAAGGATTTTCGATAAGAAATATATTATAGGATGTAGATTAGTACCCTGCAATACAAAATTTACATATGCATATATACTACTAAAATCCCATAAGTTACGGAGGAATCTACGGAAGTTATCAGGCAAAGTTACAGTAACAGATACGCTAAGATATGAAGTAGCAGATACGCTAAGATATGAATTTTGTCTATACACTATTCATGCAGTCAATGCAGTAAAACGTGTCTAGACTAAGAATGATAAACAAGTGATTCTCTAAGAATGATAAGCAGGTAATTTTTGACACAAAATGATAAGCAAAACTTTTGATATGCAGACACGGTCGAAGTCCAGACTCAATAATGCATCATAACGACTTATCAGTTAGACACACTAATGCAGACATGGTTCCCTAAGACCACCGATCTGATACCAACTGAAAGGACCCGTCCTAATCCATCCGGACAAAGTCCATATCGATTACAAATGATTCACAATAGTTGGTTACATCGCGAGGTACTTGACCTTTATATGATACATTTTACAAACATTGCATTCGTTTTTAAAAGACAAACTTGCTTTATATCGAAAATGGACGACATGCAATTCATTTCATAATATATTCAACTATAATTGACTAAATAATAATCTTGATGAACTCGATGACTCGAATGCAACATCTTTTGAAATATGTCATGAATGACTCCAAGTAATATCTTTTAAATGAGCAATTGCACAGCGGAAGAATTCTTTCATACCTGAGAATAAACATGCTTTAAAGTGTCAACCAAAAGGTTGGTGAGTTTATTAGTTTATCATAACAATCATTTCAATATTTTAATAGACCACAAGATTTCATATTTCAATTTCTCATAAACATACGTCCCATGCATAGAGACAAAAATATCATTCATATGGATTGAACACCTGGTAACCGACATTCACAATATGCATATAAGAATATCCCCATCATTCCGGGATCCTCCTTCGGACATGATATAAATTTTGAAGTACTAAAGCATCCAGTACTTTGGATGGGGCTTGATGAGCCCGATAGATCTATCTTTAGAGTTCGCGTCAATTAGGGTGTCTGTTACCTAATTCTTAGATTACCAGACTTAATAAAAAAGGGGCATATTCAATTTCGATAATTCAACCATAGAATGTAGTTTCACGTACTTGTGTCTATTTCGTAAAACAGTTATAAAAAACAGCGCATGTATTCTCAGTCCCAAAAATATATATTGTAAAAGCATTTAAAAAGGGATTAATGAAACTCACCATACTGTATTTTGTAGTAAAAATACATCTAATGATATTGAACAACTGAACAATGCAGGGTTGGCCTCGAATTCACGAACCTATAGCGTTTATGTATATATTAACACATATAATAGTAATCAAATAATTACATCTAATATCTATATAATATTTATATATTTAGTGTTGTAATTTATATAGAATTTGCACTACATTTTATCTATATATTATAACTTAAATTATATATATATATATATATATATATATATATATATATATATATATATATATATATATATATATATATATATATATATATATATATATATATATATATATATATATATATATATATATATATATATATATATTTTGTGTACAAAAATCTTTATTTGTTATAATATGATAATAATAATGAAAATGATAATTTTAAATAAATAAAAATGGTAGTTCTATTAATTGTTAGAATTTTCATAATAATGATACTTCAAATAAAATATGATAGTAAAAATAATATTACTACTAATAATATTAATAATAATACTAGAAATGATAATTTTTATATATAAAATGATAGTTTTAATAAGAGTGTTAATTTTTAAAATAATGATACTAATAATGTTACTAATATCAATAATCTTAGTCATAATACTAATAGTACTTATTCTAATACTAGTTATGTCATTAATAATACTTAGGAAAATAACAACATAATAATAATAATAATAATGATGATGATAAATAAGTAAACTACCTCAAAATCTTTTCTAAAAAGAAAACGCCTTAAGCGGGGATTGAACCCAAGACCTCTCGGATAACACAAACACCCTCAACCCATTACTCCATTTCGGATTTCCTGAATTTAATTACACCTAATCTATATTTAACCCAATTTCCTTTTATTTCGGCCCAACATCTACATGGATCCTCACGACACAACAGACTTCCTAGTCCCGGCCCAATCATCATACTATATACAGCCCAACAATCATAACAGATCACGGCCCACAGCTTCTCTTGATATTTAAAAAAAATGCAGTGGCCTGGGTTCGAACCCAGGACTCCTTGTTCAAGCACAAACACCCATACCATCCAAGCTATTATGTTTTTCTGTTATGAACTCTAACTAAACTCAACATATCCCGTCTCTGTATCTTTACTTCTATCATACCATGCACCGTCATTCCCATCAAATATCATCAAAAAAAAATATATAATAACTTGTCATGTAAGTGACCCATTTTGGGTCAGCCACTTATCATTTGTTTGTTCTTATAATAGACCACAAATTCATTCCTTCGTTCATAAAATAATCACTGCTAGTATAGAGATAATGATGATCCATCTTGTCCCACTAACTCAAACAACACGGCCCTATACTTAACAAAATAAAAAAAACTCTCGGCCCCATTTAGAACACGTAGCAAGTAGTTTAATTAAAACAATTTAATCAAGTTTAATTAACTTCTCTGACTAGTATCGATTTTGTGTATAAGTGGGGTTTGTGAGTTTCAACCGAAACAAGAACAACAAGAATAACAAGTGGGTCTTGTGACTTGTTCAAACAGAAAATAAGGTGGGTGTTTGGTTAAATCGAAAACAGAAACGAGTGTGATAGCAGTTGCAAATAACAAGGGGACTGGTTTCAAATGATGGAGATTGAATAGGTTAGCAAAAATAATAGTTGCAGTAGTACCTAGGCTCGACGAATGTTATCTACATAATGGCTTGAGATGACCGTGAAGGAACAGGCAGTAGAAGCAATAACAACCCGTAATAGGAACTTGATTAAAATAGAATAGTAATAATTACCAAATAGTATTCGACCAAATTGACAAATGGGTTTTGTGGTTAATCATACCGAACAAGTGGGTTCGAGGTTATTTAATAGTAACGATCGAGTGGTGTGGGATTGAAGGTGGTTATTGAAGGGTTACAACAGCGAGCAATTGGTGGTGGTTTGTAGTTTTGTAGGGTAGCAAATAAACAGCATATCACGATGGTTCTTAGCGGTGGTGTTGCTTCGGCCGACAGCAAGTAGAAACCGAATAGTAGTAGTTTGAGTAGTTGCAAACCGAAGGTTGGTTTAGTTTGTATGTTGGCCGAATAGGAACCAAAAACAACTAATAGTTCGATTGATTTATGGTTCGAGTTTGAGTTGTAATTGATCAACAAACACAAAGTGATGGCTTGTGTTTGTGTTTGAAAATTTGAATGGCAGAAAAAAAACAGTCGACTATGGTTTATGTTTTGGGGAGGGTATCCTTTGAGTTGGGTCTGTTAGTTCTACCAAGAACGAAAAGAGAATAGAGAAAAAGAAAACAAAGTGTTTTTGTATGCATGGGTTGTTTGATTAAGGTGAGAGGTAATGAAGAAGGTGGTAATATGTAAAACAATAGTGATACGTTTACATTTGGTGCAAGTAGTCTCCAATCAAACTTTTTAATATATAAAAGGGCATTTGGCTTGTTGTGTAAATCCCACTGGTGATATGTATATATGGGTAGACATTAAATATCTATAATGATTTTGATAGTAATATAATAACAACATGTGGGAATTTAATTAGCCGCCTCCTTTGTTCTCACTCTATCGACATAATTACACGGACCGGAGTTCGTACTCTGTTGTTAATTAGTGATGGGTAAAAAGTATTTAGAAAAATCTCATAATTTTAGATTAAGTATATTTATTTATTCCAGTCATTAATTGTGCAAAATAAATCTTAAAAAGTGGACCTGTAACTAGAGCTCAATCCCAAATAAACTGTACCAGTTTTAAAACTCAATCTATGATATTTAATATATATTTTTAGCAAAACTTAAAAATCGATCTTACGCACCAATGTTTGTTTTTAACTTCTCATATATTCATTTTCTTTTAAATTTGTTTAATCACAATCGTATGTCAAACGAGTGTTGCTGTCATTTACTAAATAAATTCAAAATCCTATATATATATATATATATTCTATATACTTTATTTATATATATGTATATTTATATATATATTTATATATATTTAAATATATACTTATCTATTTACAAATACTTGTTCATGGATCATCGGGAATGGTCAAAACGTCAATTGCATATATGACATAGTTCAAAATTTTTGAGACTCAACTTAACAGACTTTACTTATTGTGTCGAACTTATATAAAGATTAAGTTTAAATTTGGTCAGAAATTCCCGGGTCATCACAAATAACATTCATATTTTAAGCTCGAAAGTTTACAGAATATAGAAACTAACAGTTTCTATATGATGTAACACTGATAGCACGAAGAAATTAATGATTTCAGATAAGATTAGTCATAAAAATATATTCAGAAATATCGATGATATTTATAATGAAAGATACAATAATATCTTTGAATATCTAAGATCAGAGGATGATAGAGACTATTGTCCGCAAGGGTTTAGAGTAAGGAGCGAGTTATTCACTATAGACTTTAGCAGACATTGAATCATTTGGATTCTTTGAAGTCAAACTTATTCTTTGTGATTTGTCCACGACTTTCTTCATAGTTTCGCATAATCTGCTTTTCGGTACTAAATTTTCTATTGAATGTTTCCAATATAATAATATACAGGAAGCACGAAGAAGTATATAATTTCAAACGAGGGTATTTATGAAAATATCCTCAGAAGTATCGAAGATATTGATGATGATATTTTGGAATTTCTAAGTTCGATGGTTGATGGAGAAAGATTTTTTTTTTTTTTTGCAAGATTTTAACGTGACTTCGGAGCAAGATATTCTCTAAAGATTTCAACGGATCCAGAATTACCTGATTCCTTTGAATATAAGGTTTGGTCCTTGTATTTGTCCTTGGTCTCCTTCATGGGTAGCTCAATCTGTTTTTCAATACCCAATTTTCTATCGAGCGTTCCTAACACTCATTTCTTTCATCAAACTTTTGGCCGTTTAGACCATCTACCATTTTTCTGTTTCCTCTGCATTTAATGCTATGATATCTGAATCATCGGTTATTAATCTGAGGTGGTTTCAGGAGAATTGTGTTTTTAGATAATTAAACGCTGATGGTAATATGGTGGAATATGAAAGGTTCCCTGGTACAATAAAAGAGCACGCGTATATATCAACGTTATAATAAGGTTGTTTCGTACGAAAAGTCGAAGTTGTCTTGATAGAGCTGTGACAAAATTGGCTATTTTGAAGAAGAACTGCAAGGTTATTTTGGGTAATAACAACACTAAAGAATTAGCACAATTATGTGTTAAACGTTTACTCAGTTTCCGAGAGTTTTTCAAGTGCATAACTATATGCATCAATCTTTTCTTCCGTAGATGAAGTGCGGTTGGTTCATCCTATCGGTTGAGGTGTTTTCAAGAATCATGAAAGGTTTGAACGCAGATTGTAATCGTCAAGATACAAATGAAGTTTAAGGTGAAATCAAGTGGCAAACTTGAAGAATTGTTTAGTTTCATATGTTATAATCATTATTTTTTTCATTTTTAATTGTCCAATCTTGATAGTCCACAGTTAACAGTCCAATAATTCATATATTGTTTAATTTATAATATTCGAATTAATTAATACGTATCGTGACCCGTGTACATGTCTCAGACTCGATCACAACTCAAACTATATATATATAGATGGGTCGATATGATATGTCAAAATATTGTGTACGTGTCTCGATATTTAAAATGCGTAAATAACAGAATGACGATAAATAAAGTGCATAAAATAAATAACAGAAATTAAATGACGATAAATACAATTGTGATAATTAAATTGCGATAAATAAACTGTGATAAATAAAATGTAATCAGTTAGCTAGGAACAGTTAGCGTGGATTCTTAACAAAATTCATCATAGTTAATTTGTTTGTTTCTAACAAATTTTATTTTGTCAAATGTTTTCTTCATTATGCCACTTGTTGGATTCTGATAAATCAAAATCCAATTATGAAATTGGATGAATATAGTTATTCTGTGGTGAACGGATTTGTATATCGGTGAATGCAAGTAGGATAGTAAACGTCTATTGAATCAGCTTCGAAGAATGTACATTGTAACTTATTAATGTGAAATCTGAATATTCCTCGGGTATTACCTACCCGTTAAAATATTTTCACAATTAACACTTTGTACGAAAGAATTTTAAATTACAATCTTTATGAAAACATATATACATATATATTTTCTTCAAATGTAATCATGGATTAATTGAGTTAATATGATATTTAACTCAGTTGGTTTATCGTTAAAACTAGAATACATAATCTCTAAAACATTTAGAGATTACTTAATTGCCACGAAGAACGAAGATAATCGATGTAGAACGATACGTAGAACAATAATTATACTCGAGGTACAGAATGAGATGTTGAGGCATGGATTGTTGATGGTACTGGTGTTGTTACTGATGGTAATGCTGGTGTCGGTGATGTTGCTGAAGCTGGTAAATTTTGCACCATATTCTCCAAATTGATTACTCGAGCGCGAAGTTCGTTAACTTCTTCTATTATTCCGGGATGATTGTCGGTCGGAACTAGCGGATGAATAAAGTTTAGAATTTTAGATAGAATATAATTGTGGTGAGATACTCTGGAAATGAGTGTGAAAATGGTGTTTCGAATGAGTTCGCCGGTACGTGTTTCAGGTTCATCACCAAGAGGTAAATTCAGTTGGTGGAAGGGATCGCTTTCTTCGCGTCTCCATTGATTAAGTCAACTACGAACCCATCAGATGAATTGGGGATGACTGATTGGTTGATTCATTCTGATGACGCTGATAGGTGAAACTCCATATCGGAATAGCTGTCGGAATAACTATCGGAATAGCTATCGGAATCTGAGGGACTCGAACTAGTTGAGGAATTCATCTCGTACAATCAGATGAAGAATTTTTGATAAGAAATAGATTTTAGGATATAGATTAGTACTCTGCAATACATAATTTACATATGCATATATAATACTAAAATCCCATAAGTTACGGAGGAATCTACGAAAATTGTCAGGCAAAGTCTACAGTAACAGATATGCAAAGATATGAATTAGCAGATACGCTAAGATACGAATTTTGTCTATACACTATTCATGCAATCAATGCAGTAAGATGTGTCTAGACTAAGAATGATAAGCAGATGATTTCTGACAAAAATGATAAGCAAAACTTTTGACATGCAGACACGGTCGAAGTCCAGACTCACTAATGTATCCTAACGACTACTAGTTAGACACACTAATGCAAGACCGGGTTCGCTAAGACCACTGCTCTGATACCAACTGTAGAGACCCGTCCTAATCCATCCGGACGAAGTCCATATTGATTATAAACGATTCACAACAGTTGATTACATCGCGAGGTACTTGACCTCTATATGATATATTTTACAAACATTGTATTCGTTTTTGAAAAGACAATCTTTCATTATATCAAAAGTTGACGGCAGTCATACCATTTCATAATATATCTAACTATAATTGACTTAATAATAATCTTGTTGAACGCAACGACTCGAATGCAATGTCTTTTGAAATATGTCATAAATAACTCCAAGTAATATCTCTAAGATGAGCAAATGCACAGCGGAAGATTTCTTTAATACCTGAGAATAAACATGCTTTATAGTGTCAACCAAAAGGTTGGTGAGTTCATTAGTTTATCACAAGGAATCATTTCATAATTTTTAATAGACCACAAGATTTCCATATTTCCAATTCTCATAAACATACGTCCCATGCATAGAGACAAAAATCATTCATATGGATTGAACACCTGGTAACCGACATTCACAATATGCATATAAGAATATCCCCATCATTCCGGGATCCTCCTTCGGTCATGATATTAATTTCGAAGTACTAAAGCATCCGGTACTTTGGATGGGCCTTGTTGGGCCCGATAGATCTATCTTTAGGATTCGCGTCAATTAGGGTGTCTGTTCCCTAATTCTTAGATTACCAGACTTAATAAAAAGGGGTATATTCGATTTCGATCATTCAACCATATAATGTAGTTTTGATTACTTGTGTCTATTTCGTAAAAACTTTTATAAAAATTGCGCATGTATTCTCAGTCCCAAAAATATATATTACAAAAGCATTTAAAAAGGGAGCAAATGAAACTCACGCATATAAATATTGTAAAACAGTTAATAAAGCATTTGCATGTATTCTCAGCCCAAAAACGTAAAGAGTAAAAGGGACAAATGAAACTCACACATATAAATATTGTAAAACAGTTAATAAAGAATTTGCATGTATTCTCAGCAAAAAAAAAATATATAAAAAGGAAATAATGAAACTCACGCATATAAATATTGTAAAATAGTTAATAAAGCATTTGCATGTATTCTCAGCCCAAAAATATATATAAAAAGGGAATAATGAAACTCACCTATTGTATTTTGCAGTAAAAATACATAGAACGACATTGAACAAGTATAGGGTTGGCCTCGGATTCACGAACCTATATCATTTGTATATTTATTAATATACATAATGGAGATCGAACAGTGTATATATAAATTTATTAGTTATCTTCATTTTATATTAATAATATATATATGTTTCATATACTCATTTTGTATATATATAAAAAATATTAATTTTCGTTATGTTATATATATATATATATATATATATATATATATATATATATATATATATATATATATATATATATTATATTTAGATATCATTTGTATATTAGTAATAGTAGTTATAAGAATACCAAAAATAATTTTGATAGTGATAAAAATGTTGATAACAATAATTTTAGTATTTACAAAATGATGCCAATATTTATAACAATAACTTGTATTATTTTCATAATAATAGTAATAATAATAATTATAATTATATCAATACCTATTTTAATATTAGTAGTAGTAATGATAATATTAACATTTAATGATAATATTAATAATATTAAATTGTAATATAATAGTTATAATATTACTTAAATTATCATTAATAATAATAATATTCATTTTTTTGTAGTTATAATCCTAATATAAATAAAAATAATATTTACTACTTGTGTTAACAACAAAACTAATAATAATGTTATTACCAATAATAAAAATAATAATAATAATAATAATAATAATAATAATAATAATAATACTAATACTAATCATTTTGATAATAATAATAATTCTATCTCTTAATTTTACTAGTAACATAATATTATAACAAAATGATTTATTCTAACAATAATAATAATTAATAATAACAATAATAATAATAATAATAATAATAATAATAATAATAATAATAATAATAATAATAATAATAATAAAATGTGAGTAACTACCTCATAAAGTCCTTTCTAAAAAAATATTGGCTGCTGCGAGAATTGAACCCAAGACCCCTCATAAACCCGCTAACACTCAAGACCATGGAACCATACAAGCTTTTCTGTTTTAAAACCCGTGCTATATTTATATATCTAATATTTATATCTGTTATCTTCTTCTTCTGTTTCTAAAAAAAAATGACACAACCAGGGCTCGAACCCGCGACCTCACGCTAACAGGAACCACTCTTAAACCACTCGTCTGTCATGGTTTTTCTGAAATTACACGAATCTATTATCTAATAAACCAATTCGTTTTTTTGTTTCCTCTTTCTAAACCTATCTTCATTTTCATTACTTGAATCCATTTATTACCAGCCCACAACAGCTAGGCCCAACGTCTTTGAATCATACTAGTCCAACAGAAGATAAAGAACACGGCCCATGATGTTGTATTGAGAATTCAAAACAGAAAAGCAAAGCCGACATCATTTAATAATCTTTATCGTCACCTAATTCCCATCATTGCCCATCATCGTGATAACACATTCATTATTATATAACACCTATCATTATCCCATTATCCTAATCATCATCATTATTATATTATGATCACTTTTATTATATTATTTAATATTAAATCATCACCATCTCACATCGTTCTTTTAATAAAAAAGGCAACGGCAAAAGACTAGCGTAGCAGCAGCAGATAAGACTAACAGAAACATAATTATATCAGCAACAATTAGGAGTTGCAGGTGGTGGTTTGTGGTGATGACTCAAGAACATGGTGAATGGTGATTAAAACAGAAAAATATCGAACAGTGGTTGATGTGGATGTCGACGGTGGTTTAACAAACAATATTAGCTGAAACAGAAAGGAAAGAAGATAGCAGCAGTGACTAGTGATCGTTGGTGGTTTTTGGTGGTGGTTTAGCTATGGTTTCAACTGTTTGATGAAGACAACGGTGGTAGAGGTTGTGCTAGTGATTAATGGTGGTTATCAAGGGTTGTTATGGTGGCGGTTTGGAGTGATTAAAAGGCAGCAACAATATCGAGTGAAATAGATATAGAGGTGAGGGATATAGAGGATGAGAGAGAGGTATATAGAGAGAGTAGCGGTGGTGGATATTGTGAACAGAATGAAAAACAGAAAAAGAGACGGTCGTGTTGTTAGTGATCGAGCATGTGGGTTTCAAGTCTCCACAGCGAACAAAAGTATGTGTTCTTGTTTTTCTGTGAAAGGATTAATTGGTACAAGTAATTTGTAAATTGATAAATGATAATGATGAAGGAAAAATCGATCCTTTTTTCTCTAATACATGGATGGTTCAATTGATTTTACAGGACATTGATTCAATGGGCTTCACTCTCAGCAACAGAATAAATATAAACAAATAAAAGTAGCTTATTATTTTAACAGACTTTGGATTTTTATCCATGATTCGTAGTCAACTAACAGTACGAATAAATAAAAAAATCAAAAGTTGATGTTAACCTTCAACTGATTTTGTTTGCTATTGGGACAGAGAGAATCAAATGGTACTAAATGGTAGACGTAAACAAATTCTGATACAGTTTATTTGTATCAATAAATAAATATATTAATAGTAAAATTAATACTAATAATAATAATTATATAAACAATAATAATATCAGCTATGATAACCATAATATTTAATATTAATAAATTATATCATTTTTATGATAATTTTAATAATGATTTTAATAATAATGGTAATTATATCTATAAAAGTAATAATATTAATAATATTAATATTGATAAAGATAATAATAACAATAAATAATCATTAATGATAACTAAAATTTATATCTTACTACTATTTATGATGTTAATAATGATCATAATAATATTAATAATAATAATATTAACTAACAAATTATTTGTATCAAATTTTCTATTTATGTATAGTAATAACATTTAATAGTTACACATAGGAATCATATATATTTATATATATAAATTCATTTTAAATTATCCTTACTTAATTTGTATCTTATTTTACTTATTTAATCCTAATGGTTAAACTATATTTTCAATTTATTATATATACTTATACTTATATTTATATATATGTATATATACATATTTATTTAAAACCATTGTTCTGTGAATCATCGAGCATAGTCAAAGGGTGATTGATTACATGAATATAGATTTCAAAACTTTCATGACTCAACATTACAGATTTTGTTTATCGTGTCGGAATCATATAAGAATAAAGTTTAAATTTGGTCGGAAATTGCCGGGTCGTCACATGATTTAGGTTTCCAAACTGTGTTATGCGGTAATGGTTTTCTATAGTAATCATTAGTTTAAAAAACTTTTGTTTCATTTGTTTTCACATAAGAAGATTTAAACACTGGTGAAGGTGATCTCCTATTAAAGGAACAATTTGGACTAAGATCAACCTTCCTTCTGGGTGTCTGTCGAATGGGTCTACAATTTGCAGCTCTGTGTCCCAACATCCCACAGTTGAAGCAGTTAACATTATTGAAATCATTAGAATGAAATAATTTGCGTCTAATTGGTGAAAACTGTCTCCTAGGTGGTTCAGTATGTTGTCTAGTCGTAGGGGGTGACGAGACTTGTTGTTTACAGTCTGTCGACGGCCAGGCGGAACATACTTAGACACATTACCAGAATTGGAACTCTCACCTTTTGGTGATTGTTCTACCTTAGGACCTGTTTCGTCTAACCTTCCCTTACTGACAAACTTAAGTGACACTCCCTGAGTGTTCTTCTTCTTATTTTGTTTGGGAGTCACAGTGCTCTTAGACTGAGCCTTTTTGACTTTCAGTCACCTTACTAGCATTAGCAGGGTTTTTCATAATGGTAACCGGTTTAGTGACAAGCTTAAAAAGTTTGATGTCTTTCTCAGTGTCGATATCAGTATCTGACTCTGTTTCATAGATAACATCTAAAGGTTTCCTTGACTTAACTATCTTACTAGAACTCTTAACAGGTGTTTCCTTAGGCTTACCATATCCTGGTTCTACAACTGGACCCTTACATTTCTCAACTGGTTTATTAATATACTCACCCATAAGAGGTGGGGCAACCTGGTCATAACCTAAACCCTGCTGGTGAGGATGATTAAGAGTCTGTTTCACATAAGACATCCTCTGCCAATTATCAATCCTAGCTTTCTCAGACTCATATTTCAACTTAAAGGAATCCTTTTCTGCCTTAAGAGTCTCTATCTGTCCTAAATACATAGTAATCACTTTTCCATCATCTATCATAGTTGATTTTAAGTGACCTACCTGGTTTTCTAAGGATTTAATCACATCAACATAGCCTTTCTGTTTATTAAGGTAGAAAAGCGCATCCTCATAGTTCTTTTTATTAGTCTGATTCTCTAAACTTAGGTTCTTAAGTTCAATTCTAAGCTTAGGGCAGGTCTCACATGTAACAGATATCTCATTAAGCTTAGTGATAACACATTCAAGCCTCTCAATTTCCTGTTCATAACCAATACATTTAGAACAATTAGAAACTGAGTCATTACATACCTTATCATTACCGGATGTGTTGGCCATGAATGCATAGTCATTTCTTCCAACCTGAGAATCTGCATCTGATTCTGATTCGGACTCTGAGGTTGTACTATCCGAGTAATCAGCCTCATAACCTCCTTTAACCTCATCTTGATCTGAATAAACTGGACTCCGAACTGTAACGCTCTTTTCATCACCACTCTTAAGATCACAGTTGAGCAAGTGTTCCAGTTCTTTCCTGAACCAAGTACCAGCATGACAACTCATCCCTTCTTCTTCATCAGATGAATCAGTAGTAAACTCAAGATCTGATAAGTCCTGAGCTTTGCGAAACTTATCATACAACTTATCTTTAATCCTCTTCCTGAAGCAGAATTTCATAAGCTCTTCTGCTCTCTTCAGCCTTGCATCACATTTGCACACATAGCATGTGCAATTCGGATTATCCTTACCAGTACAACCTGCATTTTTCCAAACAATTCTTTCCTCTTCAATTTCAGCTTCACTTTTACCTACAAACACAACGTTAGCCTTCTGTGTATCTACCGAGATGGACCAGTCACATACTTCATCAGCATACGTTGTAGTCAAAGCCTTAGATTGAACAGAACCCGAAGATTCTTTCTCTACAATTACATGTTGTGGAGTAACTGAGATGGTTATCTGGTGAAAAGGATCATGAAAACCAGGCTTGGGTGGTCTCATGCAGGTTTTCTTAAAGTGACCATATTCATCACAATTGTAGCACCTAACCTTCGACATATCAAAACCAAAATTCGAATCGCGATTTAAACTCAACGATCTTTGTCCTGTTCTCTTCAAGTACTTTCTAGCACGTCTTACAATGCTACCCATACAGTAGAGTATATCCATTCTCTCAAGCTCGTCCTCATCAATCTGATCATAGTCTTCATTTTCTAGATGAGTATTAAGCACTTGTCCACCAATCATATCGTTGTATGAGTTAACAACAATAGCTACCAAAGACATATCTTCCTAAATAGATTCGCGAGATCTCTTCTTGATATTCTCAGTTTGAAACACAGGAGTCTGAGTCTGAGTCTGTTGAATCGGAGAATCTTCAATCATCTTAATTGTAGAATTCTGAGCTTGTAATTTAGCATTAAAGTAGCCGGACTGAGACGATGGTGCAGACATTTGTGAAGCATTGGCTGTTATGTATACTGTCTGTAGTGGAGCATGAGTACCAGAATATGTCCCAATAGAGGACGCCGCAGCAGCTACAGAACCAAGTCTCTTTCTCTTTGCTTCATCCTGAATGTCCTTCTCCATCAACTTCGAAGTAAAAGCTGTTAGTGTCAACGGACGACCTGATGAGCTTTACCTGTTCTGAATCTTTTCTATCTCATGATCCCACTTTTCTGGAAGACCATCTTTCAACACCCTTACTGCATTTTCATCAGGCACCTCAATCTCATAATCTGCCATCTCTGCAATTAATAACCGATATCTCTCCAAAGTTTGTCCTAGAGATTCTGATGGAAGAGCTGCAACCACCCTCCACTCATCCTTCAAAACCTTACCCTTAGTCGCACGATAAGTAGCTGTACCTTCTGTTGCAGATTGAAGAGCCAACTAGATAGTATACGATGTTTTGTTTCGGTTCTTAAATTGCTGAAAAATCTCCTTTGACAAAGCTTGGGTTAGCTGAGCATAACATCTACACTCAAGATTGTACTCTTCACGCTCTGTAGGACTAAACTATGAAGTTTCTTTGGGTTCACCATCTGCTCCGCATGGCCATACATACGGATTCTCAATACATTCCCAAAGTCTAGAATCGACACCGTTTAAGTAAATAACAAACCTAACTTTCCAATCCAAGAAGTTTTTAAGATTGTCAAGTCTAGGTACTTTATTTGATGAACCAGATTCACTTTCATTAAGTAATAGTTTTTGTAGTCCAGGTGCAATTACTAACGCACTGTATTCATTCATCACTTGTTCATTTGTGTCAGACATTTTAACTGATTGAGTATTAAATTAAATGTAGTTAAAAGATTTTGTATCAAAAGAGGATTGGCCGATGGACAAGACGCTCGGTTGGAGGTCTAAGATAATCGGTCAGAGGTCTATGACTAACGGCTGATGGTGTAATCTTTGGAACTAAATCTTAGAATTAAGACCTTCGGTAGATGGAAGCTACTATCGGTCGATGGTAGAGGACGATCGGTCTATGGTCAAGAGAAGAACGGCCGATTGTAAAGACAAACGATTCTATGATATGACAAACTGTCCTCCGGTTGAATATGAGACGATCGGTCGAATGTGTCTGACGAACGGTCGAGGGTCGGGACGAACGGTCGATGGTCAAAGACGATCGGCCGAGGGTAGTTCTTACGAATACAGGGCAGGAAAAACTAGGGTTTTCGCTAAAACTTCAATTTTGATCGATTTTTGACGTTCTAGACTTAAACCAAACTAGTAGAAACTTAGATAATACACCCAGAGACACAAAGAAAGACAAAAACACGAGATTTAAACGTAAAAATATCAACTTTTAATCACAAACCCGTTTTGACCAAAAAACTTAAAATTGAAAACACATAATTCGACTCAAAAATGTTTAGATCAGCAAGCCTACGCTCTGATACCACTTTGTAGATGATCTAGGACTTTAGATTAAATGTTATACCTAGATTAAAGGCGGAAAACAATAAACCAGGATGAATCGAATACGAGTTTCACTTTGGGATCAATCTAACCAACTATATGTTGTTATAATCGACACCTAGATGATTGTATTCGGTTGGGGTTTGGTCTGGGACAATAGTAACAGTGAAATACGACGGCTTGGGTGTGTAGGGTGTGTAAACTAACAATGAAACCCAACACCCGTATATATATAAAGTTACAGTGACCATCGGCCGATGGTGATAGTCCCTCGACCGATGGTCCCTACCATCGGTCGATGGTCTGAGCTGCCAACCAAATAGCTCGAACCATTTTACGTCATTGCTTAATCAATTCAAACACACAATATCAATGACAATTCTTATACACGACTGAAATGTAAACGATAATACAAATAGAACTTATAACATCATAGAACTCGGGATTATGCACCAACAATTTGTTTTAGAAACGTTTCCTCATCCAAAATAGCATCATTATACTCTTTTAGCTTTGAAGCTTCAGTTTCACACAACGCATCAGATGAAGGATCTTTATCAAGATCACGTTGAAGCATATCAAGCTCACCTCGAATTCTGTAAACCGCATCATGAAGGTTACCCTTAATCCACATTAGTTTTCTAATAGGCTTCTTTAAAAAACGCAGCTTCTTTACAATACGAAACATAGTGACCCTCCACCTCTAATCTCCAATCATCTGAAACACACTTCAAAAAACCATCCCGGTCAGCAACATAGTTGTTGAAGCGAAACATTGTAGGTTTGGTAACCACCGCAAAAGGAATTTTGAAAACAGCAAGAAAATGCTCAGAAATGCGATACGGTTGAAAAATAGCATATGAATTCAAGAATTTAGTCAAAAAAAGAATCATTAACCAAAATCCTATTAATCTTCTTCAAAAGTAAACTACATGCCCATACTGTTAATACCGGACACATGAATATTATTAAGCATTCATCAAACTCACGCATAACAATATCCATATTCAACCACCTGCACTCGACTCTTCAACATGTAACGATACTTTAAAATCACGTAGAATAGTCCACAGGTGGCCTTTACCAAAATTGAAATGAACCCCGAGATCATTCCAAAGTTTCCTGCTTTGGATATACGAATTCGATGCATACACAAAAGAAGCAAAAAATTGAGTATTATCTTGAACCACACGAATTTGACAATTAACAACCGATCCGTCATATTCAAAACTATTAACTGCACAATAGCAGGATCCCAAACTAGAATTATAAGGGTACCATTCCTATATTGAGATACATGCGACACCCACTCCCATGTACCAAAAACAGTGTCACCAATCACTACAATAAAAATGGCTTTATAGGACTTTTTTTATTTGGGGTCCCAGAGCTAGGGTCCAAACAGACCACATATTAGGACTTTTTTTCGAAGTTGTGATGTGGTCAAGCGATTGGTGGCCTACCTCCTTTAGGGGAGGTCCAGAGTTCGACCTCCGTTGGCTACATATTAAAAACAAAATTTCATCCCAGCCATGAAGTATCAGCCCATGGCACCTTTCCCATATTGTTTTGGGGGGGGGGGGGAGGGGGGGAAAGGGGAGGGGATTTTTATTTGACTGTGCCCTTGGATCGATTTCAAGGTTTCCTCCTGGGCAGTGATGGGGGCGGGGTTATTATCGCTGCATCGGCATAGTCAAAACGGGAAATGATCGCAACAGGTGGTTTAGTCCCCCTCGGATAATCCCAATCGCGGTTCAAAAAAAATTAGGACCTTTTTTTCAGGGTCCTAACGATGTCATGAAAAGGGTCCTAACAGACTACTTTTTAGAACATTGTTTTTAAAGGTCCTATTATAACTTGACGAAAAATATCTAGGGTCCTTAAAGGTATAACTAACAGTATGCTTATTTTTAGTGTCATAATATCATATGAGACACTTATATTATGGGTTATGTAAAGTTCAAAACTTAATATTTCGGTCCTATTTCATGGTTGACAGAATTTATCTAGAGTCCTAAAAGGTATAACTAATAGGACGCTTATTTTTAGTGTCATAATATCATATAGGACACTTATATTATGGGTTCTATAAAGTACTCTTATACGACACTTAATATTTCGGTCCTATTTCATGATCGACGCAATTTATCTAGGGTCCTAAAAGGGATAACAAATAGGACCCTTAGTTTTAGTGTCATAATATCATATAGGACACTTATATTGTAGGTTCTATAAAGTACTCTTATACGACACTTAATATTTCGGTCTTATTTCATGATTGACATAATTTATATAGGGTCTTTAAAGGTATCACTAATAGGACGCTTAGTTTTATGGTCATAATATCATATATAACTTTATAGGATACTTAGATGTAACACCAGCCAATTTTTTTTTTAAATCACGGTGGAAGACTCAATTACTACTTTACCCTTTTATATAAAACTTACACACATACATTTATTACAAATCTGAAACAGACACCTTGCATTATTACAAACGACCTGATTAACATTTAAACGTCTGTTTTATAATATAAACACACGACATCAGAGTAGCTTGTCAAACATATCATCAGCCCGACTCCCGACCCTACCAGCATTAAGATCTAGAACCTGCAAGGGAGGAGGTGAGTGGTTAGCACAAGGCTAAGTGAATGGAACTATCACAGAATCTAGCATACAGTACCAACTTGTACTCCTACAGCAACAACTATATACAACCACATACAACGTACAACAACAACAACAACTATGCTCTAACTAGAGGACCGACGGCTTGTATGGGCACACAACCACTAGCCGACCAGGCTAGAGTCTACCGATAGTCCTTACTACTGAATCCCCAGTATAGTAAATCCACACGCAAGTGATGCGTCATTCAGCACTGTACTCAACAAATAGTAGCTAACTGGACCCAACCACAACTAGGTTGACTTCTCTGAGCTGAACCTAACAGATCAAGGTTCCAACAACAACAGCAAAAACTTGTGCACATGCAACTAGTCAACTACTACTACTACTACATGCAACTAATACTACTAAAAGCATGGCAACCCTAACTACGATCAACTGTACAACATAACTACTAAACATGGGAACTAACAACAATATAAACATAGTAGCGCAACTTGCTACTCTATACTACACCAGGAGATAATCCCACTCACTGATTACCAGCACAGCTCAGTTATCTAACTCTGAGCTTCTTCCTAGTTCTTATCACCTGATAATAGATATAACATAATCAGTAATCATGTGTTGATAAAAATCCGAAAACAAGACAACAACACCAATACCAACACTTAATCACTTTACAACTGGTCTGCCAACCGTACCACTAACACCATCACACGCACATTTGAGAAGACTCAACCGTGCGGTTGACAATTCACTCGTACGTTTGGTCTATGCCCAAACATCCTACAGTGATTCACCTGATCTGTACGGTTCACCACACGAGTGACCAGTGACCCGTACGAGTCACGTCTCAACCGTACGTATCATCACAATCAAAACATAAGTTCCCTATCACCTCTCACTCGCACGGTTCATAAAATCAGGTTCAAAACATAAGTTCCCCATCACCTCAACCACATAGTTAGCACTAACAAACACATTTCATAAATATTCAAGCTCAAAATACACAAAACCCATTTACACCAAAAACCCCAATTACACAAGCAATCAAAGTTAGATTGAAACACACTAACCTGATTATCAACGCTAGATGATGTACAAAATTAGGTTCTAGGCTTGATTAACTTCAGTTCTTCACTAGATTCACTTAGGGTTTTAGAGAGTGATACATATAAGGTACGGGTTATTCTAAGGGAGAGTTATAGAAATGAACTCAAGGATACAGATAATACACTAAATGGGGCTTAAAACCCGTACCCCACAATACATGGGTATTTATGAGTTATCTGAATTCTTTCGTACTTCGTTAGGCGACCCTAAGGGAGTCCAAATTAAACAAACAAACATGTTCTGTGACCCTTGTCACAAACTGGTCTTGACTAAACAATTAGAAAATCATAAACAAATCATTGTTAAAATCACTAATTAACACCAAACAAGGGTAATTTGGTCATTTCATCTAGGTCCGATCTCAAGTTGTTACAAATCTACCCCCCTTAAAGAGATTCCGTCATTGGAATCAATTCAACTACGGTCAACAAAACCCACTCAATCTTTCACAATCATCAGTCCAAACTAGCAAATCGTCCTTCCGATACCAATCGTCCTCCTTAAACAAGTGCACAGGATATGGAATTTCTAACATTTACTCACGTCCGATACAATACAAATTACCACTACGTCCATCGGTTAACAACTTGAACCCATAAATTCCATGGCCAAGCCATTTAGTCAAGGTTAAAATTCACGTTTTTAAGTCATTCCGTATCGTTAGTTACACGATCTGTCCTCAAATTCAACTCTCAACAAAGTCTACTCTTCACAATTCTCTCAAGCTTAGGCAATAGAATTAGTCATCATGCAAAATTCTATACCTATGTCCATGAAAATGTCCTTAAGTCAACAAAGCATCACAGGTTATTCGTCTCATGTCCAGTCACATCACATTCCCAATGTTCAATTCACGATCTATATATAGCACGGGCCACCTAAATTTTTCCTTCCGCTTCTCAGAAATTTCATATCACTTACCACAATATACTTATGTTGGCCAGACAAAAGTTTATTGTTCTAAATCATATCTCCATTCTGAGTCGCTCGAACCGGAAAATGCTACTGGTCCCATTCACTAGCTTAAGTCCAACGAGTCTCCTCAAATGCTTCGGCAATAACTAAGCTACTTTATAATTAATCAATCACACCATCTGTCCAATCATAGTTATTTAAACATTGTCCATCAAATGTTCAAATATAATCTACCAACATTACCACACATCCAACAAGCATAGGAAATATCTGGTCAATAAATTCCACTACTGACATATCACTCATACTCATGTCACTATCTAACAACTTCCTATCGTCCAAAAGTCCAATGTAAAAAGATACCCAACACATCTCTATCCAAGTCACAGTTTTCAATCCCAAAAATTAAACCTAAGGGTTACCCTTACCCCCACAAAGCACACAAGGGTCGCAACCAAAACATACAGCAAGATAACCCAACAAAATAAATCTTACATGTTAGGACCCCGAAAGTGGTATAGTGTTAATGTGAAATAAGCTCATTAGAAGGTTCCTTAGAAGAGGGCCATATAAGGAACCTAAGTAGTCCTAATTAGATAGTCATTGCATTGTAAACTAGTTTAGAGAAGCTGTGGAATGTAAATTTACAGATTCTCTCTAATAACGAATCTGTTCTTTCCTTACCGAGACTCACTCATTCTTATCATATCTTCGATTCTCACCATGATCTGACCTATCATTACACTACAATCAAGATCTACCAATCTAAAACACTATATATATATATACATATATATATATACATATATATATATATATATATATATATATATATATATATATATATATATATATATATATATATATATATATATATATATATATATATATATATATAACTAGATAGTACAAGGATTTTAAAGCATACATGTATTTACATCATATTCAACATCTGCATCAGCAACCATCTGATAAGCTCTTGCTATTGACGTATGTGGATTCTTTCTTTTCTACCCTACTGGAGAACCAGAAGATCTACCTACCAATCCCACTGCGCTCCTGGCCCCGCCCCAGAACTTGCTCCTCCAGCATACAGACATTGAGCTGAACTATGCCCCACCTGATGACATTTCCAACATACATCCCCTTGGAATGAACAAATCGGAATCTCGTGCCCCACAATTCCACATCTTAAACACCTTTTGGTCAAATATGAACAAGGACCACTATGAGATTACCTGTAACTATACCACCATGAGTTCGGACTTGACGCCGACCCACTCTGTTCTGACCCAACTTTCTGTTTCAACTTAATAGACTTCTTTGACTTAGAATTTGACTGACTCATCACCTGATCTTGTTGTGGCATCACATAACCTACCATTCTATTTCTTGCTGCTCTGACGTCATCTTCTACCATCTTGGCCATAACAAATGCTTATGATAACGTCGTCGCCATCCTAACCATTGTTCTCTACTATGGTAAAATTACATTAACAAAATGCTAAATTCTAGACTGTTAATCTGGAACCCACTGTTGCGCGAACCTTAATTTATCCATATACTACTCAATCACCTCATCTATCATCATCTGATCTGTCATTTTCATTGCTCGAAATTTTGTCTTAATTCGACTGAGGTCATAGGATAAACAATACTGCTCACAAACTTTACTGTAAAATTGTTCACACGTAATCATGCTCACTTGCTCTCTCAGTATACTAGAAATAACTATAACTTACCAAACTATTACCCTATTTTCAACATACGACGAGCATAAATAACCTGTAATTCCAGTTCTCATTGACAGGCCTCAAAAACTCTTTCTATCTCTCTTAACCAGTTAAGGGTTATCGTTGGGGTAGAACTTCCTGAGTATTCTGGCAGATTACAATTTATAAATTGTTTGAAGGTACATTTCTTCGGTTGTTGAAATGTCAGCATCTGATACGGATCCCACATCTGATTTGGGAACTGTTGTTTAAAATGAGGTGGCATCTAATACTGTTGAGGAAACTGATATTGAGGGGGAAACCATTGTTGTTGTTGGAAAGCACTTCCAGTTTGCTGATAAATATTTGATTGCACCGAATACACACTAAACATCTGATTCGGTACACTACCACATGGATTCACTGGTACCTGACGTGGTTCTAATTCCCTTATTCGATCATGTGCTTCATTTAACTGACTTTCCAAATCTAGAAATTGTTCCTGCGAATTATCTTCTGACACATACTCGTCTTCATTTGGGGCTCTGAATGTTCCAGGGCTCGACGGTCCAGTTGCGTTTCCTGTATCATCTGCCATATCTGCACTACCACAACAACTCACACAAACTCTTAGTGGAAAATAGGTTAGTACCTATCAACTAACGCATGTAATCCCTACATTCACTTAACCTGTCCCCTCATATATGTTTGACACAACACAAGGTTTGGGAACATGACATTCAACACAATGTACATGCGGCCAAACCTATGCTCTGATACCAAATTGTATCAATAGCCATTTTTTTAAATCACAGCGGAAGACTCAATTACCACTTTACCCTTTTATATAAAATATACACACATACATCTATTACAAATCTGATACAGACACCTTGAATTATTACAAATGACCTGATTAACATTTAAACATCCATTTTATAATTTATACACACGACATCAGAGTAGCTTGTAAAACATATCATCAGCTCGACTCCCGACCCTACCAACACTAAGATCCAGAACCTGCAAGGGAGGAGGTGAGTGGTAACCACAAGGCTAAGTGAATGGAACTATCACAGAGTCTAGTATACAATACTGAAATGTCCCGTTCTTATTGATTAAAAACGTTCCATATTAATTGATTTCGTTGCGAGGTTTTGACCTCTATATGAGACGTTTTTCAAAGACTGCATTCATTTTAAAACAAACCATAACCTTTATTTCATCAATAAAGGTTTAAAAAGCTTTACGTAGATTATCAAATAATGATAATCTAAATTATCCTGTTTACACACGACCATTACATAATGGTTTACAATACAAATATGTTACAACAAAATAAGTTTCTTGAATGCAGTTTTTACACAATATCATACAAGCATGGACTCCAAATCTCGTCCTTATTTAAGTATGCCACAGCGGAAGCTCTTAATAATCACCTGAGAATAAACATGCTTAAAACGTCAACAAAAATGTTGGTGAGTTATAGGTTTAACCTATATATATCAAATCATAATAATAAACCACAAGATTTCATATTTCAATACACATCCCATACATAGAGATAAAAATCATTCATATGGTGAACACCTGGTAACCGACATTAACAAGATGCATATATAAGAATATCCCCATCATTCCGGGACACCCTTCGGATATGATATAAATTTCGAAGTACTAAAGCATCCGGTACTTTGGATGGGGTTTGTTAGGCCCAATAGATCTATCTTTAGGATTCGCGTCAATTAGGGTGTCTGTTCCCTAATTCTTAGATTACCAGACTTAATAAAAAGGGGCATATTCGATTTCGATAATTCAACCATAGAATGTAGTTTCACGTACTTGTGTCTATTTTGTAAATCATTTATAAAACCTGCATGTATTCTCATCCCAAAAATATTAGATTTTAA
Organism: Rutidosis leptorrhynchoides; assembly: GCF_046630445.1. Taxonomy (NCBI): domain Eukaryota; kingdom Viridiplantae; phylum Streptophyta; class Magnoliopsida; order Asterales; family Asteraceae; genus Rutidosis; species Rutidosis leptorrhynchoides. The sequence continues at coordinate 440,416,214 of NC_092333.1, forward strand.
AAGTGGGACTATAACTCACTTTCACAGATTTTTACTTCGTCGGGAAGTAAGACTTGGCCACTGGTTGATTCACGAACCTATAACAATATATATACATATATATCAAAGTATGTTCAAAATATATTTACAACACTTTTAATATATTTTGATGTTTTAAGTTTATTAAGTCAGCTGTCCTCGTTAGTAACCTACAACTAGTTGTCCACAGTTAGATGTACAGAAATAAATCGATAAATATTATCTTGAATCAATCCACGACCCATTGTATACGTATCTCAGTATTGATCACAACTCAAACTATATATATTTTGGAATCAACCTCAACCCTGTATAGCTAACTCCAACATTCACATATAGAGTGTCTATGGTTGTTCCGAAATATATATAGATGTGTCGACATGATAGGTCAAAACATTGTATACGTGTCTATGGTATCTCAAGATTACATAATATATAATACAAGTTGATTAAGTTATGGTTGGAATAGATTTGTTACCAATTCTCACGTAGCTAAAATGAGAAAAATTATCCAATCTTGTTTTACCCATAACTTCTTCATTTTAAATCCGTTTTGAGTGAATCAAATTGCTATGGTTTCATATTGAACTCTATTTTATGAATCTAAACAGAAAAAGTATAGGTTTATAGTCGGAAAAATAAGTTACAAGTCGTTTTTGTAAAGGTAGTCATTTCAGTCGAAAGAACGACGTCTAGATGACCATTTTAGAAAACATACTTCCACTTTGAGTTTAACCATAATTTTTGGATATAGTTTCATGTTCATAATAGAAATCATTTTCTCAGAATAACAACTTTTAAATCAAAGTTTATCATAGTTTTTAATTAATTAACCCAAAACAGCCCGCGGTGTTACTACGACGACGTAAATCCGGTTTTACGGTGTTTTTCGTGTTTCCAGGTTTTAAATCATTAAGTTAGCATATCATATAGATATAGAACATGTGTGTAGTTAATTTTAAAAGTCAAGTTAGAAGGATTAACTTTTGTTTGCGAACAAGTTTAGAATTAACTAAACTATGTTCTAGTGATTACGAGTTTAAACCTTCGAATAAGATAGTTTTATATATATGAATCGAATGATGTTATGAACATCATTACTACCTCAAGTTTAGTAGGTAAACCTACTGGAAGTGACAAGAAATGATCTAGCTTCAAAGGATCTTGGATGGCTTGAAAGTTCTTGAAGTAGGATCATGACACAAAAACAAGTTCAAGTAAGATTTTTACTCGAATTAAGATAGTTTATAGTTATAAAAATTGAATCAAAGTTTGAATATGAATATTACCTTGAATAAGAAAGATAACCTACTGTATATAACAAAGGTTTCTTGATCTTAGATGATTACTTGGAATGGATTAGAAAGCTTGGAAGTAAATTAGTAAACTTGAAGAGATTTTTGAAGTGTTCTTGAAGTGTTCTTCCTATGATGATTATAGCTTGATTCTTGAAGTGATTTTTGATGAAGATGATGATTAACTACTGGAAAAATACGTTCATAATAGTGTGTGTGTGTGTTGAGAGAGAATTAGAAAGAGAATTGGAAGTGAAATGGAGTGAATGATGAGTGGTAATTGGTGAGTGGTGAGTGGGGTTAAAAGGAGTTCTAGTTAGTTGACTAGCTCATGGTAGAAGTTAAAATTGATTAGTCATACATGACATAATCAAGAGTGGAATCCCATGCTAGTTCCTATTGGTATATACTCATAGTAAGTACGTTTTGAAGCTGTGTATAATACGGGTAAGAATACGACTAGAATTCTTGATGAAAGAAAAGAATGGAAAAGTAACTGTAACCATTTTCGTTAAGTATGAGTGTTTTGATATATGTCTTGAAGTCTTCCAAAAGTATTTTAATACATCTAAATACACTACATGTATATACATTTTAACTGAGTCGTTAAGTCATCGTTAGTCGTTACATGTAAGTGTTGTTTTGAAACCTTTAAGTTAACGATCTCAATTAATGTTGTTAACCCATTGTTTATTATATCTAATGAGATGTTAAATTATTATATTATCATGATATTATGATATATTAATATATCTTAATATGATATATATATACATTTAAATGTCGTTACAACGATAATCGTTACATATATGTCTCGTTTCGAAATCCTTAAGTTAGTAGTCTTGTTTATATGTATATAACTCATTGTTAATATACTTATGGAGATACTTACTTATCATAATCTCATGTTAACCATATGTATATCCATATATATATCGTCATGTCGTTTTTACAAGTTTTAACGTTCGTGAATCGCCGGTCAACTTGGGTGGTCAATTGTCTATATGAAACATATTTCAATTAATCAAGTCTTAACAAGTTTGATTGCTTAACATGTTGGAAACATTTAATCATGTAAATATCAATCTCAATTAATATATATAAACATGGAAAAGTTCGGGTCACTACAGTACCTACCCGTTAAATAAATTTCGTCCCGAAATTTTAAGCTGTTGAAGGTGTTGACGAATCTTCTGGAAATAGATGCGGGTATTTCTTCTTCATCTGATCTTCACGCTCCCAGGTGAACTCGGGTCCTCTACGAGCATTCCATTGAACCTTAACAATTGGTATCTTGTTTTGCTTAAGTCTTTTAACCTCACGATCCATTATTTCGACGGGTTCTTCGATAAATTGTAGTTTTTCGTTGATTTGGATTTCATCTAACGGAATAGTGAGATCTTCTTTAGCAAAACATTTCTTCAAATTCGAGACGTGGAAAGTGTTATGTACAGCCGCGAGTTGTTGAGGTAACTCAAGTCGGTAAGCTACTGGTCCGACACGATCAATAATCTTGAATGGTCCAATATACCTTGGATTTAATTTCCCTCGTTTACCAAATCGAACAACGCCTTTCCAAGGTGCAACTTTAAGCATGACCATCTCTCCAATTTCAAATTCTATATCTTTTCTTTTAATGTCAGCGTAGCTCTTTTGTCGACTTTGGGCGGTTTTCAACCGTTGTTGAATTTGGATGATCTTCTCGGTAGTTTCTTGTATAATCTCCGGACCCGTAATCTGTCTATCCCCCACTTCACTCCAAAAAATCGGAGACCTGCACTTTCTACCATAAAGTGCTTCAAATGGCACCATCTCAATGCTTGAATGGTAGCTGTTGTTGTAGGAAAATTCTGCTAATGGTAGATGTCGATCCTAACTGTTTCCGAAATCAATAACACATGCTCGTAGCATGTCTTCAAGCATTTGTATCGTCCTTTCGCTCTGCTCATCAGTTTGTGGATGATAGGTAGTACTCATGTCTAGACGAGTACCTAATGCTTGCTGTAACATCTGCCAGAATCTTGAAATAAATCTGCCATCCCTATCAGAGATAATAGAGATTGGTATTCCATGTCTGGAGATGACTTCCTTCAAATACAGTCGTGCTAACTTCTCCATCTTGTCATCTTCTCTTATTGGCAGGAAGTGTGCTGATTTGGTGAGACGATCAACTATTACCCAAATAGTATCAAAACCACTTGCAGTCCTTGGCAATTTAGTGATGAAATCCATGGTAATGTTTTCCCATTTCCATTCTGGGATTTCGGGTTGTTGAAGTAGACCTGATGGTTTCTGATGCTCAGCTTTGACCTTAGAACACGTCAAACATTCTCCTACGTATTTAGCAACATCGGCTTTCATACCCGGCCACCAAAAATGTTTCTTGAGATCCTTGTACATCTTCCCCGTTCCAGGATGTATTGAGTATCTGGTTTTATGAGCTTCTCTAAGTACCATTTCTCTCATATCTCCAAATTTTGGTACCCAAATCCTTTCAGCCCTATACCGGGTTTCGTCTTCCCGAATATTAAGATGCTTCTCCGATCCTTTGGGTATTTCATCCTTTAAATTTCCCTCTTTTAAAACTCCTTGTTGCGCCTCCTTTATTTGAGTAGTAAGGTTATTATGAATCATTATATTCATAGATTTTACTCGAATGGGTTCTCTGTCCTTCCTGCTCAAGGCATCGGCTACCACATTTGCCTTCCCCGGGTGGTAACGAATCTCAAAGTCATAATCATTCAATAATTTAATCCACCTACGCTGCCTCATATTCAGTTGTTTCTGATTAAATATGTGTTGAAGACTTTTGTGGTCGGTATATATAATACTTTTGACCCCATATAAGTAGTGCCTCCAAGTCTTTAATGCAAAAACAACCGCGCCTAATTCCAAATCATGCGTCGTATAATTTTGTTCGTGAATCTTCAATTGTCTAGACGCATAAGCAATCACCTTCGTTCGTTGCATTAATACACAACCGAGACCTTGCTTTGATGCGTCACAATAAATCACAAAATCATCATTCCCTTCAGGCAATGACAATATAGGTGCCGTAGTTAGCTTTTTCTTCAATAACTGAAACACTTTCTCTTGTTCATCATTCCATTCAAATTTCTTCCCTTTATGCGTTAATGCAGTCAAGGGTTTTGCTATTCTGGAAAAGTCTTGGATGAACCTTCTGTAGTAACCAGCTAGTCCTAAAAACTGGCGTATGTGTTTCGGAGTTTTCGGGGTTTCCCACTTTTCAACAGTTTCTATCTTTGCCGGATCCACCTTAATACCTTCTTTGTTCACTATGTGACCGAGGAATTGAACTTCTTCCAACCAAAATGCACACTTTGAAAACTTAGCGTACAATTCTTCCTTCCTCAATACTTCTAACACCTTTCTCAAATGTTCACCGTGTTCTTGGTCATTCTTTGAGTAAATAAGTATGTCATCAATGAAAACAATGACAAACTTGTCAAGGTATGGTCCACACACTCGGTTCATAAGGTCCATGAACACAGCTGGTGCATTAGTTAAACCAAACGGCATGACCATAAACTCGTAATGACCGTAACGTGTTCTGAAAGCAGTCTTTGGAATATCATCTTCTTTCACCCGCATTTGATGATACCCGGAACGTAAGTCAATCTTTGAATAAACAGACGAGCCTTGTAGTTGATCAAATAAGTCGTCGATTCTCGATAGTGGGTAGCGGTTCTTGATGGTAAGTTTGTTCAACTCTCGGTAGTCGATACACAACCTGAATGCACCATCTTTCTTCTTGACAAACAAAACAGGAGCTCCCCACGGTGATGTGCTTGGTCGAATGAAACCACGCTCTAAAAGTTCTTGTAATTGGCTTTGCAGTTCTTTCATCTCGCTGGGTGCGAGTCTGTAAGGAGCACGAGCTATTGGTGCAGCTCCTGGTACAAGATCTATTTGAAATTCAACGGATCGATGTGGGGGTAATCCCGGTAATTCTTTCGGAAATACATCGGGAAATTCTTTTGCAATGGGAACATCATTGATGCTCTTTTCTTCAGTTTGTACTTTCTCGACGTGTGCTAGAACAGCATAGCAACCTTTTCTTATTAGTTTTTGTGCCTTTAAATTACTAATAAGATGTAGCTTCGTGTTGCTCTTTTCTCCGTACACCATTAAGGGTTTTCCTTTTTCTCGTATAATGCGAATTGCATTTTTGTAACAAACCATCTCTGCTTTCACTTCTTTCAACCAGTCCATACCGATTATCACATCAAAACTCCCTAACTCTACTGGTATCAAATCAATCTTAAATGTTTCGCTAACCAGTTTAATTTCTCGATTCCGACATATATTATCTGCTGAAATTAATTTACCATTTGCTAATTCGAGTAAAAATTTACTACCCAAAGGCGTCAATGGACAACTTAATTTAGCACAAAAATCTCTACTCATATAGCTTCTATCCGCACCCGAATCAAATAAAACGTAAGCAGATTTATTGTCAATAAGAAAGGTACCCGTAACAAGCTCCGGGTCTTCCTGTGCCTCTGCCGCATTAATATTGAAAACTCTTCTGCGGCCTTGTCCATTCGTGTTCTCCTGGTTCGGGCAATTTCTAATAATGTGGCCCGGTTTTTCACATTTATAACAAACTACATTGGCATAACTTGCTCCGACACTACTTGCTCCGCCATTACTCGTTCCGACACCATTTGTTCCTTTCGTTCTATTAACCCCTGGTCCGTAGACCTCACACTTCGCCGTGCTATGACCATTTCTTTTACACTTGTTGCAAAATTTGGTGCAGAACCCCGAGTGATACTTTTCACACCTTTGGCATAGCTGCTTCTGATTGTTGTTGTTGTTGCAGTTATTATTGTTGTTGGGATGATTGTTGTAGTTGCTGTTGTTGTTGTTGTTGTTGGGCCGTTTGTTGTAGTTGCGATTGATGTTGCGATTGTTGGGATAATTGTTGCAATTATTGTTGTAATTGCTGTTGTTGTTGTATTGGTGATTCTTATCACCGTTTTCCTCCCACTTTCTTTTGACTTGCTTCACATTGGCCTCTTCAGCAGTCTGTTCTTTAATTCTTTCTTCAATCTAGTTCACTAGTTTGTGAGCCATTCTACATGCCTGTTGTATGGAGGCGGGCTCGTGTGAACTTATATCTTCTTGGATTCTTTCCGGTAATCCTTTCACAAATGCGTCGATCTTCTCTTCCTCATCTTCGAATGCTCCCGGACACAATAGGCACAATTCTGTGAATCGTCTTTCGTACGTGGTAATATCAAATCCTTGGGTTCGTAACCCTCTAAGTTCTGTCTTGAGCTTATTGACCTCGGTTCTGGGACGGTACTTCTCGTTCATCAAGTGCTTGAATGCTGACCACGGTAGTGCGTACGCATCATCTTGTCCCACTTGCTCTAGATAGGTATTCCACCATGTTAACGCAGAACCTGTGAAGGTATGCATAGCGTACTTCACTTTGTCCTCTTCAGTACACTTACTTATGGAAAACACCGATTCGACCTTCTCGGTCCACCGTTTCAATCCGATCGGTCCTTCGGTTCCATCAAATTCCAAAGGTTTGCAGGCAGTGAATTCTTTGTAGGTGCATCCTACACGATTTCCTGTACTGCCAGATCCAAGGTTATTGTTGGTATGTAGCCCAGCCTGTACTGCGGCTATGTTTGAAGCTATAAAAGTACGGAATTCCTCTTCATTCATATTCACGGTGTGTCGAGTAGTCGGTGCCATTTCCTTCAAAATAGTCAAATGGAACAAGTTAATCATACAGAATATTAAGAGTAGTTAATAGTATTTCGTAGCATAATATGAACTCATTTATAAAAGCTTTTTCTTCATATTAGCGTTTTATAAGTTTAAATTCGGGTAGTACGTACCCGTTAAGTTCATACTTAGTAGCTAATATACAATTCAACTACTACAATTCTATATGAAAAACTGATTGTAATAATATTTCGCGTTCAAACTTTTATACAATATTTTACAAACTTACAATACCGCTTATTTTACATAAAGCATGAAATATAGCACACAATAACTTTGATACAAGATAGTTGTGAAGATAATTCTAGCTAGTACACAAGTCGTTCAGTAAAGGCAATAAAGACACGTAATTCATACGTCCAGAAACAAGTCATGCATTCTGGTTTTACTAGGACTACTTCCCATCCTTGGTCTTGTGGAACATAACCGTTATGGCCGTTGATAAGACAGCGTGTTGTAACGTCGTCAAAGGGACGAGGGTTACGTAATGACCAACAGTCTTGTAATAACCTAAAAACCTCATTTCTTTCCCCAATTACAGACTCCGTCACTTGTGGGAACGTTTTGTTTAATAGTTGTAGCCCGATGTTCTTGTTCTCACTTTGGTGAGAAGCGAACATTACTAACCCGTAAGCATAACATGCTTCTTTATGTTGCATGTTAGCCGCTTTTTCTAAATCACGAAGTCCTATATTCGGATATACTGAGTCAAATCAATTTCTTAACCCGTTGCGTAAAATAGCATTTGGGTTCCCCGCAATATATGCGTCAAAGTAAACACATCGTAACTTATGGATTTCCCAATGTGATATCCCCCATCTTTTGAACGAAAGCCTTTTATAAACCAAGGCATTCTTGGAACGTTCTTCGAATGTCTTACAAACTGATCTCGCCTTAAATAGTTGTGCCGAGAAATTCTGACCGACTCTAGACAAGATTTCATCAATCATGTCTCCGGGTAGGTCTCTTAAAATATTGGGTTGTCTATCCATTTTGTGTTTTTATACTGTAAAATAGACAAGAGTTAGATTCATAAAAAAAATACTTATTAATACAAGCAATTTTTACATATATCATAAAGCATAAGCACACTATATTACATATATTACACCACACGAATACAACTATCTTATTCCGACTCGCTCGTTTCTTCTTGTTCGGTTTTGGCTCGTTTTGCCAAGTTTCTAGGGATATATGATGTTCCCCTAATACGAGCCGTTGTTGTCCACATTGGTTTAGAAAAACCTGGTGGTTTAGAGGTTCCCGGGTCATTGTTACAACTTAAGGACTTCGGGGGTTGACGATACATATAAAGTTCATCGGGGTTGGAATTAGATTTCTCTATTTTTATGCCCTTTCCCTTATTATTTTCTTTTGCCTTTTTAAATTCAGTTGGGGTAATTTCTATAACATCATCGGAATTCTCGTCGGAATCCGATGTAACATCCCGCGTTTTTCCGTTAAATTTAATTTTAACACCGTCTTTTTTTTTTTTTTTTTTAAAACATAATCTTTCGTATTTAAATTAATAGTTTCCGTGAGTAACGTTCATTATATTCCCGCTATTTAATTTTGACATCACCCGTTTACTCGAGCGTTTTAAAATATTCGTTTGGTTAAATCCCGCACCCGCTTCTAAACTCGAGGGACTAAAATTGACACGGGGCAAACTAGTTGACTAGGTCAACTAGTCCACCCCAATCACCACCATTCAATCACCTCCATCTCTCTCTCTTTCTCTCTAGCAAGAACACACACACAAACACCCAATTCAATCATTCATCATCTAAATTCAATCTAGGAGGCTTACAACAAAACAAATTACATATTTGGAATCCTCTCTTCATCCTCTACAATTTGATACCAACTTCATCTCGTTTGGGTAACATTTCTAAAACTCTAGATTTCTCTAAATTCGTGTTTTTGATTTGAAATGGTGTTAGTTAGTGTCTATGGCTCGTGTCTAGCATGAATATATGATTTACTTGCTCGATTTGTTGTTTTGAGTAACTAGTTTGAACATTTGAAATGGGTTTGCTTAATCTTGCATTTTGGAAGATTAAATGTTGTTTGATTGTTAAAGTTCATGTTTTAATTGTGTTACTAGTATCACTAGCTTCAATTTGGTGTGTAGGTTGATTTGGAAAAACATCACTAACATGATTATTGATTTTGTGATTCTTGGCTAGGGTTTGATAGCTCTTAAAATGGACTTTTGATGCTTGAATGCCATGAAATGTTAATTGTTAGTGTTTAGTAGTAATGTATGCTTCATTACCTTCAAAACGGCATATCATATGTGTAAATTGGTTGCCCGAATCATGAAATGCGTTTTACAAACTTGAAACTTTGATTATGAACGTTCATTGAACGTTTGACGAGAATTTGATTATTTTAAATGCATGTTTTGATTGATAATATGTACTTAGTTGCATTCCTCGTCAAAATACCTTTCCAACGATGTATGATAGGCGTTATAAGTGTTTGCGGGTCAAGTGTTGTGTTAGAAAAGGTTTTGGTTCGTGCACACTTGGAAAAACTGACCAGAATTCTCTGCCCAGGTAGTGGCGCGGCGCGCCACATCCCCGCGCGGCGCGCAGAATCACCTGGCCAGATTCTGACCTCTTGGACCCATTTCACGTGAAATGTTTGACTAGCTATCGACCTCCAATTCACATGAAACTTGTTCTAATATACTTGTATATGAATAACTAGCATAGAAAAATAGTCCGGGACCCGACCCGAACGTGTTGACTTTTTCGTTGACTTTGACCAAGTTTGACTTTTAGTCAAACTTAACCAAACTTTTATGCAAACGTTCTAACATGCTTTTATACGTGATTCTTGCATGAAACTTGACAACGTGATTCACATGCTATACTATTCGAGTCGTAACGAGCCATAGGACTAATTGAACACATTTCGCCCGACCTTGTGTCGTAACGGTTAATTGATATAACTTAATTGTTTAGGTCAAGGCTAAGCGACTTTCATGCACACGTTTACTTTGTGAAATACTTTTATACTCGTGCGCTCGAGGTGAGATCATAGTCCCACTTTCTACTCTTTTGAACTTACTTTTGGGATGAGAAAACATAAACGATTCTTTTGAACTAAGTGAACACAAGAACGGGAAAACAAACATTCTACATACGAGTTTAGAACGAAAATCCTCAATCCGATTATCATTAGTTACATCAGATGGTGTAAGCGAGAACTTATGTTATATGGCCATATGGGTTTGACAGCCCTCATCTTTGACGGTTCGCTACCGTCTACGGATGAAATATATTTTCGGGAAACAGTGTTTGTTCTAGCACTAATTTATGGGGTATTCAACGGACGGAATGTTAAGCTTTGATAATTGGGTGCTCGTGAATATTAACTTTTAGAATGTACTACTATTATTTCAACTTTGCAAATCTTGTGGTTCGACTTACTTTACTTTTACTCACTTACTCAAACCTATGATTTCACCAACGTTTTTGCGTTGACAGATTCTTCTATGTTTTCTGAGGTTTTCACATGGCTATTTGTTACACGCTTCCGCACTCTTTGATTACTTGATTGGAGTCTACCATGCATGCATACGCTAGGGATAGCACTTTTGGATTCAAACTTTTGTCTACTTACTTACGCTATTTATAGCAACTGTGATTTTAAACTAATTATGTCGCGAGTTATTTCAATCATACTTTACTACTTTTGTAAACTTAAACTTGTTGTCGATCCGTTGTTAAACTAAACTTGCAGGTCTTGTACCTTTCAAATGAATGCGACATAATTTTGGTCAAACGAGTCTCATATAGGGACTACGACCACGCAACGGGACCTAAGTTAACGGCGCCGTCAATAACGGTTTTGGTCGGGTCGTTACAAGTGGTATCAGAGCGTTGGTTGTAGGGAACTAGGACGTGCATTAGTGTGTCTAACATAGTCGTTAGGACGCATTAGTGAGTCTAGACTACAACCGGATAGTTAGCAATTGCATTCTGACATACATTTGCTATAGATAGCACTTACTTGACTACTTGTGCATTATACTTGAATCATTCTTAGGCAAACTTTTTAATGGTACCCAACCTTCATCATACGAACTCGTATTCCGCCACTTTTTGGTAACACACGTAAATTCATGATTCATACACGTATGGATGACGACGACTTCATTAGTCACACTTGTTCGGGAACTCTGTCTCCCGGATTGTTATTTGCCACCGTTTCAACTTACTATCGGTTTCCCACTGGTGTTTCTTACTATCTACTTTTTGGTGTTACTACCATCACTACTCTAGGTGAGTATCGTCATCAACATTTATCACTACGGTTGCGTGCTACTCGTTATCATGACTCGTTACTCTTTTCATACCTGAATACCTTATTGTCTGACTCGAACCACATTGACGTGAACAATCATTTATACACTTCCCTCGGGGAACGCTTCTTTATAGTTGCACTAATTCTTTCGATTCAATACGAGTCACGTTAGAGACGTCGTTACACTTTGTTTATTTTAAACTTCACGATTACACGAACTTGAATCTATAGAGTGATGTGGGGATGGAGGTATGAGTTAGCGTAATATAACGACACTCGATCAACGTGGTTATATTACGGTAAGACATACCAAAGTTCTAGTGACGCGTGATGGTGGTTAGACTCGATCAACCTAAACACCACCATGTGCCATGTACATGACTTCATCTTTTCAGGTTTGGACATCCGAAAACTCCGAGAATATTTATAACAACCATACCGGGGACACACCTTCAATTATTGTCAAATTATATTTATGTTTCCGAATGAATGACGAATTCTTTCAACTTCAAACATACGTTATACATGAATACTATCTCGTCCTCGCACAGTCTTATTGATTAACTACAATTTACTCGTTATGCTCACATCGGGGCGGAAACTTCTCTTGCATCACCCTCGTACTTCCGGTTCAGGAGGTCCTTATTCTAAATTCTCAATGGAGAGCGACTCTTCACGTCATACAAGTATTCGCCGCGAGGGTGGATAGTCCTAACAATCGTTTTCAAAACTCGATAAGAACTTGCCCCGACGAACGTTTTTGGAAACTGATAAATCTTTCGCGAGGCGAATTTTCTTGAGAAACTTGTCCTAACAAACTTGTTCAAATATACCTTACGGAATGTACTCCGTTTCGGACCGAGATCCTCGTTTCACTTCTAGATTTTGGAGTGCCTCACAAAAAGTCTCGGGACCACGTTTAGACATGAGTACCGCGTACCATCCACAACCCGACGGACCGAGCAAACATACGATTCAAACCTTGGAAACCGTAATACGAATTTTTGTTATCAACTTCAAATTTACTTGAGAAAAGTTTTTACCTTTAACCAAATTCTCTTACAACGATGGTTATCATTCAAGTCTTAACGTCACACTTTTCGAGGACCCGTATAGCCGTAATCGTCGTTTTCTTAATTTGTTGAACCGAAGTAGGTGACAAGCGAACCACCGGACCCGAAATCATTCATGAAACAACCGGAAAAATTTTTTTTCAATTCCAAGAAAGGCTCAAGGCGGATCGTAGTCGCCAAAAGAACTATGCCGATGTTAGACGTGAACCTCTCGAATTCCAAGTGGGTAACCGTGTCACTTTAAAAGTCGCACCTTGGAAAGGTGCAATCCGTTTCGGGAAAACGTAGGAAGCTAAATCCGCGATATTTTGATCCTTTAAATTCTTGGGGTGTTTTGGACCCGTCGCTAGCCGTTTAGACTTTTCCGACTCATTTTGGGTCTCCGTTTATCCTACATTCGATGTATCAACTCAAAGACGTGTTTTGTGAAACAAGAACTTGTCATTCCTTTTCGATAAGCTTACTATCGACAATAAACTTCATTCCTAGGAGGACCGGTTGAAACCATGAATCGTGAACCCAAACTCTAAGACGACGTTAAACCCCGACCGTCCAAGTTCATTGAAATACCCTAGAACGTACTTCTCCCTCATTCGTAGAATTGGCAACACAAGATCTCGAGGAAGATTCAACAACTACTACTTCCAACTAAATTTCGGGACGAAATTTCTTTTGAGGCGTGGATAATGTAACATCCCGCGTTTTTCCGTTAAATTTAATTTTAACACCGTCTTTTTTTTTTTTTTTTTTTTTTAAAAAACATAATCTTTCGTATTTAAATTAATAGTTTCCGTGAGTAACGTTCATTATATTCCCGCTATTTAATTTTGACATCACCCGTTTACTCGAGCGTTTTAAAATATTCGTTTGGTTAAATCCCGCACCCGCTTCTAAACTCGAGGGACTAAAATTGACACGGGGCAAACTAGTTGACTAGGTCAACTAGTCCACCCCAATCACCACCATTCAATCACCTCCATCTCTCTCTCTTTCTCTCTAGCAAGAACACACACACAAACACCCAATTCAATCATTCATCATCTAAATTCGATCTAGGAGGCTTACAACAAAACAAATTACATATTTGGAATCCTCTCTTCATCCTCTACAATTTGATACCAACTTCATCTCGTTTGGGTAACATTTCTAAAACTCTAGATTTCTCTAAATTCGTGTTTTTGATTTGAAATGGTGTTAGTTAGTGTCTATGGCTCGTGTCTAGCATGAATATATGATTTACTTGCTCGATTTGTTGTTTTGAGTAACTAGTTTGAACATTTGAAATGGGTTTGCTTAATCTTGCATTTTGGAAGATTAAATGTTGTTTGATTGTTAAAGTTCATGTTTTAATTGTGTTACTAGTATCACTAGCTTCAATTTGGTGTGTAGGTTGATTTGGAAAAACATCACTAACATGATTATTGATTTTGTGATTCTTGGCTAGGGTTTGATAGCTCTTAAAATGGACTTTTGATGCTTGAATGCCATGAAATGTTAATTGTTAGTGTTTAGTAGTAATGTATGCTTCATTACCTTCAAAACGGCATATCATATGTGTAAATTGGTTGCCCGAATCATGAAATGTGTTTTACAAACTTGAAACTTTGATTATGAACGTTCATTGAACATTTGACGAGAATTTGATTATTTTAAATGCATGTTTTGATTGATAATATGTACTTAGTTGCATTCCTCGTCAAAATACCTTTCCAACGATGTATGATAGGCGTTATAAGTGTTTGCGGGTCAAGTGTTGTGTTAGAAAAGGTTTTGGTTCGTGCACACTTGGAAAAACTGACCAGAATTCTCTGCCCAGGTAGTGGCGCGGCGCGCCACATCCCCGCGCGGCGCGCAGAATCACCTGGCCAGATTCTGACCTCTTGGACCCATTTCACGTGAAATGTTTGACTAGCTATCGACCTCCGATTCACATGAAACTTGTTCTAATATACTTGTATATGAATAACTAGCATAGAAAAATAGTCCGGGACCCGACCCGAACGTGTTGACTTTTTCGTTGACTTTGACCAAGTTTGACTTTTAGTCAAACTTAACCAAACTTTTATGCAAACGTTCTAACATGCTTTTATACGTGATTCTTGCATGAAACTTGACAACGTGATTCACATGCTATACTATTCGAGTCGTAACGAGCCATAGGACTAATTGAACACATTTCGCCCGACCTTGTGTCGTAACGGTTAATTGATATAACTTAATTGTTTAGGTCAAGGCTAAGCGACTTTCATGCACACGTTTACTTTGTGAAGTACTTTTATACTCGTGCACTCGAGGTGAGATCATAGTCCCACTTTCTACTCTTTTGAACTTACTTTTGGGATGAGAAAACATAAACGATTCTTTTGAACTAAGTGAACACAAGAACGGGAAAACAAACATTCTACATACGAGTTTAGAACGAAAATCCTCAATCCGATTATCATTAGTTACATCAGATGGTGTAAGCGAGAACTTATGTTATATGGCCATATGGGTTTGACAGCCCTCATCTTTGACGGTTCGCTACCTTCTACGGATGAAATATATTTTCGGGAAACAGTGTTTGTTCTAGCACTAATTTATGGGGTATTCAACGGACGGAATGTTAAGCTTTGATAATTGGGTGCTCGTGAATATTAACTTTTAGAATGTACTACTATTATTTCAACTTTGCAAATCTTGTGGTTCGACTTACTTTACTTTTACTCACTTACTCAAACCTATGATTTCACCAACGTTTTTGCGTTGACAGATTCTTCTATGTTTTCTCAGGTTTTCACATGGCTATTTGTTACACGCTTCCGCACTCTTTGATTACTTGATTGGAGTCTACCATGCATGCATACGCTAGGGATAGCACTTTTGGATTCAAACTTTTGTCTACTTACTTACGCTATTTATAGCAACTGTGATTTTAAACTAATTATGTCGCGAGTTATTTCAATCATACTTTACTACTTTTGTAAACTTAAACTTGTTGTCGATCCGTTGTTAAACTAAACTTGCAGGTCTTGTACCTTTCAAATGAATGCGACATAATTTTGGTCAAACGAGTCTCATATAGGGACTACGACCACGCAACGGGACCTAAGTTAACGGCGCCGTCAATAATGGTTTTGGTCGGGTCGTTACATCCGATTCATCGGAGAATTGGTAATCCTCCCAATATTTTGCTTCTTTGGCGGAAACACCATTAACCATAATTAACCTTGGTCGGTTTATTGAGGATTCTCTTTTACTTAACCGTTTTATTATTTCCCCCACCGGTTCTATTTCTTCTTCCGGTTCCGATTCTTCTTCCGGTTCCGATTCTTCTTCCGGTTCTGACTCTTCTTCCGGTTCCTCTTCGGGAACTTGTGAATCAGTCCACGAATCATTCCAATTTACATTTGACTCTTCATTATTATTAGGTGAGTCAATGGGACTTGTTCTAGAGGTAGACATCTATCACATAATATCAAACACGTTAAGAGATTAATATATCACATAATATTCATATGTTAAAAATATATAGTTTCCAACAAAAATGTTAAGCAATCATTTTTAAAGAAAACACGGTCGAAGTCCAGACTCACTAATGCATCCTAACAAACTCGATAAGACACACTAATGCAAATTTTCTGGTTCTCTAAGACCAACGCTCGGATACCAACTGAAATGTCCCGTTCTTATTGATTAAAAACGTTCCATATTAATTGATTTCGTTGCGAGGTTTTGACCTCTATATGAGACGTTTTTCAAAGACTGCATTCATTTTAAAACAAACCATAACCTTTATTTTATCAATAAAGGTTTAAAAAGCTTTACGTAGATTATCAAATAATGATAATCTAAAATATCCTGTTTACACACGACCATTACATAATGGTTTACAATACAAATATGTTACAACAAAATAAGTTTCTTGAATGCAGTTTTTACACAATATCATACAAGCATGGACTCCAAATCTCGTCCTTATTTAAGTATGCGACAGCGGAAGCTCTTAATAATCACCTGAGATTAAACATGCTTAAAACGTCAACAAAAATGTTGGTGAGTTATAGGTTTAACCTATATATATCAAATCATAATAATAGACCACAAGATTTCATATTTCAATACACATCCCATACATAGAGATAAAAATCATTCATATGGTGAACACCTGGTAACCGACATTAACAAGATGCATATATAAGAATATCCCCATCATTCCGGGACACCCTTCGGATATGATATAAATTTCGAAGTACTAAAGCATCCGGTACTTTGGATGGGGTTTGTTAGGCCCAATAGATCTATCTTTAGGATTCGCGTCAATTAGGGTGTCTGTTCCCTAATTCTTAGATTACCAGACTTAATAAAAAGGGGCATATTCGATTTCGATAATTCAACCATAGAATGTAGTTTCACGTACTTGTGTCTATTTTGTAAATCATTTATAAAACCTGCATGTATTCTCATCCCAAAAATATTAGATTTTAAAAGTGGGACTATAACTCACTTTCACAGATTTTTACTTCGTCGGGAAGTAAGACTTGGCCACTGGTTGATTCACGAACCTATAACAATATATATACATATATATCAAAGTATGTTCAAAATATATTTACAACACTTTTAATATATTTTGATGTTTTAAGTTTATTAAGTCAGCTGTCCTCGTTAGTAACCTACAACTAGTTGTCCACAGTTAGATGTACAGAAATAAATCGATAAATATTATCTTGAATCAATCCACGACCCAGTGTATACGTATCTCAGTATTGATCACAACTCAAACTATATATATTTTGGAATCAACCTCAACCCTGTATAGCTAACTCCAACATTCACATATAGAGTGTCTATGGTTGTTCCGAAATATATATAGATGTGTCGACATGATAGGTCGAAACATTGTATACGTGTCTATGGTATCTCAAGATTACATAATATACAATACAAGTTGATTAAGTTATGGTTGGAATAGATTTGTTACCAATTTTCACGTAGCTAAAATGAGAAAAATTATCCAATCTTGTTTTGCCCATAACTTCTTCATTTTAAATCCGTTTTGAGTGAATCAAATTGCTATGGTTTCATATTGAACTATATTTTATAAATCTAAACATAAAAAGTATAGGTTTATAGTCAGAAAAATAAGTTACAAGTCGTTTTTGTAAAGGTAGTCATTTCAGTCGAAAGAACGACGTCTAGATGACCATTTTAGAAAACATACTTCCACTTTGAGTTTAACCATAATTTTTGGATATAGTTTCATGTTCATAATAAAAATAATTTTCTCAGAATAACAACTTTTAAATCAAAGTTTATCATAGTTTTTAATTAATTAACCCAAAACAGCCCGCGGTGTTACTACGACGGCGTAAATCCGGTTTTACGGTGTTTTTCGTGTTTTCAGGTTTTAAATCATTAAGTTAGCATATCATATAGATATAGAACATGTGTGTAGTTAATTTTAAAAGTCAAGTTAGAAGGATTAACTTTTGTTTGCGAACAAGTTTAGAATTAACTAAACTATGTTCTAGTGATTACGAGTTTAAACCTTCGAATAAGATAGTTTTATATATATGAATCGAATGATGTTATGAACATCATTACTACCTCAAGTTTAGTAGGTAAACCTACTGGAAGTGACAAGAAATGATCTAGCTTCAAAGGATCTTGGATGGCTTGAAAGTTCTTGAAGTAGGATCATGACACAAAAACAAGTTCAAGTAAGATTTTTACTCGAATTAAGATAGTTTATAGTTATAGAAATTGAATCAAAGTTTGAATATGAATATTACCTTGAATAAGAAAGATAACCTACTGTATATAACAAAGGTTTCTTGATCTTAGATGATTACTTGGAATGGATTAGAAAGCTTGGAAGTAAATTAGTAAACTTGAAGGGATTTTTGAAGTGTTCTTGAAGTGTTCTTCCTATGATGATTATAGCTTGATTCTTGAAGTAATTTTTGATGAATATGATGATTAACTACTAGAAAAATACGTTCATAATAGTGTGTGTGTGTTGAGAGAGAATTAGAAAGAGAATTGGAAGTGAAATGGAGTGAATGATGAGTGGTAATTGGTGAGTGGTGAGTGGGGTTAAAAGGAGTTCTAGTTAGTTGACTAGCTCATGGTAGAAGTTAAAATTGATTAGTCATACATGACATAATCAAGAGTGAAATCCCATGCTAGTTCCTATTGGTATATACTCATAGTAAGTACGTTTTGAAGCTGTGTATAATACGGGTAAGAATACGACTAGAATTCTTGATGAAAGAAAAGAATGGAAAAGTAACTGTAACCATTTTCGTTAAGTATGAGTGTTTTGATATATGTCTTGAAGTCTTCCAAAAGTATTTTAATACATCTAAATACACTACATGTATATACATTATAACTGAGTCGTTAAGTCATCGTTAGTCGTTACATGTAAGTGTTGTTTTGAAACCTTTAAGTTAACGATCTCAATTAATGTTGTTAACCCATTGTTTATTATATCTAATGAGATGTTAAATTATTATATTATCATGATATTATGATATATTAATATATCTTAATATGATATATATACATTTAAATGTCGTTACAACGATAATCGTTACATATATGTCTCGTTTCGAAATCCTTAAGTTAGTAGTCTTGTTTATATGTATATAACTCATTGTTAATATACTTATGGAGATACTTACTTATCATAATCTCATGTTAACCATATGTATATCCATATATATATATCGTCATGTCGTTTTTACAAGTTTTAACGTTCGTGAATCGCCGGTCAACTTGGGTGGTCAATTGTCTATATGAAACATATTTCAATTAATCAAGTCTTAACAAGTTTGATTGCTTAACATGTTGGAAACATTTAATCATGTAAATATCAATCTCAATTAATATATATAAACATGGAAAAGTTCGGGTCACTACAAATACCAACTTGTACTCCTACAACAACAACTATATACAACCACATACAACGTACAACAACAACAACTATGCTCCAACTAGAGGACTAGCGGCTTGTACGGGCACACGACCACTAGCTGATCAGGCTAGATTCTACCGATAGTCCTTACTACTAAATCCCCTGTATAGTAAATCCACATGCAGGTGATGCGTCATTCAACACTATACTCAACAAACTGTAGCCAACTGGACCCAACCACAACTAGGTTGACCTCTCTAGCTGAACCTAATAGATCAAGGTTCAAACAACAACACCAACTTTTGCACATGCAACTAGTCAACTACTACTACTACAGACAACTAATACTATTAAAAACATGGAAACCCTTATTGTGATCAACTGTACAACATAACTACTAAACATGGCAAGTAACAACAATATAAACATAGTAGCTGTCACGACCCGGAAAATTTCGACTAATTTTAAACCAAACTCTTGATACGATTTAATATTCTTGACACAATAACATAGTCTGTAAGGTTGAGTCTCAAATTTTTTTTTTTTAACTGTTTCATATATTCAATTACCCTTCGACTATTCTCGACGATTCACGAACAATTATTTGTAAATAAATATATATAAATATATATATATATATATATATATATATATATATATATATATATATATATATATATATATATATATATATATATATATATATATATATATATATATATATATATGTATGAATTCAATACCTAAATAATATTATATATTATAATCAATAAATGTTAAAGATTCAATATATAATAATTAGTAAATATGACATAATTAATAAATTGTATTATATTAAATGTAATTACAGGTTAAAAATATAATACTAATATTATTAGAATTTTCATTAATATTATTAATAATATTATTAATATCAATCAGAATTATTAATAGTATTATTTTCAATATAGATAAGAAGTTTGATATATAAATTATTAATATTATTATTGTTATTAATCATATTCTAAGTTATAAATTTTATATTATCATTATCATTACTAATAATACTATTATTATTACTATTATATTATTATAATTATTATTTATGATATAAAGAGTATTAATATTATTATATTATATTTATAAGATTAACTATAATACATAAAATAGATAGATATATACATATGATATATGTGCAACAGATACCTGTACTGATACATTAAACAGATATATATATATATATATAGATTACATATACAGATAAATAGAATATAATAAATATTTACAGCAACTGTATTCTATTTTCAATATAAATACGTATATGTACATACAGCACAATCGTATCTTGTTTTCAATCAATATCAGACCATAGTAATTTTTGCTTTATGTGTCAAATCCAGTACAGAATCACGATCCAACCATGAAGAACAATCCAAAATCTGTTATGAAAAGTCATTTAATTCTTATTTTATTTCTTTTCATCGTCCTTCTTGTCTGTACCATTGAGCTGTCGAATTCAATTGTCAACACAAACAAAATGGGATCCAATATTTATCCACTCCAATTGTAACTGCTGCTCCACAGTGAACAAACCTTACACCCTTGATCTATATACAAAATATGTATATGCATTAGAATTAACTAACAAACTAAGACCCTCTTATGTTACCCATTCCATTTATTTCGCTGCTCGTCATTCACAAACGCTACCATCAATCACTCTGGACCAATGAAACACCACCTTACGATCTTAAAACACCACCACCATGGACCCATGATCAACCACCAAACCGATGCTATATTTTTTTTATCTTACTTAATAGTTCACGAACCCAAACACCTTTGGTCACCAACCTAAACCGCCACCATTGTGGATCACGACCCAAACCCAAAAGAATCCTACAACTATCTGTATCCCTCTTCTACTTCTTTATTATTCGTGAAGGACCCAAAACCACCGTAAGAACGCCATCACTCTCATCATTTTTTTCTCATGATCTTATATTTTGTTTTGTCATTGCTACAACAGCAGATTTGTTTCGGTTATCACTGCTATTCCTGGTTCCCTTTTTCCTGATTTTCGCTGCTATTCTTTTATAACTATACAAAGATGGGAGTGATGATCTTTAGTAAATAATGAACGTATTATGGTGATAAATAATGATGAATCACTTTTCTCTTTTCTTTTGACAATTGTGGCCGACAATTACCCCACAAATAATCCCTCTTGTGATTAAAGAAATTGAAACAGCCACTTGCCAATGATTATGTGAATCGTTACTCAATATTTGGGTTAGTGACACAAGTTAATTGGGTCGTGTTAAATGTTATTGGATTTCCTATTTGAGCTATGTATGGTTTCTGTCTGTTGGGCCACAATGATCGCTGCTGGACCGAGGTCCAGCCTATATGTTTCTACTTCAATTTTGTTAAACGAAGGAAGAACATGAAACCGTGATTTCATGATAAATATGGTGAGATGACTATGAGGTGGCGGTGATGATAAAAGAATGGTTGTAATAATTATAAGATTTAGAAAGAATTATGAAGACGATGAACTTGATGATCATAATGGAATAATGATGATTATGATCGTGGTTTAAGGTGATTTCGATTGATGATGATGTTTAGGAGGAAATAGATGTGATAATGATAATTAGGGTTATATGGTCGTTTAATTTTAGAAGAAGAAGAAGATAGCAAACTCATAGATATTCTAGATATATAGATACAGAATGCGTTATAAATCACAAACAATGAAGGCAGACAGATGGTTTGAGAGTGTTGTTGGTTAGCGAGAGGTTGCGGGTTCGAACCCGAGCAATGACAGTTTTTTTATATTTTTGGAGCTTTTCTCTCTTAAGGTAGTATTTTTCAATATTATTATTATCATTCTTATTATTATTATAAGTAATATTATAATTATAATTAGGAAAATAAGTATTATTATTATCATTATTAATTAAAATTATCATTTTATTTAAAATTAACATTATTAGTAAAATTATTATTTTTGTTTCATTTTTATCATTAATATTATTATTATTATTATTAATATGATCATTACTAAAACTTTTATTAAAACTATCTTTCTATCAAAAATTAACATTTGTTTTTATTTTATTTTAGTTATTATGCTTATTAAAATTTCATTTAGGTTAGTATTATTATTATGAACATTATTTATATAAATACTTACATATAACAAACTATAGGTTTTTAAATATAATATAAAACATATAATTATATATACATAGATATATTAATATAATTAAATAAATAAATATTAATTATTTCATATGTTTATATACAAAATAGATAAATAACATATAATTTAAAATATAATACATATAAAATAAAGTATATGTATTAAATAAAATTTAGTATAGAATTTATATAACTACAAACACATATATATTATATAATTAATAAACGAAATTAGGAGACTTCCATTATATGTTTTAATAAGATATACAAATGATATAGGTTTGTGAATCCAAGGCCAATTCTGCATTGTTCAATATAGTCATATGTATTTTTACTACAAAATACATTAGGTGAGTTTCATTTGCTCCCTTTTTAATTTCTTTTGCAATATATATTTTTAGGCTGAGAATACATGCGCTGCTTTTATAAATGTTTACAAAATAGACACAAGTACTTAAAAATATATTCTACGTTGAGTTGTACCACTGGCATATTTCCCTGTAGCTTGGTAACTACTATTTACATGGGTATTGTAAACGCGAATCCTATTGATAGATCTATCGGGCCTGACAACCCCAACTGGACTGGACGACCAGTATTCAACGGTTGCACAGTACTTCGTTTCGGTGACTACACTTGGTACGGTGTAGTGAGATTTCATAATAAAGGGAATATGCGACGTGATTAAATGTTAAGTATGGTTACCAGGTGCTCAATCACTTAGAATGCTTTACATACACTTGCGAGTGTATTATGTTTATTATTATGAAATCTTGTGGTCTATTAAAATATTGAAATGTTTGTTATAATAAACCTATGAACTCACCAACCTTTTGGTTGACACTTTAAAGCATGTTTATTCTCAGGTATGAATTAAGTCTTCCGCTCAATTTAAGGACATTACTTGGAGTCAATCATCGCAATGGGACCAAATGTTGATGACTTCGTCCAGGTGGATAAGGACGGGTCGTTACAGGTGGTATCAGAGCGGTGGTCTTAGCGAACCAGGTCTTGCATTAGTGTGTCTAACTGATAGATGATTAGATGCATTAGTGAGTCTGAACTTCGACCGTGTCTGCATGTCAAAAGTTTTGCTTATCATTCCGTGTCGAAAATTTCCTGCTTATCATTTTTAGGGAATTATTTGCTTATCATACTTAATCTAGACACATCTTACTGCATTGACTGCATGATTAGTGTATAGACAAAACTCATATCTTAGCGTATCTGCTAAATCATATCTTAGCGTATCTATTACGATAGACTTTGCCCGATATCTTCCGTAAATTTCTCCGTAACTTAGGGGAAACTGGTACTATATATATCTATGCATATGATGCATTAAGGATACCATCCAACTATCAATTGTTGTCACTAAACCCTTCTTACCAAAAATCTTTTCTGAGATAGCGTAAGATGGCCTCTACGAATCGACCAAGTTCCTCTGACTTCGAAGACAGCGTGACAGGAGCACACCAACCAATCAACTACCGTGATTACTGGAGAAAATGGGGGTGGGTTCGCGACATACTCACCCTATGGAGAAGGGAAGAAGGTACTCCATATCATGAACCGAATCTACCACCTAACCTTGGAGTACTTGACCCGCTAACCGGCGAACCCGTTCGCAACACCGTTTATACCCTTTTTGCAAGAATTTTTCGTCTTGAGACTACCATTAACGGAACTAGAGAAGATATCTGACCTTTACCTCACACTGATAACCAACCAGGGTTAGTAGAAGAAGTTAGAGAACTCCGAGCTCGAGTATTAACTTTAGAGAGCACGGTACACAATTTGCAAGCACCAGCAGTATCACCAACACCAGTAACATCACCAGCTTCAGCACCAACGGTACCAGTACCACCAATAAACCAAGTTTCAACAATCCATACCTCACCATCTCATTCTGTACCTCGAGTATAATCATCGTTCTACGAATCGTTCTACATCAATTACCTTTGTTCGACATGACGATTATGTAATCTTTGATGTTTTAGAGATTATATATTCTCGTTCTAACGGTAAATTAAATGAGATTAATATCATATCAACTCATTAAATCTATATTACATCTGAATAAAATATATATGTAAGTATATTTTCATAAAGATTGTAATTAAAAATTCTTTCGTACAAACTGTTAATGATGAAAATATTTTAACGGGTAGGTAGTACCCGAGGAATATTTAGATTTCACATTAATAAGTTACACTGTACATTCTTCGAATCTGATTCAACGGTCATTTACTATCCTACTTACAACCACCAATATACGAATCTGTTCACCACAGAATAACCATTTTTATTCAATTTCATATTTGGATTTTGACCTATCAGAATCCAACAAGTGGCATAATGAAGAAAACATTGGACATGATAAAATTTGTTAGAAACAAACAAATTAATTATAAAGAATTTTGTTAAGAATCCATGCTAACTGTTTCTAGCTAACTGTTCCCAGCTAACTGTTAATTCCGTATTACATTTTATTTATCGCAATTTACATTCTCGCAATTTTATTTATCGTCATTTAATTTCTGTTATTTACTTTTACGCACTTTAAATAACGAGACACGTATACAAGGTTTCGACCTATCATATCGACTCATCTATATATATATTTCGGAACAACCATAGACACTCTATATGAGAATGTTGGAGTTGGCTATACAGTGTTGAGGTTGATTTCAAAACATATATATGGTTTGAGTTGTGATCAATACTGAGACCGGTACACGGGTCACGATACGTATTAATTAATTCGAATATTATATATTAAATTATGTATGAATATATTGGATTATTGGACAATTGGACAATTGGACTGCTAACTTTGGGCAATTAAAATGAATTAAAATACTGATTATAACATATGAAACTAAATAATTCTTCAAGTTTGCCACTTGATTTCATCTTAAACCTCATTCGTATCTTGACGATTACAATCTGCGTTCAAACCTTTCACGATTCTTGAAAACACCTCGATCGAGAGGATGAACCAGCCGCACTTCATCTATGGAAGAAAAGATTGATGCATATAGTTATACACCTGAAAAACCCTCGAAAACTGAGAAAATGTTTAACACGTAGCTGTACTAATTCCTTTAGTGTTATTATTACCCAAAATGATTTGGTAATCCCTTTCAAAGTAGCAAATTTTATCACAGCTCCAGCAAGTCAACTCCGACTTTTCATTCGAAATAACCTTATTATAACCTTGATATATATGTGTACTCTTTATTGTTACTGGAGAATCTTTTATATTCCACCATATTACCATCAGTGTGTAATCATCTAAAAATATAATTCTCCTGAAACCACCTCAGTTTGATACCCGATGACCCAGATCCGTTAACTTTGAAAATGCTGATAAAGTAGCATGTTGTAGATGGTCTTAATGGCCAATAGTTGATGATAAAGAAGGAAGTGTTAGGAACGCTCGATAGAAAATTTGGTACTAAAAATCGGATTGAGCACACCGTGAAGGAAACAAAGAACAAATACAAATACCAAACCCTATATTCAAAGAATCCAGGTAAATCTGGATCCGATGAAATCTTTAGAGAATATCTTGCTCCAAAGTCGTGTTAAAATCTTGCGGAAAATCTTTCTTCATTCACCTTCGAACTTAGAAATTTCAAAATATCATCATAAATATCTTTGATATTTCTGAGGATATTTACATAAATATTCTTGTCCGAAATTATCTACCTCTTCGTGTTTCCAGTATCCCATTATATTGGAAACTTCGGTAAAATCCAAGTATAAATTATGAATGAATTGTGTAGAAATGTTGGGAACTGAAGCATGAGTTAGTATAATATAACGCGCTTGGCCAACGTGATTATATTACAGTAAATCATGCTGAGTTTCTAATGAAATGTGATAATGGTTCACAATAGATTATACCATCATCATGTGTTATGTTACATAACTCTTTCATTCTACATAACCTCCGAACTTATCAAGAAGAATATATTCTTGATAATTCTATCTTCAGTAATTTTGATAAATTTGAAAATCAAATCGTGCTATCACGTTCCTTCTTTCCTAGAACATTATAATCATTCGAACTTCTATATTTACGAATTCTGTACCATTATTCGCTTGACTTGAAGTCTGGAAGAGAAAACAAAAGCATAGAGCTTCGAAATATAAGGGAGAATATAAAGCCCGATAACAACACATAAATTACAAACCGTGTATGTCAATGTTTATCGCAACATAAAGACACGGGAGAATTAAAAACAATATAACCCCAAAGGCTAAGTAGAAGAAAGTAGATTCCTCTGGTGGAAGTTGAAAAAGGAGAATGAATGTTGCGATAGTAAGGATGAGGACAACGATCAGAACTGGATTAAGCATTTTCACAATTGTTTGAAAGTATGGATCGAGAAGAAAGAATTGAAGTGGCGAAAATAATGGAACGAAAGAAGTCCATTTATAGTGAAAATACTAGACAAAGAAATCAAGACAGATTTCCACATTTAATTGGAGAGATCCTAATTTCCTTATTCGCCGAAGAGGCAAATCTTTTAGATTTTAAAGATTTTCTTTAATCCCTTGAATTCCGTAATTTAACCAAGACAACGTCAAAAGTTAAGACGCACCTTATTTTCTAAATTCCACCATGACTACAGCAAAAAGTTAAATCTCTATCTCAATCTGTTGTGACAGCTTCACTCGTACGCTTCACCTAACCGAATCGTTTTATCTATATTACTCAATAATGATAAAACTCTATTTAGCAACTCATATACATCATGAAAACATTTTTAGTGTTAGCCATGACGACCTCGATCAAATTTTGGGACGAAATTTCTTTAACGGGTAGGTACTGTCACGACCCGGAAAATTTCGACTAATTTTAAACCAAACTCTTGATACGATTTAATATTCTTGACACAATAAGCATAGTCTGTAAGGGTGAGTCTCAAAATTTTTTTTTTAACTGTTTCATATATTCAATTACCCTTCGACTATTCTCGACGATTCACGAACAATTATTTGTAAATAAATATATATAAATATATATATATATATATATATATATATATATATATATATATATATATATATATATATATATATATATATATATATATATATATATATATATATATATATATATATATATATATATATATATATATATATATATGAATTCAATACCTAAATAATATTATATATTATAATCAATAAATGTTAAAGATTCAATATATAATAATTAGTAAATATGATATAATTAATAAATTATATTATATTAAATGTAATTACAGGTTAAAAATATAATACTAATATTATTAGAATTTTCATTAATATTATTAATAATATTATTAATATCAATCAGAATTATTAATAGTATTATTTTCAATATAGATATGAAGTTTGATATATAAATTATTAATATTATTATTGTTATTAATCATATTCTAAGTTATTAATTTTATATTATCATTATCATTACTAATAATACTATTATTATTACTATTATATTATTATAATTATTATTTATGATATAAAGAGTATTAATATTATTATATTATATTTATAAGATTAACTATAATACATAAAATAGATAGATATATACATATGATATATGTACAACAGATACCTGTACTGATACATTAAACAGATATATATATATATATATATATATATATATATATATATATATATATATATATATATATATATATAGATTACATATACAGATAAATAGAATATAATAAATATTTACAGCAACTGTATTCTATTTTCAATATAAATACGTATATGTACATACAGCACAATCGTATCTTGTTTTCAATCAATATCAGACCATAGTAATTTTTGCTTTATGTGTCAAATCCAGTACAGAATCATGATCCAACCATGAACAACAATCCAAAATATGTTATGAAAAGTCATTTAATTCTTATTTTATTTCTTTTCATCGTCCTTCTTGTCTGTACCATTGAGCTGTCGAATTCAATTGTCAACACCAACAAAATGGGATCCAATATTTATCTACTCTAATTGTAACTGCTGCTCTACAGTGAACAAACCTTACACCCTTGATCTATATACAAAATATGTATATGCATTAGAATTAACTAACAAACTAAGACCCTCTTATGTTACCCATTCCATTTATTTCGCTGCTCGTCATTCACAAACGCTACCATCAATCACTATGGACCAATGAAACACCACCTTACGATCTTAAAACACCACCACCATGGACCCATGATCAACCACCAAACCGATGCTATATTTTTTTTTTATCTTACTTAATAGTTCACGAACCCAAACACCTTTGGTCACCAACCTAAACCGCCACCATTGTGGATCACGACCCAAACCCAAAAGAATCCTACAACTATCTCTATCCCTCTTCTACTTCTTTATTATTCGTGAACGACCCAAAACCACCGCAAGAACGCCATCACTCTCATCATTTTTTTCTCATGATCTTATATTTTGTTTTGTCATTGCTACAACAGCAGATTTGTTTCGGTTATCACTGCTATTCCTGGTTCCCTTTTTCTTGATTTTCGCTGCTATTCTTTTATAACTATACGAAGATGGGAGTGATGATCTATAGTAAATAATGAACGTATTATGGTGATAAATAATGATGAATCACTTTTCTCTTTTCTTTTGACAATTGTGGCCGACAATTACCCCACAAATAATCCCTCTTGTGATTAAAGAAATTGAAACAGCCACTTGCCAATGATTATGTGAATCGTTACTCTATATTTGGGTTAGTGACACAAGTTAATTGGGCCGTGTTAAATGTTATTGGATTTCCTATTTGAGCTATGTATGGTTTCTGTCTGTTGGGCCACAATGATCGCTGCTGGACCGAGGTCCAGCCTATATGTTTCTACTTCAATTTTGTTAAACGAAGGAAGAACATGAAACCGTGATTTCATGATAAATATGGTGAGATGACTATGAGGTGGCGGTGATGATAAAAGAATGGTTGTAATAATTATAAGATTTAGAAAGAATTATGAAGATGATGAACTTGATGATCATAACGGAATAATGATGATTATGATCGTGGTTTAAGGTGATTTCGATTGATGATGATGTTTAGGAGGAAATAGATGTGATAATGATACTTAGGGTTATATGGTCGTTTAATTTTAGAAGAAGAAGAAGATAGCAAACTGATAGATATTCTAGATATATAGATACAGAATGCGTTATAAATCACAAATAATGAAGGCAGACAGATGGTTTGAGAGTATTGTTGGTTAGCGAGAGGTTGCGGGTTCGAACCCGGGCAATGACAGTTTTTTATATTTTTGGAGCTTTTCTCTCTTAAGGTAGTATTTTTCAATATTATTATTATCATTCTTATTATTATTATAAGTAATATTATTATTATAATTAGGAAAATAAGTATTATTATTATCATTATTAATTAAAATTATCATTTTATTTAAAATTAACATTATTAGTAAAATTATCATTTTTGTTTCATTTTTATCATTAATATTATTATTATTATTATTAATATGATCATTACTAAAACTTTTATTAAAACTATCTTTCTATCAAAAATTAACATTTGTTTTTATTTTATTTTAGTTATTATGCTTATTAAAATTTCATTTAGGTTAGTATTATTATTATGAACATTATTTATATAAATACTTACATATAACAAACTATAGGTTTTTAAATATAATATTAAACATATAATTATATATACATAGATATATTAATATAATTAAATAAATAAATATTAATTATTTCATATGTTTATATACAAAATAGATAAATAACATATAATTTAAAATATAATACATATAAAATAAAGTATATGTATTAAATAAAATGTAGTATAGAATTTATATAACTACAAACACATATATATTATATAATTAATAAACAAAATTAGGAGACTTCCATTATATGTTTTAATAAGATATACAAATGATATAGGTTTGTGAATCTAAGGCCAATTCTGCATTGTTCAATATAGTCATATGTATTTTTACTACAAAATATATTAGGTGAGTTTCATTTGCTCCCTTTTTAATTGCTTTTGCAATATATATTTTTAGGCTGAGAATACATGCGCTGCTTTTATAAATGTTTACAAAATAGACACAAGTACTTAAAAATATATTCTACGTTGAGTTGTATCACTGGCATATTTCCCTGTAGCTTGGTAACTACTATTTATATGGGTATTGTAAATGCGAATCCTGTTGATAGATCTATCGGGCCTGACAACCCCAACCGGACTGGACGACCAGTATTCAACGGTTGCACAGTACTTCATTTCGGTGACTACACTTGGTACAGTGTAGTGAGATTTCATAATAAAGGGAATATGCGACGTGATTAAATGTTAAGTATGGTTACCAGGTGCTCAATCACTTAGAATGCTTTACATACACTTGCGAGTGTATTATGTTTATTATTATGAAATCTTGTGGTCTATTAAAATATTGAAATGTTTGTTATAATAAACCTATGAACTCACCAACCTTTTGGTTGACACTTTAAAGCATGTTTATTCTCAGGTATGAATTAAGTCTTCCGCTGTGCATCTGCTCAATTTAAGGACATTACTTGGAGTCAATCATTGCAATGGGACCAAATGTTGATGACTTCGTCCAGGTGGATAAGGACGGGTCGTTACAGTAGCACAACTTGCTACTCTATACAACTGATCTGCCAACCGTATGAGTAACACCATCACACGCACATTTGAGAACATTCAACTGTGCGGTTGACAATTCACTCGTACTTTTGGTCTATGACCAATCATCCTACAGTGACTCACCTGATCCGTATGGTTAACCACACGAGTTACCAGTGACTCATACGAGTCACGTCTCAACTGTACGTATCATCACAATCAAAACATAAGTTTGCCATCACCACTCACTCGCACGGTTCACCACACGGTTGACTACCTCAACCATACGAGTAAATGCTCACTCGTGCGAGTGATGAAGAACAGTAGCAACATCTAATTAGACGAGTTTCATCCCAAAATTCACAACATCAAACATTAATACATACTCTAAATCAACACATACAATCATGTATTCACTATATGATAAGTCTACATCATGACTTCAATCAATAACGACATTCAAATGCGTCCAAAAGAAGACATACATTCTAAAACCGCTTTTTCTGACCCAAATACAGATTAATTTAGCTTCTTAAAACTTATCATTGGATAGTAGACCTCAAGATGATTCCAACGATAGTTTATTCATAAAAAACGGAATTGCGGATTGAAAGTTATGCCCTTTTCAATTTTACCAAAAGTTGACAAGTGCTCAATCGCGTGGTTGAGCTGTCAAAAGTGTGGGAGCTGAAGAATAGCACCAGCTCGCTGTTTTCGCATTTTTAACCCCAAATATTGATTTTTAATCATCTGATCATGAAACTTACTCAAAAACACCATATAACAACTATATAACATATTTCTAACATCCATTAGCACTAACAAACACATTTCATAAAGATTCAAGCTAAAAAAACACAAAACACATTTACAACCAAAACACCAATTACACAAGCAATCAAAGTTAGATTGAAACACACTAACCTGATTATCAACTCTAGATACTGTGACAACCCGGAAATTTCCAACCAAATTTAAACTTTATCTTTATATTATTCCGACACGATAAGCAAAGTTTGTTAAGTTAAATCTCAAGAATTTTAAACTGTGTTCATACATTCATTATAACCTCGACCAAATTCCGATGATTCACAAACCATTATATATAAATAGATATGTATATATATGTATATATATATATATATATATATATATATATATATTATAACTTGAGGAATATTAATAAAGTATTAAACGTATAATACTTTACACGAATGTATTTGTTTCAATATATTTATCGATAATATCAAATGATTGATTTATCAGATACATTGTGATATGATTATGGGTCTATGTTATGAGGTCCACTGTGATTTAAGAAATCTATTCTTTTTGACAACATTCGGAAAATGGTAAAGTGATTTATAATTAAGAACGTAGAGTATAAATAACTTAGATGTTGGATATCGACAAGTTAAGTAACTAGACATTTTTCATTAAGATGATTTCATACGTTTATTTAACATTTGGACTTTATCCCATGCTTCACCAACAGACTGTAATTTAAAAACTTGAAACCTATTATGAATATATATGATTCTACTTTTCTAAAACATTTTATGATATAACGATTTCCAATATTTTAACCTTTAAACAAAATGATTCTTAAATATATTTAGTTTTGGAAAACAAAATTATCATATTTATTTGATTTAGTTTCAAACGTACAAAAACGTTTTCAGTTTAAAAAGAACTTTATTATTAAAACGTATATAACTTTTATAAATATCTAGAACCACTTTTGACAACTCATTACTTAACCAGTATGATAAAGATAACGATATTTATATTTTATTTTATTAAATATATATAACGATTTAAATTAATATTATATATATTTATACGCGTATTATACGTACATAGTTTTATACTTTTACTATATACTTAAACTTTACCTTTAATTTATTTTTACTTTACTTTAACTTTAATAATTCATACTTTAATAATTCACTTTAATAAATCATACTTTAATAATTCATACTTTAATAATTCACTTTAATAATTCAAAAATCTATTATAAATAGAATTCAATAGGTTTCATTATTTCATAGAAACTTGAAAATATTTTTCTCTAAACTCTCTCAATCGATTTACATATATATATTTACTCTGTATTATTTCAAGATATTATTAGTATACATAAAATATTACGACGAAGTGGTGTTCGAGTGATTTCGAAATTGTTTTTCGAGCGGGATAGAGCTGAGGAAATTATGGGTTATAGCTATGGAGGTTATGGGTATGGTTCGGGAGTATTGCTCGTGAGTCAGACTAGTGTTTATCATCCCCGTTGCGTCTACGTACTTTTCCTGCAATATTGAGTCTCAATATTGATACGTGAGCACTCATAACTTAACTTTTATATATTATTAGTGTATCCCTGACTAGTGCTCGAGTATATAGAATTATGCATGCTTATACGTTTGTTATTGTCGTTAGATAGGTTATGTCGAATCTTGAAATAAATACATATGCTATTAAGATAAGGTATATGATATGCATGTCGCTGGAAAGCTAGCAAAAAATTGAGAACTTTTCATTTAGATATCGAATGGTTTCGATGAACGGTTTAGAAGTTATAGTCAATTGAATTTTTGTATTTTTATTAAAAATGATTATTATTATCGTCGTTATAATCTTATTATTATTATTATTATTATTATTATTATTATTATTATTATTATTATTATTATTATTATTATTATTATTATTATTATTATTATATTATTATTATTATTATTATTATTATTATTATTATTATTATTATCATTGTCGTTATTAATAAAACATATTATTGTTATTTTTATTATTATTACTATCGTTATTATCGTTAAGGTTATAATTAGTATTATTATTATTATTATTATTATTATCATTCAAATAGTTATTAGTATTATCATTAATATTATTATTATTAGTATTATTATAATTAAAACTAATATTAGTAACATCTAATTATTATAATTACTATTATTATTATTATTAATATAAACGCGATATAAAAGACGACTAAAAGCTATTAAACGAAGCGATTAGGAAATAATGAGTATGAGTATCATGATGAAATTAAGATATTGTAAGATATTGATTTAAAGGAAAAAAATATCGTTTTCATTATTTTACTATTATTATTATTAAAAGTATTATTAATATTAAAACTATCATTTTTAATAAAATTATGATTTTTAATAAAAAAATATCATTGTTAATATGAAACATCATTATTATTATCATTTTAGTATTATTATTAATAAAAATTATCATTTTATCATTTTTAGAAAATATAATTATTGTTATTTTTATTAGTAGAATAATAATAATTATTACAAATAATACAACTTTTACTTATTATTATTATTATTATCAATATTATTTTATCAAATAAATATGTGATACAAAGATATTTTACTACGTATAATATAATTACATTAATAATACCTATCATATTATTTTTATGATATTAAATGAACTTTATAAATTTTATTACTTAAGATATATAAAAGTATATTTTTATTATATAAATTTTAATATAAAATTTTATTTATTAATAAAAGAACTATATTATTTACTTTAATAAAATCTGTTAAAAATATTTAAATATATAAAATGACTATATTTAAACTATATAATAATCATGTATAAATTTTGGAAGACATTTTGGTCAATATGACTTTTGTTGACTTTTGCATATTTAGTCTCGAGCATTAGGATTGTGATACACTACGACTTGACCTAAATTGTTAGACAGATATTGATCAAACATATAAATATATATAATTAATATAGGTTCGTGAATCCAAGGCCAACCTTGCACTTGTTCAATGACGTCATATGTATTTTACTACAAAATACAGTATTGTGAGTTTCATTAATCCCTTTTTAAATGCTTTTACAATAAATATTTTTGGGACTGAGAATACATGTGCTGCTTTTATAAATGTTTTACGAAATAGACACAGGTAATCGAAACTACATTCTATGGTTGGATTATCGAAATCGAATATGCCCCTTTTCGCTTGGTAGCCTAAGAATTAGGGAACTGGCCCCTAATTGACGCAAATCCTAAAGGTAGATCTACGGGAACTAACAACCCCCATTCTGGAATTTGGAATGCTTTAGTACTTCAAGTTTATCATGTCCGATAGGTGTCCCGGAATGATGGGGATATTCTATATGCATCTTGTTAATGTCGGTTACCAGGTGTTCACCATATGAATGATTTTTATCTCTATGCAGTTTGCGAAATACCTGATATGAGATGGATGTTTATATAAATGAAATCTTGTGGTCTATTAAAATTATGGAATTGATGGATTATGATAAACTAATGAACTCACCAACTTTTTAGGTTGACACTTTAAAGCATGTTTATTCTCAGGTATTAAAGAAATCTTCCGATGTGCATTAGCTCATTTTAAGGATATTACTTGGAGTCATTCATGGCATATTTCGAAAGACGTTGCATTCGAGTCATTGAGTTCATGAAGATTATTATTAAGTCAATTATAGTTGGATGTATTATGAAATGACATGCATGCCGTCAACTTTAGATGTAAAGAACGTTTGTGTTTTAAAAACGAATGCAATATTTGTAAAATATATCATATAGAGGTCAAATACCTCGCGATGTAATCAACTATTATGAATCGTTTATAATGTATATGAACGGGTCCTTTCAGTTGATGCACCAAATCAGGTTCTAGGCTTGATTAACGTCAATTCTTCAGTAGATTCACTTAGGGTTTTAGAGAGTCATACATACAAGGTACGGGTTATTCTAAGGGAGAGTTCTAGAAATGAACTCAAGGATACATATACATACACTAAATGGGGTTTAAAACCCATACCCCACAATACACGGGTATTTATGAGTTATCTTAATTCTTTCGTACTTCGTTAGGCGGCCTAACGGAGTCCAAATTAAACAAATAAACTTGTTCTATGACCCTTGTCACAAACTGAACTTAACCAAACAATCAGATAATCGAAAACAAATAAATGTTAAAATCACTAATTAACACCAAACTAGGGTAATTTGGTCATGTCATCTAGGTCCGATCTCAGGGTGTTACATTAGATGTTTTTAGGACCCTTTTAATTAAGTCGTTATATGTTTTAGTAATGAGCTATTCGATTATAAGACCATAAATAGCGTCTTAATAGGTTAATAGAACTCTTCGTAAGGTCCTAACAGGTTACGCTATTAGGACTCACAAAACCCTATTGGGACAGGGTGTGGGAGGTCACTTAAAATAAGGGTCCTTTCAACCTAAAGGTCCTATCGGGGTACATAATATGACCTTTCAGCAGGTTCTAAAAGACCAGTTTTTTTATAGTGAATATAATACTAAATATATTACAACAATGTTACAATCGATTCATTTATTCGTATTTCAACCTCACGTCAATATCTACATGACTAGTATTCATTTAAGAAATAATACTTCCTATAGCCATTATGTTCACGTTTTGTTGAAAATCTTTTGGAGCTTTTAGAAGATTTTTTATTAAACAGCAGTACCTGATCACCCAGGGGACTTAACCACCCACGCGTTCGTCTCTCCCAGTTGTATAACCCGCCACCAACTACTGCTTAAGAGGAAACTCGGCCTGTTGGGGGAAAATGTGGGTTAACATGGGATTATGCTTAATAACTATACTAATTTTAACCCATAACAATAAGTGTTTTGATGATGATATATGCACATAACTAAAGGTGACGGTAGATATCTTGACATAAATATACAAGTTCACTAATACACACTTACTCTAGAAAAAGACCAAAACCAAATAAAGCTTAAAATGGAAAACGTAAACTACACGGTTAGGACCACAGTTGACCGCCGGTCAGACCATGGAGAATTGCACCCAGATTTATGAAATCGAGGTTGTACGATTGACTCCACAGTCGACCGTGGATCGACTATAGAAGCTTCTATCCCAAAATCCATCGATTTTGGTTCGACTACTTCGGGGCATCCATAAATCATGAAACTTGTTCAAACATGGTTAGAATAGTTGCCTCCTTCATTCCCAAAGGAGTTTTGGTTACTAGAACACTAATCTTGGTTAATCATGCCTAATGACACATTAATGACGATTAAGCCTTGATTAAGGAAAACACATAAGTGTTTTAGGAAAACATGTATATCTAAAATGTATCCAGACATTCTTAGAGTGGTCACCAAGTTCCAAACAAGAATTGCTCCTTCCTTGTACATGTGTTGGATATTAATGTATAATTATACATTAATCTTGCAAATGCCACTTTTCAAGTAAAACTTACATAGTCTTAGCTTAATGCTATGTTAAAACTACATGTTTAATTCTAGATTATTTAGTGATATCTTACTAGTCATTATATGAATATTACTTGACTACTTGCCATTAATACATGTGTATTATTTGACTAAGTGCTAAGTGCTAAATGCTAAGTAGTTATTTAATATGTGTATGTATGAACCATGTCTTGCTATATGTTACAAGTTGGATTCCACCAACTAGTATTTGGACTACTTTAATATATGCTTGTGTTACTTGGATAATATTTGGAATGTCATAATCTAGTAAACTTAAAAGACAATGAAACATTAACACACATAGGTTTGCTTAAGTCTAAAACTAAGTTTATGAATAAGTTTAAACTTGATTAAATTGATGTCTTGCAACATGCTTAATTGTTATTTGCTTAATTTGTCAAGACATCATTAACACACTTAATTAATTAGAAACAAGTTTAAATTTGAATACTAGCATGCTTTGTGATTAAAGTGGGTTTGTGTCATCAATGACATGTTGACCAACCAATAGAGATTTAGAAATTGTGTTAATTACAAATAAAGGATTATGACAAAACTGAGATCGTCTCAAACGATTGTCATGACTTTTATCCAAGAATGTTAGACTCTCCACTTTGAACATGATAAGTCACTATCAAGGCAACACATCCAAACTAAATGGACATTTAATGCATATAGTACTTGTATAGGATGTTGGGTATCTTTTGCAGGTGTTAAATGAAGTAAAGTGTCCAAAGAATGATGTCCAAAACTAATTCAAACGGAATAACGGATACATATTTTGGACTGAACCGCGTGCGGTCGACCCACGGTCGATTGTGGGTCAAGCCGCAGACATGGCTGACTAGTTTATCTCTCCATATAAATAGCAAGGCTTGCAGAACTTTGAAGATTTGGACCTCTTACATGCTACAACTCAAAATCATCAGAGAATCACAAGAACATAACATTCATACATATGTTCGATAGATTATAAAAAGGGGTGTTTGTAAACTTACTTTCAAATTCTTATCTTTGTGAGTTTACATAGTGTTGTATTAATCCTTAGAATTGTCTTAGGATTCTCATCACTGAAAAGGGGTGAGTCTTTGTACTTTGTAATTAATTAGAAGCATATG
The DNA here is from genome assembly GCF_046630445.1 of Rutidosis leptorrhynchoides. NCBI lineage: Eukaryota > Viridiplantae > Streptophyta > Magnoliopsida > Asterales > Asteraceae > Rutidosis > Rutidosis leptorrhynchoides. Next base: position 440,454,840 of record NC_092333.1, read on the forward strand.
CAAGCTTAGCTATCATCTTCCTTAAAGGGAACTAGGTAGTTGATTAATCTCTTTGGGGATTAATACTTGTTCAAGGTGAAACAAGTTGATCTAAGTTGGAGGTAATCCTTCAAAGGGATAGAAGGATTAGGTTTGTTGTCTAAAGAGAAGTACAAGGCTTGTAAATCGGATCTCCATCGGATTTGGAGAAAAGTGCTTAGTGAAGAAAAATTTCCAATTAGCGAATTGGGGAGTGGATTAGTTAACATCCACCCGAACCACTATAAATCCTTTTGTTTATGTTCTTTACATTACTTTCGGCATTATTACAAACATAAACACACCACACATTGATTTGAGTTGATTGACGTGATCAAGTATTGTTCAAATCTTATTGATCATCGAAAAAGTTTTAAAATTCGTATTAAGTAACTATTCACCCCCCTCTAGTTACTTATAATTAGTATCAGAGTGGTTGCTCGTACATTTGCTCTAGAAACATTTTTCATTGAGTAAAAAAACATTTTAGGCAAAAACCCGAGTTAAACGTTCTTGGGATCAACTCAAACGATGGCACACCTTGAAAGATTGGCTAATGAAGCACCAATCTTTGATAGAGAGGATGTCTATGTGTGGAAGGTAAGATTCGAGATCTATGTTAAATCAAAGGATTATGACATGTGGAGAATCATCAAGGGAGGAAACCTTGTTTCTCAATAACCTTCAAACATGGTGAAATCAACATTTCAAAATGATGAAGTAGTGAACAAAGTGCAAAAGCAAATTGATGCTATATCACTACTTCATAGAGTTCTTCCTAGTGAAGAAAGGGTATGCTTTCATGTGAAAGTGCAAAGGAATGTTGGAATAAACTTTGTCCTCAAGTTGAAGAAGCCTCTAGTTGCTCAATGAAAAACAGGATTGAAGAAAAGGTAACAAGACTTAAATGTCTTGGTGGGAATTGGTTAGTTGATCAAGATGTAGTTGAAGATGAAGAGTTTTGTTTCTTGGGTTCAAGATACTCTCCAAGTCAAGATGCTCATAGTGAAGATGAGGTTGAATCGTGCTATCAAGAAGAAGAAGGCGAAAGCTCAAGCGTTCAAAGCGAAGAGGTACATGTATTCTATCCTTCTAATTATGAAGATTTTCTAAATGAGTACAAAGCGGTAAAATTTGTGTATACTAGAAGTTGTGATAAAGTAAATCTGTTGGAAAAAGATTTACAAAAGGTAAATCAACTCAACAAAATTTTAAGCGATGAAAACAATTATTTTAAAAGATCTTTAAATAATAAAAATTGCTTTAAAGATAAAACTGTTTTAAAATCTAGTCACAATTTTACTAAACACAATCAAAGTACTCTAAGTCCAAGGTCAATCATTAAGAAAGTTGAAAATCTAGGAAGGGTAAACAAATCTAGCAAATCTATAGGAGGGATAATGTAACACCCCGCCAAAATCGCCATTGACGCGGATGTTAACTCTGGTCCCAGTGCTTGGTCTTGACCTCTAAGCAACAGCAAAGTTCTAGCGGAAGCAATAAGTACCTGAGACTAAACATGCTAAAGCGTCAACACAAAGGTTGGTGAGTTCATAGGTTTATCACAAAAGATAAAGTAATGTACAGTGGACCACAAGATTTAGTTTAAGTATAAACTGTTCACAAAAAGTTTATAAGTCATGAGCACCCGATGTACGAAGCTTAACACATGTGTATACAAATATACATATTAGTACCCTATACAAGTGTACACTCAACCAAGTGTATTTTTACGAAGTAATAAGCATCCGTTATCTGTTTGGGTGGGGTGGTCAAACCCGATAGATCTATCCATATGATTAGCGCTTACAATCCAGTAGTTACTCGCAGTCGAGCTAAGGGCTTCGTGGTTGAAACTCATGCAAATAAGTAAGTTTAAGTACATGTGTCCTTAATGTAAAACAGTAAAATGAGCATGTATTCTCACCCCAAGTATAAAATAGTTGTAAAAATGAGTAAAAAATGGGGCTATGAGACTCACAATTGATGCAACGCGGTGCGAAGCTCGAAAGTGCGGTTTAGATAGTTTACGGTGATCCGGGCTTGAGACCTAATGAATATTATGAGTTCAGAGGTCATACTATTAGTATTTATTTTAAGTCTAGGATCAGTTCTCAAGTGATCTTACATGTCCATTTTGATTCTCGGTTTCAAAAGTTACATAGTTCATAGTTTTAAGTTTTGACTGTTTTGACTAGTTTTACCATAATATTAGTTTAAGTGTTTCTATTAATCTAGACATCCATTTAAGGTGAGATTACCATCTATGTAAAGCTCTTTGAGTATAGTTTCTAACCATATAAGGTTAGCCTCTAAACTCAAAATATAAGTTGGTCAAAAGTTTACTCTGTTACAAGTGTGCAAAATAGTTCAGATTTACACTATAAGTTCCTAAGCAAGTTTAAAAATAGCAAATATTATTTATTTGACTCAAGATTTTTACAAAAGTCTTAGGACATATAAAAGTACTTATTCTCAAAAGGAATAACCTCCGGGTCTTCATTAACCTTGTCTTTAGAGATAAGGTTTTAGACCAATTTCTGACTTCAACAAAATCTTATATCAACTTGATGGGACTATATATCAATGATTTCTTAATGGTTTTTTTGGTGATTTATCTATCCATTGTTTCCTTATTAAGTCTATTTTTCAAATTAGAAGACTTTAGTTCAAGATCTATCTTATATTTTGATTTATACATGATTCTTTGACACTTGGTCAGATTACTTTAAATCTGAACTTGTCTCACCAAATAAAAATTAAAAATGACTTTTTCTTTTAGATAAATCATGAAATCTTTACTAGAAGTCTCAAACACATATATGAATATCATATAAATTTATGAGTTCCAGAGAGCAAACATAGGTTGGTGTTTAGGTCCTAAACTTCAAGTAAAATTTTGGACAGCTCAAAGACAAAACAGTTTTATGTAATTAATCACTTTAGTTCTTAGTTTAGCTTCATTTTAAGACATAGGACATCTAGAGATCTTATGTTTACTGATCTAGCATCAAGATCATGGTTAGCTATATAGTCATCATTGAGTGATTTAACACTCTAGATCAAGCAATTACACCATGAATGTTCTTGAAGATGACTAGAAATGATGAATAAAATTGAAGTAGTTTGTTATACCTTGAAGATATTTGATCCTAGAGCTTCAATTATATGATCTATAGAGTGTTTTGGATCTGCTATTAAAGTGTATGTATGTGTGAGTGTGAGTGGAAATGATTAAATGAGTGAAAGATGAAAAGAGGTGAGCTTATATAGAGATTGATGGTGGTGGCGTGTCACATGGAGAGCAAAGGAGGGTGTGACTCACCCCTTAGATATTAATGAATCTCATGATGGTGTTTAGGGAAATATCTAGATATTTTGATGGTTACTTAGAGAGGAAGGTGCATGGAATGGTGATGGTGATGAGGTGGTGGTGGAGGTGGCACATGGGGATGCAAGGGATGAGATGACCAACCTCCTTCGTTAATTAAGCATCCAAATGGTGATGATGGTGTTTTGCATGGAAACAAATATCTTAGATATTTATAGGAGAAGGTGGTAGTGTGCATGGATTAAGTCTTGCATGAAGATATTTTAAGATGATGATGGTGATGGTGGACGATTATGATGATGATGGTGGGAGAGTTCTTGTCAATTTTTGGTTCATAAGTGTACATGTACTTGTGCAGTTTACCTAATGTATAATCTAAGGTGTTAATTTGTGTGTTTAATCTTTAGGAAGTAAGCTTATATTAGGTTCTAACCAAGATAGGTCAAGGTTGGTTAAGTGAAAGAATGGCTATGTACAAAGTGATCAAGACTAGTTGTGAAAAATGATTAAGTGTAGAAATGTCTTAACTTATGATTTAATGTATAAGTAATTTAGTCACAAGTTTTTAATCTAAATACTTAGTAAATAAGTTTACTAATTAAGTTATTATATATATATAGATTTAGATTATAAAATCTAGGGTTTATGGTGATAAGTTAGGGTTTCAAGACATTATGCAAATGTTTAAAACAACTCTTGATTAAACATGACTCAATTATAACCTTAAAGTCTTACAAATCTCAAATACAAATCAAGATTTAATTTATCAAAACTACTAGTCAAGTTGAAAATTTTAATCCATGAAAGTTAGATTAAACAACTTGGTCGGAAAAGTTCGAGTTGTGACAGATAAGTCAAAGGTTGGGTAATCTTAGGATAAATGAGAATCAATGATCAAACTTTAAGAAAAGAGGATTGTGTATTTAAAACTTAATGTATTTTAAGTTAATGTGTTATTATTTAAAAGATGGCACATCCTCTAAATGATTAAAAGGATTTCTCTATAAGATTATGCTTAACTTAGGAATAAATGCCTACTTGAATATATTGCATGCTAGTTGTAGGAAAATGTGCCTTATGTGTATAATATATGTGTAACTATATATATATATATATATATATATATATATATATATATATATATATATATATATATATATATATATATATATATATATATATATATATATATATATATTTATATATATATATATATATATATATATAACATCAGTTGGATGTGATCATACAATGTTAAGCAAAGAAAACTTGTCCTCAAGTATTCTATACAAACGTAAAAATAGCCAAAATGCGCTCGACGTGAAGAATCGTACAAGAAGTCCACTATTCCAAGCTGCACGGTCAAACCACGGCAGACCGCAGGATCAACCGCACAAACTCTCCGCGGCCAACTCTACGGTCGACCGCAGTTCGACTGTACGGGTACTGACGGGCCTTTTAACCTTGTTCTTGCCTCATTCCATATTTTGTTCAAAATTGCTTTTATTTCCCTCTCCTCCACGGCTCAAGATCTTCAACCACACTCCAATGAATCTACTCCTTCTCATCCTTAATCTTCAATATTGGTAAGATTAATCTATGGATCCCCTTCATTCAATTGTGTTGGTATGATGAATTCTTCAAACATTGCTTGAAGAAACTCTAATTCGAAAATCCTACTCAAATTGATGCTAATAATCAATTGTGTTCATGAAAACCTCTAAAATCTTTGAAATCACGACTAACATTGCATCAATTTAAGACTTTAATTTGTAGGGTTCATCATACAACTAGATTAGATCTTCATAAGTTCATTGTTCATATAATTCAAACACATTGTCACTAATGAAGAGTAATAATGTAGAAATTGGTAACATCAAAACACTTGTGTATTGATGAAACTCGAAATTACAAAACACGAATCCATGTGAACATTATGAAAACCACTAATATTCTAAAGTGCAAACGCATTGTCACCAAAAGAGGGTGAGAATGTGAAGAGTGTTAACATAAAAAAACTAGGAATTGATGATAACTAGGTTTGCAAATCATTGTGTTATATGAATATCGTGAGAACAAATGTTCATATATTTGCAAACACATTCTTACCAAAAGAGGGTAAGAATGTGAAGAAAGTTAACACTAGAACATACTTGTGCTTATGTTAGCTAAGTTTGCAAAACATTGATTAGACAATTGAGTCACTTGTACGTTCACTTTGATTTAAATTGAAGTGTTCTTACACAGAAAATGGCAAGAAATAAAGATGCAGAATCAAGAGGAAAGAAAGCTTACGATCCTCCAAAACTCTAAATGTCAAACTCAAATACAACATACAATTCCTTAGCGATAGGAAGATTACTGAAGGAAGAAAAGTTGCCTATGGTCAACTACCTGAGCTTATGGCTGCTTTCTCTGCACTCATGTGGGAGTCTTTTCTTACTATTGATGGACCAATCTCATCCGAGAATTCTATGCCAACTTTACCTTCGATAATGGGGTAATCTCCTTCTATCTTCTCAACAAAAATTACACATATTCCCTCAAGGACTTCGGTGAAATAATGAGAGTTCCATCAGTGGGTGAAGAATTCTACAGCCGTTATCACGACTTAAGTAATCTTCCACACTTTCTTTCAAATGAAGAAGAAGTTCTTGATCTATTGTGTAAAGAAGATGCTCCACGAGAAGAAATTGCCATAAAAGGTGTGTTGGGAAGACATCTAAAGCCCAAGTATGATCTGTGGAGTAGTGTGATCAGTTTCGATGTGTATTGTAAAGGTGGAAATCATGCCAACATTCATGCCACTCAGCTTTCCTTGCTATGGTGTCTAGAAAAGAAGAAACATGTCAACATGGCATTTCTCATGGCCTTAAGAATGAGCTATCTCCTCTTTGAAACCACTCGAGGTCTTCCCTATGGAATGCACCTCAACAGAATGTTCGAGTACCTTGAAATCACTCACCCTAATTCTCATCGACCCACATATGATCCCATTAAAAGGGGAGGACTCTCAAAAACTCCACCTACAAAAAAGAGGAAAAATAATGATGAAGCAGGTCCGAGTGAGTCAAGCAGAAGGGAAATTGAGATCTCGAACAATGATGAGGAAGCAACAGCTGATCCCATAAGCAACCTGGATGTTGGTGGAAAACTTGATCACATTTACAAAAATCATATCAAGAGTACAAAGAAACAATCCAAGGTGAATAAGTTATTGAAGGGAATGTTGAGGTCACTCACATGTGGACCTAGTGTAAATGCTGATGATGAAAGTGATTGAGAAACTTGATTGGTGTCAAAAACATGTTTAAATTGTGTTTGTAATTCGTACTACATTTATTTGAACATTGTGGTGAATGTATGATATGTTGTGTTTAAATTCTGCCCACGGACCCTACACGGTCGAACCACGGTCCACCATGATGTCAACAATAGAACTTCTGACGTTTCTTTTGGTATTTTTAATAAATGAGGAACAACTTCCAATTAATGCTATTTCTCTGCATACAATGACCAAATGCAATTATAATTAATTGTAGTTAGAAATTCTTGGATGAATCAATCACCCAAGATGATGAAAAGTCATTCATATCTCCATTCCTTTTTAAAGGAAGATCACTAAAGATTCTCATGTACCCTAAAGCAATGAGTTCCTCTAAACCATTCCTATTATCCAACTCTAAGCATCACTCAAATCTAAAAGTCTCTAGAGTCTTCAATAAAACCTCTAATGACATGAAGAAAACATCTTGTATTGACTCAAGACTCATCCAAGAAGAATGTGAAGTATTCTTCTATGACTATTCAACTACTCAAAAGGAGTTTGCTTAAGTAGGATGGGAGTCATTTCTCATGCTTGAGACTCATATCTTTCCCTCACTTGTCAAACAATTCTACTCAAATTTAAATTCACCTCTAATCACATAGTGAAATTCAAGATGTTTGATCAAGAATATCTCTTGACACTCAAACAATTCGAGAAGATCCTCAAAGTGCCATCTAGAGGAGTTGAATTCTATACCACCCCAAATTGTATACAACTCCTACGTTGCTTCATTCCACGAAGGGCACTCACTTCTCTCTTTCTCAATCCAAATCTTAAATTAAGTAAACTTTGTCAAGAGGGCCTTCTTGACAGTGATGTTCGAATTGAATATGAGGCATGGAAGGCAATCATTCATCACAACATCTTCTTTCGCAAATATAATGACGACCATCTATCCGTGACTGAACTAGGACTTATGTGTTGTCTATAATAGTGAATACCGGTCAACATTACCTTCCTAATGGCTTCCAGAATGAATGATCTGAAGCAAGATCTGTTATAACCACTTCCCTATGGGGCACGTCTCACACGCATCTTCAAGTATCTTGATCTTCTTGTCCACTCCTCTTCTTCGTGTGGCATCCCTAGTCACTCACACAAAACGATGTCCTCAACAACCTGAAATCATGGCATGTGCCATAGTCATGATCTCTTGATATCTCATATGAGATACTATGCATGTTATTTTTCATATGTTGTCTTGAATAAGAGCATTTGCTCCCTATGTGCTTCCTTGTTTGTTACCACCATGTTTGGTGCTTGTGTGTGCACTTTTAGGAATGAATAAAATTTGTGTGTTGTGTATTTTTAAATGGTGAGGTTGTAATTTTTCCACCTTGTACGGTTCAAGGGGGAGCATTTGTCTTAGGGCGAGCTTAGTTTCAGGGGGAGCTAACCTTTTTTATTTCGACAAAAGGGAGAGAAAGTTGGATAAGTGATGTTAACACTTGTATTATTTATAGATAAATACCCACCATCACTTATGTATTTGTCATCATCAAAAAGGGGGAGAATGTTGGTGGAGAATGTGAGTTAACATGGGTTATGCTTAAGGACTATACTAATCTTAACCTATAATAATAAGTATTTTGATGATGACATATGCACATAATTAAAGGTGCTGGTAGATATCTTGACATAAATATACAAGTTCACTAATCCACACTTACTCTAGCAAAAGTCCAAAACCAAATAAAGCTTCATCCTCGTGACGAAGGGGGTGATGGTAACGGTGGGAATGGAAGGCGGGACTTCCATTACAAAAATTTCAAGGATGCTCAACCCCCGATGTTTAATGGGGTACGAGATCCGTTAAAAAGCACATGTTGGATTTCCGATATCGAGGGAGCTTTTCGTACCGCGGAATGTCCTCCCGAGAAAAAGGTGAGGTATGGTTCTAGTGGGGGAGAGTTAATTATTCACAGTGATAAGCGAAGAAGACTTGTGCCGATATGCACTTTTGCACGGGCACTTCGTTTCCTTGTTAGTGTTGGCATGGCTTTTCTTGCCCATGTTGTTGATACTCGTGATGAGTCACCACCCATTCGTGAACTTCCAGTGGTTAATGAATTTGAAGATGTTTTTCCAGATGAGTTACCGGGTGTTCCGGTGGAAAGACAAGTTGAATTTCGCATTGAGTTGGTTCCGGGGGCTACCCCCATTGCTAAGACTCCTTATCGCTTACCGCCGATGGAAATGCAAGAGTTGTTAAATCAAACCCAAGTGTTACTTGAAAAGGGTTTCATTCGACCGAGTGCTTCGCCATGGGGCGCTCCGGTTTTATTTGTGAAGAGGAGGGATGGTAGTATGCGGATGTGCATCGATTATTGGGAGTTGAATAAAGTGACGATCTAGAATCGTTATCCTTTGCCTAGGATTGACGATTTGTTTGATTAACTCCAAGGTGCAAGGTATTTCTCTAAAAATCGACCTACGGTCCGGCTATCACCAAATGCGGGTCCGTGAGGAAGATATTGAGAAAACTGCTTTCCGAACGCGTTATGGGCATTTTGAGTTTGTGGTAATGCCTTTTGGTCTTACGAATGCACCGGCGGCATTCATGGATCTTATGAACCGAGTGTGCCAACCTATGTTGGACAAGTCGGTAATTGTGTTCATTGACGACATACTTGTCTATTCGAAGAGTATGAAGGAACATGAACTTCATTTGCGATGTGTTTTAAAGACGTCGTGGAAGGAGAAGTCGTATGCTAAATTCTCCAAATGTGAATTTTGGCTAAGGGAAGTTCAATTCCTTGGCCATATTGTGAACGAAAATGGTATTCAAGTAGATCCGGGGAAGATTGAGACGGTAAAGAGTTGGGGACGACCGACTACGCCTACGGAAATCCGAAGTTTTCTCGGATTGGCCGGTTATTATCGTCGGTTTATCCAAGACTTTTCTAAGATTGCTTCTCCATTGACGAAGTTAACAAGAAATAACGCGAGATTTAATTGGGAGAACGAGCAAGAAATTGCTTTTCAATTGTTAAAAGAGAAGTTATGCCAAGCTCCGGTGTTAGTGTTGCCGGAAGGGGTAGAATACATGACGGTTTATTGTGATGCGTCTTTAAGTGGGATCGGTTGTGTTCTAATGCAAAGAGGTAAAGTCATCGCTTATGCCTCTCGGCAATTGAAGGAACACGAAACAAGATATCCGACTCATGATCTCGAGTTGGTGGCGGTTGTTCATGCGTTGAAACTTTGGCGCCATTACAAGTATGGTGTCAAGTGTACGATTTATTCAGATCACAAGAGCTTGAAACACCTTTTTGATCAAAGAGATTTGAATTATCGTCAACGTAGATGGATGGATGTGGTGAAAAACTATGATTGTGAAATACTTTATCATCCGGGTAAGGCGAATGTGGTCGCGGATGCGTTAAGTCGAAAGAGTCAACATCCGGCGATACGAGTAGGATCGTTACGCATGATTATTACTAACGATTTTCTTGTAAAGCTTGGTGAGACTCAAATCGAAGCTTTTGTTAACAATAAGCATGAGGAACGAATCGTGGAACAAACGGAGTTTATTACCTTAGGTCCGCATGGTTTGTTATCTTTTCAAGGAAGAGTGCGGGTGCCTAAAATGGGTGATCATCGACGAGTGCTACTTGATGAAGCACATAAGTCCAAGTATTCCATTCACCCGGGCGCGACGAAAATGTAACTTGATTTGAAGAAAGAGTATTGGTGGCCGGGCATGAAACGTGATGTTGTAAAGTATGTTGAACAATGTGTCACGTGTTTGCAAGTTAAAGCCGAACACCAAAAGCCGTATGGTATGTTACAACCGTTGGAAATTCCGAAATGGAAATGGGAGCACATTACCATAGATTTTATCACAAAGTTACCAAAGACGGCGAGAACCCAATTAGATACATTTTGGGTGATAGTTGACCGATTGACGAAAAGTGCTTTGTTTCTTCCCATTCGGGAAGCGATATCGTCGGAAACTTTGGCTAAGTTGTTTATCAAGGAGGTGATAGCAAGACACGGGGTTCCTATATCTATTATTTCGGATCGAGATACTCGTTTCACATCTCGGTTTTGGGAAAAGTTTCATGAAGATATGGGCACGCAATTGAAATTGAGCACGGCATATCATCCTCAAACGGACGGTCAAACCGAACGTACGGATCAAACTTTAGAGGATTTGTTATGGGCGTGTATTATTGATTTCGGTGGTAGTTGGGATGAGCACTTACCTTTGGTGGAATTCTCGTACAATAATAGTTATCATACTAGTATCGGGATGCCACCTTACGAGATGCTTTATGGGCGGTGATAATGCTAAAAACGAACATATATTTCCTAGCATTAGACCTCAAGAAAGACAAGCTTTTAGTTGCAATTGTTCTATTTACAAGTGATATTCGTTTAAATAATAAACGGTGAAGACAAAAGACAGATTCGACGAATTGAAGACGCAAACGACCAAAAAGCTAAAAAGTACAAAGTACAATCAAAGTGGTTCGAATTATTGGTGAGAAACGTCTCGAAATTACAAGAGTACAAGACGCAAAATGCTAAATACAAGATATTAAATTGTACGAAAAGACGTTCAAAAATCCGGAACCGGGACCAGAGTCAACTCTCAACGCTCGACGCAACGGACTAAAAATTACGAGTCACCTATGCACATAAATATAATATAATATTTAAATAATTCTTAAAATTATTTATATATTATATATATATTTATAAACCGTCGGCAAGAAGCAAACAAGCTCATGTGAGCTGGAAAAGCAGGCCATGCGATCGCATGGCTTGGCAGTTATAAAACCATGCGATCGCATGGTGAACAGTATCTGGTCACACTCCTATAAATTTCGCAGTTTGGTGATCAATTTAACACATATTTTTCTTTATCTATCTCTCACTCGTATATATATATATATATATATATATATATATATATATATATATATATATATATATATATATATATATATATATAATTTTAATTTTAATTTTAATTTTAAATTCTAATAATAAGGGTATGTTAGCGAATGTTGTAAGGGTGTAAGTTGAAATTCTGTCCGTGTAACGCTACGCTATTTTTAATCATTGTAAGTTATGTTCAACCTTTTTAAATTAATGTCTCGTAGCTAAGTTATTATTATGCTTATTTAATGCCGAAGTAATCGTGATGTTGGACTAAATATTAAAATTGGGTAATTGGGCTTTGGACCATAATTGGGGTTTGGATAAAAGAACAATACTTGTGGAAATTAGACTATGGGCTATTAATGGGCTTTATATTAACTAAACGATACCTCGTTAATTTAATATATAGACTTATAATTTGACGTATTTATATATAACCACATACACTTGACTGGGTACGGTGGGCGGGATATCTATAAATACCAATAATTATTCATTTGACCGGACACGGAACTGGATTAATAGTTAATAGACTTGTTGAAACAGGGGTGAATTACATACAAGGGTAATTGGTGTAATTGTTAACAAAGTAATAAAACCTTGGATTACACGCAGTCGATAACCTGGTGTATTCATTAAACAAAGTATTAAGACCTTGTTATAATTCGAATCCCCAATTAGTTGGAATATTTGACTTCGGGAATAAGAATAATTTGACGAAGACTTCCGCACTTTATGATTATGACTGATGGACTATTGTGGACAAATCCGTATGGACATATCGAATAATCCAGGACAAAGAACAATTAACCCATGGTAATAAACTAAAATCAACACGTCGAACATCATGATTACGGAAGTTTAAATAAGCATAATTCCTTTATTTCATATTTAATTTCCTTTATTTCATATTTAATTGCACTTTTAATTATCGCACTTCAATTTATTGTCATTTTAATTATCGTACTTTTTAATTATCGCAATTTTATTTACCTTTATTTTATTTAATTGCACTTTAATTTATCGCACTTTAATTATTGTCATTTACTTTACGCTTTAAATTAAGTTATATTTATTTTTAATATTTTACATTAGGTTTTAACTGCGACTAAAGTTTTAAAATCGACAAACCGGTCATTAAACGGTAAAAACCCCCTTTTATAATAATAATACTACTTATATATTTATATATTTACAAATATAGTTTTAAAAAATATAGCGTTAAACTTGGCGAGTTCCCTGTGGACGAACCGGACTTACTAAAAACTACACTACTGTACGATTAGGTACACTACCTATAAGTGTTGTAGCAAGGTTTAGGTATATCCACTCTATAAATAAATAAATAACTTGTGTAAAATTGTATCGTATTTAATAGTATTTCCTTGTAAAAACATAACTATTTTGTATACACCTCTACGCACATCAAGTATTTTTGGCGCCACTGCCGGGGACTTGCTTAAACGCCGGAAGCGAAACGCTATCTATATTAAAAAAAAATTAGTTTTCTTTGGTAAAAATACGTTTTAATTATTAAAAATACAAAAATATAAAAAGAAAAATAAAGTATATATTTCTAAGAGTTGTTTAAAATACATAAATTATAAAGTATTTTTATTTCTATTTTAGTTTTTAAAATTTAAGTTTTTATTTATTTTATATAAATAATTTAAATAATTATAAAATAGAATTTTAAAAATAGAAAATATATATATATATATATATATATATATATATATATATATATATATATATATATATATATATATATATAAAGCCTTGGCCCTAGAACTTTAGCAGCCCAACACCTGGCCCGAAACTCTACTCCATGCGACCGCATGGAAATATAACCTCGAAGCTATGCGATCGCATGGCTTGAGTTGACAGGTCTGTAACCTCAGCCGACCAGATTAGGGTTAATAATTATAATTAATATTATTAATTAAAAACCTAATTAGGGTTTATTAATTAATTAGTTTAGTTTTATTTATTTATTTTGTATTATTTAGTTTTAATCTAGTTTTAATTAATATATAAAATTAATAGTTTTATAAAATAAATAATATAAAATTAATATTTTTATAAAAATTGTACTTTTTACAACTTTAAGTTTATTTTTATATTTTGTATCTTTTTATTTGTTTTAGCGTAATATTTGTATTTTTCGTTCGTATTTAGTTTTAAGTCATAGTTTTTGCCGTAGTTATTTTTATTTCTAGATTTTTAGGCTTTGCCGTAAAATCCCTTAAGTACTTTTTCTTTAGACTAAGATTTAGGTGCTTTAGAATTTTGCGACGCCGTTTTTATAAATTTTAGTACTTTTTAAGTTTATACTGTTTTGAATATAGAATTCCTTTTAAGCTTTAATATTTTTAGACGCTACTTTTAATTCTTAGTTTTTAGACTTTTAAGTTTCAACGTGCTACGTTCTTTTTATTATTTTCGACCTTTTATTTTTCGACTTTTTTCGACTTTTTTCGACGCGCTCTTTTTCTTTCTTATTTTTCGCCACTCTAGTTTTTAGGACATAGAATTTTCTATTTCTTATCTAAAATTTCTTTAAATTTCAACGAAAAATTATTTTAGGTGGTTAAATTGATAGACATTCAAATTTTCTGCTTCGTAGTAATAGTTGGATTTGTTAGTGGCTGAGTTGTGAGCTTTCGATTTAAAGGGTTCTGGCTCCCTGCTACATCTATTGGCTATTCGAAACGTGGGCAAAAGCAGAAAAGTCTATTAATTTGATAACTTATATAATTTTTATATTTTATAACTAATAGGATATTCAGTGAATGCACCGAGCAAAACGTTCACCACCTTTTCTACGTTCACCACCTGTGACTCGATCAAGACATCTATATTGTCGCCGTTGATTTTTCTTTAGAATCATCATCCAGTCGACCAAGTACTCCAATTCAAATTTCCGATAATCCATTTTTTGAGCCCGACCTCATAATTGAGAATCCGGAGGATATTCAGGGACAATTCAGAGATCCTGAACCATTAATCTTTCCTCCAGAACCACCAATCATTCAAACGGAGATTGTCGAGGAACAACCCATTAAATCAGAATCCTATATGAAGCATGGACAAGATTTGGAAAATTATTAAGAGGATGTCCACAACATGGTTTAGACACTTGTCAAATAGTACAAATATTCTACCAAGGATGCGACATCACTACACGAAAAGACATCGATATAGCAGCTGGTGGTTCCATTATGAAGAAAACCGCAACTGATGCTTACAAAATTATTGATAATACTGCTTCCCACTCACATGAGTGGCATCAAGAAAAAGATATCGTTAGATCATCTAAAGCAGCTAGAGCCGATTCTAGCCATGACTTTGATTCCATTTCTGTAAAGATAGATGCTGTCGAGAGACGAATGGAAAAGATGACTAAAGATATCCACTCAATACGAATTAGTTGTGAGCAGTGTGGAGGACCACATTTGACAAAAGATTGTCTCGGTATTGAACAAACAATGGAACAAAGACAGAATGTTTCATACATGAACCAAAGGCCTGGAAATAATTATCAGAATAATTATCAACCGCCAAGACCAATCTACAATCAAAATCAAAATTATAACCAAAATGTTCCATACAACAACCAACAAGGTCTTAGCAATCAACAAGTATCCAATAATACTTACAATCAGCAAAGACCTATTTTTCAAAACAAACCACCACAAACCGATGATAAAAAGCAAAATTTAGAAGACATGATGTCGAAGCTAGTTGAATCTCAAACTCAATTTTTCACATATCTGAAACAAACCAATGAACAAAATGCTCAAGCATTTAGAAATCAACAAGCTTCTATTCAAAATTAAGAACAAGAAGTAAGTAACCTAGCAAGATTGATAGGTGAAGGGAAAATGGGAAGTTTATCTAGCGATACAAGTGCTAAACCCAGGAATGAAACAGCTAAAGCCATTACCACAAGAAGTGCTATTACACTTAAACCATCTGAAATACCTGTAATTTCTGATGACTCTATTCCTACTCCACAAGAACCACAATCTGAACAAGATAAGGAAACAGAACCGGTAGTTGAAAAGGTTAATGAAGATAACACAGTTAAGGTAAAACCTTATGTTAAACCATACCAACCACCACTTCCTTACCCAAGTAAAATGAGAAAAGAGAGACTTGAAGCCGAGCAATCCAAATTCTTGGATATGTTTAAACAAATAAATGTTAATCTTCCTTTCATTGATGTAATTTCAGGAATGCCTAGATATGCTAAATTTTTGAAAGATCTAATCGCAAATAGAAAGAAAATGGAAGAACTCTCGGCTGTTACTATGAATGCCAATTGTTCTGCAGTGCTGTTGAATAAGATACAAGAAAAATTATCAGATCCAGGAAGTTTCACAATTCCATGTTTTCTGGGTAGTCTTAGTTCAATAGAAGCATTGGCAGATTTAGGTGCTAGTATAAATTTAATGCGGTATTCACTATACGCTAAACTAGACCTTGGAGAATTGAAACCAACACGAATAAGCATACAACTAGCAGATCGATCAATAAAATATCCTAGAGGGATAATGGAAAACATGCTAGTTAAAGTTGGTACTTTAGTATTTCCAGTAGATTTTGTTATTCTGGACATGGAAGAAGATTCTCGAGTTCCTCTCATATTAGGAAGACCATTCTTAAACACAGCTAAAGCAATAATAGACGTGTTCGGTAAGAAACTAACCCTAAGTATAGAGGACGAGAGTGTTGCCTTTTCAGTTGATAGAGCCATGCAACAACCGCAATCTGCAGATGATACATGCTATTATATTCAAACTATAGATTCACATGCAGAATTGTTAAGAATTTCCAGAATTACAAGGAACAGGAGAATGTTCTTTAGGAGAAGGAACTGAACCAATTGATGAAATTGCAATGTTAGCTACACTTATGGCTAATGGATATGAACCAACAACAGAAGAAATTCAAATGCTAAAAGAAGAAGACAGATATCGATATAAATCATCGATAGAAGAACCACCGACATTAGAATTAAAGCCACTTCCAAACCATTTGGAATATGCTTATTTACAAGGTGAATCTGAATTACCTGTAATAATATCGTCTTCTCTTACTGAAAATGAAAAATCTCAACTCATTGCTGTACTAAAAGCTCATAAACCAGCTATTGCATGGAAGATTAATGACATTAAAGGAATAAGTCCTTCGTATTGTACACATAAAATCCTTATGGAAGAAGGTCATAAAACGTATGTGCAACGCCAACGAAGACTAAATCCTAACATGCAAGATGTTGTTAAAAAGAAATTATTAAACTGCTTGATGCAGGTTTAATTTATCCAATCTCTGATAGTCCATGGGTAAGCCCAGTTCAATGCGTACCTAAGAAGGGTGGCATGACTGTCATCACAAATGAAAAAAATGAGCTCATTCCTACTAGGACTGTAACAGGATGGCGTGTTTGTATTGATTATAGAAAATTAAATGACGCCACCAAAAAAGATCACTTTCCCTTACCTTTCATTGATCAAATGTTGGAAAGATTAGCCGGAAATAGTTACTATTGTTTTCTTGACGGTTTTTCCGGATATTTTCAAATCCCGATAGCACCCGAGGATCAAGAGAAAACCACATTCACGTGCCCTTATGGTACTTTTGCTTATAAACGCATGCCATTTGGACTTTGCAACGCCCCTGCAACCTTTCAAAGGTGTATGATGGCGATTTTTCACAACATGATAGAAGAATGCATGGAAGTTTTCATGGATGACTTTTCAGTCTTTGGTGATACATTTGAATCATGTCTAGTTAATCTTGAACGAATGCTTATTAGATGCGAACAATCAAATCTAGTACTTAATTGGGAGAAATGTCATTTCATGGTTAAAGAAGGCATCGTTCTTCGTCATAAAATTTCAAAGAAAGGAATTGAAGTGAATAGAGCTAAAGTAGATGTAATTGCTAAACTTCCACATCCCACCAATGTTAGAGGAGTTAGGAGTTTTCTAGGGCATGCCGGTTTTTACCGACGTTTCATAAAAGATTTTTCTAAAATTGCCACTCCTATGAATAAACTCGTAGAAAAGGATGCTCCATTCATCTTTTCAGATGAATGCATCAAATCTTTTAATATTCTTAAAGAAAAACTCACTAATGCGCCGATCATGATAACTCCAAATTGGAATCTACCATTTGAACTTATGTGCGATGCAAGTGATTTTGCAATGGGATCCGTTTTAGGACAAAGGATTGAAAAACGATTTCAACCTATATATTATGCTAGTAAGACGTTACAAGGAGCACAAACGAATTACACAACTACTGAAAAAGAACTCCTTGCTATTGTCTTTGCTTTTGGCAAATTTCGTTCATATCTCGTTCTAGCTAAAACGGTGGTCTATACCGACCATTCTTCTCTTAGATTCCTATTTTCGAAACAAGATGCCAAACCACGATTAATTCGTTGGATCTTACTCTTACAAGAGTTCGATATTGAAATCTGAAATAAAAAGGGAGCAGAAAATCTCACCGTTGATCATCTTTCTCGTCTTGAAAATCCTGAATTAGAAGTTCTAAATGAATCGGCCATACAAGATAACTTTCCTGATGAATATCTATTAAAGATAGATTATAATGAAATTCCACGGTTTGCAGACTATGCAAACTACTTAGTATGTGGATTCCTTGAAAAATGGGTTGTCGTACCAAAAACGAAAGAAATTCTTTAGTGATATAAAACACTATTTCTGGGAAGATCCACATTTATTTAAAAGTTGTCTCGATGGAATAATACGCCGATGTGTATTCAGAGATGAAGACAGTCAAATTTTAAACCATTATCACACATGACCAACAGGAGGGCATTATGGGCCTCAGCTCACAGCAAGAAAAGTTTACGATGCTGGATTCTATTGGCCTACAATTTTCAAAGATGCACACCTTCTTTGCAAATCATGTGATGCTTGTCAAAGGGCCAGAAAAATAAGTCAACGTGATGAAATGCCACAAAATGTCATTCAAGTATGTGAAGTATTTGACATTTGAGGTATTGACTTTATGGGTCCATTTCCAAAATCTCATAATAATCTCTACATTCTCGTTTCCATTGATTATGTATCTAAATGGGCGGAAGCACAAGCTCTTCCAACTAATGATGCACGAGTTGTAATCAACTTTTTAAAACGTCTTTTTGCAAGGTTTGGAACACCGAAACCTTTAATAAGTGATCGGGGTACTCATTTTTGTAACAATCAACTTGAGAAAGTTCTCAAAAGATATGGATTAACTCATAAAATCTCAACCGATTATCATCCACAAACAAGTGGACAAGTTGAAAATATCAACCGAGCTTTAAAAGGTATTCTAGAGAAAACCGTAGGATCAAATCCGAAGGAATGGTCCATGAAATTGGAGGATGCACTCTGGGCTTTTAGAACAGCCTACAAAACTCCAATTGGAATCACACCTTTTAGACTCATTTACGAAAAAGCATGTCATCTTCCGGTAGAAATTGAACACCAAGCGTTTTGGGCTTTGAAGACATGTAATCTTGATTTACATGAAGCCGAACGTCTACGATTAAGTCAACTAAATGAAATAGAAGAATTAAGACTTGAGGCATATGAAAATTCCTTGATCTATAAGGAAAGAACGAAGAAATGGCATGATAAAAGAATCAGAAGTTCAAAAGAATTTAAAGAAGGAGACAAAGTTCTTCTTTTCAATTCACGATTCAAGCTATTTCCTGGAAAATTGAAATCAAGATGGTCTGGACCATTTATAGTCAAAAGAGTTTTCCCATACGGAACAATAGAGTTAATAAATTCAAATGGGATTGAATTTAAAGTTAATGGTCACAGAGTTAAACATTACATACATGGTCCGATGGAAGTTGACAATGAAGTCAATCATAATTTCACCACCCAAGAAAACCTTCAAAATGAAAACATAAATATGTTATCAACAACATATGAAAAATCAAAATTGGTAAATAGGGAGGATTCAAATTGGAGTGCTGAAGAAGAATTCTTATACAAACCTCCCATTCCAAGAAACGAAGAAAAATGTGAACAAGAAGTTCAAATAGAAGTGAAAGAACTAAGAAAAGAACACCCGAAAAAGGTTTACAAACTAACTCGACTTACTAAAGCAGGAGACCCGGGCGAATTTATCATTTCTTGCTTGCTTAATGATGGTGCTATATATAATGGACTCGCAGATTTAGGAGCAAGAACAAATATTATGCCTCTTTCCTTATACAAAAGATTAGGTATGGGTAAATTAAAACCGACCAAAATAGGTGTTCAATCATTTGACCTAACCATTAAACACCCGGTTGGAATAGCAAATAATTTACTTGTTAACGTGGGAAGTTTGACCTTTGTTGCAAACTTTATAGTTATTAATATGGAGGAAAACCTTGATATTCCTCTAATTTTAGGTCGCCCATTTTTAGCAACCATCGAAGCATTCATTGATGTAAGAGAAGGTAGAATGACACTTAGGGATGGTGATAAATCGATCACCTTTGTGAACTGAAAGTTTAGATCTCCACCAGCTAAAACTGTTAAACCAATAAAAATTCATAAGTGTGGGGAAGATGAAGAAACACTTAATGATGATCCGATAACAAAGAACCCCGTTAATGATACGAAATTAGATGAACCCGTTTTTAACAGTTCAACGAAGAAACTTTATAAACAGATTCACGATGCTATGATTAAGAGAAACCTTAAGTTATGTAACCGATTAGTATCCAATTTATCGCCAAAAGAAAAGGCGATGTTAGTTGAATTTGTGAAAGTTACGGAGGAAATAAACAAATGGATTGAAGCAAAAGTCAGAGATATACAAGTTGTTGATGAACCAATTTACAATGAAGTTAATCACAAATTCGATACCACAGCTAACTAAGTGTGGGGAGAAACGAATCTTTTTAGGGTAATATATATTTCTGTTAGAGTTAGATTTTCTGTTTTCGTGTAGTTCTCGAGAATGGAATCCGAATGGTCTTTCCCTAGCAGACCCTAAAGAACTAGTCTTCTCCCCCCATTCTGAATTTTTATTTTTTTAGGTTTTACGAGATGAAGAATTCCTTTGATCGGAACCATGGTCTAATGCTACATGCTATGATTACTAAACGTAATAATGACACACTTCCGAGTGAACTGGTATCATTCATAAGAGGCAAAATGGACGGAGTAAGAAAAGAACTCAGAAAAGATCATCATAAGATACATTTTGGTAAAGGAAAATCAAAATCCGCAACAAAAAGAAGAGCACGACACCTTGAAAGATGTTACAAATGAAGAAAATGGTCACACGAAGGTAAATGTTCAAATAATCAAACATATTCAAACACCGAATTTGTTACTCTATGCAGAGAAGGACCGTTTATATGTTTAGAAGAAAAGATATTGAAGATTCGAGGTTATGCTTACGTAGCTATGGAGAACCAAATCACACGACTCTCCTATGAGTCGCCTAAAGTAGGTCTCTGAGAATTCTTTCTCACAGGTAAGTATGTACAGTTTTTATTTTTTATTGCTTTTAACCTTTTGATAATAAACGGTGAATCGTTCGCTATAAATTATTAAATTGGTATTCAATTAAATTAGGTATGCGTAACCGAAATTATTGATATCATACAAAAATTTATTACATCACTGCGAAATTTACCATTTATTCTTAAGGTATAAATATCTTTAATCAATCAACCCAAAATATTTCAAAAATTCGTCAGGAGTAAAACTAGGTCGTTGAACCGAAATTACTTTACCGAAAAGAGGGGCGTATATTTTTGATAATATTTGATTGATTAAAGTGGGATAAAAGACCAAAAAGATTTTTAATTTTTAATTTTTACCATGTTTTTAAAACTAATATATAAATATTAAATTAATATTGTAAACTTTTTAAAATCAATATATTTAAGTTTGTAAATATTTAAAAAATTAATATTTTTAATATAAGTTTGTATGTATAAAAACAAAAATATAATATAAATTTGGTGTGAATTTTTAATTTTAATAATATGAATTTTTAATTTTATGTATTTTAAATTTAAGTTTGGTGTGAATTTAAAAACAAAAATTTACTTTATTTCACTAAGTTAAAAATATGATTTTTAAAATTCGTCGTAAGTTGAAAACTAGGTCGTTGAACCGAAATTGCTTTACCCAAGGGAGGGACGAGAACTTTTATTATCATTATTTTTAATCTTATTGAATTAAAGTAAGCCAAAAACCTTTTTAAAAAAAAATAATAATAATAATACAGGGACCCATACGATAGCATGGGATTTACCCTTGTAAGCCATGCGATCGCATGTGGATAAAAAACTGGTCAGGAACTTAAAACCCAGCGAGCTGCTTCTGCTCTCCACACTTTACACACACATACATGAAAATTCTCCCAAATCACCTCTAAAATTCGCAATTTTTTACCATAATTCGTCAAATTTCTCACTCTAATCATGAATTTGATAAGAAGTTTATCAAGAAGGGTAACAATTTCACCCCTATACTGAAATGTCCCGTTCTTATTGATTAAAAACGTTCCATATTAATTGATTTCGTTGCGAGGTTTTGACCTCTATATGAGACGTTTTTCAAAGACTGCATTCATTTTTAAAACAAACCATAACCTTTATTTCATAAATAAAGGTTTAAAAAGCTTTACGTAGATTATCAAATAATGATAATCTAAAATATCCTGTTTACACACGACCATTACATAATGGTTTACAATACAAATATGTTACATCGAAATCAGTTTCTTGAATGCAGTTTTTACACAATATCATACAAACATGGACTCCAAATCTTGTCCTTATTTTAGTATGCAACAGCGGAAGCTCTTAATATTCACCTGAGAATAAACATGCTTTAAACGTCAACAAAAATGTTGGTGAGTTATAGGTTTAACCTATATATATCAAATCGTAACAATAGACCACAAGATTTCATATTTCAATACACATCCCATACATAGAGATAAAAATCATTCATATGGTGAACACCTGGTAACCGACAATAACAAGATGCATATATAAGAATATTCCCATCATTCCGGGACACCCTTCGGATATGATATAAATTTCGAAGTACTAAAGCATCCGGTACTTTGGATGGGGTTTGTTAGGCCCAATAGATCTATCTTTAGGATTCGCGTCAATTAGGGTGTCTGTTCCCTAATTCTTAGATTACCAGACTTAATAAAAAGGGGCATATTCGATTTTGATAATTCAACCATAGAATGTAATTTCACGTACTTGTGTCTATTTTGTAAATCATTTATAAAACCTGCATGTATTCTCATCCCAAAAATATTAGATTTTAAAAGTGGGACTATAACTCACTTTCACAGATTTTTACTTCGTCGGGAAGTAAGACTTGGCCACTGTTGATTCACGAACCTATAACAATATATACATATATATTAAAGTATGTTCAAAATATATTTACAACACTTTTAATATATTTTGATGTTTTAAGTTTATTAAGTCAGCTGTCCTCGTTAGTAACCTATAACTAGTTGTCCACAGTTAGATGTACAGAAATAAATCGATAAATATTATCTTGAATCAATCCACGACCCAGTGTATACGTATCTCAGTATTGATCACAACTCAAACTATATATATTTTGGAATCAACCTCAACCCTGTATAGCTAACTCCAACATTCACATATAGAGTGTCTATGGTTGTTCCGAAATATATATAGATGTGTCGACATGATAGGTCGAAACATTGTATACATGTCTATGGTATCTCAAGATTATATAATATACAATACAAGTTGATTAAGTTATGGTTGGAATAGATTTGTTACCAATTTTCACGTAGCTAAAATGAGGAAAATTATCCAATCTTGTTTTACCCATAACTTCTTCATTTTAAATCCGTTTTGAGTGAATCAAATTGCTATGATTTCATATTGAACTCTATTTTATGAATCTAAACAGAAAAAGTATAGGTTTATAGACGGAAAAATAAGTTACAAGTCGTTTTTGTAAAGGTAGTCATTTCAGTCGAAAGAACGACGTCTAGATGACCATTTTAGAAAACATACTTCCACTTTGAGTTTAACCATAATTTTTGGATATAGTTTCATGTTCATAATAAAAATCATTTTCTCAGAATAACAACTTTTAAATCAAAGTTTATCCTAGTTTTTAATTAACTAACCCAAAAAAGCCCGCGGTGTTACTACGACGGCGTAAATCCGGTTTTACGGTGTTTTTCGTGTTTCCAGGTTTTAAATCATTAAGTTAGCATATCATATAGATATGGAACATGTGTTTAGTTGATTTTAAAAGTCAAGTTAGAAGGATTAACTTTTGTTTGCGAACAAGTTTAGAATTAACTAAACTATGTTCTAGTGATTACAAGTTTAAACCTTCGAATAAGATAGCTTTATATGTATGAATCGAATGATGTTATGAACATCATTACTACCTTAATTTCCTTGGATAAACCTACTGGAAAAGAGAAAAATGGATCTAGCTTCAATGGATCCTTGGATGGCTCGAAGTTCTTGAAGCAGAATCATGACACGAAAACAAGTTCAAGTAAGATCATCACTTGAAATAAGATTGTTATAGTTATAGAAATTGAACCAAAGTTTGAATATGATTATTACCTTGTATTAGAATGATAACCTACTGTAAGAAACAAAGATTTCTTGAGGTTGGATGATCACCTTACAAGATTGGAAGTGAGCTAGCAAACTTGAAAGTATTCTTGATTTTATGAAACTAGAACTTTTGGAATTTATGAAGAACACTTAGAACTTGAAGATAGAACTTGAGAGAGATCAATTAGATGAAGAAAATTGAAGAATGAAAGTGTTTGTAGGTGTTTTTGGTCGTTGGTGTATGGATTAGATATAAAGGATATGTAATTTTGTTTTCATGTAAATAAGTCATGAATGATTACTCATATTTTTGTAATTTTATGAGATATTTCATGCTAGTTGCCAAATGATGGTTCCCACATGTGTTAGGTGACTCACATGGGCTTCTAAGAGCTAATCATTGGAGTGTATATACCAATAGTACATACATCTAAAAGCTGTGTATTGTACGAGTACGAATACGGGTGCATACGAGTAGAATTGTTGATGAAACTGAACGAGGATGTAATTGTAAGCATTTTTGTTAAGTAGAAGTATTTTGATAAGTGTATTGAAGTCTTTCAAAAGTGTATAAATACATATTAAAACACTACATGTATATACATTTTAACTGAGTCGTTAAGTCATCGTTAGTCGTTACATGTAAGTGTTGTTTTGAAACCTTTAGGTTAACGATCTTGTTAAATGTTGTTAACTCAATGTTTATAATATCAAATGAGATTTTAAATTATTATATTATCATGATATTATCATGTATGAATATCTCTTAATATGATATATATACATTAAATGTCTTTACAACGATAATCGTTACATATATGTCTCGTTTAAAAATCATTAAGTTAGTAGTCTTGTTTTTACATATGTAGTTCATTGTTAATATACTTTATGATATGTTTTCTTATCATAGTATCATGTTAACTATATATATATATCCATATATATGTCATCATATAGTTTTTACAAGTTTTAACGTTCGTGAATCACCGATCAACTTGGGTGGTCAATTGTCTATATGAAACATATTTCAATTAATCAAGTCTTAACAAGTTTGATTGCTTAACATGTTGGAAACATTTAATCATGTAAATATCAATCTCAATTAATATATATAAACATGGAAAAGTTCGGGTCACTACAGTACCTACCCGTTAAATAAATTTCGTCCCGAAATTTTAAGCTGTTGAAGGTGTTGACGAATCTTCTGGAAATAGATGCGGGTATTTCTTCTTCATCTGATCTTCACACTCCCAGGTGAACTCGGGTCCTCTACGAGCATTCCATCGAACCTTAACAATTGGTATCTTGTTTTGCTTAAGTCTTTTAACCTCACGATCCATTATTTCGACGGGTTCTTCGATGAATTGAAGTTTTTCGTTGATTTGGATTTCATCTAACGGAATAGTGAGATCTTCTTTAGCAAAACATTTCTTTAAATTCGAGACGTGGAAAGTGTTATGTACAGCCGCGAGTTGTTGAGGTAACTCTAGTCGGTAAGCTACTGGTCCGACACGATCAATAATCTTGAATGGTCCGATATACCTTGGATTTAATTTCCCTCGTTTACCAAATCGAACAACGCCTTTCCAAGGTGCAACTTTAAGCATGACCATCTCTCCAATTTCAAATTCTATATCTTTTCTTTTAATGTCAGCGTAGCTCTTTTGTCGACTTTGGGCGGTTTTCAACCGTTGTTGAATTTGGATGATCTTCTCGGTAGTTTCTTGTATAATCTCCGGACCCGTAATCTGTCTATCCCCCACTTCACTCCAACAAATCGGAGACCTGCACTTTCTACCATAAAGTGCTTCAAACGGCGCCATCTCAATGCTTGAATGGTAGCTGTTGTTGTAGGAAAATTCTGCTAACGGTAGATGTCGATCCCAACTGTTTCCGAAATCAATAACACATGCTCGTAGCATGTCTTCAAGCGTTTGTATCGTCCTTTCGCTCTGCCCATCAGTTTGTGGATGATAGGCAGTACTCATGTCTAGACGAGTTCCTAATGCTTGCTGTAATGTCTGCCAGAATCTTGAAATAAATCTGCCATCCCTATCAGAGATAATAGAGATTGGTATTCCATGTCTGGAGACGACTTCCTTCAAATACAGTCGTGCTAACTTCTCCATCTTGTCATCTTCTCTTATTGGTAGGAAGTGTGCTGATTTGGTGAGACGATCAACTATTACCCAAATAGTATCAAAACCACTTGCAGTCCTTGGCAATTTAGTGATGAAATCCATGGTAATGTTTTCCCATTTCCATTCCGGGATTTCGGGTTGTTGAAGTAGACCTGATGGTTTCTGATGCTCAGCTTTGACCTTAGAACACGTCAAACATTCTCCTACGTATTTAGCAACATCGGCTTTCATACCCGGCCACCAAAAATGTTTCTTGAGATCCTTGTACATCTTCCCCGTTCCAGGATGTATTGAGTATCTGGTTTTATGAGCTTCTCTAAGTACCATTTCTCTCATATCTCCAAATTTTGGTACCCAAATCCTTTCAGCCCTATACCGGGTTCCGTCTTCCCGAATATTAAGATGCTTCTTTGATCCTTTGGGTATTTCATCCTTTAAATTTCCCTCTTTTAAAACTCCTTGTTGCGCCTCCTTTATTTGAGTAGTAATGTTATTATGAATCATTATATTCATAGATTTTACTCGAATGGGTTCTCTGTCCTTCCTGCTCAAGGCATCGGCTACCACATTTGCCTTCCCCGGGTGGTAACGAATCTCAAAGTCGTAATCATTCAATAATTCAATCCACCTACGCAGCCTCATATTCAGTTGTTTCTGATTAAATATGTGTTGAAGACTTTTGTGGTCGGTATATATAATACTTTTGACCCCATATAAGTAGTGCCTCCAAGTCTTTAATGCAAAAACAACCGCGCCTAATTCCAAATCATACGTCGTATAATTTTGTTCGTGAATCTTCAATTGTCTAGATGCATAAGCAATCACCTTCGTTCGTTGCATTAATACACAACCGAGACCTTGCTTTGATGCATCACAATAAATCACAAAATCATCATTCCCTTCAGGCAATGACAATATAGGTGCCGTAGTTAGCTTTTTCTTCAATAACTGAAACGCTTTCTCTTGTTCATCATTCCATTCAAATTTCTTCCCTTTATGCGTTAATGCAGTCAAGGGTTTTGCTATTCTGGAAAAGTCTTGGATGAACCTTCTGTAGTAACCAGCTAGTCCTAAAAACTGGCGTATGTGTTTCGGAGTTTTCGGGGTTTCCCACTTTTCAACAGTTTCTATCTTTGCCGGATCCACCTTAATACCTTCTTTGTTCACTATGTGACCGAGGAATTGAACTTCTTCCAACCAAAATGCACACTTTGAAAACTTAGCGTACAATTCTTCCTTCCTCAATACTTCTAACACCTTTCTCAAATGTTCACCGTGTTCTTGGTCATTCTTTGAGTAAATAAGTATGTCATCAATGAAAACAATGACAAACTTGTCAAGGTATGGTCCACACACTCGGTTCATAAGGTCCATGAACACAGCTGGTGCATTAGTTAAACCAAACGGCATGACCATAAACTCGTAATGACCGTAACGTGTTCTGAAAGCAGTCTTTGGAATATCATCTTCTTTCACCCGCATTTGATGATACCCGGAACGTAAGTCAATCTTTGAATAAACAGACGAGCCTTGTAGTTGATCAAATAAGTCGTCGATTCTCGGTAGTGGGTAGCGGTTCTTGATGGTAAGTTTGTTCAACTCTCGGTAGTCGATACACAACCTGAATGTACCATCTTTCTTCTTGACAAACAAAACAGGAGCTCCCCACGGTGATGTGCTTGGTCGAATGAAACCACGCTCTAAAAGTTCTTGTAATTGGCTTTGCAGTTCTTTCATCTCGCTGGGTGAGAGTCTGTAAGGAGCACGAGCTATTAGTGCAGCTCCTGGTACAAGATCTATTTGAAATTCAACGGATCGATGTGGGGGTATTCCCGGTAATTCTTTCGGAAATACATCGGGAAATTCTTTTGCAATGGGAACATCATTGATGCTCTTTTCTTCAGTTTGTACTTTCTCGACGTGTGCTAGAACAGCATAGCAACCTTTTCTTATTAGTTTTTGTGCCTTCAAATTACTAATAAGATGTAGCTTCGTGTTGCCCTTTTCTCCGTACACCATTAAGGGTTTTCCTTTTTCTCGTATAATGCGAATTGCATTTTTGTAACAAACGATCTCCGCTTTCACTTCTTTCAACCAGTCCATACCGATTATCACATCAAAACTCCCTAACTCTACTGGTATCAAATCAATCTTAAATGTTTCGCTAACCAGTTTAATTTCTCGATTCCGACATATATTATCTGCTGAAATTAATTTACCATTTGCTAATTCGAGTAAAAATTTACTATCCAAAGGCGTCAATGGACAACTTAATTTAGCACAAAACTCTCTACTCATATAGCTTCTATCCGCACCCGAATCAAATAAAACGTAAGCAGATTTATTGTCAATAAGAAACGTACCCGTAACAAGCTCCGGGTCTTCCTGTGCCTCTATCGCATTAATATTGAAAACTCTTCCACGGCCTTGTCCATTCGTGTTCTCCTGGTTCGGGCAATTTCTAATAATGTGGCCTGGTTTTCCACATTTATAACAAACTACATTGGCATAACTTGCTCCGACACTACTTGCTCCGCCATTACTCGTTCCGACACCATTTGTTCCTTTCGTTCTATTAGCCCCTGGTCCGTAGACCTCACACTTCGCCGCGCTATGACCATTTCTTTTACACTTGTTGCAAAATTTGGTGCAGAACCCCGAGTGATTCTTTTCACACCTTTGGCATAGCTGCTTCTGATTGTTGTTGTTGTTGCGGTTATTATTATTGTTGGGATGATTGTTGTAGTTGCTGTTGTTGTTGTTGTTGTTGTTGTTGTTGTTGTTGGGCCGTTTGTTGTAGTTGCGATTGATGTTGCGATTGTTGGGATAATTGTTGCGATTATTGTTGTAATTACTGTTGTTGTTGTATTGGTGATTCTTATCACCGTTTTCCTCCCACTTTCTTTTGACTTGCTTCACATTGGCCTCTTCAGCAGTCTGTTCTTTAATTCTTTCTTCAATCTGGTTCACTAGTTTGTGAGCCATTCTACATGCCTGTTGTATGGAGGCGGGCTCGTGTGAACTTATATCTTCTTGGATTCTTTCCGGTAATCCTTTCACAAACGCGTCGATCTTCTCTTCCTCATCTTCGAATGCTCCCGGACACAATAGGCACAATTCTGTGAATCGTCTTTCGTACGTGGTAATATCAAATCCTTGGGTTCGTAACCCTCTAAGTTCTGTCTTGAGCTTATTGACCTCGGTTCTGGGACGGTACTTCTCGTTCATCAAGTGCTTGAATGCTGACCACGGTAGTGCGTACGCATCATCTTGTCCCACTTGCTCTAGATAGGTATTCCACCATGTTAACGCAGAACCTGTGAAGGTATGCGTAGCGTACTTCACTTTGTCCTCTTCAGTACACTTACTTATGGCAAACACCGATTCAACCTTCTCGGTCCACCGTTTCAATCCGATCGGTCCTTCGGTTCCATCAAATTCCAAAGGTATGCAGGCAGTGAATTCTTTGTAGGTGCATCCTACACGATTTCCTGTACTGCTAGATCCAAGGTTATTGTTGGTATGTAGCGCAGCCTGTACTGCGGCTATGTTTGAAGCTAGAAAAGTACGGAATTCCTCTTCATTCATATTCACGGTGTGTCGAGTAGTCGGTGCCATTTCCTTCAAAATAGTTAAATGGAACAAGTTAATCATACAGAATATTAAGAGTAGTTAATAGTATTTCGTAGCATAATATGAACTCATTTATAAAAGCTTTTTCTTCATATTAGCGTTTTATAAGTTTAAATTCGGGTAGTACCTACCCGTTAAGTTCATACTTAGTAGCTAATATACAATTCAACTACTACAATTCTATATGAAAAACTGATTGTAATAATATTTCGCGTTCAAACTTTTATACAATATTTTACAAACTTACAATACCGCTTATTTTACATAAATCATGAAATATAGCACACAATAACTTTGATACAAGATAGTTGTGAAGACAATTCTAGCTAGTACACAAGTCGTTCGGCAAAGGCAATAAAGACACGTAATTCATACGTCCAGAAACAAGTCATGCATTCTGGTTTTACTAGGACTACTTCCCATACTTGGTCTTGTGCAACATAACCGTTATGGCCGTTGATAAGACAGCGTGTTGTAACGTCATCAAAGGTACGAGGGTTACGTAATGTCCAACAGTCCCGTAATAATCTAAAAACCTCATTTCTTACCCCAATTACCGACTCCGTCACTTGTGGAAACGTTTTGTTTAATAGTTGTAGCCCGATG
The DNA here is from genome assembly GCF_046630445.1 of Rutidosis leptorrhynchoides. Lineage (NCBI taxonomy): Eukaryota > Viridiplantae > Streptophyta > Magnoliopsida > Asterales > Asteraceae > Rutidosis > Rutidosis leptorrhynchoides. Next base: position 440,485,412 of record NC_092333.1, read on the forward strand.
TTCTTGTTCTCACTTTGGTGAGAAGCGAACATTACTAATCCGTAAGCATAACATGCTTCTTTATGTTGCATGTTAGCCGCTTTTTCTAAATCACGAAGTCCAATATTCGGATATATTGAGTCAAAATAATTTCTTAACCCGTTGCGTAAAATAGCATTTGGGTTCCCCGCAATATATGCGTCAAAGTAAACACATCGTAACTTATGGGTTTCCCAATGTGATATCCCCCATCTTTCAAACAAAAGTCTCTTATAAACCAAGACATTCTTGGAACGTTCTTCGAATGTCTTACAAACTGATCTCGCCTTAAATAGTTGTGCCGAAGAATTCTGGCCGACTCTAGACAAGATTTCATCAATCATGTCTCCGGGTAGGTCTCTTAAAATATTGGGTTGTCTATCCATTTTGTGTTTTTAAACTGTAAAATAGACAAGAGTTAGTTTCATAAAAAAATACTTATTAATACAAGCAATTTTTACATATATCATAAAGCATAAGAACACTATATTACATATATTACACCACACGAATACAACTATCTTATTCCGACTCGCTCGTTTCTTCTTCTTCGGTTTTGGTTCGTTTTGCCAAGTTTCTAGGGATATATGATGTTCCCCTAATACGAGCCGTCGTTGTCCACATTGGTTTAGAAAAACCTGGTGGTTTAGAGGTTCCCGGGTCATTGTTACAACTTAAGGACTTCGGGGGTTGACGATACATATAAAGTTCATCGGGGTTGGAATTAGATTTCTCTATTTTTATGCCCTTTCCCATATTATTTTCTTTTGCCTTTTTAAATTCAGTTGGGGTAATTTCTATAACATCATCGGAATTCTCGTCGGAATCCGATTCATCGGAGAATTGGTAATCCTCCCAATATTTTGCTTCCTTGGCGGAAACACCATTGACCATAATTAACTTTGGTCGGTTGGTTGAGGATTTTCTTTTACTTAACCGTTTTATTATTTCCCCCACCGGTTCTATTTCTTCATCCGGTTCCGATTCTTCTTCCGGTTCCGATTCTTCTTCCGGTTCCGACTCTTCTTCCGGTTCCTCTTCGGGAACTTGTGAATCAGTCCACAAATCATTCCAATTTACATTTGACTCTTCATTATTATTAGGTGAGTCAATGGGACTTGTTCTAGAGGTAGACATCTATCACATAATATCAAACACGTTAAGAGATTAATATATCACATAATATTCATATGTTAAAAATATATAGTTTCCAACAAAAATGTTAAGCAATCATTTTTAAAGAAAACACGGTCGAAGTCCAGACTCACTAATGCATCCTAACAAACTCGATAAGACAAACTAATGCAAATTTTCTGGTTCTCTAAGACCAACGCTCGGATACCAACTGAAATGTCCCGTTCTTATTGATTAAAAACGTTCCATATTAATTGATTTCGTTGCGAGGTTTTGACCTCTATATGAGACGTTTTTCAAAGACTGCATTCATTTTTAAAACAAACCATAACCTTTATTTCATAAATAAAGGTTTAAAAAGCCTTACGTAGATTATCAAATAATGATAATCTAAAATATCCTGTTTACACACGACCATTACATAATGGTTTACAATACAAATATGTTACATCGAAATCAGTTTCTTGAATGCAGTTTTTACACAATATCATACAAACATGGACTCCAAATCTTGTCCTTATTTTAGTATGCAACAGCGGAAGCTCTTAATATTCACCTGAGAATAAACATGCTTTAAACGTCAACAAAAATGTTGGTGAGTTATAGGTTTAACCTATATATATCAAATCGTAACAATAGACCACAAGATTTCATATTTCAATACACATCCCATACATAGAGATAAAAATCATTCATATGGTGAACACCTGGTAACCGACAATAACAAGATGCATATATAAGAATATCCCCATCATTCCGGGACACCCTTCGGATATGATATAAATTTCGAAGTACTAAAGCATCCGGTACTTTGGATGGGGTTTGTTAGGCCCAATAGATCTATCTTTAGGATTCGCGTCAATTAGGGTGTCTGTTCCCTAATTCTTAGATTACCAGACTTAATAAAAAGGGGCATATTCGATTTTGATAATTCAACCATAGAATGTAATTTCACGTACTTGTGTCTATTTTGTAAATCATTTATAAAACCTGCATGTATTCTCATCCCAAAAATATTAGATTTTAAAAGTGGGACTATAACTCACTTTCACAGATTTTTACTTCGTCGGGAAGTAAGACTTGGCCACTGTTGATTCACGAACCTATAACAATATATACATATATATTAAAGTATGTTCAAAATATATTTACAACACTTTTAATATATTTTGATGTTTTAAGTTTATTAAGTCAGCTGTCCTCGTTAGTAACCTATAACTAGTTGTCCACAGTTAGATGTACAGAAATAAATCAATAAATATTATCTTGAATCAATCCACGACCCAGTGTATACGTATCTCAGTATTGATCACAACTCAAACTATATATATTTTGGAATCAACCTCAACCCTGTATAGCTAACTCCAACATTCACATATAGAGTGTCTATGGTTGTTCCGAAATATATATAGATGTGTCGACATGATAGGTCAAAACATTGTATACGTGTCTATGGTATCTCAAGATTACATAATATACAATACAAGTTGATTAAGTTATGGTTGGAATAGATTTGTTACCAATTTTCACGTAGCTAAAATGAGAAAAATTATCCAATCTTGTTTTACCCATAACTTCTTCATTTTAAATCCGTTTTGAGTGAATCAAATTGCTATGATTTCATATTGAACTCTATTTTATGAATCTAAACAGAAAAAGTATAGGTTTATAGTCGGAAAAATAAGTTACAAGTCGTTTTTGTAAAGGTAGTCATTTCAGTCGAAAGAACGACGTCTAGATGACCATTTTAGAAAACATACTTCCACTTTGAGTTTAACCATAATTTTTGGATATAGTTTCATGTTCATAATAAAAATCATTTTCTCAGAATAACAACTTTTAAATCAAAGTTTATCATAGTTTTTAATTAACTAACCCAAAACAGCCCGCGGTGTTACTACGACGGCGTAAATCCGGTTTTACGGTGTTTTTCGTGTTTCCAGGTTTTAAATCATTAAGTTAGCATATCATATAGATATAGAACATGTGTTTAGTTGATTTTAAAAGTCAAGTTAGAAGGATTAACTTTTGTTTGCGAACAAGTTTAGAATTAACTAAACTATGTTCTAGTGATTACAAGTTTAAACCTTCGAATAAGATAGCTTTATATGTATGAATCGAATGATGTTATGAACATCATTACTACCTTAATTTCCTTGGATAACCTACTGGAAAAGAGAAAAATGGATCTAGCTTCAATGGATCCTTGGATGGCTCGAAGTTCTTGAAGCAGAATCATGACACGAAAACAAGTTCAAGTAAGATCATCACTTGAAATAAGATTGTTATAGTTATAGAAATTGAACCAAAGTTTGAATATGATTATTACCTTGTATTAGAATGATAACCTACTGTAAGAAACAAAGATTTCTTGAGGTTGGATGATCACCTTACAAGATTGGAAGTGAGCTAGCAAACTTGAAAGTATTCTTGATTTTATGAAACTAGAACTTTTGGAATTTATGAAGAACACTTAGAACTTGAAGATAGAACTTGAGAGAGATCAATTAGATGAAGAAAATTGAAGAATGAAAGTGTTTGTAGGTGTTTTTGGTCGTTGGTGTATGGATTAGATATAAAGGATATGTAATTTTGTTTTCATGTAAATAAGTCATGAATGATTACTCATATTTTTGTAATTTTATGAGATATTTCATGCTATTTGCCAAATGATGGTTCCCACATGTGTTAGGTGACTCACATGGGCTGCTAAGAGCTGATCATTGGAGTGTATATACCAATAGTACATACATCTAAAAGCTGTGTATTGTACGAGTACGAATACGGGTGCATACGAGTAGAATTGTTGATGAAACTGAACGAGGATGTAATTGTAAGCATTTTTGTTAAGTAGAAGTATTTTGATAAGTGTATTGAAGTCTTTCAAAAGTGTATAAATACATATTAAAACACTACATGTATATACATTTTAACTGAGTCGTTAAGTCATCGTTAGTCGTTACATGTAAGTGTTGTTTTGAAACCTTTAGGTTAACGATCTTGTTAAATGTTGTTAACTCAATGTTTATAATATCAAATGAGATTTTAAATTATTATATTATCATGATATTATCATGTATGAATATCTCTTAATATGATATATATACATTAAATGTCTTTACAACGATAATCGTTACATATATGTCTCGTTTAAAAATCATTAAGTTAGTAGTCTTGTTTTTACATATGTAGTTCATTGTTAATATACTTTATGATATGTTTTCTTATCATAGTATCATGTTAACTATATATATATATATATCCATATATATGTCATCATATAGTTTTTACAAGTTTTAACGTTCGTGAATCACCGATCAACTTGGGTGGTCAATTGTCTATATGAAACATATTTCAATTAATCAAGTCTTAACAAGTTTGATTGCTTAACATGTTGGAAACATTTAATCATGTAAATATCAATCTCAATTAATATATATAAACATGGAAAAGTTCGGGTCACTACATATACCTCTTTAAATTTGATTTTTAGTGTTCTTGAGCTATAATTTTCCTAATTTGATTTTGTTAATTTCTAGTGCAATTAGAATTAAATTGTTAGTATATTATGCATGTATAACCTAGATTAATGATATTTAACATGATTTGAAGCCAAAAACTTCAAAAATTTTAGGAATCTAGGGTTGGTGTTCTTGAGCAATTTGGGGCTTTTTGATATAAACAGGTTATGGACGATTTTTGTCATGAATTATTGCTAAATTAAGTAGTGTAACATGTTTAGGTAGCTAAATGATCCAAACTTTTATCCTAAACATGATTTTTGAGAATTAAAGTGGACTTTTTAGGTATAAAATTCATGAACTTGATTAAATTGATGTAAATGCCATTTGAAACTTGTTTAATTGCTAGTAATGGTTGTTTTAACATGTTATTTGAGTTGAATGCTTATGAACTTTGTAAACATTTTCATATATGCTTATTTGAAAAAGTGTAGAATTGTAAAAATTGTGAAAATGTGTATAAGTTTAATTTTGATTAAACATGTTATTGTAATTGTGTTAATTTGTTATTTTGCTAACACTAATGCATATTTGGATGCACAAATTTTGGGTTTAATGTGTTTTGCAGAGATTTACTAATACTGATAGTGCATCATCATCATCTAGACAACCTGCTCTAGAACCTGAACCGGAAATGCAATATGAACCGGAGCAACAACAGGAACACCAACAACAACCTGGTCAACACGTACCTTATTATGATCCGTATCAAGAATATGTTGATGCTTACATAGTATTTCCGATGCATCCGATAGTAGCACATCCGACGATTCATGAAGAACAGTTGCATCCCAATCTAAGATTTGATCGAAGCTGAAAAGATTACCCGACATATCAAAGTAACAAATTCAAACTGGTACCGAAAAATGTAGAAGTGCCAAGGGTAATCGATTGGGAGCCTTTAGAAAGGGTCCAACTTGCTAACTCAGTTAGACAGCATTTGATCCAAAGGTATGGCAGCTCTTCTTTTCACGATTGGGAACGTTTATTCACCATTCGTAGACCTGTATATAACGAATGGTGCATTGAGCTTATGAGTACTATAACGTTAAATGCGGATGTAGATAGGTTAGATGATAGAAGTTTTCTTAGATTTATACTTGGCCGTAGGATGTACAGGATGTCCATGCTGGACATGGCCAGGGCTTTACAGATATATACGCCCACTAAATTGCTATTACCCAATTGTACAAATTTATCATGGTGAGAGGGTAGATAGGAATTTTGATGCTAACACCGTCTGGAGGCGTATGTCAGATTTTAATGTTTTTGGGCGGGCAGGAACACATACCTACTTACACATCCACAGAGCCGAGCTTCGTATAATTCATAGATTTCTGGCTAACTCGATTACACAGAGAGGTCACAACAAGGAGAAAATGACCTTACATGATTTATTTTACCTAAAGTGTATTCGAGACCCAAGAGGCTTTGTTAATATCCCTTACTGTGTTGGTTTTTATTTGTCTAAGATGGTAGAAGGAATACAGGAAGGGGAAATAATAGGAGGTGGTATTTTTGTTACTCTCATTGGAGAGTATTTGAGTGTAGATAGGGATCAAGGGGGTCCACTTTTGGAATGTAGGGAACAGGTTGAGCCTTTAGGATTGAGGGTCTATCAGGGTGCTAAGGTATTAAAAAGCAGACGCAATCAGGCAATACCCTATGTTGGTAATCATCCTCAGGTAGAGAGAGGTTCAGATGAGGAAATGGAGGAAGCAGATGACATTAGGGATGTCATTAGGGAGGCTATGACTGACGTCTACCAGCGTGTAGATGAGGTAGATATGACAAACGAGGAGAGACATAGACGGTACGAGCAGTGGCAAGCCTAGAATGAGTACGAGCATTCCAGGCAACGACAGCATGATAGATGGGACTATCATCAGTGTCAGATCATGAGCCGGCTATCACCTCAGGATCACTACGTACCGACCCGACCCGCTTACTATCCTCCACACCAACCCGAGATGAGACCACAATATACTCTCTACCACCCTAACCAGGCCTACCAGTACACCTACCACCAACCATGGAACCCGACTGACGACATGAACTGGAACCCCTATCCAGATTGATATAGTTCCGTTGGTATTTTTATGATTTTTATCTTTTTATTATTTTTATTTATTTATTTATGTTTAAGCATACAAATATTGATACTTTTTTGTAATGTTTAATATTTTTATTATGTTGTACTAATATTTCATATTTGATTTGAAAGTGGGATTTTAAGTCCCATTTCAAATTACCATGCATTTTTATATTTCTATGTATGTATATTGTCAATTGTACACAACAGAGTAAAACAACGCATTTTCAAAGACTGGCATTAAGTTCAGCAAAAGCTACTAATTTTGACGACAAAACGAAAACAAATGTGATGTAACAACAAGACAGAATGAACAAATGATGTGCACCATTTATCATTCATCAAACAAACGCCAATATGTTTGGAAACTTTAGTAAAATTTAATCATTTTTCTACGCTAATCACCCTCAATAATTTAAATTGTTGCTGATTTCTTGCAAATGAGGGCATTGCAAGATCTTAAGTGTGGGAAGGGTTAAATTCTTTCGGATTTTTAAAAATTTTAACTTTTACACTTGGTTACCATTAAAAATACTAGTAACGCAGTAGTTGTATTAGAATCTAGTGCTCTCTGATAATAAAGAACAGCCCTAGTCTTATATACTTACTACCCAATTCTAGTAAAAATTTTCAAAATTTTCAAATAAATGAATTCAAAATTATGTTTATACATATTTATGAACGATAAAACTAGGTGTTAACACCGAAATTGTTACCTCGGAAAGGACATAAATTGAGAAACAACCCAAAATGTTAGAATTCATTTAAAATGGAATAGAGGACAATAAAAAGGCAAAGAAAGGAAAATAAAAGCCAAGTGTGGGAAAAATTTACCAAGTTATTTAAAACATATATCATATATTTTTGTACAAATAATTGAAGATACTTTTGTTTTGGACAAAATTACCCGTTTTACCCGGTAAATTGTAAGATATTTGAAAGAAAGATGGATCTACACGATGAATCAATTCCATCATTAAAAGGAAGTAAAGTCTTCCGAAAAAAAAACGCGCTTCTTAATTTAGGTCAGGAAGTTGTCGTCCAGACCAGTTGTAGAGTCTACGAAAAACCTTGAAAAGTTTTCTCAAAAATCAGCTGGAAATCCACGGACCTCAGCATCAAACAGGGTCGCCAAGTGATCAGACTTATCCTAACCATGAGAGGATCTGTCTCGTAAAATGGGGAGGGCACCATGCAAATTAGCTTGATAAGACTAATGAATCAGATCCCCAGAAAGGATAATCTCCTTAAAGATCAAAAATTAGCTTTTAAGACTGATATTACTCAATCCTAGAGATTGACTTTTAAAGATTGAGAATTACAAACTCATGGAATTCAATGATATCTAAACTCGAGCTTGAACGAGAAAATATTTTGATCAAAATTACAAACCGATTTGTTTTCTGAAAATCCATTTTTAATGCGTTCATTACCATTGAACGTAAAATCCTAGGAATTCACCTGGAATTCATTAGGTCACCTGAACCAAATCGGGTGTCAACCGTAAGAACGGTGGTTGCATAGCATGGTCAAACACAGGACCTTGTGCCAGACCAAAAAACTATAGGGTGAGCTTTACTATTGCTCCTACCAAGGATAGTAATTGTATTCGACACGTTTTAGACCATAATTAAAAGCATGCCAGGGGACATTGCCTTAACAGTTGCTTGTTCAACGCTTTCCTTTACAACCGGACGGTAGTTTACCGAAAGGTAATATACGGAGCAAGTAAACTGGACGTGTTGCTTTTCCAATACAAGGTTAGCAAGTGGGTGACACAAAACCTCAAGTTTTGAGCTAAAATTTTCAAATCTGAAACCTACCAAACCCACAAAAAGATTTTGCAAACACCGGTGAAGGGTTATTCCGGAAAACTTATCTAGGGTAAAAGCTAGATTGAATTTTCAAAAGATCAAATGTTTTCATAAAGATCCAATTTCCTAAAGGATCTAATTTTTCATAGTCATGTGGGACTGTAAACCACATCGTTACTACCATTGTTCATACCACCGTATAGAAATCACTAATGTACAAAGTGTGAAGAATAAAGAAGTGATTCTAGTATTTTTATTTCAAGACTATATTGCTTGAGGACAAGCAACGCTCAAGTGTGGGAATATTTGATAATGCTAAAAACGAACATATATTTCATAGCATTATCCATTAAGAAAGACAAGCTTTTAGTTGCAATTGTTCTATTTACAAGTGATATTCGTTTAAATAATAAAAGGTGAAGATAAAAGACAGATTCGACGAATTGAAGATGCAAACGACCAAAAAGCTAAAAAGTACAAAGTATAATCAAAGTGGTTCAAATTATTGGTGAGAAACGTCTCGAAATTACAAGAGTACAAGACGCAAAACGCTAAATACAAGATATTAAATTGTACGAAAAGACGTTCGAAAATCCGGAACCGGGACCAGAGTCAACTCTCAACGCTCGACGCAACGGACTAAAAATTACGAGTCACCTATGCACATAAATATAATATAATATTTAAATAATTCTTAAAATTATTTATATATTATATATATATTTATAAACCGTCGGCAAGAAGCAAACAAGCTCATGTGAGCTGGAAAAGCAGGCCATGCGATCGCATGGCCTGGCAGTTATAAAACCATGCGATTGCATGGTGAATAGTATCTGGTCACACTCCTATAAATTTCGCAGTTTGGTGATCAATTTAACACATCTTTTTCTTTATCTATCTCTCACTCGTATATATATATATATATACATATATATATATATATATATATATATATATATATATATATATATATATATATATATATATATATATATATATATATATATATATATATATATATTATAATTTTAATTTTAATTTTAAATTCTAATAATAAGGGTATGTTAGCGAATGTTGTAAGGGTGTAAGTCGAAATTCTGTCCGTGTAACGCTACGCTATTTTTAATCATTGTAAGTTATGTTCAACATTTTTAAATTAATGTCTCGTAGCTAAGTTATTATTATGCTTATTTAATGCCGAAGTAATCGTGATGTTGGACTAAATATTAAAATTGGGTAATTGGGCTTTGGACCATAATTGGGGTTTGGATAAAAGAACGACACTTGTGGAAATTAGACTATGGGCTATTAATGGGCTTTATATTAACTAAACGATACCTCGTTAATTTAATATATAGACTTATAGTTTGACGTATTTATATATAACCACATACGCTTGACTGGGTACGGTGGGCGGGATATCTATAAATACCAATAATTATTCATTTGACCGGACACAGAACTGGATTAATAGTTAATAGACTTATTGAAACAGGGGTGAATTACATACAAGGGTAATTGGTGTAATTGTTAACAAAGTAATAAAACCTTTGATTACACGCAGTCGATAACCTGATGTATTCATTAAACAAAGTATTAAGACCTTGTTACAATTCAAATCCCCAATTAGTTGGAATATTTGACTTCGGGAATAAGAATAATTTGACGAAGACTTCCTCACTTTATGATTATGACTGATGGACTATTATGGAAAAATCCGTATGGACATATCGAATAATCCAGGACAAAGAACAATTAACCCATTGTAATAAACTAAAATCAACACATCGAACATCATGATTACGGAAGTTTAAATAAGCATAATTCCTTTATTTCATATTGAATTTCCTTTATTTCATATTTAATTGCACTCTTAATTATCGCACTTCAATTTATTGTCATTTTAATTATCGTACTTTTTAATTATCGCAATTTTGTTTACCGTTATTTTATTTAATTGCACTTTAATTATTGTCATTTACTTTACGCTTTAATTTAAGTTATATTTATTTTTAATATTTTACATTAGGTTTTAACTGTGACTAAAGTTTTAAAATCGACAAACCGGTCATTAAACGGTAAAAACCCCCTTTTATAATAATAATACTACTTATATATTTATATATTTACAAATATAGTTTTAAAAAATATAGCGTTAAACTTGGCGAGTTCCCTGTGTACGAACCGGACTTACTAAAAACTACACTACTGTACGATTAGGTACACTGCCTATACGTGTTGTAGCAAGGTTTAGGTATATCCACTCTATAAATAAATAAATAACTTGTGTAAAATTGTATCGTATTTAATAGTATTTCCTTGTAAAAAAATATAACTATTTTGTATACACCTCTACGCACATCAGGCAGAGATGCCGAACTCCGATTTGTTGGGGTGAAATTGGTCAAAGAGAAATATGGAGTACCGAATTGGTTTTAGAGATGAATAGCAAGATTGATATGATTCGGGCTCATTTGAAAAAGGCGCAAGACAGACAAAAGTCGTATGCCGACAAACGTAGGCGAATGATCGAATTCCAAGAAGGTGACATGGTGATGCTTAAGGTTTCGCCATGGAATGGTATTATTCGGTTTCGAAAATGGGGGAAGTTAGCTCCTCGGTTTATTGGGCCATTCAAGGTGTTAGCTCGTGTTGGCGAAGTTGCATATCGTTTGGAATTACCCGAAGAACTTGCGGGGATCCATAATACATTTCATGTTTTCCATCTCCGTAAGTGTCTTGCAGATGATTCTTCGTGGGTGTCATTAGACGAAATTGAGCTAAACAACAAGTTAGAGTATATTGAGGAGCCGGTTGCTGTACTTGACGAAAAAGTGAAAAGATTGAGAAATAAAGAGGTGAGAACTTTTAAAGTTCAATGGCGTCGTAGTATAGGTTCCGAGTTTACTTGGGAGCCCGAAGAGTTTGTTCTTGTGTATCTTCCTACTTGTCATGCGGCTTGGATTGTGAGGTCGCAATCCGGTTCAAGTGGGGGAGAGTTGTAAGATCCAGTTTTTCCAAGTTATGATGGACGCCGTCCAACAGGGTGGGACGCCGTCCCAGGATGAAGGGCTGGACGCCGTCCAGAATTCTGGATGCCGTCCAGTTGAACTGGCGAGCCAGCTTTTGTGTTTTTGGATATTTAAAAGGGGTAACTTGGTAATTTCACAATGTAGACGACTTTAAGGCCCTAGATCAGTTTGTGGAGCCTCATTTACTCCATTTACAATCACCAAACCTCTTCCACTTAAATTCTAGAGAGAGAGAGTGATTCTAGTGTGAGAAAGCTCAAATCAAAGTAGAAGAAGCCTATTTCGGGTTAGAGCTCGAGCATTAAAGTTGTTCATCTCCTCACTAGCTACATTTTGATTATAGTGGTAAGTCTTAACCTTGATTTCCTTACCATTTAATTGTTTAAGGGTTAGGGTTTGGGTTAGTGATGTGTATAAAACCCATTTGTTAGTGATTTGGGGATTTTTGGGTGAGTTTGGGTCATGAAGACTCAAAGGATGACTAACCTAGGGTTTTGAAATGTTAAATTTGTTTATGAGTCTTAAATTGGTTAGTTAACTACTAGCACACCTAAATGTTATGTAAGTGGGTGTTATTTGGGTATGTGGTGACCCGAATGAGTGTGGAAACCTCGAATGGGTAAAACGGGTCTTTGATGACCTAAGTTGTCTTGTTAGGGTGAAAATGCGATAACATTGTGATTATATGCGTATTAAGACCATAAATGGCTAGAGTTAGGGTTTTTGGTGAAATTGACCCAATATTTGGGTTAACTGTGCAAATGGGTCGGAATTGCACCATGGGTCAAAATGACTCTAGGATGTTGAGTGAGTTGGTTGACCAACTTGATTGTGTGATTAATTAATTGTATACATAATGTAATAGGTGCGTTACGTTGAAGGTTGCGAGCTTGGATTAACATTCACCGATGGTGTTAAGGTGATTGAAATAATTATGCGTACATGTATATGGCGTGTTTATTTGTGAATGTTATGGTATGAACCACGTGCCGGTAGTGCCATAACATATATGTGACGAGTATTATGATGTGAACCACGTGCCGGTAGCATCAAGTGTGAACCACGTGCCGGTAGCACTATAAAATTTGGATGTGAACCACGTACCGGTAGCATCAAGTGTGAACCACGTGCCGGTAGCACTATAAAATGAGGCGTGAACCACGTGCCGGAAGCACCAAAGTGTGAACCACGAGCCAGTAGCACTATAAAAGAGTGAGACTCAAATGCGTATGGTGTGAACCACGTGCCGGTAGCACCATAGCATTATGGTTAACCATATTTTGTTGTTGGATATTGTTTAGCATGCTATATATATATATATATATATATATATATATATATATATATATATATATATATATATATATATATATATATATATATATATATATATATATATATATATATATATATATATATATATATATATATATATATATATATATATATATATATTGTGATGAGTATATGCTAATGTGATGTGGTGATAGAGTACGAGTTGTTAGCATTATGAGTAAGACAGCATGCTATTTGAGTTATATTCTCGTATGAGGTATTTGGTGGGTGCGAATGCAAATAGATGGGTTATATATGTGTATGTATAATTATTGCACTTACTAAGCTTTGCTTACCCTCTCGTTGTTTATCTTTTTATAGGCTCCGGCGTTGACAAGGGTAAGGGCATTCGATTGGATTAGAGATCCCGCTTGTTGTTTAGGGGACGCTTTTGGGATTTGATAGCTTTTGGAGTTTGACCGAGACTTGGGTAGTTTAACCCCCAAACACCATGCTCATAGTGTCGTTTGGAAATTAAACTAATGTGGTCGAAACTCATGATTTGTACGAAACTCGTAAAACGGCCGTTGTGGGCCCCATTTTGTAAAACTCGTTTAGATGTTGGAAATCTATTAGTTTTACTTATACTGATATGTTGCGATAATTTGTTTCGTTGGAAAGTGTCGGGAAGCGGGATTTTCGTTCAAGTGTAATGAAAACTGATCAGTCCCCGTTAGTTCATTTGGACGCCGTCCAAAAAGGCTGGACGCCGTCCAGGAATCTGGACGCCGTCCAGATGTACAGGTCCAGGAAAAAAAAATTTGGGTCGTGTTTTTGGTATAACGAGGGTTGGGTCGTTACATAAAAATTCAACCATATAATGTAGTTTCGATTACTTGTGTCTATTTCTTCAAATATTTATAAAAGTGCATGTATTCTCAGTCCCAAAAATATATATTGCAAAAGCATTTAAAAAGGGAGCAAATGAAACTCACAATATTGTATTTCGTAGCAATTATACATATGACGGCACTGAACAAGTGCAAGGTTGGCCTCGGATTCACGAACCTATATTAAGTATATATATATTTATATGTTGGTCAATATCTGTCTAACAATTTAGGTCAGGTCATAGTGTATCACAATCCTAATGCTCGAGATCGATATGCAAAAGTCAACAAAAGTTATCTTGGCCCAAAATGACTTCCAAAATCTATACATGTTTATTATTTAATATAAATATAGTCGTTTTATATATTTAAATATATTTATCAGATTTTATTAGAGTAAATAATACAAGTCATTTATTAATAAATAAAAATGTATATTAAAATTTTATATATGATAAAAAAATATGCTTTTATATATCGTAAGTAATATAGTTTATATAGTTCACTTAATATCATAAAATATAGTGGTATGTATTATTATTGTAATTATATTACGTGTGGTGAAAATATCTTTTTATCACATATTTATTTGATAAAACAATATTGATAATAATAATAATAATGAGTAAAAGTTGTATTATTTTATAATAATAATAATTATTATTATTCTACTAATAATAACAACAATATTTACATTGACCAATAATGATAATGATATTAATTATAATAAAATGATAATTCTAATCATGATAAACTTAATAATAACGATACTTTTTAATATTAACTATAATAATAATAATATTTTATATAAAAATAATGATTCTATTTAAAATGATAATTTTTAATAATAATACTAAATTGATAATAATAATAATGATATTGTATAATAACGATGATATTTCTATAAAAAAATGATAATTGTAATAAAAATGATAGTTTTAATATTAATGATACTTTTAATAATAATAATAATGATAAAAATAATAAAATGATAGTTTTGATGAAAATATTAATTATTTTAATAATAATAATAATAATAATAATAATAATAATAATAATAATAATAATAATAATAATAATAATAATAATAATGATAATATTAATAATAACCTTAATGATAATAACGATAGTAATAATAATAACAATAGCAATTTTTAATGATAATACTTATATTAATAATGATAATGATAATAATAATAATATTAATTATTAGATAATAATAATAATGACGATAATTACGACGATGACGATAACGATAACGATAACGACGATCGTAATAATAATAATAATTTTAATAATAATACTAAAATTAAAGATAATTCAGTTGACTATATCTTTTAATCCGTTCATCGAACCCATACGCTTTCTAAATGAAAAGTTATTAATTTTTCGCCAACTTTCCAACGACATGCATATCTTATACCTTATCTCAGTAGCATATGTATTAAATTCGTGATTTATCATAAACTATCTAACGTCAATATTAAGCATACAAGCATGCATAATCCTATATACTCGAGCACTAGTCAGGGATACACTATTAATATATAAAAGATAAGATATAAATGCTCACGTATCAATATTATGATTCAATATTGCAGGAAAGTACGTAGACGCAACGGAGATGATAAACACTAGTTTGACTCATGAGCAATACCCCCGAATAATACCCATCATCTCCATAGTTATAACCCATAATTTCCTTAGCTCTATCCCGCTCGAAAAACTTGTTTTTGAAAATAACTCGCGCATGACCTCGTCATAGTATTTTATGTATAATACTAATAATAACAATAATACGATTAATAATAATAATAATCTTAATGTTAATAATATATATATATATATATATATATATATATATATATATATATATATATATATATATGGAGAGTAGAGAGATTGAGAGAAAAATGGATAAATGAATTCGGCCAGCGAATGAACGAGCTTTATAGAAAATTTGCCCAGTCGCCCCCCATGCGATCGCATGGGAATCAAGGCAAAAGGTCATGCGATCGCATGGGCCTCAGTACCAGCTCACATTCATTTAACTCTTAGCTGCCGACAGTTTTATTATATATATATATATATATATATATATATATATATATATATATATATATATATATATATATATATATATATATATATATATATATATATATATATATATATATATTTAATTTATATAATTAATTATATATTATATTATATTCACATGCATAGTTAACTTGTAATTTTAGTTCCAAAGATTTATACGTTGATGCTCGAATAAAGTCCCGGTTTCAGTTTTTCAAACGACGTCTCGTACGCTTAGAAAACTAGCACTTTACCTTACGCGACGTGTACCTTTATCAATAATTAGACTTAAATCAATGAAAAACTATCCCACCCAAAGCGTAACTTAAACGTTCGAGTGTTTTGGTCATTTGGTTCTTTAAATCGACTACTCGATATTTGTTAAAATATATTAAATAATATTATTTAAAATCTTTATTATAAGAAATATAAATATAATCAATTAGTTATATAACTAAATAAATATTATATTTTGTCATTTATAAAATATACATATTATCATTTAGAAATTTATATAACAAATATATATGTATTCGAAATCTTTATCTAACGATATAATTTATAGTTTTCCAAAACTAATTATATTTAAAGTTTATAAAAATATAATTTCTAAATCTTTTAAATAATAGAAAATATAATATCAAATAACGTTTACCCTTTAAAACTTAACTTGATGTAATTCATGTATGTACTAGCGTTTTCACAAGTTCAATCAACTTATTGAAATATCAATCGAACGAGTACCACTATTGTTTACAAAAATGATTTGAAATTTCATATATATACTTATATAAAAAAAAATTAATAATATTTTTACTAATCATTAAGTTTTAAAACACTTTTTTAATCTTTGTTATATTTATTTATATTTTATTGAATCACAAACCATTATCATCTATACTTTGTCAAAAGGTTTCTAGAAAGATTCTAAATTTAGAATGCCGTTAAAACCTTTATCCTTATCATAATGATTCAATAACAAATTTTTAAAATTGGTTCTAGATATTTTAAAATTATATCCGTTTTAAAGAAGATGTGACACTCAAATCGGTTTATATAATTTTTAAAATTTATAACAATAAAGATAATAGTAATAACTTTAATAATCTTAAAGTTTTATAATACGTTTCTACTTGTAGCCCATTTATTCCGCATATTGTTAAAAAGAATAGATTTCTCAAATTATAGTGGACCTCATAACAGAGACCCATAATCATAATCACAATGTATCTGATAATTCAATCATTTGATATTATCTTTTAATTCCGTCGATAATTATATTAAATATATTTTGAAACAAATACGTTCATGTAAAGTATTATACATCTAATACTTTGTTAACGTTTTCAAGTTATAATATATACACATATACATATAATCATATCCGTTCATATAATGGTTCGTGAATCGTCTGAATTTGGTCGAGGTTAAATGAATGTATGAACACAGTTTAAAATTCTTGAAATTCAACTTAACAACTTTGCTTATCGTGTCGGAATAATATAAAGGTAAAGTTTAAATTTGGTCGGAAATTTTCGGGTTGTCACAAGTTAGACACCGATTTCTCGTTTGGATAGTTTTGCTGAGTTATCGGCGAGAACTCGGCCGAGTCATCCGAGTTTTGCAACCATGATTACTAGTCAATTCTAGTTTCTATTCACCTAATCATTAAGCATGCAAATAAAGATCCAAATTAAAGCAGCAAAAAACAGAATAAACACAATCACAGAAATCTAATTACACAGTTCTGGTCACAGACCAGAAACTGTGAAAATTTAAGTGCAAAGCCATCGGCTTTGGGGGAGTCCAGTCGGCGACTGTAAACCCTTTAGCCGGCGACTTCATCTTAAATCTCAGATTTCTCAGTTTTCGTCAAAATAATCATTATGAACTTTTAGTTCATAGTTGAAGACGAATAAAAACAATAAACAATAAAGTTAGAAATAACTACAATAGATGCAATATATTAAAAGTAAAAGTACCTTAAAAGAACTTGAATTAACTTGAATAAAAACTTGAATTCAATACAAAAGTATTAACTTCAATCTTGAAATTAAACTCTAAAAAACTAAAGAATTCGTATTTTATTCGTGGCTAACCCTAAAACTGAATGTACATCTACACTGTGAAATTCGACCTCTATTTATAGCTTTTCAAAAAAGCACTTAGCTTGCGCCTCTAGTGAGTATAGCCGGTGGCTACTGACTTAATAAACCTCAACCGCACGTTTTCCTTTGTCTTCAAGCACAAGTAATCCTCTTTTTAGCTTCCATAGCCGGCGGCTTTAAATGTTTCAACCGGCGGCTCCATGTTGATGTTTAAAGACCAAGATAACATTTTAAAATGTTTATAAAAATATGTATAATTTAAGCATTACCATATGCTTTTAGGAGCTTCAAGCTTCTAGCTTTATGAAAAATATTATAACTAATTATTTTTTTAGAAAGCTAAAGATTTAATTCACCAAAGCACGCTAGAACGTGCAAGATCAATTACATGCTATTATTGCAAGAACAATTACATGCTATTACAACTATAAGGTGATCAATAGTACAATCTCCACTACAACAGAGTGTGCTACCATAGTACCATACTAATTGGATTGGATCTACAATTCTCTAGGCCTCCCGCCTCCGTTAATTAGATCAAACTGATTAGTAAGCCAAAAATGAGATAAAACTCCTAAACATGAACCAATGTCTTCCTTTACTATTGCACTCCTTTTTTCTTCTAAGCTCTGAATCAACTTGTTCCACCATTTCCAAATTAACACAGTAATAGGGTGTAGCCAAACACGCTTTGTTCTTATCTCCACCAACACTAAAATTGGCCGATCTTAAGACGTTATCCACTTCATTTGGGATTGAACCGATACAATTCCACCAAGATACATAATAACGCCAAAGCGGAGCAACATACCTACGCCTGGTGAATATGATCACGAAGCTCCATAGAGCTTTCACCTAATGGGCATGTATCAGATTCCAAAATCACGACTTTTTCTCCAAGTCTGATCTTGTCGGCAACTTGTCTTTTGCTAACCTCCTTAAAAATATCGATTTTCCTTGGAACACAAGACAACCATTCGACTGTACTTGATTGTGGCACCACATCCAGCAACTTTTCATCAATCTTAGATGACAAAATTTAACGCTAAACTTACCACTTGCTCGTAGACTCCACATCCAACAATCCATGTCAAAATTAAATTTTAGAGCAGCTTCGAGCAAAAGGTTATGGTATGTCAATTCGATATTGGATCGACCTATGATTAAGTTGCTCCAGCTCCAAGAGCTGATTTGGCCCAGTTCTCCATTCATGTTTTTTTGGACTCCGTTGTGTCACTAATCGAATCAATGGCTTTCTTCGAAATAGCTCGCTTAACTTGACAATGAATTCGCGATCCATTGGTATTTCCATAACAAAGTTGAGTTGCCACATATAATGTGTGTAGATCGACTCCTAAATTTATTAAAAAAAAAATAACTAACTAACTGCTAGCACACATTACACGCAACAGTCTCGATCAATGCAATAATAGACAATAAGTAAGTTAAACATGTCTCACAGAGAGTGCGACAATTAGAATTGTTATAGGTTAATATCACTGTTGAATGGGGAATTTTAACTAAAGCAATCATAAATAAGCAACTAAATAACACGAATAAATGATATAATATAAGTGGTATTCACTTGGACTTTCACAAATCCATTAGCTACAGATTAATCTTTTGAAAAATAATGTAGTTTAAATGACTTGTAGTTTACTTCAAATACCTACTTACTAAGTCAGACAAACTGACAAACTAGTAGGTAAATATCTTAACAAGAATTAGCTTGATAATTAGCGTCTAAGCGTTTTAACTAGGTTCATTAAATCACCAACTTTATACATTAGATAGAAATACAATTTGTTGGAGAGTTCACCTAGATTTCAAGACATAGGTGTATACTAGTCAATTTTTTTTTACCTTCAACTGGTTCATTCACATTCAATAATTAATCAAACTTCCTAGGATGACATATGAAGAAAACTAGTAAGGGTTAAGTATCCGGATTAAATAGGTTCATTAATCTTATCATTTACCTACTCATACAATTCTATCCCAATATCTGGATGATCAATGGATCTTTACTCAAAGATGAATTCTAATCCGTACAAGTTACAAAAACATCTTGAAAATAATCATGAAACATAAATAGTTTTCATGCTAATACCAAGTAAATACTAACAAATTTAGCTCATAATGCAATTAAGAACAATAACAAACAAACAATATCAATTGAAATAAACATTGAAAGTAAATAAGAAATACCTCAAAATAATTGAAGAACAAAGCGTTGGGATATTGAATCCTTAAAGACTTGAAAAGTAACCCTAACTAACTTAAGAGAAAACTAAACTTCAAAAGTATATAAACTAAATTGAAAACTGATATAAAACTCTACATGGTGGCCTTCTATTTATAGGGAAAACCCCATAAACTAGAATTTCAATCGGACAGCTAGTGGTGACAGCCGGCGGGGGTTTTCCAATTTAGCCGACGGGTGGTATTCATAATCGGCGGCTGTTTCCATCTTCTGCAACATTCTCCCCATAGCTGTTGGATGTTTACTTAGCTGGCAGCTCGAATAAGATTCTGAACCTTTTCGATCTTTAAACACCTCCAACTTTCAGTCGCCGGCTAAATGGATAGTCGAGGGTTGTTTCCTGTTTAGGCGGCGGCTCTTCTAATAGTTGGCGGCTCTTTTATTCGGATCGGAGTTTTGTGGAATTGTAATGAACACTTTAGTTTGTAGCTAAATGGAAAGATTAGGGGCCGTTTTTGCTGTCTTCGACTCCTCTTCATTCCTCATCCATACATCATTTAACTGAAAAATCATACTACTCCAAACATAAAAAACGTTAAATGTTCACGAGAATGTAGTACAACTTAGCTTACATGGAAAGAACATTGCCTTAAAATTATTTATCAAACATATGTAATTTAGGCGATATCAAACCCCTCACACACTTGAGCTTTGCTTGCACTCAAGTAAATAGAAGCTTAGTAACACATTTATGATAAATCAAATATCCAAAGATAAGAAAAACTCGCAACTTCAAAATTTTACAAGAGATGACAAAATTTAAATTCCATAATTCAAATTAAATAAATCACAATAATTATCAAACATTTACACATAACATAACAGAAAAATGAACATAATACGGGAATTAAAATAAACTAAAAAAACATAACAAGATATATTCTTTTCTATTGGCGAGTCCGTTAGCTCGACTCCTTTTTTTTGGACAGCTGTTAGGATCACCCAAGGGGACTTAACCACCAACGCGTTCATCTCCTACACAGTTATACCCACCCCCAACTGCGTACTCATGAAAAAACCCGTACCAATTCCATAAGAAACATGGACGTAAAACCCCCTGATCGGGATTCAACTAACTTTGGAGGAATGATCACCTCATTTCTTCTCTTGACCTATTACCGACAACACTACTTACAGATACCCAAAGTACTTAGAAAATTATATACTTTTGACCAGCGACTCCAAAGACCATATACAATGACTCCACAAGTTCATTTGACTCAGAAGTATTTCCTATTAGTGTAGTAAATACAAGTTCTAAAGACTTTGCATTTTAACTCGACTTTAAAAACAATGTTTTTATAAAATACATAGTTAAATTACTACAACTCCAAATGACATGAATCCAATTGGAGAAGTTTGGTATTTATGTATCCAGTAACTACAAAAATAATCAGACCTTAACTATCTACCAATATTTTCAAAACACATTTGGTTCACAGCTGAATTCAGTTTAAATTCAAGATAACAATAGCAACTTTCCAAATTTTTAGAAAGATCATAACAACTCCAAATGAATTGAGGCCAGTTGGAGAAGTTTAATTTTTAATTTAAATACCTACAGTAAAATTTTCATAACCTGAATCAACATAGAAAAATTGTAGAACAATATGAACCCCGTAGGATATTATGTATTACATTAACAACTATTTATAGACTACAACATAAACCCTAATCGCCTATTTAAATCCTAACGGACCGAGCCCGTCTATACAAATTGGATTGGCCCATCCTAACATACTAATACTCCCCTGCAGTTTGAGCGGGAGTTGAATGCAAAGCTTAAACTGAAATATAATACATGTACATATATTCTAATAATTCAAAAAGTATTAATATTTAAAAATTGAAATACAGCCAATTATGAGAACCCTTTGTATCTTCATTCTCTTCATTTTGAAAGTATTGTGAAGTCTTCATTCAGTTCAACGCTAGTGTAATGTATGATAGATATGGGTAATAAGGTTTTTTTTTTTTTTTCCCGTATAAGAGAGTAAGAAGTATAGAAAAGACAAGTTTTATTTTTAGAAAAGAAATCAGGAAGAATCAGGAAAAAGAATATAAATAGGAAACATATAAATTAGAAAGGGAAATATTGAAGTAGGATGAATTTTTTTTTTTTCGAAGATGATTTGAGATTTTTTTTTTTTTTTTTTTTAAGAACGTAAGTTTTAGGACGGAAGAATATTAAGAGGAAATAATAAGATGCCATGATGGCTGATTACGAATAAATACGACGACTTTAGTTGTATGATATTTTTTTATGAGACGAAATAGAATTAGAAACAGAAAGAGAAAGAATAGAGGATACGTGTTTTATATTAGTAACTTGAAATTGATATGTTTGATGATAGAAACAGAAGAATCATCAATAAATTAACATGGCAAGATTAGAGAACACAAGGAAGTGGGTAAGAGAAAAATATTAAAAATAATACTCCGTATGAGACTGCAAGTCATCGAAAAGAACATAGAAAAATATATGGTGTATGATATAAATCTCGGACGGGTAACGAGTCTACGTATTAAGAATTAAGAAGAGAATTAGAAAAACTTATTTGAATCAGAAATTATAAGATTTAAAGATAAGTGATTCGCGGACGGGGAGCGCGAAAAGAAAGTAAGAAAAGCGGCGGCAAACCAGTTCGGTGGTGGCGGCGGCAGACCTTTTTGGTAGCGGCTGAAAAGAGCAGAAGAAACCTAGGCTCTGATACCATGTAGAACAATATGAACCCCGTAGGATATTATGTATTACATTAACAACTATTTATAGACTACAACATAAACCCTAATCGTCTATTTAAATCCTAACGGACCGAGCCCGTCTATACAAATTGGATTGGCCCATCATAACATACTAATATATAAGCACCGATTAAGAAGGAAACACGTTCGCGAGCTTGTTTATGACTTGAATTGATGATCAATTCTTGAAATTGATGAAGAATGATGATGGATTGATAAGGATGACGATGATGGTGGTGGGTATCAAGGAGAGGAAAAATAACGATTAATTTTTGTGTGTGTAGGGTTTGTATGAAGTAAAAGTGAATACCCTAGTTATTAATCCGTGTCCTTGTGGTTGCAATGGCCTGAACGGTTTTGGGAACAAAGGAGCACAAACTTTTTTAATTTTTACAATTACACAGCATCTTAAGTAGCCTAGGTCCTAACGGTAACTTACGCAATTAAATAACTAATAGCTTCTTTTTTTAAAAAAAAAATTAGAATTAGGCAAAAGTATGCTGAGAATAAATATTACGGATGATTTTCATGAATAAAAATAACATAAGAATGACATTTAACATGGCAAGATATAGAAGTCAAATAGTGGTCGTTAAATACTTAACGGAGAAATTAACTGAAAAAGTTTGGTTGATACAACTATTACTAATAACAAATTACCTATTTTTCATTCAAAGTGTTGAGCTTATCATATGCAATCATTAAATCTCTTAGTAGATTGATTTTGAAAAAGCCTTTGATTGTCTAGATTGGGATTTTCTTAGTTTCATAATGAGATCTATGGGGTTTGGGATCAAATTGGTAAAGTGGATTCAATCGTGTCTATCTTCTCAATCTCAGTTTTAATTAACGGCTCACCAACTGACCAATTCTTCCCAAAAAGAGGTGTAAGGCAAGGAGACCCGCTCTCCCCTTTCCTTTTCATCCTTGCGGGGAAGGTTTAAACCATCTTTTGAAAGTTGCAACCAATAAAAGTTTGATTAATGGTGTCAAGGTTGGAAATGATAAGGTCGTCGTATCTCATCTTCAATATGTAGACGACACTATTATTTTTGGAAATTGGAAAAAAGTTGAAGTTAGGAACATTTTGAAAATTCTTAAATGTTTTGAGGAACTCTCGGGTCTTAAAATTAATCTTAGCAAAAGTTGTGTTTATGGAATTGGCACTTCTAATATCGAATTAAATAACATTGCCACTTGGTTCAGTTCTAATATCGAATTAAATAACATTGCCACTTGGTTCGGGTGTAAGGAAGGAACTTTCCCATTCAATTATCTCGGTTTGCCAATCGGTGCTAATCTAAAGCGTCATAACAATTGATCACCTATTTTTGATAAATTTAAAAAACGTTTAGCCGATTGGAAAGCAAAATCTATTTCATATGGTGGACGTTTAACTCTCATCAAAGCAGTGTTAAGTAGCCTCCCGCAATACTACTTCTCTCTTTTCAAGGCACCGATGAGTGTTATTAAAAAACTTGAAGGTATGCGTCGTGATTTCTTTTGGGGCGGGTCTAGTGATGAAAGGAAAATGGCTTGGGTCAAATGGAACGAAATACTATTGCCTTTCGAATTTGGTGGTTTAAATGTTTGTTCTCTAAAATTAAAAAAACTTTCTCTTTTATCAAAATGGTGGTGGAGATTTCTTACCAATGAAAACACCTTTTGGGTTCGCATAATTAAGCATATATGGGAAAAATGGTGGTTTGGGATGTTTTACTAATGTACCCGAAAACAATTGAAAATTTTTTTGGGTCGCACTTGGTTTAATATTATTAACATTGAACAAGCCCTAAACAAGTTAGGGTGTGATTTTTCTAATGCGTTTGTTAAGGATGTAGGATTGGACAGGGACACTAGTTTTTGGCATGATAAATGGATTGGTGACACCCCCTTGTGCGAGAAGTTTCCAAGACTTTATAGGTTGGAGGTTGAAAAAACAGCTTCTGTCGCAAATCGAGTTTCCAGGAATGCGGATTCTGTCACTTTCAGTTAGGCCTGGAGTATGCAGCCCAAATGGCAAGCCGAAGATGAATTATCCGCGCTAATAGATATCGTCAAGCAGCACCTTTTTTCGAGTAATGAAAATGCATCTTGGATTTGGAAACATAATCACAACGGGATATTTACCACGGACTCATGTATGCAATATCTGAACTCGCTGTTAGTACCCTCCCCAAATCTCGCGAACCCTGCTGATCAAAACCCCTTCGTCCCGCACAAAATCGAGATCTTTATCTGGAGGGCGAAACAAAACAAACTTCCCGTTCGAGTTGAACTGGACAAAAAAGGAATTGATCTAAATTCAACACGATGCCTGGTTTGTGATGATGGAATTGAATCACTTCACCACACTCTCTTAACGTGTAGTAATTCAATTGACATTTGGAATAGAATTCGAAGGTGGTGGAAACTAGATCATTTACACCTCTCATGCCTCGCGGACCTCCTCAAATGCCAAAACAGACAATTAAACACCACTCTAGGCTCAACTATTTGGCAAGCGGTAGTTTGGATCACAAGCTATTGTATTTGGCTCCATCGTAACGATCGTGTATTCGGGAATAATAATCTTAGCTCTTCAAAGATTGTGTCGGATATTCAAGCAAAAAGTTTTAAATAGATTAATTGCCGTTGGAAGAAAGGAAATCTAGAATGGCTAAAATGAATTACCAATCCAAGAAGTTTCGATGCGAACCCCACAAAAGAAAGAATTGGTTAGGTGCAGGTTTTTTATGATGGGCTCTCTCGATTCCTACTTGGCTCGGGGCTAAGTGGTGTATGGTTGAATACTTTGTCGCTGTCGATTTCAGCATTGTATCTCGGCTATACTCCAGCTTGTCTTGTACAAGTTGTCCCCTCTCCGTGTAGTAAAAGAGAGACGATGGCTTTTTTCTGCAAACTCATCTTTAACCAACCCATCTTGTACAGCTACACTCCATATATGTTTATTCGAGTTTTTACTTGTAATGTTTTAGTCTTTTCGTGTTCTGTAAATTAGTTCTTTGCTTTGATCCACAAGTTGTAATCTTTGTTTTTTTTAATAAAAGTTTTATTGGCCTTTCAAAAAAAAAAAAAGTTAAAAGTGAGTTAAAAATTCATTTATCAAATTATATCACATGTGAAGTATTACATATCACATATATAAACAAACAAAACATAAAATTTATGATTTTTTTTTTTGCCGTTGGTCCCTCCATTATACACCAAAAAGCAAACAGCGTCCCTCCGATTTTTTTTTATTTATTTTTTGATAACAACATCCTACCATTATCCCATTTAAGCATATCGAGCCCCTCCATCCAAATTTCGTTAAAAATTCCGTTAACCCTTGACATGTGCGTTGCATGTGAGGGTAAAGTCGTCTTTTTAACCCTTCTTCTTTATCTGAATTGAATTTAAAGCTTGTTAAACTTGTTCTTCACCAAAACTAAAACCCTATTTGTTTTGGAAAAATAAAAACTAAAAATTAAGTCTAAATCAACCAAACTAAATAAAAACAAATCCCTTACTAATAATATGTATAGCATCATTCTTTAATTCATTCATTTGTAACTAAAAAAAAAAGTAAATCCACAGCAGGGGAGTTTAAAAGCCTGAAAAAGTTCCATTTTTTCATTCTTCGTTAATCCTCTTCTGACGAATAGTAATCTTCTTTCATTGTCCCATTTGGAAATCAATTTCAAGCAACTATCCAGGTCATTAACAATCACTAAAAAAACTGACCCATTTTATGTTCATTAACAATCAGCTCCAATCAAAATAAAAATGGGTCAGAATTGCATTTGATAAAGGGGTTTCATTTCATTTCATTTCATTTCAACACAACACACATTCATCTTCTCCAACAACAAAAATGAACTGAATTAAAATACCCATTTGGAAAGTTAGATGTTAAAAACCCTAATTTCGGGAATAAAAAAGAATTGAGGGTACGAAGACAAAATGGAGGAAATGCTGTTAGCTTTTTGGTGTATAATCAGATGCGTCTTTGGACAAAGGCAAGGTGGGCAATCGCCTAGAGGCCAATAATTTTGAAGGGTCCTAAAAATTTTGAATATGTATATACTTTTCTCAAAATTTTCAATTAAATTAAAAAAAATTGTCAATCAAAATTATAATACTGTAAATACATTGTAAGTAGTAAATAGAAAAATTGAAGTATTAAAGAAATTTAACCAATTAAAGAATTTTAACGAGTTAAAGAATTTAACGAGTTAAAAATTTTAACGAGTATGGAGGCCCATTTTTATTTTCGCCTAGGGTCATCAAATTGTTAAGACGGCCCTTTGTATAATAAAGGAACCAATGGCACAAAAAAGTCTAAAATTAGTGTAAAACCTAATTATCATCAAAAAGTTTGTAATATCACTATATACATTAAAAGAGAGTCTTGATTAGCTAATAAATGTTTTCAAAATCGCCTTTATAACCGTTAGATTGAAAAATTACATTAGACTACCCTTTAATCCAAGGGCCATTAATCATCCACTAAAAAAATTAGCTAATAAATCAATTTTACATACACTTCATCCCTAAAATACCCTTCTCAATTAGAAAAACAAGGGATAACTGATAGAAAATATGAGTCGTTCACAATTTCATTCATTCGATCAAACTACAGAAAAACCTAATTTTCTCCCCAAAATCATAGTCGTCGCCTCAATCGATCATAATACCTGCAGACTCAAACCTCATTTTCCCTCAAAATCATAGTTCCTAATTAAAAAACCCTTATTTGGATAAAAAAAAAAAGATGGCATTCAATTCATCACCGTCACCTGATAATGGAACCCTAATCAACAAACTCGTGTTTCAATAAGTGTTCTGTTCGCCATGAATACTTGTGAACATTCTGACGTCGACTGATTGATAATGGGATTTTTCAGTTCGTTGAATCCGAATTGATTTTTTTGAAGATTTGCTTAGCAACTCAGGTATTTAAAAATTCAATATGTTAGTTTGTTGATTCCAATGACAGATCGTGCGATGTCCACCTTATCGCTACCGAATTACCTATATTTGATTGATGTTTATATTCACCTTCTTTTTTTTTCTTTTTTTTGTAAATGATGCATCATTCTCCTTCATCGAACCATACAAAGACATCTTATAGATTCTAATTATTATCTGCTATGTATAATTTGATTTCAATTAACAGATTCTAATTATTATCTGCTATGTATAATTTGTTTTCGATTAACATTAGAGATGTAGTAAATAAGTAGCTGGAATTATATTATCTTTTTTTTTTCCTTGCTGTAGGAAATTGAGTATGTCATCTCTAATTGTACACTTAAAGGATGGACCACTACACAATGATGAAATAGGTTAGTTACTTTTTAGTGATGATAGATTACATTGTCTATTTTGGCATTTTAAAAAGTGAAAGATTTACAACTTGTATGCTGATCCTAATTGCTACTACATTATAAGTGTATGTATTCAGATGGAAAAAGTCTTTGAACCCGCTGAGGGAAAGAATTGAGAAATGGGATTCAGATGAGGCCGTCTTAAAATAGCCGCTAGACTATTTGGAGCAAAGAACTGGAACAATATGTATAATTGTCTCTGGAATGACTCAAGTGCAATGTCGAGAAAGGTACACTTTTTATAGATAATTTATTGTATGTATATCATTTTCCACATTTCAAATAAATATGTCAATTCCAGGATCTCTCAAACCGACTTGGTCATTTCCATATTCGATTAATTGAAGAACTGAAGAATCAGATTAATCAAAGAATTAGATTACAATATCCGATTTCAAAGAAATAGGTAATTTCAAATAAATAGGTCATCTGCAGGAAGGGATGTACGAAATCGACGATTATCATATCAAGTTAGGTATTTACTCTTCTAAAAGTCATTTCGTTAATTTTGATTGTTGTTATCCATAATGTTCGATTTTAACTGATAATAATAACTGATTATTCAATTGTTCCATTTATAGTGGATTGATGTATAAAGTTGATTTCTTATTATTATTTGCTAACACCTATTTCCTTATGAGGTAAGGCTTAGTATGTCAACAAGATACTAGAAGTAATCTAGCTTTAGGAGGGCGGAGTGTTGCCGATTGATTTTTACCCTCGGGAAATAATCCCTGCAGACCCGGTTCACAAGTGTAGAAACTTGTGGGGTGGCTTAATCAATCTGTCGTCCGTAGAGCGTAAAAGTGCTAGCCGGATGACTTCTAGTGAGAGAAAGTATAGAGAGAAAGAGAAGTGAAGTCTCAGCTCACAAAGTTGTCAGAATATCTGAACCGTGTAAAATGACGACCCAAGGGGTCTATTTATAGTGTCAGATCCACCAGATTGCTCGGGGA
The DNA here is from genome assembly GCF_046630445.1 of Rutidosis leptorrhynchoides. Lineage (NCBI taxonomy): Eukaryota > Viridiplantae > Streptophyta > Magnoliopsida > Asterales > Asteraceae > Rutidosis > Rutidosis leptorrhynchoides. Next base: position 440,514,711 of record NC_092333.1, read on the forward strand.
CACGTGTCAAATGATGATACGTTCTGTTATTCGTGATCCGAAATTTATGCTGAATTTGGCGTTCTCCGGCCAGGGCTTACGCGCTAGGCGGCCTTCAGGGCTTATGCATGACGGAGCAGCCTGTACAGCGGAGAACGCTGGACGATTAACTCCACAAAACTGTTGTTTCCAGCCTTCCTGATGCTACTTTTATGCAACCATTATGCCTTTTATTCGTGTATACGATAGGATACACCATTAAGTCCCTCCAGTTTAATGACTTAAGCATTTGAAAATTGATTAAGTTGTTAAACTTAGATTAACGCATGCCAACCAAGTCTTCACGTTTTCTTTTTGCATTAGGATGCACATCACATGCATTAAATGATAGGCGAATTTTACTGACATTATGATGATTGCTTATATCGCACGCGCCTCTAGCTGTAAAAAGACTTTTCGATGTACTCACCTTTTTATCTTGTCCTTACACGTGTGTGGCTGAAAACAAAACCCCCAAAATCACCACTGATTACAGTTGTTATATCTTTTGCTTTTTAACCACCATAAACCCTAATCGATCATTTACTTTTACAACTTTCTTCTACAGTATTCATCTTCTTCCATCAATACCTTCGTTACCTCCTGTTTCATTAGAACATTAATGGCAGCCATAAAGGATGTTGCAGCTATTCCTAGCAGAGTAAATGAGAGATATTTAAGCGAGCTACTGCAACATTTTCCTAGATTAGCTGGTGTTGAACCAGTAATTCCTGCAATTAATTCCAGAGCCTGCTCACCGTCCCCTGGCAAGGTTGCTATTTATGGCCATTCATTCTTCAAATTTTGCTTACGTCTGCCATTTACACCCTTCTTCTTAGAAGTTTGCAAATTTTACGGTGTTGCTGTTGGTCAATTCGAACCAGCATCAATTCGAAAGATCTTGATTTTTGAAATGTATTGTCACGCAAGGGGCATTGAACCATCAATTCGGATATTTTTCCATTTGGTACGTATAGCACGCCATGAAAATGGTTGGTTCACTTTCAATAAAGTTCATGGGTTTCTGAAACCTGCACTTGATCATCCTGGCGACAACTGGCATGCTTCATTTATCTTTATTAATGAAGATGCAATTGATAAACAATACTCAGCTACTCGAGTATGGCGCAAATACTCGCATACCGTATCTGTTACCTTTCCAAAACTCGTCACCAAAGAAAACCTTTTGTTTAAAAGGATTAAAGCTGAAGAAATCAATGACATTGAATATGGGGAACACATGCTTTCGCTGAAATCCATGAGCCAAGATTGGGATATCTCACAAGGCTATGCATGTGTTCTTGCTGGGAAAAAGAGTAAGCATGTACTTTTGCTACATATGCTTAAATAAAATGTTCTTCTTTATTTATCCATTTAATCACTGTGACTTTTTAATTTTTGCAGAAATTACTCCGCTTACCACCATGCGGTCATCGGTTTATTTGTAGCTTACCTTTACTACCGAGAAAATTATTGATGATACCCCCAAAATAGATGTAATGAGGGAGGAGGAAAATGAAGAAGAAGAAGAAGAAGAAGAAGAAGAAGAAGAAGAAGAAGAAGAAGAAGAAGAAGAAGAAGAAGAAGAAGAAGAAGAAGAAGAAGAAGAAGAAGAAGAAGAAGAAGAAGAAGAAGAAGAAGAAGAAGAATAAGAAGAAGAAGAATACATAGGTATGAATCGAGTTGCCTCTAGAGAACGTGGTACCTCGAGTAATGAAAATGACAACACTGAATTATGCAAAATTCCATACCAAAACCTGTACTTGTTTTCTTGCATACCCAGTACTGGTGGATTTTATAATCCAAACCCTTCCTTATACTTTATGCCACCTTTGAAATGTTGTGAAGCATATTGGAACTCTTTTATAAATAACAATTTTCCTTTATCTCCAACAGCTAGTGCAGCACATCAAGATACTACATTAACAACTCTTCCGCCTTCCGCCAAGAGGAGAAGAACTGGTCAAATTCCTCCATCATCCGCTTAACAAGGAGCTGGCCCTAGTTCTTCTCAACAACAAATTACACTTCCTAATCTTGACACAAACATGCTTTCCTCCCTTTTAAAAGGACCACCACACTCGTACGAAGATTTCATGACTTTTTTGAATGCCATGGTGTGTCCTTCACTAGCCCAATTCTTTAGCAATTTATCTGATGCAGATGCCAAGAAGGTTAAGGCACAAAGTATCATTCTGAACATTGCTTCTGGTTTGAATGACCTTCAACGCCTATCTGATTTGCAAAACAGTGAAGTCACTACAAATAAGGAGCTATCTGCTGAAAAGGAGAAAGTAGCCAAGACTGAACGAATAGCCACAGAGATAAAGAGGGAATACGAGACAATGAAGTATGAAAATTGCAACAGTCAGAGGGCGGAGTATAAGAAGCAAGTCAAAGAACTATCTTTCAGAGAAAAGTGGCATCTGAGCAAAATTGATGAACTAGTAAAGGAGAACGAAAAAATGCTTGAGCAAAATAACATGTTGAAAGAACAACTTAAAGCCAAAGAGGAGAACGAAAGACGAATGATAACTGGCATTCCTGCGCTTGTAGAGCATATCTTTAACTGTCAGGCACTATCTCACAGAATCCGTGAGTTTGTCCGCCTTGCCAAATCTGTTAAACGGTTAAAGTTTTTCAATTTTATGAAAAGAAAACTACCAGAACTTCTAAATCCTCTGCCTGAGGTAATCACATCAAAGATTAATGAAAATGCCGATTTAGAAGCTGATGCAGCCGGTGCCTCAATAGAAAATATGAGGTTTTCTGATCTTGAAAATCTTTGTAAAAGGCCAGATGTAACAATAGATGATGTATTGAATTATACTCCACAGGATGAATGAAACACTATGTTGTTATAAATCTGCTTTATAATACTTAATATTACACTTGGTTATATATATTAGAAATATATGCTGTAACTTAGTAAGATTGTTGTAATGAACAATGCTCAAGATATTGAGATTTATACTTTGCAATCATTATAGTTATGAATATCAAAATCATATTCTCCGTCATACGCTTTCCGTCATGAAACTCATGAGGAAAAGTTATGTATTACTTCCGCATTTAAATATTTTGCTGGACACTAAGATCCGTTTTCCGTTGTGCTCTGCATTTTGTGTATATAAGTTGTGTCATGACATATTTTGTAGATTCGTTTCATCGCTTCGATGCTTTAGTGAGTTCTACATGTCTCACTATCGATACAACCATTTTGAGTATGATTGTACTTCTACCACCGAAAGGCTTTCTTTCTTTCTGCGGGTAGGGATGACACACAGCTATGTGACACCTGGGCTAAAAAATCCTTGGCCGGATAAAATTTGTGAAAAATATTGCCATAAGAATAATTGCTATTATTCATATTCTTAAAGAAACTTTTACATTTATGACTATATCTCATGCATTTGACAGTTGATCAAGCTGTCCATGCATATGTTCTTTAAATTCATTGCATTCCAAGCTCTTTCATATTGCTCGCCGGAAGGCGCAGCAAGCATGTATGATCCATTCTGATTTACTTTCGTGACCTTATAAGGTCCTTCCCATTTTGGGGCTAGCTTTCCTAATTTGATTTGCCTGCTTGCCTCATTATCACGTAGTACTAAATCACCTACTTCAAACTGCACATGCTGCACTTTCTTGTTATAATATTTTGCCATTTTATGCTTGTGATCTGCTTGCCGGATGGTGGCCATCAACCTTCTTTCCTCCAACAAGTTGAGATTCTCCCTTAACGCCTCAGAATTAGCCTCAATATCAAATTCCATAATGCGTTGTGTTGGCACACATATTTCAACCGGTATCACTGCCTCTGTTCCATATACCAGACTAAGAGGTGTTTCACCCGTGCTCCGCTTTGGCGTCGTCCGGTGTGCCCACAATACATTTGGAAGCTCATCCACCCATCCAGTTTGACTTAGACCCAACCGTGCCATAATGCCAGCAACGATTTCTGTAGTGACCTGAACTTTTCCATGTTTATATATATTAATTGAGATTGATATTTACATGATTAAATGTTTCCAACATGTTAAGCAATCAAACTTGTTAAGACTTGATTAATTGAAATATGTTTCATATAGACAATTGACCACCCAAGTTGATCGGTGATTCACGAACGTTAAAACTTGTAAAAACTATACGATGACATATATATGGTTATATATATAGTTAACATGTTTTTATTATAAGTATGTATCTCATTAGGTATTTTAACAATGAGTTATATACATAAAAATGAGACTATTAATTTAAGAAACTCGAAAACGATATATATAACGATTATCGTTATAACAACGTCTTACTAGGTACATATGAATCATATTAAGATATTGATACACTTGGTTAATTATGTTAAATGATAAGTAAATATATTATTAAGTGTATTAACAATGAAATACATATGTAAAAATAATACTACTAACTTAATGATTTCGAAACGAGACATATATGTAACGATTATCGTTGTAACGACATTTAACTGTATATACATCATACTGAGATATATTATATATCATAATATCATGATAATATAACAATTTAACATCTCATTTGTTATAATAAACAATGGGTTAACAACATTCAACAAGATCGTTAACCTAAAGGTTTCAAAACAACATTTACATGTAACGACTAACGATGACTTAACGACTCAGTTAAAATGTATATACATGTAGTGTTTTAATATGTATTCATACACTTTTGAAAGACTTCAAGATACTTATCAAAATACTTCTACTTAACAAAAATGCTTACAATTACATCCTCGTTCAGTTTCATCAACAATTCTACTCGTATGCACCCGTATTCGTACTCGTACAATACACAGCTTTTAGATGTATGTACTATTGGTATATACACTCCAATGATCAGCTCTTAGCAGCTCATTTGAGTCACCTAACACATGTGGGAACCATAATTTGGCAACTAGCATGAAATATCTCATAAAATTACAAAAATATGAGTAATCATTCATGACTTATTTACATGAAAACAAAATTACATATCCTTTATATCTAATCCGTACACCAACGACCAAAAACACCTACAAACACTTTCATTCTTCAATTTTCTTCATCTAATTGATCTCTCTCAAGTTCTATCTTCAAGTTCTAAGTGTTCTTCATATATTTTACAAGTTCTAGTTACATAAAATCAAGAATACTTTCAAGTTTGCTAGCTCACTTCCAATCTTGTAAGGTGATCATCCAACCTCAATAAATCTTTGTTTCTTACAGTAGGTTATCATTCTAATACAAGGTAATAATCATATTCAAACTTTGGTTCAATTTCTATAACTATAACAATCTTATTTCAAGGGATGATCTTACTTGAACTTGTTTTCGTGTCATGATTCTGCTTCAAGAACTTCGAGCCATCCAAGGATCCGTTGAAGCTAGATCCATTTTTCTCTTTTCCAGTAGGTTTATCCAAGGAACTTAAGGTAGTAATGATGTTCATAACATCATTCGATTCATACATATAAAGCTATCTTATTCGAAGGTTTAAACTTGTAATCACTAGAACATAGTTTAGTTAATTCTAAACTTGTTCGCAAACAAAAGTTAATCCTTCTAACTTGAATTTTAAAATCAACTAAACACATGTTCTATATCTATATGATATGCTAACTTAATGATTTAAAACCTGGAAACATGAAAAACACCGTAAAACCGGATTTACGCCGTCGTAGTAACACCGTGGGCTGTTTTGGGTTAGTTAATTAAAAACTATGATAAACTTTGATTTAAAAGTTGTTATTCTGAGAAAATGATTTTTATTATGAACATGAAACTATATCCAAAAATTATGGTTAAACTCAAAGTGGAAGTATGTTTTCTAAAATGGTCATCTAGACGTCGTTCTTTCGACTGAAATGACTACCTTTACAAAAAGGACTTGTAACTTATTTTTCCGACTATAAACCTATACTTTTTCTGTTTAGATTCATAAAATAGAGTTCAATATGAAACCATAGCAATTTGATTCACTCAAAACGGATTTAAAATGAAGAAGTTATGGGTAAAACAAGATTGGATAATTTTTCTCATTTTAGCTACGTGAAAATTGGTAACAAATCTATTCCAACCATAACTTAATCAACTTGTATTGTATATTATGTAATCTTGAGATACCATAGACACGTATACAATATTTCGACCTATCATGTTGACACATCTATATATATTTCGGAACAACCATAGACACTCTATATGTGAATGTTGGAGTTAGCTATACAGGGTTGAGGTTGATTCCAAAATATATATAGTTTGAGTTGTGATCAATACTGAGATACGTATACACTGGGTCGTGGATTGATTCAAGATAATATTTATCGATTTATTTCTGTACATCTAACTGTGGACAACTAGTTGTAGGTTACTAACGAGGACAGCTGACTTAATAAACTTAAAACATTAAAATATATTAAAAGTGTTGTAAATATATTTTGAACATACTTTGATATATATGTATATATTGTTATAGGTTCGTGAATCAACCAGTGGCCAAGTCTTACTTCCCGACGAAGTAAAAATCTTTGAAAGTGAGTTATAGTCCCACTTTTAAAATCTAATATTTTTGGGATGAGAATATATGCAGGTTTTATAAATGATTTACAAAATAGACACAAGTACGTGAAACTACATTCTATGGTTGAATTATCGAAATCGAATATGCCCCTTTTTATTAAGCCTGGTAATCTAAGAATTAGGGAACAGACACCCTAATTGACGCGAATCCTAAAGATAGATCTATTGGGCCTAACAAACCACATCCAAAGTACCGGATGCTTTAGTACTTCGAAATGTATATCATATCCGAAGGGTGTCCCAGAATGATGGGGATATTCTTATATATGCATCTTGTTAATGTCGGTTACCAGGTGTTCACCATATGAATGATTTTTATCTCTATGTATGGGATGTGTATTGAAATATGAAATCTTGTGGTCTATTATTATGATTTGATATATATAGGTTAAACCTATAACTCACCAACATTTTTGTTGACGTTTTAAGCATGTTTATTCTCAGGTGATTATTAAGAGCTTCCGCTGTCGCATACTTAAATAAGGACGAGATTTGGAGTCTATGCTTGTATGATATTGTGTAAAAACTGCATTCAAGAAACTTATTTTGTTGTAACATATTTGTATTGTAAACCATTATGTAATGGTCGTGTGTAAACAGGATATTTTAGATTATCATTATTTGATAATCTACGTAAAGTTTTTTTTTAAAACCTTTATCTATGAAATAAAGGTTATGGTTTGTTTTAAAAATGAATGCAGTCTTTGAAAAACGTCTCATATAGAGGTCAAAACCTCGCAACGAAATCAATTAATATGGAACGTTTTTAATCAATAAGAACGGGACATTTCAGTTGGTATCCGAGCGTTGGTCTTAGAGAACCAGAATTTTGCATTAGTGTGTCTTATCGAGTTTGTTAGGATGCATTAGTGAGTCTGGACTTCGACCGTGTTTACTTGAAAAATGATTGCTTAACAAATTTTGTTGGAAACTATATATTTTTAACATGTGAATATTATGTGATATATTAATCTCTTAATGCGTTTGATATTATGTGATAGATGTCTACCTCTAGAACAAGTCCCATTGACTCACCTAATAATAATGAAGAGTCAAATGTAAATTGGAATGATTCGTGGACTGATTCACAAGTTCCCGAAGAGGAACCGGAAGAAGAGTCGGAACCGGAAGAAGAATCGGAACCGGATGAAGAAGTAGAACCGGTGGGGGAAATAATAAAACGGGTAAGTAAAAGAAAATCCTCAACCAACCGACCAAGGTTAATTATGGTCAATGGTGTTTTCGCCAAGGAAGCAAAATATTGGGAGGATTACCAATTCTCCGATGAATCGGATTCCGACGAGAATTCCGATGATGTTATAGAAATTACCCCAACTGAATTTAAAAAGGCAAAAGAAAATAATAAGGGAAAGGGCATAAAAATAGAGAAATCTAATTCCAACCCCGATGAACTTTATATGTATCGTCAACCCCCGAAGTCCTTAAGTTGTAACAATGACCCGGGAACCTCTAAACCACCAGGTTTTTCTAAACCGTTGTGGAAAACGACAGTTAGTATTAGGGGAACATCATATATCCCTAGAAACTTGGCAAAACGAACCAAAACCGAAGAAGAAGAAACGAGCGAGTCGGAATAAGATAGTTGTATTCGTGTGGTGTAATATAGTGTTCTTATCCTTTATGATATATGTAAAAATTGCTTGTATTAATAAGTATTTTTTTATGAATCTAACTCTTGTCTATTTTACAGTTTAAAAACACAAAATGGATAGACAACCCAATATTTTAAGAGACCTACCCGGAGACATGATTGATGAAATCTTGTCTAGAGTCGGCCAGAATTCCTCGGCACAACTATTTAAGGCGAGATCAGTTTGTAAGACATTCGAAGAACGTTCCAAGAATGTCTTGGTTTATAAGAGACTTTCGTTTGAAAGATGGGGGATATCACATTGGGAAACCCATAAGTTACGATGTGTTTACTTTGACGCATATATTGCGAGGAACCCAAATGCTATTTTACGCAACGGGTTAAGAAATTATTTTGACTCAATATATCTGAATATTGGACTTCGTGATTTAGAAAAAGCGGCTAACATGCAACATAAAGAAGCATGTTATGCTTACGGATTAGTAATGTTCGCTTCTCACCAAAGTGAGAACAAGAACATCGGGCTACAACTATTAAACAAAACGTTTCCACAAGTGACGGAGTCGGTAATTGGGGTAAGAAATGAGGTTTTTAGATTATTACGGGACTGTTGGACATTACGTAACACTCGTCCCTTTGACGACGTTACAACACGCTGTCTTATCAACGGCCATAACGGTTATGTTCCACAAGACCAAGGATGGGAAGTAGTCCTAGTAAAACCAGAATGCATGACTTGTTTCTGGACATATGAATTACGTGTCTTTATTGCCTTTGCTGAACGACTTGTGTACTAGCTAGAATTATCTTCACAACTATCTTGTATCAAAGTTATTATGTGCTATATTTCATGCTTTATGTAAAATAAGCGGTATTGTAAGTTTGTAAAATATTGTATAAAAGTTTGAACTCGAAATATTATTATAATCAGTTTTTCATATAGAATTGTAGTAGTTGAATTGTATATTAGCTACTAAGTATGAACTTAACGGGTAGGTACTACCCGAATTTAAACTTATAAAACGCTAATATGAAGAAAAAGCTTTTATAAATGAGTTCATATTATGCTACGAAATACTATTAACTACTCTTAATATTCTGTATGATTAACTTGTTCCATTTGACTATTTTGAAGGAAATGGCACCGACTACTCGACATACCGTGAATATGAATGAAGAGGAATTCCGTACTTTTCTAGCTTCAAACATAGCCGCAGTACAGGCTGCGCTACATACCAACAATAACCTTGGATCTAGCAGTACAGGAAATCGTGTAGGATGCACCTACAAAGAATTCACTGCCTGCAAACCTTTAGAATTTGATGGAACCGAAGGACCGATCGGATTGAAACGGTGGACCGAGAAGGTCGAATCGGTGTTTGCCATAAGTAAGTGTACTGAAGAGGACAAAGTGAAGTACGCTACGCATACCTTCACAGGTTCTGCGTTAACATGGTGGAATACCTATCTAGAGCAAGTGGGACAAGACGATGCGTACGCACTACCGTGGTCAGCATTCAAGCACTTGATGAACGAGAAGTACCGTCCCAGAATCGAGGTCAATAAGCTCAAGACAGAACTTAGAGGGTTACGAACCCAAGGATTTGATATTACCACGTACGAAAGACGATTCACAGAATTGTGCCTATTGTGTCCGGGAGCATTCGAAGATGAGGAAGAGAAGATCGACACATTTGTGAAAGGATTACCGGAAAGAATCCAAGAAGATATAAGTTCACACGAGCCCGCCTCTATACAACAGGCATGTAGAATGGCTCACAAACTAGTGAACCAGATTGAAGAAAGAATTAAAGAACAGACTGCTGAAGAGGCCAATGTGAAGCAAGTCAAAAGAAAGTGGGAGGAAAACGGTGATAAGAATCACCAATACAACAACAACAGCAATTACAACAATTATCCCAACAATCGCAACATCAATCGCAACTACAACAAACGGCCCAACAACCACAACAACAACAACAACAACAACAACAACAACAGCAACAACAACTACAACAATCATCCCAACAACAATAATAACCGTAACAACAACAACAACAACAATCAGAAGCAGCTATGCCAAAGGTGTGAAAAGTATCACTCGGGGTTCTGCACCAAATTTTGCAACAAGTGTAAAAGAAATGGTCATAGCGCGGCGAAGTGTGAGGTCTACGGACCAGGGGTTAATAGAACGAAAGGAACAAATGGTGTCGGAACGAGTAATGGCGGAGCAAGTAGTGTCGGAGCAAGTTATGCCAATGTAGTTTGTTATAAATGTGGAAAACCGGGCCACATTATTAGAAATTGCCCGAATCAGGAGAACATGAATGGACAAGGCCGCGGAAGAGTTTTCAATATTAATGCGGCAGAGGCACAGGAAGACCCGGAGCTTGTTACGGGTACGTTTCTTATTGATAATAAATCTGCTTACGTTTTATTTGATTCGGGTGCGGATAGAAGCTATATGAGTAGAGATTTTTGTGCTAAATTAAGTTGTCCATTGACGCCTTTGGATAGTAAATTTTTACTCGAATTAGCAAATGGTAAATTAATTTCAGCAGATAATATATGTCGGAATCGAGAAATTAAACTGGTTAGCGAAACATTTAAGATTGATTTGATACCAGTAGATTTAGGGAGTTTTGATGTGATAATCGGTATGGACTGGTTGAAAGAAGTGAAAGCAGAGATCGTCTGTTACAAAAATGCAATTCGCATTATACGAGAAAAAGGAAAACCCTTAATGGTGTACGGAGAAAAGGGCAACACGAAGCTACATCTTATTAGTAATTTGAAGGCACAAAAACTAATAAGAAAAGGTTGCTATGCTGTTCTAGCACACGTCGAGAAAGTACAAACTGAAGAAAAGAGCATCAATGATGTTCCCATTGCAAAAGAATTTCCCGATGTATTTCCGAAAGAATTACCGGGATTACCCCCACATCGATCCGTTGAATTTCAAATAGATCTTATACCAGGAGCTGCACCAATAGCTCGTGCTCCTTACAGACTCGCACCCAGCGAGATGAAAGAACTACAAAGCCAATTACAAGAACTTTTAGAGCGTGGTTTCATTCGACCAAGCACATCACCATGGGGAGCTCCTGTTTTGTTTGTCAAGAAGAAAGATGGTACATTCAGGTTGTGTATCGACTACCGAGAGTTGAACAAACTTACCATCAAGAACCGCTACCCACTACCGAGAATCGACGACTTATTTGATCAACTACAAGGCTCGTCTGTTTATTCAAAGATTGACTTACGTTCCGGGTATCATCAAATGCGGGTGAAAGAAGATGATATTCCAAAGACTGCTTTCAGAACACGTTACGGTCATTACGAGTTTATGGTCATGCCGTTTGGTTTAACTAATGCACCAGCTATGTTCATGGACCTTATGAACCGAGTGTGTGGACCATACCTTGACAAGTTTGTCATTGTTTTCATTGATGACATACTTATTTACTCAAAGAATGACCAAGAACACGGTGAACATTTGAGAAAGGTGTTAGAAGTATTGAGGAAGGAAGAATTGTACGCTAAGTTTTCAAAGTGTGCATTTTGGTTGGAAGAAGTTCAATTCCTCGGTCACATAGTGAACAAAGAAGGTATTAAGGTGGATCCGGCAAAGATAGAAACTGTTGAAAAGTGGGAAACCCCGAAAACTCCGAAACACATATGCCAGTTTTTAGGACTAGCTGGTTACTACAGAAGGTTCATCCAAGACTTTTCCAGAATAGCAAAACCCTTGACTGCATTAACGCATAAAGGGAAGAAATTTGAATGGAAGGATGAACAAGAGAAAGCGTTTCAGTTATTGAAGAAAAAGCTAACTACGGCACCTATATTATCATTGCCTGAAGGGAATGATGATTTTGTGATTTATTGTGACGCATCAAAGCAAGGTCTCGGTTGTGTATTAATGCAACGAACGAAGATGATTGCTTATGCCTCTAGACAATTGAAGATTCACGAGCAAAATTATACGACGCATGATTTGGAATTAGGCGCGGTTGTTTTTGCATTAAAGACTTGGAGGCACTACTTATATGGGGTCAAAAGTATTATATATACCGACTACAAAAGTCTTCAACACATATTTAATCAGAAACAACTGAATATGAGGCAGCGTAGGTGGATTGAATTGTTGAATGATTACGACTTTGAGATTCGTTACCACCCGGGGAAGGCAAATGTGGTAGCCGATGCCTTGAGCAGGAAGGACAGAGAACCCATTCGAGTAAAATCTATGAATATAATGATTCATAATAACCTTACTACTCAAATAAAGGAGGCGCAACAAGGAGTTTTAAAAGAGGGAAATTTAAAGGATGAAATACCCAAAGGATCGGAGAAGCATCTTAATATTCGGGAAGACGGAACCCGGTATAGGGCTGAAAGGATTTGGGTACCAAAATTTGGAGATATGAGAGAAATGGTACTTAGAGAAGCTCATAAAACCAGATACTCAATACATCCTGGAACGGGGAAGATGTACAAGGATCTCAAGAAACATTTTTGGTGGCTGGGTATGAAAGCCGATGTTGCTAAATACGTAGGAGAATGTTTGACGTGTTCTAAGGTCAAAGCTGAGCATCAGAAACCATCAGGTCTACTTCAACAACCCGAAATCCCAGAATGGAAATGGGAAAACATTACCATGGATTTCATCACTAAATTGCCAAGGACTGCAAGTGGTTTTGATACTATTTGGGTAATAGTTGATCGTCTCACCAAATCAGCACACTTCCTGCCAATAAGAGAAGATGACAAGATGGAGAAGTTAGCACGACTGTATTTGAAGGAAGTCGTCTCCAGACATGGAATACCAATCTCTATTATCTCTGATAGGGATGGCAGATTTATTTCAAGATTCTGGCAGACATTACAGCAAGCATTAGGAACTCGTCTAGACATGAGTACTGCCTATCATCCACAAACTGATGGGCAGAGCGAAAGGACGATACAAATGCTTGAAGACATGCTACGAGCATGTGTTATTGATTTCGGAAACAGTTGGGATCGACATCTACCGTTAGCAGAATTTTCCTACAACAACAGCTACCATTCAAGCATTGAGATGGCGCTGTTTGAAGCACTTTATGGTAGAAAGTGCAGGTCTCCGATTTGTTGGAGTGAAGTGGGGGATAGACAGATTACGGGTCCGGAGATTATACAAGAAACTACCGAGAAGATCATCCAAATTCAACAACGGTTGAAAACCGCCCAAAGTCGACAAAAGAGCTACGCTGACATTAAAAGAAAAGATATAGAATTTGAAATTGGAGAGATGGTCATGCTTAAAGTTGCACCTTGGAAAGGCGTTGTTCGATTTGGTAAACGAGGGAAATTAAATCCAAGGTATATTGGACCATTCAAGATTATTGATCGTGTCGGACCAGTAGCTTACCGACTTGAGTTACCTCAACAACACGCGGCTGTACATAACACTTTCCACGTCTCGAATTTGAAGAAATGTTTTTTTTCTAAAGAAGATCTCACTATTCCGTTAGATGAATTCCAAATCAACGAAAAACTTCAATTCATCGAAGAACCCGTCGAAATAATGGATCGTGAGGTTAAAAGACTTAAGCAAAACAAGATACCAATTGTTAAGGTTCGATGGAATGCTCGTAGAGGACCCGAGTTCACCTGGGAGCGTGAAGATCAGATGAAGAAGAAATACCCGCATCTATTTCCAGAAGATTCGTCAACACCTTCAACAGCTTAAAATTTCGGGACGAAATTTATTTAACGGGTAGGTACTGTAGTGACCCGAACTTTTCCATGTTTATATATATTAATTGAGATTGATATTTACATGATTAAATGTTACCAACATGTTAAGCAATCAAACTTGTTAAGACTTGATTAATTGAAATATGTTTCATATAGACAATTGACCACCCAAGTTGACCGGTGATTCACGAACGTTAAAACTTGTAAAAACTATACGATGACATATATATGGTTATATATATAGTTAACATGTTTTTATTATAAGTATATATCTCATTAGGTATTTTAACAATGAGTTATATACATAAAAATGAGACTATTAATTTAAGAAACTCGAAAACGATATATATAACGATTATCGTTATAACAACGTCTTACTAGGTACATATGAATCATATTAAGATATTGATACACTTGGTTAATTATGTTAAATGATAAGTAAATATATTATTAAGTGTATTAACAATGAAATACATATGTAAAAATAAGACTACTAACTTAATGATTTCGAAACGAGACATATATGTAACGATTATCGTTGTAACGACATTTAACTGTATATACATCATACTGAGATATATTATATATCATAATATCATGATAATATAACAATTTAACATCTCATTTGTTATAATAAACAATGGGTTAACAACATTCAACAAGATCGTTAACCTAAAGGTTTCAAAACAACATTTACATGTAACGACTAACAATGACTTAACGACTCAGTTAAAATGTATATACATGTAGTGTTTTAATATGTATTCATACACTTTTGAAAGACTTCAAGATACTTATCAAAATACTTCTACTTAACAAAAATGCTTACAATTACATCCTCGTTCAGTTTCATCAACAATTCTACTCGTATGCACCCGTATTCGTACTCGTACAATACACAGCTTTTAGATGTATGTACTATTGGTATATACACTCCAATGATCAGCTCTTAGCAGCCCATATGAGTCACCTAACACATGTGGGAACCATGATTTTACAACTAGCATGAAATATCTCATAAAATTACAAAAATATGAGTAATCATTCATGACTTATTTACATGAAAACAAAATTACATATCCTTTATATCTAATCCATACACCAACGACCAAAAACACCTACAAACACTTTCATTCTTCAATTTTCTTCATCTAATTGATCTCTCTCAAGTTCTATCTTCAAGTTCTAAGTGTTCTTCATATATTTTACAAGTTCTAGTTACATAAAATCAAGAATACTTTCAAGTTTGCTAGCTCACTTCCAATCTTGTAAGGTGATCATCCAACCTCAAGAAATCTTTGTTTCTTACAGTAGGTTATCATTCTAATACAAGGTAATAATCATATTCAAACTTTGGTTCAATTTCTATAACTATAACAATCTTATTTCAAGGGATGATCTTACTTGAACTTGTTTTCGTGTCATGATTCTGCTTCAAGAACTTCGAGCCATCCAAGGATCCGTTGAAGCTAGATCTATTTTTCTCTTTTCCAGTAGGTTTATCCAAGGAACTTAAGGTAGTAATGATGTTCATAACATCATTCGATTCATACATATAAAGCTATCTTATTCGAAGGTTTAAACTTGTAATCACTAGAACATAGTTTAGTTAATTCTAAACTTGTTCGCAAACAAAAGTTAATCCTTCTAACTTGAATTTTAAAATCAACTAAACACATGTTCTATATCTATATGATATGCTAACTTAATGATTTAAAACCTGTAAACACGAAAAACACCGTAAAACCGGATTTACGCCGTCGTAGTAACACCGCGGGCTGTTTTGGGTTAGTTAATTAAAAACTATGATAAACTTTGATTTAAAAGTTGTTATTCTGAGAAAATTATTTTTATTATGAACATGAAACTATATCCAAAAATTATGGTTAAACTCAAAGTGGAAGTATGTTTTCTAAAATGGTCATCTAGACGTCGTTCTTTCGACTGAAATGACTACCTTTACAAAAACGACTTGTAACTTATTTTTCCGACTATAAACCTATACTTTTTCTGTTTAGATTCATAAAATAGAGTTCAATATGAAACCATAGCAATTTGATTCACTCAAAACGGATTTAAAATGAAGAAGTTATGGGTAAAACAAGATTGGATAATTTTTCTCATTTTAGCTACGTGAAAATTGGTAACAAATCTATTCCAACCATAACTTAATCAACTTGTATTGTATATTATGTAATCTTGAGATACTATAGACACGTATACAATATTTCGACCTATCATGTTGACACATCTATATATATTTCGGAACAACCATAGACACTCTATATGTGAATGTTGGAGTTAGCTATACAGGGTTGAGGTTGATTCCAAAATATATATAGTTTGAGTTGTGATCAATACTGAGATACGTATACACTGGGTCATGGATTGATTCAAGATAATATTTATCGATTTATTTCTGTACATCTAACTGTGGACAACTAGTTGTAGGTTACTAACGAGGACAGCTGACTTAATATACTTAAAACATCAAAATATATTAAAAGTGTTGTAAATATATTTTGAACATACTTTGATATATATGTATATATTGTTATAGGTTCGTGAATCAACCAGTGGCCAAGTCTTACTTCCCGACGAAGTAAAAATCTTTGAAAGTGAGTTATAGTCCCACTTTTAAAATCTAATATTTTTGGGATGAGAATATATGCAGGTTTTATAAATGATTTACAAAATAGACACAAGTACGTGAAACTACATTCTATGGTTGAATTATCGAAATCGAATATGCCCCTTTTTATTAAGTCTGGTAATCTAAGAATTAGGGAACAGACACCCTAATTGATGCGAATCCTAAAGATAGATCTATTGGGCCTAACAAACCCCATCCAAAGTACCGGATGCTTTAGTACTTCGAAATTTATATCATATCCGAAGGGTGTCCCGGAATGATGGGGATATTCTTATATATGCATCTTGTTAATGTCGGTTACCAGGTGTTCACCATATGAATGATTTTTATCTCTATGTATGGGATGTGTATTGAAATATGAAATCTTGTGGTCTATTATTATGATTTGATATATATAGGTTAAACCTATAACTCACCAACATTTTTGTTGACGTTTTAAGCATGTTTATTCTCAGGTGATTATTAAGAGCTTCCGCTGTCGCATACTTAAATAAGGACGAGATTTGGAGTCTATGCTTGTATGATATTGTGTAAAAACTGCATTCAAGAAACTTATTTTGTTGTAACATATTTGTATTGTAAACCATTATGTAATGGTCGTGTGTAAACAGGATATTTTAGATTATCATTATTTGATAATCTACGTAAAGTTTTTTTTTTAAAACCTTTATCTATGAAATAAAGGTTATGGTTTATTTTAAAAATGAATGCAGTCTTTGAAAAACGTCTCATATAGAGGTCAAAATCTCGCAACGAAATCAATTAATATGGAACGTTTTTAATCAATAAGAACGGGACATTTCAATTTCCTTGTTGGTAACCTCCACTTGTCCGTTCGCTTGAGGATGAGCAACAGATGTAAAGTTTTGCTTTATGCCTAGCTCTTCACACCAACTCTGAAATGGATTTTCTGCAAATTGCCTGCCGTTATCGCTGACTATTTCATTTGGCACCCCATAATGGCATACAATATCATGCCAAATAAACTTTTTGACATTTTCTCCTGTGATTTTTGCTAAAGCCTTTGCTTCAACCCATTTTGTGAAAAAATCGATCGCTACCACCAAGAACTTAGCATTACCAGTGCTCCTATTGAATGGCCCCACAATATCAATAGCCCATTTACAGAACGGCCAAGCGGATGACACCGGTATCAAATCATACTTTGGAAGACGCTGAATTGTACCATGTCTCTGACAATTCTCACATGCTTTTATGATTTCTGCGACATCCTGATAAAGGGAAGGCCAAAAATATCCTTGTCGCATGATCCGTGATGCCACAGTACGGAAACCGGAGTGTTGAGAACAAACTCCTTCATGCATTTCTTTGACCACTTTTATCGCTTCATCATCGGTTAAACATCTTAACAATGGACCATTGTATGACTTTCGATAAAGGATACCACTAACAATCTCATACATTGGTGCAGTCACTCTTATTCTTCTTGCTTCCGCCTTATCAACAGGTAACCATCCGTCATGCAAATATCTCAAATACGGAGTCATCCAAGTTTCCTTAGCTTCTTCAACTATTGCAATAATTGGTTTTCCATGTATTGATTTCTCCTTAAGTTCTTCAACCAACACTTGTTTGTGCAAATGATCAAAGGTTAAAGTAGCTAACTTGCTCAAGACGTCAGCTTTCTTGTTCTTATTTCGAGGGATTTGCATGACTTCAAGATTATCAAATTTCTTTGAAATTGCTTCCACCAACTTTACATATTGCCTCATGGATGTATCCCTTGCATCGAACGTTCCATTAACCTGCTGGGCGACAATTTGAGAATCAACATATGCTCGTAAATTTGTTATCCCCATTTCTACCGCTATGCGGAGGCTGGAGAGTAATGCCTCATACTCCGCTTCATTGTTTGAAGCATAAAAACAGAATTTCAATGCATAAGTGTACTCTTCACCGTCTGGACTTGTTAAAACTAGCCCTGCACCTGTTCCCTCTTCACTGGATGCCCCATCAGTGTGTAACTTCCACTCATGCTGTGATGGTTCCACTTTGTTGTCATACTCTACTTTTTCATTTGTCTCCAAGAGGAAATCTGCCAAAATTTGTCCTTTAACTGCATTTCGGGGAGCAAAATTGATTTCATACTCCCCCAACTCGATGGCCCAATTTGCTAAACGGCCAGATGATTCGGATAACCTTGAAAATATCTTCGTAAACGTCGTGCAGTATGCACAAGGGCATAAACCATGCGGTGAAGTGGTGGATAATTTGTTTCACTAAGCTGCAACACCTTGCTAACAAAATATATAGGCATTTGCACGCCATTTCGTTCTACGATTAGAACAGAACGTATTGCTTCCTTTGAGACAGCTAAGTATAAAATTAGGGTTTCCCCCTCTTTTGGTGCTGTTAATGTAGGTAATGTTTTTAACAACTGCTTGATCTCTTGGAATGCATTTTCGGCTTCCGCCGTCCACACAAAATCTTTTTTATTTAAACAGCCCTTTAACACCTTCATGAATGGAAGTGACTTTTCAGCTGCTCTGGACAAGAATCTTGTTAATGCTGCTAGACATCCATGTAACCGCTGAACATCCTTTTTGCTAGTTGGTGACTTCATATCTTCAATTGCTTGAATTTTCTTAGGATTAGCTTTAATTTCACGTTCTGTTACAATATGACCTAAGAATTTTCCCTCTTCCACACCAAACGTGCACTTCTTGGGATTTAATTTCATGTTAATTTTTCGTAGAGATGCAAAAGTTTCCTGTATATCTCGTAACATCTTTTCTTCAGTATGACTTTTGATGACAATGTCATCAATATAAGCTTCTAAGTTTCACCCAATTTGATACTTAAATGCCATATCAATAAGTCGTTGATATGGTGCTCCTGCATTCTTCAAACCAAAAGGCATTTTCATGTAACAGAATATGCCTTCCGTCGTGTGAAAAGCCGTTTTGTCTTCATCTTTTAAAGCCATTGGGATTTGATGATATCCCTTAGCAGCATCTAGGAAACATTTGAATCGATATCCTGCCAATGATTCAACCTTCCAATCAATTTCAGGTAAAGGATAATTGTCCTCTGGATATGCTTTATTGATATCCGTGAAATCCACACACATCCGCCATGAGTTGTCCGGCTTCCTAACCATGACCGGATTGGCTACCCATGTCTGATATTTGACCTCTTGTAAGATCCCAGCATCCACCAAACTTCGTACCTCATCACGGAGGAATTTGCTTCTTTCTGGCGCCATGCCATGCTTTTTCTGACAAACAAGATGTATGTTGGGATTCACGTTTAGCCTATGCTCTGCAATTTCCCTTGGAACACCGGTCATATTAGACGGCTGCCATGCAAAAATGTCTAGATTTGTTGTCAAAATATTGTATAATTTTTCTTTACATCCGGCGGACAATGTGTGCCCAATTATGATTTTTTGATCTGGAAATTTAAGATTTGGTGAAATTGACCCATCATCGTGTATGATTGGCTTAATTACTGCCTTTGTTACTTGAGAACACTCAATTGACTTCTGCCGTTTTGTATATAACGTTGCTACTCCGCCTGGCGTTGGAATCTTCATCATACCATGTACAGTTGACGTTACAGCTCCAAACGTCATTAAAGCAGTTCTTCCCAAAATTATGTTGTACTATAAATTTGCTTTAACCACCAAGAACTCAATGTTGGTTGTGCGTCTTAGGGGTGGCTTGACCAAAGTTACGTCAAGCAAAATACTTCCTTCAGACCAGGACGGCTCACTTGTAAAACTTGCCAACGGCACATATGTTTCCTTCATTTTTTCTTGTACATCTTTGGGTAGCTGTGAAATGTCCCGTTCTTATTGATTAAAAATGTTCCATATTAATTGATTTCGTTGCGAGGTTTTGACCTCTATATGAGACGTTTTTCAAAGACTGCATTCATTTTAAAACAAACCATAACCTTTATTTCATCAATAAAGGTTTAAAAAGCTTTACGTAGATTATCAAATAATGATAATCTAAAATATCCTGTTTACACACGACCATTACATAATGGTTTACAATACAAATATGTTACAACAAAATAAGTTTCTTGAATGCAGTTTTTACACAATATCATACAAGCATGGACTCCAAATCTCGTCCTTATTTAAGTATGCGACAGCGGAAGCTCTTAATAATCACCTGAGAATAAACATGCTTAAAACATCAACAAAAATGTTGGTGAGTTATAGGTTTAACCTATATATATCAAATCATAATAATAGACCACAAGATTTCATATTTCAATACACATCCCATACATAGAGATAAAAAATCAATCATATGGTGAACACCTGGTAACCGACATTAACAAGATGCATATATAAGAATATCCCCATCATTCCGGGACACCCTTCGGATATGATATAAATTTCGAAGTACTAAAGCATCCGGTACTTTGGATGGGGTTTGTTAGGCCCAATAGATCTATCTTTAGGATTCGCGTCAATTAGGATGTCTGTTCCCTAATTCTTAGATTACCAGACTTAATAAAAAGGGCATATTCGATTTCGATAATTCAACCATAGAATGTAGTTTCACGTACTTGTGTCTATTTTGTAAATCATTTATAAAACCTGCATGTATTCTCATCCCAAAAATATTAGATTTTAAAAGTGGGACTATAACTCACTTTCACAGATTTTTACTTCGTCGGGAAGTAAGACTTGGCCACTGGTTGATTCACGAACCTATAATAATATATACATATATATCAAAGTATGTTCAAAATATATTTACAACACTTTTAATATATTTGGATGTTTTAAGTTTATTAAGTCAGCTGTCCTCGTTAGTAACCTACAACTAGTTGTCCACAGTTAGATGTACAGAAATAAATCGATAAATATTATCTTGAATCAATCCAAGACCCAGTGTATACGTATCTCAGTATTGATCACAACTCAAACTATATATATTTTAGAATCAACCTCAACCCTGTATAGCTAACTCCAACATTCACATATAGAGTGTCTATGGTTGTTCCAAAATATATATAGATGTGTCAACATGATAGGTCGAAACATTGTATACGTGTCTATGGTATCTCAAGATTTCATAATATACAATACAAGCTGATTAAGTTATGGTTGGAATAGATTTGTTACCAATTTTCACGTAGCTAAAATGAAAAAAATTATCCAATCTTGTTTTACCCATAACTTCTTCATTTTAAATCCGTTTTGAGTGAATCAAATTGCTATGGTTTCATATTGAACTCTATTTTATGAATCTAAACAGAAAAATTATAGGTTTATAGTCGGAAAAATAAGTTACAAGTCATTTTTGTAAAGATAGTCATTTCAGTCGAAAGAACGACGTCTAGATGACCATTTTAGAAAACATACTTCCACTTTGAGTTTAACCATATTTTTTGGATATAGTTTCATGTTCATAATAAAAATCATTTTCTCAGAATAACAACTTTTAAATCAAAGTTTATCATAGTTTTTAATTAACTAACCCAAAACAGCCCGCGGTGTTACTACTACGGCGTAAATCCGGTTTTACGGTGTTTTTCGTGTTTCCGGGTTTTAAATCATTAAGTTAGCATATCATATAGATATAGAACATGTGTTTAGTTGATTTTAAAAGTCAAGTTTGAAGGATTAACTTTTATTTGCGAACAAGTTTAGAATTAACTAAACTATGTTCTAGTGATTACAAGTTTAAACCTTCGAATAAGATAGCTTTATATATATGAATCGAATGATGTTATGAAAATCATTACTACCTTAAGTTCCTTGGATAAACCTACTGGAAAAGAAAAAAATGGATCTAGCTTCAACGGATCCTTGGATGGCTCGAAGTTCTTGAAGCAGAATTATGACACGAAAACAAGTTCAAGTAAGATCATCACTTGAAATAAGATTGTTATAGTTATAGAAATTGAACCAAAGTTTGAATATGATTATTACCTTGTATTAGAATGATAACCTACTGTAAGAAACAAAGATTTCTTGAGGTTGGATGATCACCTTACAAGATTGGAAGTGAGCTAGCAAACTTGAAAGTATTCTTGATTTTATGTAACTAGAACTTGTAGAATATATGAAGAACACTTAGAACTTGAAGATATAACTTGAGAGAGATCAATTAGATGAAGAAAATTGAAGAATGAAAGTGTTTGTAGGTGTTTTTGGTCGTTGGTGTATGGATTAGATATAAAGGATATGTAATTTTGTTTTCATGTAAATAAGTCATGAATGATTACTCATATTTTTGTAATTTTATGAGATATTTCATGCTAGTTGCCAAATGATGGTTCCCACATGTGTTAGGTGACTCACATGGGCTGCTAAGAGCTGATCATTGGAGTGTATATACCAATAGTACATACATCTAAAAGCTGTGTATTGTACGAGTACGAATACGGGTGCATACGAGTAGAATTGTTGATGAAACTGAACGAGGATGTAATTGTAAGCATTTTTGTTAAGTAGAAGTATTTTGATAAGTGTATTGAAGTCTTTCAAAAGTGTATAAATATATATTAAAACACTACATGTACATACATTTTAACTGAGTCGTTAAGTCATCGTTAGTCGTTACATGTAAGTGTTGTTTTGAAACCTTTAGGTTAACGATCTTGTTAAATGTTGTTAACCCAATGTTTATAATATCAAATGAGATTTTAAATTATTATATTATCATGATATTATCATGTATGAATATCTCTTAATATGATATATATACATTAAATGTCTTTACAACGATAATCGTTACATATATGTCTCGTTTAAAAATCATTAAGTTAGTAGTCTTGTTTTTACGTATGTAGTTCATTGTTAATATACTTAATGATATGTTTACTTATCATAGTATCATGTTAACTATATATATATATCCATATATATGTCATCATATAGTTTTTATAAGTTTTAACGTTCGTGAATCACCGGTCAACTTGGGTGGTCAATTGTCTATATGAAACATATTTCAATTAATCAAGTCTTAACAAGTTTGATTGCTTAACATGTTGGAAACATTTAATCATGTAAATATCAATCTCAATTAATATATATAAACATGGAAAAGTTCGGGTCACTACAAGCTGTATGAAGCAATGTTCATACATAATGTCTGCTCCAGCTCCTGTGTCAGTGTAAATGTTGCGTATTAAGCAATTAGCAACTCGCGCTTCTATAACTACTGGACCGTTGGATGGATTTGTTTTACACATAGAAGGAAATGATATTAATTTCTCTTCCCAATCTTCTAATACTTATGCCTTCCTCCGTTGTCCAGCTTTCCATGGGTGTATCATGCCCACTTCTATGGGTATGAATTCGTTATCTTCGCCGTCTTTATCAATGTTGTTGAGATGATTCGTCTTAATAATGGATGTCGCCATTGTTAACACCTATTTCCTTATGAGGTAAGGCTTAGTATGTCAACAAGATACTAGAATTAATCTAGCTTTAGGAGGGAGGAGTGTTTTCGATTGATTTTTACCCTCGGAAAATAATCCCTGCAGATCCAGTTCACAAGTGTAGAAACTTGTGGGGTGGCTTAATCAATCTGTCGTCCGTAGAGCGTAAAAGTGCTAGCCGGATGACTTCTAGTGAGAGAAAGTAGAGAGAGAAAGAGAAGTGAAGTCTCAGCTCACAAAGTTGTCAGAATATCTGAACCGTGTAAAATGACGACCCAAGGGGTCTATTTATAGTGTCAGATCCACCAGATTGCTCGGGGACACGTGTCAAATGATGATACGTTCTGTTATTCGTGATCCGAAATTTATGCCGAATTTGGCGTTCTCCGGCCAGGGCTTACGCGCTAGGCGGCCTTCAGGGCTTATGCATGACGGAGCAGCCTGTACAGAGGAGAACGCTGGATGGTTAACTCCACAAAACTGTTGTTTCCAGCCTTCCTGATGCTACTTTTATGCAACCATTATGCCTTTTATGCGTGTATACGATAGGATACACCATTATTATTGTTAACAACATCAATTTAGGTTTGTATGTATGTTCTGGGTATTGATTGTCTGATGTGTTGGATTTACAACACCAGTTTGATTATGGGCCAAACATAGTCATGTAGTTTGAGACCTCTCCTTCATCAAATGATACATTGAGGTATTAGAGTTTTCTGTAACATGTTTTTTTAAAAATCTTATATATCAACAAGTTATGTTTGACCTCATATCCCTGATGTACGAAGGTAACATCAATGCACACTAAATAGGAGACTATTGCTAATTGTACAATACATACACTCAAACGGGTGTATATATTCTTCTTATTCATTTTGGTAACAACATAACAACAGGTAAATGATTTTGAAGGGTCAATATGAGCTTAGCTGATCCTCCAAAGGAGGATCAGAGGTGGGAATACAAATGTTATACGAGCTGATAACAGTCATATAGTCATCATGTGATTTTGTTTCTATCCATTCTCTGCATTTAGTATTAGAAATAATAAACATTTTAGGTAATAAATCAAGTTAAAATACACACCTTCTCTAAAATACCCTTCTTCAATAATAAACCCCCTTTCATATTCTTCTCGATTAATACTCCGTATTTGTTATTAGGGTTCTTCAGCTTAACAATTCTACCCTACTCATGAGAATCCTTTTTCTCCCTAAATCTCAATTCGCAACTCGAATCTGATCAACAGTCGAAGATTTGGGTCTTAGAGTTTTAATGAAATTTGTGTATCTTCAAAGGAATTGTAACTCAGTGGTGTTTTTTCCTTTTTGTAGCTCAGGTTTCAGATGTTTGTAACCCCAGTTAATATCCAGGTATTCTGCTCATATTCTTTTCTCTATTTATCTCCATTTTTTCCCTATAATCTACGATTTTATTGTTATTTTTTTATTTAATTAACTTAACATATGAAAATAATATTTTGGTTCCATTAATTTAAAATATGTTGTTTGGAGTAGGTCGTTCTTTGTTAACAACAAAGATGGCGATAATAGAGCTATTAAATACTTTGATGGATTGGAAAAGTAGTAATGATTCTCTGAAAGATACATTTCTGTTATGTGTTCCTGCCTGTTCGATGTGTTTTTTAATGCAAAAGATGGGTCATACTTAGGTTGAAGTGATTTCTATTCGCATATCTTATATTTGACTCAAACTATCTGAACATTTGTATTAACTTAGAATAATCTGAGAGTTTTCTACCTTATATAAAGTACTATTTGGTAAGGAAGACTCATAAAAGTAAGTAATTAGTGATGAAGATAGTTACGATATGAACAGTGTTTAGCCCTTTCTAATTGATATATAGATTAATTTATCGATTTATTATAATCTACTTACCATAAATTAGATATAAGTTTTCTCAATGTATATAATATGGCTTCTTTTCAGGGTTGCTCAAAGTGCAATATTTGGGCTTTTGGCACAAGAATCAGCTTCAACTTTGAAACAGATAATTCGATTATCGATTAGTTTGTATCTCTTATGCTCTCTACCTTAAACGCCAATATAATCACCTTTTTCTTTTGTACCTGCATTGGTTGTGTTATTGGTTGATCCTATTTGTCAAATCTAATTAATATTGCGTTGTTTGATAGGTTTGAGAAGAAGTTCAACGTTCATGTCAACGTTCACTATGATTAGAAGTTCTATAAATTGAATTCAGCATTTGAGATATGTTGCTTTAATTTTAGTTGATCCTGAAATATATCACAGGTTATACACTATTGATCAACCACCTGGAATATATCATAGGTTTTACACTATTGATCACAATCCATAATTTTTCTTCTAATTTTTACATATGCCCACTAAAACACTACAAATTTTCATGTTTTAGCAGTATATGCAAATGAATTAAATAATTTGGAGACTACAGATTAAAAAATACGGGCAAAGTAATGCGTCATTATAAATAGGTTGGGTCTGGTCTAATATCAAAAGCTTGAAAATGTCAGGGACAATTTAATCGCACGAACTAGGCAAAGAAGCATATCATTCTGAATATGTTAATGCAATCTATTTTACAATAATCCTGAATATGTCATATCATTCTTCAGCTGTCACAAATTGTTCTGCTGCAGGGTAATTTATGTTTACTTCGATTGCATATTAACCAAGCCTAATTATACAGATAAAGACTGGAAAGATATAAAGTTTGGAGTGGACAACCAGGTTGATTTTTATGCTGTCTCATTTGTGAAGGATGCTGAAGTGGTTCATAAGCTGAAAGATTATCTCATAAGTGAGGATTCTATATGTTGCTCTGCTCAGATTTTATTTGTTTATAGTTGACCGAGGTTTCACAAATCTCTTATGTAGGCTGCAATGCAGATATCCACATGATTGTAAAAATTGAGAGTGCAGACTCAATAGTTAATCTTCCATCTATACTTGCGGCGTCTGACTTGGTTCGTTTCCATCAACTGCTATCCTTCTTTTTGTTTCACTGTTTTTTATCATTATCTTTATCTTTATTGTTGTAACTAAGAGGAGAATATGTTGGGAAATATTTAATGGTTGTTAGATGAACCTAACAGCTAAATGTTCAATTACTTGTCTGAAAATTCTTCATTAACATGGCTTTTGGGGTAAATTTGAAACTACACTAATTATTGAGCCATTCAAGTGCCGCCTCGAAGACAAAATTAAGAAGCTTAGAAACATATGTGATGAATTTAGCCCCATATGGGAACTTCTTGGTATGGTATGAAGCGGTTGAACCTAAAAGGTTGCTTCACAATATTTTCTATAGCCAGTAAGGGTTTCGGGTATTATCATATAACTCATAAAAGTACAGTTTGCACACATTTTGACCCATTGACTTATTTTCTTTAATCTAACTTGTTTCACTCTTTGATCCGTTTAGATTAAAATATAAACATTATCAGTAGAAATGAAAATGGGTTGAGATTGCTACCTCTTGTTTCATAATTGATGTCCGCGTCTCTTATTAAAACTTTTAAATATGACTGTTGGTAGCCCTATGATCTAGCTGCTTACTGCTATAATCAATTTAAAAAGAGCTATTTATCTGTGTTACCTTTACTTTGATAACATCATATTGTAAAATATAAATAGACATGCTTTTTCATGTAGGTATTAATATGGTTCCGGAGAATTTACATGCATTCAAAGATTACGTTAAAATTCTCATTATATGTGTCAATATGGGCTGCTTTTATAATTAGTCAAGTGGGTAATATATTACGTTAAGATTCTTATTATATGTGTCAATATGGGCGGGTTTTGTTATTTATATTTTTAAACATTTGAAATATTATCTTATTTATTTGTGTTATCATTGAAAGTAATTTATTACAATATGTAAGGTTTTGGGTTTAGATTTAGGGTTTAGGGTTTAGATTCTTGGGTTTAGGGTTTATATTTTAGGGCTTATGGTTTAGGGTTAGGGTTTAGAGTTTTTAGGGTTTAGGGTAGGGTTCAAGGTTTAGGGTTTAGATTTAGGGTGTAGGGTTTAGAGTTTAGGTTTAGGGTTTAGATTTAGCGTTTAGGGTTTAGGTTAGGGTTTACGGGTTAGATTTAGGGTTTAGGGTTTACATTTTAGGGTTTAGAGTTTAGGGTTTTGGGTTTAGATTTTAGGGTTTAGGTTAGGGTTTAGGGTTTAGATTATAGGGTGCAGGGTTTTGAGTTTAGGTTTAGGGTTTAGGTTTAGGTTTAGGGTTAGGGTTTAGGGTTTATATTTTAGGGTTTAGATTCTAGGGTCTAGGGTTTATATTTTAGGGCTTAGGGTTTAGAGTTTTTAGGGTTTAGGTTAGGGTTTAGGGTTTAGATTTAGGGTGTAGGGTTTAGGGTTTTGAGTTTAGATTTATAGTTTAAGTTAGGGTTTAGGGTTTAGATTTAGGGTTTAAGGTGTAGGGTTTAGAGTTTAGGTTTAGGGTTTTGGGTTTAGATTTAGGGTTTAGGTTAGGGTTTAGGGTTTAGTTTAGGTTTAGGGTTTTAAGTTTAGATTTAAGGTTTAGGTTAGGGTTTAGGGTTTAGATTCCAGGGTTTAGATTTTAGAGTTTAGGATTTAGGGTTTAGGGTTTAGGGTTAGAGTTTAGATTTAGTTATTAAATCAAAGGGTTTAAGGTGTAGAGTTTAGATTTTAGGGTGTAATGGTGTATCCTATCGTATACACACATAAAAGGCATAATGGTGGCATAAAGGTAGCATCAGGAAGGCTGGAAACAACAGTTTTGTGGAGTTAACCGTCCAACATTCTCCGTTGTATAGGCTGCTTCGTCATGCGTAAGCCCTGAAGGCCGCCTAGCGCGTAAGCCCTGGCCGGAGAACGCCACCTTCAGCGTAAATTTCGGATCACGAATAACAGAACGTATCATCATCTGACATGTGTCCCCAAGCAATCTGGTGGATCTGACACTATAAATAGACCCCTTGGGTCATCATTTTACACAGTTCAGATATTCTGACAACTTTGAGAGCTGAGACTTCACTTCTCTCTCTCTCTCTACTTTCTCTCACTAGAATTCATCCGGCTAGCACACTTACGCTCTACGGACGACAGGTTGATTAAGCCACCCCACAAGTGTCTACACTTGTGAACCGGGTCTGCAGGGATTATTTCCCGAGGGTAAAAATCAATCGGCAACACTCCGCCCTCCCAAAGCTAGATTACTTCTAGTATCTTGTTGGCACACTAAGCCTTACCTCATAAGGAAATAGGTGTTAACAATGGCGCCATCCACTAATGCAAAGAACTCACGAAATGGAAAAGGAACAAAAACAACTGAAGCTCCATTTGTACTTGAAGCAGTCAACAATCCATCAACTGACGACATGATAACTGTTGAAGATGTACCCGTTCAGCCACTAGATGGTACGATTGAAGAAACAGTTGCTGAAACTGCAGAAAGGCTTAAACATTTGGCAACTAATTCAGAGAAAAGGCCAGTAATCCAAGAAACGACAGCCAAAAGTGCAGAAAGACTTTCAAATTTTGTTACTAATCCAGAGCGACGACCATTGATGCAACCACGGTGATGTCCATCATTTATACCTCTTCGGTGGATGGCGGATGGCAAAGACAAGCAAATAATGAAAAGGCAATCTATATCAAAATACAAGTTATCCAGGCTACTCGACAAGCTGGGCAGTCTTATTGGTGATTCTGGGGTTGATAACGACCTGAGCTATAATAATAATGACTCTGATGATGAAATTGACAAAGATGAGTTCATGTCAGAGAAGCAGGCAGTGTTGCTTTTAAATGACATTCTTAAGCAGACAGCTCCGACAAAATATAAGCAACGCTTAGCGCAGCCCGTCGTTCGTGCTGTGGCCGTGGACAATTTCTTTTCCCTCATTACTGGAGAGTAAGTCACCAAGCCACCAGCCATGGCAGAATCTACACAGTGTTTCATTGATCGAATTGCTATTTATCCATTGCCCAGAAATCTTGCTATACCAACAATTGGAGTTTATGATGCCACAACGGATCCGGAAGATTTTCTGACTATGTTTGAAGGTGTTATGAGGTTGCAGCATTGGGAGGATGAAACTGCGTGCCATATGTTTCCTATGGTACTGCAGAAAATGGCACGCGAATGGTTTGCTAGTTTGTCGCCAAGGAGTATTACTAGTTTTCTTGACTTGAGAGCAAAATTTGTGATGCAATACCAAAATCTCCGGAGCTGTACTCTGACACATCTTGACGCACACGAGATCACAATGCATCATAACGAGTCTTTGAGCAATTTTATGAAGCGTTATACTCTTGAAGCACAGAAGATCCCTGATTGTCCAGAATCACAGCTTGTATCTGGTTTCATTTTCTGTTTGGACCAGCGACAGTTTAGTGCACTTGTTCATGCATTACGGTATGACTTGCCAAAAACATTGCATCAGGCGTTGTAGGTTGCACAGAGGCATGTTCGAGCTGGTGAGCGTGGGTTAAACAAGTTTGATACTGGCAGTAGTAGCAAGCCGCACAACGGAGGACGGTATTTTGACAGAAATCAGAGAAGGAATGACAATTCAAATGGAGGATGGAGAGGAAACAATCACCCTAATGATTTTCACCACAACAGAAGGCCAATAGAAAGGCACCCGTTGATCATGGCGCTTACCAAAACTCCGAAGGAAATCCTTTTCACTGAGCCAATTCAGACCACTTTCAATGCTCCAGCACCTATGGAGGAAAGGGGGGGGGTCCAAAGAGTGAGTTGTGGTGTGATTTCCATGAGGCTTGGTGCCATGATACAGACAATTGCAAATCTTTGATGAGAGAAATCATAGCGAAAATCAAGGCAGGAGAACTGAATCATTTGTTGCCTGGCAAACAGTACAGGAGGAATGATCCTCGCAGGAAATTTGCGTGGCAAAGGAATGATGGTAACAGAGGACGCCGTGGAGAGAACAGAAGGGAGCAGCATGGCGGAAGAGATAATCGGAACCAACCGCAGTACGAAAACTGGATCACAGAGCGCGAGACAACTCCAGAAGTTGTAATTAGGATGGTTTGGATCAATGACAGTCATTATGAAGAAGGTGAATCAACAAACAGCAATTTGGACAGCTGGAGATATGCTCCAATTATCTTTCAGCCAATTCAGAATTGGGCATTGTCCATCCAACCAGTGATCATTTCAGCAGTGATAGCAAATAAGTTTGTCAACTATATCTACACAGATACGGGAAGTAAAGCTGACATCATTTACTGGCATTGTTTGAAGACTTTTCCAAGGCATGTGCAGGGTAGAGCTAGGCAAACGAGGTTGAAAGTTTCTGGATTAACGGGAGCACCGGTAAATGCCATGGGGCAGATTCGTTTGGAAGTTGTTATGGGCACATTCCCATTGTTGAGAACAGAAACAATCGATTTCACAATCATATATGGAAATTCTCGATTTAATGTCCTTTTTGGAAGGGCAGCGTTGGCTAAATTCGGAGCGATAACAACGACAGCTCATGCAGAGATCAGGTTCCCAACTCCTAACGGAGTAGCCGCCATAAATTCGCAGTATGTGGCACCGGCTAGGGAGAGATCCACATTTGTGAACTTACCAAAAGGCAACATAAACTGGAGAAAGCATGATAGGTTGTTTAGTGATGATGAAGTTCAGGAGTTTTTCATTCCATAATCAAGTGTGTAGGCCGGATAGCGCTGGGCGCTCGGCGTGTGTAGAAGAAAATCTCAGCATGTTATCAAGAGCAAAAGTTTATTATCAGAGCAGTTTTTTAGCATTGTCTTTTACAATCATTGTATTCATGCCAAAATACACATGTTTGGCATTTGAAGAACATATTGTTGCATTATATGAAGAGCAATGTTTATCAATTTACTCTGAACCATTGTGGTTATTTTACAGTGTATATGTTAGCAATTGCATACATTAAACATTCATGGCGTACTAATTAGGCTTGATCCACCTAAATTCGTCATTTATCGTTTATGTACCGCACAGTACCGAACAATAAATTTTATATTTTTCTTAAACAAAGTGCTGCCCGTGACAAATGTAAAACATTACATTTATAACCTGCCCACAGAAGGAGTGTATTTTTAAAATACCTCCGATGGCGGAAGCTTTTGTGACGGCCAGTAAAGGCATAAGGGATCGGCTAGAAAACGTTTAAGTTTTACTAGAACGCACCGAGGCATGATACAAAACTCAGATACTTGTCATGACAAACATTATAAAAAACTTACTTCACAGAACGAAGTTCTATATTTTATGTATGAAGGCAAAATAATTAGCAATTCTTCCTCATATACTTTATGACGGAAGGCGTAAGATGGAAAGTCTATTGATTTGTAATCATTCTTCTAAAACACTTCATAATTCTTCCTCATTAATTTTATGACGGAAAGCGTGTTCAGACATCATATTCATTTAGCAAAACTTAATACTACAAGGCGTCTACATATGAAATACCTTATACACTTTTCAAAATGATTTGCTCAATTATACACTGCACAATTGTGTATAGAAATTTTATGTTCAGGTGCATAATCGATTGGTTTTAAAGCATTAAGCATCAAAATATTTGCAACAAGCATGTAAACACACGTAGTCATCACAATAAAGTCAGTATGTATATAATTTCAAGGTCAGAAGAAAATTTATTAACAAAACATTGTTTGACATTTTTATAAAAATCAATCAAACTGCAAGCTAAGGACATCTTGAGCAGATGAATCTTCTTTACTGCATACTTCATCATAAACGTTTATCTTCAAATTTATCAATTTGTCTTTAGTCTCATCAACCTTTTCCTGAGTACCAGGAGGCATAAGTTTGGTAATAGCAGCAGAAGTGGTCTGGTTGGGAGCAAGGCGTTTAAATAGCTTGCCGGTCACATCAACAATAGCATGGGTGCAGGCAGCATCAACATAATCATTGTAGGGATTCCCTACAAGACTGGATCCAAGCACCTTAGCTATCAGACCTGGTATACCCTTCTTAAGCTCAGCAAAATTACCTTTGTCTTTCTCCGCCCTCCGGAAAAGCTCAGCAGACTTTTCCCTCTCTGCATTCAGCTGCTTCTCCAGCTCACCCACTTTCACCTGCTCCTCTTCAAGTTTTTTCTTCTCAGCATCCCTTTCCCCTTGCAGAACAACAGCGACATCTTGAGCACTTTTTAGCTCAACTTCTTTAGCCTTTATTATTTTCTGCGCATCACTTAAGGCACGCTCAGCATCAGCAGCTCTTTTACGAGCATTTGCACCTTCAGCTATGTCTTTACGGGCTATAGCAAGAATAGACTCTTGATGCTTCTGCAGTTGCAGCACAGAGTCCAGATGATTAGTTAGCAATACATGAGCTGCCATAGTTGATTCCCTGAGTTGATCAGAACGGAGAGCGGTGAATTGGGGTTTCAGCTCAGGGATAACACAACCCTGTACAAGAAAAAAATTTATGAGTAATTTCAGGCAACTCACATCAATAAGTTACAAACGTATACATGCAGAAGGTCTTATCATTCATACCTGAAGAAGAGTTGCAAATTCTTTATCCTTAGTGGCAGGGTTTGCAATGATGGCCTGCAATGCCTTCACATGAGCAGGAAGAGTTGGCTCTTGCACATTGGAGGATGTGATAGCTGGGTTAGTGATATTAGGAGGAGGAGAATGATAAGCAGAGTTGCCTTCCGGCCTATCTTTATGAAATTCAGATTCATCGAATGGAGTAAAGTTTGGGTCAGGCGTTTTCAGGCCCTTCTCTCCTTCACTTTCAAGAATCTCCTCCTACCTCCGTTCACCGCCCTCCGCGGCCTTCCCTTGGCTATCATCTGACTCTGCTAAAATCACTAACAAGAACAAATTAGCATTATGAACAAACATAACGGTTGTAAGCAAAAACATGTGAATTTTCAAGAAAGCACAGAATGGACATACTTCTCCTTCGTTTCTGCTTTTTGCCCTCCTCTGTACTCTTCGCCCTTTTAGAGCCTATGCTCTTCTTTCTTGTCTTTTGGGTTGGAGGAGGAGTGGGGTTAGTTTCACCCGTGATGTCAACTGACCCCGATGTTTGTTGATCGGCGGTGGTGGTATCATCCGCTGTCCGCTCAGTGTCTGTATGTTCAGACTCGGATTCACTGATTGAGCTGCTCACAGCAATTTCTTTCCCCTTTTCGGCAGCAGCAGCAGCATCAGCAGCAGCTTTAGTTTCAGCTGCAACTCTCTCCGCCTCTAGCTCTTCAGCAGTTTTGTCACGAGCAGTGACCTCTACATCATCATCAAGATCAGCGGATAAAAGAGCAGAGCGAACCTGCATCATGGAGTTGGCTACAAAAATTACACATAAACAGCAATATAAGTAAACATGACAAACAATAGACACAAATCTATATATATAATAGGATGTTCATATCACATCCTACCCTGGTTTTTCTCACGAAGTACTGGCACAGAATTGCTTGGCCATTCTTGACTCACTTTGCACAGCACAAGAATTCCCTCATACCTTTCGTATGATCTGGGCAGAAGACGGAGCTCTTTCAAGCTATTTACTATCCGCTGCTCTGAGGGAGAAATCTTAACGCCCTTTCCTATACCAGCATCAATAGCACCCCATTCCCGGACAACGGAGTACTCTTCCAGAATAACGGTCTCATCAACAAAGAAAAATGGACTTTTCCAGTCCTTTAAATTTGAAACTCTATTCGGACCAACAAAATGGTTATTTTTCTTACTATCAATAGTAAGCCAGTAATCACTAATTGTGCGAATTCTGAACAAAGAGATAAAAACTTTAATGCGAGGCTTTATATTAATAGCATTGCAGTACATTTCAAAAAGGATGATTTTTTGAAGGCCATGGGGATGCATTTGACTAAGACAGGCCTTATAATATCTAAGAAGGCGAAGAAGAAAGTTAGTAAGGGGGACACGAAGGTTTTCGTGGGTAATTTGTAAGGCGTATAAAGTAATTTTCCCCTTAGGAGGGTTGTCAGCAGTTTGTCTATTGGTGGGAAGAACAGGGTAGTATTGATTGAGATGGCCGAAGGCAATCTTTAAGCCATCTAAATATTCACGTGTCAATGATGAAGCCATCGTGCTAACTTCTGGAATGTCAGCGGTATTTGACGAAGAAGGCTTAGCGTGCTCTTGACCAGTACTCCGTGTAGAAGCCATGATAATACAGTAAAAGATATCAACAAGAAGAAAATAGCAGTAAGATGAAGTGTACTGACCTTGGAAGACGGTAAACCTTAAAAAGTTGAAGATTGAAGAAGGCGATGAAGATTTGGGGGATAAATATGCTTTTTAGATCTTGGCAAAAGTAAAAAAGTGATGGTAACAGGGTTATGACGGTTTTTATAGGGGTTCATCGGTGCAATTTTTATGGCCATGATTGAGACACGTGTATGGGTAAGTTTAAACGAAGGGTACGAAATAACACTTTTTACAGCTGGAGGCGCGTGGATGATCTCAGCCGTAAAAAATTAATCATAACAGTGTCAGTAAAATTCATCTGCATTTAATGCCTAAAATGTTTTCCCCGATGCAAGTGGGCAATGAACAGGCTGGTTTGGCATGCGTTTTCAAAAGTTTAATGACTTAATCATTCTTCAAATGCTTAAGTCATTAAACTCGGGGGACTTAATGGTGTATCCAATCGTATACACACAAAAAAGGCATAATGGTTGCATAAAAGTAGCATCAGGAAGGCGGGAAACAACAATTTTGTGGAGTTAACCGTGCAGCATTCTCCGTTGTACAGGCTGCTCCGTCATGCGTAAGCCCTGAAGGCTGCCTAGCGCGTAAGCCCTGGCCGGAGAACGCCATCTTCAGCGTAAATTTCGGATCATGAATAACAGAATGTATCATCATCTGACATGTGTCCCCAAGCAATCTGGTGGATCTGACACTATAAATAGACCCCTTGGGTCGTCATTTTACACAGTTCAGATATTCTGACAACTTTGAGAGCTGAGACTTCACTTCTCTCTCTCTACTTTCTCTCACTAGAAGTCATCCGGCTAGCACACTTACGCTCTACGGACGACAGATTGATTAAGCCACCCCACAAGTGTCTACACTTGTGAACCGGGTCTGCAGGGATTATTTCTCGAGGGTAAAAAACAATCGGCAATACTCCGCCCTCCCAAAGCTAGATTACTTCTAGTATCTTGTTGGCACACTAAGCCTTACCTCATAAGGAAATAGGTGTTAACAGGGTGTAAGGTTTAGATTTTATGATTTAGATTATAGTGTTTAGGGTTTAGGTTAGGATTACCTAATATTATCATATGTGATCTGTTTACTTTATGGTAACAATTTATTTTAACCAATCCCGCGAATTCGAGGGTCTTTTCTTAGAGAAATGGATGTTAGCCTTTTTTACAGTGTTAGACTTTCAATTTTATTTTATATGTATTGTTTTTAGATTCAAAAAACCTACATTGATTATAAGTCAGGTAACACTAATATTGCAATTGAATCAATTTATTATAAACCTAACAAATATTATACAATATATAGTGATTCATACAAATCAATGGTGATTCATCCCTCAAAAATCTCCGCGAATTCGTGGGTCTATATAATGGGTCAATTCTTGTGACGCTCATGCTAATGAAATAGTTATATATGTATCTACTAGTTAAAGACCAGCGATTTCACGGGTTTGATGGAATGATGATATTTTAAGACAATCTTCTGTGACAACCCGAAAATTTCCAACCAAATTTAAACTTTAATCTTTATATGTTTCCGACACGATAAGAAATATTTGTTAAGTTAAATTGCAAGAATTTTAAACTATGTTCATACATTCATTCAACCTCGACCAAGTTCCAACGATTCACGAACCATTAAACGAATATGATTATATATGTATATGTGTATATATATTATAACTTGAAACGTAAACAAAATATTAGATTAAATAATTTATATGATTGTATCTGTTTCAAAATATTTATCAATGGAATTAGAAGATAAGATCAAATGATTGAATTATCAGATATATTGAATTATGATTACAAGTCTCTGTTGAAAGGCCCACGTTGATTTGAGAAATCTTTTCATTTTAACAATATTCGGAAAATGGTAAAGTGATTTATAAATAAGAACAAATTATCAATCATTGAGAACTAGACAAAGGATAGTGGAAGATTGAATCTCATAAAGACTCGATTGATCTATTTAGTTTCAAACGTACAAAAACGTTTTCAGTTTCAAAAGAACTTTATTATTAAAACGTATATAACTTTTATAAATATCTAGAACCACTTTTGACAACTCATTACTTAACTAGTATGATAAAGATAACGATATTTATATTTTATTTTATTAAATATTTATAACGATTTAAATTAATATTATATATATTTATACGCGTATTATACGTGCATAGTTTTATACTTTTACTATACTTAAACTTTACCTTTACTTTATTTTTACTTTACTTTAACTTTAATAATTCACTTTAATAATTCACTTTAATAATTCATACTTTAATAATTCACTTTAATAATTCATACTTTAATAATTCACTTTAATAATTCATACTTTAATAATTCACTTTAATAATTCATACTTTAATAATTCACTTTAATAATTCAAAAATCTATTATAAATAGAATTCAATAGGTTTCATTATTTCATAGAAACTTGAAAATATTTTTCTCTAAACTCTCTCAATCGATTTACATATATATATTTACTCTGTATTATTTCAAGATATTATTAGTATACATAAAATATTACGACAGAGTGCTGTCCGAGTGATTTCGAAATTGTTTTTCGAGTAGGATAGGATTAAGGAAATTATGGGTTATAGCTATGGAGGTGATTGAGTATGGTTCATGGGTATGCTCGTGAGGTCAATATAGTGTTTATCATTTCCGTTGCGTCTACGTACCTTTCCTGCAATATTGAATCTCAATATTGATATGTGAGTACTCATAATTTAACTTTTACATACTAATAGTGTATCCCTGACTAGTACTCGAGTATTTAGGATTATGCATGCTTGTACTTTTGATATTGCCCTTAGACAGGTTAGGTTGAATATTGAATTAGTTACACTTGCGGTTGAGATAAGGTATAAGATATGCATGTCATTGGAAAGCTAGCGAAAAATTAAGGACTTTTCCTTTAGATATCGAATGGTTTCGATGAACGGATTAGAAGTTATAATCAATTGAATTTTCGATATTTTTCTTAAAAATGATTATTATTATCGTCATTTTTATCGTCGTTCTAGTTTTATCTTATTATTATCATTATTATTATCTTTATCAATAAAAGGGATTTATCATTAAAAATTGTTATTTTTTTATTATTACTATCGTTATTATCGTTAAAGTTATAATTAGTATTATTATTATTATCTAATTATTATTATTATTATTATTATTATTATTATTATTATTATTATTATTATTATTATTATTATTAGTATTATTATTATTATTATCATTATTAATATATATATCATTATTTAAAAATGGTTATTATCATTGTTATTATTATTATTACTATATTATCATTAAGATAATTATTAGTATTATCGTTAATAATGTTATAGTAACTATCATTATTAATATTAGTGTAATTAAAACAAATATTTGTAACACCTAATTATTTTGATTACTATTATTATCATTATTATGAACACGATATAAAAGACGATTAAAAGCTATTAAACGAAACGATTTGGAAATAATGAGTAAGAGTATCATGATGAAATTAAAATATTATAAGATATTGATTTTAGATAAAATTATCGTTCTTATTATTTTTATCATTACTATTATTATTAAAAGTATCGTTAGTATTAAAACTATCATTGTAACAAAAATTATCATTTTAATAGAAATGTCATTGTTACTATAAAATATCATTATTATAATTATTTTAAATAGAATTATTATTTTAAAGATAATATTAAAAATTATCGTAAATATTAAAGTTATCATAATTAGAATTATCGTTTTATCATAATGTCATCTTAGTAATTATAAATATTGATATTTTTATAATAATTATTATTATTACAAAATAATACAACTTTTACTTACTATCATTATAGATATTATTTTATCAAATAAATATGTGATACAAACATATTTTACTACGTGTAATAACTTACTTTAATAATACCTATCATATTATCTTTATGATATTAAATGAACCCTATAAATTTTATTACTTAATATATATAAAAGTATATTATATTATATAAAATTAATATAAAATTTTCTTTATTAATAAATAAATTATATTATTTACTCTAATAAATCTTTTAAAAATATTTAAAAATATAAAACGACGATATTTAAACTATATATTAATCATGTATAGATTTTTGGAAATTATTTTGAGTCAAATTTCCTTTTGTTGACTTTTGCATATTAGTCTCGAGCATTAGGATTGTGGTACACTATGACTTGACCTAATTTGTTAGACAAATATTGACCAACACATAATTATATATAATTAATTTAGGTTCGTGAATCCGAGGCCAACCTTGCACTTGTTCAATGACGTTATATGTATTTTTACTACGAAATACAGTATGGTGAGTTTCATTTACCTTTTTACCCTTTATATTTTTAGGACTGAGAATACATGCGCTTTTATAAATGTTTGACAAAATAGACACAAGTAATTGAAACTACATTCTATGGTTGAATTATCGAAATCGAATATGCCCCTTTTTATTAAAGTCTGGTAATCTAAGAATTAGGGAACAGACACCCTAATTGACGCGAATCCTAAAGATAGATCTAATGGGCCTAACAAACCCCATCCAAAGTACCGGATGCTTTAGTACTTCGAAATTTATATCATGTCCGAAGGAGGATCCCGGAATGATAGGGGATATTCTTATATGTATCTAGTTAATGTCGGTTACCAGGTGTTCACCATATGAATGATTATTTTTGCCTCTATGCATGGGACGTATATTCATGAGAACTGGAAATGAAATTCTTGTGGTCTATTAAAATGATGGAAATAAATGACTATGATAAACTAATGAACTCACCAACATTTTGGTTGACACTTTAAAGCATGTTTATTCTCAGGTGTTAAAGAAATCTTCCGCTGTGCATTTGCTCATTTTAAAGATATTACTTGGAGTCTTTCATAGCATATTTCGAAGAACGTTTCATTCGAGTCATTGAGTTCATCAAAGATTATTATTAAATCAATTTATAGTTGGATAGTGGATATTATGAAATGGTATGCATGCCTGTCAATTTTCGATGTAAAGAAAGTTTGTCTTTTAAAAACGAATGCAATGTTTATAAAATGTATCATATAGAGGTCAAATACCTCGCAATGTAATCAACTATTGTGAATCGTTTATAATGTATATGAACGGGTCCTTTTAGTTGGTATCAGAGCGGTGATCTTAGTGAACCAGGTCTGCATTAGTGTGTCTAACTGATAAGTCAATAGGATGCATTAGTGAGTCTGGACTTCGACCGTGTCTGCATGTCAAAAGTTTTGCTTATCATTTTGTGTCAAAAATTAACTACTTATCATCCTCAGGAAATTACCTGCTTATCATTTTTAGTCTAAGACACGTCTTACTGCATTGATTGCATGAATAGTGTATAGACAAAAATTCATATCTTAGCATATCTGCTAAATCATATCTTATCGTATCTGTTACTTTAAACTTTTCCTGACATATCCCGCAAAGTCCTCCATAATCTACGAAATCTTTTGATCTATATATATATATATATATATATATATATATATATATATATATATATATTCTATGTAATTAGAATACCATCCATATATATATATATATATATATATATATATATATATATATATATATATATATATATATATATATATATATATGTATATTCTATGTAATTAGAATACCATCCGTTAGCCAAAATCATTTCATATCGAAAAGAAAAAAAATCCTTTATCCAATCGTACGAAATGGAATTCGTCATCAGTTCAAGTCACTCAGATTCCAAAATGGAATCCCATTCAAGCTTCGAAAGCAGTGTGACCGGAATAGATCAACCAATCAGTCATCACCTATTCTGGATGAATTGGGGATGGGTTCGTAGCCTCCTCAATCATTGGAGACAAGAAGAAGGTGATCCCCTCCATCCACCACATTGCCCTCTTGACGAAGAACCTGAAGCACTTACCGGCGAACATGTCCGAAACACCATTTTCTCGTTCATTTCCAGAGTATCTCGTCACGATTATATATTACATCAAATTTTAGATTTTATTTATCCGCTCGTCCGAACCGACAATCACCCCGGTGTAAAAGAAGAAGTCAACGAGCTTCGCGCTCGGGTAGTGGCTTTGGAGAATATGGTGCAGAGATTACAAACACCAGCAGCAGCATCAGCAGCATAACCAGTACCACCATCATCAACGCCAACAATACCATTACCACCTCCAACCACAACCGGGTCGTAAACCTCAACTTCACAATCTGTCCCACGAGCATCAACGTGATACGCACCATAGATACCAAGGAGTACCAATAACAATAACTGACGAAGTATTAATTCATAACTTCATTGGAGAAACATTCCACGGCGATTATGTAATCTCTAAAGTCTTAGAGATTATCTAATCTAGCCCTAACCATAAATCAGTTAAGCAAATCAAAATGATAGAAGGAAGATTAGAAACCCTGACAAAAATGGTGTGTGATTAACAAGCTAAACTTGTTTTACCAACAGCATCAACAGTACAGTCAGCGTTACCAGCATCGTCAGTACAGTCAACATCCAACTCAACAACACCGATAACATCACAAACTCCGTCAGTTCAAGAATCACTGTGGACATCATTATGAATCAATAACGTGTATATTGTATCAACGAGTTATGAAGAATTAACTCATTCCCTCTGAAGAAATTATATGTACATTATATATATATATATATATATATATATATATATATATATATATATATATATATATATATATATATATATATATTGAAATAAATCTCTCCGTGCTAAGCTATTGTGTGTGAATCTTAACTACTCGGTTAATTCATATTACAAATATGCAATAATGTACGTCCTTCGGCCGCAACTTAACCAGCGTTAACTACAATCTCTGTCGCAATTCAACAAATTCCAATTCATAATAAATCAAGTATATATTTGATTTTACACTTTCATCATCGATGTACCCGAAACTTTTCAGATAACATCATTCGTACTTTGCGAAATTCACAAGAATTCCACGAACCGAACATCATACATCAACAAATAACGAAGTATTGATTCATAATTTCAATGTCATTAAAGAAATACTGCGTAAAAGTTATGTACTTTTAAAGCCTTTAGGGATTATTCAATTCTAGTTTCAACCGTAAATCAAATGAGTTTAATTTAACATTAACTCATTAAATCTATGTTACATCTGAAGAAAATATACATATATATATTTTCATAAAGATTGTAATAAAATTCTTTTGTACAAAATATTAATTGTGAATTTTTTTTTAACGGGTAGGTAATGAAAGGACCCTTTCATATACATTATAAACGATTCACAATAGTTGATTACATTGCGAGGTATTTGACCTCTATATGATACATTTTACAAATATTGCATTCGTTTTTAAAAGACAATCTTTCTTTACATCGAAAATTGACAGGCATGCATACCATTTTATAATATCCACTATCCAACTATAAATTGATTTAATAATAATCTTTGATGAACTCAATGACTCGAATGCAACGTTCTTCGAAATATGCTATGAAAGACTCCAAGCAATATCTTTAAAATGAGCAAATGCACAGTGGAAGATTTCTTTAACACCTGAGAATAAACATGCTTTAAAGTGTCAACCAAAAGGTTGGTGAGTTCATTAGTTTATCATAATCATTTATTTCCATCATTTTAATAGACCACAAAAATTTCATTTCCAGTTCTCATAAATATACGTCCCATGCATAGAGACAAAAATAATCATTCATATGGTGAACACCTGGTAACCGACATTAACTAGATACATATAAGAATATCCCCAATCATTCCGGGATCCTCCTTCGGACATGATATAAATTTCGAAGTACTAAAGCATCCGGTACTTTGGATGGGGTTTGTTAGGCCCAATAGATCTATCTTTAGGATTTGCGTCAATTAGATGTCTGTTCCCTAATTCTTAGATTACCAGACTTTAATAAAAAGGGGCATATTCGATTTCGATAATTCAACCATAGAATGTAGTTTCAATTACTTGTGTCTATTTTGTAAAACATTTATAAAAGCGCATGTATTCTCAGTCCCAAAAATATAAAGGTTAAAAAGGCAAATGAAACTCACCATACTGTATTTCCTAGTAAAAATATATATAACGTCATTGAACAAGTGCAAGGTTGGCCTCGGATTCACGAACCTAAATTAATTATATATATTTATGTGTTGGTCAATATTTGTCTAACAAATTAGGTCAAGTCATAGTGTACCACAATCCTAATGCTCGAGACTAATATGCAAAAGTCAACAAAAGTAAATTTGACTCAAAATAATTTCCAAAAATCTATACATGATTAATATATAGTTTAAATATCGTTATTTTATATTTTTAAATATTTTTAAAAGATTTATTAGAGTAAATAATATAATTTATTTATTAATAAATAAAATTTTATATTAAATTTATATAATAAAATATACTTTTATATATATTAAGTAATAAAATTTATAGGGTTCATTTAATATCATAAAGATAATACGATAGGTATTATTAAAGTAAGTTATTACACGTAGTAAAATATGTTTGTATCACATATTTATTTGATAAAATAATATCTATAATGATAGTAAGTAAAAGTTGTATTATTTTGTAATAATAATTATTATTATAAAAATATCAATATTTATAATTACTAAGATGACATTAGATAAAACGATAATTCTAATTATGATAACTTTAATATTTACGATAATTTTTAATATTATCTTTAAAATAATAATTCTATTTAAAATAATAATAATAATGATATTTTATAGTAACAATGACATTTCTATTAAAATGATAATTTTTGTTAAAATGATAGTTTTAATACTAACGATACTTTTAATAATAATAGTAATGATAAAAATAATAAGAACGATAATTTTATCTAAATCAATATCTTATAATATTTTAATTTCATCATGATACTCTTACCCATTATTTCCTAATCGTTTCATTTAATAGCTTTTAATCGTCTTTTATATCGTGTTCATAATAATGATAATAATAGTAATCAAAATAATTAGATGTTACAAATATTTGTTTTAATTACACTAATATTAATAATGATAGTTACTATAACATTATTAACGATAATACTAATAATTATCTTAATGGTAATATAGTAATAATAATAATAACAATAACCATTTTTAAATAATGATATATATATTAATAATGATAATAATAATAATACCAATAATAATACCAATAATAATAATAATAATAATTGGATAATAATAATAATAATAATACTAATTATAACTTTAACGATAATAACGATAGTAATAATAAAAAAATAATAATTTTTAATGATAAATCCCTTTTATTGATAAAGATAATAATAATGATAATAATAAGATAAAACTAGAACGACGATAAAAACGACGATAATAATAAACATTTTTAATAAAAATATCGAAAATTCAATTGATTATAACTTCTAATCCGTTCATCGAAACCATTCGATATCTAAAGGAAAAGTTCTTAATTTTTCGTTAGCTTTCCAAGGACATGCATATCTTATACCTTATCTCAAATGTAAGTGTAACTAATTCAACATTCAACCTAACTTGTCTAAGGGCAATATCAAAAGTACAA
The DNA here is from genome assembly GCF_046630445.1 of Rutidosis leptorrhynchoides. Classification (NCBI taxonomy): domain Eukaryota; kingdom Viridiplantae; phylum Streptophyta; class Magnoliopsida; order Asterales; family Asteraceae; genus Rutidosis; species Rutidosis leptorrhynchoides. The sequence goes on from NC_092333.1 coordinate 440,559,541, forward strand.
GCATGCATAATCCTAAATACTCGAGCACTAGTCAGGGATACACTATTAGTATGTAAAAGTTAAATTATGAGTACTCACGTATCAATATTGAGATTCAATATTGCAGGAAAGGTACGTAGACGCAACGGAAATGATAAACACTATATTGACCTCACGAGCATACCCATGAACCATACTCAATCACCTCCATAGCTATAACCCATAATTTCCTTAATCCTATCCCACTCGAAAAACAATTACGAAATCACTCGGACAGCACTCCGTCGTAATATTTTATGTATACTAATAATATCTTGAAATAATACGGAGTAAATATATATATGTAAATCGATTGAGAGAGTTTAGAGAAAAATATTTTCAAGTTTCTATGAAATAATGAAACCTATTGAATTCTATTTATAATAGATTTTTGAATTATTAAAGTGAATTATTAAAGTATGAATTATTAAAGTGAATTATTAAAGTGAATTATTAAAGTATGAATTATTAAAGTAAATTATTAAAGTATGAATTATTAAAGTGAATTATTAAAGTATGAATTATTAAAGTGAATTATTAAAGTTAAAGTAAAGTAAAAATAAAGTAAAGGTAAAGTTTAAGTATAGTAAAAGTATAAAACTATGTACGTATAATACGCGTATAAATATATATAATATTAATTTAAATCATTATATATATAAAATAAAATATAAATATCATTATCTTTATCATACTAGTTAAGTAATGAGTTGTCAAAAGTGGTTCTAGATATTTATAAAAGTTATATACGTTTTAATAATAAAGTTCTTTTTAAACTGAAAACGTTTTTGTACGTTTGAAACTAAATAGATCAATCGAGTCTTTATGAGATTCAATCTTCCACTATCCTTTGTCTAGTTCTCAATGATTGACAATTTGTTCTTATTTATAAATCACTTTACCATTTTCCGAATATTGTTAAAATGGAAAGATTTCTCAAATCAACGTGGGCCTTTCAACAGAGACTTGTAATCATAATTCAATATATCTGATAATTCAATCATTTGATCTTATCTTCTAATTCCATTGATAAACATTTTGAAACAGATACAATCATATAAAGTATTTAATCTAATATTTTGTTTACGTTTCAAGTTATAATATATATACACATATACATATATAATCATATTCGTTTAATGGTTCGTGAATCGTTGGAACTTGGTCGAGGTTGAATGAATGTATGAACATAGTTTAAAATTCTTGAAATTTAACTTAACAAATATTGCTTATCGTGTCGGAAACATATAAAGATTAAAGTTTAAATTTGGTTGGAAATTTCCGGGTTGTCACAGTACCTACCCGTTAAAGAAATTTCGTCTCAAAATTTGAGTGGAAAGGTCGTGAATGATAATAAGTATGTTTTCATTATGCATACGGGCTAAAAATTAGAGTTTTATCATCAGCGAATAATTTGGATAAACAATCCATTTATATGAAGACTATGAATGAAGCTAACATAGAAGAGTGAAATGAGTAAGTGTAGATTCATCTTATCATTTGACGTAGATATGATTGATTCCCGGATTTCAAGGGATTTGAAGAAAATCTTCTTAATAAGATTTGACTCTCCGGTAATCAAGGGAATTAGGATCCGCTTTAAATGCGATCGTCCATTTTAATTGTTCTATCAGAGATTTTCTTATAAATTCACCTCCTTCGTTTCCTTACAACTCACACCTTCTGTTGATGCATTTTATGCAAGTCCCTAGACATCTACCCACGTCCATTGCAGGTACAACAGTTTACAGGCCACCATGATTACTCGTTATTAACCTGAACGAGATTTAGATGTTTGACTATGTTAGACTTAGTTAGACGTACGAGTGAAGCCTCACTAGTACGGCTGACAGGCTCATACGCACGGTTGATGCTGAGCTAAGTCACAATTACAACCTAAATGAGAAGACATGAGTGAGTGATCACCCGTACGACTGATGAAGCCAACTCGTACGTGTGATGAATGAATCGTGTGGGTGAGTCAACATCAGGGGTATATAAAGTCTTATGTTCTTCATTTTAGGTCAAGCCTCTCATTTGTTACACACACTCAGATCTGGTGAGCTCCTCCAATTTTCTCTCAGTCCAAATCACCCAGGTGGTGAATAATAGCTCTAGGTGTTGATCTAATCACACTTGATTTAGTTGTGGTTTGACTAAATTAATCAAAAAAAATTAACCTATTCACTAGAGGGTTTGATTCACTTATTCCGCCATTGTGTGAGTTAAATCTGTTGATTTCTAAGTTCCTAGTCATGTTTCATCACCTTCTATTCTTTCCCCCTCAACTCATATTTTAAAGTATTCATCAATATGCTCCATCCAGTTCTGATTCTCGATATACTTCTAACTTTCATATCGGTCATTCTTCTTTTTCATCTACCGCCGGAAGAATCTATTTACTTCTACTATACTCTTGGGTTTATAGTGTTTCTAGTTCTTCCGTGTCCTTATATTGCTATATGCATCGATATATATGGTTTATAATTTCTGGTTTATCGTTGGGCTTTATATGTTCCCTTATATTTCAAAGTCTCTGCTTCTGTCTTCTATAATCATTATCATTAACAGTTAATGCTCTCTTTTATTTGCTGCAATTTATACCCCAATTTTTATTTTGGAGTTTTGTCCTTTTGTTTCTTCTTCTTGCGATTAAGCACCGCTTGTAATGGTCCAGAATTCACAGATATGAATTTCAGAATGAACATTGTTAATGTTCTAGGAAGAAAATTGTGATGGCACGATCTTGACTTGTCAAATTACTAGAATACCTTGGAAAAGGCCGAATCATCAAGAAATATTTTCTTGATATTTTAGAGGTTAAATAGAATACAAGAGTCGTATAACATGGCACATGATGATATTATGATCTGTGAATCATCACGTTCCATTTAGAAACTCAGCATGACTTACTGTAATATAATCACGTTGATCAAGTGTCATTATATTATACTAATTCATGCTTCAGTTCCCAACACTACTTCAAAATATTCCTATTTTAAACTTGAATGTTTCAGAATTTAGAAACTAAAATAGTTTCTTTTATGATGTAATACAGATAGTGCGAAGAGGTAAATGATTTCAAATAAGAAAAATTAAGAAAATATCTTCAGAAATATGGAGGATATTTATAATGAAAGATATGATGATATTTTAGAATTTCTAATATCAGAGGATGATGAAGAATATTGTCCGCAGGGGTTTAGAGTCAGGAGCAAGGTATTCGTTAATGACTTCAGCAGGTACTGAATCATTTGGATCCTTTGAAGTTAGGTTCAGTCTTTGTAATTTGTCCAAAGCCTCCTTCCTACTTTGCTCAATCCGTTTTCCAGTTCCAAAACTTCTCTTTTTCTGCGCTTTGCCAGCACACTTCATCATTATCATTCAGCTTTTACCGTTTAAAGTCGTTTTTAGTTTTTGCTACTTCATCAGCATTTTTTCCATTTTTGGAGAACCAATTCTTAGTTCGGAGTGTTTTTCAGAAACTTCACATTCAAATTAAGTCCAGAAGTTAGACGTTATATATACACATATAACTGTTGGCGTAGACATGCTGCGAGATTTTAAAATACTGATTGCTAATTCCCAATGATTCGTATGGCAATTCTCATTACAAGATGCGAATGAGTAAATGATGGGGTTTCAATAAATAATTATAATGACTTTTTGGAGAGGCTAAAGTCAAAGGGTAATGAAGTTGTTGGTACATCTGCTAATAATGTGGTGGAATGTAAAAGGTTCCCTGGTAACGATGGTGTATATCTCAAGGTTATAATAAGGTTAGTCTGACTGAAAAGTCGAAGTTGACTTGCTGGAGCTGTGACAAAACTGGCTACTTTGAATAGGAGATAAATGAAAAAGAATCTGACGCGGAAACGTTGTTTAAACTTTTACTTTGGTTTCAAGAGTTTTTCGGGTACATAACTGTGGGTAACATGTGGTTGGATCATCATCTCGATTGCTCATCATTCGAAGTGTCTTCAGAAATTTTCGAAGGGTTTGAACACAGATTGTAATCGTTAACATACATTTGATGTTCTAACACAGTTTTGAAGTCAAAATATAGCTTGTGAAAGATGTAAGGATCTAAGAGTGATGATTTTGGTCATATCTCGAGTTGAATTTTGAAATTTCAAAATCAGAATATGTAATTAAATTTTGAATGAGTATGGTTGTTTTGATTTCTATAAAAGAATGTATATTATTGTGAAAGTAGGGAGTATAATGGATAATTTGCTGAATCAGATTCGAAGAATGTAATATATTATTTGTGAATTTATATATCTCTCGGGTATTACCTACCCGTTAAAAAAAAAATTTCACAATTAATATTTTGTACAAAAGAATTTTATTACAGTCTTTATGAAAATATATATATGTATATTTTCTTCAGATGTAACATAGATTTAATGAGTTAATGTTAAATTAAACTCATTTGATTTACGGTTGAAACTAGAATTTAATAATCCCTAAAGGCTTTAAAAAGTACATAACTTTTACGCAGTATTTCTTTAATGACATTGAAATTATGAATCAATACTTCATTATTTGTTGATGTATGATGTTCGGTTCGTGGAATTCTTGTGAGTTTCGCAAAGTACGAATGATGTTATCTGAAAAGTTTCGGGTACATCGACGATGAAAGTGTAATATCAAATATATACTTAATTTATTATGAATTGGAATTTGTTGAATTGCGACAGAGATTGTAGTTAACGCTGGTTAAGTTGCGGCCGAAGGACGTACATTATTGCATATTTGTAATATGAATTAACCGAGTAGTTAAGATTCACACACAATAGTTTAGCACGGAAAGATTTATTTCAATATATATATATATATATATATATATATATATATATATATATATATATATATATATATATATATATATATATATATATATATATATATATATATATATAATATACATATAATTTCTTGAGAGGGAATGAGTTAATTCTTCATAACTCGTTGATACAATATACACGTTATTGATTCGTAATGATGTCCACAGTGATTCTTGAACTGACGGAGTTTGTGATGTTATCGGTGTTGTTGATTCGGATGTTGACTGTACTGACGATGCTGGTAACTCTGACGGTACTGCTGATGCTGTTGGTAAAGCAAGTTTAGCTTGTTAATCACACACCATTTTTGTCAGGGTTTCTACTCTTCCTTCTATCATTTTTGGTTCGCTTAACTGATTTATGGTTAGGGCTAGATTAGATAATCTCTAAGACTTTAGAGATTACATAATCGCCGCAGAATGTTTCTCCAATGAAGTTATGAATTAATACTTCATCAGTTATTGTTGTTGGTACTCCTTGGTATCTATGGTGCGTATGACGTTGATGCTCGTGGGACAGATTGTGAAGTTGAGTTTACGACGCGGTTGTGGTTGGAGGTGGTAATGGTACTGTTGGCATTGATGATGGTGGTACTGGTTATGCTGCTGATGCTGCTGCTGGTGTTTGTAATCTCTGCACCATATTCTCCAAAGCCACTACCCAAGCGCGAAGCTCGTTGACTTCTTCTATTACACCGGGGTGATTGTCGGTTCGGACGAGCGGATAAATAAAATCTAAAATTTGATGTAATGTATAATCGTGACGAGATACTCTGGAAATGAGCGAGAACATGGTGTTTCGGACAGGTTCGCCGGTAAGTGCTTCAGGTTCTTCGTCAAGAGGGCAATGTGGTGGATGAAAGGGATCACCTTCTTCTTGTCTCCAATGATTGAGGAGGCTACGAACCCATCCCCAATTCATCCAGAATAGGTGATGACTGATTGGTTGATCTATTCCGGTCACACTGCTTTCGGAGCTTGAATGGGATTCCATTTCGGAATCTGAGTGACTTGAACTGATAACGAATTCCATTTCGTACGATTGGATAAAAGATTTTTTTTTTTTTTTGATATGAAATGATTTTGGCTAACGGATGGTATTCTAATTACATAGAATATATATATATATATATATAGATCAAAAGATTTCGTAGATTACGGAGGACTTTGCGGGATATGTCAGGCAAAGTTTAAAGTAACAGGTACGATAAGATATGATTTAGCAGATATGCTAAGATATGAATTTTTGTCTATACATTATTCATGCAATCAATGCAGCAAGACGTGTCTTAGACTAAAAATGATAAGCAGGTAATTTCCTGAGGATGATAAGTAATTAATTTTCGACACAAAATGATAAGCAAAACTTTTGACATGCAGACACGATCGAAGTCCAGACTCACTAATGCATCCTATCGACTTATCAGTTAGACACACTAATGCAGACCTGGTTCGCTAAGACCACCGCTCTGATACCAACTGAAAGGACCCGTTCATATACATTATAAACGATTCACAATAGTTGATTACATTGCGAGGTATTTGACCTCTATATGATACATTTTACAAACATTGCATTCGTTTTTAAAAGACAATCTTTTTTAACATCGAAAATTGACAGGCATGCATACCATTTCATAATATCCACTATCCAACTATAAATTGATTTAATAATAATCTTTGATGAACTCAATGACTCGAATGCAACGTTCTTCGAAATATGCTATGAAAGACTCCAAGTAATATCTTTAAAATGAGCAAATGCACAGCGGAAGATTTCTTTAACACCTGAGAATAAACATGCTTTAAAGTGTCAACCAAAAGGTTGGTGAGTTCATTAGTTTATCATAATCATTTATTTCCATCATTTTAATAGACCACAAGAATTTCATTTCCAGTTCTCATAAATATACGTCCCATGCATAGAGACAAAAATAATCATTCATATGGTGAACACCTGGTAACCGACATTAACTAGATACATATAAGAATATCCCCTATCATTCCGGGATCCTCCTTCGGACATGATATAAATTTCGAAGTACTAAAGCATTCGGTACTTTGGATGGGGTTTGTTAGGCCCAATAGATCTATCTTTAGGATTCGCGTCAATTAGGGTGTCTGTTCCCTAATTCTTAGATTACCAGACTTTAATAAAAAGGGGCATATTCGATTTCGATAATTCAACCATATAATGTAGTTTCAATTACTTGTGTCTATTTCGTCAAACATTTATAAAAGCGCATGTATTCTCAGTCCCAAAAATATAAAGGGTAAAAAGGCAAATGAAACTCACCATACTGTATTTCGTAGTAAAAATACATATAACGTCATTGAACAAGTGCAAGGTTGGCCTCGGATTCACGAACCTAAATTAATTATATATATTTATGTGTTGGTTAATATTTGTCTAACAAATTAGGTCAAGTCATAGTGTACCACAATCCTAATGCTCGAGACTAATATGCAAAAGTCAACAAAAGTAAATTTGACTCAAAATAATTTCCAAAAATCTATACATGATTAATATATAGTTTAAATATCGTTGTTTTATATTTTTAAATATTTTTAAAAGATTTATTAGAGTAAATAATATAATTTATTTATTAATAAATAAAATTTTATATTAAATTTATATAATAAAATATACTTTTATATATATTAAGTAATAAAATTTATAGGGTTCATTTAATATCATAAAGATAATATGATAGGTATTATTAAAGTAAGTTATTATACGTAGTAAAATATGTTTGTATCACATATTTATTTGATAAAATAATATCTATAATGATAGTAAGTAAAAGTTGTATTATTTTGTAATAATAATTATTATTATAAAAATATCAATATTTATAATTACTAAGATGACATTAGATAAAACGATAATTCTAATTATGATAACTTTAATATTTACGATAATTTTTAATATTATCTTTAAAATAATAATTCTATTTAAAATAATAATAATAATGATATTTTATAGTAACAATGACATTTCTATTAAAATGATAATTTTTGTTAAAATAATAGTTTTAATACTAACGATACTTTTAATAATAATAGTAATGATAAAAATAATAAGAACGATAATTTTATCTAAATCAATATCTTATAATATTTTAATTTCATCATGATACTCTTACCCATTATTTCCTAATCGTTTCGTTTAATAGCTTTTAATCGTCTTTTATATCGTGTTCATAATAATGATAATAATAGTAATCAAAATAATTAGGTGTTACAAATATTTATTTTAATTACACTAATATTAATAATGATAGTTACTATAACATTATTAACGATAATACTAATAATTATCTTAATGATAATATAGTAATAATAATAATAACAATAACAATAACCATTTTTAAATAATGATATATATTAATAATGATAATAATAATAATAATACCAATAATAATAATAATAATAATTGGATAATAATAATAATACTAATTATAACTTTAACGATAATAACGATAGTAATAATAAAAAAAATAACAATTTTTAATGATAAATCCCTTTTATTGATAAAGATAATAATAATGATAATAATAAGATAAAACTAGAACGACGATAAAAACGACGATAATAATAATCATTTTTAATAAAAATATCGAAAATTCAATTGATTATAACTTCTAATCCGTTCATCGAAACCATTCGATATCTAAAGGACAAGTTCTTAATTTTTCGCTAGCTTTCCAAGGACATGCATATCTTATACCTAATCTCAACCGCAAGTGTAACTAATTCAACATTCAACCTAACCTGTCTAAGGGCAATATCAAAAGTACAAGCATGCATAATCCTAAATACTCGAGCACTAGTCAGGGATACACTATTAGTATGTAAAAGTTAAATTATGAGTACTCACGTATCAATATTGAGATTCAATATTGCAGGAAAGGTACGTCGACGCAACGAAAATGATAAACACTATATTGACCTCACGAGCATACCCATGAACCATACTCAATCACCTCCATAGCTATAACCCATAATTTCCTTAATCCTATCCCACTAGAAAAACAATTTTGAAATCACTCGGACAGCACTCCGTCGTAATATTTTATGTATACTAATAATATCTTGAAATAATACGGAGTAAATATATATATGTAAATCGATTGAGAGAGTTTAGAGAAAAATATTTTCAAGTTTCTATGAAATAATGAAACCTATTGAATTCTATTTATAATAGATTTTTGAATTATTAAAGTGAATTATTAAAGTATGAATTATTAAAGTGAATTATTAAAGTATGAATTATTAAAGTAAATTATTAAAGTATGAATTATTAAAGTAAATTATTAAAGTATGAATTATTAAAGTGAATTATTAAAGTATGAATTATTAAAGTGAATTATTAAAGTTAAAGTAAAGTAAAAATAAAGTAAAGGTAAAGTTTAAATATAGTAAAAGTATAAAACTATGTACGTATAATACGCGTATAAATATATATAATATTAATTTAAATCGTTATATATATAAAATAAAATATAAATATCGTTATCTTTATCATACTAGTTAAGTAATGAGTTGTCAAAAGTGGTTCTAGATATTTATAAAAGTTATATACGTTTTAATAATAAAGTTCTTTTTAAACTGAAAACGTTTTTGTACGTTTGAAACTAAATAGATCAATCGAGTCTTTATGAGATTCAATCTTCCACTATCCTTTGTCTAGTTCTCAATGATTGACAATTTGTTCTTATTTATAAATCACTTTACCATTTTCCGAATATTGTTAAAATGGAAAGATTTCTCAAATCAACGTGGGCCTTTCAACAGAGACTTGTAATCATAATTCAATATATCTGATAATTCAATCATTTGATCTTATCTTCTAATTCCATTGATAAACATTTTGAAACAGATACAATCATATAAAGTATTTAATCTAATATTTTGTTTACGTTTCAAGTTATAATATATATACACATATACATATATAATCATATTCGTTTAATGGTTCGTGAATCGTTGGAACTTGGTCGAGGTTGAATGAATGTATGAACATAGTTTAAAATTCTTGAAATTTAACTTAACAAATATTCCTTATCGTGTCGGAAACATATAAAGATTAAAGTTTAAATTTGGTTGGAAATTTCCGGGTTGTCACAGGTAATACCCGAGAGATATATAAATTCACATTTAATATATTACATTTTTCGAATCTGATTCAGCAAATCATCCATTATACTCCCTACTTTCACAACAATATACATTCTTTTATAGAAATCAAAACAACCATACTCATTCAAAATTTAATTACATATTCTGATTTTGAAATCTCAAAATTCAACTTGAGATATGACCAAAATCATCACTCTTAGATCCTTACATCTTTCACAAGCTATATTTTAACTTCAAAACTGTGTTAGAACATCAAATGTATGCTAACGATTACAATCTGTGTTCAAACCCTTCAAAAATTTCTGAAGACACTTCGAATGATGAGCAATCGAGATGATGATCCAACCACATGTTACCCACAGTTATGTACCCGAAAAACTCTTGAAACCAAAGTAAAAGTTTAAACAACGTATCCGCGTCAGATTCTTTGGCATTTATTAGCAAAAATAACTTTGCGACTCCTATTCAAAGTAGCCGGTTTTGTCACAGCTCCAGCAAGTCAACTTCAACTTTTCAGTCAGACTAACCTTATTATAACCTTGAGATATACACCATCGTTACCAGGGAACCTTTTACATTTCACCACATTATTAGCAGATGTACCAACAACTTCATTATCCTTTGACTTTAGCCTCTCCAAAAATTCATTATAATTATTCATTGAAACCCCGTCATTTACTCATTCGCATCTTGTAATGAGAATTGCCATACGAATCATTGGGAATTAGCAATCAGTATTTTGAAATCTCACAGGATGTCTACGCCAACAGTTATATGTGTATATATAACGTCTATCTTCTGGATTTAATTTGAATGTGAAGTTTCTGAAAAACACCCCGAACTACGAATTGGTTCTTCGAAAATGGAAAAAAAAATGCTGATGAAGCAGCAAAAACTATAAACAACTTTAAACGGTAAAAGCTGGATGATAATGATGAAGTGTGCTGGCAAAGCGCAGAAAAAGAGAAGTTTTGGAACTGGAAAACGGATTGAGCAAAGTAGGAAGGAGGCTGTGGACAAATTACAAAGACTGAACCTGACTTCAAAGGATCCAAATGATTCAGTACCTGCTGAAGTCATTAACGAATACCTTGCTCCTGACTCTAAACCCCTGCGGACAATATTCTTCATCATCCTCTGATATTAGAAATTCTAAAATATCATCATATCTTTCATTATAAATATCCTCCATATTTCTGAAGATATTTTCTTAATTTTTCTTATTTGAAATCATTTACCTCTTCGCGCTATCTGTATTACATCATAAAAGAAACTATTTTAGTTTCTAAATTTTGAAACATTCAAGTTTAAAATAAGAATATTTTGAAGTAATGTTGGAAACTGAAGCATGAATTAGTATAATATAATGACACTTGATCAATGTGATTATATTACAGTAAGTCATGCTGAGTTTCTAAATGGAACGTGATGATTCACAGATCATAACATCATCATGTGCCATGTTATACGACTCTTGTATTATATTTAACCTCTAAAATATCAAGAAAATATTTCTTGATGATTCGGCCTTTTCCAAGGTATTCTAGTAATTTGACAAGTCAAGATCGTGCCATCACAATTTCCTTCCTAGAACATTAACAATGTTCATTCCGGAATTCATATTTGTGAATTCTGGACCATTACAAGCGGTGCTTAATCGCAAGAAGAATAAATGAAAGGACAAAACTCTGAAATAGAAATTGGGGTATAAATTGCAGCAAATAAAAGAGTGCATTAACTGTGAATGATAATGATTATAGAAGACAGAAGCAGAGACTTTGAAATATAAGGGAACATATAAATCCCAACGACAAACCAGAAATTATAAACCATATATATCGATGCATATAGCAATATAATGACACGGGAGAACTAGAAACACTATAAACCCAAGAGTATAGTAGAAGTAAATAGATTCTTCTGGCGGTAGATGAAAAAGAAGAATGACCGATATGAAAGTTAGAAGTATATCGAGAATCAGAACTGGATGGAGCATATTGATGAATACTTTAAAATATGAGTTGAGGGGGAAAGAATAGAAGGTGATGAAACATGACTAGGAACTTAGAAATCAACAGATTTAACTCACACAATGGCGGAATAAGTGAATCAAACCCTCTAGTGAATAGGTTAAGTTTTTTTTTTTTTTTTATTAATTTAGTCAAACCACAACTAAATCAAGTGTGATTAGATCAACACCTAGAGCTATTATTCACCACCTGGGTGATTTGGACTGAGAGAGGATCGGAGGAGCTCACTAGATCTGAGTGTGTGTAACAAATGAGAGGCTTAACCTAAAATGAAGAACATAAGACTTTATATACCCCTGCTGTTAACTCACCCATACGATTTATTTATCACACGTACCAGTTGGCTTCATCAGCCGTACGGGTGATCACTCAATCGTGTCTTCTCATTTAGGTTGTAATTGTGACTTAGCTCAGCATCAACCGTGTGTATGAGCCTGTCAGCTGTACTAGTGAGGCTTCACTCGTACGTCTGACTAAGTCTAACATAGTCAAACATCTAAATTTCATTCCTGCAGTTCCTGTAACCACATACAAACACGGATAGGATAATAACGAGCAATCATGGTGGCCTGTAAACTGTTGTACCTGCAATGGACGTGGGAAGATGTCTAGGGACTTGCATAAAATGCATCAACAGAAGGTGTGAGTTGTAAGGAAACGAAGGAGGTGAATTTATAAGAAAATCTCTGACAGAACAATTAAAATAGACGATCGCATTTAAAGCGGATCCTAATTCCCTTGATTACCGGAGAGTCAAATCTTATTAAGAAGATTTTCTTCAAATCCCTTGAAATCTGGGAATCAATCATATCTACGTCAAATGATAAGATGAATCTACACTTACTCATTTCACTCTTCTATGTTAGCTTCATTCGTACTCTTCATATAAATGGATTGTTTATCCAAATTATTCGCTGATGATAAAACTCTAATTTTCAGCCCGTATGCATCATGAAAACATACTTATTATCATTCACGACCTTTCCACTCAAATTTCGGGACAAAATTTCTTTAACGGGTAGGTACTGTGACAACCCGAAAATTTCCAACCAAATTTAAACTTTAATCTTTATATGTTTCCGACACGATAAGCAATATTTGTTAAGTTAAATTGCAAGAATTTTAAACTATGTTCATACATTCATTCAACCTCGACCAAGTTCCAACGATTCACGAACCATTAAACGAATATGATTATATATGTATATGTGTATATATATTATAACTTGAAACGTAAACAAAATATTAGATTAAATACTTTATATGATTGTATCTGTTTCAAAATGTTTATCAATGGAATTAGAAGATAAGATCAAATGATTGAATTATCAGATATATTGAATTATGATTACAAGTCTCTGTTGAAAGGCCCACGTTGATTTGAGAAATCTTTCCATTTTAACAATATTCGGAAAATGGTAAAGTGATTTATAAATAAGAACAAATTGTCAATCATTGAGAACTAGACAAAGGATAGTGGAAGATTGAATCTCATAAAGACTCGATTGATCTATTTAGTTTCAAACGTACAAAAACGTTTTTCAGTTTAAAAAGAACTTTATTATTAAAACGTATATAACTTTTGTAAATATCTAGAACCACTTTTGACAACTCATTACTTAACTAGTATGATAAAGATAACGATATTTATATTTTATTTTATTAAATATATATAACGATTTAAATTAATATTATATATATTTATACGCGTATTATACGTACATAGTTTTATACTTTTACTATACTTAAACTTTACCTTTACTTTATTTTTACTTTACTTTAACTTTAATAATTTACTTTAATAATTCATACTTTAATAATTCACTTTAATAATTCATACTTTAATAATTCACTTTAATAATTCATACTTTAATAATTCACTTTAATAATTCATACTTTAATAATTCACTTTAATAATTCATACTTTAATAATTCACTTTAATAATTCAAAAATCTATTATAAATAGAATTCAATAGGTTTCATTATTTCATAGAAACTTGAAAATATTTTTTTCTAAACTCTCTCAATCTATTTACATATATATATTTACTCCGGATTATTTCAAGATATTATTAGTATACATAAAATATTACGACGGAGTGCTGTCCGAGTGATTTCGAAATTGTTTTTCGAGTAGGATAGGATTAAGGAAATTATGGGTTATAGCTATGGAGGTGATTGAGTATGGTTCATGGGTATGCTCGTGAGGTCAATATAGTGTTTATCATTTCCGTTGCGTCTACGTACCTTTCCTGCAATATTGAATCTCAATATTGATACGTGAGTACTCATAATTTAACTTTTACATACTAATAGTGTATCCCTGACTAGTGCTCGAGTATTTAGGATTATGCATGCTTGTACTTTTGATATTGCCCTTAGACAGGTTAGGTTGAATATTGAATTAGTTACACTTGCGGTTGAGATAAGGTATAAGATATGCATGTCCTTGGAAAGCTAGTGAAAAATTAAGGACTTTTCCTTTAGATATCGAATGGTTTCGATGAACGGATTAGAAGTTATAATCAATTGAATTTTCGATATTTTTATTAAAAATGATTATTATTATCGTCGTTCTAGTTTTATCTTATTATTATCATTATTATTATCTTTATCAATAAAAGGGATTTATCATTAAAAATTGTTATTTTTTTATTATTACTTTCGTTATTATCGTTAAAGTTATAATTAGTATTATTATTATTATCCAATTATTATTATTATTATTATTATTATTATTATTATTATTATTATTAGTATTATTATTATTATTATCATTATTAATATATATATCATTATTTAAAAATGGTTATTGTCATTGTTATTATTATTATTATTACTATATTATCATTAAGATAATTATTAGTATTATCGTTAATAATGTTATAGTAACTATCATTATTAATATTAGTGTAATTAAAACAAATATTTGTAACACCTAATTATTTTGATTACTATTATTATCATTATTATGAACACGATATAAAAGACGATTAAAAGCTATTAAACGAAACGATTAGGAAATAATGAGTAAGAGTATCATGATGAAATTAAAATATTATAAGATATTGATTTAGATAAAATGATCGTTCTTATTATTTTTATCATTACTATTATTATTAAAAGTATCGTTAGTATTAAAACTATCATTTTAAAAAAAATTATCACTTTAATAGAAATGTCATTGTTACTATAAAATATCATTATTATTATTATTTTAAATAGAATTATTATTTTAAAGATAATATTAAAAATTATCGTAAATATTAAAGTTATCATAATTAGAATTATCGTTTTATCATAATGTCATCTTAGTAATTATAAATATTGATATTTTTATAATAATTATTATTATTACAAAATAATACAACTTTTACTTACTATCATTATAGATATTATTTTATCAAATAAATATGTGATACAAACATATTTTACTACGTGTAATAACTTACTTTAATAATACCTATCATATTATCTTTATGATATTAAATGAACCCTATAAATTTTATTACTTAATATATATAAAAGTATATTATATTATATAAATTTAAGATAAAATTTTATTTATTAATAAATAAATTATATTATTTACTCTAATAAATCTTTTAAAAATATAAAACGACGATATTTAAACTATATATTAATCATGTATAGATTTTTGGAAATTATTTTGAGTCAAATTTACTTTTGTTGACTTTTGCATATTAGTCTCGAGCATTAGGATTGTGGTACACTATGACTTGACCTAATTTGTTAGACAAATATTGACCAACACATAATTATATATAATTAATTTAGGTTCGTGAATCCGAGGCCAACCTTGCACTTGTTCAATGACGTTATATGTATTTTTACTACGAAATACAGTATGGTGAGTTTCATTTGCCTTTTTACCCTTTATATTTTTGGGACTGAGAATACATGCGCTTTTATAAATGTTTGACAAAATAGACACAAGTAATTGAAACTACATTCTATGGTTGAATTATTGAAATCGAATATGCCCCTTTTTATTAAAGTCTGGTAATCTAAGAATTAGGGAACAGACACCCTAATTGACGCGAATCCTAAAGATAGATCTATTGAGCCTAACAAACCCCATCCAAAGTACTGGATGCTTTAGTACTTCGAAATTTATATCATGTCCGAAGGAGAATCCCGGAATGATAGGGGATATTCTTATATGTATCTAGTTAATGTCGGTTACCAGGTGTTCACCATATGAATGATTATTTTTATCTCTATGCATGGGACGTATATTTATGAGAACTGAAAATGAAATTCTTGTGCTCTATTAAAATGATGGAAATAAATGATTATGATAAACTAATGAACTCACCAACCTTTTGGTTGACACTTTAAAGCATGTTTATTCTCAGGTGTTAAAGAAATCTTCCGCTGTGCATTTGCTCATTTTAAAGATATTACTTGGAGTCTTTCATAGCATATTTCGAAGAACGTTGCATTCGAGTCATTGAGTTCATCAAAGATTATTATTAAATCAATTTATAGTTGGATAGTGGATATTATGAAATGGTATGCATGCCTGTCAATTTTCGATGTAAAGAAAGTTTGTCTTTTAAAAACGAATGCAATCTTTGTAAAATGTATCATATAGAGGTCAAATACCTCGCAATGTAATCAACTATTGTGAATCGTTTATAATGTATATGAACGGGTCCTTTCATCTTCAACCGTGATAACACAAATAAACAATATAACATTCCGGAAGTTAAAATGTGTAAAAATATAAATAAACAAATTTTGTTGAAAATAAAGTAACAGACTTAATTCAAAAATAATAGTAATCGACGGTTCGTATCTGTAAATAAGTTCGACGTATATAGTTTAATACGTTGATAATGTAACTTTTTGATGTTTTTTTCTCAATTTCAGTGTAGTTTCCCACAAATTCGTTAATGTCATTAATCTTTTGAGATGATCGTCAATTGTGAATAATGTCATAACTTGTTGTCTTTTGGTGATTATCTTGTGGATCTCTGACAAAACCTTTCACGTTATTGGTCGGCCTATAGGAATCAAAACATTATATTTTGTTAGAAACATGTATATTATTAAAAAATATATTCAAAGTTGTAGTTTGTCTAACTCTTCCTTCGGTCGTTTAAACTTCCGACAGTTAGCCTAAGCTTCACTAATTGTTTATTAAACCAAAAAACATCGTTCGAGAAATATCAGATGTGAAACGTATTGATACACTTCTTTGTATACTACATTCTTTTTGGTGGTATAACGTAGCAAGGCAAGAAAAGGAAATATGACTACTACTTATAACCATAACTCGAACATAGTATTACTTATAGAGAGTTTGCGACTAACCTGAATTGGCAACAAACAAGAAAGCTAACACAAAGAGCCACACCAACATTCAGTTTTATTAAATTGCTGAAACCACGAATGAGAAAATATAAATAAAGAAAAGTAGTTAACTTACATTTCCACTATCAGATAGAGTATTGATAGAAGGTTGCGCATTAGTTGAAACGCACACTTCAAACCCTTTGAGAACGCCTCAGGGATTTAAGTAGTGTTTCCTTTAAGTCAGTCCTGTACTTCTACTCATACTCAAATCAATTACACAAAATGTTGTCTCTACGGTGTAGAATTTTAAATGTCTAATGATTAAGAAAGAAATGCATAAGTCGTTGCCCTTTAACTTAGGTCACTTGAGGATCAAAACTTATTTGAGAAGCAAAGGCAACATAACCTCCAAGACATGAATCGTATGCTAGATTAAGGACAATGGACAACAAAGCAAACAAACGTCCCAAACATGAAGGTGCTATCATATAGGTGGCAATTTTGACTCATTTACTTATAAATGGGTCAATCTTGGTTGTGTTTTATCCTGGATGAACACAGTTGTTCCTCACATAGTAAGAAAATAAAAAACGTACACGTTAAACCCGTAACCAGATTTATATGAGTCGTGATCTAAAGGCTTGGACCGTAGTATATCATCTCCACAATGGAAAACGTAACACCCTACAAATATAGATTTCACTATTATTAACGAAAATACAATATAAATGGTTCAAAAGATCTAGTCAAATATTCAATATTAAATGCAAAAAAAGATTTAATACTCATTACTATGACATCTAGGAGATCCATTATTCGTTGAGCTAGAAAAGTTAGTACTATATCTAACTATAGTTGTTCTAATAACTATATAAAACCCGCCCAATTCACCAACTTTGATGTGCACAAGTTTAAAGTTACATTTTTCATTTTGATAATAACAAGCATGTGCACGATGCGGCAGCCGACCTAGTCTTTCGTTTGATGTTTGCAAAAGTAGTTACAAACTTATTTACATTTCATATATGTTTATGTTTACAAAAGCGGATAGCGTTTACAGCTTACAAACGGCAGGGGCGGATTTGATGGCGTGCAACACGTGCGCCCGCACAAGGCCCATAATTCAAAGGGGCCTATATTGCTAGTATTTAACCAAATTTTTTAGTGTTTACTAAACTTATTCGTACATATATTTAAAATTTTTGTATACAAAAAGGCCTATTTTGAAACTCAATAGTATAGAGAACTGCAAAAACAAAAACAAATACAGTATTAGATATATGAAAGATCATAAGTTGCAGGTAATCACAACTACTAAACAGTATTTTCACTTGTAGTACAGTTAACTGTAATAAAATAACAAATATGAAATTTTCATGTAAAGTTAACTATATCATCATAGTTAGAGCTATTCATAATGCAATATGTTACGGGATGTAACACATTCATGTTTGACTTATCAAAGTAAAAGTTGTAAATCCAATACTGAGCTCCACAAGAAACTTGACTAATACTATAAGTCCCAATCCCATTAGGAAGAATGTGTTCGATTGCAGTAGCTGGTTCTTCGAGTTTATTTCATTCGTTAGCAACGCTTTTACTGACGCGTTCAAGTGGTTGCAAGAAGTCATGAGTTTCAAGATACGGTATTTGAAAAGTATATAAACTTACTGCTACGGTGCTACCATGTCAAGTTCCCCTTGTTTTTATATTCTTTAAAGTATTGAACCACCTCCAAAGCTTTAGATCTTTCGTGATAGGAAAATTGCATCCACTAAAATATATCAAGTTGTGGTCAAATATGATCACGGGGGCGGTAAAAGAAGCCCGTGAAAAGGGACCAAATCATCATGCATATTGACATTATAAAGAGATAATTCGTGATCTTTCAAGATATAGTTTTGAACTTTTAATCATTCTAATTCAAAGAAAAAACAAAAAACCTAAATTAAACAAAATTATAGATAAACATATTAGACAAAATTACTTAAATTTAATCAAAAAGTTTGATACGTGGGATAGTTTTTCATGTCTAAATATAGGGATAGTTAAAGATAGTTTTTCATAAGAATCCACTTAATTATAGTAGTCTTTATACTCATGCTTCCACTATCTATCTTTTTAGGAAGTACATGCCTCGACCCAACCCGACCCAACCGAATTAGACCAACACCGTCTATAAAATCTGACCCGTTCGACCCATGTCCCGTTTCAACCCAAGCTATCTTTTGGTCTTGATCCAACATCTCCCACCCTTCCCGGTATACACATTTGTTCGACCAAACCCAAAAGCATTTGACAAGGCTGCTATAATCTCCATTTCCTTTACAGCAGTCACAGGGATAAAACCTTCACCAAAAATAGGATATGGGTTGCTCAAGTTGAGCAAACATGAAAAAACAAACTACACTTCTTATATGTTTATTGACCATATAACAATAAATCACGAAACAACAATATCGCATGGAGTCTATAAAACATATGTCACAAAGTAAATGTAGTGACCCGAACTTTTTCATGTTTATATATATTAATTGAGATTGATATTTACATGACTAAATGTTTCCAACGTGTTAAGCAATCAAACTTGTTAAGACTTGATTAATTGAAATAGGTTTCATATAGACAATTGACCACCCAAGTTGACCGGTGATTCACGAACGTTAAAACTTGTAAAAACTATGCGATGACATATATATGGTTATATATATAGTTAACATGATTTTATTATAAGTAAGTATCTCATTAGATATTTTAACAATGAGTTATATACATAAAAATGAGACTATTAAATTAAGAAACTCGAAAACGATATATATAACGATTATCGTTATAACAACGTCTTACTAGGTACATATGAATCATATTAAGATATTGATACACTTGGTTAATTATGTTAAATGATAAGTAAATATATCATTAAGTGTATTAACAATGAACTACATATGTAAAAATAAGACTACTAACTTAATGATTTCGAAACGAGACATATATGTAACGATTATCGTTGTAACGACATTTAACTGTATATATATCATACTAAGATATATTATATATCATAATATCATGATAATGTAACAATTTAACATCTCATTTGATACAATAAACAATGGGTTAACAACATTTAACAAGATCGTTAACCTAAAGGTTTCAAAACAACATTTACATGTAACGACTAACGATGACTTAACGACTCAGTTAAAATGTATATACATGTAGTGTTTTAATATGTATTCATACACTTTTGAAAGACTTCAAGACACTTATCAAAATACTTCTACTTAACAAACATGCTTACAATTACATCCTCATTCAGTTTCATCAACAATTCTACTCGTATGCACCCGTATTCGTACTCGTACAATACACAGCTTTTAGATGTATGTACTATTGGTATATACACTCCAATGATCAGCTATTAGCAGCCCATGTGAGTCACCTAACACATGTGGGAACCATCATTTGGCAACTAGCATGAAATATCTCATAAAATTACAAAAATATGAGTAATCATTCATGACTTATTTACATGAAAACAAAATTACATATCCTTTATATCTAATCCATATACCAACGACCAAAAACACCTACAAACACTTTCATTCTTCAATTTTCTTCATCTAATTGATCTCTTTCAAGTTCCATCTTCAAGTTCTAAGTGTTCTTCATAAATTCCATAAGTATAGTTTCATAAAAATCAAGAATACTTCCAAGTTTGCAAGTCTACTTCCAAGCTTTCTAATCCATTCCAAGTAATCATCTAAGATCAAGGAACCTTTGTTATTTACAGTAGGTTATCTTTCTAATTCAAGGTAATATTCATATTCAAACTTTGATTTAATTTCTACAACTATAACAATCTTATTTCGAGTGAAAATCTTACTTGAACTGTTTTCGTGTCATGATTCTGTTTCAAGAACTTTCAAGCCATCCAAGGATCCTTTGAAGCTAGATCCATTTTTCTCATTCAGTAGTTTTATCCAGAAAACTTGAGGTAGTAATGATGTTCATAACATCATTCGATTCATACATATAAAGCTATCTTATTCGAAGGTTTAAACTTGTAATCACTAGAACATAGTTTAGTTAATTCTAAACTTGTTCGCAAACAAAAGTTAATCCTTCTAACTTGACTTTTAAAATCAACTAAACACATGTTCTATATCTATATGATATGCTAACTTAATTATTTAAAACCTGGAAACACGATGAACACCATAAAATCGGATATACGCCGTCGTAGTGAAACCGGGGGCTGTTTTGGTTTGGATAATTAAAAACTATGATAAACTTTAATTTAAAAGTTGTTCTTCTGAGAAAATGATTTTTCATATGAACATGAAACTATATCCAAAAATCAAGGTTAAACTCAAAGTGGAAGTATGTTTTCTAAAATGGTCATCTAGACGTCGTTCTTTTGACTGAAATGACTACCTTTACAAAAACGACTTGTAACTTATATTTCCGACTATAAACCTGTACTTTTTCTGTTTAGATTCATAAAATAGAGTTCAATATGAAACCATATCAATTTGATTCACTCAAAACGGATTTAAAATGAAGAAGTTATGGGTAAAACAAGATTGGATATTTTTTATCTTTTTAGCTACGGGAAATGTTTAACAAATCTATACAAATCATATCCTAGCTAACTTATATTGTATTATACATGTATTCTAATATATTATCTAATCTTGGGATACCATAGACACGTATGCAAATGTTTTGACATATCATATCGACCCATGTATATATATTATTTGGAACAACCATAGACACTCTATATGCAGTAATGTTGGAGTTAGCTATACAGGGTTGAGGTTGATTCCAAAAATATATATACTTTGAGTTGTGATCTAGCCTAAGACGTGTATACATTGGGTCGTGGATTGATTCAAGATAATATATATATATCGATTTATTTCTGTACATCTAACTGTGGACAATTAGTTGTAGGTTACTAACGAGGACAGCTGACTTAATACACTCAAATCTTTAAAACATAATAAAAATGGTTGTAATTATATTTTGATCATACTTTGATATATATGTACATATTTGTATAGGTTCGTAAATCGATCCGTAGCCAAGTCTTATTTTCGAGGAAGGAAATATCTGTGAAAGTGAGTTATAGTCCCACTTTTAAAATCTAATATTTTTGGGATGAGAATACATGCAGATTTTATAAATGATTTACAAAATAGACACAAGTACGTGAAACTACATTCTGTGGTTGAATTATCGAAATCGAATATGCCCCTTTTATAAAGTCTGGTAATCTAAGAATTAGGGAACAGACACCCTAATTGATGCGAATCCTAAAGATAGATCTATTGGGCCTAACAAACCCCATCCAAAGTACCGGATGCTTTAGTACTTTGAAATTTATATCATATCCGAAGGGTGTCCCGGAATGATGGGGATATTCTTATATATGCATCTTATTAATGTCGGTTACCAGGTGTTCACCATATGAATGATTTTTATCTCTATGTATGGGATGTGTATTGAAATATGAAATCTTGTGGTCTATTGTTACGATTTGATATATATAGGTTAAACCTATAACTCACCAACATTTTTGTTGACGTTTAAAGCATGTTTATTCTCAGGTGAATACTAATAGCTTCCGCTGTTGCATACTAAAATAAGGACAAGATTTGGAGTCCATGTTTGTATGATATTGTGTAAAAACTGCATTCAAGAAACATATGTCGATGTAATATATTTCTATTGTAAACCATTATGTAATGGTCGTGTGTAAACAGTATATTTTAGATTATCATTATTTGATAATCTACGTAATGTTTTTAAAACCTTTATTGATAAAATAAAGGTTATGGTTGTTTTAAAAATGAATGCAGTCTTTGAAAACCGTCTCATATAGAGGTCAAAACCTCGCAACGAAATCAATTAATATGGAACGTTTATAATCAATATGAACGAAACATTTCAGTAAACATCAACAAATAATGAAACCAAAATAGCACATACTGTTTACAAAACATAGATCATCTATGAACATCAAAACCCAATTATATTTACAAATAAGCGAATGCAATAAATTAGAAGGCGAAGGAAACAACAACCCGAAGAGTTAAAGGAGCAGAGAAAGTACACGTTGATGCAATTGGCCTGGGAATTGACGAAGTAGTCACTCTAACAAAAATCAAATCCACATAAACCAACATCATTATGACGAAGTAAAATCAAAGCCACATAAACCAGATCAATGCTAGAAAACAATACTAATAATTTTCTAACATCATACTAAAAACCATAAGCATATTCACATATTAACACAAACCCTACTAACAAAAACATAAATCAATATAGTAAAACACCTAAACCAACATCAATCTAACAAAAATCATATTAAAAAAACTACCTTAATCAAGATCGTATCGCCACGAAATAGCTGTAGAGAGCAATTACACATACTTTGAAAATAAAATAAGAAAGTTGAATGTGAATGAACAAACCTGGTCGAATTATGGATGGATGCTCTTCACGTTTACTAATTTTTTTTTTCTTTTTCTGATGGCAATTCTGTTGAAGAATTGTATAATTAGGGTTCACGATCCCAGGCTACGTCTCTAATTGACTACGGGTTTTAATTTGGTGAAGGTTAGTTTAGGTAGTTACAGAATTTTTTTCGATTTATTAGCTAATTGTAGTAGATGATGAATGTGGACCATTGATTTAAGGGGTAGTGACATGTCTTTTTTTGATCTAAGGGTCATGAAGGGTGTTTTGAAAATAATTATTAGCTAATAAAAACTCTTTTTTAAGGTATAGAGTGATTTAGTATTTCCATCCATGATAAAGTAAATCATTTAATTTCAGCTTCGTATGTACTTTTACTCATATTCATTTCTTATTAGAATCCTTTGATAGTTACATATGTGCAACGTATTATGAGTCTATTTATGTTATTGAATGTATATCACAACCTTTTGTGGTTTATCTAATATTGTTTGCTTTTTAATCAACCTAATAAATACTCTATCAAATTCGATCATTTCATAAACCCCGCGAAATCGCAGGTCTTTAACTAGTATGCATTATAAAACCGAATATCTACTCTTTTCCATATAGTAGCTTCCTTGTTCATTAATGTGGCTACAGGCTACTTATGTCAAACTACTTCTCCGTAAAACTTTAACTTAAAGGCAGTCCCAAAGTTATGATTATTGATTCATATTATATAAAACTTACTGAATTGAATTATATGATGATATAAAAATTGATATACTTTGCCTTTCAAAAAAAAAAAAAAAAAAAAAAAAAAAGAAATGGATATACCTTAAAATCCTTAATATTCAAGTGGTAATCAACAGATGAATCATCAAATCAGTAATTGTATAACTATATTGAATTAGAGATTTAAACAATTTTCTTTATTACCAAAATCACACATAGAACGACTGAATGAAAACCTTTTTTTTAGCAAGAAAATTTTATTATTATAATTATTATTTTTTAAAGGCAAATATTTAGGATCATTGACGGGGAATAATTCACCCACCCGATTATTTTTCAGGCACACATGCGTTTTCAGATGGAAACCTGAACCGCATTATATGGATCTAATCTTTAAACTATTCCGAGGGACAGACAGAGCGGACTTTTTTTTTTTTTTTTTTTTTGAATACATGTCGGTAAAACCTACAAGAAAACATGGGCAAACCCATGTAGACATAACTCAAGCTACAAACACAACTTGAATATATACTTCAGGAATGGCATTCAAATTTTGTACAGAGAGCCACTATACTAACCAACGTCATTGTTGCTACTCAATATTTTATATTTTTTGACCGTCTCGAAATACATTTATAAGATTATTATTATTATTATTATTATTATTATTATTTTTTTATCGAAGAAAGCTTTGTCTGTATGATTATTAATTTGGAGCAATTTAATTTAAATTTTGAAAGAATCAAATACGAATTAACGTTTTCAGTAAATTAGAATCGTAAAATTACACACCAATTAAGGACACGATTGAGAAATTGATTTTTATTATTTAATAATTGATTTCAAACATAGATCGATGGTTGTGATTCAGTGTGTTTAAACACTGAAAGGTGGGATTTAAATGTGAAGATAATAATATTTTTTATTATATATTAAATAAATTAATAATAATAATAATAATAATAATAATAATAATAATAATAATAATAATAATAATAATAATAATAATAATAATAATATAGATAGATAGATATAGAATATTGAATATAGAAATAATACAGATAGATATAGATATAAATTATATATAGATATATAGAATATAGATATAGTATAAATTATATATAGATATAGATAGACATATAGAATATAGATATAGATATATAGAATATAGATATAGAGAATATAGATATATAGATATAGATATATAGAATATAGATATAGATGAAAGAGAGATGTGTGTTCAGGTAGGGGTGGTCAGTATTTGGTTTGAAACCGTGGAACTCGAAAACCAAACCGAAACCAAACCGGAAAAAAACCAAACCGAATTTGATAAACGGTTTTCGGATCGCGTCAAACCGAAACCGAATTTGAATTCGGTTTTCGGTTTTGAAAAGTATGAATTCGGTTTAACCGAAAACCGATGTCAAAACCGATTTCAAAATTTTTATATATTTAATTTGTATATTTATGTTTTAGTGTCATTATAATTTGGGATCCAATCAATAAAATATATTCTCACCCATATGAAGATTTGGTAGCTCACATTATAATTATATTACTTAAATTATTATGTTCTTCTTCTTAATAACAGAAGCAATAAACGTCATAATTAAGCTATGAATACTAATAAATCATCGAATTCTTGATAATTTAATTATACGTAATTGTTTTAGGATATAAATAACTAAGACATCAGTAACGCCACAATTAAACTACCAAAGTTCTCAGTTTTTCATAATATTCGGTTTTAACCGAAAACCGAACCGAATCCGAATTTGAATTCGGTTTTCGGTTTGGTTCGGTTTTAACTTTGAATTCGGTTTTCGGTTTTGCCTAAAAAATTTTCAAAACCGAATACACCGAACCGAATAAACCGAACAAACCGAAAACCGAACCGATGAACACCCCTATGTTCAGGTCCAATATTAACGATTTTAATAAATAACAGTTTTATTTAGCTGAGAGCCTGAGATTAAAAGAATTTGACAACTTTTAATTACTTTACATTCTCGCCTAATAGAGACAAAAGTTCAATATCTGACTATATTAATTACATTCCCACATACACACTATATTACAGCACAATCTCTGTTTTGGAATCACATTTCAGTTTCTCAATGGAGTCACTTACAAGTGGGTTAAGGTGGAGACAATCAACTCTAAAACCTATCCAAATCACTGAAAATTACTCTTTTAACATCGCTGAAAATTCGGGTTATGAAGGCGAACCATTGAGCCCAGATTCACGTATGTTTCATGAACCAAATTTGAATGTATACAACATAGCAATTTTGGGTATCAAATACCCCATTAACCCTGCTATACTATACGAAAAGTTACCACATGCTTTGCTTAAACACCCTCATTTCTGTAGTTTGCAGGTAAAATTTAGTGTTTGTATTAATTATTTAATTATTTTAAAAGCAAGCGTTATTATTTCTATTGATGAAAATATATACGACACGAATTAGTATTTCTAGTTTATTGTTAACTCGGTTTAATATTTCACTAAGTGAAATTTATTTTAGAGATTTTGCTGATTTTACTTACACACCTAGCTACGAATTTATACATGTCTACCCGATGAACCCACATCTCGATATTGTTATGCGTACTCAGTGGCGGATTCAGGAATCTTAGTCACTGGTGTCACTAGTTAAAAGCTCAAAAAATTTACACTATCCAGTGGTGTCACACAAAAAAAAATTACACTATCCAGTGGTATTATTGGTTAAAAGCTTAAAATTTTTTTCACTAAATCGCGAATTTCAGTGGTAGCCCGTGCTACCATTGGGCTTCAAGTACATCCGCCCTTGTACGTACTATACTCTCTCAATCTCATATTTATTATCACCAGACAAAAAACACACAGTTTAAGAAAAAATATCATAAAAGTATTGTACTTTTTGTTTACTTTCCAGTTTTATCATTACTTTTTCTTTATTATTTAATCTTATACACATACATTACCTTTCCCCCAACATGATCACGAACGAAGACAGAGAATTGCGTAGAAAATAGACATTAACATTCTTATTCCATTCTATATATGGAAGTGGACAATTAATTTGAGAAATTCCATTCCAATACTTAATATATTAGGGACAAAAGGAGTATATTTTACAGTTTCAAACATGCACACATGAATTTTTATGTTATTTATTTCTAAATGATGATCACATCTTCCAACAAACATTCAGGTTGTAGATGACAAAAATGAAGGAGAAATGAAATGGGTTCCAACAAATGTAAACTTAGACAACCACATCATCATTCCTACTATCCCACAAAATCTTAACTCTCCTGATACATTCCTCGAAGACTACGTCTTCAATCTCAGTAAAACCTCAATTAACGCTTCGAAACCATTGTGGGACCTACATCTTCTAAACCTCAAAACTTCAGGCGCAGAAGCAATTGCACTCTTTCGGATCCACCAATCCCTTGGTGACGGAACCTCTTTGATTTCATGGCTATTAGCTTGTAGTCGTCAGATATCGAACCCTGATGCTGTTCCCACTATCCCAACTAATAAGGGTTCGAACTCAGGGTGGCTTTCATCAAATAATTTGAGTGTTCCAGGGCCGTGGTGGCAACGGTGGTACATGGCGGTTGGTTTGGTTTTTTGGTTGGTTTTGAATACGTTGGTTGATGTTGGTAATTTTATGTTGACTGCGCTGTATTTGAAGGATACTGAGACGCCTATAAAAGTTCCAGTGGGAGATGAGTTCAATCCGAGACGATTAGTTTACCGGACGGTTAGCCTTGATGATATGAAGCTAATCAAGAATGCTATGAATTTGGTGAGTGAGTTTTAGCTTTTAACTAATTATTACTACTTCAAATTATGTGCTCTATTTTAGTCCTCTTGTTATGGTGTCTTTGTTATGCAGTGTTCCAAATCAAGTTTTTAATAATAGGATTTTACTCTGTTCTACTAGTAACATAAAAGATCTTGCAGACTATTAATGATGTTGCATTAGGGATCACCCAAGCTGGATTGTCACAGTACCTTAACCGAAAATATGGTAATTTGTTTCTTTCAACTTTTTACAGTATAAATTCTGATAGATACTTTTTACTGAAAGACGGATATACATTAACAATTTTGTAGGTGAAAAAAGGAAAAAAGATGAAGGCGCAACCGAGAAGAAGAATAACCTCCCAAAGAAGAATATAAGATTGCGTTCGTTGCTGTTAATCAACTTAACACCATCATCAGGCATTCAAGTGAGTTATATTTTATTATTAGCTAACATATAAGATGTTAAAAAGGTTGATTTTAGAAGGTTTAATTAGTCTAGTGTGTACACATATGTTAGGCATTGGCTGATATGATGGAGAAGAACACTGAAGCAAAATGGGGGAATTCGCTTGGTTACATTCTTCTTCCATTCACAATTGGTATAAGAGATGATCCACTTGACTATATTAGAGAAGCCAAGGTAACAATTGATCGAAAGAAGCGCTCTCTCGAGGCCATATATACCTTCTCAATTGCCAAGTTTGTTTATAAGTTTTTTGGCATCAAGGTACTTTTCTAGTATTGTATATTGATAGATTCTTTGTACTTTTTTTGTGCCCTTATTGTTAAAAACAGATCTCAATAACTTACAAATACAGAAAGATTTAAATCTTGCGCACTAATTGTTGAAAAACAGACCTCTATAACTTACAAATACAGAAAGAATCAATGGAAGAAGTGAGGAAAAAAAATAAAAATAAACTTTACCACTTTTTTATTCACAATCAACAAAGCATATATATAGTCAACAAAGACAAAAGTGACCAACTAAACACACACGTACTACTGATTTTTTTTTTTTTTTTTTTTTTTTTTTTTTTTGTAGCCAATTAACCTTGATCTCCAAGGTCAACACAATTTACCAAGTCAATATTACTCCAATAGTGTAATCACCTTAGCTAACCGATTATCCCCAACACTAATTACATTGATATTAGCAACATGTTGCCTCAAGGGTGAATATTTCAAATCAAATAAGTTGTACTTATTTATTGGCATATTTAGTGGCGTTCTAATGATGCATGAGTGGTGTTCGGTTTGTTACGGGTGGTTGGCTCCTTGCTTGCGCAACAACTCCCACCTGGCATGCCTTTCGAGTTTCTGTTTTTCAAGGTCCACTTGGCTCTATTTATTGAGGCAACACTAAGCGTCGATTAAGTGGCGTCTTGACTGCCGCTTAGAGCCTAAATTGATTTTCTGGCAGGCTTTTAAACCCATGAAAATCTGATTCTACCATTTTCATGGCATTCTAATTGTATTTTACTATTTTTTTATTTTTTTATTTTACTATTTTTTATTTTTTTATTTAAAAAAAATTCTACTTTTTGGCCGGAGGTCCACTCGGAAGCAATCTCCTTATCCGTCGAATAAAGAGAGATGACTTTCTCTACTTTTCTGGGTGGAGAAATGACTTGTTTTTATTCTCGGGTAAGGGAAAGATTATCTACATCTCACCTCCCCATACACCACTTCAGTTGGTATTGGGCTTTGTTGTTGTTGTTGTTGTTGCTGTTGTTGTTGTTGTTGTTGCTGTTGTTGGCATATTGATTGTAGTCGGCAATAGTAGATTATATTCATGAGGTGATCAACAACCTTTGACACCATTGGGATAGCGAAGATCAGATTTAATTTCAGCGAGCTTTGAGATTTCAAAATATGCTAACATTGTAGGTCGTGTTTGTCTATAATAGGTGGCAAGTTCACTTTCGCACAAGATCATGAGTCGGACAACATTAAGCTTCTCAAACTTGGTTGGACCTCTCGAAGAAATTGGATTTTATGGTCATCACATGGAATTCATAGCTTCCGGTTCTTATGGTCAACCACATGTAAGAAAATACTCATATGCTTATACCGGATCTGTCTAAAAAAATCTGTTCACCATACTATTTTCGTTTGTCCCAAAATATTATCCATTAAACTAAATAACAAAAAAAAAAAAAAAATCATTTAAGCTTCAATTAAACCTTTTTTATTATTTAAAATTTTGCATTCAATACTACAACTAATTGTATTAATTACTCTTCATAACAACTTCTGTTAACTAAAATAGCTCTTCATATGAAGCGCAAATTAAAAAAATCATCGTCATAAATTCAACAAAAATTTACAGTTATGGGACGGAGAGAGTATATGTGGTTGACATTCAGAGGAGTCTTCGAGCATAAGCAAGATAGCCCCAAAAATTTAGAAGGACCCAAAATTTTGAATATGTAAATTTTTTTCTCAATATATATAATTAAATCAAATAAAAAATTGCCAACTAAAGTTAAAATACATTGTTTTTAATAGTTAAATACAATGTAAATAAATAAATAGATAGATTGAGCATTAATTTTTTATGCGTAGTAAAATTTTTTAACATATATGTGAGCCCATTTTTATTTTCGTCTAAGGCCTTAAAATTGTTGAGACGGTCCTGTTGACATTACGACTCTATATGTATGTAAAACACATTTTAAGTTGCTAGCATCCTTTATAACAATAAATATCTAACTCATGATCCATTTTCCCCATCTGATTTTAGGGTTTGATGATTAATTTCCAAAGTTATGTGAACAAGATGACAATAGTCCTCTCTGTCGAAGAAAATACAATTCCAGATCCTCACAAGTTATTAGATGATTTTGAAGGGTCACTTAAACTCATCAAAGAAGCAGTTTATGCAAGGGGCCTATTAGTTAAGGAGAACACATTCACATAAATAATTTATGGGATCACCCAATTTTAGTTATTTCTTAAATTTGATCCCTTTTTTTATTTCATGATATGAACATGTGTAACAAAACTGTAAGTGAGTAAATTGCATACGCATCATATAATCAAAAACATCATATAAGCCCAAAACCAACCCAAACACACTAAATGTCATTTCTTATTTGTGATTTTTACGTTCTTGTTAAATAAATAAAACACCGTTTTTGTAAGCTTTGTTTATTGCTGTGTTTCAGTTACGAAAGGTGATTTATGTAGAAAGCTACAAGATTCTATTTGTTAGATCATTTTATTAGAAGTTTAAAACACATAAATTGTTTGGAATTTAGGACCCAACAATACTTGCGTTCTCAACCGATCATTCAGGGGGGGGGGGGGGGGGGGGGGGGGGGGGGAAGTGGGTTTGTTTATCCAGCACAGATGTCTCCTAAAGAGTAAAGGAGGTGTGCGAAAGTAGGCTCAACACCCAAAATAAGCCTTGCATTGAGACGCGGACATTCCTCATGTTG
This sequence comes from Rutidosis leptorrhynchoides, assembly GCF_046630445.1. Lineage (NCBI taxonomy): Eukaryota > Viridiplantae > Streptophyta > Magnoliopsida > Asterales > Asteraceae > Rutidosis > Rutidosis leptorrhynchoides. Next base: position 440,591,354 of record NC_092333.1, read on the forward strand.
CGGTTCCTTCCGGTCCATCCCCAGGTTGGGTTAGGGGAATATTCGAGCGATTTCCTTCGTGACATCATTGACCGTTAGACGAAATGGTTTCGGTACGACATTGGCTGATGATTTAACAAAAGATTTCATGGTAAATTCAAACATTTATGTAAGATGAATAGAACAAGGGATTTTCTAATAATCTTTAAATTCAAAGAAAGATGGCCATAGGTTCGAATCACACGGCCTTAGTGTAATGAAGGATAACCCAGCCAAAATAGAGGGACGAGGCCAATAAGAAGGAAGATGTTTCATGCAAACGTGCCTTAAATGGCTAGGAAATGTGCTTCTTCTGGCTTCAAACCCTATGAACTATACCATAGGTGATCATATACATAATGATTTGTATCGACAAAACACATTTTTTCATAACTTAACAAAGTCCCGTCTCGAATTTACCCGACATAACGGTCCAGGAGGGAACGCATCCTCTCGGTCATTATTAGGCAAACTGACCAGAAGATCATTCAAGTACACAACTGGGAAGCAATGTCCCGGATAAAAGCTGGCCATCACTTCACATAAACCCATCATATTCGGACAAGTGAGTCAGATACCGGCACCACTCACCTGGATACACATGTATCGAAGAGGTTACAAACTATGTTGTCACGTCAAGGTTTACTCAGCCAAACACACTAGTTATCCGACAATATCCACAGAATACTACGGATAAATGTATGAACCAATTGCAGCCATACCCGGCCAGGAGATGACCGTGAAGAAACACTCGGAATAAACATCAGGTAAAATTCTTTTACCTAACCAAGTGTGAAGACTTTCATCTGTCACATTATAGTCGAAACCACCGTACCATTCCGGAATAACTACACCATTCCGGAAAAACCATACCATATCAAAATCATCACATGGTCTTAGAAAAAGGCACTTGGTCCCGGAACATACACTTTATCCCGGAACATACACTTGGTCCCGGAACAGACGCTCAAATGGTTATATGCCACGCCAGCCCACGAATCTAGGAAAGTTTGTTAGGATCTATTTGTTATGCCAATGAAAAAGACAGGTGTCACGTTAGTCCACGAATCTGGCACAATTTGTTATGACCATGAAAAGGACATATGCCACATCATCATTCCCTTAAAATACCTATAAATACACCTATGGGGTCATTCATTACACAACACTGGACATATACTGTTACTCTGTTAAAATCTTACTGTAACATTGTTCAGCTGGGAATACAACTCTGATTAAGATTCTAGTCGATATCGGAGCTCGTGTATACCTAAGATATTAACTTATTCGATCCAATCGAGTAAGGTTAATTCAATCGTTTGTTTTACGCCCTTGGAATCCAGATTTCAAACATGGTTTGCACAGTTATTGGAGTTAAAACATTCGATCAATCCTTTTTCCCAAATCAAGCACCCAAGTCTAAATCTAAAATCCACCAATTAAGATTTAGGCGTGATCAAATGGCGCTATCTAAAGGTACGAAATTAACCTCTCTTTACCTTAACGAGCTAGACGATGAAGAAACACATTAAGACAACACGATGGAAGAAGACTTAAACATGATTCACTCATGGGATGTTAGGCAAAGACAGAAGGCAAGAGCTTTAGATGAATGCAAGCATGAACCTATAATCTTCCCGTAGTTATTTGATGCCAATCCTTCATGTGAACAGTTATCATAAAGGCACACATTTCAAATTGCTAAATTGGTCGAATTTACACGGACACTGGTGAAGGGGCAGAAGTCATGTTCGAACATTGCTTTTCCCAGCTACCAGAGAACGTTTGATATCACCACAATGATATGGCCAAAACGGACGGTTTTATTTGTGCGATGTCGTCAGGTCGCAACGCATCAGCTTTGACTATCAAAGGGGATATTAGTTTTAAATTTATATTTAGCGGGGCCTAAATCTTACTACTCCTTATTATGAGTAAGGTTAGTATGACCTAGAGTCGTATTTTTGAGATATCAGTAGAATCGAACCTATATCTAAAACTTAAGATAATTATAAGGTGCAGGAGTAGTGGGTGATTACCTAATATTGGTTTTTCTAGATTAACTAAATAAAGTAAAGTACGATAAAATTTGTAATTCAGATAAAGCTAAAACAAGTGCATGTTACGATTTCATCAGTTACTTTGCTGATATTATGGAATGCTGACTCATGGATAGGCAGTGACCTTGTATTTACTATACTAGTCCTAAACGCCCCTGTCATAAGACATGTCACTGGGTAATGCGATATGCTTGAATATTCTGAATAGACAGCAACGTCCCTTACCCCCGATGCCCGTGCAATCTGACTACAAGCATACACGTTCAGACGGCTCATCTAATTGAGCGACTCGGTTGGGTGACGTATTAACATTCTGAAATGGTCTAAACTTTCTTAAGTATAATAGAATATATGGTTTTTCATATCCGAGAGACGCGATGTATCTTAATGCTTTCGTTAATGATTGGTTTAAAAGATAGTTAGGCCCTTAAAAAGAGTTTAACCTATAAAGAATACCATGGCCAAGTCAAGCAGACTTCCATGAATGCATTCGGTTATCCTAACGGTCCAATCCTTTATGTGTTCGAACAAACAGTTCCTTAATTAACTAAGAATCCCTCAAGCGGGGTTCAATGCTTGAGACCGCGTTATGGTGAAGTGTACTAGTCAACACTAACCGTGTTCCATGGCTTTACTTAACGGAGGTACAGCTTACAACAACCGTTGTGCTTCAGCGTGCACGTATGAAGTTTATATGCTTGGTGACTACACTAGCATGGTCTGGGACCGACAATGTACTAGGGGTCTAGTCAGATGTTTCACTACGAAAGAGTCCTCAGTCAGAATCCAAGGCTCGGTGGACTTACTACAACCGGTGTGCCTCTGTTAAACTCACGTTGTATCTGATAGACTTCTCTTACCAAGGGGTGACACAGATAGTGTACTCTGAATCGAGGTTCGCGACTTCCTAATAACAGAGCCAATAACTACGTTCTATTAGTTGGAAAAGCGATTGAGTTCAAAGCATAATCGGAAAGCATTTTGATAACATACACAAACCATAATATAGTTACGGCATTATAACTGATTATGTCATAACATACACTAAAAATAACTACTCGCTAATCATGGCAACAGTATCACAAAGCATTATAATGAAAGACATTATATAAAGACAAGGGATAGAAGTACCAGTAGATTTAACGAGTTCCGAATACAAAATTGACAACTTCAAGACTCCAAACCGCTCCTAATACAATCTTTTGCGTTCTTCTCCGGGTACTAGGTTTCCCGCATGGAGTTGAAGACCTTGAAAGTATGACTAATATTGTACAAGAGAGAGAAAGAAGTGAATTAAAGTGTGTGTTGGAATGAATGACAAATGCCCTTTAAATAAGCCAAAATTTTCCCTGCAAACGGCTGGTAGGCCGTTTGGCATGCTGTTTGGCAGGCCGTTTGCTGGGGTCGTTTGCCAGACCAAGCTGTTTACTTGGGCCGTTTGCTTAGGCCGTTTGGCAGGCTGTTTTTGAGCCAGGCAAGCCGTTTGGAAGGCCGTTTGGCAGACCGTTTGGCAGGCCGTTTGGCAGGCCTGGTCAGCTGGTTTTCCTGGATCGCAACTTGATTTCTTGTCTTTCACCGTTTTCGCTCTAGAATCTTCGTTTTAGCTCCGATTCTCTTGATTCTTTTTGCACCATCTTCGTAATTACTTGTTCTTCAATTCTAACCGACGAAGTGGGTATTTTTCCTGATAAATTTCAAATCTTTCTTGTTTTTGGGCCTTAATACCGGGGTGAAAACGTGACTTTTTAGCCGGTATCAAATATCCCACACTTAGACTTTGCTTGTCCTCTAGCAAACTTCTTGTTTTTTACTTCAAGAAATCTTTTCGGAGTTTCTTTTCTAATAGCCTAAGCGGTTTGCTTTTTATTACAAGAGCGAAAGATAAGGTGAGTCATCTATGTTAGGGGTGAAACTATCTCTGCAAGCATGCGAGGAGGTTACATGACTTAGGCTAGCTTTCATAGGTCACTCAAATCACTCCAGTGTTTAAGGTTCCCTATAGATCTAAGAAATGAATTTCACTCATAGCCAGTCATGTTGTACTCATCGTCATAGGATTGATAAAGACTCAAATCCTTGCTAATAATGTGAAAACGGTAGTAACCATAGCTTCTAGGTCATTTGTTAATAATGGAAAGGAATTTTGGAGTGGTGGTGAAGTTGTTTTAAGGGGTGAAAGAGGGTAACATAGTCTCAAAAGACTTTTATTTCAGAAAACTTAAGAAAGATAGGAGTGCTGATACTCTTGAGAAGCACTTTTGAACTATTCTTCTTTGAAGTGATAGGCATTTGTGGTCAAGTTCTTCTTTGGCATTTCTCTTTATGAGTTCTTTTCCTTTTTTCAGAACTTTGAATTTTTTTTTTTTTTTTTTGGAGATTTCATCTCGAGAAGCTTTTTGCCGGTAAACTTTTTCAAGACCTTTGTCGTGATACTTGAGAGGTTCATAACATTGGGTTTACGGAAGGAATCTCATTTTCTGGATTTTCGGGTGATAGTAAAGATGACGTGGATGAGGTGGTGTGGTAGAAGTAGCGAAAGTGTGAGAGGATTTTGACAAATGGATAGCTCTTATGATTATAACGGAATCACATTTCATTACTTGGAAATGCAGATCTAAAACAAGTTCTGATTCCGAGCATAGACATCGGCACTCTCAACGGAAAATAGTGAAGAGTTAAAGATGAATGCTGGTCTTATTTGGGTGCCTCACCATAATCAATTTAGGTCGATAATGCCTAGTCATGCAATGCTCTTTTAGAGATTCGGTTCATCCTAACAAGATTTTCACCTTATTTAAGCCTTATTTTTGTTTACAAACTTTTCAGGTTTTCAAAAATACTTTTTCGAAAAGGCTTTGTTTTTTTAAAAATTTGAAATTTGGCTTAAAAACTTGGAATCTTTGTAAAGGGTTATTTTAATACAACATAAAAAGGATTATACCAACTACGTGCCACACTTAAACGAACATTGTCCTCAATGTTCCTAGTGTATCCCACACTTAGGAGTTTTAGTTGAAGATTTGGGATTATTCGCTTAGTGTTTATTTGGGTTGGGATCCCACACTTAGTGGTAAGCTTAGGATGTGGCATAAAAATTTGAGCTAGTAGCGGAAAGAAAGGGTACCCCCAGCAGGCGTAGTTTCTTGTGAAGAGCTGGCTGGTTTGGAAGTTCCGTCCTTTATTCATCGGCTCACTTGTCATCCTTTATTCTTCTACTCTACTTTATTGCACGGGTTGTCTCCCGAGAAGTGCTTTTGTTTAAGGTCTTTGGCTCGACCTTAGTGATGCTCAAAAAGTAGTCATTTCCCTCTGGTAGCTGTGATCTTGGTCTTCTCGAGGGAATGTGAGTCTTGGTGGATAAATCCTGAGAAAGTGTCGGACCAAAAGTGGTAACAGGTCCGGTACTTCTCTTGAAGATCTTCTGAAAGAAAGATAATGTGCGGTTTTTGGCTCATGACAAATCTTGAAGTCCGATAAGAATATGATCCACTGCTATGCTGATGGATCCATGAATGTCGATCATCGAGGCAGTGCTGGTGGTGATTATTTCTCTGATAGGACGGAGATCTTCAAATAGTGTAAGAAATTGTATCTTCAGTATTTCAAAATCTTATGATCGGTGTTCTCCACAGTAAGGGTTCCGTAGCTTTGCACAGCGTAGTCAAAAGGCGAAGCTGAAAAGAAGTGAAGAGCAGCTCTGACCCAAGCATTAATGTCACAGTCTTTGAGTATATCTCCCTACATCCGGCTTTGAATGTGAAACTAGGATCCGTGGATTGTTGGAAGATACGTGCTATCTGCTACGTAACGTAGGTGGCAATGTTGACTCGGTCTGGTTCAAGATGAGAAAATGGATTGTTGCGTCTTACTTCCTCTGTGACTGCGTCTTGTAACTCTTTGATAATTAGATCGACGTGGTGATCAATTGTTACGTAAATTACTAGCCTCTCTGGTGTGCTTTCAAAATTATCCCTCTCCAAGAGGGCGAAAAAGCTGTGAATATCCTCGATCATTTACAAATCAGAGTGATAAGTCGGGCGCCCGGTGGAAAGATCCATATGCTTCCGGATGAGAGTCAGTAGTGCTCATTGGTTTGCTGAGAACGGAAGTGCAGATCCAGCTAAGGCGTTGTAAACCTTGGAGTAAATGATCTTCTGATCTCGACAAAATCTCATCTCTAGAATAGTGTGATCTACTGAGTTGTGCTCTCGTTGCTTTTCTTCACGGTAGATATGATCGTGAAGGGTATTGATAAAGTCTTGAATGCGTTCTTCTAGGATTTCAGCATTATTGTCTTCTCTCTGGAGATAACGATCGTATTCGTTCTTAATAGACGTGATTCTCTCTGTTAAGCATAGCGTGTAGTTAATTGTTGATTTATGGATGGCTTCGAGAATCTCTTCAAATTCATCGGTGTCATTGATGAAGGTTATCATGTCGACGTGAGTAGATATTATCGGAATTCGATCTGAAGAAGAGTCCGGATCCTCCTGATCTGATTCAGATAGAGAATATGAGTTATCCAGAATGTCTTCATGTGGTTCTTCCTCGTTATCATCGATAGAATAATCGTCTGTAGATTCGTCTGATGAACGGGTTTCTTCAGTATTCTGGTTCTTTACCTTGACATTTTCGGGATCGATTTCTATGTCCTTGATGTTAACCTTATCAGTCTTCTTCTTGAAGCGAATGATTAAACTGTGATTTTTAGTCTCAAGCCTCATTAATTCTTCATGACGCTCAGGGCTTGGAGATGGTATTATCGCAGTTTGCTTTACGTCTTCCATTTCCTCTTCCTCCACAGATTCCTCCTCTTCCTCTATTTCTTTGCTGGGATCCTCTTCTTCCATTTCTGGGTCGTCAACAGGCTGTGACTCAACACTCATCTCGATATCTTCAGCTGGTGGTGGAGACTCATCATCGAAAGTGATCCGTTTGGTGGAAATAGCAAACATCTCTGCCTGTCCAGAAAGATCGGTAGGTCGGTCAATTTTGAAGATAACGCTCTCCCCATGTGATCGTAAGATCAGGGTTTGATTGTACACATCAATGACTGTTCTAGCCGTATTCATGAAAGGTCTTCCTAACACTATTGGTGTGTGTAGGTCTTCCTGTATGTCCATCACTACGAAATACGTAGGATATAAGAATTTGTCGACTTTCACCAAGACATTCTCAACTATGCCCTTAGGATATCGAATTGTGTGATCGGCAAGTTGGATTGTCATTTTGGTTGGTAACAAGTCTCCTAACTCCAATCTCTTGTAGAGAGAGTAGGGGATTAGGTTGATACTTGCTCTTAAATCTGCTAGCGCATGAATGGTTCCAGATTGGTAGATTGAACACGGGAAAATGAAGCGGTCCATATCTCCTAGCTTCTGTGGTAGAGAGTTTCTGAGTACTGCTGAGCAGTCTTCACTCCGTGAAATTTTGTTAGAATCTGGTATCTTTTCCTTTGTAGAGAGAAGCCTTCGGATATATCTCTTTTGATTAGGCACTTTGGACACGGTGTCCAGGAATCTTCCATCAAGTTTGAAAGAATCAAGCTTAGATGGTTCCTCCTGTAACCTTTCAGGATAGGGTACACAAACCGGAGTTGCGGTGTACAACTGCTGAGTAGACGTCGATTTGTTCTTGATTCTATCTGACCATCTCCGTGGTTCTTCTCCTGGGATTACTGAGTCCATTTTCTTAGCTTCCTCTATGTGGGGATTTTGGATAGTATTACTAGGTAACCTTTCCTGGGGTCGGGTTTCAAGGCGTTGTGATAACTGTCCGAGCTGTGTTTCTAGACTTTTGAGAAGAGCCAGTTGATTTCTCATTAGTATCTCTGTCTGGTCTTGTCTAGATGCAGTTCTCTGATTTAATTGTTGTTGTCCTTGAATGAACTGTGTCAACTGATCATCAGTTCCGAGAGTGGGGTTGGTTACTTTTATAATTTGGGTGGTTGGGGAATTTTCCTCAGCTGGTGGAGCAGTGAGTGGAAGTGGTTGATTGTAGGTCAATTGAGATTGTTGGGGTAGGTAAGGTGGGTAACAATAGCAAAAAGGTAGGTTGTTTCTTTGGAATTGGTTAACCCTAGGTTGTTGATTGAGGCCGGGATTTGATTGGCAAGCTGGGTATTGAACGTAACAGACTGAACCGTCAGGGTTTTCGTACTCAACTTGATATTCTTCAGTGGATTGTAGGTTGGTACAATTAACACAGGCCTGGACCTGGTTAACTTGCTGTGGCTGCGTCTTCAATTCTCCGAGTTGTTTGGCAAGAGACTCCATCTTGTCTGTGATAAATTTGATGGCCTCTGTTTGATTATTGAGTGCGGAGAGTGGTGCAGATGATGAAGTTGTTTCACCACTGTTCCAGTCATGATGATGCATTGTCATGTTTTCGAGCAACTCTCATGCTTAGTCTACGGTTTGGTTCATCAGATTTCCTTGAGCGGCGGCATCGATCGTCATCCTATGATTTACCGTAAGACCATTGTAGAAGGTGCAGATTTGGGCTGACCATTCTAACTGGTGGTTAGGGCATTTCTTCAGCAGGGTTTTGAATAGCTCCCATGCAGTGTAAAGAGATTTATCATAACTTTGTTTGAAGTTAATGATGTCATTCTTAAGCTTGGTTTGTTTAGAAGGAGGGAAATATTTGGTTAAGAATTTAGTAGCCATCTCCGTCCAAGACGTGATGGAATCTTTTTACAGTCCTTCAAACCATGTTTGTGCATGATGAGTGAGAGAATAGGGGAACAATTATAGCCGAACTATATCTTGTCATATCCCTGGCTGCTTGTAGGAATTCGAAAGAGATATGAATTTATCGAGGTGAGAATTAGGATCGTCATTCGGTAATCCATGGAATTGGCAGCCATTTTGGATGAATTGTATGATGTGATGTTTTAACTCGAACGAGTGTCCTTGAATCTCTGGAAATCTAATTGGTCCTCCTCGACCTTCAATCGAGGGTTTAGTGTTTTCTGCTAAAGTAATGCGTAACGCCATTTGTTTTCTGATTCTTGCTTCCTTGCGTGCTTTAGAGATTATGGCGTCTGGATCATGTACGAATAACAACGGCCCTGGTCTAGATCGGGTTTGGGTCATACACTGGGTATGCCTCTTTTTGTTGTTTTAAATTTTAAACAGATAAGCTAGGTTCCTAATTTAGTCTAAGGTAATCTAGTGATTAATCTAAGGTAATCTAAGGTAGTCTAAGGTATTCTAAGCTAAGGTAGTCTAAGGTATTCTATTCTAAGGTATTCTAATTATCCTAATTATAGATATGTTTTTGGTTCTTAATTCCGATTCCCTGGTATTTTGATTACAGAGCTTTGCACGAAATATTCAACAAACCAAGTGGCCAGGCCGACTACGGAGAGGCAGGATCCTTTTGGTTCCAATATAATTGGAGATTGTTCGAAAAATCCAACAACCAAGTCCTTGTATAATTGTCTTTCTTAGACACCACTTAAATGTTTGTGAATGAGTTTGATAGAGAGCAGTATTGTCTGATACCACTTCCCAGGCAGCGGCGCCAAAAACTTTACTTCCACAATGATATGGCCAAAACGGACGGTTTTAATTGTGCGATGTCGTCAGGTCGCAACGCGTCAGCTTTGACTATCTAAGAAGATATTAGTTTTAAATTTATATTTAGCGGGGCCTCAATCTTACTACTCCTTATTATGAGTAAGGGAAGTATGACCTAGAGTCGTATTTTTGAGATATCAGTAGAATCGAACCTATATCTAAAACTTAAGATAATTATAAGGTGCAGGAGTAGTGGGTGATTACCTAATATTGGGTTTTCTAGATTAACTAAATAAAGTAAAGTACGATAAAATTTGTAATTCAGATAAAGCTAAAACAAGTGCATGTTACGATTTCATCAGTTACTTTGCCGATATTATGGAATGCTGACTCATGGATAGGTAGTGACCTTGTATTTACTATACTAGTCCTAAACGCCCCTGTCATAAGACATGTCACTGGGTAATGCGATATGCTTGAATATTCTGAATAGACAGCAACGTCCCTTACCCCCGATGCCCGTGCAATCTGACTACAAGCATACACGTTCAGACGGCTCATCCAATTGAGCGACTCGGTTGGGTGACGTATTAACATTCTGAAATGGTCTAAACTTTCTTAAGTATAATAGAATACATGGTTTTCCATATCTGAGAGACACGATGTATCTTATTGCTTTCGTTAATGATTGGTTTAAAAGATAGTTAGGCCCTTAAAAAGAGTTTAACCTATAAAGAACACCATGGCCAAGTCAAGCAGACTTTCATGAATACGTTCGGTTATCCTAACGGTCCAATCCTTTATGTGTTCGAACAAACAGTTCCTTAATTAACTAAGAATCCCTCAAGCGGGGTGCAATGCTTGAGACCGCGTTATGGTGAAGTGTACTGGTCAACACTAACCGTGTTCCATGGCCTTACTTAGCAGAGGTACAGCTTACAACAACTGTTGTGCTTCAGCGTGCACGTACGAAGTTTATATGCTTCGTGACTACACTAGCATGGTCTGGGACCGACAATGTACCTAGGGTTCTAGTCAGATGTTTCACTACGAAAGAGTCCTCAGTCGGAATCCAAGGCTCGGTGGACTTCTACAACCGGTGTGCCTCAGTCAAACTCAAGTTGTATCCGATAGACTTCTCTTACCAAGGGGTGACACAGATAGTGTACTCTGAATCGGGGTTCGCGACTTCCCAATAACAGAGCCAATAACTACATTCTATTAGTTGGAAAAGCGATTGAGTTCAAAGCATAATCGGAAAGCATTTTGATAACATACACAAACCATAATATAGTTTCGGCATTATAACTGATTATGTCATAACATATACTAAAGATAACTACCCGCTAATCATGGCAACAGTATCACAAAGCATAATAATGAAAGACATTATATAAAGACAAGGGATAGAAGTACCAGTAGATTAAACGAGTTCCGAATACAAAAGTGACAACTTCAAGACTCCAGACCGCTCCTAATACAATCTTTGGCGTTCTTCTCCGGGTACTAGGTTTCCCGCACGGAGTCGAAGACCTTGAAAGTATGACTAATATTGTAGAAGAGAGAGAAAGAAGTGAATTGAAGTGTGTGTTGGAATGAATGACAAATGCCCTTTAAATAAGCCAAAATTTTCCCTGCAAACGGCTAGCAAGCCGTTCGGCAGGCCGTTTGCAGGGGCCGTTTACCAGACCAGGATGTTTGCTTGGGCCATTAGGCAGGCCGTTTTTGAGCCAGGCAAGCCATTTGGCAGGTTGTTTGGCTTGCCTGGTCAGCTGGTTTTCCAGGATCGCAACTTGATTTCTTGTCTTTCACCGTTTTCGCTCTAGAATCTTCGTTTTTGCTCCGATTCTCTTGATTCTTTTTGCACCGTCTTCGTAATTACCTGTTCTTCAATTTTAACCAACGAAGTGGGTATTTTGCCAATAAAGTTTGAATCTTTCTTGTTTTTAGGCCTTAATACCAAGGTGAAAACGTGACTTTTTAGCCGATATCAACGTTCGTAGACTAAAACAAGTCGCGACTTCGTCATTAGCGGGATTTAATAGTGCCACAACTTGGCCAATAGGATCCATCATGCTGGAAGGTGTCCTAGTGAAGTTACCCTTTTAAAGCACTACCGAGATCGAGTTTTCTGTTGTTAAAACCGATTCCCGGTATAACGTCATACTTGGACGAAATGCCATGCAGGAATTTGGAGTGATCACGTCAACCGTACACGGCATGTTGAAATTTCTGACCCCAGCCGGTATACCAACAATCCAGACACAGGAGCTGGAACAAGTTGAATGTCTGTAAATATTCAAGAAATACCAAAAACATAGTCATGCATGATGACGGATACATATCTCCGAATCCCAAACATTTGAAACAACGAATCCAGCTTGGCACTAGCTTAAGTGCTAATGCTAAGGATACGCTCTGCAAACTCTTGGCAGCAAACATCGCCATTTTTGCATGGGAACCATCTGACATGATGGGGGGTCCCACACAAGATAGATCAGCACCAATTGAACGTAAACCCAAATATCACACAAGTCGTCCAGAAGAAAACGGATAATGGCTTTTGAGCGAAGAAAATTTCTGGATGAGGAAGTACAAAAACTGGTTGATGCAGGGATAATGAAGGAAGTAAAATACCAAACATGGGTAGCTAACCCAGTCATGGTGAAAAGGCAGACGGCTCGTGGCGCATGTGTGTCAATTACAAAGACATCAACAAGGCATGTCCAAAGGATAACAATCCCCTGCTGAAAATAGATTGGAAGGTCATATCCCTTGCAGGTTTCAGGTACAAATGTTTCCTGGACGCATAAAAAGGTTATCACCAAATCCCAATGGCAGCATCCGACGAAGAAAAAACTGCATTTTTCACAAATAAAGGCATTTTTTATTACACCAAAATGCCATTTGGCTTAAAAATGTGGGAGAAACGTATCAAAAGGTGATCTACCAAGCATTCCAGGACTAGATTGGATATCATCGAAACTTTCGAGTCACTACAAAAAATTAACATGAAACTTAACCCATCCAAGTGTTCCTTTGGGGTAGAAGAAGGCCGATTCTTGGAATTCACGGTCACTCCGAGAGGAATTAAGGCCAACCCGAGCAATATTCAAGCCATCGAAAACATGCAATCACCGAGGACCAAAAAGACGTGCAAAGCGTGAACGGCAGACTGGCAGCATTACGTGATTCCTGTCCCGGGCCACTGACAGATCTTTACCATTCTTTCAGACCTTAAAAGGGTGTCTAAACAAAAAAGATTTTGTCACGACGAAGGATGCCGAGAAGGCCTTCGAGGAAATGAAGGCATTCTTGAAAGAATTACTCACGCTCACAGACCCAGTTTAATGAGAAACCTTGACGGTCTACCTAGCCGCTTCTTTCGAGGCAATCAGCTCGGTGCTAATCGCCGACAGGGACAAGGTTCAAATGTCGGTGTACTTCGTCAACAAAATACTTCAAAACGGAGAAGTAAACTACCCAGCAATGGAAAAATTAATTTATGCACTAGTACACTCAGTGAGACGACTCTGACGATACTTTCAGGCAAATCCAATCCAGGTCCTCACGGACCAACCGATTAACAAGTCCTAACCAGGCTAGAAATCTCCAGGAGACTGGCCAAATGGGCAATCGAACTCAGCGAATATGAAATTAGCTTCTTCCCGAGGAGCTCCGTCAAAGGGCAGGTGATAGCTGACTTCCTGTTTGAAGTCCCTTCCGACATAATCAAACATGGTGAAACTCCCGTGACCAGGAGGGACGAAGATGAAAATTGGGAATTATACACCGACAGAGCATCCAATGAAGAAGGAGCAGGAATAGATCTGCTTTTAGTAACTCCAAATGGAGAAGAGATCACTCACGCAATACGACTAAAATTTGAAGCGTCAAACAATGAAGCCGAATATGAGTCCTTGTTAGCAGGCGTGCGTCTGGCAAAAAACATCGACGTCAAAGTGTAACATCCCGCCTTTTTCCGTTAAATTTATTTTAACACCGTCTTTTTTTAGATAATATATTTCGTTATCTAAATTTGTATCTTTCGTTGACTAACGTTCTTAATATATCCATTATTTAATTATAACATCACTCGTTTACTCTAGCGTTTTTTAAAATAATTCGTTTGGTTAATTCACGCACCCTCTTGAAACTTGAGGGACCGAAGTTGCCAAGTGGGCAAACTAGTTGACTAGGTCAACTAGTCAACCCACTCTTTCCACCATTCATTTCATTTTCACCTCCCTCATCTCTTTCTCTCTAGCTCAAGAACACACTTTTTAACATCTTCAAAGAATCAACATCTAAATCATTTCAAGGAAGCAAACATCAAAACAAATTACATATTCGTGATCCTCTCTTCATCCTCTTCGATTTGGTACCAATTTCACTACTTGGGGTAAGATTTCTAAAAGCTCTAGATTTCTCAAATTGGTTTTATAGACTTGAAATGGTGTTAGTTAGTGTCTATGGCTCGAGTCTAGCATGAATATGTGATTTATTTGCTCGATCTTGTTGTTTTGCATAAACCAGCATGAACACTTGAAATGGGTTTGTTAAATCTTTGATTTTGGTTGATTAAATGTTGTTAGATGTTAAACCTTGTGTGTTAAAGGTGTTACTAGCATCATTAGCTTCGTTTTGGTATGTTGGATGACATGAAAACCTTGCATTAACATGATTATTGATTTTGTGATTCTTGGCTAGGGTTTGATAGCTTTTAAAATGAACTTTTGATGCCTTGAATGACATGAGACATTTTTAGAAAGTGTTTAATTGCAATGTATGTTAAATTACCTTCGAAACGGCATATAATACATGTAAATTGGTTGCTCGAATCATAAAATGCGTTTTACGAACTTGAAACATCAATGATGAACTTTTAACAATCATTCGACGAGGATTTGGTCATTTTAAATGATTTATTTGTTTGATGATATGTACTTAGTTGTATTCCTCGTCAAAATACCTTTCCAATGATATAAGATACGTGTCTTGAGTGTTTTCGGTTCATAAGTTGTGTTTAAAATGAGTTTGGTTCGAGACTTGTCAAATTTCAGCTTCAGCAACCTGTAGTTCATTGGGACGCCGTCCCATATCTTGGACTCCATCCCTCCCTTCACTGCTGGACGTCGTCCAGCCATTCTGGATGCCGTCCATATGATCTATCAGGGGCAGTCCAAAATTGTCATTTTTCGTTTAATTCTAACTATGCTACGCACCTCCGATTAACATGAAACTTGGCCAACATGCTCACATATGATTATATAACTTAGAAAAATTGTCGGATACCCGACCCGACCTTGTTGATTTGACTTTGACCAAAGTTTGACTTTAGTCAAACTTAACAAAACACTATTCCAATCGTTCTAACGTTCTTTTATATTTATATCTTGCATGAAACTTGACAACTTGATTCACATGCTATATTAATCAAGTCGTAACGAGCCATAGAACTAGTTGAACACATTTCGCCCGACCTTGTGTCGTAACCGGTCAATTGATATAACTTACTTGTTTAGGTCAAGACTAAGCAACTTTCATGCACACGTTTACTTTGTGAAGTACATTTATACTCGTGCACTCGAGGTGAGAATATAGTCACATCTTTTCAACAACTTTTATACTTTTAAATCATGGGATGAGAAACATATACAGTTTTATACTACATACTTTTATACTTTGAACACAAGTATGGAAACAAACATTCCGCAGCGAGTTAGAACAAAAATCCTCAAATCGATTTTCATTAGTTACACTTGCAGGGTGTTAGCGAGAACTTATATTGTGTGGCCATACGCGTTTGACAAACCCTCATTCGGACGGTTCGCTACCGTTGTGCGGATGAAATATATTTTCGAGAAACAGTGTATGTTCTAACACTATTGTGATGGGGTCCTATGGAAGGAAAGTTAAGTCTTGATAATTGGGTGCTCGCGAACATACTTTTGGAATGCAAACGATTTAGATAATCAACGTTATGGAAATACAAAATCTTGGGGTTCAAAAACAACGTTTACAAATACACCTATGATTTCACCAACGTTTTTCGTTGATAGTTTTCTATATGTTTCTCAGGTTCATACTTGGCTACTTGATACATGCTTCTGCACACTTCGATTACTTGCTTGGGGTCAAGCATACATGCATACGCTAGTGATAGCACCTTTAGATTCAACTTAAAGCATACATACTTACGCTATTTATAGCAACCGTGATTTTCAACTAATTATGTAGCAAGTTATTTCATTTATACTTTATAACTTTTATAAACTTAAACTCTTTGTCGAACCGTTTGATAAACTAAACTTTGTAAGTTTTGTACGTTTCAAATGAATGCGACATAATTTTGGTCAAACGCGTCTCATATAGGGACTATAACCACGTAATGGGACCTAAGTAGACGGTTCCGTCAATGACGATTTTGTCGGGTCGTTACAGATGGTATAAGAGCATTGGTTGTAGGGAACTAGGATATGCATTAGTGTGTCTGACAGAGTCGCTAGGATGCATTAGTGAATCTAGACTACAACCGGATAGTTAGCTATTGCATTCTGACATACATTTGCTATAGATAACACTTACTTGACTACTTGTGTATTATACTTGAATCTTTCTTAGGTGAACTCCTTAACGGTACCAAATTTTCATCATACGATCCTGTACTCTACCACTTTCTGGTAACACGCGTAATTTCAAGATTCATACACGTATGGATGATGGCGACTTCATTATTTATACTAGTCCGGGAACTTTGTCTCCCATGTTGTTATTCACCCCGCCTCAGCTTACTATCCACGAGTGGTCTAAAGTTACCACCACTACTTTCGATGAATATCGTCATCACTATTTATCACTAAGGTTACGTACTACTCGTTATCATAAATTCGTTACTCTTTTCGTGCCTAAAGGCATTATTGTTTGACTTGAACCGCATTGACGTGAACAACCATTTATACACTTCCGTCGGTAAACGCATCTTCAGAGTTGCACTATTTCTTTCGATTAATACAAGTCACGTTAGAGATGCCGTTACACTCTATTCATTTTAAATCTTCATGATTACACGAACTTGAATTTATGAAGTGATGTGGGAATGGAGGTATGAGTTAGCATAATATAACGACACTCGATCAATGTGGTTATATTATGGTAAGTCATACCAAAGTTCTAATGACACGTGATGGTGATTGGACTCGATCAACCTAATCACCACCATGTTCCATGTACATGACTTCATTTTTCTCGTTGAACATCCGAAAACTCCGAGAATACTGATAAAAACCTTACCAGGGATACATCTTCGATTATTGTCGAACCATATTTATGCTTCCGAATGAATAACAAATTCTTTCAACTTCAAACATATGTAACACGTGTATACTATCTCGCCTTCGCACAGTTTTATCGACGAACTACAAAATGCCTAGTATGCTCACATCGAGGCGGAAACTTCTCTCGCATTACACTCGTACTTCTGTTTAAGGAAATCTTTTATCTAAATTCTCAATGGAGAGAGAGACTCTTCACGTTATACTAGTATTCACCACAAGGGGGAATAGTCCTAACGAACGTTTCCGAAAACTGATAAATCTTCCGCGGCGCGAAATTCTTGAGAAACAAAAACTTGTTCAAATATACCTTAAAGAAATGTACCTCGTTTCGGATCGAGATCCTCGTTTCACTTCTAGATTTTGGAGAGCCTTACAAAAAGCCTCGGGACCACGTTTAGACATGAGTACTGCACATCAACCATAACCCGACGGACCGAGCATACATACAATTCAAACCTTGGAAACCGTAATACGAATTTGTGTTATCGATTTCAAATTTACTTGGGAAAAGTATTTGCCTTTAGCTGAATTCTCTTACTACAATAATTTTCATTCGAGTATTAACGCCACACCTTTCGAAGCTTTATATGGCCGCAAATGTCGTTCTACTATTTGTTGGGCCAACGTAGGCAACAATCAAACCACCAGACCTGAACGCATTCATGAAGTAACCGTTAAGATCGTTCAAATCCAAGAAAGGCTCAAGACAGCCGTAGTCGCCAAAAGAGCTATACCGATGATAGACGTAAACCTCTCGAAATCTACGTGGGCAACCGCGTAATTTTAAAAGTCGCGCCTTGAAAAGGTGTAATCCGTTTCGGGAAACGCAGAAAGCTAAATTCGTGATATTTTGATCCTTTTAAATCTTGGGTGTATTGGACCCGTTGCTTACTGTTTCGAACTCCCGACTCAATCAAATTCTGTTCCTCCTGCATTCTGTGTATCAAACTTAAAGACGTGTCTTGCCGAACAAGAACTTGTTAACCTTTTTTATGAGCTTACTATCGACGACAACCATCGCTTCCTAGGGAAACTATGAATCATGAAACCAAACTTTAAAGCAACGTAAAACCCCGATTTCCGAAGTTCGGTAAAATGCCCAAGGAAGTACCTTCACTCAATCGTAGAATTGGCAACGCAAGATTTCGAGGAAGAAACGACGACTACTACTTCTAACTAAATTTCGGGGCGAAATTTCTTTTAAGGTGTAGGTAATGTAACATCCCGCCTTTTTCCGTTAAATTTATTTTAACACCGTCTTTTTTTTAGATAATATCTTTCGTTATCTAAATTTGTATCTTTCGTTGACTAACGTTCTTAACATATTCATTATTTAATTATAACATCACTCGTTTACTCTAGCGTTTTTTAAAATAATTCGTTTGGTTAATTCACGCACCCGCTTTAAACTTGAGGGACCGAAGTTGCCAAGTGGGCAAACTAGTTGACTAGGTCAACTAGTTAACCCACTCTTTCCACCATTCATTTCATTTTCACCTCCCTCATCTCTTTTCCTCTCTAGCTCAAGAACACACTTTTTAACATCTTCAAAGAATCAACATCTGAACCATTTCAAGGAAGCAAACATCAAAACAAATTACATATTCGTGATCCTCTCTTCATCCTCTTCGATTTGGTACCAATTTCACTACTTGGGGTAAGATTTCTAAAAGCTCTAGATTTCTCGAATTGGTTTTATAGACTTGAAATGGTGTTAGTTAGTGTCTATGGCTCGAGTCTAGCATGAATATGTGATTTATTTGCTCGATCTTGTTGTTTTGCATAAACTAGCATGAACACTTGAAATGAGTTTGTTAAATCTTTGATTTTGGTTGATTAAATGTTGTTAGATGTTAAACCTTGTGTGTTAAAGGTGTTACTAGCATCATTAGCCTGGTTTTGGTATGTTGGATGACATGAAAACCTTGCATTAACATGATTATTGATTTTGTGATTCTTGGCTAGAGTTTGATAGCTTTTAAAATGAACTTTTGATACCTTGAATGCCATGAGACATTTTTTGAAAGTGTTTAATTGCAATGTATGTTAAATTACCTTCGAAACAGCATATAATACATGTAAATTGGTTGCTCGAATCATAAAATGCGTTTTACGAACTTGAAACATCAATGATGAACTTTTAACAATCATTTGACGAGGATTTGGTCATTTTAAATGATTTATTTGTTTGATGATATGTGCTTAGTTGTATTCCTCGTCAAAATACCTTTCCAATGATATAAGATACGTGTCTTGAGTATTTTCGGTTCATAAGTTGTGTTTGAAATGAGTTTGGTTCGAGACTTGTCAAATTTCAGCTTCAGCAACCTGTAGTTCATTGGGACGCCGTCCCATATCTTGGACGCCGTCCTTCCCTTCACTGCTGGACGTTGTCCAGCCATTCTAGATGCCGTCCATATGATCTATCAGGGGCAGTCCAAAATTGTCATTTTTCGTTTAATTCTAACTATGCTACGCACCTCCGATTAACATGAAACTTGGCCAACATGCTCACATATGATTATATAACTTAGAAAAATTGTCGGATACCCGACCCGACCTTGTTGATTTGACTTTTACCAAAGTTTGACTTTTAGTCAAACTCAACAAAACACTATTGCAATTATTCTAACGTTCTTTTATATTTATATCTTGCATGAAACTTGACAACTTGATTCACATGCTATATTAATCAAGTCGTAACGAGCCATATGACTAATTGAACACATTTCGCCCGACCTTGTGTTGTAACCGGTCAATTGATACAACATACTTGTTTAGGTCAAGACTAAGCAACTTTCATGCACACGTTTACTTTGTGAAGTACATTTATACTCGTGCACTCGAGGTGAGATCATAGTCACATCTTTTCAACAACTTTTATACTTTTAAATCATGGGATGAGAAACATATACAGTTTTATACTACATACTTTTATACTTTGAACACAAGTACGGAAACAAACATTCCTCAGCGAGTTAGAACAAAAATCCTCAAATCGATTTTCATTAGTTACACTTGCAGGGTGTAAGCAAGAACTTATATTGTGTGGCCATACGCGTTTGACAAACCGTCATTCGGACGGTTCGCTACCGTTGTGCGAATGAAATATATTTTCGAGAAACAGTGTATGTTCTAACACTATTGTGATGGGGTTCTATGGAAGTAAAGTTAAGTCTTGATAATTGGGTGCTCGCGAACATACTTTTGGAATGCAAACGATTTAGATAATCAACGTTATGGAAATACAAAATCTTGGGGTTCAAAAACAACGTTTACAAATACACCTATGATTTCACCAACATTTTTCGTTGATAGCTTTCTATATGTTTCTCAGGTTCATACTTGGCTACTTGATACATGCTTCCGCACACTTTGATTACTTCCTTGGGGTCAAGCATACATGCATACGCTAGTGATAGCACCTTTGGATTCAACTTAAAGCATACATACTTACGCTATTTATAGCAACCGTGATTTTCAACTAATTATGTCGCAAGTTATTTCATTTATACTTTATAACTTTTATAAACTTAAACTCTTTATCGAACCGTTTGATAAACTAAACTTTGTAAGTTTTGTACGTTTCAAATGAATGCGACATAATTTTGGTCAAACGCGTCTCATATAGGGACTATGACCACGTAACGGGACCTAAGTAGACGGTTCCATCAATGACAATTTTGTCGGGTCGTTACAGATGGTATAAGAGCATTGGTTGTAGGGAACTAGGATATGCATTAGTGTGTCTGACAGAGTCGCTAGGACGCATTAGTGAATCTAGACTACAACCGGATAGTTAGCTATTGCATTCTGACATACATTTGCTATAGATAACACTTACTTGACTACTTGTATATTATACTTGAATCTTTCTTAGGTGAACTCCTTAACGGTACCAAATTTTCATCATACGATCCTGTACTCTACCACTTTCTGGTAACACGCGTAATTTCAAGATTCATACACGTATGGATGATGGCGACTTCATTATTTATACTAGTCCGGGAACTTTGTCTCCCATGTTGTTATTCACCCCGCCTCAGCTTACTATCCACGAGTGGTCTAAAGTTACCACCACTACTTTCGATGAATATCGTCATCACTATTTATCATTACGGTTACGTACTACTCGTTATCATAAATTCGTTACTCTTTTCGTGCCTAAAGGCATTATTGTTTGACTTGAACCGCATTGACGTGAACAACCATTTATACACTTCCGTCGGTAAACGCATCTTCAGAGTTGCACTATTTCTTTCGATTAATACAAGTCACGTTAGAGATGCCGTTACACTCTATTCATTTTAAATCTTCATGATTACACGAACTTGAATTTATGAAGTGATGTGGGAATGGAGGTATGAGTTAGCATAATATAACGACACTCGATCAATGTGGTTATATTATGGTAAGTCATACCAAAGTTCTAATGACACGTGATGGTGATTGGACTCGATCAACCTAATCACCACCATGTTCCATGTACATGACTTCATTTTTCTCGTTGGACATCCGAAAACTCCGAGAATACTGATAACAACCTTACCAGGGATACATCTTCGATTATTGTCGAACCATATTTATGCTTCCGAATGAATAACAAATTCTTTCAACTTCAAACATATGTAACACGTGTATACTATCTCGTCTTCGCACAGTTTTATCGACGAACTACAAAATGCCTAGTATGCTCACATCGAGGCGGAAACTTCTCTCGCATTACACTCGTACTTCTGTTTAAGGAAATCTTTTATCTAAATTCTCAATGGAGAGAGAGACTCTTCACGTTATACTTGTATTCACCACAAGGGGGAATAGTCCCAACGAACGTTTTCGAAAACTGATAAATCTTCCGCGGCGCGAAATTCTTGAGAAACAAAAACTTGTTCAAATATACCTTAAAGAAATGTACCTCGTTTCGGATCGAGATCCTCGTTTCACTTCTAGATTTCGGAGAGCCTTACAAAAAGCCTCGGGACCACGTTTAGACATGAGTACCGCACATCAACCATAACCTGACGGACCGAGCATACATACGATTCAAACCTTGGAAACCGTAATACAAATTTGTGTTATCGATTTCAAATTTACTTGGGAAAAGTATTTGCCTTTAGCTGAATTCTCTTACTACAATAATTTTCATTCGAGTATTAACGCCACACCTTTCGAAGCTTTATATGGCCGCAAATGTCGTTCTACTATTTGTTGGGCCAACGTAGGCAACAATCAAACCACCGGACCTGAACTCATTCATGAAGTAACCGTTAAGATCGTTCAAATCCGAGAAAGGCTCAAGACGACCGTAGTCGCCAAAAGAGCTATACCGATGATAGACGTAAACCTCTCGAAATCTACGTGGGTAACCGCGAAATTTTAAAAGTCGTGCCTTGAAAAGGTGTAATCCGTTTTGGGAAACACAGAAAGCTAAATCCGTGATATTTTGATCCTTTTAAATCTTGGGCGTGTTGGACCCGTTGCTTACCGTTTCGAACTCCCGACTCAATCAAATTCTGTTCCTCCTGCATTCTGTGTATCAAACTTAAAGACGTGTCTTGCCGAACAAGAACTTGTTAACCTTTTTGATGAGCTTACTATCGAAGACAACCATCACTTCCTAGGGGAACAATGAATCATGAAACCAAACTTTAAAGCAACGTAAAACCCCGATTTCCGAAGTTCGGTAAATGCCCAAGGAAGTACCTTCACTCAATCGTAGAATTGGCAACGCAAGATTTCGAGGAAGAAACGACGACTACTACTTCCAACTAAATTTCGGGGCGAAATTTCTTTTAAGGTGTAGGTAATGTAACATCCCGCTTTTTTCCGTTAAATTTATTTTAACACCGTCTTTTTTTTAGATAATATCTTTCGTTATCTAAATTCGTATCTTCCGTTGACTAACGTTCTTAATATACCCGTTATTTAATTATAACATCACTCGTTTACTCTAGCATTTTTTAAAATAATTCGTTTGGTTAGTTTACGCACCCGCTTTAAACTTGAGGGACCGAAGTTGCCAAGTGGGCAAACTAGTTGACTAGGTCAACTAGTCAACCCACTCTTTCCACCATTCATTCCATTTTCACCTCCCTCATCTCTTTTTCCTCTCTAGCTCAAGAACACACTTTTTAACATCTTCAAAGAATCATCATCTAAATCATTTCAAGGAAGCAAAACATCAAAACAAATTACATATTCGTGATCCTCTTTTCATCCTCTTCGATTTAGTACTAATTTCACTACTTGGGGTAAGATTTCTAAAAGCTCTAGATTTCTCCAATTCATTTTATAGACTTGAAATGGTGTTAGTTAGTGTCTATGGCTCGAGTCTAGCATGAATATGTGATTTATTTGCTCGATCTTGTTGTTTTGCATAAACTAGCATGAACACTTGAAATGGGTTTGTTAAATCTTTGATTTTGGTTGATTAAATGTTGTTAGATGTAAAACCTTGTGTGTTAACGGTGTTACTAGCATCATTAGCTTCGTTTTGGTATGTTGGATGACATGAAAATCTTGCATTAACATGATTATTGATTTTGTGATTCTTGGCTAGGGTTTGATAGCTTTTAAAATAAAATTTTGATGCCTTAAATGCCATGAGACATTGTTAGAAAGTGTTTAATTGCAATGTATGTTAAATTACCTTCGAAACGGCATATAATACATGTAAATTGGTTGCTCAAATCATAAAATGCGTTTTACGAACTTGAAACATCAATGATGAACTTTTAACAATCATTCGACGAGGATTTGGTCATTTTAAATGATGTATTTGTTTGATGATATGTTCTTAGTTCTATTCCTCGTCAAAATACCTTTCCAACAATATAAGATACGTATCTTGAGTGTTTTCGGTTCATAAGTTGTGTTTGAAATGAGTTTGGTTCGAGACTTGTCAAATTTCAGCTTCAGCAACCTGTAGTTCATTGGGAAGCCGTCCCATATCTTGGACGCTGTCACACCCTTCACTACTGGATGTTGTCCAGCCATTCTGGACGCCGTCCAGATGATCTATCAGGGGCTGTCCAAAATTGTCATTTTTCGTCTAATTCTAACTATGCTACGCACCTCCGATTAACATGAAACTTGGCCAACATGCTCACATATGATTATATAACTTAGAAAAATCGTCGGATACCCGACCGTTGACTTTGACCAAAGTTTGACTTTTAGTCAAACTTAACCAAACACTATTGCAATCGTTCTAACGTGCTTTTATACTTATATCTTGCATGAAACTTGACAACTTGATTCACATGCTATATTAATAGAGTTGAACACGTTTCGCTCGTCCTTGTGTCGTAACGGTCAATTGATACAACTTACTTGTTTAGGTCAAGACTAAGCAACTTTCATGCACACGTTTACTTTGTGAAGTACATTTATACTCGTGCACTCGAGGTGAGATTATAGTCTCATCTTTTCAACAACTTTATGGGATGAGAAACATATACAGTTTTATACTACATAACTTTATACTTTGAACACAAGTACGGAAACAAACATTCCACAGCGAGTTAGAAAAAAAATCCTCAATTCGATTATCATTAGTTACACTTGCAGGCTGTAAGCGAGAACTTATATTGTGTGGCCATACGGGTTTGACTAACCCTCATTCGGATGGTTCGCTACCGTTGTGCGGATGAAATACATTTTCGAGAAATAGTGTATGTTCTAACACTATTGTGATGGGGTTCTATGGAAGGAAAGTTAAGTCTTGTGGTTCAAAAACAACGTTTACAAATACACCTATGATTTCACCAACGTTTTTCGTTGACAGTTTTCTATATGTTTCTCAGGTTCATACTTGGCTACTTGATACATGCTTCCGCACACTTTGATTACTTGCTTGGGGTCAAGCATACGCTAGTGATAGCACCTTTGGATTCAACTTAAAGCATACATACTTACGCTATTTATAGCAACCGTGATTTTCAACTAATTATGTCGCAAGTTATTTCATTTATACTTTATAACTTTTATAAACTTAAACTCTTTGTCAAACCGTTTGATAAACTAAACTTTGTAAGTCTTGTACGTTTCAAATGAATGCGACATAATTTTGGTCAAACGCGTCTCATATAGGGACTATGACCACGTAACGGGACCTAAGTAGACGGCGCCGTCAATGACGATTTTGTCGGGTCGTTACAAAAAGGATCATGGCCTACGTCGATTCACAATTAGTAGCAAGGCAACTAAATGACAGTTTTGAAGCACGGGATGCATCAATGAAAAAATACCTTGAGCTAGCAAACATGCTAGTCATATATTTTGCAACATTCAAAATCAAACAGATTCCGCACAACCGCAACCAAAAAGCAGACACCTTAAGCAAACTCGTCTCCCTATTGTACGATCACTTCACTAAAAAGGTCATGGTCGAAGTATTAGAAAGGAAATCTAATGACGAAGACATCCTCATGGCAACGATCACGGATGAAGGAGACTGCTGGATGACCCCGTTTGTATAATATCTCACCGAAGGTATTCTCCTGAAAGACAAATTGCAAGCTCGGAAGATTCGGATGCAAGAACCAATGTATCATTTCCAAGACGTTACACTATATCAGAAGTCATTCACGGAACCATATGTAAGGTGTGTCGGAACAACGCAGGCCAGAGAAATCATACAGGAAATGCACGAAGGAGTCTGCTCGAAACATTCCGGCTACAGAAAAGTAGTTACCAGGATCAAAAGGATGGGTTATTTTTAGCCGAAAATGTACCGAGACACATATGAACTAATAGTAAATTGTGAGGCGTGCTAAATACATGCCACTGTTAACAAATCTCCTTGACACAATATGATCCCGATTCAGGCTGCTTGGCATTTCTGCAAGTGGGGAATCGATATTGTGGGTACATTTCCAAAGGGTGTCGGAAACGTAAAATTCCTAGTCGTAGCAATAGACTACTTCACCAAATGGGTCGAAGCAAAACCACTAAGCACGATTACCAGAAGGAAGATCCTTACCTTTGTCTGTGAGGACATAGTTTGTCGCTTCGGTTTATCCCGAGAAATAGTCAGTGATAACGACACTCAATTTGCACATAACCAGTTCAGGAATTGGTGCATTGACATGGATATCAAACAGTCATTCCTCCGTGGCGTATCCACAAGCCAATGGCCAGGTAGAAGTCACTAACAGAGATATTGTTGCCAGAATTAAGACCAGACTAGGCAAACTCCAACAGGGATGGGTAGACAAACTTCCACACATATTATGGGCACACCGGACAACCCCAAAATAAAGTACAAACGAGCCTTTTAGCGTAGTATACGGTATAGAGGTAGTCATCCCGACTGAAGTAATTTTCTGAATGCACGCATAAATGCGTTCGACTAACAAAAGACTGATGACGCATTACAGGAAAACTTGGACACCCTCGAAGAATGCAGGACCATAGCGTCTATCTGACAGGATGCGAAGAAACAAAAAATTGCTAACTATTACAACAAGAAAGTCAAGCCTTTGGACTTTCAACTTAACGACCTGGTAATACGAAGTAACGAAGCCAGCTGACAACAAGATGCCGGAAAACTGGGTCCCCGCTGGGAAAGACCTTACAGAGTTATCGGCATAAACGACTAAGGTGCATATCACCTAGAGACCCCGAACGGAATACCGTTTGCGGCATTCGTGGCACGCTTTCCATATGAAAAAATATCGTGTGTAAACTACCTGTATCCGAGAGGACTGATCACCCACCCGGCCAACAATAGTGTAGACGCAATCATGTACAAATGTCTTAAGTATGAGTTCTCAATAAAATTGCAATTTATGTTCTTATACTACATGTATCTCTGAATATGACACAAAAACAAACGTAAGTCTTTTCCCATATTTCACACCTACTATCAGAAGAAATTCCTTCTAGCTTTCGTTCGTAGGAGAATTCCTCTCGGGGAACCATTTCGGATAATGAGAGAGTCTGACCAGATTATTGTTGGTCCGGTTTTATCGTATAAATATCTCGACCACCCTCACGCGTAGTCTAGATATCTACGTTATTGTCATGACATTCAACACATCAGAAACACAAAGAAACTAGTTTCAATAAAAGACCCAACGAGCACAAAATATTACATTTATATAAACAACTGAAGAACAAACGCTAAACATAGTTCTATAGTTAAAAATTTACAATGTCCTCCACGGTTGAGTTTTCATCCCTACAAACCCTATCTAGGTTATCAAAGTTGATCCGACGGAGAGCTTCGTGTGCCCGTTGACACTCCTCCACACAGGAAGGGCCTATCTCTTTCATCATCATCTGGGAAGCATTTCCATCCAGCATATGACGGTGCACACATTTCAGCACCTCAAAAGTGGTTAATTTTATGATGGCTTCAAAAAATGCCTCGAACGGTTGAAGTACAAAGGAAGACTTTAATAATCGTGCAAAAGAACGGGTATGCCAAACTGGAGGCGAGTAAGATTACCCAGAGTAGTCGAAACCAGTTCTGAAATAAAAAAATTTGTCGTCAGCAAGATAGGTGACGACTTCCCTCTCCCGGACCAACGCTGCCCTGGAGGTTTCCATTGCCTCCTTTGCTAAAGCAAGCTCCCTCTCCAACCGAGCATTTCCGGATGACAGCTCGGTGAAACGATGGTTATCATTACCAAGCAATACACAATGCTCATGAATACTCTAAGCATCAGCCCTATTCCTGTTTAATTCATTCATCGCCAAATGCTGAGCAGACACAGTAAATTGGGCACACACACGACATGCCTGCGACGGAGAAATAGCAGCCAAAGCCGCTTCAGAGTAGGAAAAGACATCACATCCAAGTATTCTTTGAATACCGGATAGTCTGAAATGGCAGAGTGAAGAAGTTCACGGAAGGGCTCTACATCAAATTGTGGAAACAAGTGAATATCCCCCTGTTGGCGCAGTGAATTGAGAGCGAGGATCTGACTGCTCTACGACAGGTTCCTTACTGGGAAGATGCTCCCTTACTGGCTTACTCTCAATAACCGACACCGTATCTTCCTCTCGGATAATTGCTTCCTTCGGCAATTGTGTCACAGGAGTAGTCACACGGGCCTCAGTAGTAATGAAATTTGCACGCCCTACAGGAAAACCAGTATTCAATACACAAAATAATAATGCAAATGGACCATGGTAATTGTAACAAAAGGCATACTGATGTTTTCGCTAGGTGTATATAAAATAGCTTATATTTTTACAGGAAAAAATATTAAATACGATACAATTTTACACAAGATATTTATTTATTTAGAGAATGGATATACTAAAACCTTGCTACAATAATTATAGGCAGTGTACCTAATCGTACAGTAGTGTAGTTTTTAGTAAGTCCAGTTCGTTCCACAGGGAATCTTTTAATCAAAGCTTAACGCTATATTAGTTTTATTTTATAAAAATACAAATATATATATATATATATATATATATATATATATATATATATATATATATATATATATATATATATATATATATATAGATAAGTAATATTATTATTATAAAGGGGGTTTTTACCGTTTAAATGACCGGTTTGTCGATTTTAAAAACTTAAGTCGCAGTTAAAACAAAATGTAAAATATTAAATAAATAAAAGACTTAATTTAAAGCGTAAAGTAAATAACAATAATGAAATTGCGATAAATAAAAGTGCGATAAAATAAAATTGCGATAATTAAAAAGTACGATAATTAAAAGTGCAATTAAATACAATAACAATAAATAAAAGTGCGATAATTAGAAGTGCAATTAAATATAAAATAAAGGAAATTAAATATGAAATAAAAGAATTATGCTTATTTAAACTTCCGTAATCATGATGTTTGACGTGTTAATTTTAATTTTATGCCCATGGGTTAATTGTCCTTTGTCCTGGATTATTTAATATGTCCGTCTGGTTTTTGTCCATAACAGTCCATCAGTCATAAATATAAAGTGCGAGTGTCCTCGTCAAATTATCCTTATACCCGAAGTTAAATATTCCAACTAATTGGGGACTTAAACTGTAATAAGATTTTAATACTTTGTTTAATAATTACACCAGATTATCGACTGCGTGTAACCCAAGGTTTTAATACTTTGTTAACAATTATGCCAAGTGTCCTTGTACATAATTTCACCCCTGTTTTAATAATTCTAGTGACTATTAATCCATTCCCGTGTTCGGTTAAATGAACGATTATTCGTACATATAAATACCCCGCCCATCGTATCCGATTGAGTGTATATGGTTATTTATAGGGACGTCCAATTGTAAATCTTTATATTAAAATTAACAAACTATCATTTAGTTAAACAAATATAAAGCCCATTAATAGCCCATAGTCTAATTTCCACAAGTGTCGTTCTTTTGTCCAAACCCCAATTATGGTACAAAGCCCAATTACCCAATTTTAGTAATTAGCCCAACATCATGATTACTTCGGATTAAATAAGCATAATAATAACTTAGCTACGAGATATTAAATTAAAAAGGTTGAACATAACTTACAATGATTAAAAATAGCGTAGCGTTACACGGACAGAATTTCGACTTACACCCTTACAACATTCGCTAACATACCCTTATTATTAGAAATTAAAATTAAAATTAAAATTAAAATATAAATATATATATATATATATATATATATATATATATATATATATATATATATATATATATATATATATATATATATATATATATATATATATATATATATATATATATATATATATATATACATAACGTATATATTGAGAGAGAGAGAGATTGATTTATGATATTTTTTTTACATCGAACTGCGCTGGCTTTTATAGGGAATTGAGTCCAAGTGATCTCCGCGACTTGCGGCCTTTTTCTTCTTCAAACTCTGCGAGTCGCGGAGTTTGTTTTTACAGCTCACCCAGCTTTGGCTCTTTGTTTGCCGACGATTTTTAAATATATTATAATATATATATTAATTTTAAGAATTAATTATATATTATATTATATTCATGTGCATAGTTGACTTGTAATTTTTAGTCCGTTGCGTCGAGCGTTGAGAGTTGACTCTGGTCCCGGTCTCGTATTTTCGAACGTCCTTGCGTACAATTTAATATCTTGTACTTTGCGTTTTGAATCTTGTACTCTTGTAATTTTCGAGACGTTTCTTATCAATAATTGGAACCTCTTTTATTGTATTTTGTACTTTTGAGCTTTTTGGTCGTTTGCATCTTCAATTCGTCGAATCTGTCTTTTGTCTTCACCTTTTATTATTTAAACGAATATCACTTGTTAAATAGGACAATTGCAACTAAAAGCTTTTCTTTCTTGAGGGATAATGCTATGAAATATATGTTCATTTTTAGCATCATCAAATATTCCCACACTTGAGCGTTGCTTGTCCTCAAGCAATATAGTCTTGAAATACTAGAATCACTTCTTTATTCTTCACACTTTGTACATCAGTGATTTCTTTACGGCGGTATAAACAATAGTAGTAACGATATGGTTTACAGTCCCACATGACTATAAAAATTTAGATCCTTTAAGGAAATTGGATCTTTATGAAAACATTTGATCTTTTGAAAATTTTAATCTAGCTTTTACCCTAGATAAGTTTTCCGGAATAACCCTTCACCGGTGTTTGCAAAATATTTTTGTGGGTTTGGTGGGTTTCAGATTTGAAAATTTTAGCTCAAAACTTGCGGTTTTGTGTCACCCACTTGCTAACCTTGTATTGGGAAAGCAACACGTCCAGTTTACTTGTTCCGAATATTACCTTTCGATAAACTACCGTCCGGTTGTAAAGGAAAGCGTTGAACAAGCAACTGTTAAGGCAATGTCCCCTGACATGCTTTTAATTATGGTATATAACGTGTCGGACGCAATTACTATCCTTTGTAGGAGCAATAGTAAAGCTCACCCTTATAATTTTTTCGGTCTGGCACAAGGTCCTGTCTTTGACCATGCTATGCAACCACCGTTCTTACGGTTGACACCCGATTTGGTTCAGATGACCTAATGAATTCCAGGTGAATTCCTAGGATTTTACGTTCAAAGGTAATGAACGCATTGAAAATAGGGTTTTCAGAAAACAAATCGGTTTTAATTTGATCAAAATATTTTCTCGTTCAAGCTCGAGTTTAGATATCATCGAATTCCATGAGTTTGTAATTCTCAATCTTTAAGGTCAATCTCTAGGATTGAGTAATATCAATCTTAAAAGCTGATTTTTGATCTTTTAAGGAGATTATCCTTTCTGGGGGTCTGATTCATTAGTCTTATCAAGCTAATTTGCACGGTGACCCCCCATTGTACGAGATAAATCCTTCTCATGGTTAGGATAAGTCTGACCACTTGGCGACCCTGTTTGATGCTGAGGTCAGTGGATTTTGTGCTAATTTTAGAGATGACTTTTCTAGATTTTTCATCAACCTACAGCTGGTCTGGACGACAACTTCATGACCTAAATCAAGAAGCGCGTGTCTTTTTCGGAAGACTTTACTTCCTTTTAATGATGGAATTGATTCATCGTGTAGATCCATCTTTCATTACAGTAAATCGGGTAAAACAGTTTAGTTTAGTCCAAAGCAAAAGTATTTTCAGTTATTTGTTACAGAAATATGTGACATATGTTTAAAATAACTTGGTAAATTTTTCCACACTTGGCTTTTATTTTCCTTTTTGTTCTCCTCTATTCCATTTTAAATGAATTCTAACATTTTGGTTTGTTTCTCAATTTATGTCCTTTCCAAGGTAACAACAATTTCGGTGTTAACACCTAGTTTTATCATTCATAAATATGTATAAACATGATTTTGAGTTCATTTAATTGAAAATTTTGAAAAATTTTACTAGAATTGGGTAGTCAGTATATAAGACTAGGGCTGTTCTTTATTATCAGAGAGTACTAGATTCTAATACAACTACTGCTTTACTAGTATTTTTAATGGTAACCAAGTGTTTAAGATAAAAATTTTAAAAATCCAAAAGAATTTAACCCCTTCCCACACTTAAGATCTTGCAATGCCCTCATTTGCAAGAAATCAGTAACAATTTAAATTATTGAGGGTGATTAGCGTAGAAATGATTAAATTTTACCAAAGTTTCCAAACATATTGTGTTTGTTTGCTGAATGATAAATGGTGCACATCATTTGTTCATTCCGTCTTGTTGTTATTTCACATATATTTTGCATCTTGTCGTCAAAATTAGTTGCTTTTGCTGAACTTAATGCCAGTCTTTGAAAATGCGTTGTTTTACCCTGTTGTGTACATAAGATAAAATGCAAACATATGTACATATTTTTGAAGTTTGGTATATTACCCCACATTCAAAAATTATTAAAATCTAATAATAAAAGTTAGAAAATTATAAAAACTATTACAATATTAACATAAGTATTAAATGTATCAACATTAGAAATTATAAAATAAATAAAACTAAGTAGACTAGGGATGATACTGATACCAGTAGGGGTTCCATGCATAACCGTATGTGTTATAGAAAGCTTCGGCTGGGTTATACGTAGGATACGGTGGTTGGATCTCTATAGACCAGGGAGGAAATACGGGCGATGGATTAGGAATATAGTTTCTACCTACATGTTGGCAATGAGCTATGATTTGGTTTTGATGAACTTGCCAATCTTCAAATGCTCTATGTCTAGCATTTTCATACTCTTGTGAAGCTATAAACCTTTGCATTTCTGTCATTTCATTTCCCCCTCCCACATTACCTGGCTGTTGGTTTCTCTCAACCTGTGGATGTCTACCATTATATCGTACTGCGGCGTTATTTCGCCTCTTCAAAACTTTAGCACCATGGTATACATTTAAACCAATTGTATCTTGGGGTTCTGGTTCTTCGATTAATAATCCCCCCGACTTATATCCACATTGAGATACTCAGCAATCAAAGTAATAAATATACCACCTCCTATTATGCTATGCGGTCTCATCCCCCTAACCATAGCTGATAAATAATAACCCACACAATAAGGTATACTTACAGTGCTTTGTGGGTCTCGAATACACATGTGGTAAAATAAATCCTGTTCATTTACCTTTTCCTTATTCTTACCTCACTGTGTAATCGAATTGGCTAAAAACCTATGAATTACTCTTAACTCTGCTCTATCTATATCCAAATAAGAGTAATTTCCCCCTTTAAATCGGTGATGGCTAGTCATTTGACTCCATACACCATGCGTATCAAAATTTTCATCAATTTTTCTACCGTTCAATATCAACCCTCTACAATCAGCAGATGCTAACTCCTCAGGCGTATATATACGTAAGGCCTGAGCCATGTCTAGTAAAGACATGTGGCGCATCGAACCTCCTAACAAAAATCTAATAAAAGATCGATCGGTTAAACTAACTACCCGATCATTTATTTCTATACTACACAATATTTCTTCACACCATACGTTATATACAGGTCTACGCATGCTGAATAATCGTACCCAATCGTTAAAAGTAGAATTACCATACCTCTGTGTAAGTAATTCTCTAATTGGCCCGTCCAATTCTACAGCTTCTAATGGTCCCCATTCTATTACCCTAGGTACTTCAACAACTTTAGAATGAAGAGTATGCAAGCCCCTTTGGTATTTTGGATAATCTATCCAACGTCTGTCAAATCTCAAGTTCGGGTGCAAATCTTCCAAGTGCATATATGAAAATGTCATAACTGGATGAGGTATATCTTGTTTATAATAGCTATCAACATCCTGTTGTTCCGCATTCTCAGGAGGAGCATTGCGAGCTTGGGATGAAGATTCACCCCTTTCAGTCTGCAAAACACATCAAACACAATTTTTGTGCATCCAAATATGCATTAGTGTCAGCAAAATCATCAATCAAAATAATTACAATGACATGTCCAATTTATATCAAACTTATGCTCATTTTCATATTTTTATCAAATCTACACTTTTTCAAATAAGCATATACGTAAATGTTCGCCAAGTTCATAAGCATTCAACTCAAATAACATGTCAAAATAATCATTACTAGCAATTAAACAAGTTTCAAATGGCATTATCTCTCAAAAATCAAATTCATGAATTTTAGACTTGAAAAAGTCCACTTTAATTTTCAAAAATCATGTTTAGGCTCAAAGTTTGGATCATTTAGCTACCTAAACATGTTACACTACTTAATTTAGCAATAATACATGACAAAAATCGGCCATAACCTGTTTATATCAAAAAGCCCCAAATTGCTCAAGAACGCAAACCCTAGATTACTCAAAATTTGAAGTTTAAAGCTTCTAATCATGTTAAATAGCATCAATCTAGGTTATACAAGCATAATACATAAACAATTTAAGCATAATTACACTAAAAAGCAATAAAATCGAATTGGGTATAAAATTGCTCAAGAACACTAATTTTCGGATTAAATGGTGTTTAGGTGTAGAAATTTACTGTTTTCCTTGAGTAATTCCTTGATAGCATCCTTCTCAACATGATTTTAGTTAAAAATGTGATGAAAAACGGTGAAAAATTGTGAATTTCGGAGTGTTTGTGTGTGTATTTTCGGGTGTTTTTTCGCAGTTTTTGTGGTGTGGGGATGGGGACTGATCAGTTTAGCTCGTTTTATTTTTTTTCTGTAATTTCGGTCCTCCGCGAGTCGCGGCAAATTTACCCTTCAAACTCCGCGAGTCGCGGAGTTTGTAATTTTTTTTTAAACATCTTATACTAATTAAAACAATTAAGTAATTAATTTTAAAATTTTGTTTCCCTTGTTATTTAGGACGAGGTCGTTTCGGAACGATGTCCTAGTCCGTCCCTTGACAAAATTTTAAAATTTGTCTTTTTGTAGCGATTGTTTTAAAAGGTAAGATTTTTGGGCTTTTCTTTTTTAATGTTTTTGGCATACTTTAATTCAATAAGATTAAAAATAATAATAATAAAAGTTCTCGGTAAAGCAATTTCGGTTCAAAGACCTAGTCTTCAACTTACGACGAATTTTAAAAATCATATTTTTAAATTAGCAAAATAAAGTAAATTTTTGTTTTTAAATTCACACCAAACTTAAATTTAAAATGCATAAAATTAAAAATTCAGACCAAACTTATATTATATTTTTGTTTTTATACATACAAACTTATATTAAAAAGATTAATTTTTAAAATATTTACAATTTTAAATATATTGATTTAAAAAGTTTACAATAATTTTTTTTAATACTAATTTATTAATTTTAAAAACATGGTAAAAATAAAATTTAAAAACTTTTTGGTCTTTTATCCCACTTTAATCAATCAAATATTATCAAAAATATACGCCCCTCTTTTCGGTAAAGTAATTTCGGTTCCATGACCTAATTTAACTCATGACGAATTTTTGAAATATTTTGGGTTGACTGATTAAAGATATTTATACCTTAAGAATAAACGTTAAATTTCGCAGTGATGTAATAAATTTTTGTATGATATCAATAATTTCGGTCGCCAAACCTAATTTTATTCAATACCAATTTAATACTTTATAGCGAACAAATTAGCGTTTATTATCAAAAGGTTAAAAATAAAAATAAAAATAAAAACTGTACAGACTTACCTGTGAGATAGTATTCTTAGTGATATGATCTATCCCATTCATAACATAGTCGGTTTAATTGATTTTCCATGGCTACATAGGCGTAACCTCGAGCATTCAGTGTTTTTTCTTCTAAACATATGAACGGTCCGTCTCTGCATAAAGTAACAAATTCGGTGTTTGAATAGGTTTGATTATTTGAACATTTACCTCCATGTGACCATTTTCCGCATTTGTGACATCTTTCTAGGTGTTGTGCTCTTCTTTTCGCTGCGAATTTTGATTTTCCTTTACCAAATTGTAACTTATTATCTTCGCATCTGGATTCTTTTCTTACTCCGTCCATTCTTTCTCTGATTACTGATACTAGTTCACTCGAAAGTGTGTCATTATTACGTTTAGTGATCAAAGCGTGTAGCATTAGACCATGGTTTACTTCACAGGAAGTCTTCATTTCGTAAAAACCTAAAAAAATAAAAATTCAGAATGGGGGGAGAAGACTAGTTCTTTAGGGTCTGCTAGGGAAAGACCATTCGGTTCCATTTTCGAGAACTACACGAAAACAGAAAATCTAACTCTAACAGAAATACATATTATCCTTTAAAAGACTTGATTCTCCCCACACTTAGTTAGCTGTGGTATCGAAATTGTGATTAACTTCATTGTCAACTTCCATTGGACTATCTATGTAATGTTTAACTCTGTGACAATTAACTTTAAATTCAATTCCATTTGAATTTATTAATTCTATCGTTCCGTATGGGAAAAATCTTTTGACTATGAATGGTTCGGACCATCTTGATTTCAATTTTCCAGGAAATAGCTTGAATCGTGAATTGAAAAGAAGAACTCTGTCTCCTTCTTTAAATTCTTTTGAACTTCTGATTCTTTTATCATGCCATTTCTTCGTTCTTTCTTTATAGATTAATGAATTTTCGTATGCTTCATGTCTTAATTCTTCTAATTCGTTTAGGTGATTTAACCGTAGACGTCCAGCTTCATGTAAATCAAGATTACATGTCTTCAAAGCCCAAAATACTTTGTGTTCAATTTCTACTGGAAGATGACATGCTTTTCCATAAACGAGTCTAAAAGATGTGGTTCCAATTGGAGTTTTGTAGGCTGTTCTAAAAGCCCAGAGTGCATCCTCCAACTTAATGGACCATTCCTTCGGATTTGATCCTACGATTTTTTCTAGAATACGTTTTAAAGCTCGGTTGGTATTTTCAACTTGTCCACTTGTTTGTGGATGATATGCAGTGGAGATTTTATGAGTTACTCCATATCTTTTAAGAACTTTCTCAAGTTGATTATTACAGAAATGAGTTCCCCGATCACTTATTAAAGCTTTCGGTGTTCCAAACCTTGCAAAAAGACGTTTTAAAAAGTTGACTACAACTCGTGCATCGTTAGTTGGGAGAGCTTGTGCTTCCGCCCATTTAGATACATAATCAATGGCTACGAGAATATATAGATTATTATGAGATTTTGGAAATGGACCCATAAAGTCAATACCCCAAATGTCAAATACTTCACATACTTGAATGACATTTTGTGGCATTTCATCACGTTGACTTATTTTTCCGGCCCTTTGACAAGCATCACAGGATTTGCAAAGAAGGTGTGCGTCTTTGTAAATTGTAGGCCAATAGAATCCAGCATCATAAACTTTTCTTGCTGTTAGTTGAGGCCCATAATGCCCTCATGTTGGTCCTGTGTGACAATGGTTTAAAATTTTACTAGCGTCATATCCGAATACACATCGGCGTATTATTCCATCGGGACAACTTTTAAACAGATGTGGATCTTCCCAAAAATAGTGTTTTATATCACTGAAGAATTTCTTTCGTTTTTGGTACGATAATCCTTTTTCAAGGAATCCACATACTAAGTAGTTTGCATAGTCTGCAAACCATGGTATTTCATTATAATCTATCTTCAATAGATATTCATCAGGAAAGTTGTCTTGTATGGCCGATTCATTTAGAACTTCTAATTCGGGATTTTCAAGACGAGAAAGATGATCAGCGGCGAGATTTTCTGCTCCTCTTTTATCTCGGATTTCAATATCGAACTCTTGTAAGAGTAAGATCCAACGGATTAATCTTGGTTTGGCATCTTGTTTCGAAAATAGGTATCTGAGAGCAGAATGGTCGGTATAGACCACCGTTTTTGCTAGAACGAGATATGATCGAAATTTGTCAAAAGCAAAGATAATAGCAAGGAGTTCTTTTTCAGTAGTTGTGTAATTCGTTTGTGCTCCTTGTAACATCTTACTAGCATAATATATAGGTTGAAATCGTTTTTCAATCCTTTGTCCTAAAACGGCTCCCATTGCAAAATCGCTTGCATCGCACATTAGTTCAAACGGTAGATTCCAATTTGGTGTTATCATGATCGGCGCATTAGTAAGTTTCTCTTTAAGAATATTAAAAGATTTGATGCATTCATCTGAAAAGATGAATGGAGCATCTTTTTCTAGGAGTTTATTCATAGGAGTGGCAATTTTAGAAAAATCTTTTATGAAACGTCGGTAAAAACCGGCATGCCCTAGAAAACTCCTAACTCCTCTAACATTGGTGGGATGTGGAAGTTTAGCAATTACATCTACTTTAGCTCTATCCACTTCAATTCCTTTCTTTGAAATTTTATGACCAAGAATGATGCCTTCTTTAACCATGAAATGGCATTTCTCCCTATTAAGTACTAGATTTGATTGTTCGCATCTAATAAGCATTCGTTCCAGATTAACTAGACATGATTAAAATGTATCACTGAAAACTGAAAAGTCATCCATGAAAACTTCCATGCATTCTTCTATTATGTCGTGAAAAATCGCCATCATGCACATTTGAAAGGTTGCAGGGGCGTTACAAAGTCCAAATGTCATGTGTTTGTAAGCAAAAGTACCATAAGGGCACATGAATGTGGTTTTTTCTTAGTCTTCGGGTGCTATTGGAATTTGAAAAGATCCGAAAAATCCATCAAGAAAACAATAATAACTATTTCCGGCTAATCTTTCCAACATTTGATCAATGAAAGGTAAGGGAAAGTGATCTTTTCTGGTGGCGTCATTTAATTTTCTATAATCAATACATACACGCCATCCTGTTATAGTCCTAGTAGGAATAAGCTCATTTTTTTCATTTGTGATTACAGTCATGCTACCCTTCTTAGGCACGCATTGAACTGGGCTTACCCATGGACTATCAGAAATTGGATAAATTAAACCTGCGTCTAACAGTTTAATAATTTCTTTCTTAACAACATCTTGCATATTAGGATTTAGTCTTCGTTGGCGTTGCACATACGTTTTATGACCTTCTTCCATAAGGATTTTATGTGTGCAATACGAAGGACTTATTCCTTTAATATCATGAATCTTCCATGCAATGGCTGGTTTATGATCTTTCAACACAGAAATGAGTTGAGATTTTTCATTTTCAGTAAGAGAAGACGATATTATTACAGGTAATTCAGATTCACCATGTAAATAAGCGTATTCCAAATGGTTTGGAAGTGGCTTTAACTCTAATGTTGGAGGTTCTTCTATCGATGATTTATATCGATATCTGTCTTCTTCTTTTAGCATTTGAATTTCTTCTGTTGTTGGTTCATATCCATTAGCTATTAGTGTAGCTAACATTTTAGCTTCATCAATTGGTTCAGTACTTTCTCCTAAAGAACATTCTCCTGTTCCTTGTAATTCTGGAAATTCTTCTAACAATTCTGTATGTGAGTCTATAGTTTGAATATAATAACATGTATTATCTACAGATTGCGATTGTTTCATTGCTCTATCAACTGAAAAGGTAACACTCTCGTCCTCTATACTTAGGGTCAGTTTCTTACCAAACACGTCTATCATTGCTTTAGCCGTGTTTAAGAATGGTCTTCCTAATATGAGAGGAACTTAAGAATCTTCTTCCATGTCCAGAACAACAAAATCTACTGGAAATACTAAAGTACCAACTTTAACTAGCATGTTCTCCATTATCCCTCTAGGATATTTTATTGATCTATCGGCTAGTTGTATACTTATTCTGGTTGGTTTCAATTCTCCAAGGTCTACTTTAGCGTATAGTGAATACGGCATTAAATTTATACTAGCATCTAAGTCTGCCAATGCTTCTATTGAACTAAGACTACCCAAAAAACATGGAATTGTGAAACTTCCTGGATCAGATAGTTTTTATGGTATCTTATTCAACAGCACTGCTGAACAATTAGTATTCATAGTAACAGCCGAGAGTTCTTCCATTTTCTTTCTATTCGTGATTAGATCTTTCAGAAATTTAGTATATCTAGGCATTCCTGAAATTACATCAATGAAAGGAAGATTTACATTTATTTGTTTAAACATATCCAAGAATTTGGATTGCTCGGCTTCAATTTTCTCTTTTTTTATTTTACTCGGGTAAGGAAGTGGTGGTTGGTATGGTTTAACATAAGGTTTAGCCTTAACTGTGTTATCTTCATTAACCTTTTCAACTACCGGTTCTTTTTCCTTATCTTGATCAGGTTGTGATTCTTGTGGAGTAGGAATAGCTTCATCAGAAGTTACAGGTATTTCAGGTGGTTTAAGTGTTGTACCACTTCTTGTGGTAATGGCTTTAGCTGTTTCATTCCGGGGGTTAGCATTTGTATCACTAGGTAAACTTCCCGGTTTTCTTTCACCTATTAACCTTGCTAGGTTACTTACTTCTTGTTTCAAATTTTGAATAGAAGCTTGTTGATTTCTAAATGCTTGAGCATTTTGTTCATTGGTTTGTTTTTGAGATGTGAAAAACTGCGTTTGAGTTTCAACTAGCTTTGTCATCATATCTTCTAAATTCGGCTTTTTATCATCGGGTTGTGGTGGTTTGTTTTGAAAATTAGGTCTTTGCTGATTGTAAGTATTATTGGATACTTGTTGATTGCTAGGACCTTGTTGGTTGTTGTATGGAATATTTCGGTTATAATTCTGGTTTTGATTGTAAATCGGTCTTGGCGGTTGATAATTATTCTGATAATTATTTCCAGGCCTTTAGTTTAGATATGAAACATTCTCTCTTTGTTCCATTGTTAATTCAATACTGAGACAATCTTTTGTCAAATGTGGTCCTCCGCACTGCTCACAACTAATTCGTATTGAGTGGATATCTTTAGTCATCTTTTCCATTCGTCTCTCGACAGCATCTATCTTTGCGGAAATGGAATCTAAGTCATGGCTAGAATCGGCTCTAGCTACTTTAGATGATCTAACGATATCTTTTTCTTGGTGCCACTCTTGTGAGTGGGAAGCAGTGTTATCAATAATTTTATATGCATCAGTTTCGGTTTTCTTTATAATGGAACCACCAGCTGCTATATCGATGTCTTTCCTTGTAGTGATGTCGCATCCTTGGTAGAATATTTGTACTATTTGACAGGTGTCTAAACCATGTTGCGGACATCCTCTTAATAACTTTCTAAATCTAGTCCACGCCTCATATAGAGTTTCATTCGGTTTCTGTGTGAACGTAACAATTTCTCCTTGAAGTCTTACGGCTTTAGATGCCGGAAAGAATTGTTTAAGAAATTTTTCAACTAAAACATCCCATGTATCAATCGCCCCTTCAGGTAACGATTCCAACCAATCTTTGGCTTCTCCCTTTAAAGTCCAGGGAAATAACATGAGATATATCTGTTCATCCTCCACTTCTCTTATTTTAAATAGTGTGCAGATCCTATTAAAGGTACGAAGATGTTCATTTGGATCTTCCTTCGGCGCACCACTAAATTGGCATTAATTAGTCACCATATGTAGAATTTGTCCTTTGATTTCATAATCTGGCGCATTAATGTCTGGATGAGTAATTGCGTGACCTTGGCCAGTGCGTTTAGCTCTCATTCGGTCTTCCATACTTAAAGGTTCCAGATTCTCCATAATTGAATTTGTTGAATCGGAATCACTAGAGGATTCTGATTTAATGGTTCGTTCCTCAACAATCTTTGTTTGAATGATTGGTGGTTCCGGAGGAAAAATTAATGGTTCAGGATCTATGAATTGTCTCTGAATATTCTCCGGATTCTCAATTGTGAGGTCGGGTTCAAAAAATGGATTATCGGAAATTTGAACTGGAGTACTTGGTCGACTGGATGACGATTCTAAAGAAAAATTAATGGCGGTAATATTTGCTAAATGTCTTGATCTAGTTACAGGTGGTGAACGTACAAAAGGTGGTGAACGTCTTGCTCGGTGCATTCACTGAATATCCTATTAGTTTTTAAAAGGAAAGACAAATTATATAAGTTATCCAATTAATAGACTTTTCTGATTTTGCCCACGTTTCGAATAACCAAAAGATGCAGCAGAGGGGCAGGATTCGTTTGGTCTCAATATAATTGAGTACTGTTTGGCTCCAATAACCCGGTCCACGTACAAATCCAACTATTACTACGAACCAGAAAATTTTGATGTCTATCAATTTAACCACTTAAAATAAATTTTCGTAATTTTAAGAAATTTAGATAAGAAGTAGAGAAAATTCTAAGTCCTAAAACTAGAATTGCGAGAAATAAGAAATAAAAAGAGCGCGTCGAAAAAGAAAAGGGTCGAAAAATAAAAGGTGTCGAAAAATAAGAAATAATAAAAAAAATGACTTATAGAACTTAAAAACACTCGACTAACCCAACCTTATTACTATCACTAACTTAAAATTATAATCGCAAATTGAGATTACTAATTGGAATGATAATGGATACATAGGTAAAAGGCGTCTAAAGATATTAAAGCTTACAAGTAAATCTATATCCCAAATGGCAATATCTTAAAAAGGTACTAAAACTTAAAAAGGCGTCGCAAAATTCTAAAGCACCTAAATCTTAGTCTAAAGAAAAAGCACTTAAGGAATTTTACGGCAAGGCCTAAAAATCTATAAATAAAAATAACTATGGCAAACACTAAGTTTAAAACTAAATACGAGCGAAAAATACAAATATTACGCTAAAACAATTAAAAAGAGATAAAATATAAAAATATACTAAAAGTTGTAAAAAGTACAATTTTTATAAAAATATTATTTTTTTATTATTTATTTTATAAAACTATTAATTTTATAATTTAATTAAACTAAATAAAATTAAATAAAACAAAATAAACTAATTAAAACTAAATATTATAATAAAAATACCCTAATTAGGGTTTTTAATTATTAATAATAATAATTACACCGTAATTAATGCCTGATTAGGGTTCTGTGTACTCGTGTCAGGGCTGCTCCGCGACTTGCGGTATTCCTGGCTCCAAACTCCGCGAGTCGCGGGGTTTCAAATTTCTGATTAGGTGAACTCGTTTGACAGGTTTCGACGTAATTATTTTTTTTTATTTTTTTTTGTTTTTAATTTAATTAATATATTTATATAATTTAAATAAAACTTATTTTTAAAAACTAAAATAGAAATAAAATACTTTATAATTTTATAAATAAAAATCTTAAAACTAGATTTATATATATATTTTTTTTCGGTTTTTTTTATTATGTTTTTAATAAAAATAAAATATTTAAATAAGACTTATATTTTTATAAAATAAAAATAAAGAAACTTTATAAAACTTAAATATTTAACAAACTCTTAAAAATATTTATATTTTTGTTTTTCTTTTTATATTTTCGAATATATTAAAACGTATTTTTACAAAAGCGTATTTTAATAAAAGTAAACTAAAAATAAAAATCTTTTTGCTTTTTATATATATTAGCGTTGCGCTTTCGGCTTTTAAGCTAGATGTTCCCCGGCA
This sequence comes from Rutidosis leptorrhynchoides, assembly GCF_046630445.1. NCBI lineage: Eukaryota > Viridiplantae > Streptophyta > Magnoliopsida > Asterales > Asteraceae > Rutidosis > Rutidosis leptorrhynchoides. Next base: position 440,634,572 of record NC_092333.1, read on the forward strand.
GCGGCGCCAAAAATACTTGATGTTTTCGCTAGGTGTATATAAAATAGCTTATATTTTTACAGGAAAAAAATATTAAATACGATACAATTTTACACAAGATATTTATTTATTTAGAGAATGGATATACTTAAACCTTGCTACAACAATTATAGGCAGTGTACCTAATCGTACAGTAGTGTAGTTTTTAGTAAGTCTGGTTCGTTCCACAGGGAATCTTTTAATCAAAGCTTAACGCTATATTAGTTTTATTTTATAAAAATACAAATATATATATATATATATAAGTAATATTATTATTATAAAGGGGGGTTTTTACCGTTTAAATGACCGGTTTATTGATTTTAAAAACTTAAGTCACAGTTAAAACAAAATGTAAAATATTAAATAAATAAAAGACTTAATTTAAAGCGTAAAGTAAATAACAATAATGAAATTGCGATAAATAAAAGTGCGATAAAATAAAATTGCGATAATTAAAAGTGCAATTAAATACAATAACAATAAATAAAAGTGCGATAATTAGAAGTGCAATTAAATATAAAATAAAGGAAATTAAATATGAAATAAAAGAATTATGCTTATTTAAACTTCCTTAATCATGATGTTTGACGTGTTAATTTTAATTTTATGCCCATGGGTTAATTGTCCTTTGTCCTGGATTATTTAATATGTCCGTCTGGTTTTTGTCTATAATAGTCCATCAGTCATAAATATAAAGTGCGAGTGTCCTCGTCAAATTATCCTTATACCCGAAGTTAAATATTCCAACTAATTGGGGACTTAAACTGTAACAAGATTTTAATACTTTGTTTAATAATTACACCAGATTATCGACTGCGTGTAACCCAAGGTTTTAATACTTTGTTAACAATTATGCCAAGTGTCCTTGTACATAATTTCACCCCTGTTTTAATAATTCTAGTGACTATTAATACATTCCCGTGTCCGGTTAAATGAACGATTATTCGTACATATAAATACCCCGCCCATCGTATCCGATCGAGTGTATATGGTTATTTATAGGGACGTCCAATTGTAAATCTTTATATTAAAATTAACAAACTATCATTTAGTTAAACAAATATGAAGCCCATTAATAGCCCATAGTCTAATTTCCACAAGTGTTGTTCTATTGTCCAAACCCCAATTATGTTACAAAGCCCAATTACCCAATTTTAGTAATTAGCCCAACATCATGATTACTTCGGATTAAATAAGCACAATAATAACTTAGCTACGAGACATTAAATTAAAAAGGTTGAACATAACTTACAATGATTAAAAATAGCGTAGCGTTACACGGACAGAATTTCGACTTACACCCTTACAACATTCGCTAACATACCCTTATTATTAGAAATTAAAATTAAAATTAAAATTAAAATATAAATATATATATAACGTATATATTGAGAGAGAGATTGATTTATGATATTTTTTTTACGTCGAACTGCGCTGGCTTTTATAGGGAATTGAGTCCAGGTGATCTCAGCGACTTGCGGCCTTTTTCTTCTTTAAACTCCGCGAGTCACGGAGTTTGTTTTTACAGCTCACCCAGCTTTGGCTCTTTGTTTGCCGACGATTTTTAAATATATTATAATATATATATTAATTTATATATTAATTTTAAGAATTAATTATATATTATATTATATTCATGTGCATAGTTGACTTATTATTTTTAGTCCGTTGCGTTGAGCGTTGAGAGTTGACTCTGGTCCCGGTCCCGGATTTTCGAACGTCCTTGCGTACAATTTAATATCTTGTACTTTGCGTTTTAAATCTTGTACTCTTGTAATTTTCGAGACGTTTCTTATCAATAATTGGAACCTCTATTATTGTATTTTGTACTTTTGAGCTTTTTGGTCGTTTGCGTCTTCAATTCGTCGAATCTGTCTTTTGCCTTCACCTTTTATTATTTAAACGAATATCACTTGTTAAATAGGACAATTGCAACTAAAAGCTTGTCTTTCTTGAGGGATAATGCTATGAAATATATGTTCATTTTTAGCATTATCACATACTTTCTCCAACAGTCGATGACTCAATTCGGCACCTCGCCCGGTGAACTAAACCACCATTTGACGACTCTGAGTCCTCGGGAGAGGGGAGCAACCGACGCCTGGTAGATGCTGGGACCACTCCCTCTATAACTTTATTCGTAAAAACCATCCCATCCAAACTCGCTGATCGGAGGACCTCCAACACAACCAATTCAGAAAAATAAGAAGCATTATTTTCAAATGGTAATAATCACAACAAACCCACGTAAAGAATATACACATTACCTGTCCCGCCTCGATGAGCAACAGGTATAAGGTCAGACCGGTTCCAATTGTTACTAACATTCGAAGCATTTGCTCATTATATGTCCTATGTGGAATCTTTAACCCCCTTTGCTGATCAACAATCTAACTGGCCAACTCCGGCAACCTCTGCGGACGCTGTACAGCGACAGTCCTGAAAATATACGCTTGATCGTCCCTCATTAGAAAATCAAAACGGTTCACAAAAACAAACGTTAGTAGCCAATCATCCGTAATCACTGACGGCTCACCAAGGAATTCGACTTCATCTGTAAACGTATACTACCCAGTGCGATATGAAGTCTATCGAAAGATGCTTCTAGATATCTTCAGATCTAATGCCATCCCCAAACTACTGAAATACATCTCGAACAGCACAATAGATCGTATCGCATTTGGATGCAAACGACCAACGCTGAGTCCATAAAAACTCAGAACTTTCATAAAACATTTTGTGAAAGGATAACTAACATTCAAAACCTCAAAGGATCTCAAATAGATCGGGTATTAATTATTCGAAAGACCACAAGCTCATTGACGAGGCCTGGGTATAACAAGCTGCAACTCCCACAGCTGAGGAAAAAGATAGTACACCCTATAGAGATACGCCCCGTCTGCAGTAGTAGCAATACGTAAAATGTCGTGCAACGTATTAGTATGTCTGGGAGGCATGATGTGTAGATAATCAAAGACAATATCGTAAGAATGGCAAACACTTTTTCTTTTTATAAGAAACATGAAGTTATGAAAAAAAAAATTAACACAATCTCAAAAGTTGTTTATAAAGGAAGATATTTCACATGCGCCCCACCAATAAACTCAAAATGTAAATCGAAATATGAAAACGAGTTTACTTTGATCAAGACAGAATCCAGAATGCATTTATTGCAGGTCAAATCAGCCATTTGGGGTATATCCTTCCAAGTTTGGAAACGCAGCTGCCTCAATCCGCCCTCACCAAACTGGGAGAGAGGGGGACTTGATGATACGCATAATGATTTGTATCGACAAAACACATTTTTGCATAACTTAACAAAGTCCCGTCACGAATTTACCCGACATAACGGTCCAAGAGGGAACGCATCCTCTCAGTCATTATTAGGCAAACCAGACAGAAGTTCATTCAAGTACTCATCCAGGAAGCAATGTCCCGAATAAAAGCTGGCCGTCACTTCACATAAACCCATCCTACCCGAACAAGTGAGTCAGAAACCGATACCACTCACCCGGATACACATGTATCGAAGAGGTTACAAACTATGTTGTCACGTCAAGGTTTACTCAGCCAAACACACTAGTCATCCGACAATATCTACAGAATACTATAGATAAATGTATGAACCGATAGCAGCCATACCCAGCCAGGAGAAGACCATGAAGAAGCATTTAGAATAAACATCAGGTAAAATCCTTATACCTAACCAAGTGTGAAGACATTCATCCGTCACATTATAGTCAAAACCGTCGTACCATTCCCGGATAACTGCACCATTTCGGGAAAACCATACCACATCAAAATCATCACATGGTCTCGAAACAAGGTACTTGGTCCCGGAACATACACTTTATCCTGGAACATACATTTAGTACCGAAACTGACGCGTAAACGGGTTATATGCCACGTCAGCCCACGAATCTAGGAAAGTTTGTTATGCCAATGAAAAAGACAGGTGCCGCGTCAGCCCACGAATCTGGTAAAGTTTGTTATGACCATGAAAGAAACATATGCCACATCATCATTCCCTCAAAATACCTATAAATACACTTATGGGGTCATTCATTACACAACACTGGATACATATTGTGATGATCGCTCCAAATCTATATGGATGAACACGTCATTCATCGATTTCATTGCGAGGTATTTGACCTCTATATGATACGTTTTGTAAACATTGCATTCTTTTGAAAAGGCACACCATAAATGAGTATTTAAATCAAAGGTTTTGGACATCTGATGATTTCTACATATAGACAATCACCGTAAATAATAGTTTACAATAGTACTTCCGTTGATAATGCAGTCAAAATAAGATACATGGTGATGATTTGGTGAATGCAACGTTTCCTTGAAAAATATACCATGTAAGACTCCATGCACATAGCTTGTCTAACATATAAGCAAACAGCGGAAGACTTCTAGGAACCTGAGAATAAACATGCTAACAAGTGTCAACACAAAGGTCGGTGAGTTCATAGTTTTAATGTTTCGCATAATCTGTATATAATTGTGGATCACAAGATTTCAGTTGTTTCATCCAGAAACGTTTATCAAAATATTCTACAAGATTGAGCACCCAGGTAACTAAACTTTAACGTCTATATAATAAGTACCCCTGTTTTAACATACATGCAACCAACATGTATGATACACGCAAACCAACGTGTACTAAACTCAAATAGCATACGCCTGTTTTATAGTTCAGGCTAGGGTTTCTATACCTGGAACAGACGGGGATGTCAAGACCTATGGATCCATATACTACTACTTGCGCCCACCAGTTCTTATAACTGGCAGTTACTAGTTACCAAAGCTAAGGGATTTTCGGTTCAAACTCAGTGTAGAATTTAGTATGTACTTGTATCCATTGCGTTTAAAATAAAGTGCATGTATTCTTAGCCCAAAAATATAGATTTCAAAAGCAATTAAAAAGGGAGCAAATGAAACTCACCTTAGCAGCACATAAAGTCATTCACCGAAATGTGACCGAAACTCGGAATACCAAATAACCGTAGATCTCAACCTAGAGAACATATGTTGGTCAATAAATGTCTATCAAGCTAGGTCAGGCCATAGTGTATCACAATCCTAATGCTCGAGATCGACATACAAAAGTTATCGAAAGTCATTTCAAAAAGTCAATCTGACTCAATACAATAGTTGAATGATCATGGCAATCGAAACATTTTAACATTTCATATAGTTTCCCAATTCTTGTAAAATTAAACTATAGTTTTTATAAGGCTTTAAAATATAATAAAATAATCAGTTTTGACAATTCTTCAACAAAACGAGACGTGCCTTATATAAGAATTCATTTACTCGGCTGGCAATATTTAAAATCCAATTTATCAATCTCATAAACAAGTTGTTTAAATATCAAGTGAAGATTCAAAAGCAATTTCAATTAACGTCAATCATAATTCAGTTGACCATATCTTTAAATTTGTTCATCGAAATTACGCGATTTCTAAATGAAAAGTTATTGATTTTTCGCCAGCTTTCCAAAAATATGCATATCATATACTTTTTATCAGTAGCATATGTTTCAAATTCGTGTTTCATCATAAATTATCAAATGACAAAATTAAAGCATACCAGCATGCATAAACATATATACTCGAGCACTAGACATGGATACAATATTAATATATAAAAGATAAGATATGAATGCTCACGTATCAATATTGTGATTCAATATTGCAGGAAAGTACGTAGACACAACAGAGATGATAAACACTAGGTTTGACTTGCGAACAATACCCACGAACATTACCCATAACCTCCATAACTATAACCAATTTAAGAACTCATTTTGAAAGTGAGACGCTCATGACCTCGTCGTAGTATTTTATGTATAATACTAATTAATAATAATACTACTAATAATATTCAGATTAATAATAATAATAATAATAATAATAATAATAATAATAATAATAATAATAATATAAATAATAAATATAACAGAGGGAGTAAGATATAGAATATGTGTGCGTGTGTACGTCGAGCAAACTGGCCAATTTATAGAATGTTTCTGAAACCTGACTGCCATGCGATCGCATGGATTCTCAGTGCAGTTCCCATGCGATCGCATGGGATGCTCTGACAGCTCACAAACATTTGTTGTTTTGCTTGTCGACATAATTAAATATAATATATATAATTTAAATTAATTAATTATATAATATATTATATTCTCTTGTCTTGTTGACTTGTTATTTTTGTTCCGATGTCTTGTACATTTACGTTCGACTTATGTCCCGCTTTCGGTTTCTCGAACGCATTTTCGTACGCTTAGAAAACTAATACTTTTCATTTCGCGAATCGTACTTTTGTCAAAATATAGTCTTAAGTTATCCATAAAATATACCACTCGAGATATAACTTATACATTTGAGTGTTTAGGTCATTTACTTCTATAAAACAATGGCTCGTTATCTAATAAAGTATATTTAATAATAATGTTTTAAATCAAAACATTTTGTAACCAAGTTAATATATATTTTCAATATTCATAACCACGTTTTAAATACATGTCGCAAGTTACTCATATTAATTCTTAACAATTAATATTCCAACTTATCATAAATATTCAAATAGATATTTAAACCAATAAGGTTAATGCTGAAGGTATTTCGTATGCCCGAGAGACATATTAAATTAATGTGGCTAATGTGTTATGATCCAAGTCGGGTCATACCCAATAACAAGCTTACCGACACTTTATACGTATTTGATCTTAGCGATTGGTTCGTTGATTAAATACGCGACACTTGAATTTTAGAAAATGGTTCTAAAATTAATAACACTTGATATGTATATATATAAATTATGGAATAATTTATATAGCAAGGATTTAATTATTTATAGGTTAAATAATTAATTAAGTTATGTTACATTTTATAAATTGGTTTTATAAAATATACATAACAAATAATATGCAAGATTATAAAATGTGTTTTATAAAATCAAGTTTTATAAAAACTGATTTTACAAAATCAGTTTTATAAAAACTAATTTTATATAATGGAAATGGGAGTGGCATTGGAGTCCATGTTGGCATGCTCTTGCACACATTTTATATTAGTTACCTCCCATGCTTTTGCATATGACCAAGACATTGTGTTCTACAACAATGACATAAAAACATATCAAGTTAAAATGACAAAAAAAACTGCTCAGTTTTTCTTGCTACTGCAGCTGAAAAAAAACGTGGGCATAAGAGGGCAAAAGGAGGTTCTTTTGTTGATCTTGCAAGCCAATATTAAGTGTTAAACAAATCCTAACCAAAGTACAAGGTGTTGGGATCATGCTTGGGGTATAACAACTTGAGGTTTCATGCTTTTGGAACTTGCATTCAGCATCATTTCTTGAGAGCTGCTGTCCAGAAATTTTGGGTACAAAAAAAGGGGTTTCAAGCTAGATTAACAAGTGTGTTAAGGTTATAAAGTCTAGTAAACTTAAGGGTGGTGTTGGAGGAACAAAGGCTTGAAGTTCTACACATTTGTTCATCATCTTATAAGAATTTGGACAGCCCTTAAACTTGTTTTAAGGAGGTACATATAACTCTCCCTTTCTTGTTATTTGTAAGCATGATTTCATAACTTGATCCTATTGGGATTTAACTTTAAATTGGTTTAAAGATTAACAAGTTTAATTTGTAATTACACGCTTCCGTTTTGATTATAATCTTAAATGGTTTTAAGAGTTTCAAACTTGTTAAATCCCAACAATGGTATCTAGAGCCGAAGTTGTTGAAATATGCTTCGAATTGTTGTTTTAAACCCACTATATTTGCAATATATGAACATGCATGAATGTAGATTGCAAAAACAAATGGGTTTGGGTGGGTTTATGATGAATGCCGAATTCAAAAGGGTCCAAAAGTGGGTTTGGGCTCTTCCATTTGGTTCATATTTGGTTGCATGTTCATGTTCACAATCATAGCCTTGACCTTGTGTTGAATGCATGTTATGGTTGTATGTTTGGTTAATTTGTAATATTCATTTGGTATGTAATATTAATTCATTCAATTGGATGTAATATTTATTTTGGCTATGTAATTTGTTTTACATTTGGTATGTAAAATAGAATAGGTTGTATTTTCATTTTCTAGATAAAAATGTATTAGGATACATATTTTGTAAAATGAAGATACAAGATGATGAAGACTTGAAGAACACAAGGAACATATGGATGCAAGGTTAAGTGGGAGATTTGAAATCTCCTACTTTGAATTATTACCCCTTAACCCGGTGACATTTGTTTTCGGCTAAACAAATGTCCACCAAAATGGCTAGATTGTGAACAAACTTGTTTTGCATGTGTGGTTGTTTGTATGTTTATTGTGTTTGTATGTTTGGTTGATACAATTAATTACAAGATAACAACAAGCATAACGACAATTTAATTGGTTAAATTAGACATATTAATGACATGCAAAATGACAATTTAATTGGATAAATTAAAGGCAACTAAAGACCTTAATAAATGGTTATTAAGAGCAAGAAAAGGATCACATATATATAAAATGGTTTATATCAAGTAATTGGCAAATTGCAAGACTTGAAAATGGATTTCAAATGAACCATACACTAAATGCATGTTGGTGTATGGCATAAATGTTTTCTTAAACTAGAATTAACGAAAACTTAAAATCCCTTAATCGACAAGGTAAACAAGTTTAAACGCCATCCTTTTGTGGGACACTTAAACATAGTAGGGAACTCATAATGGGATAAAGGTCACCTAACCGTTATGAGCTAACTAATATGGTTAAAGTAAAATTCGCATGCTTGTGGGATAAAGGTCACCTAACCACTTGTATGTTAATTTTACATGTTTACACAAGTAGGGCGACTTGATTTGGGAATCATGAACTTAGGGTTACCGAAGCATGAGGAACAAATAGGCATTGATGGGATAAATATGCCGTGCAAAAGGATTGCATGATCCCATAATATAGAAGTTGCAAAAGGATTGCAATTGTCATATAAATGACTACCTAGCTAAATCAAATAACGGGATAAAGGTCACCTAACTGAAATTTGATTTACCGTTGGATTCTAATATTTAATAAAACAATTATATATAAAAGGGTATTATTTATTAAATTTAAAATCGATACTTAAATGAACTTTGTTAATTTTGTAGATGGCCGCAAATAACAACAACATGCAAAATGCACCACTTAACCTAAACAACCTATCATTAAGGTCTCTCCTCGAGAAAGACAAACTCAACCATACGAACTTTATGGATTGGTTCCGTAATCTTAGAATTGTCCTCAAACTTGAGGATAAGGCGTATGTGTTGGAAGACCCCATTCCCGATCAACCCGACGAGGATGATACGGAAGGCATGGCTTATTGGGATAAGTATTGCGCCGATTCGGTGCAAGTCGCTTGCCTAATGCTTGGGACTATGATACCCGAACTCCAAAAGGATTTCGAACATCATAGTGCATATGACATGATTACGCAATTGAAGGAGATGTTCCTTCAACAAGCACGTGTCGAGCGCTTCGAAACGGTTCGAGCGTTACATGCATGTCGTATGGATGACACCCAATCCGTATCCTCTTATGTCATCAAAATGAAAAGCCTTATTGATCGCACAAACCGTCTTAATCTCAACATATCTAATGAGCTAGCCACTGATCTTATCCTAAACTCCCTGTCAAAGAGGTTTGACCAATTTGTAATTAATTACAATATGAATGGGATGGATAAGACCATAGGTGAACTTCATGGCATGTTAAGGACGGCGGAAACTAGCATGGGTAAGAGGGCTTCACCCGTGCTAATGATCAATGATGGTGGATCCAAAGGTAACAACACCTCTAAGCCAAAGGCGGCTAAAAGGAAAGGACCCGCCCATCAAGGCAAGGGAAAGGGGAGGATGGTTACCCCAACCAAAAACAAGAACAAGGAGCAAAAGGTTGCCGGACAAGCAAACCCCAAGGAAGACCCGTGCTTAGGTTGCGGTGAAATGGGTCACTGGAAACGCAATTGCCCGGTCTACCTTAAGGAGTTGAATGAAAAGAGGGATGCGGGGCAATCCTCAGGTAACATATATATGGTATATATAGAGCTTAGTATTACTTCTTCTAATACATGGGTATTAGACACTGGATGTGGGACTCACATTTGCAATTCTTTGCAGGGGTTCAAAATAAGTAGCAAGCAAACGGGAACATCAAGTCTCTTTATGGGTAATGGAGCCAAAGTGCAAGTGAAGGCTCAAGGAGACTTTGTATTAAAACTTCCAAGTGGTTTGGAACTTATTTTGAACAATGTTTTGTATGCACCGGATTTATGTCGAAACATTATTTCAGTTTCCCGTTTAAAACAATGTGGTTTTTATCTTAATTTTGTTAATGATGATATCCATGTTTATTTAGATAATGTATTTTATTTTAAGGCTTCGCCTTCAAATGGAATTTATGAATTGGTTCATTATGACACATCATCTAGTAGCTCAATATACGATACTAGCACCAAGAAACTCAAAAGGGATTTGAGTGATTCCTACTTATGGCATTGTCGCCTTGGTCACATAAACAAGAATCGAATGCATACACTCCAAAAGAATGGCCTTTTGAAATCAAATGAACTAGACTCGTTTGATGTATGTGAATCTTGTTTACAAGGCAAAATGACTAAAGCACCTTTCAAAGGGACCTACGAAAGGGCTAAGGACTTATTGGGATTAATACATTCGGATGTATGTGGACCCTTTAAGCCCATAGCTAGGAACGGTGAAAGATACTTCGTTACTTTCATTGATGACTTCAGTCGTTTCGGATATGTCTACTTGTTAAGACATAAAGACGAAACTTTTCAAGCATTCAAAGAGTATCAAAACGAAGTACAAAATCAACTCAATAAGACAATTAAGGTACTTCGTACCGATAGAGGAGGTGAATACCTCAGCGATGCCTTCCAGGATCATCTTAGAGATTGTGGGATTATCTCACAACTTACTCCACCCGGAACACCCCAGCTTAATGGAGTGTCCGAAAGGAGAAACCGAACCCTAATGGATATGGTTCGATCTATGATGGCTAGAAGCTCGTTACCTCTATCATTCTGGGGTTATTGTCTATGCTCCGCGGCTCGTATTTTAAATATGGCCCCAACCAAGAAAGTGGAACGAACTCCTCATGAGATGTGGTTTGGAAAACCTCCATCTCTATCATACTTAAAGGTATGGGGATGTGAAGCTTATCCTAAGCGTTACGTCCCTAATAAGTTGAATGTTCGATCCACGAAGTGTATCTTCATAGGATATCCCAAGGATGATATGGGATACTATTTCTATGATCCAACTGAGCAAAATGTATTTGTTGCTCGAAAGGCTGAATTCCTTGAAACTAAGTTCCTATTGGAAGGAAATAGTGAAAGGAAGATAGATCTTGAAGAAGTTCAAGATCAAGTAGATGATACACAATTGGTTGACACAGGCACTCAACATGAAAATGTCGAGAGTGATCAGATGGATGATCAAAGTATACAAGACTTTCGCAGATCTGGTAGGATTAGTAATCCTCCTGAGAGATATGGGTTTCTCATGGATGATTGCTATGTGGTTGATTTGGATGAACCAACAAACTACCAAGATGCTTTATCAAGGATTGATAAAGATAAATGGCAGGAAGCCATGAACGCTGAGATGCAGTCCATGTATGACAACCAAGTTTGGGAACTAGTTGTACAACCTACTAGCTCCAAGTTAGTTGATTGTAAATGGATTTTCAAGATGAAAACCGACATGCATGGAAACTTAAATACATATAAAGCTAGACTTGTAGCAAAAGGTTTCACTCAAACTCAAGGGATTAACTATGATGAAACCTTTTCGCCTGTGGCAATGCTAAAGTCTATTAGGATATTATTTGCCATTGCTGCTCATTATGATTATGAAATATGGCAAATGGATGTCAAGACTGCTTTCCTAAATGGATATCTTGAGGAAGATGTCTATATGGTTCAACCTGAAGGTTTTGTCGATCCAAAACATCGTAACAAAGTATGTAAGTTAAAGAAGTCAATCTACGGATTGAAACAAGCATCTAGAATGTGGAATCATCGTTTTAATGAGGAAGCCAAGAAATTTGGCTTCATTAAAAATGGTGATGAAGCTTGTGTATACAAGAAAGCTAGTGGGAGCACTATCATGTTCCTTGTATTATATGTGGATGATATATTATTATTTGGGAATGATATCCCGACAATGCAAGGAGTTAAAACTTGGCTAAAAGGCTGCTTCTCCATTAAGGATCTTGAAGAAGCACAATACATTTTGGGGATTAGGATCTACAGGGATAGATCCAAGAAATTGATAGGTTTGAATCAAAGTGCATACATTGAAAAGATCTTGAAAAGGTTCAAGATGGAGAACTCTAAGAAAGGTTTGGTACCTATTCAAAGAGGAACGCTCCTTAGTTCATCTCAGTGCCCCACCACGAAAGATGAACAGGAGAGAATGAAGAAAGTCCCATATGCGTCTGCCATTGGGTCAATCATGTATGCAATGATATGCACTAGACCGAATGTGTCATGCGCTCTTAGCTTGACAAGTAGATACCAGAATAACCCAGGTAACAGTCATTGGATTGCTGTCAAATGTATATTGAAATACCTTAGGAGGACTAAGGATATGTTTCTGATATATGGGTCTGGTGACGAGGAACTTGCTGTAAAAGGTTACGTGGATGCGAGTTTCCAAACTGATCGAGATGATTCTCGATCACAATCCGGTTATGTCTTCACACTAAATGGGGGTGCAGTCTCTTGAAAGAGTTCAAAACAGGATGTTGTTGCTTTATCCACTACAGAGTCGGAGTACATCGCCGTATCATTGGCAGCTCAGGAAGCTGCATGGATGAAGAAATTCATCGACGACTTAGGAGTAGTCCCTTCCATTCAGGACCCTCTTGAGATCTTTTGTGACAACAAGGGTGCGATTGCTCAAATCAAGGAACCTCGTGCTCACCAAAAGACCCGTCACATTGAGTGGAGATTCAACTACATAAGGGATGAAGTTGAAAAGGGAAAGATATGTATTCGCAAAGTTCACACAGATCTTAATATAGCGGATCCTCTCACGAAGCTCTTACATGGAGCAAAACATACAGGACATGTTTGTGCATTAGGGCTTCGATATTCTAGTGATTGGTCATGATCTGTTTTAAGTATTGTAACGGAACGAAATTGTTCAAACTCATTAATATAATTATGGTATTAATTTATTTTGAGTTATGTTCCTATTTTGCATATTTTATCCATGAATAAGTAATTATTCTAAATTCCGTAGTCGATCACATTTGTGGGAACAAGTGTGAGGTTTAGACTATTATGAACTTGGATTGGTATACATTCACGGGATGAATGTGGGGCAAGGTTGCAACCAAGGTTCATAGATATTTGTGGGATACAAATATTGGAAGACCCGCCCTCAAGATTTACTAAATGGAGCCTTTGTGGTTGATCACATGTAATCTTGAGTAAAGGCGAATATCATTGTATCCTCTGACCTGAGATACATATTGGGTTCAGATATTTACCAAGTATTGTGCCTTGATTCTTTCCTTCGCTATTCTGAAATATGGTAGTTCATAAGGAAGAGCTCAGGTATAATGCAAGATACATATTTAGGACGTATGTAGTCAAGATGGAATTTGTCCCTCTTATTCGTTGAGAGTCGGATGTCTAAGGCCTGATAAAGTTAAATCTAGAAGAGAGTGATCACTCTGTGTCTCTTGGATTTAACATGACATCTAGGACGAAAGGAAATAATGAAAGATTCACCTATTCATGTTCGAGATGGGAACTCGAAAGGGATGATGTTGTTGAATGGCACAAAGTCATAACATGTTGGGGGTGATGGACGGTCGTTAGGTGGTATCCATCACTTGCATAAATTTCTTATGTTTCTCGTGCAAGTGGGAGATTGAAGGTATTTCGTATGCCCGAGAGACATATTAAATTAATGTGGCTAATGTGTTATGATCCAAGTCAGGTCATACCCAATAACAAGCTTACCGACACTTTATACGTATTTGATCTTAGCGATTGGTTCGTTGATTAAATACGCGACACTTGAATTTTAGAAAATGGTTCTAAAATTAATAACACTTGATATGTATATATATAAATTATGGAATAATTTATATAGCAAGGATTTAATTATTTATAGGTTAAATAATTAATTAAGTTATGTTACATTTTATAAATTGGTTTTATAAAATATACATAACAAATAATATGCAAGATTATAAAATGTGTTTTATAAAATCAAGTTTTATAAAAACTGATTTTACAAAATCAGTTTTATAAAAACTAATTTTATATAATGGAAATGGGAGTGGCATTGGAGTCCATGTTGGCATGCTCTTGCACACATTTTATATTAGTTACCTCCCATGCTTTTGCATATGACCAAGACATTGTGTTCTACAACAATGACATAAAAACATATCAAGTTAAAATGACAAAAAAAACTGCTCAGTTTTTCTTGCTACTGCAGCTGAAAAAAACGTGGGCATAAGAGGGCAAAAGGAGGTTCTTTTGTTGATCTTGCAAGCCAATATTAAGTGTCAAACAAATCCTAACCAAAGTACAAGGTGTTGGGATCATGCTTGGGGTATAACAACTTGAGGTTTCATACTTTTGGAACTTGCATTCAGCATCATTTCTTGAGAGCTGCTGTCCAGAAATTTTGGGTACAAAAAAAGGGGTTTGAAGCTAGATTAACAAGTGTGTTAAGGTTATAAAGTCTAGTAAACTTAAGGGTGGTGTTGGAGGAACAAAGGCTTGAAGTTCTACACATTTGTTCATCATCTTATAAGAATTTGGACAGCCCTTAAACTTGTTTTAAGGAGGTATATATAACTCTCCCTTTCTTGTTATTTGTAAGCATGATTTCATAACTTGATCCTATTAGGATTTAACTTTAAATTGGTTTAAAGATTAACAAGTTTAATTTGTAATTACACGCTTCCGTTTTGATTATAATCTTAAATGGTTTTAAGAGTTCCAAACTTGTTAAATCCCAACAAATGCACAGTATCATATTCTTAATACTTTGTTACGTTATCAAGTTATAGTATATATATGTATCTATTTACATATAATTGTGCGCGAATCGTCGAGAACAGTCGATGGGTAATTGAACATATGAAAGTAGTTCAAAATTATTGAGATTTAATTTTACATACTTTGCTTATCGTATCGAAAACGTTAATTATACAAAGATTAAGTTTATATTTGGTCAGAAATTTCCGGGTCATCACAGTACCTACCCGTTAAAGAAATTTTGTCCAGAAATATGAGTGAGGTCGTCATGGCTAACAATAAAAATGTTTTCATGACGAATATGAGTTGATAAATAGAATTTTATCACCGTTGAATAATATGGATAAAATAATCCGATTACTCGAAGCGTATGAGAGAAGTTATCGTAATAGAGTGAAATGAAGAATAGAGCTTTGTTTTAACTCTTGACGTAGTAACGACTAATTTCTGAAATTTAAGGAATAGAAAATCTTCATAATCTAAATAAGATTTGATTCTTCGAAATTTAAGGAAATTAAGATTTCCTTTGATTGAATGCGTAATCTGCCTCGATTGCTATGTATGACATTTCGCTATAAATTGACTTTTTTCGTTTCATTTATTTTCACCACTCCTATAATCTTCTTCCTTATTTCATACTTCCAAAAGATTGTGAAAATGCTTAATCCAGTTCTGATTCTTGATATTTTCTTGGCTATCGTATCCTTCATTCTTCTTTTTCATCTGCCACCAGAGGAAGTTATTTTCTTCTACTATTATTTTGGGGTTATAGTGTTTTTCATTCTCCCGTGTCTTTATATTGCTATACGCATCGATATACACGGTTTGTAAATTTCGGGGTTGTTATCGGGCTTTATATTTTCCATTATATTTCGGAGCTTCATACTTTCATTTTCTCTTCCCGACCTTAAGTCAAGCGAATAATGGTCCAGAATTCGTAGCTATACATTTCGGAATAAACATAGTTAATGTTCTAAGAAAGAAATTGTAATGGCACGATCTTGATTTGTCAAATTACCAGAATATCCGGAAAAGACCGAATCATCAAGAAAAATATTTTCTTGATATGTTTAGAGGTTAAATAGAATGAAAGAGTAATGTAACATGGTTCAGGATGAGGGTATGATCTGTGAACCTTTATCACGTTCCATTAGAAACTCAGCATGACTTACTGTAATATAATCACGTTGATCAAGTGTCATTATATTATACTAACTCATGCTTCAATTCCTAACACTACTTGTAAACATCCATTTTTCGAAAATTTTAGGATTTAGAAACTAAAATAGTTTCTTTTATGATGTAATACAGATAGAGCAAAGAGATAAATGGTTTCAGATAAGAATAGTTGTGAAAATATCTTCAGGAATATCGAAGATATTTATAATGAAAGATACGATGATATCTTAGAATTTCTAATATCGAAGGATGATGAAGAAGATTTGTTCATAAAGGTTTAGAGTCAGGAGCAAGGTATTCGTTAATGACTTCAGCAGATACTGAATCATTTGGATTCTTTGAAGGCAGGTTTAGCCTTTGTGATTTTTCCATAGCCTCCTTCATGGTTTGCTTAATTCGTTTTCCAGTACCAAATTTTCTCTTTTTCTGTGCTTTTTCAACACACTACTCTTTATCATCAAACTTTCGACTATTAAAGTTGTTTACAGTTTTTGCTGCTTCATCAGCATTTTTCCAAAATTCGGAGAACTAGTTTCGCAGTTTGGGGTGTTTTTCAGAAACTTCACATTCGAAGTAAGTAAGTCTAGGAGATAGACATTATATGTATATATATAACTGTTGGCGTAGAATTGCTGCGAAATTTGAAATACTGATTGCTAAATCCCGGTATTTGGTATGGCAATTATTGTTACAAGATGTGGATGAGTACATGATAGGGTTTCAATGAATAATTATAATGGTTTTTCGGAGAGATTTAAACCAATGAGTAATGAAGTTGTTGGTAAGTTTACTGCTAATGTGGTGGAACATGAAAGGTTCCTCGGTAACAAGAACATATATGTTAAAGTGACAATAAGGCTAATCTGAAAAGTCAAAGTTGACTGGTTGAAAGTGTGATAAAACTGGATACTTTGAAAAGGATTGTAAGATTATTTTCTGTAATAACAATGCTAAAGGATCTTTCACAGTTTTGAAGTCAAAGTATAGCTTTGAAAGATGTAGAGATCTAAGAATGATGTCACTTGTTAAATCTTGACTTGGATTCTGTTCTGTCAGAATATGTAATTGAATTTGAATAAGAGTGGTTGTTCAGATTTCTATGAACGAATGTATAGCGTTGTGAAAGTAGTGGCTATAGTCAATAATTTTTGAATCAAAATTGAAGAATGTACAGTGTAACATATTAATTGTGAACTTATATATTTCACGGGTATTACCTACCCGTTAAAAATTTCACAAGTAATATTTTGTACAGAAGAATTTTACTACAGTCTTCATGAAAATATATGTATGTATATTTTCTTCAGATGTAATACAGATTTAATGAGTTAATATCATATTAATCTCATTTAATTTTCGGCTGGATTAGAAATGAATAATCTCTAAAACATTAAAGATTTCATAATCTTCGTGGAGTATTTCACTAATGTAATCAATACTTCGTTATTCAGTTTTATTGATATTTCCTCAGTGAATCATGTTGGTGCTTATGGAACTCTTGCTAACTTCGCAAGGTATGAATGACGTTTTCTGGAAAGTTACAAGTACATCGAAAATGAAAGTGTAAAATCAATCATGTATTTGAATAATACACTTGATTTATTATGAAATGGAATCTATTAAGTCGAAACAGAGATTATAGTTAACGATTGTTAAGTCATTAACGAAGGATGTATAGCATATTAGTAACATGAACTAACCGAGTAGTACCTACCAGTTATGATTCACATGTAATAGCTTAGTACGAAAAGATTTATTTTGATTTCAAATTTCACACATATATATATAAAATATACATATAATTTCTTCAGGGGAAATGAGTTAATATTTCATAACTCGTTGATACAATATATGCGTTGTTGATTTGTGTTGATGTTGGTGATTATGTAACTGGTGGAAATCGTGATGTTATAGGTGCTGCTAGTGCTGACGATGCTGATAGTACTGACGTGCTGGTGATGCTGACGGTACTGTTGATGCTACTTGTATAACAAGTCTAGCTTGTAAATCGCGCACTATTCCTGTCAGGATTTCACTTTATTATTTCTATCCGCCTACTTCTAATTTACAATATGCATTAGAATATATAATCTCTAAGACTTTTACAAACTATATATTCTCTGCAGAATATTTCTTCGATGAAGTTATGAATCAATACTTCATCGTTTGTTGTTGTTGATATTCCTTGGTATTTATAGGGCGTATGACGTTGATGCTCATGGGACAGATTGTGAAGTTGAGGTTTGCGATGTGGTTGTTGTTGGTGGTGGTAATGGTAATGTTGGTGTTGTTGTTGGTGGTACTGTTGATGCCGGTGATGCTGCTGGTGCTTGTAACCTTTGCACCATATTCTCCAAAGCCACTACCCGAGCGTGAAGCTCGTTGACTTCTTCTATTACACCGGGATGATTGTTGGTTCGGACGAGCGGATGAATAAGATTCAGAATTTGAGATAGTATATTATCGTGACGAGATACTCTGGAAATGAGAGAGAAAATGGTGTCTCGAACAGGTTTGTCGGTAAGTGCTTCAGGTTCTTCGCCAAGAGGGAAATGTGGTGGATGGAAGGTATCACCTTATTCTTGTTTCCAATGACTAAGCAGGCTACGAACCCATCCCCAATTCATCCAGAATAGGTGATGGCTGATTGGTTGATCCATTCCGGTTACACTGTCTTTGGAATTCAGTTGAATATCCATATCGAAATAGCTGTCGGAGTTTAAAGAATTTGAACTAGATACGGGATCCATCTTGTATAATTAGGGAAAATATTTTTGGAATGAAATAGATTATAGGACTAATTTGGTACTCCTCAATACATAGTTTACATATGTATTTATAATACCAGAATTCCATAAGTTACGGAGGATTTTACGGAAGATGTCAGGCAAATTTTACTGTAATTGATATGCCGAGATATGAATTTTATCTATACACTATCTATGAAATCAATGCAATAAGACTCGTTTAGACTTAAGATGATAGACAGGTAATTTTTGACAAGAAATGATAAGCAAAACTTTTGACATGCAGACACAGTCGAAGTCCAGACTTACTAATGCATCCTAACAACTATCAGTTAGACATACTCATGCAAGACCTAGTTTGCTAGGACCAAAGCTCTGATACCAACTGTGACGATCGTTGCAAATCCGTATGGATGAACACGTCATTCATCGATTTCATTGCGAGGTATTTGACCTCTATATGATACGTTTTGTAAACATTGCATTCTTTTGAAAAGGCACACCATAAATGAATATTTAAATCAAAGGTTTTCGACATCTGATGATTTCTACATATAGACAATCACCGTAAATAATAGTTTACAATAGTACTTCCGTTGATAATGCAGTCAAAATAAGATACATGGTGATGATTTGGTGAATGCAACGTTTCCTTGAAAAATATATCATGTAAGACTCCATGCACATAGCTTGTCTAACATATAAGCAAGCAGTGGAAGACTTCTAGGAACCTGAGAATAAACATGCTAACAAGTGTCAACACAAAGGTTGGTGAGTTCATAGTTTTAATGTTTCGCATAATCTGTATATAAAGGTGGATCACAAGATTTCAGTTGTTTCATCCAGAAACGTTTATCAAAATATTCTACAAGATTGAGCACCCAAGTAACTAAACTTTAACGTCTATATAATAAGTACCCCTGTTTTAACATACATGCAACCAACATGTACAATACACGCAAACCAACGGGTACTAAACTCAAATAGCATACGCCTGTTTTATAGTTCAGGCTAGGGTTTCTATACCTGGAACAGACGGGGATGTCAAGCCCTATGGATCCATATACTACTACTCGCGCCCACCAGTTCTTATAACTGGCAGTTACTAGTTACCAAAGCTAAGGGATTTTCGGTTCAAACTCAGTGTAGAATTTAGTATGTACTTGTATCCATTGCGTTTAAAATAAAGTGCATGTATTCTCAGCCCAAAAATATAGATTGCAAAAGCAATTAAAAAGGGAGCAAATGAAACTCACCTTAGCAGCACATAAAGTCGTTCACCAAAATGTGACCGAAACTCGGAATACCAAATAACCGTAGATCTCAACCTAGAGAACATTTTTTGGTCAATAAATGTCTATCAAGCTAGGTCAGGTTATAGTGTATCACAATCCTAATGCTCGAGATCGACATACAAAAGTTATCAAAAGTCATTTCAAAAAGTCAATCTGACTCAATACAATAGTTGAATGATCATGGCAATCGAAACATTTTAACATTTCACATAGTTTCCCAATTCTTGTAAAATTAAACTATAGTTTTTATAAGGCTTTAAAATATGATAAAATAATCAGTTTTGACAATTGTTCAACAAAACTAGACGTGCCTTATTTTAGAATTCATTTACTCGGCTGGTAATATTTAAAATCCAATTTATCAATCTCATAAACAAGTTGTTTAAATATCAATTGCAGATTCAAAAGCAATTTCAATTAACGTCAATCATAATTCAGTTGATCATATCTTTAAATTCGTTCATCGAAATTACGCGATTTCTAAATGAAAAGTTATTGATTTTTCGCCAGCTTTCCAAAAACATGCATATCATATACTTTTTATCAGTAGCATATGTATCAAATTCGTGTTTCATCATAAACTATCAAAAAACAAAATTAAAGCATACCAGCATGCATAAACATATATACTCGAGCACTAGACATGGATACAATATTAATATATAAAAGATAAGATATGAATGCTCACATATCAATATTATGATTCAATATTGCAGGAAAGTACGTAGATGCAACAGAGATGATAAACACTAGGTTTGACTTGCAAACAATACCCATGAACATTACCCATAACCTCCATAACTATAACCAATTTAAGAACTCATTTTGAAAGTGACACGCTCATGACCTCGTCGTAGTATTTTATGTATAATACTAATTAATAATAATACTACTAATAATATTAAGATTAATAATAATATTAATCTTAATAATAATAATAATAATAATAATAATAATAATAATAATATAAATAATAAATATAACAGAGGGAGTAAGATATAGAATATGGGTGTGTGTGTACGTCAAGCAAACTGGCCAATTTATAGAATATTTCTGAAACCTAACTGCCATGCGATCGCATGGATTCTCAGTGCAGTTCCCATGCAATCGCATGGGATGCTCTGACAGCTCACAAACTTTTGTTGTTTTGCTTGTCGACATAATTAAATATAATATATATAATTTAAATTAATTAATTATATAATATATTATATTCTCTTGTCTAGTTGACTTGTAATTTTTGTTCCGATGTCTTGTACATTTACGTTCGACTTATGTCCCGCTTTCGGTTTCTCGAACGCATTTTCGTACGCTTAGAAAACTAATACTTTTCGTTTCGTGAATCGTACTTTTGTCAAAATATAGTCTTAAATTATCCATAAAATATACCACTGGAGATATAACTTATACATTTGAGTGTTTAGGTCATTTACTTCTATAAATCAATGGCTCGTTATCTAACAAAGTATATTTAATAATATTGTTTTAAATCAAAACATTTTGTAACCAAGTTAATATATATTTTCAATATTCATAACCACGTTTTAAATACACGTCGCAAGTTACTCATATTAATTCTTAACAATTAATATTCCAACTTATCATAAATATTCAAATAGATATTTAAACCAATAAGGTTAATGCACAGTATCGTATACTTAATACTTTGTTACGTTATCAAGTTATAGTATATATATGTATCTATTTACATATAATTGTTCGCGAATCATCGAGAACAGTCGATGGGTAATTGAACATATGAAAGTAGTTCAAAATTATTGAGATTCAGTTTTACATACTTTGCTTATCGTGTCGGAAACGTTAATTATACAAAGATTAAGTTTAAATTTGGTCAGAAATTTCCGGGTCATCACACATATTGTTACTCTGCTAAAATCTTACTGTAACATTGTTCAGCTGAGAATTCAACTACGATTGAGATTTTGGTCGATATCGGAGTTCGTCTATACCTTAGATATTAACTTATTCGATCCAATCGGGTAAGGTTAATTCAATTGTTTGTTTTACGCCCTTGGAATCCAGATTTCAAACCGGCTTTGCACAGTTATTGGAGTTAAAATATTCAATCAATCCTTTTTTCCAAGTCAAGCACTCAAGTCTAAATCTAAAATCCACCAATTAAGATTTAGGCGTGATCAATAGGGATGAGTGAAGGTATTTCGTATGCCCGAGAGACATATTAAATTAATGTGGCTAATAGGTTATGATCCAAGTCGGGTCATACCCAATAACAAGCTTACCGACACCTTATGTAGTGACCCGAACTTTTCCATGTTTATATATATTAATTGAGATTGATATTTACATGATTAAATGTTTCCAACATGTTAAGCAATCAAACTTGTTAAGACTTGATTAATTGAAATATGTTTCATATAGACAATTGACCACCCAAGTTGACCGGCGATTCACGAACGTTAAAACTTGTAAAAATGACATGACGATATATATATGGATATACATATGGTTAACATGAGATTATGATAAGTAAGTATCTCCATAAGTATATTAACAATGAGTTATATACATATAAACAAGACTACTAACTTAAGGATTTCGAAACGAGACATATATGTAACGATTATCATTGTAACGACATTTAAATGTATATATATCATATTAAGATATATTAATATATCATAATATCATGATAATATAATAATTTAACATCTCATTAGATATAATAAACAATGGGTTAACAACATTAATTGAGATCGTTAACTTAAAGGTTTCAAAACAACACTTACATGTAACAACTAACGATGACTTAACGACTCAGTTAAAATGTATATACATGTAGTGTATTTAGATGTATTAAAATACTTTTGGAAGACTTCAAGATATATATCAAAACACTCATACTTAACGAAAATGGTTACATTTACTTTTCCATTCTTTTCTTTCATCAAGAATTCTAGTCGTATTCTTACCCGTATTATACACAGCTTCAAAACGTACTTACTATGAGTATATACCAATAGGAACTAGCATGGGATTCCACTCTTGATTATGTCATGTATGAATAATCAATTTTAACTTCTACCATGAGCTAGTCAACTAACTAGAACTCCTTTTAACCCCACTCACCACTCACCAATTACCACTCATCATTCACTCCATTTCACTTCCAATTCTCTTTGTAATTCTCTCTCAACACACACACACACACACACTATTATGAACGTATTTTTCCAGTAGTTAATCATCATCTTCATCAAAAATCACTTCAAGAATCAAGCTATAATCATCATAGGAAGAACACTTCAAGAACACTTCAAAAATCCCTTCAAGTTTACTAATTTACTTCCAAGCTTTCTAATCCATTCCAAGTAATCATCTAAGATCAAGAAACCTTTGTTATATACAGTAGGTTATCTTTCTTATTCAAGGTAATATTCATATTCAAACTTTGATTCAATTTCTATAACTATAAACTATCTTAATTTGAGTAAAAATCTTACTTGAACTTGTTTTTGTGTCATGATCCTACTTCAAGAACTTTCAAGCCATCCAAGATCCTTTGAAGCTAGATCATTTCTTGTCACTTCCAGTAGGTTTACCTACTAAACTTGAGGTAGTAATAATGTTCATAACATCATTCGATTCATATATATAAAACTATCTTATTCGAAGGTTTAAACTCGTAATCACTAGAACATAGTTTAGTTAATTCTAAACTTGTTCGCAAACAAAAGTTAATCCTTTTAACTTGACTTTTAAAATTAACTACACACATGTTCTATATCTATATGATATGCTAACTTAATGATTTAAAACCTGGAAACACGAAAAACACCGTAAAATCGGATTTACGCCGTCGTAGTAACACCGCGGGCTGTTTTGGGTTAGTTAATTAAAAACTATGATAAACTTTGATTTAAAAGTTGTTATTCTGAGAAAATGATTTTTATTATGAACATGAAACTATATCCAAAAATTATGGTTAAACTCAAAGTGGAAGTATGTTTTCTAAAATAGTCATCTAGACGTCGTTCTTTCGACTGAAATGACTACCTTTACAAAAACAACTTGTAACTTATTTTTCCTACTATAAACCTATACTTTTCTGTTTTGATTCATAAAATAGAGTTCAATATGAAACCATAGCAATTTGATTCACTCAAAACGGATTTAAAATGAAGAAGTTATGGGTAAAACAAGATTGGATAATTTTTCTCATTTTAGCTACGTGAAAATTGGTAACAAATCTATTCCAACCATAACTTAATCAACTTGTATTGTATATTATGTAATCTTGAGATACCATAGACACGTATACAATGTCTCGACCTATCATGTCGACACATCTATATATATTTCAGAACAACCATAGACACTCTATATGTGAATGTTGGAGTTAGCTATACAGGGTTGAGGTTGATTCCAAAATATATATAGTTTGAGTTGTGATCAATACTGAGATAAATTGGGCCTAACAAACCCCATCCAAAGTACCGGATGCTTTAGTACTTCGAAATTTATATCATATCCGAAGGGTGTCCCGGAATGATAGGGATATTCTTATATATATGCATCTTGTTAATGTCGGTTACCAGGTGTTCACCATATGAATGATTTTTATCTCTATGTATGGGATGTGTATTGAAATATGAAATCTTGTGGTCTATTGTTACGATTTGATATATATAGGTTAAACCTATAACTCACCAACATTTTTGTTGACGTTTAAAGCATGTTTATTCTCAGGTGAATACTAAGAGCTTCCGCTGTTGCATACTAAAATAAGGACAAGATTTGGAGTCCATGTTTGTATGATATTGTGTAAAACCTGCATTCAAGAAACTGATTTCGATGTAACATATTTGTATTGTAAACCATTATGTAATGGTCGTGTGTAAACAGGATATTTTAGATTATCATTATTTGATAATCTACGCAAAGCTTTTTAAACCTTTATTTATGAAATAAAGGTTATGGTTTGTTTTAAAAATGAATGCAGTCTTTGAAAAACGTCTCATATAGAGGTCAAAACCTCGCAACGAAATCAATTAATATGGAACGTTTTTAATCAATAAGAACGGGACATTTCACCTTATACGTATTTAATCTTAACGATTGGATCCTTAAATAAATACGCGACACTTGGATTTTAGAAAATCTGGTTTCTAAAATATTATCACTTGAGATAAATTATTTGGATAATTTATATGATAAGGATTTTAATTATTTATAGGTTTAAATAATTACATTGTGTTATATTTTATAAAAGGGAGAATATACAAGTAACTTAATAAAAATGCATGGTTTTATATCAAGTTTTATAAAAACAATTGTTTTTAAAACTCCCCCCATGGTAGACGTTTTTGGGACTCCAAGAAGACACACCCATGCTTATTCTTGTTACTTTTAAGATAACACATCCTTCAAGTGCATGCTAGACTCTTTAACCAAGTTTTGACTCATTCATTCAAGCTAGTTTTGAACTAAAAAAACTCTCTCATTTTTTTGGAGCTGCTGGCCAAAATATTTGGGAGCAAAAGGAGAGGGTTTAAGCTTGGTAATCTAGTTCATTGAGTGTTAAAATCCTAACCAAATTAAAGGTGGTGTTGGTGCACAAAAGGCTTGTGGGTATTACACACTTGAGGCTTCAAGTTAGAGGTTCCTATTCCATCATCATCATCATCATCATCATCATTATCTTGCTCATCCAAAATAGCCCTTAATTAATCTTGAGGAAGTATAATCTCACTTCCTTGCTATTATATGTAAGCATATGTTCATGACTTGATATCTACATGGGATTCAATTTAAACGGTTAAACATATAAACTTGTTTTCTTAATAATTATGCTTCCGCTTGCTATAACTCTCATAAAATTGTTTTGTGATTATGTAAACCTTAAGAACTTGTTGCTATGTTGAATTCCATCAATGGTATCAGAGCCGAGGTCTATGAAATATGCTTCTTATATATGGTCTTTAAAACCCATCAACTTTTCATTCTACTAACATGCATGAAAGTAAAATGAAAAAATTAAATGTTTGGGTGGGTTTGATGGTTTGGCCGATTTGTAGGACACCCAAAATGGGTTTTGGGTTGCTCCATTTTGGTCATATTTGTTGTATGTTGTTGTTCACAATCAAGCCTTGACCTTGTGTTTGGATGGTTGAATGTTTGGTTGATTTAATTCATTCATTTGGTATGTAATATTAATTCATTCATGTGGTTTGTAATATTTATTCATTTGGTTATGTAATTTATTTTATATTTGATATGTAAAATAGATTAGGTTGTATTTCATTTTCTAGAAAAAATGTATTAGGATATATTTTGTAATAAGATGAAGATACAAGATGAAGACTTGGAAGAACACAAGAAGAAGCATTTGGATGCAAGATTAAGTGGGAGATTTAAAATCTCCTACTTTGTGTTATAACCCCTTTACCGGTGGCATTTATTTTCGGCTAAACAAATGTCTACCAAATTGGCTTGATTGTGAACATATTTGTTTTGCATGCATGGTTGTTTATTGTGTTTGTATGTTTAGTTGCTACAAGTAAATCACAAATTAACAACAAGCAAAATGACAATTTAATTGGTTAAATTAGACATTATTAACGACATGTAAAACGACAATTTAAATGGTTAAATTGAAATGGCAAAAGGACATTAATAAATGGTTATTAAGAACACTAAAAGGATTATAATAATTGGTTAGTGAAACACATATAAAATGGTTTATATCAAGTAATTGGCTTAATTACTAGACATGAAAATGGTTTTTCATAAGTACCATACACTAAATGCATGTTGGTGTATGGCATAATAGTTTTCTTAAACTAGAAATAATGAAAACTTAAAATCCCTTATTAACAAGGCAAACAAGTTAAACGCCATCCTTTTGTGTGACACTTAAACATATTAGGAAACTCATAATGGGATAAAGGTCACCTAACCGTTATGAGCTAACTAATATGATTAAGGTGAATTTCACACACTTGTGGGATAAAGGTCACCTAACCACTTGTATGTTAAATTTACACGTTTACACAAGTAGGACGACTTGATTTGGAAATCATGAACTTAGGGTCACCGAAGCATGAGGAACAAATAGGCGTTGATGGGATAAATATGCCATGCAAAAGTATTGCATGATCCCATAACTTAGAAGTTGCAAAAGGATTGCAATTGTCATATAATGACGACCTAGCTAAATCAAATGACGGGATAAAGGTCACCTAACCGAAATTTGGTTTACCGTTGGATTCTAAAATTTAATAAATATCAATTGGATTTAAAGGGTATTGATTGTTAAATTAAAATTGATACTTAAACAACTTTGTTAAATTTTGTAGATGGCCACCAATAACAACAACATTCCAAACGCACCAATCAACTTTAACAACCTATCGTTGAGGTCAATCCTCGAAAATGAAAAACTCAACCATACGAATTTCATGGATTGGTTTCGCAATCTAAGAATTGTCCTCAAACTTGAGGATAGGGTGTATGTATTGGAAGACCCCATTCCCGATTAACCGGACGAGGATGATACGGAAGGCATGGCTTATTGGGATAAGTATTGCACCGATTCGGTGCAAGTCGCTTGCCTTATGCTTGGGACTATGATACCCGAACTCCAAAAGGACTTCGAGCATTATAATGCATATGACATAATCACACAATTGAAGGAGATGTTTCTTCAACAAGCTCGTGTCGAGCGCTTCGAAATGGTTCGAGCGCTTCATGCATGTCGTATGCATGACTCCCAATCCGTTTCATCTTATGTCCTTAAGATGAAAAGCCTAACTGATCGAGCGAACCATCTAAATTGCAACGTGTCTAATGAATTAGCCACGGACCTTATCCTTAATTCTTTGTCAAAAAGGTTTGACACATTTGTAATGAATTACAACATGAATGGTTGGGATAAGAGCATTGGCGAATTACATGCCATGCTTAAGATGACCGAAGCAAGCATGGGTAAAAGGGCTTCACCCGTGCTTATGATCAATGAAAGCGGGTCCAAAAATAATAACACTTCTAAGCCAAAGGTGTCTAAGAGGAAAGGACCCGCCTACCTAGGCAAGGGCAAGGGAAAGGGGAAGATGGTTACCCCAACCAACAAGAACAAAAAGCAAAAGGTTGTCGGACAAGCAAACCCCAAAGAAGATCCATGCTTTGGTTGCGGTGAAATGGGTCTCTAGAAACGCAACTGCCTGATCTACCTAAAGGAGTTGAAAGCAAAGAGGGATGCAGGGCAAACCTCAGGTAATGTATATATGGTATACATTGAGCTTAGTATTACTTCTTCTAATACATGGGTATTAGACACAGGATGTGGAACTCATATTTACAATTCTTTACAGGGGTTCAAAAGAAGTAAACAAGGAGCGGGAACAACAAGTCTCTTCATGGGAAATGGTGCAAAGGTGCACGTTGAAGCTCAAGGAGACTTTGTTTTAAAGCTACAAACTGGGTTGGAGCTTGTTTTGAAAAATGTTTTGTATGCTCCTGATTTGACTCGAAACATTATTTCTATTTCCCGTTTAAGACAATGTGGTTTTGATTTCAATTTCATTAATGATGATAACCATGTTTCTTTAAATAATGTGTTCTATTTCAAGGCTTCACCTTTAAATGGTATTTATGAATTGGTTCATGATGACACATCATACAATAGCTCAATGTTCCATGCAAACACCAAGAAACTCAAAAGGGATTTGAGTGATTCCTACTTATGGCATTGTCGCCTTGGTCACATAAATAAGAATCGAATGCATACACTTCAAAAGAATGGACTTTTGAAATCAAGTGAGCTAGACTCATTTGATGTATGTGAATCTTGTTTACAAGGAAAAATGACTAAAGCACCTTTCAAAGGGACCTATGAAAGGGCTAAAGACTTATTGGGATTAATACATTCGGATGTATGTGGACCCTTTAAGCCCGTGACTAGGAAAGGTGAAAAATACTTCGTTACTTTCATTGATGACTTTAGTTGTTTTGGATATGTCTACTTGTTAAGGCATAAGGACGAAACTTTTAAGGCATTCAAATAGTATCAAAATGAAGTAAAAAATCAACTCAACAAGATAATCAAGGTAGGTCGTACCGACAGAGGAGGTGAATACCTAAACGATGCTTTCCAAGATCATCTTAAAGGTTGTGGGATTATCTCGCAACTTACTCCTCATGGAACACCCCAACTTAATGGCGTTACCGAAAGGAGGAACCGAACCCTAATGGATATGATTCGATCTATGATGGCAAGAAGCTCGTTACCTCTATCATTTTGGGGTTATTGTCTATGCTCCGTGGCTCGTATTCTAAATATGACCCCAACCGAGAAAGTGGAACGAACACCTCATGAGATGTGGTTTGGAAAACCTCCATCTCTATCATACTTAAAGGTATGGGGATGTGAAGCTTACCCTTAGCGTTATGTCCCTAATAAGTTGAATGCTCGATCCACGAAATATATCTTCATAGGATATCCCAAGGATGATATGGGATACTATTTCTATAATCCATCTGAGCAAAATATATTTGTTGCTCGGAAGGCTGAATTCCTTGAAACTAAGTTCCTAATGGAAGGTAGTAGTAAAAGGAAGATAGATCTTGAAGAGGTTCAAGATAAAGTAGATGATACATAATTGGTTGACACTGGCACTCAACATGAAAATGGTGAGAATGATCAAATGGATGATCAAAGTATACAAGACGTTTGCAGATCTGGTAGGATTAGTAATCCTCCTGAGAGATATGGGTTTCTCATGGATGGTTGCTATGTGGTTGATTTGGATGAACCAACAAACTACCAAGATGCTTTATCAAGGATTGATAAAGATAAATGGCAGGAAGCCATGAACGCTGAGATGCAATCCATGTATGACAACCAAGTTTGAGAACTTGTTGCACAACCTACTGCCTCAAGGCTAGTTGATTGTAAATGGCTTTTTGTGACAACCCGGAAATTTTCGACCAAATTTAAACTTAACCTTTATATGTTTCCGACACGATAAGCAGAATTTGTAATGTTGAATCTCAAAAAGTTTGGAACTACATTCATGTAATCAATTACCCTTTGACCGTGTTCGACGATTCACGAACAATTATGAGTATATAGATATGTATATATAATATATAATATTAACTGAAAACATTAACAAAGTATTAGATATATGATACTTTACATGAACGTATTTGTTTCGATATATTTATCGACAGAATTAAGAGATAATATCAAATGATTGAATTATCAGATACATTATGATGTGATTATGGGCCTATGTTATGAGGTCCACTGTGATTTAAGAAATCTATTCTTTTTGACAACATTCGGAAAATGGTAAAGTGATTTATAAATAAGAACAAATGTGTCAATTAACGAGAACTAGACAAGGGTTAGTGGAAATTCCTATTTAATTTCCAATGCATGTTTTATAATATTTTCCTCGTGACCTTGATAAGATAACTATGTTAACTTTCATTTTATTTAATATGAAAATAAGAACGTGGAGTGTAAATAACTTAGATGTTGGATATCGACAAGTTAAGTAACTCGACATTTTTCATTAAGATGATTTCATACGTTTATTTAACCTTTGGACTTTATCCCATGCTTCACCAACAGACTGTAATTTAAAAACTTGAAACCTATTATGAATATATATAATTCTACTTTTCTAAAATGTTTTATGATATAACGATTTCCATTATTTTAACCTTTTAACATAATGATTCTTAAATATATTTAGTTTTGGAAAACAAAATTATCATATTTATTTGATTTAGTTTCAAAAGTACAAAAAATGTTTTCAGTTTAAAAAGAACTTTATTATTAAAACGTATATATCTTTTATAAATATCTAGAACCACTTTTGGCAACTCATTACTTAACCAGTATAATAAAGATAACGATATTTAAATTTTATTTTATTAAATATATATAACGATTTAAATTAATATTATATATATTTATACACGTATTATACGTATATAGTTTTATACTTTTACTATACTTTAACTTTACCTTTACTTTACTTTTACTTTACTTTAACTTTAATAATTCATACTTTAATAATTCACTTTAATAATTCAAATATATTTATAAATAGAATTCAATAGGTTTCATTATTTCATAAAAACTTGAAAATATATTTCTCTAAACTCTCTCAATCGAATTACATATATATATTTTCTTTGTATTATTTCAAGATATTATTAGTATACATAAAATATTACAACGGAGTTATACTCAAAGGATTTCAAAATAAGTTTTCAAACGGGATAGAGCTAAGGAAATTATGAGTTATAGCTATGAAGATTATGGATATTGATCGAGGGTATTGCTCGTGAGGTCAACCTAACGTTTATCATTTTCTTTGCTTCTATGTACTTTCCTGCAATATTGAATCACAATATTGATACGTTCGTGAATCCGAGACAAACCCTGCACTTGTTCAGTGTCGTCATATACATAATTACTACGAAATACAGTATTGTGAGTTTCATTTGCTCCCTTTTTAATTGCTTTTGCAATATATATTTTTGGGCTGAGAATACATGCGCTGTTTTATAAATGTTTTACGAAGTAGGCACAAGTACTAAAACTAATTCTATGTGGGTTTAAACCAGAAATATACCCTTAGCTCGGTAACATTAAACTACTTGTCTATGTACGGTAGGCACGAATCCTAAAGATAGATCTATTGGGCCTGACAAACCCCATCCTGACTATGAGATGCTTTAGTACTTCGAGGTTATTTTAAAACACACCTGATCTGGTGTACTTCAGAGGGTAAAACATGAACGTTAAGGCTTGTTACCGGGTGCCTACAACTTATAGAATACTTTTAAACACTTGCGAGTGTACGGATATTTATGGAAACTGAAATCTTGTGGTCTATTACTATTACGGAAATGATTGATTATGATAAACTAATGAACTCACCAACCTTTTGGTTGACACTTTAAAGCATGTTTATTCTCAGATATTAAAGAAATCTTCCACTGTGCATTAGCTCATTTTAAGGATATTACTGTGACAACCCGGAAATTTCCAACCAAATTTAAACTTTAATCTTTATATGTTTCCGACACCGGAAATTTCCAACCAAATTTAAACTTTAATCTTTATATGTTTTCGACACGATAAGCAATATTTGTTAAGTTAAATTTTAAGAATTTTAAACTATGTTCATACATTCATTCAACCTCGACCAAGTTCCAACGATTCATGAACCATTAAACGAATATGATTATATATGTATATGTGTATATATATTATAACTTGAAATGTAAACAAAATATTAGATTAAATACTTTATATGATTGTATCTGTATCAAAATGTTTATCAATGGAATTAGAAGATAAGATCAAATGAATGAATTATCAGATATATTGAATTATGATTACAAGTCTCTGTTGAAAGGCCCACGTTGATTTGAGAAATCTTTCCATTTTAACAATATTCGGAAAATGGTAAAGTGATTTATAAATAAGAACAAATTGTCAATCATTGAGAACTAGACAAAGGATAGTGGAAGATTGAATCTCATAAAGACAGACTCGATTGATCTATTTAGTTTCAAACGTACAAAAAACGTTTTCAGTTTAAAAAGAACTTTATTATTAAAACGTATATAACTTTTATAAATATCTAGAACCACTTTTGACAACTCATTACTTAACTAGTATGATAAAGATAACGATATTTATATTTTATTTTATTAAATATATATAACGATTTAAATTAATATTATATATATTTATACGCGTATTATACGTATATAGTTTTATACTTTTACTATACTTAAACTTTACCTTTACTTTATTTTTACTTTACTTTAACTTTAATAATTCACTTTAATAATTCATACTTTAATAATTCACTTTAATAATTCATACTTTAATAATTTACTTTAATAATTCATACTTTAATAATTCACTTTAATAATTCAAAAATCTATTATAAATAGAATTCAATAGGCTTCATTATTTCATAGAAACTTGAAAATATTTTTCTCTAAACTCTCTCAATCGATTTACATATATATATTTAATCCGTATTATTTCAAGATATTATTAGTATACATAAAATATTACGACGGAGTGCTGTCCGAGTGATTTCGAAATTGTTTTTCGAGTAGGATAGGATTAAGGAAATTATGGGTTATAACTATGGAGGTGATTGAGTATGGTTCATGGGTATGCTCGTGAGGTCAATATAGTGTTTATCATTTTCGTTGCGTCTACGTACCTTTCCTGCAATATTGAATCTCAATATTGATACGTGAGTACTCATAATTTAACTTTTACATACTAATAGTGTATCCCTGACTAGTGCTCGAGTATTTAGGATTATGTATGCTTGTACTTTTAATATTGCCCGTAGACAGGTTAGGTTGAATCTTGAATTAGTTACACTTGCGGTTGAGATAAGGTATAAGATATGCATGTCCTTGGAAAGCTAGCGAAAAATTAAGAACTTTTCCTTTAGATATCGAATGGTTTCGATGAACGGATTAGAAGTTATAATCAATTGAATTTTCGATATTTTTATTAAATATGATTATTATTATCATCGTTTTTATCGTCGTTCTAGTTTTATCTTATTATTATCATTATTATTATCTTTATCAATAAAATGAATTTATCATTAAAAATTGTTATTTTTTTTATTATTACTATCGTTATTATCGTTAAAGTTATAATTAGTATTATTATTATTATCCAATTATTATTATTATTATTATTATTATTATTATTATTAGTATTATTATTATTATTATTATTATCATTATTAATATATATATATATCATTATTTAAAAATGGTTATTGTTATTGTTATTATTATTATTACTATATTATCATTAAGATAATTATTAGTATTATCGTTAATAATGTTATAGTAACTATCATTATTAATATTAGTGTAATTAAAACAAATATTTGTAACACCTAATTATTTTGATTACTATTATTATTATTATTATGAACACGATATAAAAGATGATTAAAAGCTATTAAACGAAACGATTAGGAAATAATGAGTAAGAGTATCATGATAAAATTAAAATATTATAAGATATTGATTTAGATAAAATTATCGTTCTTATTATTTTTATCATTACTATTATTATTAAAAGTATCGTTAGTATTAAAACTATCATTTTAACAAAAATTATCATTTTAATAGAAATGTCATTATTACTATAAAATATCATTATTATTATTATTTTAAATAGAATTTTTATTTTAAAGATAATATTAAAAATTATCGTAAATATTAAAGTTATCATAATTAGAATTATCATTTTATCATAATGTCATCTTAGTAATTATAAATATTGATATTTTTATAATAATTATTATTATTACAAAATAATACAACTTTTACTTACTATCATTATAGATATTATTTTATCAAATAAATATGTGATACAAACATATTTTACTACGTGTAATAACTTACTTTAATAATACCTATCATATTATCTTTATGATATTAAATGAACCCTATAAATTTTATTACTTAATATATATAAAAGTATATTTTATTATATAAATTTATTATAAAATTTTATTTATTAATAAATAAATTATATTATTTACTCTAATCAATCTTTTAAAAATATTTAAAAATATAAAACGACTATATTTAAACTATATATTAATCATGTATAGATTTTTGGAAATTATTTTGAGTCAAATTTACTTTTGTTGACTTTTGCATATTAGTCTCGAGCATTAGGATTGTGGTACACTATGACTTGACCTAATTTGTTAGACAAATATTGACCAACACATAAATATATATAATTAATTTAGGTTCGTGAATCCGATGCCAACCTTGCACTTGTTCAATGGCGTTATATGTATTTTTACTACGAAATACAGTATGGTGAGTTTCATTTACCTTTTTACCCTTTATATGTTTGAGACTGAGAATACATGCGCTTTTATAAATGTTTGACGAAATAGACACAAGTAATTGAAACTACATTCTATGGTTGAATTATCGAAATCGAATATGCCCCTTTTTATTAAGTCTGGTAATCTAAGAATTAGGGAACAGACACCCTAATTGACGTGAATCCTAAAGATAGATCTATTGGGCCTAACAAACCCCATCCAAAGTACCGGATGCTTTAGTACTTCGAAATTTATATCATGTCCGAAGGAGGATCCCGGAATGATAGGGGATATTCTTATATGTATCTAGTTAATGTCGATTACCAGGTGTTCACCATATGAATGATTATTTTTGTCTCTATGCATGGGACGTATATTTATGAGAACTGGAAATGAAATTCTAGTGGTCTATTAAAATGATGGAAATAAATGATTATGATAAACTAATGAACTCACCAACCTTTTGGTTGACACTTTAAAGCATGTTTATTCTCAGGTGTTAAAGAAATCTTCCGCTGTACATTTGCTCATTTTAAAGATATTACTTGGAGTCTTTCATAGCATATTTTGAAGAACGTTGCATTCGAGTCATTGAGTTCATCAAAGATTATTATTAAATCAATTTATAGTTGGATAGTGGATATTATAAAATGGTATCCATGCCTGTCAATTTTTAATGTAAAGAAAGTTTGTCTTTTAAAAACGAATGCAATGTTTGTAAATGTATTATATAGAGGTCAAATACCTCGCAATGTAATCAACTATTGTGAATCGTTTATAATGTATATGAACGGGTCCTTTCAGTTGGTATCAGAGCGGTGGTCTTAGCGAACCATATCTGCATTAGTGTGTCTAACTGATAAGTCGATAGGATGCATTAGTGAGTCTGGACTTCGACCGTGTCTGCATGTCAAAAGTTTTGCTTATCATTTTGTGTCAAAAATTAACTAATTATCATCCTCAGGAAATTGCCTGCTTATCATTTTTAGTTTAAGACACGTCTTGCTGCATTGATTGCATGAATAGTGTATAGACAAAAATTCATATCATAGCATATCTGCTAAATCATATCTTATCGTATCTGTTACTTTAAACTTTGCCTGACATATCCCGCAAAGTCCTTCGTAAGCTACAAAATCTTTTGATCTATATATATATATATATATATATATATATATATATATATATATATATATATATATATATATATATATATATATATATATATATTCTATGTAATTAGAATACCAACCGTTAGCCAAAATCATTTCATATAGAAAAAAAATCCTTTATCCAATCGTACGAAATGGAATTCGTCTTCAGTTCAAGTCACTCAGATTCCGAAATGGAATCCCATTCAAGCTCCGAAAGCAGTGTGACCGGAATAGATCAACCAATCAGTCAACACCTATTCTTGATGAATTGGGGATGGGTTGGTAGCCTCCTCAATCATTGGAGACAAGAAGAAGGTAATCCCTTCCATCCATCACATTGCCCTCTTAACGAAGAACCTGAAGCACTTACTGGCGAACCTTTCTGAAACACCATTTTTTCGCTCATTTCCAGAGTATCTCGTCATGATTATATATTACATCAAATTTTAGATTTTATTTATCCGCTCGTCCGAACCGACAATCACCCCGGTGTAATAGAAGAAGTCAACGAGCTTCGCGCTCGGGTAGTGGCTTTGGAGAATATGGTGCAGAGATTACAAACACCAGCAGCAGCATCAGCAGCATAACCAGTACCACCATCATCAACGCCAACAGTACCATTACCACCTCCAACCACAACCGCGTCGTAAACCTCAACTTCACAATCTGTCCCACGAGCATCAACGTCATACGCACCATAGATACCAAGGAGTACCAACAACAATAACTGACGAAGTATTAATTCATAACTTCATTGGAGAAACATTCCGTGGCGATTATGTAATCTCTAAAGTCTTAGAGATTATCTAATCTAGCCCTAACCATAAATCAGTTAAGTGAACCAAAATGATAGAAGGAAGAGTAGAAACCCTGACAAAAATGGTGTGTGATTAACAAGCTAAACTTGCTTTACCAACAGCATCAACAGTACCGTCAGCGTTACCATCATCGTCAGTACAGTCAACATCCGAATCAACAACACCGATAACATCACAAACTCCGTCAGTTCAAGAATCACTATGGACATCATTACGAATCAATAACGTGTATATTGTATCAACGAGTTATGAAGAATTAACTCATTCCCTCTGAAGAAATTATATATATATATATATATATATATATATATATATATATATATATATATATATATATATATATATATATATATATATATATATATATATATATATATATATATATATATATATATATATATATATATATATTTTGAAATAAATCTTTCCGTGCTAAGCTATTGTGTGTGAATCTTAACTACTCGGTTAATTCATATTACAAATATGCAATAATGTACGTCCTTCGACCGCAACTTAACCAGCGTTAACTACAATCTCTGTCACAATTCAACAAATTCCAATTCATAATAAATCAAGTATATATTTGATTTTACACTTTCATCATCGATGTACCCGAAACTTTTCAGATAACATCATTCGTACTTTGCGAAATTCACAAGAATTCAACGAACTGAACATCATACATCAACAAATAACGAAGTATTGATTCATAATTTCAATGTCATTAAAGAAATACTGCGTAAAAGTTATGTACTTTTTAAAGCCTTTAGGGAATATTCAATTCTAGTTTCAACCGTAAATCAAATGAGTTTAATTTAACATTAACTCATTAAATCTATGTTACATCTGAAGAAAATATACATATATATATTTTCATAAAGACTGTAATAAAATTCTTTTGTACAAAATATTAATTGTGAATTTTTTTTTTAACGGGTAGGTAATACCCGAGAGATATATAAATTCACAATTAATATGTTACATTCTTCGAATCTGATTCAGCAAATCATCCATTATACTCCCTACTTTCACAACAATATACATTCTTTTATAGAAATCAAAACAACCATACTCATTCAAAATTTAATTACATATTCCGATTGTGAAATCTCAAAATTCAACTTGAGATATGACCAAAATCATCACTCTTAGATTCTTACATCTTTCACAAGCTATATTTTGACTTCAAAACTGTGTTAGAGTATCAAATGTATGTTAACGATTACAATCTGCTTTCAAACCCTTCAAAAATTTCTGAAGACACTTCGAATGATGAGCAATCGAGATGATGATCCAACCACATGTTACCCACAGTTATGTACCCGAAAAACTCTTGAAACCAAAGTAAAAGTTTAAACAACGTATCCGCGTCAGATTCTTTGTCATTTATTAGCAAAAATAACTTTGCGACTCCTATTCAAAGTAGCCAGTTTTGTCACAGCTCCAGCAAGTCAACTTCGACTTTTCATTCAGACTAACCTTATTATAACCTTAAGATATACACCATCGTTACCAGGGAACCTTTTACATTCCACCACATTATTAGCAGATGTACCAACAACTTCATTACCCTTTAACTTTAGCCTCTCCAAAAAGTCATTATAATTATTCATTGAAACCCCATCATTTACTCATTCGCATCTTCTAATGAGAATTACCATACGAATCATTGGGAATTAGCAATCAGTATTTTGAAATCTCGCAGCATGTATACGCCAACAGTTATATGTGTATATATAACGTCTATCTTCTGGACTTAATTTGAATGTGAAGTTTCTGAAAAACACTCCGAACTACGAATTGGTTCTCCGAAAATGGAAAAAATGCTGATGAAGCAGCAAAAAATATAAACAACTTTAAACGGTAAAAGCTGGATGATAATGATGAAGTGTGCTGGCAAAGCGCAGAAAAAGAGAAGTTTTGGAACTGGAAAACGGATTGAGCAAAGTAGGAAGGAGGCTGTGGACAAATTACAAAGACTGAACCTAACTTCAAAGGATCCAAATGATTCAGTACCTGCTAAAGTCATTAACGAATACCTTGCTCCTGACTCTAAACCCCTGCGGACAATATTCTTCATCATCCTCTGATATTAGAAATTCTAAAATATCATCATATCTTTCATTATAAATATCCTCTATATTTCTAAAGATATTTTCTTAATTTTTATTATTTGAAATCATTTACCTCTTCGCGCTATCTGTATTACATCATAAAATAAACTATTTTAGTTTCTAAATTCTGAAACATTCAAGTTTAAAATAGG
This sequence comes from Rutidosis leptorrhynchoides, assembly GCF_046630445.1. Taxonomy (NCBI): domain Eukaryota; kingdom Viridiplantae; phylum Streptophyta; class Magnoliopsida; order Asterales; family Asteraceae; genus Rutidosis; species Rutidosis leptorrhynchoides. The sequence continues at coordinate 440,674,041 of NC_092333.1, forward strand.
AATATTTTGATGTAGTGTTGGGAACTGAAACATAAATTAGTATAATATAATGACACTTGATCAATGTGATTATATTCCAGTAAGTCATGCTGAGTTTCTAAATGGAACGTGATGATTCACAGATCATAACATCATCATGTGCCATGTTATACGACTCTTGTATTCTATTTAATCTCTAAAATATCAAGAAAATATTTCTTGATGATTCGGCCTTTTTCAAGGTATTCTAGTAATTTGACAAGTCAAGGTCGTGCCATCACAATTTCCTTCCTAGAACATTAACAATGTTCATTCCGAAATTCATATCTGTGAATTCTGGACCATTACAAGCGGTGCTTAATCGCAAGAAGAAGAAATGAAAGGACAAAACTCCGAAATAGAAATTGGGGTATAAATTGCAGCAAATAAAAGAGAGCATTAACTGTGAATGGTAATGATTATAGAAGACAGAAGCAGAGACTTTGAAATATAAGGGAACATATAAAGCCCAACAACAAACCAGAAATTATAAACCATATATATCGATGCATATAGCAATATAAAGACACGGGAGAACTAGAAACACTATAAACCCAAGAGTATAGTAGAAGTAAATAGATTCTTCCGGCGGTAGATGAAAAAGAAGAATGATCGATATGAAAGTTAGAAGTATATCGAGAATCAGAACTGGATGGAGCATATTGATGAATACTTTAAAATATGAGTTGAGGGGGAAAGAATAGAAGGTGATGAAACATGACTAGGAACTTAGAAATCAATAGATTTAACTCACACAATGGCGGAATAAGTGAATCAAACCCTCTAGTGAATAGGTTAAGTTTTTTTTGATTAATTTAGTCAAACCACAACTAAATCAAGTGTGATTAGATCAACACCTATTACTATTATTCACCACCTGGGTGATTTGGACTGAAAGAGAATCGGAGGAGCTCACTAGATCTGAGTGTGTGTAACAAATGAGAGGCTTAACCTAAAATGAAGAACATAAGACTTTATATACCCCTGCTGTTGACTCACCCATACGATTCATTCATCACACGTACGAGTTGGCTTCATCAACTGTACGGGTGATCACTTACTCGTGTCTTCTCATTTAGGTTGTAATTGTGACTTAGCTTAGCATCACCCGTGCGTATGAGCCTGTCAGCCGTACTAGTGAGGCTTCACTCCTACGTCTGTCTAAGTCTAACATAGTCAAACATCTAAATCTCGTTCCTGCAGTTCCTGTAACCACATACAAACACAGATAGGATAATAACGAGCAATCATGGTGACCTGTAAACTGTTGTACCTGCAATGGACGTGGGTAGATGTCTAGGGACTTGCATAAAATGCATCAACAGGAGGTGTGAGTTGTAAGGAAACCAAGAAGGTGAATTTATAAGAAAATCTCTGACAGAACAATTAAAATGGAAGATCGCATTCAAAGCGAATCCTAATTCCCTTGATTACCGGAGAGTCAAATCTTATTAAGAAGATTTTCTGCAAATCCCTTGAAATCTGGGAATCAATCATATCTACGTCAAATGATAAGATGAATCTACACTTACTCATTTCACTCTTCTATGTTAGCTTCATTCACACTCTTTATATAAATGGATTGTTTATCCAAATTATTCGCTGATGATAAAACTCTAATTTTCAGCCCGTATGCATCATGAAAACATACTTATTATCATTTACGACCTTTCCACTCAAATTTCGGGACAAAATTTCTTTAACGGGTAGGTACTGTGACAACCCGGAAATTTCCAACCAAATTTAAACTTTAATCTTTATATGTTTCCGACACCGGAAATTTTCAACCAAATTTAAAATTTAATCTTTATATGTTTCCGACACGATAAGCAATATTTGTTAAGTTAAATTTCAAGAATTTTAAACTATGTTCATACATTCATTCAACCTCGACCAAGTTCCAACGATTCACGAACCATTAAACGAATATGATTATATATGTATATGTGTATATATATTATAACTTGAAACGTAAACAAAATATTAGATTAAATACTTTATATGATTGTATCTGTTTCAAAATTTTTATCAATGGAATTAGAAGATAAGATCAAATGATTGAATTATCAGATATATTGAATTATGATTACAAGTCTCTGTTAAAAGGCCCACGTTGATTTGAGAAATCTTTCCATTTTAACAATATTCGTAAAATGGTAAAGTGATTTATAAATAAGAACAAATTGTCAATCATTGAGAACTAGACAAAGGATAGTGGAAGATTGAATCTCATAAAGATAGACTCGATTGATCTATTTAGTTTCAAACATACAAAAAATGTTTTCAGTTTAAAAAGAACTTTATTATTAAAACGTATATAACTTTTATAAATATCTAGAACCACTTTTGACAACTCATTACTTAACTAGTATGATAAAGATAACGATATTTATATTTTATTTTATTAAATATATATAACGATTTAAATTAATATTATATATATTTATACGCGTATTATACATACATAGTTTTATACTTTTACTATACTTAAACTTTACCTTTACTTTATTTTTACTTTACTTTAACTTTAATAATTCACTTTAATAATTCATACTTTAATAATTCACTTTAATAATTCATACTTTAATAATTCACTTTAATAATTCACTTTAATAATTCATACTTTAATAATCCAAAAATCTATTATAAATAGAATTCAATAGGTTTCATTATTTCATAGAAACTTGAAAATATTTTTCTCTAAACTCTCTCAATCGATTTACATATATATATTTAATCCGTATTATTTCAAGATATTATTAGTATACATAAAATATTACGACGGAGTGCTGTCCGAGTGATTTCGAAATTGTTTTTTGAGTAGGATAGGATTAAGGAAATTATGGGTTATAGCTATGGAGGTGATTGAGTATGGTTCATGGGTATGCTCGTGAGGTCAATATAGTGTTTATCATTTCCGTTTCGTCTACGTACCTTTCCTGCAATATTGAATCTCAATATTGATACGTGAGTACTCATAATTTAACTTTTACATACTAATAGTGTATCCCTGACTAGTGCTTGAGTATTTAGGATTATGTGTGCTTGTACTTTTGATATTGCCCTTAGACAGGTTAGGTTGAATCTTGAATTAGTTACACTTGAGGTTGAGCTAAGGTATAAGATATGCATGTCCTTGGAAAGCTAGCGAAAAATTAAGAACTTTTCCTTTAGATATCGAATGGTTTCGATGAACGGATTAGAAGTTATAATCAATTGAATTTTCGATATTTTTATTAAAAATGATTATTATTATCGTCGTTTTTATCGTCGTTCTAGTTTTATCTTATTATTATCATTATTATTATCTTTATCAATAAAAGGGATTTATCCTTAAAAATTGTTATTTTTTTATTATTACTATCGTTATTATCGTTAAAGTTATAATTAGTATTATTATTATTATCCAATTATTATTATTATTATTATTATTATTATTATTATTATTAGTAGTATTATTATTATTATCATTATTAATATATATATCATTATTTAAAAATGGTTATTGTTATTGTTATTATTATTTTTACTATATTGTCATTAAGATAATTATTAGTATTATCGTTAATAATGTTATAGTAACTATCATTATTAATATTAGTGTAATTAAAAAAAATATTTGTAAAACCTAATTATTTTGATTACTATTATTATCATTATTATGAACACGGTATAAAAGATGATTAAAAGCTATTAAATGAAACGATTAGGAAATAATGAGTAAGAGTATCATGATGAAATTAAAATATTATAAGATATTGATTTAGATAAAATTATCGTTCTTATTATTTTTATCATTACTATTATTATTAAAAGTATCGTTAGTATTAAAACTATCATTTTAACAAAAATTATCATTTTAATAGAAATGTCATTGTTACTTTAAAATATCATTATTATTATTATTATTTTAAATAGAATTTTTATTTTAAAGATAATATTAAAAATTATCGTAAATATTAAAGTTATCATAATTAGAATTATCGTTTTATCATAATGTCATCTTAGTAATTATAAATATTGATATTTTTATAATAATAATTATTATTACAAAATAATACAACTTTTACTTACTATCATTATAGATATTATTTTATCAAATAAATATGTGATACAAACATATTTTACTACGTGTAATAACTTACTTTAATAATACCTATCATATTATCTTTATGATATAAAATGAACCCTATAAATTTTATTACTTAATATATATAAAAGTATATTTTATTATATAAATTTAATATAAAATTTTATTTATTAATAAATAAATTATATTATTTACTCTAATAAATCTTTTAAAAATATTTAAAAATATAAAACGACGATATTTAAACTATATATTAATCATGTATAGATTTTTGGAAATTATTTTGAGTCAAATTTACTTTTGTTGACTTTTGCATATTAGTCTCGAGCATTAGGATTGTGGTACACTATGACTTGACCTAATTTGTTAGACAAATATTGACCAACACATAAATATATATAATTAATTTAGGTTCGTGAATCCGAGGCCAACCTTGCACTTGTTCAATGACGTCATATGTATTTTTACTACGAAATACAGTATGGTGAGTTTTATTTACCTTTTTACCCTTTATATTTTTGGGATTGAGAATACATGCGCTTTTATAAATGTTTGACGAAATAGACACAAGTAATTGAAACTACATTCTATGGTTGAATTATCGAAATCGAATATGCCCCTTTTTATTAAGTCTGGTAATCTAAGAATTAGGGAACAGACACCCTAATTGACGCGAATCCTAAAGATAGATCTATTGGGCCTAACAAACCCCATCCAAAGTACCGGATGCTTTAGTACTTCGAAATTTATATCATGTCCGAAGGAGGATCCCGGAATGATAGGGGATATTCTTATATGTATCTAGTTAATGTCGGTTACCAGGTGTTCACCATATGAATGATTATTTTTTTCTCTATGCATGGGACGTATATTTATGAGAACTGGAAATGAAAATCTTGTGGTCTATTAAAATGATGGAAATGGATATTCTTCATGGTTTGCTCAATCTGTTTTTCAGTATCAAATTTTTCTATCGAGTGTTCCCAACACTCCTTTCTTTGTCATCAAGCTTTTGGCCATTTTGACCATCTACAATTTTTCTATTTCCTCTGCATTTAATGCTATGATATGTGAATCATCGGTTATCAATCCGAGGTGGTTTTAGGAGAATTGTGTTTTTAGAGGATTAAACTCTGATGGTAACATGGTGAAATATAAAAGGTTCTCCGGTAACGATAAAAGAGCACACACACACATATATATATATATATATATATATATATATATATATATATATATATATATATATATATATATATATATATATATATATATATATATATATATATATATATATATATATATATATATATATATATATATATATATATATATATATATATATATATATATATATATATATATCAAAGTTATAATAAGGCTGTTTTGAACGAAAATTCGAAGTTGACTTGCTGGAGCTGTGACAAAATTGGCTAATTTGGAAAGAGATTGAAAAGTTATTTTCGGTAATAACAACGACAAAGGAGCTAGCACAGATACGTGTTAAACATTTACTCAGGTTTTCGAGAGTTTTCCAGGTGCATGCCCATATGCATAGGTTCTCCCTTTTGTAGATAACATGTGGTTGGATCATCCTTTCTATTGAGGTGTTTTCAAGAATCATGAAAGATTTTGAACGTAAATTAGAATTGTCAAGATATAAATGGCGTTTAAGATGAAATCAAGTGGCAAACTTGAAGAATTGTTTAGTTTCATATGTTATAATCAATATTTTAATTCATTTTAATTGTCCAATGTTGATAGTCCACAGTTACTAGTCCAAAGTTAGCATTTCAATAATTCATATATAATATTCGAATTAATTAATACGTGTCGTGACCCGTATACGTCTCAGACTCGATCACAACTCAAATTATATATATTATTGTAGAATCAATCTCAACCCTGTATAGAGAACTCGATCATTACTGCATATAGAGTGTCTATGGGGATTCTAAATAATATATATAGATTCGTCGATATGATATGTAAAAACCTTGTATACGTGTCCCGATATTTAAAGTGCGTAAAATAATTACAGGAATTAAATGACGATAAATAAAATTGCAAGAATGTAAATTGCGATAATTAAATTGCGATAACTAAAATGTAATTAGTTAGCTAGGAACAATTAGCTAGGAACAGTTAGCGTGGATTCTTAACAAAATTTCTCATAGTTAATTTGTTTGTTTCTAAAAAATTTTATTTTGTCAAATGTTTTCTTCATTATGCCACTTGTTGGATTCTGATAAATCAAAATCCTAATATGAAATTGTATGAATATGGTTAGTCTGTGGTGAACGGATTTGTATATCGGTGGATGTAAGTAGGATAGTAAATGACTGTTGAATCAGATTCGAAGAATGTACAGTGTATCTTATTAATGTGAAATCTAAATATTTCTCGGGTATTACCTACCCGTTAAAATATTTTCACCATTAATTGTTTGTACAAAAGAATTTTTTTAGTTACAATCTTTATGAAAATATACTTACATATATATTCTCTTCAGATGTAATCATGGATTTAATGAGTTAATATGATATTAATCTCATTTGCTTTTCGGTTTGAGCTAAAAATAAATAATCTCTAAGACTTTAGAGATTACATAACTGTCATGAAGAACGAAGATAATTGATGTAGAACGATACGTAAATTGATGATTATAATCGATGTACAGAATGAGATGTTGAGGCATGGATTGTTGATGGTTTATGTTGCTGCTGGTGGTACTGTTGATGTTGTTGATGTTGCTGAAGCTGGTACATTTTGCACCATATTTTTCAAGGCTTCAACTCGGGCGCGAAACTCGTTGACCTTTATTACTCCGGGATAATTATCGGTCGCAACGAACGAATGAATAAGGTTTAGAATTGTGGATAGAATATAATCGTGATGAGCTACCCTGGAAATGAGGTGGAAAATGGTGTCTCAGATAGGTTAGCCGGTAAGTGCTTCAGGTTCTTCGCCAATCCGTGAATTCGGTTGGTGGAAGGGATCGTCTTATGCGCGTCTCTATTGATTAAGTCGACTACGAACCCATCAGATGAATTGGGAATGGATGATTGGTTAATTCATTCTAGTTATACTGCTTTTGGAGCTCAAGTGTGTTTCCATATCGGAATAACTGTCGGGATAACTATCGGAATAGCTATCGAATTCGGAGGGGCTCGAACTGGTTGAGGAATTCATCTCGTACGATCAGCCGAAGGACTTTCGATAAGAAATAGATTATAGGATGTAGATTAGTACTCTGCAATACATAATTTACATATGCATATATAATACTAAAATCCCATAAATTACGGAGGAATCTACGGAAGCTGTCAGGCAAAGTTTTCAGTAACAGATACGCTAAGATATGAATTTTATCTATACACTATTCATGCAGTTAATGCAGTAAGATGTGTCTAGACTAAGAATGATAAGCATTTGATTCTCAAAGAATGATAAGCAGGTAAATTTTTGACACGGAATGATAAGCAAAACTTTTGACATGTATACACGGTCGAAGTCCAGACTCACTAAAGCATCCTAACGACTTATCAGTTAGACACACTAATGCAGACCTGGTTCGCTAAGACCACCACTCTGATACCAACTGAAAGGACCAGTCCTAATCCATCCGGACGAAGTCCATATTGATTATAAACGATTCACAACAGTTGATTACATCGCGAGGTATTTGACCTCTATATGATACATTTTACAAACATTGCATTCGTTTTTGAAAAGACAATCTTTCATTTCAACGAAAGTTGACGGCATGCATACCATTTTATAATATATCTAACTATAACTGATTTAATAATAATCTTGATGATCTCAACGACTCGAATGCAACGTCTTTTGAAATATGTCATGAATGACTCCAAGTAATATCTTTAAAATGAGCAATTACACAGCGGAAGATTTCTTTCGTACCTGAGAATAAACATGCTTTCAAGTGTCAACTAAAAGGTTGGTGAGTTCATTAGTTTAACATAAATAATCATTTCATAATTTTAATAGACCACAAGATTTCATATTTCCATTTCTCGTAAACATACGTCCCATGCATAGAGACAAAAATATCATTCATATGGATTGAACATCTGGTAACCGACCTTAACAATATGCAAATAAGAATATCCCCATCATTCCGGGATCCTCCTTCGAACATGATATAATTTTCGAAGTACTAAAGCATCCGGTACTTTGGATGGGGCTTGTTGGGCCCGATAGATCTATCTTTAGAGTTCGCGTCAATTAGGGTGCCTGTTCCCTAATTCTTAGATTACCAGACTTAATAAAAAAGGCATATTCGATTAGATAATCCAACCATAGAATGTAGTTTCGATCACTTGTGTCTATTTCGTACAGCATTTATAAAAGCAGCGCATGTATTCTCAGTCCCAAAAATATATATTGCAAAAGGATTTAAAAAGGGAATAATGAAACTCACGCATATAAATATTGTAAAACAGTTAATAAAGCATTCGCATATATTCGCAGTTCACAATATATTTCAAAAGCATTTAATAAAGCAGTTGTAGAAACAGTGCATGTATTCTCAGTCCCAAAAATGTAAAGAGTAAAAGGGAATCAAATGAACTCACCTAATGTATTTTGTAGTAAAAATACATATGACTATATTGAACAATGCAGGGTTGGCCTCGGATTCACGAACCTATAACATTTGTATATATATATATATATATATATATCAACACATGTAATTGTAATCGAACAAAGTTATGTATATATATGTAAATTTATTATTTATATTGTTTTTACATTAATACCTATATATTTCATATATTCATTTTTATATATAAATATAAATATTGTTAGGTTATAAATATTAAGTATATTTTGTATATATATATATATATATATATATATATATATATATATATATATATCATTTGTTTGTTAAGATAATTATTATGATAATACTAGAATAATAATTGATATGAGAAAAATGATAATAAAGGTAATACTTGATATTAATAATAGTAACAATATTAATGATTCTATTAATGATGTTATAAATAATAGTTTTATTAATAAATTTTATATTAGTGATAATAACAGTAATCTTTAATAAGGATGAAAAGTTTAATAGTAATGAAAATAATGATTTTCGATAATAATACATAATACTTAATAATAATTATTATTATAGCAATTTCACTATCAGTGATAATATTAATAATAATACTTATGTTAATCATAATCAAAATCGTCATGTTTAATTTGTAAACTCATAACTAAAGTTTTGTAATCCTAATAATAATAAGAGTAATGCTTATTAATAATAATCATAATAATAATAATATTATAAATGTGACTATAATCATAATACTAATAATAAATGATAACTAATACATATATTAATAGAAAAAAAATAGTAGTAATACTAACATTTATAATACATGTAATACTAACAACAATTATAATAACAATAATTAATAATAACAATATCAATAATAATAATAATAATAATTATAATAATAATTATAATAACAATAATAATGATAATGATAATACTAACATTTAATTAAGGATTAAGGATGGTATTAATCATACTTCTATATTTTTAGGAGTAATAATAACTAGCATAATAATAATAATAACAATAAATAATAATAATAACAATAATAATAAAAATTTTAAAATTAAAGACTACCTTTAAAATTCGTTTTAAAAAGAATTGCACAAGATGGGAATCGAACCCGAGACCTCTTGTTCCCCGAACCAACACTTAACCATATGGGCTGATGCTCGTTTTCTGTTTTAAAAACCACTTCGAATTATTATAACCCGTATTCGTTTATCATCATCTTCTTCATATATACAATCGACCAGGTTCCAAACTAACTTACAATAGATTTCTGATTAACCTTTAGGTTTTATGGTCGATGTCAAAATGATATTAGATTGATTAATTTTTTTTTAAAATAGGATCAAAATTAAAAAAAAAACGAACTGCACAGTTAATTGAAGAACACGACTAACCCAAGTTCAATTTCGAAATTTTATGATGTTTTAGACTAACTCTTAACATGAAAAAGGTTATAAATCGTCCATGGAAACTTTATGAATTACCAATTAAACATAAAACATCAAATCTGATTCCAATTTCGCGATGAATCAATATATTGACTTTTGAAAATAAAAGTTTGACTCACCAAATTCTTACTCGATACAATGATTTAACTTTTGAAATTTTGAAGATAGCTTGAACGAATAATTTCTAACAATCCTACATTTACAGTTTTTGAAATGTAATACAGAATCGTATCTTGGCCAAAAAGTTGAAAGGCAGAGTATGGTTACCTGTTTAAAAGGATTTTTAAGGAATTTAATTGACATAATTGAATCTGGTTGTTGTGTAATTAATATAGAGAACGTGTAGTTGGTTGTATGTGTTAATCCACTGAATAATTGGTTTGCTTATACTGCCAGCTCGTCGACAGAAAGGAAACATTAGGTATCAATAAAATAAAATAAAAGAAAATTAAAAAGCTGATATGGATTGTTACAGATTTGTTTGAGAGTGTGATGTATCATCAATTTAGTCGACATAAGTACCAATTAAGAACAGAAGAAGAGGAAAAAAATTTCAGAACGATGGTGAAAGCTTAACTGAATACGTATATGTAGGTATTCAGTATTTTGTATTTATATTTATATATAATCAGTATTTATAAATATATATATCCTGTATATGTATGTATATATATATATATATATATATATACACTTGTACTTCATATATGTATATGAATATATTTGTATTTGCATTACTATATATTACTATATATATTTTCTTTGTATATTATTTATATAGAGAACAAATTAATATTAATTATATACACATAAGTATTTAATATTAATTCTATTAATAATAATGAAACTATTAATAATAATAATAATAATAATAAAGATAATGGTGATAATAATTTCAATATTTTAATAATATTTGTACATGTCAAAATTAACATATTTAAATATATATATATATATATATATATATATATATATATATATATATATATTTTATAAATAATACAAATATTAATATTATCATAAAAGTATTGTTAATACTTCTAATATAACAAATATATTCAAACTTGTAATTAAATTTAATTAATATTATATATTATTTATTTATTATTTATACATCTTATTACATTATATATAATATTACTTATGCATAGTATTCCCATATATATATATATATATATATATATATATATATATATATATATATATATATATACTTACACATAATTGTTCGTGATTCGTTGGGAACAGTCAAAAGGTGTTTAATTATATAAAGGTAGTTCAAAAATTTTGAGGTTCGGCTTTACAGACTTTGCTTATTGTGTCTAAATCATGTTAAGATTAAGTTTAAATTTGGTCATAAATTCCCGGGTCATCACAGTACCTACCCGTTAAAGAAATTTCGTCCCGAAATTTGAGTGAGGTCATCATGGCTAACAATAAATATGTTTTCTTGACGAATATGAGCTGATAAATAGAGTTTTATCATTATTGAATAATACAGATAAAATAATTCGATTATTCGAAGAGCACGAATGAAGCTATCACAAAAGAGTGAAATGAATAAATGAGGTTTCGTTTTAACTTTTGACGTTGTTTTGATTGAATTCTGAAATTCAAGGGATTTAAAGAAAATCTTCGAAATCTAAAGGATTTGATTCTTTGGCGAATAAAGGAATTAAGATCTCTGTAATTAAATACGGTGATCTGCCTCGATTACTCTGTCTGATATTTTTATAATAAATTAAACTTTTTTTTTTCGTTCCATAATTTTCACCATTCCTATACTTTCTTTCATGGTTCTTACATCAACAAGATTGTGACAATGCTTAATCCAATTCTGATCCTTGTCCTTATCCTGACTATTGCAACAATCATTCTCCTTTTCCAACTTCTACCGGAGGAATCTATTTTCTTTTACTTCGCCCTTGGGGTTATAGTGTTTTTAATTCTCCCGTGCCTTTATATTGAGATAAACATTGATATACACGGTCTGTAATTTCTGTGTTGTTATTGGGCTTTATATCTCCCCTTATATTTTAGTGTCCCTATTTCTGTTTTCCTATAATAATTGTTATCCACAGTTAATGCTCCCTCCTATTTGCTGCGATTTATACTCCACTTTCTATTTCGGAGCTTTGTCCCTTCGTTTCTTCTTCTTTTTACGATTGGGCATCTCTTGTAATGGTCCAGAATTCGCGGATATAAGTTTCAGAATGAACATTGTTAATGTTCTAAGAAGGGAATGGTAATGGCACGATCTTGATTTGTTAAATTACCAGAATACCCAGGAAAAGACCGAATCATCAAGGAATATTTTCTTGATATTTTAGAGGTTTAAATAGAATACAAGAGTCATGTAACATGACACATGATGACGTTAGAGTCTGTGAATCATCACGTTTCATTAGAAACTCAGCATGACTTACTGTAATATAATCACGTTGATCAAGTGTCATTATATTATACTAACTCATGCATCAGTTCCCAACACTATTTCAATAACATTCAAAATTTAAACTCAAAAGTTTATAGAATTTAGAAAACTAAAATAGTTTCCTTTATGATGTAACTCAGATAGCACGAAGACATAAATAATTTTGGACGAGAATATTTATAAAAATATCCTCAGAAATATCGAAGATATTTTATGATGATATTTTGTAATTTTCTAAGTTCGATGATTGATGAAGAAAGATTTTCCGCAAGATTTTAACATGAGTACGAAGCTAGATATTCGTTGAAGGTTTCATCGGATCCAGAATTACCTGGTTTCTTTGAATATATTGTATGGTCCTTGTATTTGGCCTTGGTCTCCTTCATGGTTTGCTCAATCTGTTTTTCAGTATCAAATTTTTCTATCGAGTGTTCCCAACACTCCTTTCTTTGTCATCAAGCTTTTGGCCATTTTGACCATCTACAATTTTTCTGTTTCCTCTGCATTTAATGCTACGATATGTGAATCATCGGTTATCAATCCAAGGTGGTTTTAGGAGAATTGTGTTTTTAGATGATTAAACGCTGATGGTAACATGGTGAAATATAAAAGGTTCTCCGGTAACGATAAAAGAGCACACATATATATATCAAAGTTATAATAAGGCTGTTTCGAACGAAAAGTCGAAGTTGACTTGCTGGAGCTGTGACAAAATTGGCTAATTTGGAAAGAGATTGAAAAGTTATTTTCGGTAATAACAACGACAAAGGAGCTAGCACAGATACATGTTAAACATTTACTCAGGTTTTCGAGAGTTTTCCAGGTGCATGCCCATATGCATAGGTTCTCCCTTTTGTAGATAACATGTGGTTGGATCATCCTTTCTATTGAGGTGTTTTCAAGAATCATGAAAGATTTTGAACGTAAATTAGAATTGTCAAGATACAAATGGCGTTTAAGATGAAATCAAGTGGCAAACTTGAAGAATTGTTTAGTTTCATATGTTATAATCAATATTTTAATTCATTTTAATTGTCCAATGTTGATAGTCCACAGTTAATAGTCCAAAGTTAGCATTTCAATAATTCATATATAATATTCGAATTAATTAATACGTGTCGTGACCCGTATACGTCTCAGACTCGATCACAACTCAAATTATATATATTATTGTAGAATCAATCACAACCCTATATAGAGAACTCGATCATTACTGCATATAGAGTGTCTATGGGGATTCTAAATAATATATATAGATGCGTCGATATGATTTGTAAAAACCTTGTATACGTGTCCCGATATTTAAAGTGCGTAAAATAATTACAGGAATTAAATGACGATAAATAAAATTGTGAGAATGTAAATTGCGATAATTAAATTGCGATAACTAAAATGTAATTAGTTAGCTAGGAACAATTAGCTAGGAACAGTTAGCGTGGATTCTTAACAAAATTTCTCATAGTTAATTTGTTTGTTTCTAACAAATTTTATTTTGTCAAATGTTTTCTTCATTATGCCACTTGTTGGATTCTGATAAATCAAAATCCTAATATGAAATTGTATGAATATGGTTAGTCTGTGGTGAACGGATTTGTATATCGGTGGATGTAAGTAGGATAGTAAATGACTGTTGAATCAGATTCGAAGAATGTACAGTGTATCTTATTAATGTGAAATCTAAATATTTCTCGGGTATTACCTACCCGTTAAAATATTTTCACCATTAATTGTTTGTACAAAAGAATTTTTTTAGTTACAATCTTTATGAAAATATACTTACATATATATTCTCTTCAGATGTAATCATGGATTTAATGAGTTAATATGATATTAATCTCATTTGCTTTTCGGTTTGAGCTAAAAATAAATAATCTCTAAGACTTTAGAGATTACATAACTGTCATGAAGAACGAAGATAATTGATGTAGAACGATACGTAAATTGATGATTATAATCGATGTACAGAATGAGATGTTGAGGCATGGATTGTTGATGGTTTATGTTGCTGCTGGTGGTACTGTTGATGTTGTTGATGTTGCTGAAGCTGGTACATTTTGCACCATATTTTCCAAGGCTTCAACTCGGGCGCGAAACTCGTTGACCTTTATTACTCCGGGATAATTATCGGTCGCAACGAACGAATGAATAAGGTTTAGAATTGTGGATAGAATATAATCGTGATGAGCTACCCTGGAAATGAGGTGGAAAATGGTGTCTCAGATAGGTTAGCCGGTAAGTGCTTCAGGTTCTTCGCCAATCCGTGAATTCGGTTGGTGGAAGGGATCGTCTTATGCGCGTCTCTATTGATTAAGTCGACTACGAACCCATCAGATGAATTGGGAATGGATGATTGGTTAATTCATTCTAGTTATACTGCTTTTGGAGCTCAAGTGTGTTTCCATATCGGAATAACTGTCGGGATAACTATCGGAATAGCTATCGAATTCGGAGGGGCTCGAACTGGTTGAGGGATTCATCTCGTACGATCAGACGAAGGACTTTCGATAAGAAATAGATTATAGGATGTAGATTAGTACTCTGCAATACATAATTTACATATGCATATATAATACTAAAATCCCATAAATTACGGAGGAATCTACGGAAGCTGTCAGGCAAAGTTTTCAGTAACAGATACGCTAAGATATGAATTTTATCTATACACTATTTATGCAGTTAATGCAGTAAGATGTGTCTAGACTAAGAATGATAAGCATTTGATTCTCAAAGAATGATAAGCATGTAAATTTTTGACACGGAATGATAAGCAAAACTTTTGACATGTATACACGGTCGAAGTCCAGACTCACTAAAGCATCCTAACGACTTATCAGTTAGACACACTAATGCAGACCTGGTTCGCTAAGACCACCGCTCTGATACCAACTGAAAGGACCCGTCCTAATCCATCCGGACGAAGTCCATATTGATTATAAACGATTCACAACAGTTGATTACATCGCGAGGTATTTGACCTCTATATGATACATTTTACAAACATTGCATTCGTTTTTGAAAAGACAATCTTTCATTTCAACGAAAGTTGACGGCATGCATACCATTTTATAATATATCTAACTATAACTGATTTAATAATAATCTTGATGATCTCAACGACTCGAATGCAACGTCTTTTGAAATATGTCATGAATGACTCCAAGTAATATCTTTAAAATGAGCAATTACACAGCGGAAGATTTCTTTCGTACCTGAGAATAAACATGCTTTCAAGTGTCAACCAAAAGGTTGGTGAGTTCATTAGTTTAACATAAATAATCATTTCATAATTTTAATAGACCACAAGATTTCATATTTCCATTTCTCGTAAACATACGTCCCATGCATAGAGACAAAAATATCATTCATATGGATTGAACATCTCGTAACCGACCTTAACAATATGCAAATAAGAATATCCCCATCATTCCGGGATCCTCCTTCGAACATGATATAATTTTCGAAGTACTAAAGCATCCGGTACTTTGGATGGGGCTTGTTGGGCCCGATAGATCTATCTTTAGAGTTCGCGTCAATTAGGGTGCCTGTTCCCTAATTCTTAGATTACCAGACTTAATAAAAAGGGCATATTCGATTAGATAATCCAACCATAGAATGTAGTTTCGATCACTTGTGTCTATTTCGTAAAGCATTTATAAAAGCAACGCATGTATTCTCAGTCCCAAAAATATATATTGCAAAAGGATTTAAAAAGGGAATAATGAAACTCACGCATATAAATATTGTAAAACAGTTAATAAAGCATTTGCATATATTCGCAGTTCACAATATATTTCAAAAGCATTTAATAAAGCAGTTGTAGAAACAGTGCATGTATTCTCAGTCCCAAAAATGTAAAGAGTAAAAGGGAATCAAATGAACTCACCTAATGTATTTTGTAGTAAAAATACATATGACTATATTGAACAATGCAGGGTTGGCCTCGGATTCACGAACCTATAACATTTGTATATATATATATATATATATATATATCAACACATGTAATTGTAATCGAACAAAGTTATGTATATATATGTAAATTTATTATTTATATTGTTTTTACATTAATACCTATATATTTCATATATTCGTTTTTATATATAAATATAAATATTGTTAGGTTATAAATATTAAGTATATTTTGTATATATATATATATATATATATATATATATATATATATATATATATATATATATATATATATATCATTTGTTTGTTAAGATAATTATTATGATAATACTAGAATAATAATTGATATGATAAAAATGATAATAAAGGTAATACTTGATATTAATAATAGTAACAATATTAATGATTCTATTAATGATGTTATAAATGATAGTTTTATTAATAAATTTTATATTACTAATAATAACAGTAATCTTTAATAAGGATGAAAAGTTTAATAGTAATGAAAATAATGATTTTTGATAATAATACATAATACTTAATAATAATTATTATTATAGCAATTTCACTATCAGTGATAATATTAATAATAATACTTATGTTAATCATAATCAAAATCGTCATGTTTAATTTGTAAACTCATAACTAAAGCTTTGTAATCCTAATAATAATAAGAGTAATGCTTATTAATAATAATCATAATAATAATAATATTATAAATGTGACTATAATCATAATACTAATAATAAATGATAACTAATACATATATTAATAGAAAAAAAATAGTAGTAATACTAACATTTATAATACATGTAATACTAACAACAATTATAATAACAATAATTAATAATAACAATATCAATAATAATAATAATAATTATTATTATAATAATAATTATAATAACAATAATAATGATAATGATAATACTAACATTTAATTAAGGATTAAGGATGGTATTAATCATACTTCTATATTTTTAGGAGTAATAATAACTAGCATAATAATAATAATAACAATAAATAATAATAATAACAATAATAATAAAAATTTTAAAATTAAAGACTACCTTTAAAATTCGTTTTAAAAAGAATTGCACAAGACGGGAATCGAACCCGAGACCTCTTGTTCCCCGAACCAACACTTAACCATATGGGCTGATGCTCGTTTTCTGTTTTAAAAACCACTTCGAATTATTATAACCCGTATTCGTTTATCATCATCTTCTTCATATATACAATCGACCAGGTTCCAAACTAACTTACAATAGATTTCTGATTAACCTTTAGGTTTTATGGTCGATGTCAAAATGATATTAGATTGATTAATTTTTTTTAAAATAGGATCAAAATTAAAAAAAAAAACGAACTGCACAGTTAATTGAAGAACACGACTAACCCAAGTTCAATTTCGAAATTTTATGATGTTTTAGACTAACTCTTAACATGAAAAAGGTTATAAATCGTCCATGGAAACTTTATGAATTACCAATTAAATATAAAACATCAAATCTGATTCCAATTTCGCGATGAATCAATATATTGACTTTTGAAAATAAAAGTTTGACTCACCAAATTCTTACTCGATACAATGATTTAACTTTTGAAATTTTGAAGATAGCTTGAACGAATAATTTCTAACAATCCTACATTTACAGTTTTTGAAATGTAATACAGAATCGTATCTTGGCCAAAAAGTTGAAAGGCAGAGTATGGTTACCTGTTTAAAAGGATTTTTAAGGAATTTAATTGACATAATTGAATCTGGTTGTTGTGTAATTGATATAGAGAACGTGTAGTTGGTTGTATGTGTTAATCCACTGAATAATTGGTTTGCTTATACTGCCAGCTCGTCGACAGAAAGGAAACATTTGGTATCAATAAAATAAAATAAAAGAAAATTAAAAAGCTGATATGGATTGTTACAAATTTGTTTGAGAGTGTGATGTATCATCAATTTAGTCGACATAAGTACCAATTAAGAACAGAAGAAGAGGAAAAAAATTTCAGAACGATGGTGAAAGCTTAACTGAATACGTATATGTAGGTATTCAGTATTTTGTATTTATATTTGTATATAATCAGTATTTATAAATATATATATCCTGTATATGTATATGTATATATATATAAATATATATATATATACACACTTGTACTTCGTATATGTATATGAATATATTTGTATTTGCATTACTATATATTACTATATATATTTTCTTTGTATATTATTTATATAGAGAACAAATTAATATTAATTATATACACATAAGTATTTAATATTAATTCTATTAATAATAATGAAACTATTAATAATAATAATAATAATAAAGATAATGGTGATAATAATTTCAATAATTTTAATAATATTTGTACATGTCAAAATTAACATATTTATATATATATATATATATATATATATATATATATATATATATATATATTATAAATAATACAAATATTAATATTATCATAAAAGTATTGTTAATACTTCTAATATAACAAATATATTCAAACTTCTAATTAAATTTAATTAATATTATATATTATTTATTTATTATTTATACATCTTATTACATTATATATAATATTACTTATGCATAGTATTCCCATATATATATATATATATATATATATATATATATATATATATATATATATATATATATATATATATATATATATATATATATATATACTTACACATAATTGTTCGTGATTCATTGGGAACAGCCAAAAGGTATTTAATTATATAAAGGTAGTTCAAAAATTTTGAGGTTCGGCTTTACAGACTTTGCTTATTGTGTCGAAATCATGTTAAGATTAAGTTTAAATTTGGTCATAAATTCCCGGGTCATCACAGTACCTACCCGTTAAAGAAATTTCGTCCCGAAATTTGAGTGAGGTCATCATGGCTAACAATAAATATGTTTTCTTGACGAATATGAGCTGATAAATAGAGTTTTATCATTATTGAATAATACAGATAAAATAATTCGATTATTCGAAGAGCACGAATGAAGCTATCACAAAAGAGTGAAATGAATAAATGAGGTTTCGTTTTAACTTTTGACGTTGTTTTGATTGAATTCCGAAATTCAAGGGATTTAAAGAAAATCTTCGAAATCTAAAGGATTTGATTCTTTGGCGAATAAAGGAATTAAGATCTCTGTAATTAAATACGGTGATCTGCCTCGATTACTCTGTCTGATATTTTTATAATAAATTAAACTTTTTTTTTTCGTTCCATAATTTTCACCATTCCTATACTTTCTTTCATGGTTCTTACATCCACAAGATTGTGACAATGCTTAATCCAATTCTGATCCTTGTCCTTATCCTGACTATTGCAACAATAATTCTCCTTTTCCAACTTCTACCGGAGGAATCTATTTTATTTTACTTCGCCCTTGGGGTTATAGTGTTTTTAATTCTCCCGTGCCTTTATATTGCGATAAACATTGATATACACGGTCTGTAATTTCTGTGTTGTTATTGGGCTTTATATCTCCCCTTATATTTTAGTGTCCCTATTTCTGTTTTCCTATAATAATTGTTATCCACAATTAATACTCCCTCCTATTTGCTGCGATTTATACTCCACTTTCTATTTCGGAGCTTTGTCCCTTCGTTTCTTCTTCTTCTTACGATTGGGCATCTCTTGTAATGGTCCAGAATTCGCGGATATAAGTTTCAGAATGAACATTGTTAATGTTCTAAGAAGGGAATGGTAATGGCACGATCTTGATTTGTTAAATTACCAGAATACCCAGGAAAAGACCGAATCATCAAGGAATATTTTCTTGATATTTTAGAGGTTTAAATAGAATACAAGAGTCGTGTAACATGACATATGATGACGTTAGAGTCTGTGAATCATCACGTTTCATTAGAAACTCAGCATGACTTACTGTAATATAATCACGTTGATCAAGTGTCATTATATTATACTAACTCATGCATCAGTTCCCAACACTATTTCAATAACATTCAAAATTTAAACCCAAAAGTTTATAGAATTTAGAAAACTAAAATAGTTCCCTTTATGATGTAACTCAGATAGCACGAAGACATAAATAATTTTGGACGAGAATATTTATAAAAATATCCTCAGAAATATCGAAGATATTTTATGATGATATTTTGTAATTTTCTAAGTTCGATGATTGATGAAGAAAGATTTTCTGCAAGATTTTAACATGAGTACGAAGCTAGATATTCGTTGAAGGTTTCATCAGATCCAGAATTACCTGGTTTCTTTGAATATATTGTATGGTCCTTGTATTTGGCCTTGGTCTCCTTCATGGTTTGCTCAATCTGTTTTTCAGTATCAAATTTTTCTATCGAGTGTTCCCAACACTCCTTTCTTTGTCATCAAGCTTTTGGCCATTTTGACCATCTACAATTTTTCTGTTTCCTCTGCATTTAATGCTACGATATGTGAATCATCGGTTATCAATCCAAGGTGGTTTTAGGAGAATTGTGTTTTTAGATGATTAAACGCTGATGGTAACATGGTGAAATATAAAAGGTTCTCCGGTAACGATAAAAGAGCACACATATATATATATCAAAGTTATAATAAGGCTGTTTTGAACGAAAAGTCGAAGTTGACTTGCTGGAGCTGTGACAAAATTGGCTAATTTGGAAAGAGATTGAAAAGTTATTTTCGGTAATAACAATGACAAAGGAGCTAGCACAGATACGTGTTAAACATTTACTCAGGTTTTCGAGAGTTTTCCAGGTGCATGCCCATATGCATAGGTTCTCCCTTTTGTAGATAACATGTGGTTGGATCATCCTTTCTATTGAGGTGTTTTCAAGAATCATGAAAGATTTTGAACGTAAATTAGAATTGTCAAGATACAAATGGCGTTTAAGATGAAATCAAGTAGCAAACTTGAAGAATTGTTTAGTTTCATATGTTATAATCAATATTTTAATTCATTTTAATTGTCCAATGTTGATAGTCCACAGTTACTAGTACAAAGTTAGCATTTCAATAATTCATATATAATATTCGAATTAATTAATACGTGTCGTGACCCGTATACGTCTCAGACTCGATCACAACTCAAATTATATATATTATTGTAGAATCAATCTCAACCCTGTATAGAGAACTCGATCATTACTGCATATAGAGTGTCTATGGGGATTCCAAATAATATATATAGATGCGTCGATATGATATGTAAAAATCTTGTATACGTGTCCCGATATTTAAAGTGCGTAAAATAATTACAGGAATTAAATGACGATAAATAAAATTGCGAGAATGTAAATTGCGATAATTAAATTGCGATAACTAAAATGTAATTAGTTAGCTAGGAACAATTAGCTAGGAACAGTTAGCGTGGATTCTTAACAAAATTTCTCATAGTTAATTTGTTTGTTTCTAACAAATTTTATTTTGTCAAATGTTTTCTTCATTATGCCACTTGTTGGATTCTGATAAATCAAAATCCCAATATGAAATTGTATGAATATGGTTAGTCTGTGGTGAATGGATTTGTATATCGGTGGATGTAAGTAGGATAGTAAATGACTGTTGAATCAGATTCGAAGAATGTACAGTGTATCTTATTAATGTGAAATCTAAATATTTCTCGGGTATTACCTACCCGTTAAAATATTTTCACCATTAATTGTTTGTACAAAATAATTTTTTTAGTTACAATCTTTATGAAAATATACTTACATATATATTCTCTTCAGATGTAATCATGGATTTAATGAGTTAATATGATATTAATCTCATTTGCTTTTCGGTTTGAGCTAAAAATAAATAATCTCTAAGACTTTAGAGATTACATAACTGTCATGAAGAACGAAGATAATTGATGTAGAACGATACGTAAATTGATGATTATAATCGATGTACAGAATGAGATGTTGAGGCATGGATTGTTGATGGTTTATGTTGCTGCTGGTAGTACTGTTAATGTTGTTGATGTTGATGTTGCTGAAGCTGGTACATTTTGCACCATATTTTCCAAGGCTTCAACTCGGGCGCGAAACTCGTTGACCTTTATTACTCCGGGATGATTATCGGTCGCAACGAACGAATGAATAAGGTTTAGAATTGTGGATAGAATATAATCGTGATGAGCTACCCTGGAAATGAGGTGGAAAATGGTGTCTCAGATAGGTTAGCCGGTAAGTGCTTCAGGTTATTCTCCAATCGGTGAATTCGGTTGGTGGAAGGGATCGTCTTATGCGCGTCTCTATTGATTAAGTCGACTACGAACCCATCAGATGAATTGGGAATGGATGATTGGTTAATTCATTCTAGTTATACTGCTTTTGGAGCTCAAGTGTGTTTCCATATCGGAATAACTGTCGGAATAACTATCGGAATAGCTATCGAATTCTGAGGGGCTCGAACTGGTTGAGGGATTCATCTCGTACGATCAGACGAAGGACTTTCGATAAGAAATAGATTATAGGATGTAGATTAGTACTCTGCAATACATAATTTACATATGCATATATAATACTAAAATCCCATAAATTACGGAGGAATCTACGGAAGCTGTCAGGCAAAGTTTTCAGTAACAGATACGCTAAGATATGAATTTTGTCTATACACTATTCATGCAGTTAATGCAGTAAGATGTGTCTAGACTAAGAATGATAAGCATTTGATTCTCTAAGAATGATAAGCAGGTAAATTTTTGGCACGGAATGATAAGCAAAACTTTTGACATGTATACACGGTCGAAGTCCAGACTCACTAAAGCATCCTAATGACTTATCAGTTAGACACACTAATGCAGACCTGGTTCGCTAAGACCACCGCTCTGATACCAACTGAAAGGACCCGTCCTAATCCATCCGGACGAAGTCCATATTGATTATAAACGATTCACAACAGTTGATTACATCGCGAGGTATTTGACCTCTATATGATACATTTTACAAACATTGCATTCGTTTTTGAAAAGACAATCTTTCATTTCAACGAAAGTTGACGGCATGCATACCATTTTATAATATATCTAACTATAACTGATTTAATAATAATCTTGATGATCTCAACGACTCGAATGCAACGTCTTTTGAAATATGTCATGAATGACTCCAAGTAATATCTTTAAAATGAGCAATTACACAGCGGAAGATTTCTTTCGTACCTGAGAATAAACATGCTTTCAAGTGTCAACCAAAAGGTTGGTGAGTTCATTAGTTTAACATAAATAATCATTTCATAATTTTAATAGACCACAAGATTTCATATTTCCATTTCTCGTAAACATACGTCCCATGCATAGAGACAAAAATATCATTCATATGGATTGAACATCTGGTAACCGACCTTAACAATATGCAAATAAGAATATCCCCATCATTCCAGGATCCTCCTTCGAACATGATATAATTTTCGAAGTACTAAAGCATCCGGTACTTTGGATGGGGCTTGTTGGGCCCGATAGATCTATCTTTAGAGTTCGCGTCAATTAGGGTGCCTGTTCCCTAATTCTTAGATTACCAGACTTAATAAAAAGGGCATATTCGATTAGATAATCCAACCATAGAATGTAGTTTCGATCACTTGTGTCTATTTCGTAAAGCATTTATAAAAGCAGCGCATGTATTCTCAGTCCCAAAAATATATATTGCAAAAGGATTTAAAAAGGGAATAATGAAACTCACACGTATAAATATTGTAAAATAGTTAATAAAGCATTTGCATATATTCGCAGTTCACAATATATTTCAAAAGCATTTAATAAAGCAGTTGTAGAAACAGTGCATGTATTCTCAGTCCTAAAAATGTAAAGAGTAAAAGGGAATCAAATGAACTCACCTAATGTATTTTGTAGTAAAAATACATATGACTATATTGAACAATGCAGGGTTGGCCTCGGATTCACGAACCTATAACATTTGTATATATATATATATATCAACACATGTAATTGTAATCGAACAAAGTTATGTATATATATGTAAATTTATTATTTATATTGTTTTTACATTAATACCTATATATTTCATATATTCATATTTATTTATAAATATAAATATTGTTAGGTTATAAATATTAAGTATATTTTGTATATATATATATATATATATATATATATATATATATATATATATATATATATATATCATTTGTTTGTTAAGATAATTATTATGATAATACTAGAATAATAATTGATATGATAAAAATGATAATAAAGGTAATACTTGATATTAATAATAGTAACAATATTAATGATTCTATTAATGATGTTATAAATGATAGTTTTATTAATAAATTTTATATTAGTGATAATAACAGTAATCTTTAATAAGGATGAAAAGTTTAATAGTAATGAAAATAATGATTTTCGATAATAATACATAATACTTAATAATAATTATTATTATAGCAATTTCACTATCAGTGATAATATTAATAATAATACTTATGTTAATCATAATCAAAATCGTCATGTTTAATTTGTAAACTCATAACTAAAGGTTTGTAATCCTAATAATAATAAGAGTAATGCTTATTAATAATAATCATAATAATAATAATATTATAATTGTGACTATAATCATAATACTAATAATAAATGATAACTAATACATATATTAATAGAAAAAAAAATAGTAGTAATACTAACATTTATAATACATGTAATACTAACAACAATTATAATAACAATAATTAATAATAACAATATCAATAATAATAATTATTATTATTATAATAATAATTATAATAACAATAATAATGATAATGATAATACTAACATTTAATTAAGGATTAAGGATGGTATTAATCATACTTCTATATTTTTAGGAGTAATAATAACTAGCCTAATAATAATAATAACAATAAATAATAATAATAACAATAATAATAAAAATTTTAAAATTAAAGACTACCTTTAAAATTCGTTTTCAAAAGAATTGCACAAGACGGGAATCGAACCCGAGACCTCTTGTTCCCCGAACCAACACTTAACCATATGGGCTGATGCTCGTTTTCTGTTTTAAAAACCACTTCGAATTATTATAACCCGTATTCGTTTATCATCATCTTCTTCATATATACAATCGACCAGGTTCCAAACTAACTTACAATAGATTTCTGATTAACCTTTAGGTTTTATGGTCAATGTCAAAATGATATTAGATTGATTAATTTTTTTTAAAACAGGATCAAAATTAAAAAAAAAACGAACTGCACAGTTAATTGAAGAACACGACTAACCCAAGTTCAATTTCGAAATTTTATGATGTTTTAGACTAACTCTTAACATGAAAAAGGTTATAAATCGTCCATGGAAACTTTATGAATTACCAATTAAACATAAAACATCAAATCTAATTCCAATTTCGCGATGAATCAATATATTGACTTTTGAAAATAAAAGTTTGACTCACCAAATTCTTACTCGATACAATGATTTAACTTTTGAAATTTTGAAGATAGCTTGAACGAATAATTTCTAACAATCCTACATTTACAGTTTTTGAAATGTAATACAGAATCGTATCTTGGCCAAAAAGTTGAAAGGCAGAGTATGGTTACCTGTTTAAAAGGATTTTTAAGGAATTTAATTGACATAATTGAATCTGGTTGTTGTGTAATTGATATAGAGAACGTGTAGTTGGTTGTATGTGTTAATCCACTGAATAATTGGTTTGCTTATACTGCCAGCTCGTCGACAGAAAGGAAACATTAGGTATCAATAAAATAAAATAAAAGAAAATTAAAAAGCTGATATGGATTGTTACAGATTTGTTTGAGAGTGTGATGTATCATCAATTTAGTCGACATAAGTACCAATTAAGAACAGAAGAAGAGGAAAAAAATTTCAGAACGATGGTGAAAGCTTAACTGAATACGTATATGTAGGTATTCAGTATTTTGTATTTATATTTGTATATAATCAGTATTTATAAATATATATATATCCTGTATATGTATATATATATGTATATATATATATATATATATATATATATATATATACACTTGTACTTCGTATATGTATATGAATATATTTGTATTTGCATTACTATATATTACTATATATATTTTCTTTGTATATTATTTATATAGAGAACAAATTAATATTAATTATATACACATAAGTATTTAATATTAATTCTATTAATAATAATGAAACTATTAATAATAATAATAATAATAATAATAAAGATAATGGTGATAATAATTTCAATAATTTAAATAATATTTGTACATGTCAAAATTAACATATTTATATATATATATATATATATATATATATATTTTATAAATAATACAAATATTAATATTATCATAAAAGTATTGTTAATACTTCTAATATAACAAATATATTCAAACTTGTAATTAAATTTAATTAATATTATATATTATTTATTTATTATTTATACATCTTATTACATTATATATAATATTACTTATGCATAGTATTCCCATATATATATATATATATATATATATATATATATATATATATATATATATATATATATATATATATATATATATATATATATATATATATATATATATACTTACACATAATTGTTCGTGATTCGTTGGGAACAGTCAAAAGGTATTTAATTATATAAAGGTAGTTCAAAAATTTTGAGGTTCGACTTTACAGACTTTGCTTATTGTGTCGAAATCATGTTAAGATTAACTTTAAATTTGGTCGAAAATTCCCGGGTCATCACAGTGTCTGCATGTTAAAAGTTTTATTTATCATTTTTAGTCGAAAATCATCTACTTACCATCCTTAGGAAATTACCTGCTTATCATTCTTAGTCTAGACACGTCTTGCTGCATTGATTGCAAGAATAATGTATTGACAAAATTCATATCTTAGCATATCTGCTAAATCATATCTTATAGTATCTATTACCGTAAACTTTGCCTGACATATTCCGTAAATTCCTCCGTAATCTATGAAATCTTTTGATCTATATATATAGATATTCTATGTAGTTAGAATACCACCCGATAGCCGGAAAATCATTTCGTATCGAAAAATCCTTTATCAAATAGTACGAAATGGAATTCGTCATCAGTTCAAGTTCCTCAGATTCCGAAATGGAATCCCACTCAAGCTCCGAAAGCAATGTGACTGGAATGGATCAACCAATCAGCCATCATCTATTCTGGATGAATTGGGGATGGGTTCGTAGCCTCTTTAATCATTGGAGACAAGAAGAAGGCGATCCTTTCCATCCACCACATTGCCCTCTTGGCAATGAACCTGAAGTACTTACCGGTGAACCTGTCCGAAACACCATTTTCTCTCTCATTTCCAGAGTATCTCGTCATGATTATATACTACACCAAATTCTAGATCTTATTTATCCTCTCGTCCGAACCGACAATCTCCCCGGTGTAATAAAAAAAGTCAAAAAGCTTCGCGCTTGGGTAGTGCCTTTGGAGAATATGGTGCAAAGGTTACAAACACCAGCAGCAGCACCAGCAACATAACCAGTACCACCATCAACAACATCAACAGTACCATTACCACCACCAACAACAACCGCATCGCAAACCTCAACTTCACAATCTGTCCCATGAGCATCAACGTCATACGCCGTGTAGATACTAAGGAATACCACAACGATGAAGTATTGATTCATAACTTCATTGGAAAAACATTCTACGATGATTATGTAATTTCTAAAGTTTAGAAATTATCTATCCTAGCCTTAACCATAAATCAAGTGAGTTTAATTTAATATTAACTCATTAAATCTATATTACATCTGAAGAAATATACACATATATTTCCATAAAGACTGTAATAAAATTCTTTTGTACAAAATATTAATTGTGACATTTTTTTTAACGGGTAGGTAATATCCGAGAGATATATAAATTCACAATTAATATGTTACATTCTTCGAATCCGATTCAGCAAATCATCCATTATACTCCCTACTTTCACAACAATATACATTCTTTTATAGAAATCAAAACAACCATACTCATTCAAAAATCTAATTACATATTCTGATTTTGAAATCGCCGAATTCAATTCAAGTTATAACCGGTATCATCACTCTTAGATTCTTACATCTTTCAAAGCTATACTTTAACTTCAAAACTGTGTTAGAACATCGTATGTATATTAACGATTATAATCTGTGTTCAAGCCCTTCGAAATACCTGAAGACACTTCAAATAATGAACAATTGAGATAACGATCCAACCACATGTTATCCACAGTTATATACCTGAAAAACTCTTGAAACCAAAGTCATAATTTAACATGTATCCATGTCAGACCTTTTGGCATTTACTAGCTAAAATAACTTTTCAATCCCTTCTAAAAATAGATGGTTTTGTCACAGCTCCAGCAAACCAGCTTCAATTGTTCATTCGAATAAGCCTTATTATAATGATTACCCCTTCATCATTATTACCGGGAAACCTTTCATATCTCGCCACATTAGCAGTAAACTTATTAACAACTTCATTGATCTTTGACTTTCCGAAAAATCTTTATATTTATCAAAACCCCATCATTTACTCATCTGCATCTTGTAACGAGAATTTCCATACGAATCATCAGAAATTAGCAATCAGTATTTTGAAATCTCTGAGCATGTCTACGCCAACAATTATATGTGTCTATCTTCTGGACTTATATACTTTGAATGTGAAGTTTCTGAAAAACACCCTAAACTGTGAACTAGTTCTCGAAATACTGATGAAGCAGCAAAAACTATAAACGACCTTAACAGTAAAAAGTTTGATGATAAAGAGTAGTGTGTTGGCAAAGCTCAGAAAAAGAGAAGATTTGGTACTGAAAAATACGGATTGAGCAAACCATGAAGAAGGCTGTGGATAAATCACAAGGACGAAATCTACCTTCAAAGAATCTAAATGATTCCGTGTTTGCTGAAGTCATTATCGAATACCTTGCTCCCGACTCTAAACCCTTACGGACGATATTCTTCATCATCCTCTGATATTAGAAATTTTAAGATATCATCGTATCTTTCATTATAAATATCCTCCATATTTCTGAAGATATTTCCATAATTATTATTATCTGAAATCATTTACCTCTCCGTGCTGTCTGTATTACATCATAAAAGAAACTATTTTAGTTTCTAAATTATGAAAATTCGAATTTAAAATAGGAATATTTTTGAAGTAGTGTTGGGAACTGAAGCATGAACTAGTATAATATAATGACACTTGATCAACGTGATTATATTACAGTAAGTCATGCTGAGTTTCTAAATGGAACGTGATGATTCACATATCATAACGTCATCATGTGCTATGTTACACGACTCTTGTATTCTCTTTAACCTCTAAAATATCAAGAAAATATTTCTTGATGATTCAGCCTTTTCCGAGGTATTCTAGTAATTTGACAAGTCAAGACCGTGCCATTACAATTTCCTTCTTAGAACATTAACAATGTTCATTCCGAAATTCATATATACGAATTCTGGACCATTACAAGCGGTGCTTAATCGCAAGAAGAAGAAACGAAAGGACAAAACTCCAAAATAGAAATTGGGGTATAAATCGCAGCAAATAAAAGAGAGCATTAATTGGGGATGACAATGATTATAGAAGACAGAAGCAGGGACATCGAAATATAAGGGAAGATATAAAACCCAACAACAACCCAGAAACTATAAACCGTATATATCGATGCATATAGCAATATAAAGACATGGGAGAACTAAAAACACTATAAAACCAATAGTATAGTAGAAGTAAATAGATTCTTCTGGAGGTAGATGAAAAAGAAGAACGACAGATATGAAAGTAAGGAGTATATCGAGAATCAGCACTGGATGAAGCATATTGAATAATTTTAAAGTAAGAATTGAGGGAGAAAGAATAGAAGGTGTGAATTAAAAGGAAACGAATGAGGTGGATTTATAGTGAAATATCCGACAGAAAAATCGAGATGAATCATCGCATTAAATCGAAGAGGATCATAATTTCCTTAATCACCGAAGAATCAAATCCTATATAGATTACAAAATTTTCTTTAATCCAGAGATCAACCGTGATGACGTTAAAAGATAAGACGAATCCCTATTTTCTCATTTCACTCTTTTACGATAGCTTCACTCATACGTTTCGAGTAATCGAATTATTTTATCCATATTTCTCAATCATGATAAAACCCTATGAATCAACTTATATTCATCATAATAACATTCTTATTGTTAGCCATGACGACCTAGATCAAATTTCGGGACGAAATTTCTTTAACGGGTAGGTACTGTGACGACCCGAAAATTTCCGACCAAATTTAAACTTAACCTTTATATGTTTCCGACACGATAAGCAGAATTTGTAATGTTGAATCTCAGAAAGTTTGGAACTACATTCATGTAATCAATTACCCTTTGACCGTGTTCGACGACTCACGAACAATTATGAGTATATAGATATGTATATATAATATATAATATTAACTGAAAACATTAACAAAGTATTAGATATATGATACTTTACATGAACGTATTTGTTTCGATATATTTATCGACAGAATTAAGAGATAATATCAAATGATTGAATTATCAGATACATTATGATATGATTACGGGCCTATGTTATGAGGTTCACTGTGATTTAAGAAATCTATTCTTTTTGACAACATTCGGAAAATGGTAAAGTGATTTATAAATAAGAACAAATGTGTCAATTAACGGGAACTAGACAAGGGTTAGTGGAGATTCCTGTTTAATTTCCAAGGCATGTTTTATAATATTTTCCTCGTGACCTTGATAAGATAACTATGTTAACTTTCATTTTATTAAATATGAAAATAAGAACGTGGAGTGTAAATAACTTAGATGTTGGATATCGACAAGTTAAGTAACTCAACATTTTTCATTAAGATGATTTCATACATTTATTTAACCTTTGGACTTTATCCCATGCTTCACCAACAGACTGTAATTTAAAAACTTGAAACCTATTATGAATATATATAATTCTACTTTTCTAAAATGTTTTATGATATAACGATTTCCATTATTTTAACCTTTTAACAAAATGATTCTTAAATATATTTAGTTTTGGAAAAAAATTATCATATTTATTTGATTTAGTTTCAAAAGTACAAAAAACGTTTTCAGTTTAAAAAGAACTTTATTATTAAAACGTATATATCTTTTATAAATATCTAGAACCACTTTTGACAACTCATTACTTAACCAGTATGATAAAGATAACGATATTTATATTTTATTTTATTAAATATATATAATGATTTAAATTAATATTATATATATTTATACGCGTATTATACGTATATAGTTTTATACTTTTACTATACATTAACTTTACCTTTACTTTACTTTTACTTTACTTTAAATTTAATAATTCACTTTAATAATTCATACTTTAATAATTCAAAAATATATTATAAATAGAATTCAATAGGTTTCATTATTTCATAAAAACTTGAAAATATATTTCTCTAAACTCTCTCAATCGAATTACATATATATATTTTCTTTGTATCATTTCAAGATATTATTAGTATACATAAAATACTACGACGGAGTTATACTCAGACGATTTCAAAATAATTTTTCAAACGGGATAGAGCTAACGAAATTATGGGTTATAGCTATGGAGGTTATGGGTATTGATCGAGGGTATTGCTCGTGAGGTCAACCTAATGTTTATCATTTTCGTTGCGTCTACGTACTTTCCTGCAATATTGAATCACAGTATTGATACGTTCGTGAATCCGAGACAAACCCTGCACTAGTTCAGTGCCTTCATATACATAATTGCTACGAAATACAGTATTGTGAGTTTCATTTGCTCCCTTTTTAATTGTTTTTGCAATATATATTTTTGGACTGAGAATACATGCGCTGTTTTATAAATGTTTTACGAAGTAGGCACAAGTACTAAAACTAATTCTATGTGGGTTTAAACCAGAAATATACCCTTAGCTTGGTAACATTAAACTACTTGTCTATGTAAGGTAGGCGCGAATCCTAAAGATAGATCTATTGGGCCTGACAAACCCCATCCTGACTATGGGATGCTTTAGTACTTCTAGGTTATTTTAAAACACACCTGATCTGGTGTACTTCAGAGGGTAAAACATGAACATTAAGACTTGTTACCGGGTGCCTACAACTTACAGAATACTTTTAAACACTTGCGAGTGTACGGATATTTATGGAAACTGAAATCTTATGGTCTATTACTATTACAGAAATGATTGATTATGATAAACTAATGAACTCACCAACCTTTTGGTTGACACTTTAAAGCATGTTTATTCTCAGGTATTAAAGAAATCTTCCGCTGTGCATTAGCTCATTTTAAGGATATTACCTGGAGTCATTCATGACATACTTTGAAAGACGTTGCATTCAAGTCGTTGAGTTCATCAAGATTAATATTAAGTCAATTATAGTTGGATGTAATATGAAATGGTATGCATGCCGTCAATTTTTGATGTAAAGAAAGTTTGTCTTTTAAAAACGAATGCAATGTTTGTAAAACGTATCATATAGAGGTCAAATACCTCGTGATGTAATCAACTATTGTGAATCGTTTATAATGTATATGAACGGGTCCTTTCACTTTTCAAGATGAAAACTGACATACATGGAAACTTGGATACATATAAAGCTAGACTTGTAGCAAAAGGTTTCACTCAAACTCAAAGGGTTGACTATGATGAAACTTTTTCTCCTGTGGCAATGCTAAAGTCTATTAGGATATTATTTGCCATTGCTGCTCATTATGAATATGAAATATGGCAAATGGATGTCAAGACCGCTTTCCTAAATGGATATCTTGAGGAAGATGTCTATATGGTTCAGCCTGAAGGTTTTGTTGATTCGAAATATCCTAAAAAGGTATGCAAGTTAAAGAAGTCAATCTACGGATTAAAACAAGCATCTAGAATGTGGAATCATCGTTTTAATGAGGAGACCAAGAAATTTGGCTTCATTAAAAATGGTGATGAAGCTTGTGTATACAAGAAAGCTAGTGGGAGCACTATCATGTTCCTTGTATATATGTGGATGATATATTGTTATTTGGAAATGATATTCCGGCAATGCAAGGTGTTAAAACTTGGCTAAGTAAATGCTTCTCCATTAAGGATCTTGGAGAAGCACAATACGTTTTGGGGATTGGGATCTACAGAGATAGATCCAAGAAATTGATAGGTTTGAATCAAAGTGCATACATTGAAAAGGTCTTGAAAAGGTTCAAGATGGAGAACTCTAAGAAAGGTTTGGTACCTATTCAAAGAGGAACGCTTCTTAGTTCATCTCAGTGCCCCACCACGAAAGATGAACATGAGAGAATGAAGAATGTCCCATATGCGTCTGCTATTGGGTCAATCATGTATGCAATGATATGCACTAGACCGGATGTGTCATGCGCTCTTAACTTGACAAGTAGATACCAGAATAACCCTGGAAACAGTCATTGGATTGCGGTTAAAAGTATATTGAAGTACCTTAGGAGGACTAAGGATATGTTTCTAATATATGGGTCTGGTGAGGAGGAACTCGCAGTAAAAGGTTACGTGGACGCGAGTTTCCAAACTGATCGAGATGATTCTCGATCACAATCTGGTTATGTCTTCACATTAAATGGAGGTGCGGTCTCCTGGAAGAGTTCAAAACAGGATATTGTTACTTTATCCACTACAGAGTTGAAGTACATTGCCGCCTCATTGGCAGCTCAGGAAGCTGCATGGATGAAGAAATTCATCGACGACTTAGGAGTAGTCCCTTCCATTCAGGACCCTCTTGAGATCTTTTGTGACAACGAGGGTGAAATTGCTCAAATCAAGGAACCTCGTGCTCACCAAAAGATTCGTCACATTGAGCGGAGATTCAACTACATAAGGGATGAAGTTGAAAAGGGAAAGATATGTATTCGCAAAGTTCACACAGATCTTAATATAGTGAATCCACTCACGAAGCTCTTACATGGTGCAAAACGTCAAGGTCATGTTAGTGCATTAGGGCTCAGATATTCTAGTGATTGGTTGTGATCTGTTTTATGTATTGTAATAGAACGAAGTGGTTCAAACTCATTAATGTAATTATGGTGTTAATTTATTAATCTTGAGTCATGTTCCTATTTTACATATTTTATCCATGAATAAGCTATTATTCTAAAAATCCGTAGTCGATCACATTTGTGGGAGCAAGTGTGAGGTTTAGACTATTATGAACTTAGATTGGTATACATTTATAGGCTGAATGTGGGGCAAGGTTGCAACCAAAGTTCATAGATATTTGTGGGATACAAATATTGGAAGACCCGCTCTCAAGATTTACTAAATGGAGCCTTTGTGGTTGATCACATGTAATCTTAAGTAAAGGCGAATATCATTGTATCCTCTGACCTGAGATACATATTGGGTTTGGATGTTCACTAAGTATTATGCCTTGATTCTTTCCTTCACTATTCTGAAATATGGTAGTTCATAAGGAAGAGCTCAGGTGTAATACAAAGTATATATCTAGGACGTATGTAGTCAAGATGGAATTTTTCCCTCTTATTCGTTGAGATTAAGATGTCTAAGGCCTGATAAAGTTAAATCTAGAAGAGAGTGATCACTCTATGTCTCTTTGATTTAACATGACATCTAGGACGAAAGGAGATAATGAAAGAGTCACCTATTCATATTCGAGATGGGACTCGAAAGGGATGATGTTATTGAATGGCACAAAGTCATAACATATTGGGGGTGATGGACGGTCGTTAGGTGGTCTCTGTCACTTGCATTAATTTCTTATGTTTCTCGTGCAAGTGGGAGATTGAAGGTATTTCGTATGCCCGAGAGACATATTAAATTAATGTGGCTAATAGGTTATGATCCAAGTCGGGTCATACCCAATAACAAGCTTACCGATACCTTATACGTATTTATTCTTAACGATTGGATCATTAAATAAATACACGACACTTGGATTTTAGAAAATCTGGTTTCTAAAATATTATCACTTGAGATAAATTATTTGGATAATTTATATGATAAGGATTTTAATTATTTATAGGTTTAAATAATTACATTGTGTTATATTTTATAAAAGGGTTTATAAAATATACAAGTAACTTAATAAAAATGCATGATTTTATATCAAGTTTTATAAAAACAATTTTTTTTTAAAACTCCCCCCATGGTGGATGTTTTTGGGACTCCAAGAAGACACACCCATGCTTATTCTTGTTACTTTTAAGATAACACATCCTTCAAGTGCATGCTAGACTCTTTAACCAAGTTTTGACTCATTCATTCAAGCTAGTTTTGAACAAAAAAAACTCTCTCATTTTTTTGGAGCTGCTGGCCGAAATATTTGGGAGCAAAAGGAGAGGGTTTAAGCTTGGTAATCTAGTTCATTGAGTGTTAAAATCCTAACCAAATTAAAGGTGGTGTTGGTGCACAAAAGGTTTGTGGGTATTACACATTTAAGGCTTCAAGTTAGAGGTTCCTATTCCATCATCATCATCATTATCTTGCTCATCTAAAACATCCCTCAATTAATCTTGAGGAGGTATAATCTCACTTCCTTGCTATTATATGTAAGCATATGTTCATGACTTGATATCTACATGGGATTCAATTTAAATGGTTAAACATATAAACTTGTTTTCTTAATAATTATGCTTCCACTTGCTATAACTCTCATAAAATTGTTTCGTGATTATGTAAACCTTAAGAACTTGTTGTTATGTTGAATTCCATCAATGAGGACAAGTGAAGGAGCTGATAGGTGGAGGAGGTTTCCATTTCAGAGCTTCCAAGACGCTTCAGTAGCTTTCGAAAAAAAAAGCTTTATTCCCTTTTAACCTATACTTTTCAAAACTGGGACCAATAATTGAATCAATTCTTCTTTTTTATAATGAGATCCCTTTGGAAATTCCCAACACTTCTAACCTACGCTCCCACAAAAGAGAAAGAGAAATTGTGAAACTAAGGTGGTTTGTTACTCATTCACTTTCCCTCATAATGTGAACTGAGATTAGGTAGTGGTAGTGATTACAGCGAGGGTGAATTGCACTTGCTTCTGGATAGATGTGTGGGACAGAGGGCTTGTGGTACCTGCTGCCCACCCTTCCTCCTCTGCTTTGAGAACCGTGTGAACGGAGAGTGGCAGAAGGGAAGGAGGTCCTGATACGGAGTCGCAAACTTACTTGAGCAAAGCGGGAGACTGGGGAATGAGTCGAGAGGCACGACTGGATAGACTCAAATGCATAAGTATACTTTAGGAGTTCCGATGGAAAGAAAATAAGGCATCAATAGTGCAGTCTAACAATGGAACCTTGATCCCATGTTCTTGCTTGGTCTAATGACTACGAGCATCCGACTTAGTGGATGAAGTTTTTGAATCTGTGCTTGTTGTTTTCGAAGTTTCATTAACGAAGTCCATGTTGATAGGTAACGTAGTTATCGAATGTTATCCTACAAGTACTTCGAGCACACCAATGTTAGCAAATAATCGATTCAGGAACGCTCCGTACGGAAGAGGTCTTGTTTCTGCATAACGAAGTTGATTCATTCGAGAACCGACCAAATGAGAAATATTTACTACAGTATTGTGAGTCAAACACTAGTGAAGATAGGCTTCAGTCACTGACAAACGAGTGATATTTGGTTCATAGTGGTACATGTTACTCCTCACAATTGCATTTCTTACAACAATTTCAGGACGGAGATATTCGTCAAGAATGCCCATACGTTGTACGATCTTGTATGGAATACATGTACGACATAGAAGAAGGGTCATTTGATGTCATGGAATATCATGAGGAAGAGCTTCAACATCTTCACCGGGGTAACATCAGTTTCAACCTTCTTTGACGTTCTGCGATCTCGAGTGAACGTTCTAGAGCTCTCATGGACCTTAACAATGGTGGTATCACTTCAAGCGCCCTATGAGACCCCAAAAACAACAGATCAATCCAAATTGTTCTCCTTTTACAATGTACAGACATCAAGCGCCCGAACATACCACCACTACCATAATATCGTCGACCATACTGGTAATCATTAGTGCAGCAAGTCTAGATAACTAAATTTGAACCACAAGATCGACAATGACCATACCGATTCTCGGCCATAATGTTGTAGTATAATAATGTTGTGATGTGTAAGGGTGTTAAATAGAAGGGATTTCTCGCCCAAAATTTTCCACCAAAAGTTTCCCGCCCCGCGATTTTCCACCAAAAGTTTACCGCCCAAGATTTCCCACCAAATGTAACGGCGTAATGTGACGGTGTAATGTTATGGTGATATGTGACAGTAGAATGTAACGTTGATATTTGACGATTATATCTAATGGATATTTGACGATTAAATATAATGTGAAGGTGGAAAATGACGTTGATATAGGAGGATTGAATGTGATGCTGATATGTAACTGTGGAATGTGACATTGATATCTAACGAGGGAATGTGACGTTGATATAGGACGGCGGAATGTGACGTTGATATAGGACGGTGGAATGTGACCTTAATATGCGACGTTGGAAAGTGACCTTGATATGTGACGGTGGAATATGGCGTTGATATGTGACAGTGGAATGTGATGTTGATATCTGACGGTAGAATGTGACATTGATATCTGTCGGATAGAAAAGTCAAAGTGGGACCCCCTATCATCCGGAAAAAAGGTCTCGTCTGAAAACACTTTCTAGTACGAAGCATTCTGGACGACATGTTGGGGACGACATGTCGTCCCTAAAGATGGGAAAATGTCGTCCCCAATAGTGGGGTTTCTACTAGGGATTGTGGATCACTTGCTTGCGTCCAAACATTGCA
The DNA here is from genome assembly GCF_046630445.1 of Rutidosis leptorrhynchoides. NCBI lineage: Eukaryota > Viridiplantae > Streptophyta > Magnoliopsida > Asterales > Asteraceae > Rutidosis > Rutidosis leptorrhynchoides. Next base: position 440,712,325 of record NC_092333.1, read on the forward strand.
AAGAACAATTTAGTCAAGCAAATTAAACGTTTATGTTGTTAATTGTTATAATAGAGAAGTAGATAACAAAATAAACTTAGAAAGATAGAGAGACCAAGAGTGTTATTATTGATTATAAATCTTTATCATAAAAGGGAAAGCGATAAATAGGCATTACACAAAAACTAAAAGGAAAATAAAATCAGAAAAAAAAAAATACAGAAACTCAAATGATCCAAATAATCATGACACACAGCATGATCTCAACAGTTTATTAACTACAAGACTAGCTTACTTATGCATGGTAGATGGCATGTAGCCAGCCTATTACATAAGCTGAATTGATCACAACCCATTCCTATTTCACTTCATCTTTCTTAATTTCACATAACAATGAGGTTGTTTGATCCTGGACTAACTCCCAAGCCATCTGAATATGCTTATCTTCAGTCAGAGTTGCACCAACTGCAAATCTAATACCATAAACTCCTCCAACCACAAAATGTGTCATGTAAACACGCCCGCTCGCGTTCACACGTTCCAATAACTTTTTGTTGAACTCATTTGCTTCATCATCAGTATCATACCGCTGACCAATCACATACGGAGAAACTCGAAAACAAACCATAGAAAAATATCTAGGCACCATTATCTCAAACCTTTTGTCCATGCTCATCACTCTTTCAAATTCTTTAGCCATTTTCACATGTTTTCTTATCATCTCCCTCAAACCATTCACCCCATAACTCCTTATCACCAACCATAACTTCAAAGACAAAAATCGTCTCGTTAACTGTAATTGCCAGTCTTTATAATCCACAACACCCTTCGAATCAGTCGCTTTGTTTTTCAAGTACTCCGCGTCTGTGGTGAGAGGTTTCGTAAATGCATCTCTGTCTTTCACCCAAAGGCAACAGCAAGAAAGATTTGTGAACAGCCATTTATGTGCATTAAAACTGAAAGAACTTGCACCTTCCACACCATCAAGAAAGTGACGAAACTCCGGGCAAATGCATGCGCTTCCAGAGTACGCAGCGTCCACGTGGACCCACATGTTATACATGCTTGACACCTCACACAACGGTCCCAATGGATCCACAGCTGTCGTGGATGTTGTCCCGACAGTAGCACATAAATACATTGGAATCATCCCAGCTTCAATATCTCTTTTAACCACCTCATCGAGTGCTTGTGGCAATAACTGAAAATTTGTGGACTTAGTTGTCAATATTTTTCGAACGTTCTCAGGTTTGATCCCAATAATTTTGGTCGCTTTGAGTAGGGAAAAATGAGTTTGATCAGAACAGTAAACAACGAGTTTATCAGAGTTGTTTCCTTTTCCAATTTTCTCTTTCGCGGCAAGCAGAGTGCAAATAAAGGCTTCACAAGTTGTGTTATGTATAACACCACCTCCACGGCTTGAAAACGAGAAAGATTTGGGTAGTTGGAGTAGCTTTGAAAGCCAGTCCATAACACCAATCTCTAATTCAGTTGCTGCCGGAGAAGATATCCAATTGAATCCAACTACGTTGAATCCGTTAAGTAGCATTTCACCAAGAAAGCCTGCTGTGCTTGCACTTATTGGAAAATGTGCGAAAAAATTTGGACTCTGCCAATGTGTTATACCCGGAATAATATTGTTAGATACATCGTTGAGTATGGTTTCAATCGGTTCGGGGTTTAACGGGGCACACTCGGGCAAAGTATCAAGTAAATAACCTGGTTTAACTTGGCTTCTCACAGGGTAATTTTGGATATTTTCGTAATAATCAGCAAGGAAGTCTATCATCATATGACCTTGCCTCCTGAATTCAACTGGATCTAAAGGATTCATGGTTCTTATATGATTGTAAAGATTATATTATTTCAAAGGTTTGGTAATTGTAAAATTTGAATTATAAGTTGTGTTCTATAACGTGTGTTCAATATATCTATTTATTTATTTATCTATATATATAGGAGATGGTTAATTACAGCTCACATCCTACACTGCCAAGTGGCAACTTATCATTGGCTGACTTATATGACCAATCATATAGTTGCAATCATCGTCGGATCCAGGAAATTATAAGAAGCCAATCAGGATTTTATATCATATAGGGCCCACCAGGATTTTGTGTTGTGGCAAGATTGAAGAATTCGGAACTCGCGAAGTTCTCGGCAAGACAATTTTTGAGAGTTCGGGGAGAACTAGGGGAATTCGGGAGAACTCAGTTGTTGAGTAACGTTGATTTTCGAATATAAATATATATTTTCGAATATATATATAGGGATAGGGATTGGTTCATCTACATTGAACCTTAAAATACATTAGGTAGAAGACCACAATAAAGTGACACGTGTTAGTTGCAGACGTGGATAATTTCATATATTAGTGGGGGTATTTTGGGTAAGTAAGAATTATATTTTATAGATGTAAATTCAATTTAATTAATTCTCTTTCTTAAAAAGTGGATCTGATCGGGTTTTCTGCTTGTTGCCATTACCCAAAGACCAGTACCAATACCAATAAACAACATTAGAGGTGATGAACATCAAGATTGTTATTTCGGAAAAAAAAAAATTGCTTCACTGTTGTTATTGGCTTTCATGTTCATGAACACATGCTCCATGGTTAAGTTGGGTTTTGAATGTTAAACATCTATTTTTAATAAGGGAAAGCATGTATCGGTTTTCCATGAACTCCGGTATCAATTATGTGTCATATGAGTATCAAGTTTATCATTGTTAGTAATACGTTGAACGTATAAAACACATTGTTTCTCTTTCTTCCTTGCTATTAAAACAAAATTACACTTAATAAAGCACATTGTCTCTCTTTCTTCCTCTTTGCACTACATCGATGCTTCTGCTACTTTCTATAACCATTTTACTTTTCAGCCAAATACTTTCAGGCCACATCTACGAGTGATTCGATGCTTTCGCGGTTTGTTTTTGATCGTATAAAGCAATACTAATGCATCGATTGCTTTAAGACTTGTTTTTAATTAACTACCGAATCAAATGGACAAAGAAATTTTGGATGAACCCGTGCATCAACACTAATACATCGATTAATTAATAGTTGTGTATCAGGAAATGATTCATCATGCATCATCTATATTTATTTTTAATTTTTTTGAATATGTGCATCAGGCCATCACTACTTTTGTACATCTCTTGTTGTTTGAAGAAAAGAAAAACACTTTTGTACATCAATTATCAATTAGTTAATTAGTGTGCATTAGCAAATGATTCATCATGCATCAGTTAATTCTTAATTGTATGACTTGAATATACACACGTGCATCACTGTTAAAAAATGATTTGTGCATTTGTTATTCAACTGGGCAAACAAAATTAAAACTCTATAAATATAATTAAAAATAAAAAATAATGAATGAAGGATTTTTGTTATTCAACTAGATAAAAACTCTTTCATGGAAAAAAAAAATTATAGAGGTAAAGGAGGTTTCTAGCGTTTGATACGGAGCAAACCATCTCAAAAGTCATTTATACCCTTCAAAACAATTTTCACATGCCACTAGTTGTTAAGATTTACACAAATACCGTAATTCAAGTTTTTATTTGAGATGCATTTTAATCTCGATCTAACGGACATAAGTGTATCGTACCCTTTTTATTTTAAGCTTCTTTGTATCATAACCACACCCTCTATATATATATATATATATATATATATATATATATATATATATATATATATATATATATATATATATATGTGTGTGTGTGTGTGTGTGTGTGTGTGTGTGTCTATAAATATTAGATTTTTGAGATATTTTTAATGATACATAATATAACATATAGCTACAAACAAATGTTGACCGAGATATTGAATTTATCAGACGTTGACCGAGATTTGACCGAGATTTGACCTAGAAACTCAATTTATCAGTCGTTGAGCGATGAATCGGTAGTTGACCGTTTTTTTGAAACGAACTCGGCAGCCTCCTGAATACGAGTTATCGCCGAGTTCTCGGCCAATTTTTCCGATTTTTGCAACCATGGTTGTAGGGGCCAAGCGGTTGATAATATCTTTAAATAAAATAACGGGTTGCTAGAGCAGTTCAAAGCAACTAACGAAGATGCGGGGGTTTAGGCTCATATTTATTCACAACTTTTGCAATGGTAGGCTTACAGTTTTAAATTCATCGTCATTTCTCATTTTGACTATTTTCATTTTCTTAAAACTCATACACGCAACAGCAACAGCAATACCCAATCCCACAAAAGTGGGGTATGGGAGAGGTGGGTGTAGACAATCATTCCTCGTACCCTAGATTAGAAGGAAGTCACTACTCCAGCCGCGGGTATAGAACCCGCGCCTAGATAAGGTCGTCCCTCCCTCTACTCTAGAGCAAAAGAGATTGCTTCCAAACGGACCTCCGGCCAGAAGTGCTCAAAAAAACGAAAAGATAGGGCAAAAGATACGTACCTGTAAGAGTTATGTGCTCCTAGCAAGAATCAACCATACACAGTAGCCAAAAAAGAGAACACATAAAGCAGTAATGCACAACAGTAGGGCAAATAGCATGGATCATACAGAGCACAAAACCATTTAAAATCAAGTAAACATACAGACAAACAAAATAAATACATATATATATATATACACACGCACCACACATGAGCATTGATAAAAAAACTCATGCTTAAACATATATACATATAGATACATTCGTAGATTATATACTTAGGTACAGAAACAAGACAGACAAACATACATACACCAATACATGTTACATAGATACATAGGTACATATATAGGTAACCAACATATGCAGCGGTACATATATATAGTCTAAAAACATATAAATAGATACAGGTGCATATATACTACGTGGAGGGTTATATATAGTGTAGCTATAGAATAACTAGTTATAGTTATATATGTAGTTGTATAATAGATGTATAATACACATTGAAAAAAAAAAAAAAAAAAAAAAAAAAAAAAAAAAAAAACTTACCCAATTATTCCAATTCTACTCCTCCACAGGCTCCTATCAGAAGTCATGTCCTCCGTCAGTAGAAGCTCTTTCATGTCCAGCTTCAATCTATCCTCCATCCTACGTCTAGGTCTACCCCTTCTCCTTACGCCGCCAACGGCGAAGGTCTCGACTCTCCTAACCGGGGCTAAAAGTGGGTGCCTCCTAACATGCCCAAACCATCTAAGTCGTCCTTCCCTAAGTTTGTTGATGATGTTCCCAACTTCCAATTTCTCCCTAAAAACTCCATTTGGTATCATATCTAGCATGGTCTTACCACACGTCCATCTAAACATTCTCATTTCTGCCACCTCCATTCTCCTCTCTTGGGCCTTCGTCATTGGCCAACACTCCGATCCGTACAGCATGGCTGGTCTGATTGCCACCTTGAAGAATTTCCCTTTTAGCTTAAAGGGGACCTTCTTGTCGCACAACACCCCTTTCGCAGCCCTCCACTTCAACCATCCTACTCGTATACGATGCGTCACGTCCTCATCTATTCTTCCCGAATTGTGAAGCATCGAGCCTAAATATCTAAAGGACCCTTGCGGGGGTAAAATCTGATCCCCAATTCGGATATCCACTATATCATCGTGTTCCTCTTCACTCGTCTTGAAATCGCATCTAAGGTACTCAGATTTAAGTCTGCTAATCCGTAGGCCATTTGATTCTAAGGCGATCCTCCATTGCTCAAGCCTTCTGTTAAGCTCATCCTGAGAATCCGAAACTAATACAATATCGTCGGCGAAAATCAGGCACCATGGGATGTTGTCTTGTATCCTATGAGTCAACTCATCTAGGATCAAAGCGAAAAGATAAGGGCTAAGTGCAGATCCCTGATGTAAACCTACCTCTACAGGGAAAAACTCTGTGTTTCCTACCGTCGTACGTACACGAGTCTTCGCCCCCTCGTACATATCTCTAATAGATCTTATATATCTACTTGGGACACCCCTAACATTAAGAGTCTTCCAAATCAGCTCACGTGGGACACAATCATAAGCTTTTTCCAAGTCTAAGAACGCCATGTGTAGGTTCTTTTGTTTTTCCCTATACTTCTCCATAAGGCTTCTAACTATGTGAATCGCTTCCGTCGACGAGCGACCTGGCATGAAACCGAATTGGTTCTCTGAAACCTTTGTCTCGCGTCGGAGCCTCGTCTCCATCACTCTTTCCCAAAGCTTCATAGTATGACTAAGTAACTTTATGCCTCTATAGTTACTACATATTTGCGCATCTCCCTTGTTCTTGTAAATGGGAATAACCTCACTGAGTCTCCATTCCATAGGCATATTTGCGCTTCTAAACGTCTTGTTGAAAAGGTTTGTCAACCATCTAACCCCATCGCCTCCTAGGCACTTCCACGCCTCAATCGGAATTTGGTCTGGTCCTACTGCTTTGTTTCTCCCCATCTTTCGTAGGGCCAATCTAACTTCCTCCTGGTTAATCCTCGTGCAGAAACAATTGTTTTGGAACTCCCGAACCTCGTGTGGTTCTCCGTTCCGCTCTGGTCTTCCCCTACTGAAAAGGGATGCAAAATATTCTTCCCATCTTTTCCTAATAAGATCTTCTCTTACTATACTTTGACCCGCTACATCCTTGATAAATTTAATGTTACCTAAGTCCCTGCTTCTTCGCTCCCTAGCTTTGGCTATCCTATATATGTCATTAGCACCCTCTTTAGAGTCTAGTTTCCTATATAAATCTTCGTATGCTTTGTCTTTTGCAATTGCTACGGCCTTCTTTGCTTCTCTTTTAGCTTCTTTATATCTTTTTTCTACCCTAGTTCTCTCTTCAGGTGACCCTTCTCCAAGAGTAATGAGCTCCCTAAACCTCGCCTGCTTTAATGCGACTTTCGTTTGGACATCGTCACTAAGCCACCACGACTCTCTTCTACTCTTATGGGCTCCCGATGTCCCTATAGCCATTCCTAAGGTCTCTTTTGCTACATCTCTGATAGTGGACGCCATGCGATTCCATATCTGGTCTGCGTCATTAGGGGCAACGTTATCCCCTTCTACACTCAATCTATCAACAACATTCGCTCTAAAAGTCCCCGCATTCGCTCCATAGAGGTTCTTCCAGAGGATTCTAGGTTGTACAACCCTAGCCCTCCTGCCAACTCTTCCCCTAGTGACTAGGTCCATGACCAGAAATCTGTGCTGGGAGGAGCACGTCAAAGCTGGAAGGACCTTACAGTCCCTACAGGTCCTAAGTTCCCCTTTACGAAGAAGCAAAAAGTCAATCTGGGTGCTACGACCCCCGCTATGAAAAGTGGCTAACTGAGCATCCCTCTTCTTGAAGAAAGAGTTTGCTACCACCAACTCGTGGGCAATGGCAAACTCAAGAATTGAGCGCCCCTCTTCATTTCTAGGACCAAACCCAAAGCCTCCATGGGCTCCCTCATAACCTTCTGCCTCCACTCCTATATGTCGATTCAGATCTCCCCCTATAATCAGTCGATGGTCGGCTGGGCACCCCCTCACCACCTCATCTAACAATTCCCAGAAACTCTTCTTTTCCGCATCACCTAAACCCGCATGAGGTGCGTATGCACTAATGACCGTGAAAGTCTCCTCCTTAATAATTAAACTAACCGACATAATCCTATCGCTAAACCTGCCCACATCAACAACGTTATCTTTATGTATTTTTCCTAAGAAGATACCTACCCCGTTCCGTGCTATCCTAGAACCCGAGTACCACAACTTATAGTCCTGAATCTCTATCGCCTCTTCACCCTTCCATCTAGTCTCTTGAACACACACTATGTCTACATTACACTTAAGAAAGGTATCAACGAGCTCAATCCTCTTACCAGTCAAGGTTCCTATATTCCAACTACCCACTCTAATCTTATCACGGGAGGCTACCCTACAACCTCCTCTAACCCCTCTAGGTCTACCCGCCCCTAAATTAGGAGAACATGACCTCAAGTGACCATAAGTATGCGTAGAATCTATATTACTTAATGCACTAAAAAGATGACCCAGAACAAGCTAAAAAAATGAATAAGTTAAGATCGTATAAATAATTAATATTTACGAATTAATAGGTATAATAATTATATATATCTATTACTTACGAAATAGTAGATAACTAAAATATAATGATGTTATAATTATAATTAAAGTATGGATGTAGGTATAGAAAACAACACAGCAGCAACAAAAACAGATAAATATGTATATAAATAAAAATATTAGTTTTAATATTCAATATTAGATAAATATAAGTAGTAATATAACAAGTACGCTTATATATATATAGATATATATAGATCAAGAAACGGAAAGCAGTTAACAAAAAAAAATATATATAGTGAAGAAATAACCGACCGGAAAAAAAAATTCCGGTATCAGTGGGCGGAGATTGACGGCGGACAGTGTAGCCGACGAGCAAAGGTGGTTGATTTCTATGCGAAACAGAAACGTTCCTGAGCTAGAGATGAAATTGGTGAGAGCTTACTCGCTTGAAGTCGACCGGTAAAGGCAACTCTTTCGCCGAAAAACTCACCTCCGGCTGTTGCACCTAGTGGCGCGTGACAGCTCCGACCCCGGCAAGACCGGTCTTGTTAGGTTCGTACAGTAAAATCGTGTAAAAGGAGAGTGGCGGTGTATTCTAGTGGTCTGCTATTGTCATACACGATTTTTCATTAAACATATGGTGACCTGATTTGGTTACAAATGTTAATCCATTGTTCAGTTATTGGCCCATCATAACTACTCAACAATTAAACATCATATGACGAAAATAATGAGTTTCAGTCATCATAATTATATATTTCTAATTATAACTATAATAACTACCCTACCACCCTAGTGGTCCAGTGGTTCACCCATTTGCACTTGTGTATTGAGATGGGGGTGGGGAGGTCTCAAGTTCGAGTCTCTCCCCTAAAAAATATCCGGGAATTTATTTCCTGAAAGCTGGATTACTCCGGGGAAGGTTTTACCGACCCGTATTCAGGACTCAGGTTCGACCGCCTGCCCCTAGGGATGGTTTAAGGTTCGGATCAATGTAATGCGGTTCGAATTTCCTGCCCGAAAGCGTGTGCGTGCGTGTCAAATGAGAGTATTCGATGCCAACAACTTACCTTTCAAAATAAATAAATAAAAATTATAACTACGTAACAAAACTTAGTAATAATAGTGTACTACAATAGAACGAGTTTGCTTCACAACTACTCAACAAACAACTTAATAATAATAGTGTACTACAATAGAATGAGTTCGCTTCACAACTACTCAACAAACATCCATCTACAAATATATTGTTGAGTGCGTAGAAGTATTAAACAAAGGAAAAGGCACTACTACAAAAAATAGAATAGAAACCTCGTTTTTGTTAAAGGTTAAAAAACAGGTTTCTAAAGTAAAAAGGAACCAGTTTTTTGGGCACATAAAAAAAGAGGCTTCTTTGATGGACAATAGAAACCTCTTTTTGCAATAAACCAGTCTCAATGTTTAGAAACCTCCTTTTTAATAAAACCCGTCTCAATGACTTCGTAATTTTATTAAGATTCTAGAGCATGAGAAGAGGTAAGTTGCTAGTGCTGTGGAGCATATCACTTCAAATAGAAGTATCACGCATATTCTTTTATATTTACTCTCAATATACTACGTATCTTATGTTTTTGTTTCATTTTTATTTTAAATTTGAAACGGATCCATTAATTTATCGTTCATTAGATATTGAAACATTTTATGGAGTTTAATTACCAGATAGTTACGGGTGATATGTGTGCTTTGATATAGTTGGAGTTGAGATCTTTGTTTGGATTTTAAATTTGGTTGAGAGTGTATAATGGTGTTTGGATGAACATCATAAACTCATGAAGATTCAATGGACAACAACTTAATTTTCTAGTAAATTGTTATTATATTATTATTAAGTAAATTTAGATTTAGATTGACTCACTGTATGACTATATAAGTAGGTACTATATATGGAGAATTTCGTATCTTTATGAAGAAAGAACTGGAATATGGAACTGCTTTGTTAGTGGGTAGGGATGGCACCTGCGGGTCGTGGACGCGGATCCACTACATCCATCACGCGCACCTGCGGATTTTTTGAAGATCCATTAGCTCACGGATCTTGGTTAACAAGTTTATTTTTAGATCCATGCTCGTACCCATGGATATTCGCAGGTCGTGGGTTTACCTGCGGATCTTATTCATGAAGTATATATGTAAATTAAAGTATTTAAAAATCAAAAATAAGTATCATTACGCAATTCAAAATGACATGAAAAACATCATCCAATCGTATACTCATGTTTATGATATAATACAATAAGAAAACATATATTAATTATACTTTTTTGCTAATATACGTGAAGCTACAATTTTTAATAGTAACAATCAAAATTTATCAACTAAAACTAATCATACAGTAGTTTGCGAGTAAGAACAGAATGTTAGCGATTATTGCCGCTTTCTTGTGGGTGCTTTGGAGATACCGTAATGGTGTTATATTTTCGGATGTTCATGGGAGGAAAGACGAACTTTTCGATTCTATAAGGACGTTTTCTTTTGATTGGATAAAATGTAGATCTAAGGATCATTTTTCATGGAACAGTTCGCATATAATGCCATTGTAATTGTTGTTTTTTTTTTTTTTTTACCAGAAGCCTAATAAGATTTGCCGTTCTAAAAAAAATAAAAAACTAATCATACAGTAGGTTGATGAATTACTAAAGTGATAGGTAAAAATTAGATTTATTAAGATAGTCTAATAAACGAAACAATCAATAACATGCTTTAATTATATAATACATGTTATGTGTAGTTGTGAGATGCTCTAGTTACTAAAAAGTTCGATACCACAATGATATTAGGAATGTAAAAACTTATACGGAGTAAATTATTACCTATTGTTCATTTATTCAAGGCGGCAATTTTCATATTTAGAACGGCTATATCCGTGGATTATTCAAACAGATATTACGGATTTTCGGATCGGATTTACCCGCAACGGATCTATTACATCCATCACCACCCGCGACCCATCAGCGAGTACAAGATTACATCAATCGCTCACCCGCAGGTAAAATATTTTGATTTTATCCGCCCATCACGGGTGCGGGTAACCGCGGATCTCGAATTTTTTTAGATCCATTGACATCCTAATTAGTGGATCTTTTAAGATATGGAATAGCAAATCTTATAAAATATATAATTTGAAATTTTGCAAATAAAAAAAAAGAATTAAAAAATTAATCTTTGGAAACCGATTTTTTGTTTAAAAGAGGTTCCATTTTGTAGGATTTGAAACCAGTTTAGTAAAAAAAAGGAGTTTCTTTGTTAAGAAAAGGAACCCGTTACAACTAAAAGAGGTTTCTTTTAAAGGGAATAGAAGCCTCTTTTTTAATAAAACCCGATTATGATATCAAAGAAACCGGTTTTAAAACCGGTTCCACACTTTTAGAACCCCATCTAAAGGAACTTCTTGTATAAGAGGTTCTTAAAGTCAAAAAAAAAGAGGTTTCTTTGCCTATTTTTTGTAGTAGTGAGGAGACGGTACAGGGAACAGTTTTTTCACTGGGGGCGAAAAAAATTTAAAACCGTAGCAACTTTTTTGGGAAAAATATAGAAGTTTTGGGAGAAAAATTGAGGTTTTTAGGAAAAAAAAAAATTGGAGGTTTTTAGGTAAAATATGGAGTTTTTTTTAACAAACTTTGAAGGTTTTGGTGTGTAAATTTTGGAGAATTTTGGGCAAAATCTAAGGATTTTGAGGCAAATTTTGGAGAATTTCGACTGGGGGCGGGTGCCCCCTCTTTCCCCAAGTAACTTCGCCCCTGACAGGGAAGCTCGCGATCGCGAGAAAAGACAATGAGAAGGCTCGAGATCGCGAGAGCTAGGTCGACCAGAATGTTCTTCCTTGTTCTCTAAGTTGTTTCCTTGTTTGTATTTGTCTATAAATAGGACATCATGTACCCATAACAATGTGCACGAAAAAAATATAGTGAAAAATCTCTGGTTTGCGTTCGTGGAGTTAACCCTTCTCCGTGTTTTGAAGTTTGGAATCTCGTGTCGTTTATCTTTATCGTTATGCTTTAATTATTCGTTTATCGTTCGTGAGTGTGTGGTTAGTTTAAATCACACGTCTGTTAGGATCTTTCGAATTCCTAACATATATAAATCAATTACGGTTAAACTTTTTTGTTCACAAAGCCCAATATGAACATAGTTATCAACATTTTGTTCACAAATGCAAAATATGTTCACAAACAACATCCTCTTGGAGTGAATGAACTTAATTAGCGTGGATAGGCACAGATCCATCAAACCCGACGCCAAAGAGGGTTTTCCAAATGGTTGGAGTGACTTTGACGAGAATATGTGGAGTCTATTTGATTTTCTCTAAATTAATGGAAAAAAAGTGGCGAAGAAGATGAGTATCAATAGAGCATAAAAGTTTGAAGATTTGAAAATGGCTCTCATATATATATATATATATATATATATATATATATATATATATATATATATATATATATATATATATATATATATATATATATATATATATATATATATATAAGGATCAAGGGGAAGTAACCAATCGGGGAGAAGAAGGGGGAAGCAAAAACTTTTTTTTTCGTTTTTTTGTAAAAATTTTGTTCACGAACACTATAGATTAGATGAAAATATGAACATTTAATAAAAACACTTTGTGATAAATGTTTTTATTTTGGCGGAAAAACGCTCGAAGAAGTATAATATAACAATTATCGTGTTTTTCGAGCGTATGTTGAGGTTTTAGATATTAGGGTTTAGATATTAGGGTTTATAGGGTTTAGATATTATGGTTTAGAAATTTAGGGTTTATGGTTTAGATTTAGGATTTAGATTGAATTTTTTGTAGTGACCCTAAATTTTCCATGATTATATATTAATTGAAAATTATATTTGCATGATTAAATGTTTCCAACATGTTAAGCAATCAAACGTGTTAAGACTTGATTAATTGAAATGAGTTTATGTAGACAATTGACCACCCCGTTTGCCTGACGATTCACGAACGTCATAACTTGTGATAATTATATAATCGTTTTTTTTTATGATGTAAGTTTTTATTTTATATATATATATATAAGAAGAAATACAATTAAATCAAAGATGTACAACTAAAACACTATTTGCTACAGTAAAACACTATTTACTACAGTAGAACATTATTTGCTACAGTAAAATACTATTTGCTACAGTAAAATACTATTTGCTACAGTGAACACTATTTACTACAGTAACACTATTCATTGTATTCAATCCGTATTCGTACTCGTACAATACACAACTTCTAAATGTATATACTATCGGTATATACACTTCAATGATCAGCTCTTAGCAGCCTTAATGAGTCACCTAAACATGTGAGAACCATCATTTGGCAACTACCATGAAATATCTAACAAAAATACAAACTAATGGAACCTTATATTCAAGGGTAGGATCACGTTTTTTCTTCACCAACCATAACACTTTCATTTTTTAACTTTCATGAAACTTATCTTTCTCAAGTTCTCTCTTGGTGTTCTAAGTGTTCTTCATCATCTTCAACAAAATCTAGCTCAATCTAGTTCATAAATCCTAACCTAGATCAACTTTCAAAACAACTACTCAAGTAAACTTCAAGAACACTTTCAAGTTTGCAAGTCTACTTTCAAGCTTTCTAATCCATTCTAAGTAATCATCTAAGATCAAGAAACCTCTGTTATTTACAGTAGGTTATCATTCTAATTCAAGGTAATACTCATATTCCAACTTTGATTCAATTTCTATAACTATAACAATCTTAATTCGAGTAGGAATCTTACTTGAATTTGTTTTCGCGTCATGATTCTACTTCAAGAACTTTCAAGCCATCCAAGATCCTTTGAAGCTAAGTCATTTCTTATTACTTCCAGTATGTTTACCTACTAAACTTGAGGCAGTAATGATGTTCATAACATCATTCGATTCATATATATATATATATATATATATATATATATATATATATATATATATATATATATATATATATAACTATCTTATTCGAAGATTTAAACTTGTAATAACTAGAATATAATTTAGTTAATTCTAAACTTGTTTGCAAACAAAGTTAATCCTTCTAACTTGACTTTTAAAATCAACTAAACACATGTTCTATATCTATATGATATGCTAACTTAATGATTTAAAACCTGGAAACACGAAGAACACCGTAAAATCGGACATACGCCGTCGTAGTTAAACCGGAGGCTGTTTTGGGATAGATAATTAAAAACTATGATAAACTTTGATTTAAAAGTTGTCCTTCTGGGAAAATTATTTTTCTTTTGAACATAAAACTATATCCAAAAATCATGGTTAAACTCAAAGTGAAAGTATGTTTTTCAAAATGGTCATCAAGACGTCGTTCTTTCGACTGAAATGACTACCTCTTACAAAAATGACTTGTAACCTATATTTCCGACTATAAACTTATACTTTTTCTATTTATTTTCATAAATTTCAGTTCATTATGAAACCATTTCAACTTGAATCACTCAAAACGGATTTAAAACGAAGAAGTTATGGGTAAAACAAAATTGGATATTTTTGCTTGTTGTAGCTACGTGAAATTTGTAACAAATATATTCTAACCATAACTTAACTAACTTATATTGTATTATACATGTACTCTAACATATTATGTAATCTTGATAGACCATAGACACGTATACAATGATTTGACATATCATATCGACGTCATCTATATATATTATTTGGAACAACCATAGACACTCTATATGCTGTAATGCTAGAGTTCGCTATACAGGGTTGAGGTTGATTCCAAAATATATATACTTTGAGTTGTGATCTAGACTGAGACTTGTATACACTGGGTCGTGGATTGATTCGAGATAATATATATTGATTTATTTCTGTACTATTAGCTATGGACAATTAGGTTGTAGATTACTAACGATGGACTACTAACATAACAAATTTAAATCATTTAAATGTAATAAAAATGTTGTGAATATATTTCGATCATACTTTGATATATATGTATATATTTGTTATAGGTTCGTGAATTGACCAGTGGCCAAGTCTTATTTTCGGCAAAGTAAAAATCTGTGAAAATGAGTTATAGTCCCACTTTTTAAAATCTAATATTTCTGGGATGAGAATACATGCAGTTTTATAAATGTTTTACGAAATAGACACAAGTAATCGAAACTACATTCTATGGTTGGATTATCTAAATCGAATATGCCCCTTTTAGCTTGGTAGCCTAAGAATTTGGGAACAATATCCCTAATTGACGCGAATCCTAAAGATAGATCTATGGGCCTAACAAACCCCATCCGAGGTACGGATGCTTTAGTACTTCGATTTATTATTATACAGACGAGAGGATTCTGTTTTGGGGATATTCTATATGCATCTTGTTAATGTCGGTTACCAGGTGTTCACCATATGAATGATTTTTATCTCTATGCAGTTTGCGAAATGCCTGATATGAGATGGATGTTTATGAAAAGTGAAATCTTGTGGTCTATTATTACAAATTGATATACATATAGGCTAAACCTATAACTCACCAACATTTTTGTTGACGTTTTAAGCATGTTTATTCTCAGGTGATTATTAAGAGCTTCCTTTGTTGCATGCTAAATTAAGGACAAGATTTGGGGTCAGCATGCTTGTATGATAATGTTTAAAGAAAAACTGCATTCGGATAATAATTTGTTGTAATATATTATCGTAACCCATTATGTAATGGTCGTATGTAAACGTTGTACTTTAGATTACCATTATTTGGTAATCTACGCTATGTCTTTTAAACCTTTATCGATAAAGTAAAGACTATGGTTTTTTTAAAAATCGAATGCAGTCTTTGAAAAACGTCTCATATAGAGGTCAAAACCTCGCAACGAAACCAATTAATATGAAACGTTTATAATCGATATGAACGGGAAATTTCAGTTGGTATCCGAGCGTTGGTCTTAGAGAACCAGAAATTTGCATTAGTGTGTCTTATCGAGTTCGTTAGGATGCATTAGTGAGTCTGGACTTCGGTTTATTCGAAGATCGATTTACGTTTCGGGTATCATCAAATGCGGGTGAAGGAGGATGATATTCCAAAGACTGCTTTCAGGACGCGTTACGGTCATTATGAGTTTATGGTTATGCTGTTTGGGTTGACTAACGTACCAGCTGTGTTCATGGACCTCATGAACCGAGTGTGTGGACCATAACTTGACAAGTTTGTCATTGTTTTCATCGATGACATACTCATTTACTCAAAGAATGATCAAGAGCACGAAGAACATTTGAGAAAAGTGCTAGAGTTGCTGAGGAAAGAAAAACTGTAAGCTAAGTTTTCAAAGTGTGCATTTTGGTTGGAAGAAGTTCAATTCCTCGATCACATAGTAAACAAAGAGGGTATTCAGGTGGATCCGGTAAAGATTGAAACCGTTGAAAAGTGGGAAACCCCAAAAACTCCGAAGCATATACGCCAATTTTTAGGACTGGCTGGTTACTACAGAAGGTTCATCCAAGATTTTTCAAAAATAGCAAAACCCTTGACTGCATTAACGCATAAAGGGAAGAACTTTGAATGGAAAGATGAACAGGAGAAAGCGTTTCAATTGTTGAAGAAAAAGTTAACTACGGCACCTATATTGTCATTGCCTGAAGGGAATGATGATTTTGTGATATATTGTGACGCCTCAAAACAAGGTCTCGGTTGCGTATTAATGTAACAAACGAAGGTAATTGCTTATGCGTCCAGACAATTGAAGATTCATGAGCAAAATTATACGACTCACGATTTGGAATTGGGCGCTGTTGTTTTTGCATTAAAGACTTGGAGGCACTACTTATATAGGGTCAAAAGTATTATATATACCGACCAAAAAAGTCTCCAACATATATTTAATCAGAAACAACTGAACATGAGACATCGTAGGTGGATTGAATTGTTAAATGATTACGATTTTGAGATTTGTTACCACCCGAAAAAGGCGAATGTGGTAGCCGAAGCTTTGAGTAGAAAAGACAGAGAACCTATGCGGGTAAAAGCTATGAATATAATTATTTGTACTAACCTTACTACTCAAATAAAGGAGGCGCAACAGGGAGTTTTAAAAGAGGGAAATTTGAAGAATGAAATACCCAAAGGATCGGAAAAACATCTTAATATTCGGTAAGATGGGACCCGGTATAGGACTGAAAGAATTTGGGTACCAAAATTTGGAGATGTGAGAGAAATGGTACTTAAGGAAGCACATAAAACCAGATATTCGATACATCCCGGAGCGGGGAAGATGTACAAAGATCTCAAGAAACACTTTTGGTGGTCGGGTATGAAAGCTGATATTGCTAACTACGTAGGAGAATGTTTGACGTGTTCTAAGGTTAAAGCTGAACATCAGAAACTATCAGGTCTACTTCAACAACCTGAAATCCCGGAATGGAAATGGGAAAACATTACCATGGATTTTATTACTAAATTGCCAAGGACTGCAAGTGGTTATGATACTATTTGGGTAATAGTCGATCGTCTCACCAAGTCAGCACACTTTCTGTCAATGAGAGAAGATGATAAAATGGAGAAGTTAGCACGACTATACTTGAAGGAAGTTGTCTCCACACATGGAATACCAATCTCTATTATCTCTGATAAGGATGGCAGATTTGTCTCAAGGTTTTGGCAAATGTTACAACAAGCATTGGGGACTCGTCTAGACATGAGTACTGCCTATCATCCACAAACTGATGGGCAAAGTGAAAGGATGATACAGACCCTTGAAGACATGCTACGAGCATGTGTTATTGATTTTGGAAACAGTTGGGATCGACATCTACAGTTAGCAGAATTTTCCTACAACAACAGTTACCACTCGAGTATCGAGATGGCACCGTTTGAGGCACTTTATGGTAGAAAGTGCAGGTCTCCGATCTGTTGGAGTGAAGTTGGGGATAGATAAATTACGGGTCCAGAGATAATCCAAGAAACTTCCGATAAAATCATTCAAATTCAACAACGATTGAAAACCGCCCAATGTCGACAAAAGAGCTACGCGGACATTAAAAGAAAAGATATAGAATTTGAAGTTGGAGAGATGTTCATGCTTAAGGTTTCACCTTGGAAAGGCTTTGTTCGATTTGGTAAACGGGGGAAACTAAATCCAAGGTACATTGGACCATTCAAGATTATTGATCGTCTCGGACCAGTAGCTTACCGACTTGAGTTACCACAACAACTCGCGGGTGTACATAACACCTTCCACGTCTCAAATTTGAAGAAATTCTTTACTAAAGAAGATCTCACCATTCCATTAGCTGAGATTACAATTAACAAAAAACTACATTTCATTGAAGAACCCGTCGAAATAATGGATCGTGAGGTTAAAAGACTTAAGCAAAACAAGATACCAATTGTTAAGGTTTGATGGAATGCTCGTAGAGGACCCGAGTTCACCTGGGAGCGTGAAGATCAGATGAAGCTGAAATACCCGTACCTATTTTCAGAAGATGCGTCAACACCTTCAACTGCTTAAAATTTCGGGACGAAATTTATTTAACGGGTAGGTAATGTAGTGACCCTAAATTTTCCATGATTATATATTAAATGAAAAATATATTTGCATGATTAAATGTTTCCAACATGTTAAGCAATCAAACTTGTTAAGACTTGATTAATTGAAATGAGTTTATGTAGACAATTGACCATCCCGTTTGCCTGATAATTCACGAACGTCATAACTTGTGATAATTATATAATCGTTTTATTTTTTTTATGTTGTAAGTTTTTATTTTATATATATATATATATATATATATATATATATATATATATATATATATATATAAGAAGAAATACAATTAAATCAAAGATGTACAACTAAAACACTATTTGCTACAGTAAAACACTATTTGCTACCGTAAAACACTATTTGCTACAGTACATTTTCACTTTGGTGCGGTAAAATACTATTCGCTACAGTAAAATACTATTTGCTACAGTGAACACTATTTACTACAGTGCAATATTTACTCGTATTCAATCCTTATTCGTACTCGTACAATACACAACTTATAAATGTATATACTATTGGTATATACACTTCAATGATCAGCTCTTAGCAGCCTTAATGAGTCACCTAAACATGTGGGAACCATCATTTGGCAACTAGCATGAAATATCTAGCAAAAATACAAACTAATAGAACCTTATATTCAAGGGTAGGATCACATTTTTTCTTCACCAACCATAACACTTTCATTTTTCACCTTTCATGAAACTTATCTCTCTCAAGTTCTCTCTTGGTGTTCTCAGTGTTCTTCATCATCTTTAATAAAATATAGCTCAATCTAGTTCATAAATCCTAACCTAGATCAACTTTCAAAACAACTACTCAAGTAAACTTCAAGAACACTTTCAAGTTTGCAAGTCTACTTTCAAACTTTCTAATTCATTCTATGTATTCATCTAAGATCAAGAAACCTATATTATTTATAGTAGGTTATCATTCTAATTCAAGGTAATACTCATATTCCAACTTTGATTCAATTTCTATAACTATAACAATCTTAATTCGAATAGGAATCTTACTTGAATTTGTTTTCGTGTCATGATTCTACTTCAAGAACTTTCAAGCCATCCAAGATCCTTTGAAGCTAAATCATTTCTTATCACTTCCAGTAGGTTTACCTACTAAACTTGAGGTAGTAATGATGTTCATAACATCATTCGATATATATATATATATATATATATATATATATATATATATATATATATATATATATATATATATATATATATATATGTATATATATATATATATATATATATATATATATATATATATATATATATAACTATCTTATTCGAAGATTTAAACTTGTAATAACTAGAACATAGTTTAGTTAATTCTAAACTTGTTCGCAAACAAAGTTAATCCTTCTAACTTGACTTTTAAAATCAACTAAACACATGTTCTATATCTATATGATATGCTAACTTAATAATTTAAAACCTGGAAACACGAAGAACACCGTAAAACCGGACATACGCCGTCGTAGTAAAACCGGGGGCTGTTTTGGGTTAGATAATTAAAAACTATGATAAACTTTGATTTAAAAGTTGTCCTTCTGAGAAAATGATTTTTTTTATGAACATGAAACTATATCCAAAAATCATGGTTAAACTCAAAGTCGAAGTATGTTTTTCAAAATGGCCATCAAGACGTCGTTCTTTAGACTGAAATGACTACCTCTTACAAAAATGACTTGCAACCTGTATTTCTGACTATAAACTTATACTTTTTCTGTTTATTTTCATAAATTTCAGTTCATTATGAAACCATAGCACTTGAATCACTCAAAACGGATTTAAAACGAAGAAGTTATGGGTAAAACAAAATTGGATATTTTTGCTTGTTGTAGCTACGTGAAATTTGTAACAAATCTATTCTAACCATAACTTAACTAACTTATATTGTATTATACATTTACTCTAACATATTATGTAATCTTGATAGACCATAGACACGTATACAATGTTTTGACATATCATATCGACGTCATCTATATATATTATTTGGAACAACCATAGACACTCTATATGATGTAATGCTAGAGTTCGCTATACAAGGTTGAGGTTGATTCCAAAATAAATATACTTTGAGTTATGATCTAGCCTGAGACTTGTATACACTGGGTCGTGGATTGATTCGAGATAATATATATTGATTTATTTCTGTACTATTAGCTATGGACAATTAGTTGTAGATTACTAACGATGGACTGCTAACTTAACAAACTTAAATCATTTAAACGTAATAAAAATGTTGTGAATATATTTTGATCATACTTTGATATATATGTATATATTTGTTATAGGTTCGTGAATCGACCAGTGGCCAAGTCTTATTTCTGGCAAAGTAAAAATCTGTGAAAGTGAGTTATAGTCTCACTTTTTAAAATCTAATATTTCTGGGATGAGAATACATGCAGTTTTATAAATGTTTTATGAAATAGACACAAGTAATCAAAACTACATTCTATGGTTGGATTATCTAAATCGAATATGCCCCTTTTAGCTTGGTAGCCTAAGAATTAGGGAACAGTACCCCTAATTGACGTGAATCCTAAAGATAGATCTATGGGCCTAACAAACCTCATCCGAGGTACGGATGCTTTAGTACTTCGATTTATTATTATACAGACGAGAGGATTCTGTTTTGGGGATATTCTATATGCATCTTATTAATGTCGGTTATCAGGTGTTCACCATATGAATGATTTTTATCTCTATGCAGTTTGCGAAATGCCTGATATGAGATGGATGTTTATGAAAAGGAAAATCTTGTGGTCTATTATTACAAATTGATATACATATAGGCTAAACCTATAACTCACCAACATTTTTGTTGACATTTTAAGCATGTTTATTCTCAGGTGATTATTAAGAGCTTTCGCTGTTGCATGCTAAATTAAGGACAAGATTTGGAGTCAGCATGCTTGTATGATAATGTTTAAAGAAAAACTGCATTCGGAAAATAAATTGTTGTAATATATTATCGTAACCCATTATGTAATGGTCGTATGTAAACGTTGTACTTTAGATTACCATTATTTGATAATCTACGCTATGTCTTTTAAACCTTTATCGATAAAGTAAAGGCTATGGTTTTTAAAATCGAATGCAGTCTTTGAAAAACGTCTCATATAGAGGTCAAAACCTCGCAACGAAACCAATTAATATGAAACATTTATAATCTATATGAACGGGACATTTCAGTTGGTATCTGAGCATTGGTCTTAGAGAACCAGAAATTTTCATTAGTGTGTCTTATCGAGTTCATTCGGATGCATTAGTGAGTCTGGACTTCGACTGTGTTTACTTGAAAAACGATTGCTTAACATTTTTTGTTGGAAACTATATATTGTTAACATGTAAATATTATGTGAGATATTAATCTCTTAACATGTTTGATATTGTGTGATAGATGTCTACCTCTAGTACAAATCCCATCGACTCACCTAATAATAATGAAGAGTCGAATATATATTGGGAAGATTCACAAATTCCCGAAGAGAAACCTGAAGAGGAGGAACCGGAAGAAGATCAACCGCAAGAGGAGGAAACGGAAGAAGAAGAACCGGAGGAAGAAATATTAATAACTACAGAAAAATAGTTAAATAAGAGAAAATCCTCAACCAATGGACCAAAGTTAAAAATAGTCAATGGTGTTTCCGCCAAGGAAGAAAAATATTGGGAAAATTACCAATTTTCCGATGAATCGGATCTCGACGAGGATTCTGATGATGTTATAGAAATTACTCCAGCTCAATTTAATAAGGCAAAACAAAATAATAAAGGAAAAGCTATCAAAATAGAAAAACTCGAGTCCAAAACAGATGAACTCTATGTTAACATAAAATATCCCGATGGGATATATCGTAAACACCCGTATTTCTTAAACTTTCACTATAATCCGGGAACATCTAAGCCACTATGTTTTTCTAGACCATTTGTGAAAAGGATGGCTCATATTAGAGGAGCACCATCTATCCCTAGAAAATTAGCAAAACGAAATGAGTCTGAAGAAGAAGAAACAAGTGAGTCGGAATGAAGAGTAGTAAACATGATGTGTAATATATGTATTGAAGTGTGCTTGTACTTTTATGTTATATGTAAAAATTGCTTGTATTGTGTGTTAATTATCTTTTATGAATCTAATCCTCGTCTATTTTACAGTATAAAAACACACAATGGACGTTAAGGATAGACAACCAAATATTTTAGAAGACTTACCAGGGGATATGATTGAGGAAATCTTGTCTAAAGTAGGTCAGAATTCATCGGCACCATTATTTATGGTGAAATTAGTTTGTAGGACATTTGAAAGATGTTCCAGGCATGCCTTGGTTTATAAAAGGCTTTCCTTTAATAGATGGTGTATATCACATTGGGGAGAACCTAAGTTACGCCGTGTTTTCTTTAAGGTATTAAGTACGGGAAACCCTACTGCAACTTTCTGCTACTGGTTGAGAGCCTTTTTTGACTCCACATATCCCAACATAGGACTTCGTTCTTTAGAAAGAGCTTCAAACATGCAACATAAAGAAGTATGTTATGTTTACGGGTTAGTGATGTTCGCTTCTCACCAAATTGAGAAAAAGAACATCGGGTTGCAACTTCTAAATAAAACATTCCCACAAGTGACGAATTCCGTAGTTGAAGTGAGAAATAAGGTTTTTAGATTATTACGAGGCTGTTGGGAATTATGTAACCCCCGTCCTTTTGATGACGTTACAACAGGCTGCCTAGTCAACGGCCATAACGGTTATTTTTCACAAGACCAAGAATGGGAAATAGTATTAGTAAAACCCGAATGCATGACTTGCTTCTGGACCTATGAATTACGTATCTTTATTACCTTCGTTGAACGACTTGCGTTAAACTAGAATTGTCTTCGCAATTACCTTGTATCAAAGTTATTGTGTGCTATATTTCATGCTATATGTAAAATAGCGGTATTGTAAGTTTGTAAATTATTGTATAAAAGTTTGAACGTGAAATTTATTGTAACCAGTTTTTTATATAGAATTGTAGTAGTTGAATTGTATGTTAGCTACTAAGTATGAACTTAACGGGTAGGTACTACCTGAATTAAAACTTATAAAATGCTAATATGAAGAAAAAACTTTTATAAATAAGCTCATATTATGCTACAAAATACTATTGACTATTCTTAATATTCTATATGATTAACTCAATCCTTTTGGCTATTTTTGAAGGAAATGGCACCGACGACTCGTCAGAACTTAAACATGAGCGAGGAAGACTTCCGTGCTTTTCTTGCTGCGAACATAGCCACAGTGCAGGACGCAATGCAAAATAACAACAATAACTCCGGATCTAGCAGTGGAATTAATTCCACAAGGAATCGTGTAGGATGCTCCTACAAAGAATTCACTGCCTGTAAACCTTTGGAATTCGATGGAACCGAGGGTCCAATCGGATTAAAACGGTGGACCGAAAAGGTTGAATCGGTGTTTGCCATAAGTAAATGTACTAAAGAAGACAAAGTAAAGTACGCTACGCATACCTTCACAGGTACTGCGTTAACATGCTGGAACACCTATCTCGAGCAGGTGGGATAAGATGCTGCTTACACACTACCGTGGTCAGCATTCAAGCACCTGATGAACGAGCAGTATCGTCCCAGAAATGAGGTTAATAAGCTCAAGGTAGAGTTTATAGGATTACGAACGCAAGGTTTTGACATCACCACGTACGAATGACGATTCACAAAATTGTGCCTATTGTGTCCTAGAGCGTTCAAAGATGAGGAAGAGAAGACCGACACATTTGTAAAAGGGTTACCAGAAATAATTCAAGAAGATGTGAGTTCGCACGAACCCACCTCCATACAAAAGGCAAGTTGAATGGCTCACAAACTTATAAATCAGATTAAAGGAAGGATTAAAAAACAGGCGGCCGAAGAGACCAACACGAAACAAGTCAAGAGAAAGTGGGAAGAAACCAGTGATAAGGGTCACCAATACAACAACGACAACAATCACAATCACAATCGCAACAACTATCCCAACAACCGTAACATCAACCGCAACAACAAAAATCACAACCCCGACAACAACTTTAACAACGGATTCAACAACCACAACAACAAACATCCCAACAATAATAACAAAAGGCAGAAGCCATGCCAGAGGTGTGAAGGATACCATTCGACTGGGTTCTACCCGACAACGTGTACTAAGTGTAAAAGAAGTGGTCATGGCGCGATGAAGTGTGAAGTCTACGGACCGGTGATTAACAAAAATAATGCAAAAAATAATGTCGGGACAAATAATGTCGCCTTTATTTGTTATGGATGTGGGAAACCGGGCCACGTCAAGAATAAATGCCCAAACCAGGGGAATACAAATGGGCAAAGTCGTGAAAGAGTCTTCAACATCAATGCGGTAGAAGCGCAGGAAGACCCGGAGCTTGTTACGGGTACGTTTCTTATTGATGAAAAACCTACTTATGTTTAATTTGATTCGGGTGCGGAAAGAAGCTATATGAGTAGAGATTTTTGTACTAAATTAAGTTGCCCAGTGACGCCTTTGGATAGTAAATTTGTACTCGAATTAGCAAACGGTAAATTAATTACAGCAGATAAAATATGTCGGAATAGAGAAATTAAACTGGTTAGCGAAACGTTTAAGATTGATTTGATACCAGTAGAGTTAGGGAGTTTTGATGTGATAATTGGCATGGACAGGTTGAAAGAGGTGAAAGCAGAGATCGTTTGTTACAAAAATGCATTGTACGCGAAAAAGGAAAACCTTTAATGGTGTACGGAGAAAAGAGCAACGCGAAGTTAAATCTTATTAGTAGTTTGAAGGTGCAAAAACTAATAAGAAAAGGTTGCTATGTCATTCTAGCACACATCGAGGAAGTCAAAACCAAAGAAAATAACATCAGTGATGTTCCCGTCACAAAAGAATTTCCCGATGTATTTTCGAAAGAATTACCGGGACTACCTCCACACCGATCTGTTGAATTTCAAATAGATCTTGTACCAGGAGCTTCACCAATAGCTCGTGCTCCATACAGACTCGCACCCAGCGAAATGAAGGAACTCCAGAGTCAATTACAAGAACTTTTAGAGCGTGGTTTCATTCGACCAAGCACATCACCGTGGGGAGCACCTATTTTGTTTGTCAAGAAGAAATATGGTACATTCAGGTTGTGTATAGACTACCGAGAGTTGAACAAACTTACCATCAAGAACCGTTATCC
The DNA here is from genome assembly GCF_046630445.1 of Rutidosis leptorrhynchoides. NCBI lineage: Eukaryota > Viridiplantae > Streptophyta > Magnoliopsida > Asterales > Asteraceae > Rutidosis > Rutidosis leptorrhynchoides. Next base: position 440,738,100 of record NC_092333.1, read on the forward strand.
ACTACCAAGAATCGACGACTTATTTGATCAACTACAAGGCTCGTCAGTTTATTTGACGATTGATTTACGTTCTGGGTATCATCAAATGTGGGTGAAGGAGGATGATATTCCGAAGACAGCTTTCAGAACGCGTTACGGTCATTATGAGTTTATGGTTATGCCATTTGGGTTGACTAACACACCAGCTGTGTTCATGGACCTCATGAACCGAGTGTGTGGACCATATCTTGACAAGTTTGTTATTGTTTTCATCGATGACATCCTTATCTACTCAAAGAATGAGCAAGAGCACGAAGAACATTTAAGAAAAGTGCTAGAATTGTTGCGGAATGAGAAACTGTAAGCTAAATTTTCAAAGTGTGCATTTTGGGTGAAAGAAGTTCAATTTCTCGGTCACATAGTGAGCAAAAAGGTATTTAAGTTGATCCGGCAAAGATTGAAACCGTTGAGAAATGGGAAACCCCCAAAACTCCGACGCAGATACGTCAATTTTTCGGATTGGCTGGTTACTACAGAAGATTCATCCAAGAGTTTTCCAAAATAGTAAAACCCTTGACTGCACTAACGCATAAAGGGAAGAAATTTGAATGGAAGGATGAACAAGAGAAAGCATTTCACGTTTTGAAGAAAACGTTAACTACGGTACCTATATTGTCATCGCCGGAAGGGAATGATGATTTTGTGATATATTGTGATGCCTCAAAGCAAGGCCTCGGTTATGTATTAATGCAACGAACGAAGGTAATTGCCTATGCGTCCAGACAATTGAAAATTCACGAGCAAAATTATACGACTCAGGATTTGGAATTGGGTGCTGTTGTTTTTGCATTAAAGACTTGGAGACATTAATTATATGGGGTCAAAAGTATCATATATACTGACCACAAAAGTCTCCAACACATATTTGATCAGAAACAGCTGAACATGAGGCAGCGTAGGTGGATTGAACTGTTGAACGATTACGATTTTGAGATTCATTACCATTCGGGAAAAGTGAATGTGGTAGCCGACGCTTTTAGTAGAAAGGACAGAGAACCTATGCGAGTAAAAGCTATGAATATAATTATTCATACTAACCTTACTACTCAAATAAAGGAGACGCAACAAGGAGTTTTGAAAGAGGGAAATTTGAAGAATGAAATACCCAAAGGATCGGAGAAACATCTTAATATTCGGGAAGACACAACCCGGTTGAAAGGACCCGTTCATATACATTATAAACGATTCACAATAGTTGATTACATTGCGAGGTATTTGACCTCTATATGATACATTTTACAAACATTGCATTCGTTTTTAAAAGACAAACTTTCTTTACAACGAAAGTTGACGGCATGCACACCATTTCATAATACATCCAACTATAATTGGCTTAATAATAATCTTGATGAACTCAATGACTCGAATGCAACGTCTTTCAAAATATGCCATGAATGACTCCAAGTAATATCCTTAAAATGAGCTAATGCACAGCGGAAGATTTCTTTAATACAATACTATATTTCGTAGCAATTATGTATATGACGGCACTGAATAAGTGGAGGGTTTGTCTCGGATTCACGAACGTATCAATATTGTGATTCAATATTGCAGGAAAGTACGTAGACGCAACGAAAATGATAAACGTTAGGTTGACCTCACGAGCAATACCCTCGATCAATACCCATAACCTTCATAGCTATAACCCATAATTTCCTTAGCTCTATCTCATTTGAAAACTTATTTTGAAATCGTCTGAATATAACTCCGTCGTAGTATTTTATGTATACTAATAATATCTTGAAATAATACTAAGTAAATATATATATATGTAATTCGATTGAGAGAGTTTAGAGAAATATATTTTCAAGTTTCTATGAAATAATGAAACCTATTGAATTCTATTTATAATAGATTTTTGAATTATTAAAGTGAATTATTAAAGTATGAATTATTAAAGTGAATTATTAAAGTATGAATTATTAAAGTATGAATTATTAAAGTGAATTATTAAAGTATGAATTATTAAAGTGAATTATTAAAGTATGAATTATTAAAGTGAATTATTAAAGTTAAAATAAATAAAGTTAAAGTTAAAGTATAGTAAAAGTATAAAAACTATGTATGTATAATACGCGTATAAATATATATAATATTAATTTAAATCGTTATATATATTTAATGAAATAAAATATAAATATCGTTATATTTATTATACTGGTTAAGTAATGAGTTATCAAAAGTGATTCTAGATATTTATAAAAGTTATATATGTTTTAATAATAAAGTTCTTTTTAAACTGAAAAAGTCTTTGTACGTTTGAAAATAGATTAATAGAATATTATGGAAACCAATTCTCCACTAACTTTTGTCTAACTTTCGTAAATGACACTTTTTATTTTTATTTATAAATAGCTTTACAAATTATTCTGAATATCGTTAAGAGGAATAGATTTTCTCAAATCATAGTGGACCTCTCAATAGAGACTTGTAATCATAATTCAATGTTTCTGATAATTCAATCATTTAATATATTTTTTTCGTCAAAAATCATATTGAAAAAAATACGTTCGTGTAAAGTATTATACGTTTAATACTTTATTAATATTCTCAAGTTATAATATATATATACATATACATATCTATTTATATATAACGGTTCGTGAATCGTCGGAATTTGGTCGAGGTTATAATGAATGTATGAACACAGTTTAAAATTCTTGAGATTTAACTTAACAAACTTTGCTTATCGTGTTGGAATAATATAAAGATTAAAGTTTAAATTTAGTCGGAAATTTCCGGGTCGTCACAGTACCTACCCGTTAAAGAAATTTCGTCCCCGAAATTTGATAGAGGTGGTCATGACTAACAATGAGAATGTTATTATAACGATTATAAAGTTTTATCATGTTCAAGAAGAATGGATAAAATAATTCGATTACTCGAAGCGTGTGAGTGAAGTTATCGTAAATGAATGCAATAAGATAATAGTGATTCGTCGTATCTTTTGACGTCATCATGATTGATCTCCGAAAAGAAAATCTTTGTAATCTATATTGGATTTGATTATTCGGCAATTAAGGAAATTATGATCCTCTTCGAATTAATGCGATAATCCATTTTGATTTCTCTGTCAGATATTTCACTATAAATCCACCTCATTTGTTTTCTTACAACTCACACCTTCTCAACTCATATTTTAAAGTATTTGTTAATATGCTTCATCCAGTGCTGATTCTTGATATACTCCTCACTTTCATATCTGTTTCATCTGCCTCCGGAAGAATCTATTTACTTCTACTATACTCTTGGCTTTATAGTGTTTTTAGTTCTCCCGTGTCTTTATATTGCTATATGCATTAATATATACGGTTTGTGATTTCTGGGTTGTTGTTGGGTTTTATATCTTCCCTTATATTTCAAAGTCCTTGCTTCTTCTATAATCGTTGTTATTCACAGTTAATGCTCTCTTCTATTTTCTATGATTTATACTCCCATTTCTAGTTCGGAGCTTTGTCCTTTCGTTTCTTCTTCTTGCGATTAAGCACCGCTTGTAATAGTCCAGAATTCGCAGATATAAATTTCGGAATGAACATTGTTATTGTTCTAGGAAGGAAATTGTAATGGCACGATCTTGACTTGTTAAATTACCAGAATACCTCGGAAAAGGCCGAATCATCAAGAAATATTTTCTTGATATTTAGAGATCAAAGATAATACAAGAGTCGTGTAACATAGCACATGATGACGTTATGACCTGTGAATCATCATGTTCCATTTAGAAACTCAGCATGAATTACTGTAATATAATCACGTTGATCAAGTGTCATTATATTATACTAACTCATGCTTCAGCTCCCAACACTTCTTCAAGAATATTCCTATTTTAAATTCAAATTTTTTTTTTAGAATTTAGAAACTAACACAGTTTCTTTTTATGTTGTAACGCAGATATTGCGAAGAGATAAAAGATTTTGGATAAGAATAGTTGTGAAAATATCTTTAGGAATATCGAAGATATTATAATAAAAGATACGATAATATGGATGATGAAGAAGATTTGTCTGTGAAGGTTTAGAATAAGAAGTAAGGTGTTTGCTAACGATTTCATTAGACACTGAATCATTTGGATCCTTTGAAGGCAGGTTTAGTCTTTGTAATTTGTCCACAGCCTCCTTCATGGTCTGCTCAATCCGTTTTCCAGTTTCAAACCTTCTCTTTTTCTCAGCTTTACCACCATACTATTCTTTATCATCAAACTTTTGACTGTTAAAGTCGTTTACAGTTTTTGCTGCTTCATTAGCATTTTTCCAATTTCGGAGAACTAGTTCATATTTTGGGATGTTTTTTAGAAAATTCACATTCGAAGTATGTAAGTCTAGGAGATAGACGTTATATGTATAACTTTTAACGTAAAATTGTCGCGAAATTCAAAATACTGATTGCTAATTCCCAGTAGTTGGTGTGACAATTATTGTTACAGGATGTAGGTGAGTACATGATGGGGTTTTAATGAATAAGTATAGTGGCTTTTCGGAGAGGCTTAAGTCGAAGGTTAATGAAGTTGTTGATAAGTTTACTGCTAATGTGGCGAGATATGAAAGGTTCCCCAGTAACAATGATGAAGGGGTAATTGCTATAATAAGGTTTATTCGTATAAACAAATGAAGGTGATTTGCTGGAGCTGTGACAAAACTGTCTATTTTGGAAAGAGAATGAAAAATTATATTTGGTAATAAATATCAAAGGATCTGACACGGATACGTGTTAAACTATAACTTTGGTTTCAAGAGCTTTTCAGATGCATGACAGTGGGTAATATGTGGTTGGATCATCATCTCGCATGTCTTTAGGAATTTTGAAGTGTTTGAAGACATATTGTAATTGTTAATATACATATGATGTTCTAAGATTTTGAATGATACAAATATTTTTGTGAGTTCCATGAATAGAAATGAGGTTCTAGGACAGTTTTGAAGTCAAAGTATAGTTTTGAATGATGTAGGAATCTAAGAGTGATGATTTCGGTTATATCTTGAATCGAATTATGAGATTTCAAAATCGGAATATGTAATTAGATTTTGAATGAGTATGGTTGTTTTGATTTCTATAAAAGAATGTATATTGTTGTGAAAGTAGGGAGTATAATGGATGATTTGCTGAATCAGATTCAAAGAATGTAACATATTAATTGTGAATTTATATATCTCTCGGGTATTACCTACCCGTTAAAAAAATTTTCACAATTAATATTTTGTACAAAAGAAGTTTATTACAGTCTTTATGAAAATATATGTGTATATTTTCTTTAGATGTAATATAGATTTAATGAGTTAATATTAAATTAAACTCATTTGTTTTATGGTTGGAACTAGAATTGAGTAATCCCTAAAACTTTATAAATTGCATAAGTATTTCTTCAATAATGTTGAAATTATGAATCATTACTTTGTTATTTGTTGGTTTTCGTGAAATTCTTGTGAACTTCGCAAGGTACGAATGATGTTATTTGAAAAGTTTCGAGTACATCGATGATGAAAGTGTAAAATCAAACATATATTCGAATAATACACTTGATTTATTATGAATTGGATTTTTTTATTGAATTGAGACAGAGATTGTAATTAACGATGGTTAAGTTGCGGACGAAGGACGTACATCATTGAATATTTGTAATATGAATTAACTGAGTAGTTAAGATTCACACATAATAGCTTAGTACGGGAAGATTTATTATGGTTTAAAAATTTATACATATAAAATATACATATAAATTTTTCGATTGGAAATGAGTTAATACTTCATAACTCGTTGATACAATATATTTGTTGTTGATTCGTAATGATGTCCACAATGATTCTTGAACTGACAGAGTTTGTGATGTTACAGGTGCTGTTGATTCTGACGATACTGACGGCACTGACTGTGTTGATGATGCTACGGTCCTGTTGATGCTGTTGGTAAAACAATTCTAGCTTGTAAATCGTACACCATTTTCGATCAAAGTTTCTACTCTACCATCTCCGTTCACTCATCCGATTTACGGTCAGAATTAAATAATCTCTAATATTTTGGAGATTACATAACTGTCGCAGAGATATCTCTTCAATGAAGTTTATGAATTAATACTTCATCGTTGTGGTATTCCTTGGTATCTACATGGCGTATGACGTCGATGCTCGTGGGACAGATTGTGAAGTTGAGGTTTGTGATGCAGTTGTTGTTAGTGGTGGTAATGGTACTGTTGATGTTGTTGATGGTGGTACTGGTTATGCTGCTGGTGCTGCTGCTGGTGTTTGTAACCTTTGCACCATATTCTCCAAAGCCACTACCCGAGCGCGAGGCTCGTTGACTTCTTCTATTACACCGGGGTGATTGTCGGTTCGGACGAGCGGATAAATAAGATCTAGAATTTGGTGTAGTATATAATCATGACGAGATACTCTGGAAATGAGAGAGAAAATGGTGTTTCGGACAGGTTCGCCGGTAAGTGCTTCAGGTTCATTGCCAAGAGGGAAATGTGGTGGATGAAAGGGATCACCTTCTTCTTGTCTCCAATGGTTAAGTAGATTACGAACCCATCCCCAATTCATCCAGAATAGATGATGGCTAATTGGTTGATCCATTCCGGTCACGCTGCTTTCAGAGCTCATGTGGAAATCCATATCGGCATAGCTGTCGGAATCCGAGGAACTCGAACTGGTTGAGGGATCCATCTTGTATGATCAGGGAAAGAATTTTTGGTATGAAATAGATTGTAGAATTTAGATTTGGTATTCTTCAATACATAATTTACATATGTATATATAATAACAAAATCCCATAAATTACGGACGAATCTTTGAAAGATGTCAGTCAAACTTCACAGTAACAGATATGCTAAGATAAGAATTCGTCTATACACTATTATGCAATAAATGTAGGAAAACGCGTCTAGACTTAAGAATGATAAGCAGGTAATTTCCTAAGGATGGTAAGTAGATGATTTCTGACTAAAAATGATAAGCAAAACTTTTGACATGCAGACACGGTCGAAGTCCAGACTCACTAATGCATCTTAACAACTATCAGTTAGACACACTAATGCAAGACCTGGTTCGCTAAGACCACCGCTCTGATACCAACTGAAAGGACCCATTCATATACATTATAAACAATTCACAATAGTTGATTACATCGCGAGGTATTTGACCTCTATATGATACATTTTACAAACATTGCATTCGTTTTTAAAAGACAAACTTTCTTTACAACGAAAGTTGACGGCATGCATACCATTTCATAATACATCCAACTATAATTGGCTTAATAATAATCTTGATGAACTCAATGACTCGAATGCAACGTCTTTCAAAATATGCCATGAATGACTCCAAGTAATATCCTTAAAATGAGCTAATGCACATCGGAAGATTTCTTTAATACAATACTGTATTTCGTAGCAATTATGTATATGACGGCACTGAACAAGTGGAGGGTTTGTCTCGGATTCACGAACGTATCAATATTGTGATTCAATATTGCAGGAAAGTACGTAGACGCAACGAAAATGATAAACGTTAGGTTGACCTCACGAGCAATACCCTCGATCAATACCCATAACCTTCATAGCTATAACCCATAATTTCCTTAGCTCTATCTCATTTGAAAACTTATTTTGAAATCGTCTGAATATAACTCCGTCGTAGTATTTTATGTATACTAATAATATCTTGAAATAATACTAAGTAAATATATATATATATATATATGTAATTCGATTGAGAGAGTTTAGAGAAATATATTTTCAAGTTTCTATGAAATAATGAAACCTATTGAATTCTATTTATAATAGATTTTTGAATTATTAAAGTGAATTATTAAAGTATGAATTATTAAAGTGAATTATTAAAGTATGAATTATTAAAGTGAATTATTAAAGTATGAATTATTAAAGTGAATTATTAAAGTATGAATTATTAAAGTGAATTATTAAAGTGAATTATTAAAGTATGAATTATTAAAGTGAATTATTAAAGTATGAATTATTAAAGTGAATTATTAAAGTATGAATTATTAAAGTGAATTACTAAAGTATGAATTATTAAAGTGAATTATTAAAGTTAAAGTAAATAAAGTTAAAGTTAAAGTATAGTAAAAGTATAAAAACTATGTATGTATAATACGCGTATAAATATATATAATATTAATTTAAATCGTTATATATATTTAATGAAATAAAATATAAATATCGTTATATTTATTATACTGGTTATGTAATGAGTTATCAAAAGTGATTCTAGATATTTATAAAAGTTATATACGTTTTAATAATAAAGTTCTTTTTAAACTGAAAACGTCTTTGTACGTTTGAAAATAGATTAATAGAATATTATGGAAACCAATTCTCCACTAACTTTTGTCTAACTTTCGTAAATGACACTTTTTGATTTTATTTATAAATAGCTTTACAAATTATTCTGAATATCGTTAAGAGGAATAGATTTTCTCAAATCATAGTGGACCTCTCAACAGAGGCTTGTAATCATAATTCAATGTTTTTGATAATTCAATCATTTAATATATTTTTTTGTCGAAAATCATATTGAAACAAATATGTTCGTGTAAAGTATTATACGTTTAATACTTTATTAATATTCTCAAGTTATAATATATATATACATATACATATCTATTTATATATAACGGTCCGTGAATTGTCAGAATTTGGTCGAGGTTATAATGAATGTATGAACACAGTTTAAAATTCTTGAGATTTAACTTAACAAACTTTCCTTATCGTGTTGGAATAATATAAAGATTAAAGTTTAAATTTGGTCGGAAATTTCCGGATCGTCACACCGGTATAGAGCCGAAAGAATTTGGGTACCAAAGTTTGGAGATGTGAGAGAATTGGTACTTAGGGAAGCGCATAAAACCAAATACTCAATACATCTCGGAGCGGGAAAGATGTACAATGATCTCAAGAAACATTTTTGGTGGCCGGGTATGAAAGCCGACATTGCTAGATATGTAGGAGAATGATTGGCGTGTTCTAAGGTCAAAGCTGAACATCAGAAACCATCAGGTCTACTTCAACAACCCGAAATTCCGGAATGGAAATGGGAAAACATTACCATGGATTTCATTACTAAATTGCCAAGGACTGCAAGTGGTTATGATACTATCTGGGTAATTGTCGATCGTCTCACCAAATCAGCACACTTTCTGCCAATGAGAGAAGATGATAAAATGGAGAAGTTGGTGCGGTTATACTTGAAGGAAGTTGTCTCCAGACATGGAATACCAATCTCTATTATCTCTGATAGGGATGGCAGATTTGTTTCAAGATTTTGGCAGACGTTACAACAAGCATTGGGGACTCGTCTAGACATGATTACTGCCTATCATCCACAAACTGATGGGCAGAGTGAAAGGATGATACTGTGATGAACCGAAAATTTCTGACCAAATTTAAACTTAATCTTTATATGTTTCTAACACGATAAGCAGAATTTGTAATGTTGAATCTCAAAAAGTTTGGAACTACATTCATGTAATCATTTACCCTTTGACCGTGTTCGACGATTCACGAACAATTATGTGTATATAGATATGTATATATAATACATAATATTAACTGAAAACATTAACAAAGTATTAGATATATGATACTTTACATGAACATATTTGTTTCGATATATTTATCGACAGAATTAAGAGATAATATCAAATAATTGAATTATCAGATACATTATGATATGGTTACGGGCCTATGTTATGAGGTCCACTGTGATTTAAGAAATCTATTCTTTTTGACAACTCAATACTTAACCAGTATGATAAAGATAATGATATTTATGTTTTATTTTATTAAATATATAAAATGATTTAAATTAATATTATATATATTTTTTTATACGCATATTATACGTACATAGTTTTATACTTTTACTATACTTTAACTTTACCTTTACTTTACTTTTACTTTACTTTTACTTTACTTTAACATTAATAATTCATACTTTAATAATTCACTTTAATTATTCATACTTTAATAATTCACTTTAATAATTCATACTTTAATAATTCACTTTAATAATTCATACTTTAATAATTCACTTTAATTATTCATACTTTAATAATTCACTTTAATAATTCATACTTTAATAATTTACTTTAATAATTCATACTTTAATAATTTACTTTAATAATTCAAAAATCTATTATAAATAGAATTCAATAGGTTTCATTATTTCATAGAAACTTGAAAATATATTTCTCTAAACTCTCTCAATCGAATTACATATATATATATATATATATATATTTACTTAGTATTATTTCAAGATATTATTAGTATACATAAAATACTACGACGGAGTTATATTCAGACGATTTCAAAATAAGTTTTCAAATGGGATAGAGCTAAGGAAATTATGGGTTATAGCTATGAAGGTTATGGGTATTGATCGAGGGTATTGCTCGTGAGGTCAACCTAACGTTTATCATTTTCGTTGCGTCTACGTACTTTCCTGCAATATTGAATCACAATATTGATACGTGAGCATTCATATCTTATCTTTTATATATTAATAGTGTATCCCTGACTAGTGCTCGAGTATATATGATTATGCATGTTTGTATGCTTAGTTTCGTCATTAAATAGTTTATGATAAATCACGAATTTGATACATATGCTACTGAAATAAGTTATATGATATGCATGTCGTTGAAAAGCTGAAGAAAAAAATTAATAACTTTTCATTTAGAAATCGTGTGGTTTCGATGAACGGATTAAAAGATATGGTCAACTGAATTATCATTAATTTTAATATTATTATTAAAACGATTATTATAACTGTTATCAGTTGATGTTATTGCTAAAATTATCTTTATTACTAAAAATTAATATTTTTATTGAAACTATCATTTTATTATTTTTATCATTATCATTATTATCAATATTATTTTATCAAATAAATATGCGTACAAAGATATTTTTACCACACGTGATGTAATTATATTAATAATACATACCACTATATTTTTATGATATTAAGTGAATTTTATTACTTGAGATATATAAAAGTATATTTTTATCATATATGAATTTTAATATAAATTTTTATTTATTAATAAATGACTTGTATTATTTAGTATAATAAGATCTGATAAATATATTTAAATATATAAAAGTACTATATATAAGTTATATAATAAACATGTATAGATTTTGGAAGTCATTTTGGGTCAAGTTGACTTTTGTTGACTTTTGCATGTCGGTCTCGAGCATTAAGATTGTGATACACTACGACTTGACCTAAATTGTTAGACAGATATTGACCAACATATAAATATATATACTTAATATAGGTTCATGAATCCGAGACAAACCCTGCACTTGTTCAGTGCCGTCATATACATAATTGCTACGAAATACAGTATTGTGAGTTTCATTTGCTCCCTTTTTATATATATTTTTGGGCTGAGAATACATGCGCTGATTTATAAATGTTTTACGAAATAGGCACAAGTACTAAAACTAATTCTATGTGGGTTTAAAACAGAAATATACCCTTAGCTTGGTAACATTAAACTACTTGTCTATGTACGGTAGGCGCGAATCCTAAAGATAGATCTATTGGGTCTGACAAACCCCATCCTGACTATGGGATGCTTTAGTACTTCGAGGTTATTTTAAACACACCTGATCTGGTGTACTTCAGAGGGTAAAACATGAACGTTAAGGCTTGTTACCGGGTGCCTACAACTTATAGAATACTTTTATACACTTGCGAGTGTACGGATATTTATAGAAACTGAAATCTTGTGGTCTATTACTATTACGGAAATGATGGATTATGATAAACTAATGAACTCACCAACCTTTTGGTTGATACTTTAAAGCATGTTTATTCTCAGGTATTAAAGAAATCTTTCGCTGTGCATTAGCTCATTTTAAGGATATTACTTGGAGTCATTCAAGTCATACTTTGAAAGACGTTGCATTCGAGTCGTTGAGTTCATCAAGATTAATATTAAGTCAATTATAGTTGGATGTAATATGAAATGGTATGCATGCCGTCAATTTTTGATGTAAAGAAAGTTTGTCTTTTAAAAACGAATGCAATGTTTGTAAAACGTATCATATAGAGGTCAAATACCTCGCGATGTAATCAACTATTGTGAATCGTTTATAATGTATATGAACGGGTCCTTTCAGTTGGTATCAGAGCGGTGGTCTTAGCGAACCAGGTCTTGCATTAGTGTGTCTAACTGATAGTTGTTAAGATGCATTAGTGAGTCTGGACTTCGACCGTGTCTGCATGTCAAAAGTTTTGCTTATCATTTTTAGTCGGAAATCATCTACTTACCATCCTTAGGAAATTACCTGCTTATCATTCTTAAGTCTAGACGCGTTTTCCTACATTTATTGCATAATAGTGTATAGACGAATTCTTATCTTAGCATATCTGTTACTGTGAACTTTGACTGACATCTTTCAAAGATTCCTCCGTAATTTATGGGATTTTGGTATTATATATACATATGTAAATTATGTATTGAAGAATACCAAATCTAAATTCTGCAATCTATTTCATACCAAAAAAAAAAAAAAATTCTTTCCCTGATTATACAAGATGGATCCCTCAACCAGTTCGAGTTCCTTGGATTCCGACAGCTATGCCGATATGGATTTCCACATGAGCTCCGAAAGCAGTGTGACCAAAATGGATCAACCAATTAGCCATCATCTATTCTGGATGAATTGGGGATGGGTTCGTAATCTACTTAACCATTGGAGACAAGAAGAAGGCGATCCCTTTCATCCACCACATTGCCCTCTTGGCAATGAACCTAAAGCACTTACCGGCGAACCTGTCCGAAACACCATTTTCTCTCTCATTTCCAGAGTATCTCGTCATAATTGTATACTACACCAAATTCTAGATCTTATTTATCAGCTCGTCCGAACCGACAATCACCCCGATGTAATAGAAGAAGTCAACGAGCTTCGCGCTCGGGTAGTGGCTTTGGAGAATATGGTGCAAAGGTTACAAACACCAGCAGCAGCATAACCAGTACCACCATCAACAACATCAACAGTACCATTACCACCACCAACAACAACCGCATCGCAAACCTCAACTTCACAATCTGTCCCACGTGCATCGACGTCATACGCCATGTAGATACCAAGGAATACCACAACGATGAAGTATTGATTCATAACTTCATTGGGGAAACATTCTACGGCGATTATGTAATTTCTAAAGTTTAGAAATTATCTATCCTAGCCTTAACCATAAATCAAATGAGTTTAATTTAATATTAACTCATTAAATCAATATCACATCTGAAGAAATATACACATATATATTTCCATAAACACTGTAATAAAATTCTTTTGTACAAAATATTAATTGTGAAATTTTTTTTAACGGGTAGGTAATACTTGAGAGATATATAAATTCACAATTAATATGTTACATTCTTCGAATCTGATTCAACAAATCATCCATTATACTCCCTACTTTCACAACAATATACATTCTTTTATAGAAATCAAAACAACCATACTCATTCAATATCTAATTACATATTCTGATTTTGAAATCTCAGAATTCGATTCAAGATATAACCGAAATCATCACTCTTAGATTCCTACATCTTTCAAAACTATACTTTTGTAGTGACCCGAACTTTTCCATGTTTATATATATTAATTGAGATTGATATTTACATGATTAAATGTTTCCAACATGTTAAGCAATCAAACTTGTTAAGACTTGATTAATTGAAATATGTTTCATATAGACAATTGACCACCCAAGTTGATCGGTGATTCACGAACGTTAAAACTTGTAAAAACTATATGATGACATATATATGGATATATATATATATAGTTAACATGATACTATGATAAGAAAACATATCATAAAGTATATTAACAATGAACTACATATGTAAAAACAAGACTACTAACTTAATGATTTTTAAACGAGACATATATGTAACGATTATCGTTGTAAAGACATTTAATGTATATATATCATATTAAGAGATATTCATACATGATAATATCATGATAATATAATAATTTAAAATCTCATTTGATATTATAAACATTGAGTTAACAACATTTAACAAGATCGTTAACCTAAAGGTTTCAAAACAACACTTACATGTAACGACTAACGATGACTTAACGACTCAGTTAAAATGTATATACATGTAGTGTTTTAATATGTATTTATACACTTTTGAAAGACTTCAATACACTTATCAAAATACTTCTACTTAACAAAAATGCTTACAATTACATCCTCGTTCAGTTTCATCAACAATTCTACTCGTATGCACCCGTATTCGTACTCGTACAATACACAGCTTTTAGATGTATGTACTATTGGTATATACACTCCAATGATCAGCTCTTAGCAGCCCATGTGAGTCACCTAACACATGTGGGAACCATCATTTGGCAACTAGCATGAAATATCTCATAAAATTACAAAAATATGAGTAATCATTCATGACTTATTTACATGAAAACAAAATTACATATCCTTTATATCTAATCCATACACCAACGACCAAAAACACCTACAAACACTTTCATTCTTCAATTTTCTTCATCTAATTGATCTCTCTCAAGTTCTATCTTCAAGTTCTAAGTGTTCTTCATAAATTCCAAAAGTTCTAGTTTCATAAAATCAAGAATACTTTCAAGTTTGCTAGCTCACTTCCAATCTTGTAAGGTGATCATCCAACCTCAAGAAATCTTTGTTTCTTATAGTAGGTTATCATTCTAATACAAGGTAATAATCATATTCAAACTTTGGTTAAATTTCTATAACTATAACAATCTTATTTCAAGTGATGATCTTACTTGAACTTGTTTTCGTGTCATGATTCTGCTTCAAGAACTTCGAGCCATCCAAGGATCCATTGAAGCTAGATCCATTTTTCTCTTTTCCAGTAGGTTTATCCAAGGAAATTAAGGTAGTAATGATGTTCATAACATCATTCGATTCATACATATAAAGCTATCTTATTCGAAGGTTTAAACTTGTAATCACTAGAACATAGTTTAGTTAATTCTAAACTTGTTCGCAAACAAAAGTTAATCCTTCTAACTTGACTTTTAAAATCAACTAAACACATATTCTATATCTATATGATATGCTAACTTAATGATTTAAAACCTGGAAACACGAAAAACACCGTAAAACCGGATTTACGCCGTCGTAGTAACACTGCGGGCTGTTTTGGGTTAGTTAATTAAAAACTATGATAAACTTTGATTTAAAAGTTGTTATTCTGAGAAAATGATTTTTATTATGAACATGAAACTATATCCAAAAATTATGGTTAAACTCAAAGTGGAAGTATGTTTTCTAAAATGGTCATCTAGACGTCGTTCTTTCGACTGAAATGACTACCTTTACAAAAACGACTTGTAACTTATTTTTCCGACTATAAACCTATACTTTTTCTGTTTAGATTCATAAAATAGAGTTCAATATGAAATCATAGCAATTTGATTCACTCAAAACGGATTTAAAATGAAGAAGTTATGGGTAAAACAAGATTGGATAATTTTTCTCATTTTAGCTACGTGAAAATTGGTAACAAATCTATTCCAACCATAACTTAATCAACTTGTATTGTATATTATGTAATCTTGAGATACCATAGACACGTATACAATGTTTCGACCTATCATGTCGACACATCTATATATACTTCGGAACAACCATAGACACTCTATATGTGAATGTTGGAGTTAGCTATACAGGGTTGAGGTTGATTCCAAAATATATATAGTTTGAGTTGTGATCAATACTGAGATACGTATACACTGGGTCGTGGATTGATTCAAGATAATATTTATCGATTTATTTCTGTACATCTAACTGTGGACAACTAGTTATAGGTTACTAACGAGGACAGCTGACTTAATAAACTTAAAACATCAAAATATATTAAAAGTGTTGTAAATATATTTTGAACATACTTTAATATATATGTATATATTGTTATAGGTTCGTGAATCAACAGTGGCCAAGTCTTACTTCCCGACGAAGTAAAAATCTGTGAAAGTGAGTTATAGTCCCACTTTTAAAATCTAATATTTTTGGGATGAGAATACATGCAGGTTTTATAAATGATTTACAAAATAGACACAAGTACGTGAAATTACATTCTATGGTTGAATTATCAAAATCGAATATGCCCTTTTTTATTAAGTCTGGTAATCTAAGAATTAGGGAACAGACACCCTAATTGACGCGAATCCTAAAGATAGATCTATTGGGCCTAACAAACCCCATCCAAAGTACCGGATGCTTTAGTACTTCGAAATTTATATCATATCCGAAGGGTGTCCCGAAATGATGGGGATATTCTTATATATGCATCTTGTTAATGTCGGTTACCAGGTGTTCACCATATGAATGATTTTTATCTCTATGTATGGGATGTGTATTGAAATATGAAATCTTGTGGTCTATTATTATGATTTGATATATATAGGTTAAACCTATAACTCACCAACATTTTTGTTGACGTTTTAAGCATGTTTATTCTCAGGTGATTATTAAGAGCTTCCGCTGTCGCATACTTAAATAAGGACGAGATTTGGAGTCCATGCTTGTATGATATTGTGTAAAAACTGCATTCAAGAAACTTATTTTGTTGTAACATATTTGTATTGTAAACCATTATGTAATGGTCGTGTGTAAACAGGATATTTTAGATTATCATTATTTGATAATCTACGTAAAGCTTTTTAAAACCTTTATCTATGAAATAAAGGTTATGGTTTGTTTTAAAAATGAATGCAGTCTTTGAAAAATGTCTCATATAGAGGTCAAAACCTCGCAACGAAATCAATTAATATGGAACGTTTTTAATCAATAAGAACGGGACATTTCAGTTGGTATCCGAGCGTTGGTCTTAGAGAACCAGAAAATTTGCATTAGTGTGTCTTATTGAGTTTGTTAGGATGCATTAGTGAGTCTGGACTTCGACCGTGTTTTCTTTAAAAATGATTGCTTAACATTTTTGTTGGAAACTATATATTTTTCACATATGAATATTATGTGATATATTAATCTCTTAACGTGTTTGATATTATGTGATAGATGTCTACCTCTAGAACAAGTCTCATTGACTCACCTAATAATAATGAAGAGTCAAATGTAAATTGGAATGATTTGTGGACTGATTCACAAGTTCCCGAAGAGGAACCGGAAGAAGAGTCGGAACCGGAAGAAGAATCGGAACCGGAAGAAGAATCGGAACCGGATGAAGAAATAGAACCGGTGGGGGAAATAATAAAACGGTTAAGTAAAAGAAAATCCTCAACCAACCGACCAAAGTTAATTATGGTCAATGGTGTTTCCGCCAAGGAAGCAAAATATTGGGGGGATTACCAATTCTCCGATGAATCGGATTCCGACGAGAATTCCGATGATGTTATAGAAATTACCCCAACTGAATTTAAAAAGGCAAAAGAAAATAATAAGGGAAAGGGCATAAAAATAGAGAAATCTAATTCCAACCCCGATGAACTTTATATGTATCGTCAACCCCCGAAGTCCTTAAGTTGTAACAATGACCCGGGAACCTCTAAACCACCAGGTTTTTCTAAACCAATGTGGAAAATTACGGCTCGTATTAGGAGAACATCATATATCCCTAGAAACTTGGCAAAACGAACCAAAACTGAAGAAGAAGAAACAAGCGAGTCGGAATAAGATAGTTGTATTCGTGTGGTGTAATATATGTAATATAGTGTGCTTATGCTTTATGATATATGTAAAAATTGCTTGTATTAATAAGTATTTTTTTTATGAATCTAACTCTTGTCTATTTTACAGTATAAAAACACAAAATGGATAGACAACCCAATATTTTAAGAGACCTACCCGGAGACATGATTGATGAAATCTTGTCTAGAGTCGGTCAGAATTCTTCGGCACAACTATTTAAGGCGAGATCAGTTTGTAAGACATTCGAAGAACGTTCCAAGAATGCCTTGGTTTATAAAAGGCTTTCGTTCGAAAGATGGGGGATATCACATTGGGAAATCCATAAGTTACGATGTGTTTACTTTGACGCATATATTGCGGGGAACCCAAATGCTATTTTACGCAATGGGTTAAGAAATTATTTTGACTCAATATATCCGAATATTGGACTTCGTGATTTAGAAAAAGCGGCTAACATGCAACATAAAGAAGCATGTTATGCTTACGGATTAGTAATGTTCGCTTCTCACCAAAGTGAGAACAAGAACATCGGGCTACAACTATTAAACAAAACGTTCCCACAAGTGACGGAGTCGGTAATTGGGGTAAGAAATGAGGTTTTTAGATTGTTACGGGACTGTTGGACATTACGTAACCCTCGTCCCTTTGACGACGTTACAACACGCTGTCTTATCAACGGCCATAACGGTTATGTTCCACAAGACCAAGGATGGGAAGTAATCCTAGTAAAACCAGAATGCATGACTTGTTTCTGGACGTATGAATTACGTGTCTTTATTGCCTTTGCTGAATGACTTGTGTACTAGCTAGAATTATCTTCACAACCATCTTGTATCAAATTTATTGTGTGCTATATTTCATGCTATATGTAAAATAAGCGGTATTGTAAGTTTGTAAAATATTGTGTAAAAGTTTGAACGCAAAATATTATTATAATCAGTTTTTCATATAGAATTGTAGTAGTTGAATTGTATATTAGCTACTAAGTATGAACTTAACGGGTAGGTACTACCCGAATTTAAACTTATAAAACGCTAATATGAAGAAAAAGCTTTTATAAATGAGTTCATATTATGCTACGAAATACTATTAACCACTCTTAATATTCTGTATGATTAACTTGTTCCATTTGACTATTTTGAAGGAAATGGCACCGACTACTCGACACACCGTGAATATGAATGAAGAGGAATTTCGTACTTTTCTAGCTTCAAACATAGCCGCAGTACAGGCTGCGCTACATACCAACAATAACCTTGGATCTAGCAGTACAGGAAATCGTGTAGGATGCACCTACAAAGAATTCACTGCCTGCAAACCTTTGGAATTTGATGGAACCGAAGGACCGATCGGATTGAAACGGTGGACCGAGAAGGTTGAATCAGTGTTTGCCATAAGTAAGTGTACTGAAGAGGACAAAGTGAAGTACGCTACTCATACCTTCACAGGTTCTGCGTTAACATGGTAGAATACCTATCTAGAGCAAGTGGGACAAGACGATGCGTACGCACTACCGTGGTCAGCATTCAAGCACTTGATGAACGAGAAATACCGTCCCTGAACCGAGGTCAATAAGCTCAAGACAGAACTTAGAGGGTTACGAACCCAAGGATTTGATATTACCACGTACGAAAGACGATTCACTGAATTGTGCCTATTGTGTCCGGGAGCGTTCGAAGATGAGGAAGAGAAGATCGACGCGTTTGTGAAAGGATTACCGGAAAGAATCCAAGAAGATATAAGTTCACACGAGCCCGCCTCCATACAACAGGCATGTAGAATGGCTCACAAACTAGTGAACCAGATTGAAGAAAGAATTAAAGAACAGACTGCTAAAGAGACCAATGTGAAGCAAGTGAAAAGAAAGTGGGAGGAAAACGGTGATAAGAATCACCAATACAACAACAACAGCAATTACAACAATAATCGCAACAATTATCCCAGCAATCGCAACATCAATCGCAACTACAACAAATGGCCCAACAACAACAACAACAACAACAACAGCAGCAGCAACTACAACAATCATCCCAACAACAATAATAACCGCAACAACAACAACAATCAGAAGCAGCTATGCCAAAGGTGTGAAAAGTATCACTCGGGGTTCTGCACCAAATTTTGCAACAAGTGTAAAAGAAATGGTCATAGCGCAGCGAAGTGTGAGGTCTACGGACCAGGGGTTAATAGAACGAAAGGAACAAATGGTGTCGGAACGAGTAATGGCGGAGCAAGTAGTGTCGGAGCAAGTTATGCCAATGTAGTTTGTTATAAATGTGGAAAACCGGGCCACATCATTAGAAATTGCCCGAACCAGGAGAACACGAATGGACAAGGCCGCGGAAGAGTTTTCAATATTAATGCAGCAGAGGCACAGGAAGACCCGGAGCTTGTTACGGGTACGTTTCTTATTGACAATAAATCTGCTTACTTTTTATTTGATTCGGGTGCGGATAGAAGCTATATGAGTAGAGATTTTTGTGCTAAATTAAGTTGTCCATTGACGCCTTTGGATAGTAAATTTTTACTCGAATTAGCAAATGGTAAATTAATTTCAGCAGATAATATATGTCGGAATCGAGAAATTAAACTGGTTAGCGAAACATTTAAGATTGATTTGATACCAGTAGAGTTAGGGAGTTTTGATGTGATAATCGATATGGACTGGTTGAAAGAAGTGAAAGCAGAGATCGTTTGTTACAAAAATGCAATTCGCATTATACGAGAAAAAGGAAAACCCTTAATGGTGTACGGAGAAAAGGGCAACACGAAGCTGCATCTTATTAGTAATTTGAAGGCACAAAAACTAATAAGAAAAGGTTGCTATGCTGTTCTAGCACACGTCGAGAAAGTACAAACTGAAGAAAAGAGCATCAATGATGTTCCCATTGCAAAAGAATTTCCGATGTATTTCTGAAAGAATTACCGGGATTACCCCCGCATCGATCCGTTGAATTTCAAATAGATCTTGTACCAGGAGCTGCACCAATAGCTCGTGCTCCTTACAGACTCGAACCCAGCGAGATGAAAGAACTGCAAAGCCAATTACAAGAATTTTTAGAGCGTGGTTTCATTCGACCAAGCACATCACCGTGGGGAGCTCCTGTTTTGTTTGTCAAGAAGAAAGATGGTACATTCAGGTTGTGTATCGACTACCGAGAGTTGAACAAACTTACCATCAAGAACTGCTACCCACTACCGAGAATCGACGACTTATTTGATCAACTACAAGGCTCGTCTATTTATTCAAAGATTGACTTACGTTCCGGGTATCATCAAATGCGGGTGAAAGAAGATGATATTCCAAAGACTGCTTTCAGAACACGTTACGGTTATTATGAGTTTATGGTCATGCCATTTGGTTTAACTAATGCACCAGCTGTGTTCATGGACCTTATGAACCGAGTGTGTGGACCATACCTTGACAAGTTTGTCATTGTTTTCATTGATGACATACTTATTTACTCAAAGAATGACCAAGAACACGGTGAACATTTGAGAAAGGTGTTAGAAGTATTGAGGAAGGAAGAATTGTACGCTAAGTTTTCAAAGTGTGCATTTTGGTTGGAAGAAGTTCAATTCCTCGGTCACATAGTGAACAAAGAAGGTATTAAGGTGGATCCGGCAAAGATAGAAACTGTTGAAAAGTGGGAAACCCCGAAAACTCCGAAACACATACGCCAGTTTTTAGGACTAGCTGGTTACTACAGAAGGTTCATCCAAGACTTTTCCAGAATAGCAAAACCCTTGACTGCATTAACGCATAAAGGGAAGAAATTTGAATGGAATGATGAACAAGAGAAAGCGTTTCAGTTATTGAAGAAAAAGCTAACTACGGCACCTATATTGTCATTGCCTGAAGGGAATGATGATTTTGTGATTTATTGTGACGCATCAAAGCAAGGTCTCGGTTGTGTATTAATGCAACGAACGAAGGTGATTGCTTATGCGTCTAAACAATTGAAGATTCACGAACAAAATTATACGACACATGATTTGGAATTATGCGCGGTTGTTTTTGCATTAAAGACTTGGAGGCACTACTTATATGGGGTCAAAAGTATTATATATACCGACCACAAAAGTCTTCAACACATATTTAATCAGAAACAACTGAATATGAGGCAGCGTAGGTGGATTGAATTATTGAATGATTACGACTTTGAGATTCGTTACCACCCGGGGAAGGCAAATGTGGTAGCCGATGCCTTGAGCAGGAAGGACAGAGAACCCATTCGAGTAAAATCTATGAATATGATGATTCATAATAACATTACTACTCAAATAAAGGAGGCGCAACAAGGAGTTTTAAAAGAGGGAAATTTAAAGGATGAAATACCCAAAGGATCGGAGAAGCATCTTAATATTCGGGAAGACGGAACCCGGTATAGGGCTGAAAGGATTTGGGTACCAAAATTTGGAGATATGAGAGAAATGGTACTTAGAGAAGCTCATAAAACCAGATACTCAATACATCCTGGAACGGGGAAGATGTACAAGGATCTCAAGAAACATTTTTGGTGGCCGGGTATGAAAGCCGATGTTGCTAAATACGTAGGAGAATGTTTGACGTGTTCTAAGGTCAAAGCTGAGCATCAGAAACCATCAGGTCTACTTCAACAACCCGAAATCCCGGAATGGAAATGGGAAAACATTACCATGGATTTCATCACTAAATTGCCAAGGACTGCAAGTGGTTTTGATACTATTTGGGTAATAGTTGATCGTCTCACCAAATCAGCACACTTCCTACCAATAAGAGAAGATGACAAGATGGAGAAGTTAGCACGACTGTATTTGAAGGAAGTCATCTCCAGACATGGAATACCAATCTCTATTATCTCTGATAGGGATGGCAGATTTATTTCAAGATTCTGGCAGACATTACAGCAAGCATTAGGAACTCGTCTAGACATGAGTACTGGCTATCATCCACAAACTGATGGGCAGAGCGAAAGGACGATACAAACGCTTGAAGATATGCCACGAGCATGTGTTATTGATTTCGGAAACAGTTGGGATCGACATCTACCGTTAGCAGAATTTTCCTACAACAACAGCTACCATTCAAGCATTGAGATGGCGCCGTTTGAAGCACTTTATGGTAGAAAGTGCAGGTCTCCGATTTGTTGGAGTGAAGTGGGGGATAGACAGATTACGGGTCCGGAGATTATACAAGAAACTACCGAGAAGATCATCCAAATTCAACAACGGTTGAAAACCGCCCAAAGTCGACAAAAGAGCTACGCTGACATTAAAAGAAAAGATATAGAATTTGAAATTGGAGAGATGGTCATGCTTAAAGTTGCACCTTGGAAAGGCGTTGTTCGATTTGGTAAATGAGGGAAATTAAATCCAAGGTATATTGGACCATTCAAGATTATTGATCGTGTCGGACCAGTAGCTTACCGACTAGAGTTACCTCAACAACTCGCGGCTGTACATAACACTTTCCACGTCTCGAATTTAAAGAAATGTTTTGCTAAAGAAGATCTCACTATTCCGTTAGATGAAATCCAAATCAACGAAAAACTTCAATTCATCGAAGAACCCGTCGAAATAATGGATCGTGAGGTTAAAAGACTTAAGCAAAACAAGATACCAATTGTTAAGGTTCGATGGAATGCTCGTAGAGGACCCGAGTTCACCTGGGAGCATGAAGATCAGATGAAGAAGAAATACCCGCATCTATTTCCAGAAGATTCGTCAACACCTTCAACAGCTTAAAATTTCGGGACGAAATTTATTTAACGGGTAGGTACTGTAGTGACCCGAACTTTTCCATGTTTATATATATTAATTGAGATTGATATTTACATGATTAAATGTTTCCAACATGTTAAGCAATCAAACTTGTTAAGACTTGATTAATTGAAATATGTTTCATATAGACAATTGACCACCCAAGTTGATCGGTGATTCACGAACGTTAAAACTTGTAAAAACTATATGATGACATATATATGGATATATATATATAGTTAACATGATACTATGATAAGAAAACATATCATAAAGTATATTAACAATGAACTACATATGTAAAAAC
This sequence comes from Rutidosis leptorrhynchoides, assembly GCF_046630445.1. Classification (NCBI taxonomy): domain Eukaryota; kingdom Viridiplantae; phylum Streptophyta; class Magnoliopsida; order Asterales; family Asteraceae; genus Rutidosis; species Rutidosis leptorrhynchoides. Next base: position 440,761,893 of record NC_092333.1, read on the forward strand.
AAGACTACTAACTTAATGATTTTTAAACGAGACATATATGTAACGATTATCGTTGTAAAGACATTTAATGTATATATATCATATTAAGAGATATTCATACATGATAATATCATGATAATATAATAATTTAAAATCTCATTTGATATTATAAACATTGAGTTAACAACATTTAACAAGATCGTTAACCTAAAGGTTTCAAAACAACACTTACATGTAACGACTAACGATGACTTAACGACTCAGTTAAAATGTATATACATGTAGTGTTTTAATATGTATTTATACACTTTTGAAAGACTTCAATACACTTATCAAAATACTTCTACTTAACAAAAATGCTTACAATTACATCCTCGTTCAGTTTCATCAACAATTCTACTCGTATGCACCCGTATTCGTACTCGTACAATACACAGCTTTTAGATGTATGTACTATTGGTATATACACTCCAATGATCAGCTCTTAGTAGCCCATGTGAGTCACCTAACACATGTGGGAACCATCATTTGGCAACTAGCATGAAATATCTCATAAAATTACAAAAATATGAGTAATCATTCATGACTTATTTACATGAAAACAAAATTACATATCCTTTATATCTAATCCATACACCAACGACCAAAAACACCTACAAACACTTTCATTCTTCAATTTTCTTCATCTAATTGATCTCTCTCAAGTTCTATCTTCAAGTTCTAAGTGTTCTTCATAAATTCCAAAAGTTCTAGTTTCATAAAATCAAGAATACTTTCAAGTTTGCTAGCTCACTTCCAATCTTGTAAGGTGATCATCCAACCTCAAGAAATCTTTGTTTCTTATAGTAGGTTATCATTCTAATACAAGGTAATAATCATATTCAAACTTTGGTTCAATTTCTATAACTATAACAATCTTATTTCAAGTGATGATCTTACTTGAACTTGTTTTCGTGTCATGATTCTGCTTCAAGAACTTCGAGCCATCCAAGGATCCATTGAAGCTAGATCCATTTTTCTCTTTTCCAGTAGGTTTATCCAAGGAAATTAAGGTAGTAATGATGTTCATAACATCATTCGATTCATACATATAAAGCTATCTTATTCGAAGGTTTAAACTTGTAATCACTAGAACATAGTTTAGTTAATTCTAAACTTGTTCGCAAACAAAAGTTAATCCTTCTAACTTGACTTTTAAAATCAACTAAACACATGTTCTATATCTATATGATATGCTAACTTAATGATTTAAAACCTGGAAACACGAAAAACACCGTAAAACCGGATTTACGCCGTCGTAGTAACACCGCGGGCTGTTTTGGGTTAGTTAATTAAAAACTATGATAAACTTTGATTTAAAAGTTGTTATTCTGAGAAAATTATTTTTATTATGAACATGAAACTATATCCAAAAATTATGGTTAAACTCAAAGTGGAAGTATGTTTTCTAAAATGGTCATCTAGACGTCGTTCTTTCGACTGAAATGACTACCTTTACAAAAACGACTTGTAACTTATTTTTCCGACTATAAACCTATACTTTTTCTGTTTAGATTCATAAAATAGAGTTCAATATGAAATCATAGCAATTTGATTCACTCAAAACGGATTTAAAATGAAGAAGTTATGGGTAAAACAAGATTGGATAAATTTTCTCATTTTAGCTACGTGAAAATTGGTAACAAATCTATTCCAACCATAACTTAATCAACTTGTATTGTATATTATGTAATCTTGAGATACCATAGACACGTATACAATGTTTCGACCTATCATGTCGACACATCTATATATACTTCGGAACAACCATAGACACTCTATATGTGAATGTTGGAGTTAGCTATACAGGGTTGAGGTTGATTCCAAAATATATATAGTTTGAGTTGTGATCAATACTGAGATACGTATACACTGGGTCGTGGATTGATTCAAGATAATATTTATCGATTTATTTCTGTACATCTAACTGTGGACTACTAGTTATAGGTTACTAACGAGGACAGCTGACTTAATAAACTTAAAACATCAAAATATATTAAAAGTGTTGTAAATATATTTTGAACATACTTTAATATATATGTATATATTGTTATAGGTTCGTGAATCAACAGTGGCCAAGTCTTACTTCCCGACGAAGTAAAAATCTGTGAAAGTGAGTTATAGTCCCACTTTTAAAATCTAATATTTTTGGGATGAGAATACATGCAGGTTTTATAAATGATTTACAAAATAGACACAAGTACGTGAAATTACATTCTATGGTTGAATTATCAAAATCGAATATGCCCTTTTTTATTAAGTCTGGTAATCTAAGAATTAGGGAACAGACACCCTAATTGACGCGAATCCTAAAGATAGATCTATTGGGCCTAACAAACCCCATCCAAAGTACCGGATGCTTTAGTACTTCGAAATTTATATCATATCCGAAGGGTGTCCCGGAATGATGGGGATATTCTTATATATGCATCTTGTTAATGTCGGTTACCAGGTGTTCACCATATGAATGATTTTTATCTCTATGTATGGGATGTGTATTGAAATATGAAATCTTGTGGTCTATTATTATGATTTGATATATATAGGTTAAACCTATAACTCACCAACATTTTTGTTGACGTTTTAAGCATGTTTATTCTCAGGTGATTATTAAGAGCTTCCGCTGTCGCATACTTAAATAAGGACGAGATTTGGAGTCCATGCTTGTATGATATTGTGTAAAAACTGCATTCAAGAAACTTATTTTGTTGTAACATATTTGTATTGTAAACCATTATGTAATGGTCGTGTGTAAACAGGATATTTTAGATTATCATTATTTGATAATCTACGTAAAGCTTTTTAAAACCTTTATCTATGAAATAAAGGTTATGGTTTGTTTTAAAAATGAATGCAGTCTTTGAAAAATGTCTCATATAGAGGTCAAAACCTCGCAACGAAATCAATTAATATGGAACGTTTTTAATCAATAAGAACGGGACATTTCAACTTTGACTTCAAAACTGTCCTAGAACCTCATTTCTATTCATGGAACTCACAAAAAATATTTGTATCATTCAAAATCTTAGAACATCATATGTATATTAACAATTACAATATGTGTTCAAACACTTCAAAATTCCTAAAGACATGCGAGATGATGATCCAACCACATATTACCCACTGTCATGCATCTGAAAAGCTCTCGAAACCAAAGTTATAGTTTAACACGTATCCATGTCAGATCCTTTGATATTTATTACCAAATATAATTTTTCAATCTCTTTCCAAAATAGACAGTTTTGTCACAGCTCTAGCAAATCACCTTCATTTGTTTATACGAATAAAACTTATTATAACAATTACCCCTTCATCATTGTTACCGGGGAACCTTTCATATCTCGCCACATTAGCAGTAAACTTATCAACAACTTCATTAACCTTCGACTTAAGCCTCTCCGAAAAGCCACTATACTTATTCATTAAAACCCCATCATGTACTCACCTACATCCTGTAACAATAATTGTCACACCAACTACTGGGAATTAGCAATCAGTATTTTGAATTTCGCGACAATTTTACGTCAAAAGTTATACATATAACGTCTATCTCCTAGACTTACATACTTCGAATGTGAATTTTCTAAAAAACATCCCAAACTATGAACTAGTTCTCCGAAATTGGAAAAATGCTGATGAAGCAGCAAAAACTATAAACGACTTTAACAGTCAAAAGTTTGATGATAAAGAATAGTATGGTGGTAAAGCTGAGAAAAAGAGAAGGTTTGAAACTAGAAAATGGATTGAGCAGACCATGAAAGAGGCTGTGGACAAATCACAAAGACTAAACCTGCCTTCAAAGGATCCAAATGATTCAGTGTCTACTGAAATCGTTAGCAAACAACTTACTTCTTATTCTAAACCTTCAAAGACAAATCTTCTTCATCATCCATATTATCGTATCTTTTATTATAATATCTTCGATATTCCTGAAGATATTTTCACAACTATTCTTATCCGAAATCTTTTATCTCTTCGCAATATCTGCGTTACAACATAAAAAGAAACTTTGTTAGTTTCCAAATTCTAAAAAAAAAAAAAATTGAATTTAAAATAGGAATGTTTTTGAAGTAGTGTTGGGAATTGAAGCATGAGTTAGTATAATATAATGACACTTGATCAACGTGATTATATTACAGTAAGTCATGCTGAGTTTCTAATGGAACGTGATGATTCACAGAACATACCGTCATCATGTACTGTTTACACGACTCTTACATTGTACCCAATTTCCAAACATATTAAGAACATATCATCTTGATAGCTCTATATTTTCGGATATTCTGGTAATTTACCAAATCAAGATCGTGCCATTACGATTTTCTTCTTGGAACATTAACTATGTTCATCCAAAAATTCATATCTATGAATTCTGGACCATTATCCGCTTGACTTAAGGTCGGGAAGAGAAAACGAAAGCATGAAGCTCCAAAATATAATGGAGAATATAAAGCCCGATAACAATCCCGAAATTACAAACCGTGTATATCAATGCGTATAGCAATATAAAGACACGGGGGAATAAAAAAAATAATAACCCCAAGGTAATGGTAGAAGAAAATAACTTCCTCCGGTGGTAGATGAAAAAGAAGAATGACAGATATAAAAGTTAAGAGTATATCAAGAATCAATACTGGATGAAACATATTAACGAATGCTTTAAAGTATGAATTGGGGAGAAAGACTAGAAGGTGTGAGCTGTGGAAATAAAGAAACGAAGGGGTGGAATTATAGTAAAATATTAGACAGAGAAATCGAGACAGATTATCGCATTTAATCAAAGAAGATCCTGATTTCCTTAATCGCCGAAGAACCAAATCTTATTGCAAAGATTTTCTTTAAATCCCATGAATTCCGGAAATCAATCATAACTACGTCATCGATTAAAACGAATATACGTTTACTCATTTCACTCTCTTGCGATAGCTTCACTTATACTCTTCGCGTAATCAAATTATTTTATCTATATTACTCAATGATGATAAAACTCTATTTATCAACTCATATTCGTCATGAAAACATTTTTATAGTTAGCCATGACGACCTCGATCAAATTTCAGGACGAAATTTCTTTAACGGGTAGGTACTGTGATGACCCGAAAATTTCCGACCAAATTTAAACTTAATCTTTATATGTTTCCGACACGATAAGCAGAATTTGTAATGTTGAATCTCAAAAAGTTTGGAACTACATTCATGTAATCATTTACCCTTTGACCGTGTTCGACGATTCACGAACAATTATGTGTATATAGATATGTATATATAATACATAATATTAACTGAAAACATTAACAAAGTATTAGATATATGACTCTTTACATGAACATATTTGTTTCGATATATTTATATACAGAATTAAGAGATAATATCAAATAATTGAATTATCAGATACATTATGATATGGTTACGGGCCTATGTTATGAGGTCCACTGTGATTTAAGAAATCTATTCTTTTTGACAACTCAATACTTAACCAGTATGATAAAGATAACGATATTTATATTTTATTTTATTAAATATATAAAACGATTTAAATTAATATTATATATATTTTTTTATACGCGTATTATACGTACATAGTTTTATACTTTTACTATACTTTAACTTTACCTTTACTTTACTTTTACTTTACTTTTACTTTACTTTTACTTTACTTTAACTTTAATAATTCATACTTTAATAATTCACTTTAATAATTTATACTTTAATAATTCACTTTAATAATTCATACTTTAATAATTCACTTTAATAATTCATACTTTAATAATCCACTTTAATAATTCATACTTTAATAATTCACTTTAATTATTCATACTTTAATAATTCACTTTAATAATTCATACTTTAATAATTCACTTTAATAATTCATACTTTAATAATTCACTTTAATTATTCATACTTTAATAATTCACTTTAATAATTCATACTTAAATAATTCACTTTAATAATTCATACTTTAATAATTTACTTTAATAATTCAAAAATTTATTATAAATAGAATTCAATAGGTTTCATTATTTCATAGAAACTTGAAAATATATTTCTCTAAACTTTCTCAATCGAATTACATATATATATATATATATATATATATATATATATATATATATATATATATATATATATATATATATATATATATACTTAGTATTATTTCAAGATATTATTAGTATACATAAAATACTACGACGGAGTTATATTCAGACGATTTCAAAATAAGTTTTCAAATGGGATAGAGCTAAGGAAATTATGGGTTATAGCTATGAAGGTTATGGGTATTGATCGAGGGTATTGCTCGTGAGGTCAACCTAACGTTTATCATTTTCGTTGCGTCTACGTACTTTCCTGCAAGATTGAATCACAATATTGATACGTGAGCATTCATATCTTATCTTTTATATATTAATAGTGTATCCCTGACTAGTGCTCGAGTATATATGATTATGCATGTTTGTATGCTTAGTTTCATCGTTAAATAGTTTATGATAAATCACGAATTTGATACATATGCTACTGAAATAAGTTATATGATATGCATGTCGTTGAAAAGCTGAAGAAAAAAATTAATAACTTTTCATTTAGAAATCGTGTAGTTTCGATGAACGGATTAAAAGATATGGTCAACTGAATTATCATTAATTTTAATATTATTATTAAAACGATTATTATAACTGTTATCAGTTGATGTTATTGCTAAAATTATCTTTATTACTAAAAATTAATATTTTTATTGAAACTATCATTTTATTATTTTTATCATTATCATTATTATCAATATTATTTTATCAAATAAATATGCGTACAAAGATATTTTTACCACACGTGATGTAATTATATTAATAATACATACCACTATATTTTTATGATATTAAGTGAATTTTATTACTTGAGATATATAAAAGTATATTTTTATCATATATGAATTTTAATATAAATTTTTATTTATTAATAAATGACTTGTATTATTTAGTATAATAAGATCTGATAAATATATTTAAATATATAAAAGTACTATATATAAGTTATATAATAAACATGTATAGATTTTGGAAGTCATTTTGGGTCAAGTTGACTTTTGTTGACTTTTGCATGTCGGTCTCGAGCATTAGGATTGTGATACACTACGACTTGACCTAAATTGTTAGACAGATATTGACCAACATATAAATATATATACTTAATATAGGTTCGTGAATCCGAGACAAACCCTGCACTTGTTCAGTGCCGTCATATACATAATTGCTACGAAATACAGTATTGTGAGTTTCATTTGCTCCCTTTTTATATATATTTTTGGGCTGAGAATACATGCGCTGATTTATAAATGTTTTACGAAATAGGCACAAGTACTAAAACTAATTCTATGTGGGTTTAAACCAGAAATATACCCTTAGCTTGGTAACATTAAACTACTTGTCTATGTACGGTAGGCGCGAATCTTAAAGATAGATCTATTGGGTCTGACAAACCCCATCCTGACTATGGGATGCTTTAGTACTTCGAGGTTATTTTAAACACACCTGATCTGGTGTACTTCAGAGGGTAAAACATGAACGTTAAGGCTTGTTACCGGGTGCCTACAACTTATAGAATACTTTTATACACTTGCGAGTGTACGGATATTTATAGAAACTGAAATCTTGTGGTCTATTACTATTACGGAAATGATGGATTATGATAAACTAATGAACTCACCAACCTTTTGGTTGACACTTTAAAGCATGTTTATTCTCAGGTATTAAAGAAATCTTCCGCTGTGCATTAGCTCATTTTAAGGATATTACTTGGAGTCATTCAAGACATACTTTGAAAGACGTTGCATTCGAGTCGTTGAGTTCATCAAGATTAATATTAAGTCAATTATAGTTGGATGTAATATGAAATGGTATGCATGCCATCAATTTTTGATGTAAAGAAAGTTTGTCTTTTAAAAACGAATGCAATGTTTGTAAAACGTATCATATAGAGGTCAAATACCTCGCGATGTAATCAACTATTGTGAATCATTTATAATGTATATGAACGGGTCCTTTCAGATACAGACACTCAAAGACATGCTACGAGCATGTGTTATTGATTTCGGAAACAGTTGGGATCGACATCTACCGTTAGTAGAATTTTCCTACAACAACAGTTACCATTCGAATATTGAGATGGCGCCGTTTGAGGCACTTTATGGTAAAAAGTGCAGGTCTCTGATTTGTTGGAGTGAAATGGGAGATAGACAGATTACGGGTCCAGAAATTCTCCAAGAAACTACAGAGAAAATCATTCAAATTTAACAACGGTTGAAAACCGTCCAAAGTCGACAAAAGAGCTACGCGGACAGTAAAAGAAAAGATATAGAATTTGAAATTGGTGACACGGTCATGCTTAAGGTATCACCTTGGGAAGGTGTTGTTCGATTTGGTAAACGGGGGAAACTGAATCCAAGGTACATTGGACCATTCAAGATTATAGATCGTGTCGGACCAGTAGCTTACCGACTTGAATTACCTCAACAACTCGCCGGCATACATGATACTTTTCACGTATCGAATCTGAAGAAATTCTTAGCCAAAGAAGATCTCACTATTCCTTTAGACAAAATTCAAATCAATGAAAAACTTTAATTCATTGAAGAACCTGTCGAGATAATGGATCGTGAGGTTAAAAGACTTAAGCAAAACAAGATACCAATTGTTAAGGTTCGATGGAATGCTCGTAGAGGACCCGAGTTCACCTGAGAACGTGAAGATCTGATGAAGAAGAAATACCCACACCTATTTCCAGAAGATGCGTCAACACTTCCAACAGCTTGAAATTTCGGGATGAAATTTATTTAACGGGTAGGTACTGTAGAGACCCGAAATTTTCCATGATTATTCCATGATTATATATTAAATGAAAACAATATTTGCATGATTAAATGTTTCCAACATGTTAAGCAATCAAACTTGTTAAGACTTGATTATTTGAAATGAGTTTCATATAGACAATTGACCACCCAAGTTGACCGGCGATTCACGAACGTTAAAACTTGTAAAAATGACATGATGATATATATATGGACATATATATGATTAACATGAGATTATGATAAGTAAGTATCTCACTAAGTATATTAACAATGTGTGATATACATAAAAAAAATTGAGAATATTGAATTATGAAGCTCGAAACGATATACATAATGATTATTGTTATAACAACGTCTTACTAAATACATATGTATTTTATTAAGATATTGATATACTATATTTAACATGATAAAATGATAATTAAGTATATCATTGAGTGTATTAACAATGAACTATACAAGTAAGATGAGACTACTAACTTAAGGATTTCGAAACAATATATATATATATATATATATATATATATATATATATATATATATATATATATATATATATATATATATATATATATATATATATGTAACGATTATCGTTGTAATAGTATTTTAACATATATATATGATGTTAAGATATATTCATACACCATGTTATCATGTTAACATAACAATTTAACATCTCATTTAAGTATAATAACAATGAATTAATTACATTTAACAAGATCGTTAACTTAAAGGTTTCAAAACAACACTTACATGTAACGACTAACGATGACTTAACGACTCAGTTAAAATGTATATACATGTAGTGTATTTAGATGTATTAGTACACTTTTGAAAGACTTCAAGATACATATCAAAGTACTTCTACTTAACAAAAATACTTACAATTACATCCTCATTCATTTTCATCAACAATTTTACTCGTATGCACCCGTATTCGTACTCGAACAATACACAGCTTCTAGATGTATTTACTATTGGTATATACACTTCACTGATCAGCTTTTAGCAGCCCTTATGAGTCACCTAAACATGTGGGAACTATCATTTGGCAACTAGCATGAAATATCTCACAAAATTACATAAAATATTATAAATCATTCATGAATTATTTACAAGAAAACAAACTTACAAATCCTTTATATCTAATCCATATACCAACTACCAAAAACACCTACAAACACTTTCATTCTTCAATTTTATTCATCTAATTGATCTCTCTCAAGTTCTATCTTCAAGTTCTAAGTGTTCTCCATAAATTCTATAAGTTCTAGTTTCATAAAATCAAGAATACTTTCAAGTTTACAAGTCTACTTCCAAGCTTTCTAATCCATTCCAAGTAATCATCTAAGATCAAGAAACCTCTTTTATTTACAGTAGGTTATCATTCTAATTCAAGGTAATATTCATATTCAAACTTTGATTCGATTTCTATAACTATAAACTATCCTAATTCGAGTAAAAATCTTACTTGAACTTGTTTTTGTGTCATGATTCTACTTCAAGAACTTTCAAGCCATCCAAGATCCTTTGAAGCTAGATCAATTTTTGTCACTTCCAGTAGGTTTACCTACTAAACTTAAGGTAGTAATGATGTTTATAACATCATTCGATTCATATATATATAAGTATCTTATTCGAAGATTTAAACTTGTAATCACTAGAACATAGTTTAGTTAATTCTAAACTTGTTCGCAAACAAAGTTAATCCTTCTAACTTGACTTTTAAAATCAACTAAACACATGTTCAATATCTATGTGATATGCTAACTTAATGATTTAAAACCTGGAAACACGAAGAACACCGTAAAACCGGACATACGCCGTCGTAGTGAAACCGGGGGCTGTTTTGGGTTAGATAATTAAAAACTATGATAAACTTTGATTTAAAAGTTGATATTCTGGGAAAATAATTTTTCTTATGAACATGAAACTTTATCCAAAAATCATGGTTAAACTCAAAGTGAAAGTATGTTTTTCAAAATGGTCATCAAGACGTCGTTCTTTCGACTGAAATGACTACCTCTTACAAAATTGACTTGTAACCTGTATTTCCGACTATAAACTTATACTTTTTCTATTTAGTTTCATAAATTTCAGTTCATTATGAAACCATAGCAACTTGAATCACTCAAAACAGATTTAAAACGAAGAAGTTGTGAGTAAAACAAAATTGAATAATTTTTCTTGTTGTAGCTACGTGAAATTTGTAACAAATCTATACTAACCATAACTTAACTAACTTATATTGTATTATACATGTACTCTAACATATTATGTAACCTTGATAGACCATAGACACGTATGCAATGTTTTGACATATTATATTGACGTCATCTATATATATTATTTGAAAACAACCATAGACACTCTATATGCGGTAATGATCGAGTTAGCTATACAGGGTTTAGGTTGATTCCAAAATAATATATATACTTTGAGTTGTGATCGAGTCTGAGACTTGTATGCACTGGGTCGTGGATTGATTCGAGATAATATATATTGATTTATTTCTGTACTACTAACTGTGGACAATTATTTTTGGACTACAAACGTTGGACTATCAACTTAAATTTAAATCGTTAAAATATAATAAAATATGGTATAATTATATTTCGATCATACTTTGATATATATATATATATATACATATTTGTTATAGGTTCATGAATCGACCAGTGGCCAAGTGTTATTTTTCGACGAAGTGATAATCTGTGAAAGTGAGTTATAGTCCCATTTTTACTATCTAATATTTTGGGATGAGAATACATGCAGTTTTGTAAATGTTTTACAAAATAGACACAAGTACTTGAAATTACATTCTATGTTGGATTATGAATACCGAATATCACCCTTTTAGCTTGGTAACCTAAGAATTAGGGAACATACACCCTAATTGACGCGAATCCTAAAGGTAGATCTACGGGCACTAACTCCCCCATACCGGAAAATGGTATGCTTTAGTACTTCGAGTTATTAATACAGATGGATTTCTATTTTGGGGATATTCTATATGCATTTTGTTAATGTCGGTTACAAGGTGTTCAACATATGAATGGTTTTTATGCAGTTCGCATGTTATTGAAAAATGGAAATGGAAATCTTTTGGTCTATTATTACAATTTGATAAATATATAGGTTAAACCTATAACTCACCAACAATTTTGTTGACTTTTAAGCATGTTTATTCTCAGGTGATTATTAAGAGCTTTCGCTGTTGCATGCTAATTTAAGGACAAGAATTGGAGTCAACAAGCTTGTAATATATTGTTTAAAAACTGCATTCGGAGATTTAAATCGATGTGTAATATTGTTGTAAACCAATATGTAATATTCGTATGTAAAATGTTATCTTTTAGATTATCATTACTTGATAATCTACGTTATGGTTCTAGAACCTTTATTGATAAAATAAAGGTTATGGTTTGTTTTTAAATAAAACGAATGCAGTCTTTGAAAAACGTCTCATATAGAGGTCAAACCTCGCTACGAAATCAATTAATATGAAATGTTTATAATCAATATGAACGGGACATTTCATTAATGTCTGATAATGCTAAAAACGAACATATATTTCATAGCATTATCCTTAAAGAAAGACAAGCTTTTAGTTGCAATTGTTCTATTTACAAGTGATATTCGTTTAAATAATAAAAGGTGAAGATAAAAGACAGATTCGACGAATTGAAGACGCAAAAGATCAAAAAGCTCAAAAGTACAAAGTACAATCAAAGTGGTTCCAATTATTGATAAGAAACGTCTCAAAATTACAAGAGTAAAAGATGCGAAAAGCAAAATACAAGATATTAAATTGTACGCAAGGACGTTCAAAAATCCGGAACCGGGACCAAAGTCAACTCTCAACGCTCGACGCAACGGACTAAAAATTACAAGTCAACTATGCACATAAATATAATATAATATTTAAATAATTCTTAAAATTATTTATATATTATATATATTTATATAAATCGTCGGCAGAATGCAAACAAAGACATGTGACCTGGAAAAGCTGGCCATGCGATCGCATGGCTTGGAAGGCAAAAATCCATGCGATCGCATGGTGAACAGGGACAGGTCTGGTCCTATAAAGTTCGCGAGTTTTGGACGAATTTTTACACATATATCAATCTTATCTCTCTATCTATAAACGCATATATATATATTTATATTTTAATTTTAATTTTAATTTTAATATCTAATAATAAGGGTATGTTAGCGAATGTTGTAAGGGTGTAAGTCGAAATTCTGTCCGTGTAACGCTACGCTATTTTTAATCACTGTAAGTTATGGTTAATGTTATTTTTAATTTAATGTCTCGTAGCTAAGTTATTATTATGCTTATTTAATGCCGAAGTAATCATGATGTTGGGCTAAATATTAAAATTGGGTAATTGGGCTTTGTACCATAATTGGGGTTTGGACAAAAGAACGACACTTGTAGAAATTAGACGATGGACTATTAATGGGCTTTATATTAACTAAATGATACCTCGTTAATTTAATATATAGACTTATAATTTGACGTATTTATATATAACCATATACGCTTGACTGGGTACGGTGGGCGGGATATCTATAAATACCAATAATTGTTCATTTTACCGGACACGGAACTGGATTAATAGTTAATAGACTTGTTGAAACAGGGGTGGATTACATTCAAGGGTAATTGGTGTAATTGTTAACAAAGTAGTAAAACCTTAGTTTGAACGCAGTCGATAACCTGGTGTATTCATTAAACAAAGTATTAAGACCTTGTTACAATTCGAATCCCCAATTAGTTGGAATATTTGACTTCGGGAATAAGGAAAATTTGACGAAGACTTTCGCATTTTATGATTATGACTGTTGGACTATTATGGACAAATCCGTATGGACATATTGAATAATCCAGGACAAAGAACAATTAACCCATGAGAATAAACTAAAAATCAACACATCAAACATCATGATTATGGAAGTTTAAATAAGCATAATTCTTTTATTTCATATTTAATTGCACTTTTAATTATCGCACTTTTATTTATTGTCATTATATTTAATTACACTTTTAATTATCGTACTCTTTAATTATCGCAATTTTATTTTATCTCACTTTTATTTATCGCAATTTCATTATCGTTATTTACTTTAAATTAAATCTTTTATTTTTAATATTTTACATTAGGTTTTAACTGCGACTTAAGTTTTAAAATCGACAAACCGGTCACTAAACGGTAAAAACCCCCCCTTTTATAATAATAATACTACTTATATATATTTTTACAAATATAGTTTTAAATATATAGCGTTAAGCTTGTTTAAAAGATCCCTGTGGAACGAATCGGACTTACTAAAAACTACACTACTGTACGATTAGGTACACTGCCTATAAGTATTGTAGCAAGATTTAGGTATATCCATTCTATAAATAAATAAATATCTTGTGTAAAATTGTATCGTATTTAATAGTGTTTCGTTATAAAAATAATACTATATCCTAGTACACCTCACACACATCAAGTATTTTTTGGCGCCGTTGCCGGGGAAATCTTGCTTAAACGCCGGAAGCGAAACGCTATATATATAAAAAAAGATTTTTATTAATTTTTAGTTTACTTTTGTAAAAATACGTTTTAAAAATAAAAAATATAAAAAATAACAATATATTTATATTTTTAAGAGTTTGATAAAATATATAAATTATAAAATATTTATATTTATATTTTTAGTTTGTAAAAATATAGTTTTTATTCAATTTATATATATATATATTTTATATAAATATTAAAACTGAAAACTGAAAAAAAAATAAAAAAACACTCGAGGCCCTACACTGTAGCAGCCCAGCATTTGGCCCGGATCCGCAGCTCATGCGACCGCATAAAAAATCAACTAACACCTCATGTGATCGCATGAGGTGATTTGACTGGTCTGAAACCTCAGCCGACCAGTTTAGGGTTTTAATTAATTTATAATAATTATTATTATTATAACCCTAATTAGGGTTTAGTTTTTAATTATTAGTTTAGTTTTTATTATTAATTTATATTTTTAGTTTAATTAGTTTAATTAATATATATAAATTAATACTTTTATAAAATAAATAATATAAAAATAATATTTTTATAAAAATTGTACTTTTTACAATTTTAAGATTATTTTTATATTTTGTAACTTTTAATTTATTTTAGCGTAATATTTGTATTTTTCGCTCGTATTTAGTTTTAAGTCATAGTTTTTGCCATAGTTATTTTTATTTCAAGATTTTTAGGCTTTGCCGTAAAATCCCTTAAGTGCTTTTTCTTTATACTAAGATTTAGGTGCTTTAGAAATTTGCAACGCCGTTTTATATATTTTAGTACCTTTTTAAGTTATTGCCATTTGGGATATAGTTTTTCTTTTAAGCTTTAATATCTTTAGACGCAACTTTTAATTCTTAGTTTTTAGTTCCTTTTTAAGTTTCGATGCGCTACTTTCTTATTTTTATTTTTCGACGCCTTTTATTTTTCAACGTTTTCCGACGCGCTCTTTTTCTTTCTTATTTTTCGCCACTCTAGTTTTTAGGACTTAGATTTTTTCTATTTCTTCTCTAAAATTTCTTTAAATTTCGACGATAAAAAATATTTTAAGTGGTTGAATTGATAGACATCCAAATTTTCTGTTTCGTAGTAATAGTTGGATTTGTTAGTGGCTGAGTTGTGAGCTTCCGATTTAAAGGGTTCTGGCTCCCTACTGCATCTATTGGCTATTCGAAACGTGGGCAAAATCAGAAAAGTCTATTAATTTGATAACTTATATAATTTTTCTTATTTTTATAACTAATAGGATATTCAGTGAATGCACCGAGCAAAACGTTCACCACCTTTTGTACGTTCACCACCTGTAACTCGATCAAGACATCTAGCAAATATTGTCGCCGTTGATTTTTCTTTATAATCGTCATCCAGTCGACCAAGTACTCCGATTCAAATTTCCGATAATCCATTTTTTGAACCTGACCTCACAATTGAGTATCCAGAGAATATTCAGGGACGATTCCGAGATCCTGAACCATTAATCTTTCCTCCGGAACCACCAATCATTCAAACAGAGATTGTCGAGGAACCAACCATTAAATCAGAATCCTTTAGTGATTCAGATTCAACAAATTTAATTATGGAAAATCTGGAACCTCTAAGTATGGAAGACCGAATGCGAGCTAAACGCACTGGCCAAGGTCACGCAATTACTCAACCAGACATTAATGCGCCAGATTATGAAATCAAAGGACAAATTCTACACATGGTAACTAATCAATGCCAATTTAGTGGTGCGCCGAAGGAAGAGCCAAATGAACATCTTCGTACCTTTAATAGGATCTACACTCTATTTAAAATAAGAGAAGTGGAGGATGAACATATATATCTCATGTTATTTCCCTGGACTTTAAAGGGAGAAGCCAAAGATTGGTTAGAATCGTTACCTGAAGGGGCGATTGATACATGGGATGTTTTAGTTGAAAATTTTCTTAAACAATTCTTTCCGGCATCTAAAGCCGTGAGACTTCAAGGAGAAATAGTTACGTTCACGCAAAAGCCAAATGAAACTTTATATGAGGCTTGGACAAGATTTGGAAAGCCAAATGAAACTTTACGTTCACGCAAAAGCCAAATGAAATCGTTACCTGAAGGGGCAACATGGTTTAGACACTTGTCAAATAGTACAAATATTCTACCAAGGATGCGACATCACTACAAGGAAAGACATCGATATAGCAGCTGGTGGTTCCATTATGAAGAAAACCGCAACTGATGCTTATAAAATTATTGATAACACTGCTTCCCACTCACATGAGTGGCACCAAGAAAAATATATAGTTAGTTCATCTAAAGCAGCTAGAGACGATTCTAGCCATGACTTAGATTCCATTTCCGCAAAGATAGATGCTGTCGAGAGACGAATGGAAAAGATGACTAAGGATATTCACTCAATACGAATTAGTTGTGAGCAGTGTGGAGGACCACATTTGACAAAAGATTGTCTCAGTATTGAACTAACAATGGAACAAAGAGAGAATGTTTCATACAAAAACCAAAGGCCTGAAAATAATTATCAGAATAATTATCAACCGCCAAGACCAATTTACAATTAAAACCAGAATTATAACCGAAATGTTCCATACAACAACCAACAAGGTCCTAGTAATCAACAAGTATCCAACAATACTTACAATCAGCAAAGACCTATTTTTCAAAATAAACCACCACAAACCGATGATAAAAAGCCAAATTTAGAAGATATGATGTCAAAGCTAGTTGAATCTCAAACGCAATTTTTTATATCTCAGAAACAAACCAATGAACAAAATGCTCAAGCATTTAGAAATCAACAAGCTTCTATTCAAAATTTGGAACAAGAAGTGAGCAACCTAGCAAGGTTAATAGGTGAAAGAAAACCGGGAAGTCTACCTAGTGATATGTGACGACCCGGAAATTTCCGACCAAATTTAAACCTAACCTTTATATGTTTCCGACACGATAAGCAGAATTTGTAATGTTGAATCTCAAAAAGTTTGGAACTACATTCATGTAATCAATTACCCTTTGACCGTGTTCGACGATTCACGAACAATTATGTGTATATAGATATGTATATATAATATATAATAACTGAAAACATTAACAAAGTATTTGATATATATGATACTATACATGAACGTATTTGTTTCGATATATTTATCGACAGAATTAAGAGATAATATCAAATGATTGAATTATCAGATACATTATGATATGATTACGGGCCAATGTTATGAGGTCCACTGTGATTTAAGAAATCTATTCTTTTTGACAATATTCGGAAAATGGTAAAGTGATCTATAAGTAAGAACGTGGAGTGTAAATAACTTAGATGTTGGATATCGACAAGTTAAGTAACTCGACATTTTTTATTAAGATGATTTCATACGTTTATTAAACCTTTGGACTTTATCCCATGCTTCACCAACAGACTGTAATTTAAAAACTTGAAACCTATTATGAATATATATAATTCTACTTTTCTAAAATGTTTTATGATATAACGATTTAAATTAATATTAAATATATTTATACGCGTATTATACGTACATAGTTTTATACTTTTACTATACTTTAACTTTACCTTTACTTTACTTTTACTTTACTTTTACTTTACTTTAACTTTAATAATTCATACTTTAATAATTCACTTTAATAATTCATACTTTAATAATTCACTTTAATAATTCATACTTTAATAATTCACTTTAATAATTCAAAAATCTATTATAAATAGAATTCAATAGGTTTCATTATTTCATAGAAATTTGAAAATATATTTCTCTAAACTCTCTCAATCAAATTACATATATATATTTACTTAGTATTATTTCAAGATATTATTAGTATACATAAAATACTACGATGGAGTTATATTCAGACAATTTCAAAATAAGTTTTCAAACGGGATAGAGCTAAGGAAATTATGGGTTATAGCCATGGAGGTTATGGGTATTGTTCGAGGGTATTGCTCGTGAGGTCAACCTAACGTTTATCATTTTCATTGCGTCTACGTACTTTCCTGCAATATTGAATCACAATATTGATACGTGAGCATTCATATCTTATCTTTTATATATTAATAGTGTATCCCTGACTAGTGTTCGAGTATATATGATTATGCATGTTTGTATGCTTAGTTTCGTCGTTAAATAGTTTATGATAAATCACGAATTTGATACATATGCTACTGAGATAAGGTATATGATATGCATGTCGTTGAAAAGCTAAAGAAAAATTAATAACTTTTCATTTAGAAATCGTATGGGTTCGATGAACGGATTAAAAGATATGGTCAACTGAATTATTATTAATTTTAATATTATTATTAAAACGATTATTATAATTGTTATCAGTTGATGTTATTACTAAAATTATCTTTATTACTAAAAATTAATATTTTTATTGAAACTATCATTTTATTATCTTTATCATTATTATTATTATCAATATTATTTAATCAAATAAATATGCGTACAAAGATATTTTTACCACACGTAATATAATTACATTAATAATACATACCATTATATTTTTATGATATTAAGTGAATTTTATAAATTTTATTACTTGAGATATATAAAAGTATATTTTTATCATATATAAATTTAAATATAAATTTTTATTTATTAATAAATGACTGGTATTATTTAGTATAATAAGATCTGATAAATATATTTAAATATATAAAACGACTATATATAAGTTATATAATAAACATGTATAGATTTTGGAAGTCATTTTGGGTCAAGTTGACTTTTGTTGACTTTTGCATGTCGGTCTCGAGCATTAGGATTGTGATACACTACGACTTGACCTAAATTATTAGACAGATATTGACCAACATATAAATATATATACTTAATATAGGTTCGTGAATCCGAGGCCAACCTTGCACTTGTTAAATGACGTTATATGTATTTTTACTATGAAATACAGTATGGTGAGTTTCATTTGCTCCCTTTTTATATATATTTCTGGGCTGAGAATACATGCGTTGTTTTATAAATGTTTTACGAAATAGGCACAAGTACTAAAACTAATTCTATGTGGGTTTAAACCAGAAATATACCCTTAGCTTGGTAACATTAAACTACTTGTCTATGTACGGTAGGCGCGAATCCTAAAGATAGATCTATTGGGCCTGACAAACCCCATCCTGACTATGAGATGCTTTAGTACTTCGAGGTTATTTTAAACACACCTGATCTGGTGTACTTCAGAGGGTAAAACATGAACGTTAAGGCTTGTTACCGGGTGCCTACAACTTATAGAATACTTTTATACACTTGCGAGTGTACATATATTTATAAACGGAAATCTTGTGGTCTATTAATATATTGAAATGATTGTTATGATAAACCTATGAACTCACCAACCTTTTGGTTGACACTTTAAAGCATGTTTATTCTCCGGTATTAAAGAAATCTTCCACTGTGCATTAGCTCATTTTAAGGATATTACTTGGAGTCATTCATGGCATATTTTGAAAGACGTTGCATTCGAGTCATTGAGTTAATCAAGATTATTATTAAGTCAATTATAGTTGGATGTATTATGAAATGGTGTGCATGCCGTCAACTTTCGTTGTAAAGAAAGTTTGTCCTTTAAAAACGAATGCAATGTTTGTAAAATGTATCATATAGAGGTCAAATACCTCGCGATGTAATCAACTATTGTGAATCGTTTATGATGTATATGAACGGGTCCTTTCAGTTGGTATCAGAGCAGTGGTCTTAGCGAACCAGGTCTTGCATTAGTGTGTCTAACTGATAGTTGTTAAGATGCATTAGTGAGTCTGGACTTCGACCGTGTCTGCATGTCAAAAGTTTTGCTTATCATTTTTAGTCGGAAATCATCTACTTACCATCCTTATGAAATTACCTGCTTATCATTCTTAAGTCTAGACGCGTTTTCCTACATTTATTGCATAATAGTGTATAGAAGAATTCTTATCTTAGCATATCTGTTACTGTGAACTTTGACTGACATCTTTCAAAGATTCCTCCGTAATTTATGGGATTTTGGTATTATATATACATATGTAAATTATATATTGAAGAATACCAAATCTAAATTCTACAATCTATTTCATACCAAAAAAATTCTTTCCCTGATCATACAAGATGGATCCCTCAACCAGTTCGAGTTCCTCGGATTTCGACAGCTATGCCGATATGGATTTCCACATGAGCTCCGAAAGCAGCGTGACCTGAATGGATCAACCAATTAGCCATCATCTATTCTGGATGAATTGGGGATGGGTTCGTAATCTACTTAACCATTGGAGACAAAAAGAAGGCGATCCCTTTCATTCACCACATTGCCCTCTTGGCAATGAACCTGAAGCACTTACCGGCGAACCTGTCCGAAACACCATTTTCTCTCTCATTTCCAGAGTATCTCGTCATGATTATATACTACACCAAATTCTAGATCTTATTTATCCGCTCGTCCGAACCGACAATCACCCCGGTATAATAGAAGAAGTCAATGAGCTTCGCGCTCGGGTAGTGGCTTTGGAGAATATGGTGCAAAGGTTACAAACACCAGCAGTAGCACCAGCAGCATAACCAGTACCACCATCAACAACATCAACAGTACCATTACCACCACCAACAACAACCGCATCGCAAACCTCAACTTCACAATCTGTCCCACGAGCATCGACGTCATACGCCATGTAGATACCAAGGAATACCACAACGATGAAGTATTGATTCATAACTTCATTGGGGAAACATTCTACGGCGATTATGTAATTTCTAAAGTTTAGAAATTATCTATCCTAGCCTTAACCATAAATCAAATGAGTTTAATTTAATATTAACTCATTAAATCAATATTACATCTGAAGAAATATACACATATATATTTCCATAAAGACTGTAATAAAATTATTTTGTACAAAATATTAATTGTGAAATTTTTTTAACGGGTAGGTAATACCCGAGAGATATATAAATTCACAATTAATATATTACATTCTTCGAATCTGATTCAGCAAATCATCCATTATACTCCCTTCTTTCACAACAATATACATTCTTTTATAGAAATCAAAACAACCATACTCATTCAAAATCTAATTACATATTCTGATTTTGAAATCTCAGAATTCGATTCAAGATATAACCGAAATCATCACTCTTAGATTTCTACATCTTTCAAAACTATACTTTGACTTCAAAACTGTCCTAGAACCTCATTTCTATTCATGGAACTCACAAAATATTTGTATCATTCAAAATCTTAGAACATCATATGTATATTAACAATTACAATATGTGTTCAAACACTTCAAAATTCTTAAAGACATGCGAGATGATGATCCAACCACACATTACCCACTGTCATGCACCGGAAAAGCTCTCGAAACCAAAGTTATAGTTTAACACGTATCCTTGTCAGATCCTTTGATATTTATTACTAAATATAATTTTTCAATCTCTTTCCAAAATAGACAGTTTTGTCATAGCTTCAACAAATCACCTTCATTTGTTTATACGAATAAACCTTATTATAACAATTACCCCTTCATCATTGTTACCGGGGAACCTTTCATATCTCGCCACATTAGCAGTAAACTTATCAACAACTTCATTAACCTTCGACTTAAGCCTCTCCGAAAAGCCACTATACTTATTCATTAAAACCCCATCATGTACTCACCTACATCCTGTAACAATAATTGTCACACTAACTACTGGGAATTAGCAATCACTATTTTGAATTTCGCGACAATTTTACGTCAAAAGTTATACATATAACGTCTATCTCCTAGACTTACATACTTCGAATGTGAATTTTCTGAAAAACATCCCAAACTATGAACTAGTTCTCCAAAATTGGAAAAATGCTGATGAAGCAGCAAAAACTGTAAACGACTTTAACAGTCAAAAGTTTGATGATAAAGAATAGTATGGTGGTAAAGCTGAGAAAAAGAGAAGGTTTGATACTGGAAAACGGATTGAGCAGACCATGAAGGAGGCTGTGGACAAATCACAAAGAGTAAACCTGCCTTCAAAGGATCCAAATGATTCAGTGTCTACTGAAATCGTTAGCAAACACCTTACTTCTTATTCTAAACCTTCACAGACAAATCTTCTTCATCATCCATCTATGTTAAGAATTCTAAGATATCATCGTATCTTTTATTATAAATATCTTCGATATTCCTGAAGATATTTTCACAACTAATCTTATCCGAAATATTCTATCTATTCACAATATCTGCGTTACAACATAAAAAGAAACTGTGTTAGTATCTAAATTCTGAAGAAGAAAAAATTCGAATTTAAAATAGGAATGTTTTTGAAGTAGTGTTGGGAACTGAAGCATGAGTTAGTATAATATAATGACACTTGATCAATGTGATTATATTACAGTAAGTCATACTGAGTTTCTAATGGAACGTGATGATTCACAGAACATACCGTCATCATGTACTATTTACACGACTCTTACATTCTACCCAATTTCCAAACATATTAAGAACATATCATCTTGATAGCTCTATATTTTCGAATATTCTGGTAATTTGCCAAATCAAGATCGTGCCATTACGATTTTCTTCTTGGAACATTAACTATGTTCATCCAAAAATTCATATCTACAAATTCTGGACCATTATCCACTTGACTTAAGGTCGGGAAGAGAAAACGAAAGCATGAAGCTCCGAAATATAATGGAGAATATAAAGCCCGATAACAACCCCGAAATTACAAACCTTGTATATCAATGCGTATAGCAATATAAAGACACGGGAGAATGAAAAACACAATAACCCCAAGGTAATGGTAGAAGAAAATAACTTCCTCCGGTGGTAGATGAAAAAGAAGAATGACAGATATGAAAGTTAAGAGTATATCAAGAATCAATACTGGATGAAGCATATTAACGAATGCTTTAAAGTATGAATTGGGGAGAAAGACTAGAAGGTGTGAGCTGTGGAAATAAAGAAACGAAGGAGGTGGATTTATAGTAAAATATCAGACAGAGAAATCGAGACAGATTATCGCATTTAATCAAATAAGATCATGATTTCCTTAATCGCCGAAGAACCAAATCTTATTGCAAAGATTTTCTTTAAATTCCATGAATTCCGAAAATTAATCATAACTACGTCATCGGTTAAAACGAATATACGTTTACTCATTTCACTCTCTTGCGATAACTTCACTTATACTCTTCGCGTAATCAAATTGTTTTATCTATATTACTCAATGATGATAAAACCCTATTTATCAACTCATATTCGTCATGAAAACATTTTTAAAGTTAGCCATGACGACCTCGATCAAATTTCGGGACAAAATTTCTTTAACGGGTAGGTACTGTGACGACCCGGAAATTTCCGACCAAATTTAAACCTAACCTTTATATGTTTCTGACACGATAAGCAGAATTTGTAATGTTGAATCTCAAAAAGTTTGGAACTACATTCATGTAATCAATTACCCTTTGACCGTGTTCGACGATTCACGAACAATTATGTGTATATAGATATGTATATATAATATATAATAACTGAAAACATTAACAAAGTATTTGATATATATGATACTTTACATGAACGTATTTGTTTCGATATATTTATCGACAGAATTAAGAGATAATATCAAATGATTGAATTATCAGATACATTATGATATGATTACGGGCCAATGTTATGAGGTCCACTGTGATTTAAGAAATCTATTCTTTTTGACAATATTCGAAAAATGGTAAAGTGATCTATAAGTAAGAACGTGGAGTGTAAATAACTTAGATGTTGGATATCGACAAGTTAAGTAACTCGACATTTTTCATTAAGATGATTTCATACGTTTATTAAACCTTTGGACTTTATCCCATGCTTCACCAACAGACTGTAATTTAAAAACTTGAAACCTATTATGAATATATATAATTCTACTTTTCTAAAATGTTTTATGATATAACGATTTAAATTAATATTAAATATATTTATACGCGTATTATACGTACATAGTTTTATACTTTTACTATACTTTAACTTTACCTTTACTTTACTTTTACTTTACTTTTACTTTACTTCATCTTTAATAATTCATACTTTAATAATTCACTTTAATAATTCATACTTTAATAATTCACTTTAATAATTCATACTTTAATAATTCACTTTAATAATTCAAAAATCTATTATAAATAGAATTCAATAGTTTTCATTATTTCATAGAAATTTGAAAATATATTTCTCTAAACTCTCTCAATCAAATTACATATATATATTTACTTAGTATTATTTCAAGATATTATTAGTATACATAAAATACTACGATGGAGTTATATTCAGACGATTTCAAAATAAGTTTTCAAACGAGATAAAGCTAAGGAAATTATGGGTTATAGCCATGGAGGTTATGGGTATTGTTCGAGGGTATTGCTCGTGAGGTCAACCTAACGTTTATCATTTTCATTGCATCTACGTACTTTCCTGCAATATTGAATCACAATATTGATACGTGAGCATTCATATCTTATCTTTTATATATTAATAGTGTATCCCTGACTAGTGCTCGAGTATATATGATTATGCATGTTTGTATGCTTAGTTTCGTCGTTAAATAGTTTATGATAAATCACGAATTTGATACATATGCTACTGAGATAAGGTATATGATATGCATGTTGTTGAAAAGCTAAAGAAAAATTAATAACTTTTCATTTAGAAATCGTATGGGTTCGATGAACGGATTAAAAGATATGGTCAACTGAATTATTATTAATTTTAATATTATTATTAAAACGATTATTATAATTGTTATCAGTTGATGTTATTACTAAAATTATCTTTATTACTAAAAATTAATATTTTTATTGAAACTATCATTTTATTATCTTTATCATTATTATTATTATCAATATTATTTAATCAAATAAATATGCGTACAAAGATATTTTTACCACACGTAATATAATTACATTAATAATACATACCATTATATTTTTATGATATTAAGTGAATTTTATAAATTTTATTACTTGAGATATATAAAAGTATATTTTTATCATATATAAATTTAAATATAAATTTTTCTTTATTAATAAATGACTGGTATTATTTAGTATAATAAGATCTGATAAATATATTTAAATATATAAAACGACTATATATAAGTTATATAATAAACATGTATAGATTTTGGAAGTCATTTTGGGTCAAGTTGACTTTTGTTGACTTTTGCATGTCGGTCTCGAGCATTAGGATTGTGATACACTACGACTTGACCTAAATTATTAGACAGATATTGACCAACATATAAATATATATACTTAATATAGGTTCGTGAATCCGAGGCCAACCTTGCACTTGTTAAATGATGTTATATGTATTTTTACTATGAAATACAGTATGGTGAGTTTCATTTGCTCCCTTTTTATATATATTTCTGGGCTGAGAATACATGCGTTGTTTTATAAATGTTTTACGAAATAGGCACAAGTACTAAAACTAATTCTATGTGGGTTTAAACCAGAAATATACCCTTAGCTTGGTAACATTAAACTACTTGTCTATGTACGGTAGGCGCGAATCCTAAAGATAGATCTATTGGGCCTGACAAACCCCATCCTGACTATGAGATGCTTTAGTACTTCGAGGTTATTTTAAACACACCTGATCTGGTGTACTTCAGAGGGTAAAACATGAACGTTAAGGCTTGTTACCGGGTGCCTACAACTTATAGAATACTTTTATACACTTGCGAGTGTACATATATTTATAAACGGAAATCTTGTGGTCTATTAATATATTGAAATGATTGTTATGATAAACCTATGAACTCACCAACCTTTTGGTTGACACTTTAAAGCATGTTTATTCTCAGGTATTAAAGAAATCTTCCGCTGTGCATTAGCTCATTTTAAGGATACTACTTGGAGTCATTCATGGCATATTTTGAAAGACATTGCATTCGAGTCATTGAGTTAATCAAGATTATTATTAAGTCAATTATAGTTGGATGTATTATGAAATGGTGTGCATGCCGTCAACTTTCGTTGTAAAGAAAGTTTGTCCTTTAAAAACGAATGCAATGTTTGTAAAATGTATCATATAGAGGTCAAATACCTCGCCATGTAATCAACTATTGTGAATCGTTTATGATGTATATGAACGGGTCCTTTCAGTTGGTATCAGAGCAGTGGTCTTAGCGAACCAGGTCTTGCATTAGTGTGTCTAACTGATAGTTGTTAAGATGCATTAGTGAGTCTGGACTTCGACCGTGTCTGCATGTCAAAAGTTTTGCTTATCATTTTTAGTCGGAAATCATCTACTTACCATCCTTAGGAAATTACCTGCTTATCATTCTTAAGTCTAGACGCGTTTTCCTACATTTATTGCATAATAGTGTATAGACGAATTCTTATCTTAGCATATCTGTTACTGTGAACTTTGACTGACATCTTTCAAAGATTCCTCTGTAATTTATGGGATTTTGGTATTATATATACATATGTAAATTATACATTGAAGAATACCAAATCTAAATTCTACAATCTATTTCATACCAAAAAAATTCTTTCCCTGATCATACAAGATGGATCCCTCAACCAGTTCGAGTTCCTCGGATTTCGACAGCTATGCCGATATGGATTTCCACATGAGCTCCGAAAGAAGCGTGACTGGAATGGATCAACCAATTAGCCATCATCTATTCTGGATGAATTGGGGATGGGTTCGTAATCTACTTAACCATTGGAGACAAAAAGAAGGCGATCCCTTTCATTCACCACATTGCCCTCTTGGCAATGAACCTGAAGCACTTACCGGCGAACCTGTCCGAAACACCATTTTCTCTCTCATTTCCAGAGTATCTCGTCATGATTATATACTACACCAAATTCTAGATCTTATTTATCCACTCGTCCGAACCGACAATCACCCCGGTATAATAGAAGAAGTCAATGAGCTTCGCGCTCGGGTAGTGGCTTTGGAGAATATGGTGCAAAGGTTACAAACACCAGCAGTAGCACCAGCAGCATAACCAGTACCACCATCAACAACATCAACAGTACCATTACCACCACCAACAACAACCGCATCGCAAACCTCAACTTCACAATCTGTCCCACGAGCATCGACGTCATACGCCATGTAGATACCAAGGAATACCACAACGATGAAGTATTGATTCATAACTTCATTGGGGAAACATTCTACGGTGATTATGTAATTTCTAAAGTTTAGAAATTATCTATCCTAGCCTTAACCATAAATCAAATGAGTTTAATTTAATATTAACTCATTAAATCAATATTACATCTGAAGAAATATACACATATATATTTCCATAAAGACTGTAATAAAATTCTTTTGTACAAAATATTAATTGTGAAATTTTTTTTTAACGGGTAGGTAATACCCGAGAGATATATAAATTCACAATTAATATGTTACATTCTTCGAATCTGATTCAGCAAATCATCCATTATACTCCCTTCTTTCACAACAATATACATTCTTTTATAGAAATCAAAATAACCATACTCATTCAAAATCTAATTACATATTCTGATTTTGAAATCTCAGAATTCGATTCAAGATATAACCGAAATCATCACTCTTAGATTTCTACATCTTTCAAAACTATACTTTGACTTCAAAACTGTCCTAGAACCTCATTTCTATTCATGGAACTCACAAAATATTTGTATCATTCAAAATCTTAGAACATCATATGTATATTAACAATTACAATATGTGTTCAAACACTTCAAAATTCTTAAAGACATGCGAGATGATGATCCAACCACACATTACCCACTGTCATGCACCGGAAAAGCTCTCAAAACCAAAGTTATAGTTTAACACGTATCCTTGTCAGATCCTTTGATATTTATTACTAAATATAATTTTTCAATCTCTTTCCAAAATAGACAGTTTTGTCATAGCTTCAACAAATCACCTTCATTTATTTATACGAATAAACCTTATTATAACAATTACCCCTTCATCATTGTTACCGGGGAACCTTTCATATCTCGCCACATTAGCAGTAAACTTATCAACAACTTCATTAACCTTCGACTTAAGCCTCTCCGAAAAGCCTATATAATTATTCATTAAAACCCCATCATGTACTCACCTACATCCTGTAACAATAATTGTCACACTAACTACTGGGAATTAGCAATCAGTATTTTGAATTTCGCGACAATTTTACGTCAAAAGTTATACATATAACGTCTATCTCCTAGACTTACATACTTCGAATGTGAATTTTCTGAAAAACATCCCAAACTATGAACTAGTTCTCCGAAATTGGAAAAATGCTGATGAAGCAGCAAAAACTGTAAACGACTTTAACAGTCAAAAGTTTGATGATAAAGAATAGTATGGTGGTAAAGCTGAGAAAAAGAGAAGGTTTGATACTGGAAAACGGATTGAGCAGACCATGAAGGAGGCTGTGGACAAATCACAAAGACTAAACCTGCCTTCAAAGGATCCAAATGATTCAGTGTCTACTAAAATCGTTAGCAAACACCTTACTTCTTATTCTAAACCTTCACAGACAAATCTTCTTCATCATCCATCTATGTTAAGAATTCTAAGATATCATCGTATCTTTTATTATAAATATCTTCGATATTCCTGAAGATATTTTCACAACTATTCTTATCCGAAATATTCTATCTATTCACAATATCTGCGTTACAACATAAAAAGAAACTGTGTTAGTTTCTAAATTCTGAAGAAGAAAAAATTCGAATTTAAAATAGGAATGTTTTTGAAGTAGTGTTGGGAACTGAAGCATGAGTTAGTATAATATAATGACACTTGATCAATGTGATTATATTACAGTAAGTCATACTGAGTTTCTAATGGAACGTGATGATTCACAGAACATACCGTCATCATGTACTATTTACACGACTCTTACATTCTACCCAATTTCCAAACATATTAAGAACATATCATCTTGATAGCTCTATATTTTCGAATATTCTGGTAATTTGCCAAATCAAGATCGTGCCATTACGATTTTCTTCTTGGAACATTAACTATGTTCATCCAAAAATTCATATCTACAAATTCTGGACCATTATCCACTTGACTTAAGGTCGGGAAGAGAAAACGAAAGCATAAAGCTCTGAAATATAATGGAGAATATAAAGCCCGATAACAACCCCGAAATTACAAACCTTGTATATCAATGCGTATAGCAATATAAAGACACGGGAGAATGAAAAACACAATAACCCCAAGGTAATGGTAGAAGAAAATAACTTCCTCCGGTGGTAGATGAAAAAGAAGAATGACAGATATGAAAGTTAAGAGTATATCAAGAATCAATACTGGATGAAGCATATTAACGAATGCTTTAAAGTATGAATTGGGGAGAAAGACTAGAAGGTGTGAGCTGTGGAAATAAAGAAACGAAGGAGGTGGATTTATAGTAAAATATCAGACAGAGAAATCGAGACAGATTATCGCATTTAATCAAATAAGATCATGATTTCCTTAATCGCCGAAGAACCAAATCTTATTGCAAAGATTTTCTTTAAATTCCATGAATTCCGAAAATCAATCATAACTACGTCATCGGTTAAAACGAATATACGTTTACTCATTTCACTCTCTTGCGATAACTTCACTTATACTCTTCGCGTAATCAAATTGTTTTATCTATATTACTCAATGATGATAAAACCCTATTTATCAACTCATATTCGTCATGAAAACATTTTTAAAGTTAGCCATGACGACCTCGATCAAATTTCGGGACAAAATTTCTTTAACGGGTAGGTACTGTGACGACCCGGAAATTTCCGACCAAATTTAAACCTAACCTTTATATGTTTCTGACACGATAAGCAGAATTTGTAATGTTGAATCTCAAAAAGTTTGGAACTACATTCATGTAATCAATTACCCTTTGACCGTGTTCGACGATTCACGAACAATTATGTGTATATAGATATGTATATATAATATATAATAACTGAAAACATTAACAAAGTATTTGATATATATGATACTTTACATGAACGTATTTGTTTCGATATATTTATCGACAGAATTAAGAGATAATATCAAATGATTGAATTATCAGATACATTATGATATGATTACGGGCCACTGTTATGAGGTCCACTGTGATTTAAGAAATCTATTCTTTTTGACAATATTCAAAAAATGGTAAAGTGATCTATAAGTAAGAACGTGGAGTGTAAATAACTTAGATGTTGGATATCGACAAGTTAAGTAACTCGACATTTTTCATTAAGATGATTTCATACGTTTATTAAACCTTTGGACTTTATCCCATGCTTCACCAACAGACTGTAATTTAAAAACTTGAAACCTATTATGAATATATATAATTCTACTTTTCTAAAATGTTTTATGATATAACGATTTAAATTAATATTAAATATATTTATACGCGTATTATACGTACATAGTTTTATACTTTTACTATACTTTAACTTTACCTTTACTTTACTTTTACTTTACTTTTACTTTACTTTAACTTTAATAATTCATACTTTAATAATTCACTTTAATAATTCATACTTTAATAATTCACTTTAATAATTCACTTTAATAATTCAAAAATCTATTATAAATAAAATTTAATAGGTTTCATTATTTCATAGAAATTTAAAAATATATTTCTCTAAACTCTCTCAATCAAATTACATATATATATATTTACTTAGTATTATTTCAAGATATTATTAGTATACATAAAATACTACGATGGAGTTATATTCAGACGATTTCAAAATAAGTTTTCAAACGGGATAGAGCTAAGGAAATTATGGGTTATAGCCATGGAGGTTATGGGTATTGTTCGAGGGTATTGCTCGTGAGGTCAACCTAAAGTTTATCATTTTCATTGCGTCTACGTACTTTCCTGCAATATTGAATCACAATATTGATACGTGAGCATTCATATCTTATCTTTTATATATTAATAGTGTATCCCTGACTAGTGCTCGAGTATATATGATTATGCATGTTTGTATGCTTAGTTTCGTCGTTAAATAGTTTATGATAAATCACGAATTTGATACATACGCTACTGAGATAAGGTATATGATATGCATGTTGTTGAAAAGCTAAAGAAAAATTAATAACTTTTCATTTAGAAATCGTGTGGGTTCGATGAACGGATTAAAAGATATGGTCAACTGAATTATTATTAATTTTAATATTATTATTAAAACGATTATTATAATTGTTATCAGTTGATGTTATTACTAAAATTATCTTTATTACTAAAAATTTATATTTTTATTGAAACTATCATTTTATTATCTTTATCATTATTATTATTATCAATATTATTTAATCAAATAAATATGCGTACAAAGATATTTTTACCACACGTAATATAATTACATTAATAATACATACCATTATATTTTTATGATATTAAGTGAATTTTATAAATTTTATTACTTGAGATATATAAAAGTATATTTTTATCATATATAAATTTAAATATAAATTTTTATTTATTAATAAATGACTGGTATTATTTAGTATAATAAGAACTGATAAATATATTTAAATATATAAAACGACTATATATAAGTTATATAATAAACACGTATAGATTTTGGAAGTCATTTTGGGTCAAGTTGACTTTTGTTGACTTTTGCATGTCGGTCTCGAGCATTAGGATTGTGATACACTACGACTTGACCTAAATTATTAGACAGATATTTACCAACATATAAATATATATACTTAATATAGGTTCGTGAATCCGAGGCCAACCTTGCACTTGTTAAAAGACGTTATATGTATTTTTACTATGAAATACAGTATGGTGAGTTTCATTTGCTCCCTTTTTATATATATTTCTGGGCTGAGAATACATGCGTTGTTTTATAAATGTTTTACGAAATAGGCACAAGTACTAAAACTAATTCTATGTGGGTTTAAACCAGAAATATACCCTTAGCTTGGTAACATTAAACTACTTGTCTATGTACGGTAGGCGCGAATCCTAAAGATAGATCTATTGGGCCTGACAAACCCCATCCTGACTATGAGATGCTTTAGTACTTCGAGGTTATTTTAAACACACCTGATCTGGTGTACTTCAGAGGGTAAAACATGAACGTTAAGGCTTGTTACCGGGTGCCTACAACTTATAGAATACTTTTATACACTTGCGAGTGTACATATATTTATAAACGGAAATCTTGTGGTCTATTAATATATTGAAATGATTGTTATGATAAACCTATGAACTCACCAACCTTTTGATTGACACTTTAAAGCATGTTTATTCTCAGGTATTAAAGAAATCTTCCGCTATGCATTAGCTCATTTTAAGGATATTACTTGGAGTCATTCATGGCATATTTTGAAAGACGTTGCATTCGAGTCATTGAGTTAATCAAGATTATTATTAAGTCAATTATAGTTGGATGTATTATGAAATGGTGTGCATGCCGTCAACTTTCGTTGTAAAGAAAGTTTGTCCTTTAAAAACGAATGCAATGTTTGTAAAATGTATCATTTAGAGGTCAAATACCTCGCGATGTAATCAACTATTGTGAATCGTTTATGATGTATATGAACGGGTCCTTTCATGATAAAAATGCTAACCCCCGGAATGAAATAGCTAAAGCCATTACAACAAGAAGTGGTATTACACTTAAACCACCTGAAATACCTGTAATTTCTAATGAAGCTATTCCTACTCCACAAGAACCACAATCTGATCAAGATAAGGAAAAAAGAACCGGTAGCTGAAAAGGTTAATGAAGATAACACAGTTCAGGCTAAACCTTATGTTAAACCATACCAACCACCACTTCCTTACCCGAGTAAAATGAGAAAAGAGAGACTTGAAGCTGAGCAATCTAAATTCTTGGATATGTTTAAACAAATAAATGTAAATCTTCCTTTCATTGACGTGATTTCAGGAATGCCTAGATATGCTAAATTCTTGAAAGATTTAATCACAAATAGAAAGAAAATAGAAGAACTCTCGGCTGTTACTATGAATGCAAATTGTTCTGCAGTGCTGTTGAATAAGATACCAGAAAAATTATCAGATCCTGGAAGTTTCACAATTCCATGTTTTCTGGGTAGTCTTAGTTCAATAGAAGCATTGTCAGACTTAGGTGCTAGTATAAATCTAATGCCGTATTCACTATACGCTAAACTAGACCTTGGAGAATTGAAACCAACACGAATAAGCATACAACTAGCCGATCGATCAGTAAAATATCCTAGAGGGATAATGGAGAACATGCTAGTTAAAGTTGGTACTTTAGTATTTCCAGTAGATTTTGTTATTCTGGACATGGAAGAATATTCTCAAGTTCCTCTCATTTTAGGAAGACCATTCTTAAACAAGGCTAAAGCAATAATAGATGTGTTTGGTAAGAAATTGACCCTAAGTATAGAGGATGAGAGTGTTACCTTTTCAGTTGATAGAGCAATGCAACAACCGCAATCTGCAGATGATACATGTTATTATATTCAAACTATAGATTCACATGCAGAATTGTTAGAAGAATTTCCAGAATTACAAGGAACAGGAGAATGTTCTTTAGGAGAAGGAACTGAACCAATTGATGAAACTGAAATGTTAGCTACACTTATGGCTAATGGATATGAACCAACAACAGAAGAAATTCAAATGCTAAAAGAGTAAGACAGATATCGATATAAATCATCGATAGAAGAACCCCCGACATTAGAATTAAAGTCACTTCCAAACCATTTGGAATACGCTTATTTACATGGTGAATCTGAATTACCTGTAATAATATCGTCTTCTCTTACTGAAAATGAAAAATCTCAACTCATTTCTGTACTAAAAGCTCATAAACCAGCTATTGCATGGAAGATTCATGATATTAAAGGAATAAGTCCTTCGTATTGCACACATAAAATCCTTATGGAAGAAGGTCATAAAACGTATGTGCAATGCCAACGAAGACTAAATCCTAATATGCAAGATGTTGTTAAGAAAGAAATTATTAAACTGCTTGATACAGGTTTAATTTATCCAATTTCTGATAGTCCATGGGTAAGCCCAGTTCAATGCGTACCTAAGAAGGGTGGCATGACTGTCATCACAAATGAGAAAAATGAGCTTATTCCTACTAGGACTGTAACAGGATGGCGTGTTTGTATTGATTATAGAAAATTAAATGATGCCACCAGAAAAGATCACTTTCCCTTACCTTTCATTGATCAAATGTTGGAAAGATTAGCCGGAAATAGTTACTATTGTTTTCTTGATGGTTTTTCTGGATACTTTCAAATTCCAATAGCACCCGAGGACCAAGAGAAAACCACATTTACGTGCCCTTATGGTACTTTTGCTTACAAACGCATGCCATTTGGACTTTGCAACGCCCCTGCAACCTTTCAAAGGTGCATGATGGCGATTTTTCACGACATGATAGAAGAATGCATGGAAGTTTTCATGGATGACTTTTCAGTCTTCAGTGATACATTTGAATCATGTCTAGTTAATCTTAAATGAATGCTTATTAGATGCGAACAATCAAACCTAGTACTTAATTGGGAGAAATGCCATTTCATGGTTAAAGAAGGCATTGTTCTTGGTCATAAAATTTCAAAGGAAGGAATTGAAGTGGATAGAGCTAAAGTAGATGTAATTGCTAAACTTCCACATCCCACCAATGTTAGAGGAGTTAGGATTCTAGGGCATGCCGGTTTTTACCGACGTTTCATAAAAGATTTTTCTAAAATTGCCACTCCTATGAATAAATTCCTAGAAAAGGATGCTCCATTCATCTTTTCAGATGAATGCATCAAATCTTTTAATATTCTTAAAGAAAAACTCACTAATGCGCCGATCATGATAACTCCAAATTGGAATCTACCGTTTGAACTTATGTGCGATGCAAGTGATTTTGCAATGGGAGCCGTTTTAGGACAAAGGATTGAAAAACGATTTCAACCTATTTATTATGCTAGTAAGATGTTACAAGGAGCACAAACGAACTATACAACTACTGAAAAAGAACTCCTTGCTATTGTCTTTACTTTTGACAAATTTCGTTCATATCTCGTTCTAGCTAAAACGGTGGTCTATACCGACCATTCTGCTCTTAGATACCTATTTTCGAAACAAGATGCCAAGCCACGATTAATTCGTTGGATCTTACTCTTACAAGAGTTCGATATTGAAATCCGGGATAAAAAGGGAGCAGAAAATCTCGCCGCTGATCATCTTTCTCGTCTTGAAAATCCTGAATTAGAAGTTCTAAATGAATCGGCCATACAAGACAATTTTTCTGATGAATATCTATTGAAGATAGATTATAATGAAATTCCATGGTTTGCAGACTATGCAAACTACTTAGTATGTGAATTCCTTGAAAAAGGATTATCGTACCAAAAGCGAAAGAAATTCTTTAGTGACATAAAACACTATTTCTGGGAAGATCCACATTTGTTTAAAAGTTGTCCCGATGGAATAATACGCCGATGTGTATTCGGAGATGAAGCTAGTCAAATCTTAAACCATTGTCACACAGGACCAACATGAGGGCATTATGGGCCTCAACTCACAACAAGAAAAGTTTACGATGCTGGATTCTATTGGCCTACAATTTTCAAAGACGCACACCTTCTTTTCAAATCCTGTGATGCTTGTCAAAGGGCCGGAAAAATAAGTCAACGTGATGAAATGCCACAAAATGTCATTCAAGTATGTGAAGTATTTGACATTTGGGGTATTGACTTTATGGGTCCATTTCCAAAATCTCATAATAATCTCTACATTCTCGTTGTCATTGATTATGTATCTAAATGGGCGGAAGCACAAGCTATCCCAACTAACGATGCACGAGTTGTAGTCAACTTTTTAAAACGTCTTTTTGCAAGGTTTGGAACACCGAAAGCTTTAATAAGTGATCGGGGTACTCATTTTTGTAATAATCAACTTGAGAAAGTTCTCAAAAGATATGGAGTAACTCATAAAATCTCCACTGCATATCATCCACAAACAAGTGGACAAGTTGAAAATACCAACCGAGCATTAAAACGTATTCTAGAGAAAACCGTATGATCAAATCCGAAGGAATGGTCCATGAAATTGGAGGATGCACTCTGGGCTTTTAGAATAGCCTACAAAACTCCAATTGGAACCACACCTTTTAAACTCGTTTACGGAAAAGCATGTCATCTTCCAGTAGAAATTGAACACAAAGCATTTTGGGCTTTGAAGACATGTAATCTTGATTTGCATGAAGCCGGACGTCTACGATTAAGTCAACTAAACGAATTAGAAGAATTAAGACATAAAGCATACGAAAATTCGTTAATCTATAAGAAAAGAATGAAGAAATGGCATGATAAAAGAATCAGAAGTTTAAAAGAATTTAAAGAAAGAGATAGAGTTCTTCTTTTCACTTCACGATTCAAGCTATTTCCTGAAAAATTGAAATCAAGATGGTCTGGACCATTCATAGTCAAAAGAGTTTTCCCATACGGAACAATAGAATTGATAAATTCAAATGGGATTGAATTTAAAGTTAATGGTCACAGAGTTAAACATTACATAGATGGTCCGATGGAAGTTGACAACGAAGTTAATCACAATTTCAACACCACAGCTAACTAAGTGTGGGGAGAATCAAGTCTTTAAAGGATAATATGTATTTCTGTTAGAGTTAGATGTTCTGTTTTCGTGTAGTTCTCGAGAATGGAATCCGAATGGTCTTTCCCTAGCAGACCCTAAAGAACTAGTCTTCTCCCCCCATTCTGAATTTTTATTTTTTTTAGGTTTTACGAGATGAAGACTTCCTGTGAACTAAACCATGGTCTAATGCTACACGCTTTGATCACTAAACGTAATAATAACACCCTTCCAAGTGAATTGGTATCATTAATCAGAGGTAAATTGGACGGAGTAAGAAAAGAATCCAGGAACGAAAATAATAAGTTACAGTTTGGTAAAGGAAAATCAAAATCCGCAGCGAAAAGAAGAGCGCGACACCTTGAAAGATGTCACAATTGCGGAAAATGGTCACACGAAGGAAAATGCTCGACGAATCAGACATATTCCAATACCGAATTCGTTACTTTATGCAGAGATGGACCGTTCATATGTTTCGAAGAAAAAACGTTGAATGCTCGAGGTTACGCCTATGTAGCTATGAAAAACCAATTAGTCCGACTATCTTATGAGTGGGCTAAAACAGGTCACTGAGAATTCCATATCACAGGTAAGTATGTACAGTTTTTATTTTTATTTTATTGTTTTTAACCTTTTGATAATAAACGCTAAATTGTTCGCTATAAAGTATTAAATTGGTATTCAATAAAATTAGGTTTTGCGATCGAAATTATTGATATCATACAAAAATTTACTACATCACTGCGAAATTTACCGTTTATTCTTAAGGTATAAATATCTTTAATCAATCAACCCAAAATATTTCATAAATTCGTCAGGAGTAAAACTAGGTAATATAGCCGAAATTACTTTACCTAAAAGAGGGGCGTATACTTTTGATAATATTTGATTGATTAAAGTGGGATAAAAGACCAAAAAGATTTTAAATTTTATTTTTACTTTGTTTTTAAAATTAAAAATTAAATTAATATTGTGAACTTTTTAAAATCAATATATTTAAGTTTGTAAATATTTGAAAAAATAATATTTTTAATATAATTTTGTATGTATAAAAACAAAAATATAATAAAAATTTGGTGTGAATTTTTAAAATAATAATAATATGAATTTTTAATTTTATGCATTTTAAATTTAAGTTTGGTGTGAATTTAAAAACAAAAATTTACTTTATTTCGCTAAGTTAAAAATTTGATTTTTAAAATTCGTCGTGAGTTGAAGACTAGGTCGTTGAAACAAAAATTGCTCTACCCAAGGGAGGGACGAGAACTTTTATTATCATTATTTTTAATCTTATTGAATTAAAGTAAGCCAAAAATATTTAAAAAACCCAAAAATCTTTACTTTTAAAACCACGCTTAAAAATGACAAATTTTAAAATTTTGTCGAGGGACGGACTAGGACATCGTTCCAAAACGCCCTCATCCTAAAAAGAAATAAATTTTTAAAATTCTATTATTATATTTTTTATTAAGTATAAGGTTTTTATAAAAATAAAAAAAAATAAAAAAAATAAAAAAAACAAAAAGTACTTTACCCGAACCCCATGCGATCGCATGGGATTTGGCCTTCCAATCCATGCGATCGCATGGAGCTGGAATTTTGGCCAGAAACAAAAGGCAGTCTGTTCTGCTCTCTTCACCACAACACATACACATATACGAACCACACTCCCAAAACCTCTCAAATTTCATAATTTTTTTACCAAAATTCACCAAATTTCTTGCTACAATCCGCTCTAAACATGAAATTGTTCAGAATTTATCAAGAAAGGTAACAATTACATCCCTAAACCTCTTTAAATTTGATTTTTAGTGTTCTTGAGCTATATTTTTCTTAATTTGATTTTGTTAGTTTCTAGTGTAATTAGAGTTAAATTGTTAGTATTTTATGCATGTATAACCTAGATTGATGCTATTTAACATGATTTGAAGCCAAAAACTTCAAATTTTTTAGAAATCTAGGGTTTGTATTCTTGAGTAATTTGGGGCTTTTTGATATAAACAGGTTATGGCCGATTTTTGTCATGAATTATTGCTAAATTAAGTAGTGTAAAATGTTTAGGTAGCTAAATGATCCAAACTTTGAT